>NC_140490.1:37050139-38250139 GCF_964271855.1 Acomys minous
TGGAGGATAGAGAACAACTGTGTGCCAGGGCACACACACACATGGAGGATAGAGAACAACTGTGTGCCAGGGCACACACACACATGGAGGATAGAGAACAACTGTGTGCCAGGGCACACACATGGAGGATAGAGAACAACTGTGTGCCAGGGCACACACACACATGGGGGATAGAGAACAACTGTGTGCCAGGGCACACACACACATGGAGGATAGAGAACAACTGTGTGCCAGGGCACACACATGGAGGATAGAGAACAACTGTGTGCCAGGGCACACACACACATGGAGGATAGAGAACAACTGTGTGCCAGGGCACACACACACATGGAGGATAGAGAACAACTGTGTGCCAGGGCACACACATGGAGGCTAGAGAACAACTGTGTGCCAGGGCACACACACACATGGAGGATAGAGAACAACTGTGTGCCAGGGCACACACATGGAGGCTAGAGAACAACTGTGTGCCAGGGCACACACACACATGGAGGCTAGAGAACAACTGTGTGCCAGGGCACACACACACATGGAGGCTAGAGAACAACTGTGTGCCAGGGCACACACACACATGGAGGACAGAGAACAACTGTGTGCCAGGGCACACACACACATGGAGGATAGAGAACAACTGTGTGCCAGGGCACACACACACATGGAGGACAGAGAACAACTGTGTGCCAGGGCACACACATGGAGGCTAGAGAACAACTGTGTGCCAGGGCACACACATGGAGGATAGAGAACAACTGTGTGTCAGGGCACACACACACATGGAGGATAGAGAACAACTGTGTGCCAGGGCACACACACACATGGAGGACAGAGAACAACTGTGTGCCAGGGCACACACACACATGGAAGATAGAGAACAACTGTGTGCCAGGGCACACACATGGAGGATAGAGAACAACTGTGTGCCAGGGCACACACACACATGGAGGATAGAGAACAACTGTGTGCCAGGGCACACACACACATGGAGGACAGAGAACAACTGTGTGCCAGGGCACACACACACATGGAGGATAGAGAACAACTGTGTGCCAGGGCACACACACACATGGAGGTTAGAGAACAACTGTGTGCCAGGGCACACACACACATGGAGGATAGAGAACAACTGTGTGCAGGGCACACACATGGAGGATAGAGAACAACTGTGTGCCAGGGCACACACACACATGGAGGATAGAGAACAAGTGTGTGCCAGGGCACACACACACATGGAGGATAGAGAACAAGTGTGTGCCAGGGCACACACACACATGGAGGATAGAGAACAACTGTGTGCCAGGGCACACACACACATGGAGGATAGAGAACAACTGTGTGCCAGGGCACACACACACTTGGAGGATAGAGAACAACTGTGTGCAGGGCACACACATGGAAGATAGAGAACAACTGTGTGCCAGGGCACACACACACATGGAGGATAGAGAACAAGTGTGTGCCAGGGCACACACACACATGGAGGATAGAGAACAACTGTGTGCCAGGGCACACACACACATGGGGGATAGAGAACAACTGTGTGCCAGGGCACACACACACATGGAGGATAGAGAACAACTGTGAGTCAGGGCACACACACACATGGAGGATAGAGAACAACTGTGAGTCAGGGCACACACACACATGGAGGATAGAGAACAACTGTGTGCCAGGGCACACACATGGAGGCTAGAGAACAACTGTGTGCCAGGGCACACACATGGAGCATAGAGAACAACTGTGTGCCAGGGCACACACACACATGGAGGACAGAGAACAACTGTGTGCCAGGGCACACACACACATGGAGGCTAGAGAACAACTGTGTGCCAGGGCACACACACACATGGAGGATAGAGAACAACTGTGTGCCAGGGCACACACATGGAGGATAGAGAACAACTGTGTGCCAGGGCACACACACACATGGAGGCTAGAGAACAACTGTGTGCCAGGGCACACACACACATGGAGGATAGAGAACAACTGTGTGCCAGGGCACACACACACATGGAGGATAGAGAACAACTGTGTGCAGGGCACACACATGGAGGATAGAGAACAACTGTGTGCCAGGGCACACACACACATGGAGGATAGAGAACAACTGTGTGCCAGGGCACACACACACATGGAGGATAGAGAACAACTGTGTGCCAGGGCACACACACACATGGAGGACAGAGAACAACTGTGTGCCAGGGCACACACACACATGGAGGCTAGAGAACAACTGTGTGCCAGGGCACACACACACATGGAGGATAGAGAACAACTGTGTGCCAGGGCACACACACACATGGAGGATAGAGAACAACTGTGTGCCAGGGCACACACATGGAGGATAGAGAACAACTGTGTGCCAGGGCACACACACACATGGAGGATAGAGAACAACTGTGTGCCAGGGCACACACACACATGGAGGATAGAGAACAACTGTGTGTCAGGGCACACACACACATGGAGGTTAGAGAACAACTGTGTGCCAGGGCGCACACACACATGGAGGATAGAGAACAACTGTGTGTCAGGGCACACACACACATGGAGGTTAGAGAACAACTGTGTGCCAGGGCGCACACACACATGGAGGATAGAGAACAACTGTGTGCCAGGGCACACACACACATGGAGGATAGAGAACAACTTTTGGGAGTCGGATCTCTCCTCCCACCATGCATCCTGGGGATAAAACTCATGGGGTCAGACTTCAGCATCACATGCTTTTCCCAGCCGAGCCGTCCCTCCAGCCCCTCTCTGGCCCGTCTGAAAATGAATCTTTTACATACATTACTGACAGTTTAGACTTCACTACAGCCCTCTCAACAGCTTTCCCAGAGTCATGCAATTAAAAAGAGCTAACGTTGGGGTTAAAACGTCAAGGTTTTATCCCAAATTTCTTATTTCTCTTTCTAGCTCACTCAAAAGCTTGCTTCACTCAAGGGCTATGAAAAGGCTGTTTCCCCGAGGCAGGCGAGGCTGGCTGAAGGCCAGGATGTGTTTGTTGTGCTTCCAATGCCCTTTAGCCACAGATTCAGTTTCAGTTACCAGCTATCAACTGCTGACTGAAAATATAAACGGGAAATTTCAGAAACAAACCATTCATAAGTGTAAATATAACAATAGCTGTGATAACATCTCTATTTCCCCTTTAGCTGTGATGTTCGTGTTGGGTTCAGATATATACATTTTTATCATATTGGGTAAGAATGCCCTGACCTCTGTTTAACTAGAAGTCTTCGTTAAAAATCGGATGCTATTTTCCAATATGCATCCTTGATGTTTTAGTTGCTCATTACAGATTTTTTTCCATAAAGCTATGAAGTTGTACAAATGCATTAATAAATTTTTTTACCCTTGAACTTTTATTTCTAGAATATAATTTTTAAAAAAGAACCACGGAAGGCACTTTCTCAGGTTCCAAATTTTAATCCTCATCTACAATGGGATCAAGACGTGTTAAACCAGCGTACCACAGAATTGTGCTGAAGACCTGGAGAGTGCCCAGACAGTGCGTGGAGGATGAACATCAGCGTTAACAGGAGCAGGTAGGAGACGGGCTTGAAAGTGAGGTCTGTGGTAACATGGAAATCAATTGTTTTCCTCACATGTTGCAGCTACATCAAACTAAAGAAGGAGCCATGTTCAAACGCCGCTTCAAATAAAAGCTATGCTCCCGTTTGAACGAAAACATCCAAATTCTCTGGACTTCGTGATTCCAGCCCATGGCTGGATGGGCTTAAGTGTGGTAGGTGCCCACTGCTGTGTCTGACTTGGTGTGTACTTGTGAGTAATTAACACCATTTCTCTGAGTCTCCATTGACTCACTTGTAAACAAAGAATCTACTGCAAAGGACTGTGGTTAATACTAAGTGAACCTGTGCAGCCAAAGCCCCGAGCCTCGGGGCCAGAACAGGTGTCACTGTCTTCCCGTTGATGTGGATGACCTGGAGGCAGAAATAGATTGAAAGTACTGAACAGCTCAGGAACGTGGAGTTCTCATGGTAATCCCGTGCACACGTGTAAATTCAAGTACCTAGACCTGCATAATTAAGGAGAAATGAAAAGCAGGCACAAAGCCTCTCTTCAGAGCAAGGGCAGAAATGGACGGTGCTGTCTGCTTAGCTAGAGAAAGGAAAATCTCTCTGGGGAAAGCTTTCCGTTCACTGTGGCTTTTTAAAATAACCACCGCGGCAAACACAGCTATTCTAGAAACACCCCCTACATCATTAGAAAGTGTCTGCAGCCACCCACACCAGTACCAGACTCCACAGACACTGGTAGTTAAGGCCCCCAGACAGAGACACTGACTTGCACCTGTTTGGTTAACTCTCTGTAAACGAATTATAAATCTGGGATTTGTTGTGGGTATTGTTTCCTTGGACACATAAATATGAAAAAGTTAACCCTCCAGGCTGACAAAGCGGGACCTGAAGTCTTCTAAACCTGAACAGGGCTTCACGCCCTCGAGTGGCGTTCTTAGAAAGCCGCTCACTCTTGAAAGAGAAAGGAACTGAGAGTGTGACAGGGCTGTCTGCAGTAAGGGGACCTCGCTGCTCACCGGTACAGAGGGTGTGGTAGCCTTAGAAGGCTAAGATTGCTTCGTGTGCTGTGAGTGTGTGTGTGTGCGTGCGTGCGTGTGTGTGTGTGTGTGTGTGTGTGTTAAACGAGAAATGTCTTTTTAAACCCACACACAAAATCTAAAACTGGGTGCCCACAGAGTAAAATGGAGCGAGCAAAAACAACCTCTTATCTAAATATGTCTCCAGATCAGCCCTGTCCAAGTTTCTCCATATCTACGCCCCGCCTCCCCACCCCTTCCCCGCCCCCTCCCCAACAACCTCACTTCCCGAGGTCATCTTTTGCGGTAGAAACTTTTCGCTGGAGGGCCTGGCTGCCCTGGGGCGCATGCTGCTCCAGCTGTTGCTACCTTCTGTTCTCCTGTTCTGACCTCATCTGGGCTGAGGCACTGGAGAGCCCCAGACTAAGCCCCACCGAGCTCGCTCCCGGCCACCTTAGACACGGAATCCAGCTGGGCCCTCACTCCATTCCGAATACGGGGTGCCCCGGAGGTGGAGAGAAAAACTTTAGTAGCTGTTTCAGTGTTCCACAGTAACCCAGCAGAAATGCGAAGCAAAGCTTTGACTAGGAGGGTGGCTGGGTGCAGTGGTTCACATGCCAAATCTTGAACCCTTTTGCCCGGGGTGCTCATTCCTCTGCGGGTGTCTAAGCATTTGCTGCGAGGGTTACTTTCTGGAAAGAAGAAGGCTTGGAGGCTGGCCTCGAATCCAGACATCCATCTGCTCTGCCTCCCAAGTGCTGGGGTTAAAGGTGTGTGCCACCACGCCAGGCTTTTGAGACAGAAACTTTTCCTCTAGAGAGACTGGATAGGACGAGGTGCTTGTGGCTCTGGCTCCTGCCGCTTCCTGCTGTCTTTTGCAAGTCTGACCTGGACACCTATTATCCTTGAATTCCATATGCAGCTTAAAAAGGAATCCTTTTTTTAAAGATTCCCACTGGCCTGGCATGGTGACACACACCTTTAATCCCAGCACTTGGGAGGCAGAGGCAGGCGGATCACTGTGAGTTCGAAGCCAACCTGGTCTACAAAGAGAGTCCAAGACAGCCAAGGCTACACAGCAAAACCCTGTCTCAAAAACAAAAATCAAAACAAAACAAAACAACAACAACAACAACAAATCCCCACTGTGTTCCACATAGACTAAGGATCTTATTTCACTCCTAACTATCCATACCTCGTGTTTTCTGGAATTTGCTTGGTACAAAAATGGGAGGGAGACATGAAAGGTGATGTCAGATGTCAGCGCAGCCTCCAGTAAGCCAGCAAACTCATCTTTGGTGAGGGAGGAAAAAAAAAAAAAAGACCCCATAGACATTGTAATCTGGGAGTAACTCTAAAGGATCCAAACAAGTCTTGGAGTCAGAGGAGGCCTGGGAGCTAGTGTTCTACCCTAACCAGCAAGTGGCAACACTCCATGTAAGCATCCTTCCCAGGCTACCCTCCACCCACATCCACAAGCCCCACCCGCACATCTACTCTGGGCGCTGCCTCTGGAAGCCCCTCCTTGGTCTTTTGTTTTGCTCCCTTCAGAATGTCATTGTGTCAGCTCTAACACAGCCACAGAAGCAGGAGGTGGAAACAACGGGTGCCAGGTTCAGGCGGCAGTGTGCACCATGAGCACAAAAAAACCTGCCCCCATCCCCCCACCCCCATCAGCTAACCTCTCTCAATGATGTGTAAGAGTAGGAAGCCTTACGGGTGCTCACAGTTAGGGGTGTCCAGGCTGTGGGTGGCCCTGAGGACGAGGGGAGCTGAGATCTGTGGCCCCTTCCTCTCTCTGGGTGGAAGGCAGCACTTCAAGTGGCCTCTAGGGACAGAAGGGGAACCCCCCCCTCCTCCACTGGGATTCTATTTAATGTTTATAAAAGTTGATGGGCTTCCTCTTAAATGGATGGCCTTATATGCCCACTGTTAGTCAACATTGATCTAAAAGAGGTGAACTATCTCTTTCAAAGAATATGTGTGTGTGTGTGTGTGTGTGTGTGTGTGTGTGTGTGTGTGTCTCACATACCAAGATGATTTGAGTTTAGCTAGTAAGAGTAACTAGAACTTAAAATTTTTATTTCAGTGATTTTTTTTCTTTCTTTCTTTCTTTCTTTTTTTTTTTTTTCTTTTTTGTTCTCTGTTATCTGGTTAGAAATTTGCATTCTTGTTGCAGTGGTAATCTTCAGTCTTTGAAGAGACAAACAATATTTATCTCCTGAGGAGCTGTGAGGGAAGCCTCTTTCCCTGAAATGAAGGAGAGATTTCTCACACACAAAGCTATGGCACCAGATCCCCAGCACAGACTTCTGAAGCACTTCCCACAAACTGCCCTTTGTGGGCCCCTTCATTCCTGCTTTCCCAACATCCCTTGCTGCTCACTCTGAACTGGTTTTTTTTCCCCTTAGTGAAGGTAGCTGTGTTAAAGCACAGTTTTAAAGTATCTACTCTTGTAGACTTTGCACTAAGTTTTGTTTTCTCAGATGTTGTCAATGTTTAATTCTCACTGTCTGAAATTCATCAGAACAGTGCTGAGTGACTCATTAGCTTCTGAAATTCCACAAAGCAGAAACTAGTAAAAAAAATTCCCTGCTAATCTATGCTTCTAAAAAAATAATAATAATAAGTTTTCCTCTAAGCTCACAAAAGGTTACATCCTAAGTCAGTTGCAAAGCAAGGGGATTGATCAAGTGTGTGAATGAAATGCGAAACTTAGGATGTTCTGCTTGGAAGAAAACCTCTCTCTCTCTCTCTCTCTCTCTCTCTCTCTCTCTCTCTCTCTCTCTGTGTGTGTGTGTGTGTGTGTGTGTGTGCTGTACCTTGCTGCTTTGGTTGGTAAGAGTCCAACCATACTTGAAATGAGGATTAGCCTAAAAGCCACAGTCCCCTGGGCAAGGACACCAAGGACAATGCTGTCTCCTCTCCTCCATGGTAAGAGCGCCCCGCCACCACCGCGGCCCACGGACTGACTCAAATCCCTCTTCCCTTCGCTTCATTCAAACAGAACATTTCTTCGGTACTTCAGCTGATGGGATGGCAAATAATTTTCCGACTAAAAGTTGAAGTGGATTGATTAGAAGCAATTTTTTCTGTTCTGCACAATAAAAAGACGAACCACATGGTCAACCAAGCCCATTTGCAGAGCAGTCTCTCCCTCTAATTGCTGCCAGGCTAATGCGGTAGAAGCGAGTCCCAGGAAGTAGAGAAATCCATTTGCCCGACCATGACATTTAAGTAGCAAACACAAGTAGTGGATTTTTCCATTATCCTCCGTTTCAGGCCTGCCGCGTTCCACCTGTGACCCTTCTGTGACGAGGGCAATGCACTTACAGACAATTTGGTAACTATAATCAAGGTCCACTTCAAAATGTTTGAGAGCAGACTAAAAACATTTTTTTTTAGAAAAGCATAATTAAGTCTATAACCAATTTCAGTAATTCATGGTAATGTATTGGAAAACCAAATCATTTCATAATGCTCTCAGAAATGCACGCCTTTCTTACCACAGGGAGAGAAGCAGGCAGCGCCATTTCTCTGTCACAATATGCTATTTATCACCAAGAGTCCCAGCCACGGGACTCTTGCTTTGTGAGAGACTTCTCCAACAAGAAACGCACAAATTCTCTGAAAACGCCATGAACCCCACTCTTGTGTTTTATACCAGAGGAAGAGCTATCTGAATAGGATCCATAAGGCACATGAGAGTGTCTCTGGGACAGTACACATCAAACTGACACTAAGGACTTCTAGAGCCGTGTTCTGCGTCTGGCCACTGTCCTCCCCAGTACAGGAGCAGGGTTGATGGCCCCTAAGTGTTTGTTGACTGACTAAAGGAAGGGCGTTTGCCAGGCCCTAGGCTTGGATGGCTATAGAGGAGACCAGAGCAATGTGTTGAAGCTAATCAAAGTCAGTTTTGCTCCATATTGGGTCTCAAAGGGGTCACTGGGCCTCTAAAACAGAAATGGAGAAGGAGAAGTCAGGCTACTATCTGTGACTGACAAATTCTGTAATAATTCGTCAAGTGCTGCTTTGAAGCCCAAGCCTCCCCTCCTGTGCTGAATTCAGAGGCCACTGCACAGTATCAGCCACGGCTACACCACCTTCAGCTCAGGCACATTGTGCGGAACTACAGGAGTAGAACATTGTCCTTGGAGAATGTGTGTTTTGAACACTAAACATTTTACCCCTTTTATTTGTTGTTTACTCAAATTGCTTCAGGAAAAAAAAAAGAGATATCTGTTAAGAGTCTTCTAGGGCATAAATTTAATAGCCAGATAAAGCTATCAGGCTCAAGGGTGAGGAAAATGCCAACCTGGTTTCCTTGTTATTATTATTTATTTTATGTCAGTCTGCATGCTCGCCTGGGTACATGTGTGGAGGGCAGCGGACAGCTTGCAGGTGGCAGTCCTCTTCTCTCTGCCATGGGAGCTTTTGGGATCTAACTCGCATTGCTGGACTTGGTGTTGGGTACCTTTCCCTCCCGAGCCATCCTGTGGCCCCGCCTTGCTCCCTAATGATAGCAGTCCACCTCAATGAACGCAGCCAACTGCATTCTTAATACTTTAACAAATACATTTCATAAGGCAAACAAGTGTGCTTCTCTTGACAGAGCAGTGGTTTGAGCTGACACGATGCAGTTACTGTGCACTGTTCCTGAAAAAAAAATGGCTTTTTCAAGGCAGGGTTTCTCTGTGTAGCCTTGTCTGTCCTGGAACTCACTCCATAGACCAGGCTGGCCTCGAACTCGGAGATCAGTCTGCCTCTGCCTCTCCAGTGCTGGAACTAAAGGTGTGTGCCGCCACCACCAAGCTGCAAAATTATTTTTACAAGTCAGGGAAGATTACAAGTTAGGAAGATTCATATTACTATGAGTGCATATTTTTCTTCCCACTTTAGTCCCAGAATTCAGGAGGCAGAAGCAGGCAGATCTCTGTGACTCTGAGGCCAGCCCAGTCTACATTGCAAATTCCAGACCAGCTGGGGCTATATGTGAGACCTTGATTCAATAAAAAATAAAATTTATTTTTACTCAAATGATATAACTATTAAAAACTTCATCAATTAAAAAAAATGTGGAACACACACACCGGAATTCGATTCAATAATAGAAAATGAGCCCTGTTGTTTGTACCAACCTGGATGGAACCCAGGTCAGCTACGGAAAGGTAACTACTGAGTGACGTCACTCACACATAGAGCCTGAAAAGCCTGTCCTCATGGCAGCCGAAGGGAGGCTGTGGAGAAGCTGACACACAGGGACTAAGACTTCAATGCACTGTGGTAACGGAGGGTAACCACAGATGTGATAATGTACTGAGCATTTCAAGTACCTGAAAAACAGACTCTGAAAGTCCTCCTCATAAAGACATGCTAACTATTTAAGGAGATCGGTGTTTGTACCCTGATTTAAGGACCCCACGGCATATGCATGTATCAAGAGGACCACCTTCCCTGTGGATATGTACGCTTTTGTGTTCATGTATGAGTTAGAAGATAAATTTCATTTAATGTTTAAAAGAAGGGACCAGAGAGAGGGCTCAGGAGGAAAGTACCTGTTGAGCACAGGGACCTGAGCTCAGATCTCTAACACCACATAAAGGCCAGATGCAGCATGGGTCTGCAACACCAGTAGGGTGTTGTGGGGAAACAGGCTGATCCCTGGGGCTTGGGGCCAGCTTGCCTAGCCAGTTAGTGAACTCTGAGTTCAGTAAAAGACTCTGTCTAAAGAAATAAGTAAATACATAAGATGAACCTTCACTGAGAAAGACACCCAAGATCGACCTTGGGCCTCCAGAAGCACACACAAACACTCACTCACACAATATAAAAGTTTTTTTAAAAAATTGGATTCTAGGAAGCATTGCTCCTGGCTGCCTGTGGTTGTTGACCTTTGCCTGTGGCTAAGTTAAAGCTACAGCAGAGTAAAGGCAGGTGGGAAGCAATAGCATAAAAGAATTTGTATTGAGGAGTTTTCCTCTGAGAACACAAACTGAGGTGTGCCAAAGGTCACAGATGGGGTCAAAGAACACAACGAACTTGGAGGGTCAGAGCCTGGAGTGCCTGCTGAATTCAGGGTATTGAACCGGACACTCCAGAGAAAGCCAGCCCACAGAGGGAGTACTCCTACCTGAGGGCTGAAGGGTGGAGACAGTGGCCTGAAGACCTTGCAGGGAGAATTACCGGAGGAGTCCTTTAACAGAGGGAGAAGACAAGAAACGCCTCTACGGGGCTGGAGGAATGGCTCGATGGTTAAGGGCTGCTCTTCCGAGGACTCGAGTTCGGTTCCCAGCACCTGTAGTGTGGCTCACAGCATCTGTAAACCCTAGTCCCAGGGAATCAGATGCTCTCTTCTGGCATCCTCCAGACACTGCGTGCATAGACAAACAAAACAGGTGAACCATCCCAACACATAAAATACAAATGAGAGAGCTGGGGGGCGGGGAAGGAGCGTGTTTTGTAATCTAGGGAAATATTAGAATACAAGTACAAACTAAGAGCAATTAATAAAATAAGTCATAGTGTAAATTCTAATGCCAAATGATTTGCAATTATTCACTTGCTGTGTGCCTCCTCTGTTGTAGAAGTTTTGGTTTCTTTAGAAGCTCCGCTATGTAAACATGCTTTTGTTTTAATCCCTGGTGTGGGATATGGGGGCTGCTCCAGTTTGTCCACAGCTGGTAACTGCCTCCTGAGAGGGCGTGTGATCTTTGTCAGCAGGAGACTGCCTCTTTCAGGAGCATGGGTTTTGCCAGCCAGAAGACTCTGAGAGGATATAAATACGAAAAGTCTAGAAAGAGAGTGGAAGGAAGGAGGGCAGCAAGAAGCAGCCTTGGGTAGACTATTGTTGGTAGACAGCTGCTGCTGTGTTTGCTGTTACTGGCTGGGTTGCCTGACAATGAAGATTGGTATTGACCCCCAAAGAACCCCAAAACCATAAACAGCAGGAAGTAGCTAAAGAAAAGTACGCCCCTTCTTCCCACTAACCTTCTCTCCTACCTGGTGTTGGGGTATTGGAGGTATTGGGGTAGGGAAGGGAAGAAGAGATATACAAAATCAAAATAAAAATAGATTTTTAAAGTATGCATACACTCTTCCATAGAAAGTGGAGAAATGGCTGCATTGAGGGCCCTACAGACCTTTGAAGACTGAATGAGTATATCGCCCCTTCAAATGAGATCAACCCTTATCCTCTGAAGAGAAAAAAATCATGCCACCTGAAACACCCATAGTTCATCAAAATGGGTTGTTCTCACTGGGAAGCTACTAAATGGGATTAGTTCTGATTCTATTAAATGCAACTTCCCCCCCCCCCCCAGTAAGGTGATATACAACTGGAGCCTTGGAGGGAAAGTAAGTGTTACAAAGGAAAATGTAGAGACAGGAAAGCCCAGATTATAGAAGAAAAAAAGAAAGAGTGACAGGAGATAAACGAGAGGGAGAGGAAGGCTAGAGGGCACATAGGTCAATGGTGCCTCAGAGTCCACAGAAGCCTGGCTTGTAGGAGCGCCAAGCTATTTGCCAAGCTTCCTCTGACAGCTGGCTGTACCTGACTCCTGGATGTGAAGCCACAGCCTCGCCAAGTAAGCCCCGCAGTTCCAGACCCCGGGAGGCCCTTGGCACCTCTGTGTTAATCAGCAATGAAAATCGAAAGCATATTGTTACTGGTAAGACACTGTTATTCCTATCCTCTTTGAACTCTGACCTCAGCTCTTGGCTTTGTCTGTGTCCAGATGCCCAGGGCTTTAGCCAGATGCCCAGGAGCTTGGGGCAGCTGCTGACGAACTGGTTAGACGGTGGAGGACAGCAGAGTTGGAAAGAAGCATTTTGGAGACTCTTTTAAGTCCTAGAACTGGGGACAAAGCCTCAGCTGTGCGCTTTCCGCAGCGCGCTATCTTGGAGCGCTCTATCCGTAGTGCATCTAAGAAATGGTTGTATTTCAGAGACGACGTGAGTAAACCTGTGCGTTCTTTCTCAGCAAAGTCATGTGGGTACAGAAGGCCTGTTTTTAAATGTTCAGCCGCACAAGTTAACTCGAGCCGCAGCATTTAATTCTGAGGGAAATTAGATTGGGTCTGAATAATTGAAGATAAGTGGAGAAACATTTTAGTAGAACTCGGTAATTTGCGGCATTGTTCCCGGTCCATTAGTGCTCCCTCTCATTCGAGGCGTGGTGACGCTGGTTGGTGAGTTACTGGTTAATAACTCCGCGGAGCCTTTTCATAGCTGAAAGCTGTTGAGCTGGTTAAGCTGTCTTTTATCCATCTTCCTCCGCATCCCCCTGCCCTCCCTCTCCCCTGCACCCACTCCACCCCAGATTCTGTCATCCTCAGTGTCACTCTCAGAACTGGTGATAAAACAAGGTGTGCTGAAAATAACGACAGCCTCCATTCCTATGGTTGCACTCACAGTGGACTGTCACCTCCATCGCCACCATGTGTGTGGCGCAAATGTCTGCTACTGTTATTTCCATATTGAGGTCCCTCCATCTTCAACAGATCGCTCTCCCCCCTCCCTGCTCCCAACAGAGAAGAGTATAATAGATTACCCAGGCAAGGGCGGAGAAGATTGCCTTTCTCTTCGCCACACTCACTCCCTCAGGAGAACTCAGTTAACAGCCTGACCACACCCAGTCACTGGCAGGGTGGATTTCAAGTCTGGCTGGGTGCTGAGGAGAAAGAGCTCCCTGGACCGAGGCTGTCACTGCTCTGGCCACATGTGCTTATGCAGTAGACAATGAGGGTACATTTGCAAGCTTGTAGTGAGGAAGGTTTATCTTAAGCTCACAAAGAAAAGGAAAAATTGCAGACTTGCTTCATAAAATAAAAACATCCAAAGACAGCATGTAAAAAGTTTCAAATAGGCCAGGTGTGGTGGTGCACGCCTTTAATTCCAGCACTGGAGGCAGAGGCAAGCGGATTGCTGTGAGTTCGAGACCAGCCTGATCTACAAAGTGAGTTCAGGACAGCCAAGGCTACACAGAGAAACCCTGTCTCAAAAAAAAAAAAAAGTTTCAAATATAATAAAAAACCGAGAAATCATTTATAGTGTAGGAATATTAGTATTCAAGTAACTACTAGAGCAGAATACAACAGATCCAAATGACCCACAAACATATGAAAAATGTGCAACAGGCCCAGCAGGAGTTCGTTTCTTGCTCACAACACAGTGCTGAACACACGAACAAGCTGGCAGAAGAGTCATCAGAGGTGGCAGAATGATGAAAGAACTGCCAGTTTGCAATACTCGGGTCCCAAGGTTACCCTGGGAGTCACACGGTAGTTCCAGCTAGCCAGGAAGACAACAAGGTAGACAGGGGAAGCTTTGTGGGCCATACTAGAAGTAGTATTACATCAGTTTTGAATAAAACTCAAGTAAGGCCAGGCACAATTAGCACTTGCCTTTAATCCCAGTTAATCAAGAGGCAGAGGCAGGCAGATGAGTTTGAGGCTAGCCTGATCTACAGCAAACCCAAGCCAGCCAAGGCAGTATAGTGAACCCCTGTCTTCCAGACCAAAAGCAGCCCTCAAGGATGTGACCAAACCCATCCCCCACCCTCACCCCCCAAAAAAAAGGGGGGGGAGGAGAGCAGAGGGGCCACAGACTCTGGTAAGCTCTCATGTTTCTTGTTGTAGACCATTTGGAGACCCGAAGAGGGCTTTGAAGCAAAGGCTTGTGTAAATTCCAAGATCCGTAGTGTGGCTGCTTTCTAAGGCGCCTAAACCTCACAGTAAACCCGTTTCCACACTGCTTCTGCAGCACAAACAGTAAAGTTGGAACAAAACAAAGATCAGAGTGGCCCCTGCACAAGGATGACACACAAATTCATGAGTGTTCCATGTTTTTTATGTTTTTGTTTTTGTTTTTTTACATGAAAGTAGAAGGGGATAAAACTAGGGGGAAAGGGAGTTAAAAGAAAGTCAACCACAGCTGGCATGGTGGTGCAAGCCTGTGATCCCAGCACTAGAGAGACAGAGGCAGGTGGATCTCAGCCAGTCCAGGACAGCCAAAACTATATATAGAAACCCTGTCTTGAAAACCAAAAGGGGGGGGCTGCAGAGATGACTCAGTGATTAAGAGCACTGCCTGCTCTTCCAGAGGTCCTGAGTTCAAGTCCCAGCAACCACATGGTGGCTCACAAACTACCTATGATGTGATCTGATGCCCTCTTCTGCAGATAAAGCACTCATATACAATAAATAAATAAATCTTTAAAAAAAAAGGAAACCAAAAGGAAAAAAAAGTCAAAATTAAGAATATATGAAGAAGAAGAAAAAAAAAAAAAAGACCATAGAATAGAAACCCACTCCGTTGTAACCTAACCTTGTTTTTGTCAGGAGATACTTGAAAGGACTCCACATGAGTGGTCAGCACTGCCCCAGAAGTCACTGGTTTTCAGCCCAGCATTCCCATGTTGAGTGAGGAATAGCTCCCGTGAGTGAGAGGGCCTGCAGAGGCTCCCTAACACTGCACAGCCCCTTGCCTTTGTCTCGCAGAACTACATGGTGGGACCGTGTTGAAGAAGACACCCACACTCTGGAAACAAGACACAGAAACCCAACTGGAGCTAGACTGAAACTTCATCCCTGCTAGATCTCGGTCACAGCGCTAGAAAATGCTGTGCAGGGTGGTAGGGGAGAAAAGCCGCTGCAATCACACCCAGCATCCTGCAGCACTCAACCTCCCGGCAGGATATGCACACTGGCACTACAGTGGCATGAATGTTATAGGCAGAACCAACCACTTCCAGCTTGGATTCAAGGCCTACTGCGTGGGAGGGAATACACCTGGTGCTGTGGAACTGATCAGGAAATGATCAAAAGCCAATAGCTAGGGAAGTCACAGGCCCCGAAGGAGTACACGTGTGGTTGAACTGCCTTATCATCATTTGTGCCTACACCCATAGACTAGCGCAGCCCTCAGCCTTGATCAGAAAGGCTGCTAAGGCTCAGCCCCAAACAGGGCAACTACGTCATCCTCTCTGAGGCCAGGGGACATTGCAGAACAGTGGTGGGAAGGCTGCGGGAGCTAAAGGAGGAGTGCAGTGGGGCTCTGTCACCTGGGTATGACTGTACCACTGCCACACAAGGCTGGGGTGGCAGCAGGGCTCTGTCACCTGGGTATGACTGTACCACTGCCACACAAGGCTCGGGTGGCAGCGGGGCTCTGTCACCTGGGTATGACTGTATCACCGCCACACAAGGCTCGGGTGGCAGTGGGGCTCTGTCACCTGGGTATGACTGTATCACTGCCACACAAGACTGGGGTGGCAGAGGGTCTCTGTCACCTGGGTATGACTGTACCACCGCCACACAAGGCTCGGGTGGCGGAGGGGAAGAGGGACATGAGGGTGGGGTAAGGAGAAGGGACTTGCTAGGGGCGGGGGATGAGAAGGTGTCGGAAGGTAAATGTGATTGCAGTGCCGTGTAAGCAAACACTGTCAAAAACGCTTTAAATTTTCACTTATGGTTGGAGAAATAGCTCAGCAGTCAAGCATTTGCTGCTCCTGTGGAAGAGCTGGGTTCAGTTCCCAGCACCTACATGAGGGTCTCATGACCATTTGTAACTCCAGGTCTAGGGGCTCTCGTGACCTCTTCTGACTTCTAAAGGTACTGGGCACACCCATGGTAGACATACATACATACATACATACATACATACATACATACACACACACACACACACACATTCATACATACATAGGAACAAAATACTCATACATATAAGTAAATTTTAAAAATATTTTCCCAGAATTCTCCTATTGCAATTTTTTAAAAGTAAAAAAGGAAAGCTGGACTTGGCAGTGCACATCTGTAATGCCAGCCCTCTGGAGGCCTTCCGGTCTACACAGTGAATTCTAGTATTGTGGGTGACACATAGAGAGATCTTGTCTCAAAGAGAAAGGGGGTGGGGGTAAAGAGAGAAAGAAGAAAGAGAAAAAGAAAGACAAAGACAAAGAAAATCCGTCCCTCTAGTGTCTTCTTAAGAGGGTCATTTTAGGGCTGGAGAGATGGCTCAGAGTTTAAGAGTACTAGCTGTTCTTCCAAAAGTCCTGAGTTCAATTCCCAGCAACCACATGGTGGCTCACAACCATCTATAATGAGATCTGGTGCCCTCTTTTGGTTGTGTAGGCACATGCAAACAGAATACTGTATAAATAAAAAAGAGGATCATTTTGAGCTGGGCATGGTGGCACACCCCTTTAATGCCAGCACTGGGGAGGCAGGGGCAGGCAGATCTTTGTGAGTTCGAGGCCAGCCTGGTCTACAAAGAGAGTCCAGGACAGCCAAAGCTACACAGAGAAACCCTGTCTCAAAAAACCAAAACATTTGGGGGGAGTGTCATTTTGGGTCCCAGAAGAAAGCAAAAATAGAAGATGGACTGCTTGCTTACTCGTAGGGATTTTTCTGTGTGGCCTTGTGCATTTCTCAAGAGTGTCCCATTGATGTCAGTCTTTGTTAAGTCACTGTGTCAGTCCTTTGCAGAGTGCAGTCTTGGAAAACTGGGTGTTTCTATTGTTCCCATTTGCCCAACTCTGCTTAGGCTGCTCCCACACTGAGAGGGAGAAATAAAGAAAACAGCTGCACCTGTCGCTCACCCAGCAACCCTAGTAGGCACCAGGATGAATAAAAAGAAGAAATCAATTTTTAGTTTTGCAAGAGAGAATGCAATTTAGAAGGAAATATTTTAATGCTTATTTAAATGCAAATCATATCATAGCATTTTCACGTGTCAACTGATTGTTCCAAGAATTTTCTTGAGACATTATCATTTGCTTATATGAACTTTTTGTTTTAAAGATATTCATAAATAAAAATTGTTCTGAATTTCATTTACCAAAAAAGCAGATCATTATTATCTCTGGTAATATTTGACAAGTAATGAATTCATTTTTATGATGAAAAACATGATGGTTCTTTGCCCCATCTAAGAAAAACCAGCACGTTCAATGCAATGAATATTCCATGATTTTATGCAAGCATCCACCCCACTAAACCTAGAACCAACGTGAACCAGGACTGAGACCCCTAGAACAATCTAGGGACAATAAAGAGTGAGCAAGGAAGTCAGAAAAAGCCTTAGACTTTGGGTTCAAAGACTAGAAGCAGACGGCCCTCAGACTCAGGCAGAGCAAGACAAAGACCCCACTCTTTTGTTTCATTACAAGGTCTTGTGCATCGTGTCCAAGCCCCTCCATGAAACATTTATGGTCCCAAACACCTTGGACCAGGGATGCTAACTACTATATATGGGAGAAAAAAGCATCCCAGTAAAACCTGCTAAATCATCATCATCATCATCATCATCATCATCATCATCATCATCATCACAACAACAACAACCAAAGAGAAGTAGCCAGAGGCCTGTGTGGTACTTATCAGGTGAAAGCACCTGCTGCTGGACCTGAAGACCTAAGTTCAATCCCTGGAATCTGCAGTAGAAGCAAAGAGCCACTGCCCACAAATTATCATCTGACTGCCATACTTGTGCATGGCATAAGTGCACACACGTAAAATAAATGAACGTAATAAAAAATGTAAGTAATCAAGTCTGTAATGGGTAAGATAAAATAATAATAAAACATGTTCAAATAACCCTAGAGAAAAAAAATTGAAAAAAGAATAGAAGTAAAACTCAGAAGGGAAAAACAGAAAGCAAATAATAAGATTAATCTTAAATCCAAATATATCATTTATTAAATACAAATATTACATTAAGTGTAAATGTTTTAAATATATCAGTTTTTAAAAAAGAAACCTGGAATGACACAAATAGATGTAGAAATGAGAATTTCTACAGGAGAAATTATGTTGCCTGAAGAAAAACTCACATCAAATGTCTTCTGGCCTTTGCACATGCGCCTCAGTCCCACCACCACCACCACCGCTGATAATACATTTTAAACAATTATATCTGTGAGTTTGAAACTACCCTACTTTACATATCAACTTTTAGGCCACCCAGGACTACACAGCGAGACTTTGCCCCAATAAATAAATAAATAAATACATTTATAAATTTAAAAAAATGAAAAAAGAAAAAGGTCTTACCTGGTATGCAGTGGTGGCACATTCCTTTAATCCCAGCACTCAAAGGGCAGAAACAGGTAGATCTCTGAGTTTGAGGCCAGCCTAGTCTACAGAGTGAGTTCCAGGACAGCCAGGGCTACACAGGGAAACCCTGTCTAGAAAAAAAGAAAAGGAAAAAAAATTCTCAAATTAGTCATTGAAGATGTCACCTGAGACAGAAATAAATTTAACTACAGTGTTTGAAATGGGAGTGGCCCCTCATATGCTCATACATTTAGCCTTTCGTTGGTGGAACTATTTGGGAAGAATTAGGAGGTGTGGCCTTGTTGGAGAAAATGTGTTACTAAGGGTGGGATTTAAGATTTCAAAAGCCCCCAGAATTTCCAGTTATCCATGTGTGTGCCCTCTTTCTCTCTCCTCTCTCTCTGTCCTTGGTGTCTCTCTGTCTCTGTGTGTCTCTGTGCGTCTCTGTCTCTCTCACTCTTTCTCTGCTCCCTCCCCCCCCTCCACACCCTCATGACTGTGGATCAGATGCAAGCTCTCAGTTCCCACTCCAGTGTCATGCCTGTCTGCCTGTCTGCTGCCACGCTCCCTGCCATGATGATCACGGACTCATCCTCTGAAACTGTAAGTGTGCATAGAAAGGGGATGATGAAGTTAAAAGCAGAAATCATTGAAACTGAAAACAGGAAAATAATGGAGAGAGGTCAGTGAAGTGGGGGGGGGAGAGAAAGAGAGGGAGGGGGGGGGGAACCTTTTATTAGATCAGTGTCTGTGGCAAGACTGACAAAGTCAATAAAATGGATAAACCTCCAGTAAGACTGACAAAAACCAGAAAGGTCAAAAATCATCAGTGCCAATAATAAGGAAGGTGGATATGACCACAGAGTCTGCACCCACTGTAGGACTGAGACCTTCAAAGAGATCTCTAGTCTATACCCGGAGTCCCCAGAGACATGGAATCTGATGTCGATGCAATACACACACATTGGGGGTCTGTCCAGCTCTTTCAAGCTGCAGACCTCCAAAAGCAGGAGCAAGTGCTTTTTTATATCTTTTTGCAAAAGCAGAATTTAGCAGGCTAGCAGGGAGGGGTTTAGTACCTCTCAGGGACAGTGGAATATTTTTAGACACAGCTGGTTGTCCTTGAGTCAAGCTGGACCCTGGGCACAGGCTGAGACCTTGAGTCAAGTTGGACTTTTTGTTATCTTTAAACATAAGCTAGCTGTCCTTGGGACCAAACTGGACTCCACAAGGGGGCCAAGTAACTTTCCCTTGTGTCGCAGACACACAGCGACCAGTGATTTGATATTGGTACCTTGGCTCAATATTAATATTGCTTCCTGGACCCTCCACCACAAAACTCGATGCAGCACTTTGCAAAACACCAGTTAACAACATTTACTTGAAGCGGAGGCAGACAACCCGGAGAGAAATCTGGTTCACAGCTTCACATCTCTGAAGAGGCAGCTTGTTGCTTCACTGATAAGTTCTACCAAATCAAGGGAACAGACACAAATCCTGTCCAAGTTTTTCCTGACAAGTAGAAGAGAGAAGAGGTGCATTTCATGACTTCAGGATTAATTTGGGACTAAAAAGCCAAAGCTGTTACAAGGAAAGAAAGCCAGAGAGATGGCTCAGCAGTTAAAAGCACTCACTGCTCCTGGGGAGAAGCGAGTTCAGTTCTCTGAACCCACAGGGGTTCACAGGCACATGGAACTCCAGTTCCACGGGATCCGATGACTTCTGACCTCCATGGGTGCCTGCACACATATGGTGCACATACACACACATAAAATTAAACAGATATTTAAAAAAAGAAAATAGTATGGCTTGGGAATATTTTCCAAAACACTCAACAAAATATTAACAAACTAAATGTAGCAATAAATTAATATAATATCCTATCTCAGAGTATAAGAAACAATCAATGTGGCTCACCATTATGACATTCTAAGAAGAAAAAGCCACCATGGCATACACTTTTAATCCCAGCACTCAGGAGGCAGAGGCAGGCAGATCACTGTGAGTTCGAGGCCAGCTTGGTCTACAAAGCGAGTCTAGGACAGCCAAAGTTACACAGAGAAACCCTGTCTCAA
Source organism: Acomys minous (assembly GCF_964271855.1). Taxonomy (NCBI): domain Eukaryota; kingdom Metazoa; phylum Chordata; class Mammalia; order Rodentia; family Muridae; genus Acomys; species Acomys minous. Next base: position 37,070,830 of record NC_140490.1, read on the forward strand.
AAACAAACAAAAACAAAAAACAACAACAACAAAAAAAACCAAAAAAAAAAAAAAAAGGAAAAGGCCACATGATCCTATCAAATTATACGAAAACTCACTTGACACAGCTCAGCTTTCATTTACGTTAAGAATTGTAGCCAGACTTTTAGCTACTTTATTGGACTCTTTTTCCTACCCCCCCCCATCCCTTTCAGCCCCCAACACTAGGTAGGAGAAAAAGGTTAGAGGTGAGGCGGGCATCAATATCGTTAGCTACTTCCTGCTGGTTAGGGACACCTAGTTTCTTAGGGCAAGTTCGATCTTCTTTGTCAGGGTATCTCCAACCAGCAACCAGCACCAGGGGCAAACAACAATCAGTAACAGCAGCCGGGGTGGGGGAGAAAGGGCGGCAGTGGGGGAGCAGCAGGAGGGCAGCTGGGGGACAGCAGGGGTGCCGTGGGAGCAGCAGGGGGCAGCTGGGGGCAGCAGGAGGGCAGCTGGGGGACAGCAGGGGTGCAGTGGGAGCAGCAGGGGGCAGCTGGGGGGCAGCAGGAGGGCAGCTAGGGTGCAGCAGGGGTGCAGTGGGAGCAGCAGGGGGCAGCTGGGGGGCAGCAGGAGGGCAGCTGGGGTTCAGCAGGGGTGCAGCAGGAACAGTGGAGGGCAGCTGCCCAGCTTCTTGGGGCTCTGGCATTTTAATCCCTCTGAAGGGTCCCCAGAACTCCAAATATAAAATATCTTCAGCTGACAAAAAATCACACCCCTGCCAAAGCACGAGACAAATCATAGTCAGCTGCTATGGACGGTCTGAAGCAGCCCCATATCCCATGCCTGGGATTAAAACAAAAACATAATATTTCTGTTTTTAAAGAAACCAAAATTCTCACGGCAAAGAATTCACTCAGTTTAGAAATAGAATGGGGCCTCCACAAGCAGACAGGAGCACTGCTGATGGGGCAGACTCACACTGAAAAGCGCCCCAACCTCAACCTCTTGAGAGCTGGGGCTGCAGTCATGTGACACCAGCCATCAGTCCCAGCTGTGGACTTCCAGGTTCCAGAACTATTGTGTTACTTAATGTATGAGATCATACTGTTCTTGCAGAGAACCAGAATTTGAGTCCCAGTACCTTTTAGGTGATTCAACACCACCTCTAACTCCAGCTCCAAGGATCGGTTGCCCTCTTCTGACCTCTGTGAGCCCCTGCACACATGTGGTAAATAAACTCACTCGGGCACATGCATGCACACGCACTATAATTATTAAAATGTATTAATTTGTCTGTACGTGGGTGGTTTTGCTTGCATGGATGTCTGTGCACCATGTGGGGAGGCCAGAAGAGAACATCGGATCCCTAAGATTGGAGTTACAGATGTGGGTACTGGGGAGTGCACCACAGGTCCTCTGCAAGAATCGCCAGGGCTCTTCACTGCTGAGCCATCTCTCCAGTTCCTACATATTTTTTTCATAAACCTTAAAATGTGTATTTAAAAATTGGGTGCATCTTGGTGGTAGAGCACTTGCCTAGCATGTTCAACACTTACTATCATGAGAGAGAAAACCAAGTTATTATTTTAAGCACCGAGGCCCTACATGATATTGCCTGTGTTAGCTGTACCCAGCAGAGCTATCTACAAGCCAGCTTTAGCGTGGCAGTTTTCTCTTCTACAAACAAAGCAAAAATGTCTGTAGTCATCAGTTAGCACAAAAAGGTGACTTAGTCAATCTATTCCATAGATGGTATTCCCTTACCTCATTACCTTCAACACAATCACACACACACACACATACACACATACACACACACACACACACACACACACACACACACACACACACACAATATCTGTTATCTAAAGGTCTCAGTTAACCATTTTATTTTAAACCACGGAGCCATCTCTCCGTTCCCTAAAGGTCTCCATTAAAACGCTTCTATCTAAATTACCAAAATTGTCCCTCAGTTGACTAGGTGTGTACAAAAGCTGTTTGAGCATAATGAGGGACAAGAAACGAAAGTTTTAAAGGAAAAAGAATTTCAATCTGCTCACGTGAACACCGCCAGCCATGTTCTAAGGACCAGGGTTCACTTAATGGAGCTTTCTAACCCCATTACTGCTCCCTGGCTACAATGTGTTACTCCTGCCCTAAAAGGGGAGGGGGCAAACCGTGATTAAAATGCAGAAAGCTTCTCAGAACTCTTCCTCACCTGTGAGTCACTGGAGCAGCGTCTCCTTCCCCCAATAAGCATCTAAGCAACTTAGGGCTGCAGACTCCACTTCTCACCGACCCTGACAAGGAAATGATCTCAGGCAAATCATGGAAACTACCACTGGAGCTGTTCACCTGTGGGAGGTGAGGTCTGCAGTGCCAGCTGTTGCCAGAGCCAGCTCAAGGAAGCAAGGATTATGTTTTGTGGCTGTTTTCTCCCACGGCTCTTTAAGCATCGCCTGGATCGATTCCCGCTCTCTAATTATCTTTTACAACAATGTAACAATAATTTAGTAACACTATGTGCTGTCACTTCTCCATTAGTAAACACCAGGACCCGCTGAGTAATTACAGAACAACCTCATAATGAAATGCAGCGAAGACTTCTAATTAAATTTGTAACGTTGCCTAGAATGGTTCTGTTTTAAAAATGAGAATTTTTCCAGCCGTGTGTTCTAATCAGTTATCAGGATGCATTATCTGTCCCCTCACCCCGTGCCCCAAACTGTGTAGATTGGCACTGAATATTAGCACCAGTGGGCACATGTGTGGAAACATTTATCGCCAGAATTATACTGGACACTTAAATGAGAATGCTACAACAATGGGGAAAGGTGTTTATGAAAGCTATTCTCGGTCACTCTTTAGTCAGTCAACCGCAAGAGAGCTCAAAACTGTCTGCTCTGAACATGGACTCACACAAGTCAGGCAGTGTGACCCACAATGCCTCTGCTGTCCCTCAGCCTATAGGAACTCCCTGGCCCCAGACAGTTTTAGTTTGTGTCCTCGTCTATTAAACTAGCCACATTCTGTTGTGGTTTATTTTTGCTTGTTTGTTTTTTGGGTTTTTTTTGTTTTTTTTTTTTTTCTCTCTCTCTCTCTCCATCCACACATCCTCTTCTGGGCGTTTGCTAGAGGTCCCTTCAGTGTTGACTGAGGTGATGAGTATCCCTTACTGGTTCTCTTCTCCTCATGGCAGGAAGGCCACAGCCATTTCTTTTCCTTTTACCTCAGTGCAATGAAGATCTGCCCCGTTGTCTGGTGAGATCAGCTGTAGCCTAGCTACTGCCAGGACCAGCAGCATCTGAAGAGAGATTTGGATAGACACTGAGAGTTCTACAAAATGCCCGTGGTTACCAGTGTGGCCCGTGTGCTTCGGTGGCCAGCCCTGTGCTGAGCTCCGCACCTGTGTTATGTATGCAGGCCACCAGGAGGACAGACCTGAGTCACCATCCCATTTGGCAGTGGCAAGGTTAGGATGCTACTGGGCTGCAACTTGTCTTTGCATGGCACAGCAGTGCTCAAGCTCTGTTTTAATTCCGATGCAAGGAAAAGAGATTTTCTATTTGGCATTAGCCAGTTTAAATAAGGACGGTCTCGCTTCTTTGTCTTGTTTCCATTTGAAACCGATTCTCGCTATGCGATCCAGACTGGTTCCAGTTCATGGTCTTTCTGCCTCAGCTTCCCGAGTGCTGGGATTGCAGGTCTGAACCACCACACCCAGCTCTTATTTCGTGTTCTAATATATTACTGATTTCTATGGAACTTCAGAGACCGCCAGCACTACCAAGGTCTAATTCCTAAGAATTCGCCAATGGCAAGGAGAGGGAGGCTGTGCGCACAATGCTCAATGCCACCAGGCACTGAAAGCAGGAGCCTTGCATCCCATCCCATCCCACTGTACCTAGAAATGCCTGCTTTCCCCCTTTGCTTTTATTAAATAAATTTAACTGATTAATTTTTATTTTTAAAGTATTGTTTATGTACATTGGTGTTTTGCCTGCATGTATGTCTGTGTGAGTGTATCAGATACCCTGGAACAGGAGTTATAGACAGGTGTAAGCTGCCATGTGGGTGCTGGGAATTGAACCTGGGTCCTCTGGAAAAGCAGCCAGTGCTCTTAACCTCTGAGCCATCTCTCCAGCCCTCCTTATGCCTTTTTATGATTTCATAACTTATTTTACTCTCTCCCTCCCTCTCAAAAAAGCAACTTTTATGTGTAGAGCAAGTTTCAATATCTGAACATGGTAATCACATTTTTAACACATACACACACATGCAGATACATAAACATATACAGACCTATACACACATGAGCACACATATACATAAACACATACACAAACACCCACAGAGACATAGACACACACACACACAAATACACGCATGTGTACACACTACACACACATAGCACACACACACTCACATACTCACACCACACATATACACACAAACACACACACATGCACACACGCACACAATGTCCTTGTGGAAGAGTATGTATGCAGAAGAGCCAACTTAAGCCTCTGCCATAGTGGTCATTGACTAGGAGGCCTAAACAGCAGGAAGTAAGTTCCCACAAGCATGTTGGCCATGATCAGGCTTCCACAGGTGATTTCTTCTGAGGTCTCACTCCCTGGGCGGTAGTAGATGGTGGTCTTCCCTCTGAATCTTCACTGTCTTTCCATTGAACACGCCTCCCAAAGCCAACAGAAATCAGTAATAGTAGATGTTGTTTTAAGATAGGGTCTCATGTAACATAAGCTGGACCTCAAATTTGCTATGTAGGAGGAGATGGTTTTGAACTCCTGATTTCCCTGCCTCTGCTTCCTAAGTGCTGGAATTATAGGCATGGGTCACCTCACCTAGTTTTTGCAGTGATGGGATCAAGGCCGGGGCCTCACTCATGCTAAGCAACCAGTCTACCAACTGAGCTACATTCCTAGCCCTGTCCTCCCCAGTAGTTAAATATGTTCTTTCTATTTTGGGGCTGATGCAATTTTATTTTGAGGCCATGAGAATCTGAGATAATGGGAAATTCCAAGGAAGTTATGACAAATATCTGCCAAAAACCATGTTGGGTTTAACTTAGCACAACGAGTGTACAGACCAAGACCAGTAGGCTGCTATGAGAAACACCCCCAACTCCCCACCCTGCTCTGGACCCGAGCAGCTCAGCCCCCAAGGCCACACACAGTATCACAAAGAGGAGACACCAGCATGGTGGCACTTACAAGAAGAGCTAATCTAAATGAATGCAAGCCCCCAGTTCTGAATATCCCCTCTATACACTCATGGGGCAAGCCCATTCTGTGCTTTTCAGGATGCTCTGACTTTGCACTGGAGCCTGCATACAGGACACTCCTCACTCCCAGCCACACAAGAGAGGCAGATGACCCTGAGTCTTTCATAGGGTGGGTGGAGCTAGAAGGAGAATGGAAAGAGAGAAAACTGATAACCATTTCATTCATTGGGCTAAACTGAAAATAATTTCTGAGGTTATTTACAATCTAGTTAGTGCAAAGATATTATCAATTGCTTGCATGTTTAATATTGGGGGGGGTGCTCTTGTGCACTGTGTATTCAGATGCTGATTCCTGTGCCCCGAGATCTGGTTGCAGTCTGGACGTGGTCACAGTCGTCATTTCTATGATGAATCTCCTGTATCAATTCTCAAGTCTAGTAGTTGGTAAGAAAGTGATAGCAATCTGGTGCGGTGACGCACACCTGTGATCCCAGCACTGGGGGAGGCAGCGGACCTCTGTGAGCTCCAGGCCAGCCTGGTCTACTAAGTGAGTCTAGGATTGCCAAGGTTACACAGAGAAACCCTCTTTCAAAAACAAAACAAAACAAAACAAAAAACAAAAGAAAGAAAGAAAGAAAGAAAGAAAGAAAGAAAGAAAGAAAGGGAAAAGGAAAAGAAAGTGTGATCCCAAACATAAGGAAAATAACCATGATGGTGAGCTCCCAAGAGAAGCCACATGGAATACAGCAGAAGGTGAGAGAAGAAGATAACTCCTGAGAGAGGCTATCCAATGCAGACCTCATGCTCTCACAGACACACCTACCACTGTTGAACCTTTTTACATCTCTTTCCTCACTAGATACTGTGTAGATACTAGATTGCTCCAGAAGCTCCTGTGTCACTCATGAATGAAAACCTTGGCATAGTAAAAATATTTACTGATTACTGGTTAATTAAATAAACACACAAAGGATGAGACCTTTGTATTTTTTTTTTTATCATTAACAATGTATTTGGCTGCCCAGATCAACATTCCATCCAATAGGCCTCATAAGTGCACAGTGTGGGCATCAGTTGGTGAGGGTCTATAGATCCCACCGGCCCCAAACATTACAGGTGACTGCCATTGCTCATGGCTACCCATAGAACTTGTTGGTAAGCTCCTATTATAAAAAAAAAAACACCACATATTTGAGTCATAGGAAACTAAGAAACCAAACTGGTACCAACAGTCATGAGGTCTCTTTTCATCACAGCAACAGAAACACTAAGATAGCACTTGCTACCAAGCCTGAAGCCCTGAGTTCAATCCCCAGTGACTACAGGGTGGAGAGAGAATGGATTCTTCCTGAAAGTTGCCCTCTGACCTCCACATGTGCACACCCACACAGGGGTTACATACATACATAAATAAATGTCATTTGTTTTGTTTTGGTTTTTGGTTTTTTGAGGCAGGGTTTCTCTGTGTAGCCTTGACTGTCCTGGACTCACTTTGGAGACCAGGCTGGCCTCGAACTCACAGAGGTCTGCCTGTCTCTGCCTCCATAAGCGTAACTTTTAAAACGAGTGAAAGTAAGCAGGAAAGTTTTAGGGAGGAGACAGAGGTTAACAATAGTGAGAAGGGACTAAGAGCAGGCAGGAAGTTGCAATCAGACTATATATATATGTATATATATATATATATGTGTGTGTGTGTGTGTATATATATATATATATATATATATATATATATATATATATATATATATATATATATATATATATATATATATAAAATCACTATGTGCTGGCAACATCAACATATTGAGGCTAGGTGTAGTGGGATGCACACTTTAATCCCAGTATTCAGCTCAGGAGTTAGAGGTAGATGGATCTCTGTGAGTTCAAGGCCAGTTTGGTTCATACTGTGAGTTCCAGGCCAGCCAAGACTATGTAGTGAAACCTTGTCTTTAAGATGGAAGCCAAGCATGGTGGCACATGCCTTTAATCCCAGCACACCTTTAATCAGGGAGGCAGAGGCAGGCAGATCTCTGAGTTTTAGGCCAGCCTGATCTTTAAAGCAAGTCCAGGACAGCCAAGGCTAACACAGAGAGACCCTGTCTTAAAAAAACAAAACAAACAAACAAACAAAAAAAATATATATATATGGAAAGAAAGAAAACGAAAAAGAAAAAGGACGGAAGGAAGTCATAATGAAACCCACTATTTTGTATACTAAATAAAAAATATCAATAATATATAATTTAGTTGGTCCTTTGGCGATACTAAGCATGGCTTCAGAATGAGTTTACTATCTCCAGAATTCTATTTATATAGGATAATTTTATTCTTTTTTTAATCCAAGCTACTCTTTACTGATATTCTGTTACTTCAAGTCCACTATAACCTGACTGATGAAAACAGTGACGACAAACCAGGCACAGATCCAAATGCTGACAACTAGATGAGGAATATGTAATTATTGTCCCATTATACACACTGTATAATTAAGGCCTCCAGAAGTCAAACGACTTCAAGTCTGCACGCCTGGTGAGTAGCCCAGCACTCAGCCTGTGAATCCCTCAGTCGTCCATGTTACGTGTGTACGTACTGATAATGATGCACGGATAAAAGTCGGGAACAGGTGTTCATGGTTGGAAAGCCAGGTGGGGATGTCTATCAGGAAACTAGAGATGCCAAGACCAGAGATACTCAGAACAAGGAGCCATCTGCCCCGAGACGAGAATTGATGTGCATCCTCTGAAAGATCCAAACCCTCCTATCTGCTAGGTGAAGTGAACAGAGCCATAAATGCAGCAATCTTGCTTTGGCATGGATAATGATCTTTAATTGGTAAAAAATGCCTTTACGTATCCAAAAAAATGAGTGCACTTGTCAATGCAAGCGTTTTGCATAGCTCTGGCTTCACCGCAGGAGCACGGTGAAGCGGCTCTCCGCTCTCCACTCTTTACTGCCAGGAAAGGCTTTGAGCTGCGCATAGCAATTAGAACATGACCCCAATCTCCCAGCAGCCACCAGTTTGCAAGGCTGTGCTGACCCAGCGAAACTGGGCAGAATCTGAAATGAAGTTCCCAGGGGCTGGGGGCTGCAAACGGATGCTCTGGCCTTCCCAGCTCTCGGAGAGGAGAGAGCGAGAAAGGGAACTGGGCGGCATGGATTCCAAGTCATAAACTAATGGGCACAAGAGCTTCCCCATACCAGGCTCTGTGCCAAGCCAGTGCTGCCCGTAGATTATCTTGCTTAATCTACCTAACAGAACCTAAAGGTCCTGAGGAAAATGCTTGGTAACAGTGACAATGTCTTGGCATCTGCCAGCTGGTTAGGCTGGTGGTTTAGCTGGTTGCCTTGGTCTGAGTCTTTTCGTGTCTTCTCCTTTCCAACTTTTCTCTAAGGAAAGATCTAACAAAGGCCAGCTGTGTGAGACAGCCAGCTGGAATATTCTAGTGTCCAGGACAATGCCATCATTCACATGGAGAGCTGACAACCAGGTGATAGGCCAGTTCTGTGGGAAGCAGATCAGCCTGCTGGGATGAAGCAAGAGGCCGCACGTAGGAGAAAGAAGCATCTCTGTGCTTCCTACTGCCCAACATGACAGGGAGGTGTGCATACAGTCCCAGGATGGGACCAACCTAAGCATATTGGTGCAGCAGCACATTATTAATGTGCAGCTGCATGAAAAGAACCGAGGGACGGAGAGATGGCCATTGTACCTATCCTGGTGTGGGCTGGTCTCATTTTGTCCTTTGTAGATATTCACTGCTTTACAAAGGGAAGGTCTGTGGCAATCCTACATCAAGCAAATTCTTGGCACCGTCCTTCCAAAGCCAGGTGCTCATCCTGTCCCTGCCATGTTTTGGTAACTGTCCTAACATCACAGGTGTTCTTATTATTGCACCTATCAGGTGATCTGGGCCACAGGCACCTTTGGCATCACTACTATAGTTATTTAGGAACATCCCAAATCATGCCTCTCAAAGACTGCCATTGGAGCTTTGTGTGTCTCTGATCTGCCAACTGACCAGCGAGCTCTCTGCCTCTCTTTCTCTCTGTGGACTTCCCTTCTCCTTGTAACATGAGATTGAAATATGACCAATTAATAACCCCACAATGGCCTCTAAGTGTTCAAATGAAAGAAAGACTTGCAAATGTCTTCCTTTAAACCAAAGCGAGGTGCCAGGCATCACACCTACAATTCCAGCTTTCTGCAGACTGAGACAGGAGGGCTTAGTAGGCTAGGCTTCAAAGACATTTCTCAAGAAAAAAAAGCAAACACAGAACCTCCACAAAGCAAACTGCAAAATATATGAATGGTTACAATTTAGTGATGAAGGTATGCTAAAGGCTGAGACAGCCCAAAGTTACATGAGTTTGAGGCCAGCCTGGTCTACATAGAGAATTCTAGGATAGTCAGGACTATATAGAAAAAAACCCCATCTTAAAAAACTAAAAATAAGACACAGCAATGGTGTAGTATATTTTCAATCTCCCTACTCCAGGAGACTGAGGCAGGTGGATCTCAGAGCTTGAGCCCAGCATGGTCTACATAGTGAGTTTCAGGAGAGTTCCAGGACAGCCAGGAGGACTACACAGAGAAATCCTGTCTCAATGCTAACTGCCCCTTCCCCCACCAAAAAACCCTAAAAACAAAAGGCATATAATTTTGTGTGTGGGAGGGTAGCATAGGGTTTTATCGCTGTGAAGAGACACCATGACCAAGATAACTTATAAAGGAAAGCATTTAGTTGGGACTGGCTTACAGTTTCAGAGGTTGAGTCCATTGTATCAGACATGGTGCTGGAGAAGGAGCTGAGAGTTCTACATCTTGATCCAAAGGCAGCAGAAGGGGACTGTGTGATATCCTGGGTACAGGATGAGCATAGGAGACCTTAAAGCCCACCCCCCACAGTGACACACTTCCTCCAATAAGGCCACACCTCTTAATAGTGCCACTCCCTATGGGCCAAGCTTTCAAATACATGAGTCCATGGGGGGCCAAACCTTTTCAAACCACATTCCACCACTTCCTGGCCCCCACTGGGTTGTAGCTAGAACATAATGCAAAAATACATTCAGTCCAACTTCAAAAGTCCCCATAGTCTAACAGTCTCGACAATGTTTAAAAGTCTAAAATTCTTCTAAGATTCATGCAATCTCTTGACTGTAATTCCCTGTAAAATAAAATCAAAAAGCAAATCACATACTTCCAACATAGCACGCAATCTACATTAGTGTGCCAAACTGTAGGGAAGGGAGCACAGTGAGGAAATACTGGACCAAAGCAAGACCAAAAGCCAGCTGGGCTAACTCCAAACTCTGCATCTCTGTGTCTGATGTCAAAGTGCTTTCCAGATCTCCAACTCCTACCCAGCTTTGTTGACTTCTTTCTCTTGGGCTAGCTCTACTCCCTGTTAGCAGATTTCCTCATCAGGCATTTCAGGGCTCTGGTATCCCTAGGCTCTTGGGTCTCCATGGCAACCGAAGCTTCACCTTCACAGCTTCACACAATGACCTTTCTAGGCCTACTAGCAGGGACACCCGCCATGCACCTGGCTTCAGCAACTTTCCTTACTGGAGGGAAATTCTATAGCCCTTTTCTTGTAGCTTTGACTCTAAAGGCAGAACCACGTGGCCAAAGCTGCCAAGTTCTGCTGTTCGCTGGAGCTGGAACATGGTCCCCTCGTTCAATTACATCTTCACCACTTTTCTGTTTCCATGGTTACCTTCACTGCCTAAGCTTGGCTGTCCTAGAACTTGCTCTTTAGACCAGGCTGACCTTGAACTTAGAGATTCTCCTGCCTCTGCTCCTGGAGTGCTGGAATTAAAGCTGTGCACCTTTAGGGTGCCCTGAGGCACCTAGGGTCTTGCCCTGAGGTCACCACTCCCTTTCTTCCCTTTAAAGTCTTTTATTTAATCAGTTTATCTCCTTAAGCACAGGATTTAGTTCTATTTTTTTTTCCTGGTTCCCCTTTTCATTATAGATCTTTATAAGCATGGCCATTAATAACCACAGGACACAGTCCACACTAGGCTGTTTTGAGATTTCCTCTGAAAATGCAAAACTCTTCAATTTAGTCTCAGGCAGATTTTTTTTTTTTTGGACAAGGGCAAAAAACAGACATATTCTTTGCCGAAAAAATGAACAGCCCCTCGGCCACATACTAAAGTTCTTGAGGCAGACTTCACAGTCCACCTCACCCCCAGCACCACTGTCTTCCATGCTCTTACTAGTATGGCACAGTGAGCAGCTCTTAAAGCATTCTACTGTTTTCCTAACACAGAGACCCGAATTTGTATTCCTCCACACAAAGGCGTGGCCAGGCCTATCACAGCAACACCCCAGTCCCTGGCAGCAACTTCTTAGTTACCTTTCTATTGCTGTGAGGATACCAAGGCAACTCTTAGCAAGAAAACATTATAACTGAGCAGGCTGGGTAGTGCAAGCCTGTAATCCTAGCCCTCAGGAGGCAGAGGCAGGTGGATTTCTGTGAATTCAAGGCCAGCCTGGTCTACAAAGAGTAAAGGACAGCTAAGGCTACACAGAGAAACCCTGTCTTGAAAACAAACAAAAACAAACAAAGAAAGAAAAGAACATTATTTGGGGCTGGCCTACAGTTTCAGCGTTTTAGTCCATTATCACCATGGTGGGAAGCATGGCGGCAGTTGTATATGCACAAGAGGGGAGGAGGCTCTTGGAGGCCAGGGACGTTAGATTCCTTTGAGTTCTCAGCTGCCTGATATGGGCCTGTGAATTAAACCCAGGCCCCCGACAAGAACAGTAAGAGCACTATTTTCTGATCAGCTAATAGTGTGTCAGATCTTTTCATATGCTTGGTTACCATTTGTATACGTCTTACAATGAAATACCACTTTCTCCCCCTTAAGTTGTTTTTGTCAGAGTATTTTATCACAGTAGCACAAGTAACTATGGCTGGTACTGAGCTGCGGTTGGTTCCTCATGGCAGGTGGTGTGGGTCCCGCAGGTCTGGGTCCTGCCGACAGGAAGACAGGGTGAGACACACTCAACAAGTGCTTCCCCAGTGCTCAGCTTCCGGCTTGCCCAAATGGGGTGGGTAACTCCGAGCATTGGCGAACATCTCGAACATCTCGATGCCCTGGGAGCCCGGCCTGTCTCAGGAGCCCTTCCCAGGATGACGAATCTCAGGCAGTCCTATGAAGGAAGGAGTCTCAGGCAACTTTACTTGTGAATTAAGGAGTTATAAACCCTGGGAAGTGAGGACAGATGTGTCTGATTTGCTGCAGACAGCGGTGCTGTGCCTTTGTCACAGGAAGGCAGACATACTTGATTGTCCTATGTGTGAGGGGATGTTGCCAGGGGTATAATTAAAGACCATTTGTTGGAGGCTAAGAGGTCAGCACAGGTGGGTACTTCCTGGAACTCCCTGTGCCTGTTATCAGGAAAAGTTGGGCCTGTATTTTCCTTTTTCTTTTTCTTTTTTTTTTTTTGTTTTTTGTTTTTTGTTTTTTTAGGTTTTTCGAGATAGGGTTTCTCTGTGTAACCTTGGCTGTCCTGGAGTCACTTTGTAGACTGGGCTGGCCTCGAATTCAGAGCAAGCGATCCACCTGCCTCTGCCTCCTGAGTGCTGGGATTAAAGGCATGCACCACTACATACGGCTGGGCCTGTATTTTCTATGTGATGGCTCTTACAAAATTCTGGAGTCAGCAGACCAGGTGGGGTGAGCGCTCCACTGAGAAAGAGTCCAAGCACAGAATCAGCTGTCCAGAGAAGACCAGACCCCAATCTTAACCAGCAGAGCCTTACACTAAGCAAGGGGGCGGGGATAAAGACAATTGGTCTGATGGAGCCATCAACGTGCTTATACAGGCCAGCTGGTCAACCCCACAGTTCAAACAGCTTATGTTTGAATGTTTGGTTTTTTTTAATGGAGATATTCTTCCCTAGAAAAACTCTAACAATTGTCACAAGCAGAAGGATGCTATTGGCATGGTGTGTACAGACCAGAGATACTCCTAACAGCCTTCTGTGCACACAACAGCAAGTTATCATGTGAAAACACCTAGCAGTGCAGTGACAGAGACACAAGGAAGCTAGTTAAGGCCCATAAATCAACCGGAATGCAGGAAGGCATAAAAGCCCAGAGTGTAGCTCTGGACAACGCATGCTTCAGCTGACCTGGAAATACGAAGTGGGGACAGTGAGTATGAACACTGAGAGAGAAGCACCTGGGCGGATCTGGGCAACGACAAGCAATTTGCTCTGAGTAGGAAGAATGGAGCAAGATGAGGCCAAAAGGAACCCAGACCTGATCACAAACTAGTAGGTGAGGAATACGGACTTGACCTTGTAATTAAGAAGGTGGAAGAGGTTGGTATGAAAGGTGAATGATGTGAAAAGTAGGAAAAAATTAGAAGGATTACAAGGACCAAAGGTGGTGGATGACGCAAACAAAATGATGTCTTCCAGACACAGCATGGCTGATCATGAAAGAACTCAGAGATGGGGCTGGAGGGATGGCTCAGAGGTTAAGAGCACTGTCTGCTCTTCCAAAGGTCCTGAGTTCAATTCCCAGCAACCACATGGCGGCTCAGAACCATCTGTAATGCGATCTGGGCCCTCTTCTGGTATGAGTACTGTATAAATAATAAATAAATAAATAAAAGAACTCAGAGATGGAGCCAGCATACACAAGACTTATGTAGGTTCAAACCAGACACAGTTCCAGCACAGAGAAGGTAAGTGGACACAAAGACCCACCCCTAATCAAGAAGTTATCAGCAATGGATACATGCTAGGAGAAGGAAATCAATTTTCTCCAGTTGAGCATCACTGAAGCTCCATGTCCAGTTGTTGGCCAACATGAAATTGATGCCATTTTAAAAATTTGTTCTCTTTTGGGATGTGTGTGTGTGTGTGTGTGTGTGTGTGCGCACACATTTTTTTGTTTTCTTGTTTTTTGTTGGTTTTGACCTTTTTTTGATAGAAGTTGGGTGGGTAGAGAGATGGATAGGATCTGATAGAAGTTGGGGGTGGGGAAATATGGTCAAAAATAAGAAAAATTTTTAATTAAAAAGATCATTCTTGGGGCTGGAGAGATGGCTCAGAGGTTCAGAGCACTGGCTGCTCCTCCAAAGGTCCTGAGTTCAATTCCCAGAAACCACATGGTGGCTCACAACCATCTATAATGAGATCTGGTGCTCTCTTCTGGTGTGCATGCAGGCAAAACACTGTGTATATATGATAAATAAATAAATCTTAATTTAAAAAAAGAGCTGGGCGTGGTGGCGCACGCCTTTAATCCCAGCACTCGGGAGGCAGAGGCAGGCAGATCGCTGTGAGTTCAAGGCCAGCCTGGTCTACAATGCGAGTCCAGGACAGCCAAGGCTACACAGAGAAACCCTGTCTCAAAAAACAAAAAAACAAAAAACAAAACAAAACAAAACAAAAAGAGCATTCTTGCAACATTATGAATAATGGTTTGACAGCAAACTAAAGACCAATTAATAAACCACTGAGCATAATACAGACCAGATTAGACTCAGAACCAAAGCAAGGTAAGCTTGGTTGCCAACTTATTGGCTTTGTAATCAAAGACACAGCTTTGGGCGGGTCTGTGAGAGTATATCTTGGAAAGACTGAGGAAAGCTAGCACTTTCTACCAGCAGCCCAGGTACAAAGGTTCCAGGGCAGCTTCTGCTTCCGCACTTTCACACCTTGCAGCTGTCACCATCCATCATTGACACAGGAACCCAGCTTCTGTGGCCTTCCAACATGAAGATCAGCAGATCTTCAGGACTCTTGTGTCAGACTGGGACAGTTGGCTCACCAAGTCTCACGGACTGAGCCAGGCTTTCAGCCTCCCCACTGTGCAGACCTGCCAACATCTGTAATCGTTTAATAAACCTTGTAATGTAGATTCATTCTACTGGTCTGTCCTTCCAAGGAACCACAATACAAACAGCAGAAATGAATAAAGAACAATGGGTTGGCACTTCTGTGCAGTGATGCAATTTGACGAACAAGATCAGTTATATATTTTAAGCACCACCCACAAAGGAGAGTATTTTATTTATTTTTATTTTTTGGTTTTTTGAGACAGGACTTCTCTTGTAGATCAGGCTGGCCTTGAACTCAGAGATCTGCCTGGCCCTTCCTCCCTGAGTGCTGGGATCATAGGCGTGCGCTACCACACCCGGCTAAGGAGAATTTCTTTCTTTTTTCTTTTTTCCAGACAGGGTTTCTCTGTGTAGCTCAGGGTATCCTGGACTCACTCTGTAGACCGCTGGCCTCGAACTCACAGAAATCCACCTGTCTCTGCCTCCCGAGTGCTGGGATTAAAGGCGTGCGCTACCACGCCCGGCTGAGAATTTCTTTTTAAAAGAATGTCAACCTAAATGTCCCTCAGTCAACAATGGGTAAAGAAACTGTGGCGCATTTACACTGTGGAATACTACTCAGCTATTAAAAACAAGGAAATCCTGAATTTTACGGGCAAATGGATGGAACTAGAAATGATCATCCTGAGTGAGTTAACCCAGACCCAGAAAGACTCACATGGCATATACTCACTTATAATTGGACACTAGCTCAAAAGGATGTCACATGAAAGTCTTCACCAACCAGGATATTGGGATAGATGTAGGGGCTCTCAGTAAGGGAAATATGAGAGAATGGTGAAATAGAAGAATCCAGAGGGTCCTAGAAACCCACAAGAACATCATGAGGGGCGGATCTGGACCCAGGAGCATCTGCTCAACCTACTGCACCAAGGACAATACATGCAGTAAACATTGAATCCCTACTCAGAATATTCTCCACAGTTGAGTGGAGTGGGGACTGACTCTGACATGAACTCTGGTGCCCCATATCTGACCACTTCCCCTTGGTGAGGAGGCCTGATGGCACCCAGAGAAAGGATAAGCAGGCTACCAGGATGAGACTTGATAGGATGTGACCATATCATGGAGGAGGATGTCCCCTCCTGTCACAGACCTAAGGGAGGGTAATAGGGTGAAAGAGAGGAAGGGAGGGAGGAACAGGAGGATACAAGTGAGGGGCTAACAATTGAGATGTATTCTAAATTAATTAATTTTTAAAAAGTGGGGGGGGGGAGGTCACACACACACACACCTAGATCTCATAGTGAAAGATGCCTGAGTATACAGATGACAGTACTATTATAAGAGTAAGTAGCAGTATCTGTATTCTTTCAATCGGGGAAGAAAGGGCTTATTTGGCTTACACTTCCAGCTCCTAGTCCATCACTGGAGGAAGTCAGGACAGGAATTCAAGCAGGAGCTGAAGCAGAGGTCATAGAGGGGTGCTGCTTAGTTGACTTGCTTCCAGTGGCTTGCTCCACCTGCTTTCTTATAGAACCCAGGACCACCAGCCCAGGGTTGGCACCACCCATAATGGGCTGGGCCCTCCCCCATCAATTACTACCTTAAAAAATGCCCTACAGCTGGATCTCATGGAGGCATTTTCTCAACGGAGGCTCTTTCTTCTCTGATGACTCTTAGCTTGTGTCAAGTTGACACACAAAACCAGCCAGTGCACTTTGAACTGGAGAGAAGGCTCAGTGGTTAGGAGCACTTGCTGCTGTTGTAGAGGACTCGTTTACTATTTATGTTGGGCAGCTTACACAAACTACAATTCCAGCTCCATGTGACTTTATGGCTTTTTTTGGCCTCTGTGGGCACCTACAACATGGTAGTCACACGTGTTAAAAATACATGTATCTGTATTCTTGTGCTCTGAACTGGGCTTTCCAGTGAAAAGTATTTTTACATTCTTTTTACCCAACTTTTTTTTGTTTGAGACAAAGTTTCATCCCATCCATGTTGGTCTCTATACAGCCAAGAATGACCAACTTTGGGTCATCTTGCCTCCCCATTTTACTCATTTAAATATTTTAAAATTCTGAAGCTTGGAATGGTGAGGAAGCTTTAATCCCAGCACTTGAGAGACAGGCAGGCAAATCTCTGTGAGTTCAAGGCCAGCCTGGTCTGCAGAGCAACTAAGAGGACTGCCAGGGCTACACAGAAAAACCCTGTCTCAAAAAAAAAAAAAAATTATGTGTATGTATGTGTACATGTGCACAGTCACTTGGGGAAGCCAAAAAATGTTAATTCTCTAGAAAAGCAGCAATCAGCTTTTAACTAGTAAGAAACCTCTCCAGGGCCAGGCGTGGTCATGCACACCTGTGATCCTAGCAATCAGGGAGGCAGAAGCAGAGGCAGGCAGATCTCTGCAAGGCCAGCCTGGTCTACAAAGTTAGTCCAGGACAGCCAAGGATACCTTGTCTCAAAAACAAAATAAATCTTTCCAATTCCTGCTCCCTCCATTTATAATTCTAAAAGATTAACTTCACCTCCTAAACCTAATTTAGTAACAGCAAAGTAAATGTGTTTTCTCTTTAAAACAATTACAACAAAATTAAGTAACTTTTAAGCACAGCTAATCAGAGGAGCTGAAGCCTCAGTAAATTTGAGGCTACCCTGGGCTATACTTATCAAGAACCATCTTAAAAGCCATAGGGCAGCCACACAGCTCAGCAGGTAAGTGGTGCTTGCTGCTAAGCCTGATAATAATTACACCTCCGGAATTCAAGTGGCAGAAAACCAAGCCCCACGGGTTGTCCTCTGACCTATACCCAGACAAATAAATGTAAAAAAACATCTAAATCACAGTAGAAACTTTTTAAAATACTCAACATGAGTGGGAAAATTACTAATTTTTAATTCCTAACTTTCAATAATGTATTTCATTGGGGAAACATCACCATTCTCCATTACATTTTATTTCACGGTGTGTACCTGTGTGCATGGGAGGGACCACACATGCTATGTGTGTATGTGGAAATCAGGGGACAGTTCTTTTCCACCATGTGGTACCGGGGATAGAATCAGGCCATTGGGCTCAACACCAAGCACATTTACCAGACAAACCATTTTGCCAGCCCATTACAACTCTTTACCAGTTATCTTATTATATTCAATGACAAGTGGGTCAGAGAATTCCTTCAGCAAGGACTAGGGATACAGCTCAGTTGGTAGAGTATTTGCCTAGCATGCACAGGCCTGGTTTTAATCGGTGCACCAGGTAAAACTGCATAACCCTAATCCTAGCACTTGGGAGGTGAACGCAAGAGATCAGAAGCTCAAGGTCACTGTCAGCTATACAAAAGAGCTTGAGGCCACCCTGGGCATATGAGACCATTTCCAGGGAGGGAAAACAAAAACCAAAGGTCTAGAGATGTGGCTTTATGGTAGAGGCTTGCTAGCATTCCAAGGCCCTGGCCCAGTATCACCAAACCAAACAAACATACCCTTACACATACATTCTGATTAAATTATCTTTATTTTAAAATGTCATTTAGTGTGTGTCCCATGCTACATGTGAAGCAGGCTGACAACAAATTCTGGGAGTCAGTTCTCTCCGTCAGCCACAAGGGAGCAGGGAGTCAAACTCAGCTGGCTCAGCAGGCTTGACATTTGAAAGCCCTTTCAGCACTGAGACTTTTCACCCATTTTTAATCTCTGAAGCTTTTTTCTTTTCTTCTATGGACTTCCAAAAACTAAGAATTTGATTCCAAACATTTGCCTGTTTTAAAGTGTGCTCCAACAGTATTTTGGTAAATTATTTATTCAATCGCTTCCTTAGGTTCTCAAGGTGTTCCAAACCAACATCTTGCAGTTCCAGTACGATGGCTTTACATAAAGAAGGATTAAATGAAATGGTCATTAGGCAGCACAAATCTATCAGATCTCGCTGACATTTTTGTAAACCCTCTAGGAATCTTTTATATTTAGGAGGGTCCTTTTTTAACTGTTTCATTTCTGATACTGAAAACCCTATCATGCTGGTAAGTATCTCATCTATAAAGTCTACATCTAGATACGCAGTACCATCAGACACCTTCGCAGTCACACACCAACAGCCACCAGAACTTGAGAGATTGCCAGTTAAAGTTACAATAAATGCTTTGACTTTCACAGTGGTAACTTGCTTTGGCTTTCTGGCCATTAGGACAGACAGATAGATAAAGGGTGGAGAATATAAGTCCATGCCAATAGCGAGGTCAGCACTGTTCTCAAATGATCTTGAACAAGCCTGTGAAGAGCAGCCATTTTCATTAGTGACTTCTGAGCGTTTTTCTGACAGATAGGGTCCCCGTTCTCTGACTGACATGTGATTACTTACGCAATGGTCATCCGAATTGTTGGTTTGTTTTGCTGTATTATCTACCTCTGAAATAACACTGCCATTTGTAAAATCATGAGCTAAGAGTCTCTTATGACAGTCTCTAGCAGATGGACAGTCAAAAAAATTGTCTTCATTAATCATTTGTTCAGGTAATTTTTTTTCATCACAATTGCTGTTTCCTTGTTTATGAATCAAAGCTCTGTGGTTCAGAGTATTAGGTTTATGTGAAAATGTCTCCATATTATTTGCGGTTTTCTTCAGAGCTAGAGGCGGCAAAGCTTTTGTTTCCATCTGTTCTTTCTGGACAGTTTCTTCTAAAAGCAAGGCCTCTTCCAGTGAAAAGTCATCAAATTCTCCATCAGAGAAATGCATATACTGGCTTGGTGGTTTTTCCTTTGGCCTTAAAGAAATATTACACCCTGGCTCAAAACTAGACTGATCTGTGGGAGTAGTGTCTGAGGAACTGCCTGTGCTGAAACAGCTTCTTCCCATGGATCCACTGTTAATTACTGCAGGCTCTTCACTTTCATCAAGACTTGCCAAGAGCTCTTCATCCGAAGGTCCTAAAACAGCATCTAACCCCCCTGGAACTCTGGGCATACTGTGACCAGAATTATTTGGTATGACTGAAACTGTAGGATCAGGTTCACCAATTAATCTTGCAAGTACTTTTTCTTGAGCATATTCTTCTGAAAGACCATCTACTTCACCTCCTAACACCTTCACATTTTCTGGTTTCAACAAGAGAACACCAAGACGGAACAAAATGTGTCCATGTACCAAAATTTTTGTGCCTGGAGGAAGAGCAGCATGGAGAGCTGGAATAGACTGATATTCCATTCCCTGAACTTGTGTGATGCCATCAGTGAGCTGCAGCATCAGCATCCGTGAAGGCCTGGCTTCCCATGGTTTTGGAGTAATCTGTGTTTCAGCTGAAACTAGATCATTGGTTGTATTCTTTCCTCTCAGCTTCTGTATCTGGGAATATGCAGGCTGACTTACGTCAACCAAGGAATTGATCTGTAGAGCATAAAATCCATTGAGTTCTCCTTTTGGAATTTCTAAAATGTCATCCGGTAAGAGAGGCTGTTCCAAGTCTCTCAGGTCAGTAAGAAGCCATTGCTCCCACACTTGTTCATTTACTTGTGCTTGGCTCAAATTAGCATTGTTATTTTCTTCTTGGATCCAGTTAACACAAGCTTCCAGCCACATCACAGGCACTTTAACATGCCATGTTGCCAAAAGCCAGGTTTCAACTCTTAAGACAGTACTAGCTACACTCATCTCTTCTAAATAAGAGCATTCACATCCACCTGAAAACAAAAAGATTCAATATACTTAAATTACACTCTTTTAAGAGCATATATGTTCACTTGAAAACAATACAACAGAGTGATTTAAAAGTTAAACTCAAATAAGCAAGAGTGTACACATTCACCTGAAAACAAAAAGGGGATTCAATACTTAAAGCTACACTAGTTCCTTTTAGGTAAGTGTATATAATCCACCTGAAAACAAAAAGTGATTCAATATACTTAAATATAGCACCTGTAATTCTCAAGTACACAAACAGGCCTAATTACTATATTCTCTATACTTTTCTCTTTCCAGTATTAAAAAAATCCTTGACCTTGTTTTGTGGTTCTTGTTGTAGGTAGTTTATTGTATCTATGTATAATAACATAAATATATATGTTTAAAAAAAAGTCCTTGACTTTCTGCCTGACTGATAACTGAAACCTTAGAAGTATAATGACAAATGCAAAATGTTTAAGAGCTAGCTCTGTCTCTTCAGTATTTTCATCAGTATCACCATCTGTCTCACAGGGCTGCTGAAAGATTGGTGTGCATAATAAAGTATAAATGTCAAATCTCTGAAAGATACTCAGATATTATTATATTTTATTACTTAAAAAATAATATCTATTATTTTTCATTTTACTTAATATTTACTAGTTTCTTCTGACACCTATAATTTACTATTATTATTATTACCATGTTTTTTTTGAGACAGGTTTCCCTGTGTAGCCCTGGCTGTCCTGAAACTAACTCTATAGACCAGGCTGGCATCGAACTCAGGAGACCTACCTGCCTCTGCTTCCCAAGTGCTGGAATTAAAGGCGTGTGCCACCACTATCCAGCTTAACTTTTTTCTTTTGTTTTTTTTCCCGAGATAGGGTCTATGTAGCCTTGGCTGTCCTGGACTCGCTTTGTAGACCAGGCTGGCCTCAGACTCACAGCAATCCACCTGCCTCTGCCTCCCGAGTGCTGGGATTAAAGGCGTGCGCCACCATGCCTGGCCCAGCTTAACTATTAAAATTTGTATTACTATGTTCGGCAACCTCACTCTGGGCTGATATAGAGAAAACTTGTTTGTCTAAATATTCTCAATTGTGCTGTCAGCTATACTTAAATCTGATTTTCTCAGTATAACAAAGCAATAGCAAAATACTAAAGACAAATGGAACACACATGCACACAATGTACGTGTGCACACAAAACCTCTCCATCCGTTCCTTCCAGAGATGAAGACGCTGAAGAGGTAGAACTTATTTAAGGCTTAACATGTCCATAAGAAAACTTACCACTTAGCAGGACAGCATGAGATGTGCTGACAGGATTTCAAGCTGGAGGGTCAGTAGAGTGCTCAAAGCCTCTTCTGCAGAGGAATAGTCCTGAGGGGGTAAGACAGCAACAGTAAAGATTCTAAAATGAAGCCACAGAAAGCATCGCTGGCCCATTCTCATGAATGCAAGAATATGATGGTGCGGTTCTCAGGATTCCTTAACAGTCAAGGCAAAATAAAAGCAATACAGGCTTAAAAAGGGAGTTTAGCGAGGTGGTGGTTGTACGTGCCTTTAATCCCAGCACTTGGGACACAGAGGCAGGAAGACCTGAGGCCAGCCCGGTCTACAGGGCTAGTCCCAGGACATCCAGGGTTACACACAGAAACCCTGTCTTGAAAAACCAAATCAAACCACACTCCCCAGGAGTTTAGAATAAACAGAAACAAGGTGCTGAGAAAGCTATTCTTTCTAAACCTGTTTCCTCATTCATTACTGAACTTGCTAGGCTACTATGCAAATTAAGGCAGAAGATAATTAGGGTAAATTAATGCAGTGTGTGATGAACAGTTCAGAGGAAACTCTGGTGCCATACCACTCCTATTCCTATTATTATTATTGAAGGAGTACACATATACCA
The DNA here is from genome assembly GCF_964271855.1 of Acomys minous. Lineage (NCBI taxonomy): Eukaryota > Metazoa > Chordata > Mammalia > Rodentia > Muridae > Acomys > Acomys minous. Next base: position 37,093,426 of record NC_140490.1, read on the forward strand.
TGAGACCTAGGTAGGAGTTGGCTCTCTTTCCACCAGGTGGGTTCCAGGGATCAAAACTACAGGGTCAGCCTCGATGGCAAGAGACCTTACCTGCTGAGCCACCCTGAGAAAGGCAAGCATAGGAGACAGTGTAGCCTGGAACCCCACCTGCTCTTGTTTAAGCACACCCTCTCTCTTGTAAAGCTGTGTTACCACAGTCATAGCAGCTGGCAACGGCTCCACAGGAAAGGTTAGCTAGGACACACAATTTCCCATTTGCTGGCAGACAAATCACAGCACCTGAGTCTCAAGAACTCCTCAGTACAAGAAAAACAACTTGGGAAAAGATGTTAGTGGTTATTTTGAAGTTGTATTGTAGTTTTTCTGTTAACCCAGCTAGCATCCAAATAATTGAGATGGACAATTATATTTATTTAACAAGCTTTATGGCACAACAACTAAGTAGTATTGATCTATTTTAACCTTCTAAACTAATCTGGCCACTTCCCAGCTGAAATCCCTGATATTTGGATTTTATGGCTTTCTCCACTCCAGCTGCTCTCTCATGATCTCTCTTGGACCTCCCCTGTGGCTGAATCCCCACTTTCTTTTGAAACAAGGTACTTTTGAACAAGGTACATCTCTGAGGCCTTAGGTTCAATCTCTAGCACTTAGGTGGAAAAAGGAGAGGGGAGAAGAGAAGGCAAGAGGAAAAAGAAAAAAAAAAGATCAGAATATTTATCTGCCAATATTTATCAATATTTTTATATTAGAGGTTTGAATATTATCTGGAAAAAAATTTACATCATGTCCACAAAATAGAAGGCTGTGTAATCGTCAAAGATTTTTGTTTTGGTTTGGTTTAGAGACAGGGTTTCTCTGTGTAGCCTTGGCTGTCCTGGACTCCCTTTGTAGACCAGGCTGGCCTCAAACTCACAGCAATCCACCTCCTCTGCCTCTCGAGTGCTTGCACCACCACTCCTGGCTCAAAGATTTTTTAAAAAATGTCTCTTTGGATGTGGGTGGGTCAGATCCTCTGGAAGAGAAGTCTATGCTCTTAACCTCTGAACCATGCCTCCAGATCCTGAAGGTTTTGTTTCTAAGACAGGGCCTATGATGGCAGCCTTGGGACTCTATGTAGACCAGGCTGCCTGTGCCTGCCCCCTAAACTCTGGATTAAAGGCATGCACCATCACATCCAGCTCTCAAGTTTTTTGTGTTTTGTTTTCAAACAAGGTTTCTCTGTGTAGCCCTGGTTGTCCTGGAACTCGCTCTGTAGACCAGGCTGGCCTAGAACTCACAGCGATCCACTTGCCTCTGCCTCTCAAGTGCTGGGATTAAAAGTGCCACCACTGCCAGGCCAGCTCTCAAGTTTTTTATAAAGTACTTAATGAACATGTAAAATTACAGAACTTTTGTGGGTTGGTTTTTTTTTCTTTTCTTTTTTTTTTTTTTTTTGGTTTTTAGAGACAGGGTTTCTCTATGTGGCCTTGGCTGTCCTGGACTCGCTTTGTAGAACAGGATAGCCTCGAACTCACATTGATCCACTTGCCTCTGCCTCCCGAGTGCTGGGATTACAGGCATGTGCCACTGAGCCCAGAATTCTCACTACTTTTATGGTAAAGTATTTTTATTAACCTTTGTGCCTAAGAGATTGATCCTACAAATCTACGTTCTAAAGACGGCTAAGAATGAAACAAAAAGAAAACTAAGTAGATTTCTATTACTTGTCACTAAGGTTTAGGCATATTTGACTCAATAATTAATTTCCAATCAGACTTAATTTAAAAAAAAAATAGAAAAGTAGTACCATCCTCAGATATTTTTGTGCATTCAGTCAATAGCCAAGATTTTAAATCATTGACAAATAAATATTTATATCCATTTTGTTTCTGTTAATTTCTTCTAAAAAATAAGTTGGGCCAGCAAAATGGTTTAGTAGGTAAAAGTTCTTGCCACTAAAAGCATGGACAAAAAAATGTTATACTATGGTTGACATTCTTAGTAGTAAAACCAGCCTTGATAGTGCACGCCTTTAATCCCAGCCCTCAGGAGGCAGAGGCAGGTGGATCTCTGAGTTAGAGGATGGTCTGGGTCTACAGATTCAATCCAGAACAGCCAAGGCTACATAGAGAAACCCTATCTGGAAAAACCAAAACAGTGAGAAAATTCCACTTAGGAGGCTTCAGCCCAGCTCTCTTACGTGACCTTGAATATGGTTTTTATCCTCGATATTTTTGGGGATGTTAGAGGTCAATCTGAGAGTCAGCCTTGGCAGGAGGCCCTTTACCCACTGATCCATTTCACCTGTCTCTGAGTCCTCCCCATCGCACCCCCATCTTTAGAGTAAGTTTGTTTCTTGAGATAGTTTCACTACACAGCCCTGGATCTCAGATCCAGCTGCCTGGCCTCCCAGGGGCTAGGACTAACGGCAGGAACCACCACTTCCAGTTTATCCTACTTACTAAAAAAACGAAGATAACCACAGCTTATTCAAAGCACTGTAATAAGCATTAAATTGCCAGCACAAAGTCTGGCTCACAATAGAGAACTAAGGATACGGTACCTATAGTATTTTAAATATCACCCCAGCCACCTACTGGACTGTTCCAATTATATTAAATCTCACGGCTAAGTAATACTGGCTCCAAATTGACACTGAAGCATTAGACTTCACCGTTTAACCATTAACTCCTGGTGCCACTAAATGAAACAAACTGGCAGGGGCTTTGTTGTGCCACCCAAACGCAGGGCCCCCACAGCTATGCCACGGAGCTACATACCCAATCCGGAGGTTTTACTAATGAATTGAAAACTTCCAACTTGAAATAGGAAACGAAGGACGGAGAAAAGACAAACTTTCAGGTACTCAAAGAGAAAACCTGAAACGTAAGAAACCAAACGGGTGTAGTGGAGGGCAAGAACAGCCCCACCGTGGAATGCAGAGAAAGCAAGTTTTCACTGCAGTCTAGCCTATAGACAATGCCTGCAGTTTCCTTTGGATTCCCACTCATCATTACTTAGGGGGTGGGCCTGCTAGGCGATCTCTGTGGTGTGTGAGCGCACGCCTTTAATCCTAGCACTCAGAAGGCAGAGGCAGGGGGATCTCTAAGAGTTGAAGGCCAGCCTGGTATAGAGTGAGTTCCATGGCAGCCAGGACTACACGGAGAAACCCTGCAATGTCACAACAGAAATGCTAACTTTATCTGGGCGTGGTTTGCACGCCTTTAATCTCAGCCTTGGGAGGCAGAGGCAGGTGGATCTTTCTGAATTACATAGTGAGACCCTGCCTCAAAAAACCGAAGTATTAAGAACTCTGAGCCGGGAGTGGTGGCACAAACTTTCAATCCAGCACATAATAAATTCCTCGACAGCCAGGGCTACGTAGGTGGCCTCAAAACCAGTCTTACGCCCTCAATTCCCTGTTTCTTCTGTCATGTAAGTAAAAGGTAACTCAAGTGCCATACAGCAGAGCTATTTAAGAGGGTATTTTGAAGTTATTCAATGAAGAGTTGGGACAGGGTGCACCAGCACAGACGCCTCACTACTTAGGGACTATAGACGGGCATCTTGACGCTTCAGCCGGAGTTTGGGTGGCCAGCTGTGATGGTGAGGGAGGAAGGGGACCACCTAAACGGACCACGGGTTTGCCACGGCGGGACGGCGTGCCCCGACGCGCGGGCGGCCGCCGAGCCGTGCTCCGAGGTCCTCGCTTTACGGGACCGACACCAAACGTGGCCCCAGGCCTCCCTCAGAATAACTCGTGGCCACGTGAAGGCCTCGCCGGAGAGCCAGGGGCGCCGCTCCCGCATCCTCCCCGCCCTCCCCGCCCGGCGAGCCGTTAGCGCAGCGGGTTTCCCGGGCCCAGCGGAGGGGGCGCGCAGACCCCGCAGCACGGGGAGCGAGCGAGATGCGACGGTCTATCGAGGAATCCCGGCCGAGCACCGACCTGGCCATGCCGCCGCGACTCGCGCAAACGTGATCCCGGGGCCGCCGTCGCCGAAGCTTTCCCTGTACTGTTTGTTGTAGGGTTTCGGGTTTTTAGTTTTTTTGCTTTTTCTTTTCCTTAACTTCTTCCCGCCCAATCCGCCGCGCGCGCCGGCGTCCCTCCTCCAACCCTGCAAAAACCTCCCTCGGGGCTCGAAAATACCCTTTTTTGCCGCCCCCCTCCGGACACACGTGAGCGGCTCTTTCAAATCTCGCGAGAGGACTGTCACTACTCCCCCCCCCCCCCTCCCCCTCACTACAGAGTGCGCGAACGAGAAAGGAGGAGGGCGCTCCAAGCGACAGCGCTGCAGACGCCATTATCCTCTGTTCCTCGGCTACACGGACGTCGCCGTCGCGCTCGCCTCCCGCTCGATTGCGGCCTGTAGGTATCGGAATGACCGGGGCTGCGTGTGGCGGGCCCGGGGGGGAGCGGGATGGCGTCCGGGGACGGTGGCTCGGGCTGTCCCCCCAAGCCCGGGTTTTCTCAGGCCCCGCGGCCTTACTACCCAAAGGGTGTCGCCGGCGGAAGGCGGGGTCCTCGGCGCCGTAATTGACGCGGCCCCGAGCCAATCGCTTCGCCCTCGCACCACCGCCGAAGCCCGGGCAGCCAATGGGGCGCGACGCCGAGGAGGGAGGGGGCTTGTCCTCGTTCTCTGTCTAGCAGTGACCGACCGTCGGAGGCGGCGCGGCCGGGAGGCAACGGCGGAGTCGCGCGGTGAGCAGGGCCGGGCGAGCCGTGCGCGGAGGCGGCGGGGCCGAATCCCCGCCCGGCTGTCCGGAGGCGCCCGGGCCCCGCCGTCGCCAGCTGGTGGGGGGGGGGGGGGAAACGTTGCCGGGCCTCCCCTCCCCCACCGCCGCCATTTGCCAGAACGTCCCTCCCTGCAGTTGGCGTGGTGGTGGCGGCGGCGACGGCGGGTCCGGGCGCGCGTGGGCTTGGAAAGGCAACTCGTGGGGTGCAGGACGTGGGCGCTTGTGTGGGGCCGGCCAGCGGGGGCGGGAATGGCGGTGCCGCGGCGTCCTCGCCGCTTCTTTGTGTGTCCCCCCCCAACACACACACACATAAACACACACACTGCTTGGGTCTCCCGAGCGGGGCGGATAGAACGGCCCCGGCTTCCGCGGCTGCTTTGTCTCTCGGGCGGTGGGGGAGGTGCGGGGGCCGGGAGCTCGCGGGCCCGCGTGCTGGGTGGGGGAGGGGGTTTCTCTCGCGGCTCCGCCTAGTCGCACGTAGTCGCCATTACGCGGGCCGCCATTTCCTGTCGGATCCGGGTGAGGAGAGAGGCGCGGCGCCGCTCGGCCGCAGACCGCAGCTTGGGCGCCGGAGGGCCGTGCCGTGGGAAAGGGGGAGGGCGCTAGGTTTCGCGCGGCCGATCTGTTAGTGGCGCTGGCGGGCTTCGGGGACGGCGGCTGCCGGGCCCGGGCTTAATAGCTTTTTTTCGTAGACCCCTGCTGTCCTCTCTAGAGCCCGTTTGCCGTGGGCGGCTGGAGATCTAATCGGGTGGCGGGTCTCGGCGGTTCAGGCCGTCCTGTGAGGGACACTGCCAGCCGCCGTTTTGGAATAGGAGGAAGGCATGAATGCGATGCCTCCTCAGCTTTGCGGTCTTTTGAGCTCAGCTATTCGATTGGTAGGGCCACAAGTTGACTGGACTAGTTCTGTTGCTTTGTTTGTAGGGTTGTAGAGTTGAATTAGGTGAAATTCTTGGGAGGCACCCTTTTCTTTTTTTTCTTTATTATTTTTTTTTAGCATCACTTATGTATAATGGTAATGTTGGTGGTTAAGGGCTACCATAGCTGATGGTAGTTTCAGTCTGGTCCCTTGATCAGAATTACAGACTTTTCCCTCTGGAAGTTGAATGTAGGTTTTATTTGGGATAATATTTGTAAACTTGCCAGGTTTCCTTTAATAGTGTTGTTAGTCACAACCCAAAACACCGGCCCAATTACTACTTGTCTTACTATAACACTAAATTTGTGATGTGGTCTTTTTCAAGAATTAGTCTTGTGAACAAGATTATAGGTCGGCTGGCTTCTCCGTTGTAATGAATGAAGCAAGTTGCTGAGGGCGGGATTACAGATTTTCCTGGGGGATGAGTGGAAACAGGCTTCTCTGAATCTTAGTGGTTCAGGTGTTTGGACTGTTTCCTTGAGAGAGTCATTTTAAGAGGTGTTTTTTTTTAAAGTCTGCTTTTAGGAATTCCTTTTTAGTTTCCTCAAATAAGACCTACAACTGGATATTAGTACTACGTGATAAAAAGAAAAGCAAAACTAGTCTATGCTGGTAATTTTATAGATTATGGTAGTGCGAGTGTGTTATTTCTGCCCTGCAAGAGGTTGAAGGGGTGTGTTAAGCCCCTGCTTGCTGGAATCAGAATCCGTTTTTGAAGACTTAAAGCAAAATAGTATTTGTTTTCCAGTAAGCCAAACGTACTAGCTTCTTTATTTTTCAACAGATTGGTGCATTCATTTAATTCAAGAAAATGGAGACCGAACAGCCAGAAGAAACCTTCCCCAACACCGAAACCAATGGTGAATTTGGTGAGAAGATATTTTAATTATAAGCAGTATATGTTAATTTTATTATTACAAAATATTTGGAATGGTATGTTTACCTCTTACATAACTTTGGTTTCATAGTTTTTGTTTATATTGAGTTTGTATCTCTTAGTTCTTGGTTTTTATGAAAAGGAGTAACCTTTTGCATAGGTAACCAATATAGATCACCCAAAATTATAATTCTTTGAAGTATTTATTACATATTACCTTTGATGTTACAAAGGGAAACGATCAAGACAAAGGCAGGAACTTTTAAGATACAAATTACCCTTTCTTGGGGACATTTCTAATTTAAAGTATAAACTGTTGGTTTCTAGGTAAACGCCCTGCAGAAGATATAGAAGAGGAACAAGCCTTTAAAAGGTCTAGAAATACTGATGAGATGGTTGAATTGCGCATTTTGCTTCAGAGCAAGGTATTAACTTTTCCTTTAAAATTTGGAGGTTTGTGGTCAATTACAATAGCGATATTTCACTTTAAGCCCAGGTTTGACTTGCTGGGAAGCTTTCAGAGCTTTACACACCAAATTAAAAATTGTAAGAGGTTTGTTTCAAGATAGGATCTCATAGGCATAGGGAAGGGTGGCTTTAACTCCTGATTCTCTGTCCTCAGACTTTGAGTACTGGGATTACAGATGTGCACTATCACATTTAGATAATACGTTTTATTTATAAACAGACTTACAAACTGGGTAGTGCTGGAATTTTGGTGACGAAAAGTCCTTTTACCAGGGTCCACCCAAGATCAATTAGAAAAGTGAGTTTGGGTTATTTTAGGTGTGGTTATATTTTATTTCCCCAGGAAACTAGATTACTTAAGGTTACCTGACTAGTTTGTTCAAGTCCTAATGTAAAAGTATTTGCTGCTTAGAGTCTGCTTGGTTTTCATAAGAGGGTGCTTTTAAAAGTAATCTATACTTTGTAGGAATTTTATATTCATGTCTGGTGTACTAAATATTCCAAAAATGTATTGTAGAACCATTTGTCTTGAAACCTGTCATTCTCAAGTAGATGTCCAGTGCTCTGCAGACTTTGTTGTTAACAATAAAAATATAGCTAGAAATACTAATTTCGGAAGCCCAAAGTAATTTTTTGTCTATTCCAGAATGCTGGAGCAGTGATTGGAAAAGGAGGCAAGAATATTAAGGCTCTTCGTACAGACGTAAGTATTAAACTAACTACTGAACAAGCAAATTCATTGTATGTGTCTAGAATTTTAAAGGATCACATTCTTAAAGATCACTGACTGTAGCTACAAACCATTTGTAGTAATTAATGGTAATATAGATGATTCCTGCTCTTTTAAAGCCCTGATTAAGGTGGAACATATACAATTAAATCTTCATATTCTGATAAAGCCCTTCAAATTAATTCACTTCAAAAAAAAAGGTAAAATATCTTAATTAGAAATAGAGACAAAGTGTAAAAACCCTTAATTGCACCATTCCTCTTGTATGTATGTGTGAGAGGGAATTGGGCATTTCTGAAAGCCATTGAAGATGGCGGATACAAACTAACTTACTTTGTTTAAAAAAAATCATCTGTTCCACAGCTTGCAACATGGAGCTAATGTTGACTGTATTCTTAACATAGATAGTGAGGAGATTAATCTTGGCAATTGAACTATTTGCCTAGAATTTGAGTCTTCGTAATTTATAGTGGGTTGACTCTTGTGATTAGACACATTAAATGTTGGCAGCCCCAGAATTGTGTGTAACTTACGGTTTTGTTTTCATCATAGTATATATACTTCTTAGTGTTTCCTATCTTGGTAAAACTGAGGCAAATAACTGTGTTGAATACCTAACAGTATTTCATTTCTCTCCGTAACAGATCTTTGTGTTTCTCTTGATCACTATAAACTTTAAATTTTAAGTTTTGCAAACCTGCTTGAAATACAGGAATGTCTTTTGCACCTCATGAAACCAAATCAGTCTGACTAGTTGCGGGTTTGGTGTGGGAATTTTTGTTTTGTCTTTGAACCTCTTTCCTCTTAATCCAGATGTTCTGTATAATTATCTGGGTTATTTCCCCATTTTCCTCAAGAATTTCAGTAAACTTTTGAGTCATGACAGGTTTTGTGTCTACCCTCACGAGCCAGCCTGCTACTGAAACATTCAAAAACAAAAACAAAAACAAACAAACAAAAACCATCATTTAAGGTCCTTAAATGTTAAGCCACGGTCAGGTATAGCGAAGTCCATTATTGTGTTAGCCTTCAGAACAACTTAAGCTTGTTTCATTAATTGAGAGTATGAGTATAGTTTGTATTAAATTAAAATTTATTGCTTTTCCCCCTTTTCCCTCTCCTTGTTTTTTTGGCCATATATCTCCGTTGCCCATGTACTGGATCGACTTACCCCTGCGTTGCCCACCATGACGTTGGCCCATCCGCCCCTGAACGCCCATGTGAAAACCCTGGTTGGCTATGCCCAAAAATGTGCTCGTTGCCAAACGGGTACAATACTTGACAACTTCTGATTGAATGCCCATGCCCAATGCCAACATCCACGAACGCCAATGACCAATGCAGTACAATGCCAGTGTTTCAGTCCCAGACAGCAGTGGCCCCGAGCGGTATGTCCCAACAGTTTATGCCTCACTGCCTGATTAGAAAGAGAGAAATGTATTTTATTACCTGCCTTTTATATAATTAAATAGTATCCCCTTTAGACGGTGTATTGTTTTTCAAGTTTCTGTCTTATTTTCCCCATTAAGTCCTTTTGTCACTGAACTTTTACCGTGAGTTGCCCACCCAAACGATCCACTAATTTTATTTCGATGGAAGGAGCACAGCTTCAAGTGTTGCATATTTGCTGCATTGTAAATCAGACTGTTATCCAAATAGTCTCTCGCTCTGTCTTTGTGGCCCACCTTGCTTCCCAACATTGTCTGTTCATAATTTTTTCTGATGAAACGCTAACTGGTTCACTTTCCTTCACTTCTCATTTGTATTGTCTTTGTTTTGTCTTGCATTTGTATTTGTTTTCTTGCAGAGCCCATTAAGTAGTCTAATTTCTAACTGGTATCCATAACCTTACTCCAGATACAATGTTCACCACTTGCATATCCCCCCACTTTACCCAAGAGAAGGTGTGCCAGTATTACCAATGTAACAGCGAGGGTGTCCTTAACTTGGTGGCGGGGAACATGAGAATTCAACTCTGCTTCAGTTCTGGTCGATTGTTGCCACTTAATCTGAGCCCTTCCAGCAGCCCATTCTCTCTGTCTCTCAAAGTCTCCTAATAATGTTATGTCTGTATTGGGCATAAAATAAAATGCATGTGTAAAATTCATAAATAGGCTACCTTAAATGGGGACTATTAAGTAATTGTGTTGTTGCTTCTCTAAAAGTCTTTGTGACTACTGATGACAAAACTCATTTTTCTTTTCCACTTTTTTGTATTGTGTGATATTTGATATTTGGCAGCATACTGAGTATCAGTGCTGATATTGAAACAATTGGAGAAATTCTGAAGAAAATCATCCCTACCTTGGAAGAGGTAGGTTTCTTTTTTCTTTCTTTTTTTTTGTTTTTGTTTTTGTTTTTTTGTTTTTTAAATATTTGGCAAGATGAGGGGTGAACCAGGGGAGGGGGAAATATGGTTTGTGACAGCAAAATCTGCATGTCACAATGTATAGTATAGTGTTCTTTATTTATCTTCAAAATTTAGGCTGGCCATCCCTGGAGTAGTAAAGGAAACTGAACATGCATTATCACAGTTTAGCATGTATTTTAAAGGCCTTAGTTTTTAGAGACTTATCTTTAACAATGTTGAGGTATGTTATAAAGGGCAACTTAGGTCTAATTAGGGAACATTGCAGTTTTACTTTACTTTTTTGTTGTTGTTTTTGTTTTTAATAGGGAGGTTTTGTAGTTCAGTTCCAGGCCATATTTCATCTTCAGGAACTTAGCAGCTGCAGGAGCTTACTATAGTGCTTCTGTATACAGGAAGAAGCCGTGGACCTGAGTGCTGCTATTGTTTGGCTTTATTTTCTTTACTGTTAATGACATTGAGAGTGTAATCACTGGATATATGCAGAAAGGATTTTTATATTGGGCTTTACTGTTAAACTGTTTTCTGGAATAATAGATTTTAAAATATGTTGTAGTAGCTTTACCAATATATGCGACAATAGCCTGATCACGCTAGACACTTAACCTATTATTCTTATTTTTCTACTTTCAGGGCCTGCAGTTGCCATCACCCACTGCAACCAGCCAGCTCCCGCTCGAATCTGATGCTGTGGAATGCTTAAATGTATGTCATAGTGCCATTGAACCCCACTGAAGTATGGAGCCTGGCCCATAGGATCGATTTTATTTTTAACATAGTGTGCTTTTCCCATCTCTATAGAAAAAGGCTTAAAAATATGATATATGAATGGTCTTACAACTCACTGTTGACCCTGCTCCATGCTGCAGTGGGAATTAACTACATTTGCAAAGTGCTTTGCAGTCATTTTTATTATGGTGTTATTTGAATGTTAATAATTTTGTGGTAACAGCGACATGCTAAATGGCTGCAGTGTGGGTATGGTGTTGCAGGACCTGAAAATAAAATAGTTTTTTAAGGTGGTGCAGATTGTCCTTTTTGGGCCTGGCTATTGAGGATAATAAGCACATAACTGGTAAAGTTATTGAGATAAAAATTCAGGTTGCTTACTGCAACAGTGCATTATATTGTGCTTAAACATAAGCTGATAGTGTGTTGGGAGATACTTACAAGAGAGTAAAATTGTGTATTTCCCCCTCCACAGTACCAGCATTATAAAGGAAGTGACTTTGACTGCGAGTTGAGACTGTTGATTCATCAAAGTCTGGCAGGAGGAATTATTGGTGTTAAAGGTGCTAAAATCAAAGAACTTCGAGAAGTAAGGCATTGTTTTGTTCCTTGCTGGATTTAAGTTTTTTCATACAAAGTTGGTTTTGTGGTCTACTCCCTCAGATTGATCCCTCATCACTAGTTGGGTCTAAAAGTAACAAAACTAAGTTTAAACTTAGACCATTTCTAAGTCCTGTGTCATTGACCACATTCTATATTGGAAATAATTGGATCCAAATGTCTAAACTTGGGAAGCCTGGATATTATTTGATTTGTTAAGTTCTTCTACTGAGTTAATCTCTTTTTTATAAATGTTATAGAACACTCAGACAACAATCAAGCTTTTCCAGGAGTGCTGCCCTCATTCTACTGACAGAGTTGTTCTTATTGGAGGAAAACCTGATAGGGTGGTAGAGTGCATCAAGATCATCCTTGACCTTATATCTGAGGTATCTTTGGGATATTTTTGCTTGCATTCAGTTGCACCAAACTACCAGAAATGAGGCAATTGTTAATTTTAACATCTCCCTGTGGGTTTTATATTGCCCCCTTTAACATAGAGCTTTTGATTCTTTACACAAAGGTCCCCACGTTGCCCGCTTAACATACATACCTGGGGTAATGGGGTTCACCCCTCAGTATTCAAAAAAAATACTTTCCATCATTGCCTCTTTATGTTCCTTCCTATTACCTTTTGAGATAAATTAGTGCCAGTTGAGATGCGTTAACTGATGAAGACCAGGCCTTTTTTTCCCCCCTAGACATTAAGGTGCTATGTTTCTATTTTTTAGTCTCCTATCAAAGGACGTGCACAGCCCTATGATCCCAACTTTTATGATGAAACCTATGATTATGGTGGTTTTACCATGATGTTTGATGACCGACGTGGCCGGCCTGTGGGGTTTCCCATGCGGGGAAGAGGTGGTTTTGACAGAATGCCTCCTGGTCGGGGTGGGCGTCCCATGCCTCCTTCTAGAAGAGATTATGATGATATGAGCCCTCGTCGAGGACCTCCTCCACCTCCTCCTGGTCGAGGTGGCCGGGGTGGCAGCCGAGCCCGGAATCTTCCTCTTCCTCCACCACCACCACCCAGAGGAGGGTAAGTTTTTAGCCAAACATTAATATTAAAAGAGGCTGCACTTAGTAGTAGATGGGGTGATTTTGATGCGACCATATAAACATTTACAGCATGTTGTACTTGCAGAGATCTAATGGCTTATGACAGAAGAGGAAGGCCTGGAGACCGCTATGATGGCATGGTAAGAACTTTTATTTATGAGGGGCATAATGTATTTCTGGGTTTTTGAGACAGGGTTTCTCTGTTTTAGCCCTGGCTGTCCTATAGTCCCTTTTATAGATCAGGCTGGCCTCAAACTCATAGCCTGTCTCTGCCAGCCTGAGTGCTGGGATTAAAGGCATGTGCCACTGCCGCATGGCTGGCGTATGTGTTTTAATAGCCCTTACAACCAAGTATTTGTGCAAGATTATACTTACTGAAAGTGGGGTTTTTTTTTATTATTTGTACAACTATCTAAATAATTTGATATTTCCGTGTGTGATACAGGTTGGGTTCAGTGCTGATGAAACTTGGGACTCTGCAATTGACACATGGAGCCCATCAGAATGGCAAATGGCTTATGAACCACAGGTTGAGTATCAGTGGTGTTAATGGACATATCAGTAGTTTACCTGTCCACAAGGCCAGGTGTTCTTTCCTCCACCCCCATAATTTTTAGTTTCAATGTATTTACTAGATAAACTGGCTGTGGGTGATTATGTGAGGAATTTGATTTTTCTAAGCTCTTGGAATTTTTTTTGAGCTATTAAACTAAGTAATTTTGTTTTCCTTTGTTTTTAGGGTGGTTCTGGATATGGTAAGTTTCTTCTTTGTGAAATCAAATATTTCATACTTATTTTTACATGAACTTGCTGCTCATTGTTTAAATCAGATTATTCCTATGCAGGGGGCCGTGGCTCATATGGTGATCTTGGCGGACCTATTATTACCACACAAGTAACTATTCCCAAAGATGTAAGTATTTTTAATTTAGAGAACTGAATCCCCTCCTCCCTCCCCGCAGACAGGGTTTCTCTGTAGCCTTGGCTCTTCTAGACTAGACCAGCCTGGCCTTGAATTCCCGAGTAATCCTCCTGCCTCTGCCTCCGGAGTGCTGGGATTAAAGGCATGTGCCACCACGCCTGGCTGGAACTGAATTGTTTAATGGTTGCTGCTTCTGTAAATTCAGCCAAGACTCCCGATTTAGGATTGAGATGTTTAAGGATTTAGGGGAGAGAGTTTGCTTGTTGGTGGGTTGTTGTTTTTAACTTTGTTTTATTTCCATTGGTGTTTTGCCTTGATACATCTGTGTGAAGGTGTCAGACCATTGATGTGGAGTTGAAGATAGACATGAGCTGCTATGTGGGTGCTGGGAATTGAACCTGGCTTCTCTGGAAGAGCACCTAGTGCTCCTAACCACCGAGCCAGCTCTTCAGCCCTTATGGGGAGAGTTTTAAATCTCACATCAAATGATAATTTGGTGGCATTAATAAAAATAAAGGGCTTGGGGTTCTTAAAATACATACATTATAATTAAATTTTAGTTGAGGAATTGAAGACTGCCATTCTAAATAAATTACTATAAAGTTGCTCTCATTGATGACAGGGATTGATTAACTTTTCCTTAAAGTTGACATGAACTCTTGTATTTAAAAATCTTTTCAGTTGGCTGGATCTATTATTGGCAAAGGTGGTCAGCGTATTAAACAAATCCGTCATGAGTCGGGAGCATCAATCAAAATTGATGAACCTTTAGAAGGATCCGAAGATCGGATCATTACCATTACAGGAACACAGGACCAGATACAGAACGCACAGTATTTGCTGCAGAACAGGTCAGTTGAAGCTTAGCTTTATGTTCACATAATACATACTAAAACCTTTAAAAAGCTTTTCTTCCCAATTGATTATTTTTTCTTTTAGAAACCATGGTGTTTCCGTCTCTTGGGGATCTAACTTCTAAACATCCTAATTAATAGTTCTGCCTTAATTTTCTTCTGTTTTCTTACTAAAAATGAAGACATTCAATACTAATCTTGCTGGAAGAAGCCTTAACCAAGCAAACTTCTCATTTCTCTGGTGAAAACTGCTGCCAAAACCACCACTTATAATAAATTATACAGAGCCTGTAGAAAATGTAGAAGAGTCATGGGATGTTGGCCTAGTTCTGTGTGGAAGACTAGTGATTTTGTTGTTTTTAGATAACTAAAACGACAACAAATCACAGTCTGCCATATGGCACAGGCCACCTCTACAGGACAGATTATGTTGGTGCTGTAAAACGCAGCATTTCACACCTTCTTCGCACTCCTTTGTCTTTTCTACCAAGTATTAACAGCTTCCAGTTTCATTTTCTAACTCTGCACTACTGTCTGATTAACATTTTCTTGAGTTTTACATTGCTCTAACTTATAGTTGGCTAGTGCTCTTTAACGTTCTTCTAATTGTAATGCACATGTTTATCATTTTAATTTAGCATTGAAATTGTCTTAATGTTGATTAAGATGTTTCGAACAAAAATTCTAATTCGTACTTTTTTTTCTTTTCTTTTATAGTGTGAAGCAGTATGCAGATGTTGAAGGATTCTAATGCAAGATATTTTTTCTTTTTTATAGTGTGAAGCAGTATTCTGGAAAGTTTTTCTAAGACTAGTGAAGAACTGAAGGAGTCCTGCATCTTTTTTTTTTATCTGCTTCTGTTTAAAAAGCCAACATTCCTCTGCTTCATAGGTGTTCTGCATTTGAGGTGTAGTGAAATCTTTGCTGTTCACCAGATGTAATGTTTTAGTTCCTTACAAACAGGGTTGGGGGGAGGGCATGCAAAAACTAACATTGAAATTTTGAAACAGCAGCAGAGTGAGTGAATTTTATTTTTTGTTCATTGTTGGTGGTTTTAAAAAAATTCCCCCGTGTAATTATTGTGAACACCTTGCTTTGTGGTCACTGTAACATTGGGGGTGGGACAGGGAGGAAAGTAATAGTCCACATGTCCCTGGCATTTGTTCAGAGCAGTGTGCAGAATGTAATGCTCTTTTGTAAGAAACGTTTTATGATTTTTAAAATAAATTTAGTGAATCTATTTTTGGTGGTCTTTTTTTTTTTTAAGACAATTTTCAAATGGTGGTTGAATTTTCCAGCCCACCCCAAAACTAAACACTAAGTTTAATTTTCAGCAGCTCCTCTGTTGGACATAAGTGCACCTCTCAGATAGAAACAAAACACATTGGCAAATTCAGTTTGGGTGATTTCTTAATGGTTGGAAAGACTTGGCTTGAGATAAATTTCCATCACATATTCATGCTTATAATAAGCTTGGGATTTTGTTTGTTTTTGCAAATGTTTGCCACTACTTTTCAACAGTTTTCTGTTAGTTGTGGAGAACTACGGTGGGGAGCAATACTACAGGAGTTAAGCATCTTAAGTATATGCCAGAAGCCTGATGGGCAGTGAGCTTTATTAACCGGAATAACACTTGGGTATGGAAGTGGCTGATGCTGAGTAAATCCTGCTTATTTTTGTTAGATAATTTCTCACCTATAGACTTAACGCTGTCAACCTGCTAGCGTCTTGTTAGTTGAACTTTGTAAAAAAATATATATATACTTGTTTTTCCATTGTATGCACAATGAAAGAAAAAAGATGTACCATTTCTCTGTTGTGTGTTGAATTATGTAGGAAATGTTTGTGAACGATTCAAAAAAAATGGAAAAAGTTCCTGTGGATGTTTTGTGTAGTAACTTGGCATCTGTATTGATAGTTCAAAATCCACATCTAAATAAAACTTCCATGATGTTAGTTTTGATGTGTGCCCAATTTGAAAAGGGGTGATTGATACATGTAAAGTTTGTTGAAGTGTTCCTCTTGTAAGGAAATACAATAATCTTAAATTACATGGTTTTTTGTGTGAAATGTTTTTCTAGCACTTAAGAGACAAAGTCTGGCTAAGGGCAGTACATAGAAGGTTCAGGTAGTTCTTCATAGACCCTACGGATACTAAGTGCTCAAGCTTCGAACGTAATGTTTTCTGTATTGGAGGCAGTATAGACTAACTGCAGCGAACAGTCTGCCGGTTCACATGTTCTCAGAATTGCCTTCACCTCCAGTAAGTTTAGGGGGAGTCGTGAATATAGTGCTTTTAAGTTTGGTGTAAGAATGTGAGTGAAATGGGCAGGTTTTTGTCATAACACATGTTGAGTGGTGCATGCCAAAGGCTTTTTAGAGGGAATGGTAACATTTTAAGCTTGTGGAAAGGCATATAGTTTTGTTAGGGAACCATAAAATGAGTCAATTTTCAAAACCCCAAGTGGTAACTTTACCTGAGATTTTTCCAAAGGATAAGGTTTGGCTGCATACATCTTAGGCAAGTCCTTGCTTTGGGTGTTTAAGTGAACTAGGGTTTGAGGTTAAACAACCTCCCAAGAGAAAAACCAGTAACAAGTTGTTAGTCCTGGACAAAAGCATCCCTCAAGACTGCACGTCTGTGCTTTTGCAGAGTCACTGAAAACACAAGCAAGGTGTTTGATGTTTGCTTTTGCCATAATTTATTAACATTAATAAAACACTGGATATTCTGGAGAGTGACCTTTAAAGAGTGAGATGAAAGTATTTAAAAAGTACTATACAAAATGTTTTCAAGCAATTTTGTATGTAAGATTTATTGACGCTTTGAAGATGGGAGGTTTATTGAGGGGTTACACGTGGAGTTTGAAAGAGAAGGTAGTCCAGGATAGCTTCTCTACCTTACTTGACACTGGCTGCTCACCAACTGGTTAGGCTAGCTGGCCACCAAGTGTCAAGTATCTTGCTTTCTGCCTCCCTAGCAGAGATTTCAGGCTCATTCTGCACCTGGCTTTATTGGGTGCTGGGAACCCTATCTGAATTGTACTACTCACTAACTGAGCTATTTCACTAGCCCCTCAAAAATAATAATATGGCTTTTTAAATTTAATGTGTCTGCCAAAATCTTGGAAGAATTTTCCAAAAACTCAGTGACAGTCTAAAGTTTTACTATATTCATTTATTTGTGTATAGAAGTACATGTGGAGGTCAGAGAACAATTTGGAAGGCTAATTCTTTTTAGTGAGAGTCCCAAGGATGAAACTGATGTCAGAATTGGCATCTTTTAACCTATGAACCATCTCCAAAGCCCCAAATCAACTTCTAATGTGTTCTTTTGATTTTGTTGTTGCTTTGTTTTGTTCTGTTTTGTTTTTTGAGATAGGGCTTCTCTGTATATATAGCCTTGGCTATCTTGGACTCCCTTTCAGGCTGGCCCCAAACTCAGAGATCCACCTGCCTCTGTCTTCCTGAGTGTTGGGACTACAGATGCACCACCACACCACACCACACTTTCTTCTTGAGTGTTGGGACTACAGATGAACCACTTTCTTCCTTTTAAAGACATGTTAGCTGTGTACCTCCCAGGCTGACTGGTACTCAGCCTATACTTCCTGAACTTTCTGAAATCAGAGAAGACAATTTTATACCACAACACCAGGCGTGGCTCAGCTTTGTGAAACCATGGAATTCTTAGAAATATTACTGCAGTGTTTCTAAAATTGCATTATTAGAACCTACAAAAACAGGGGTGCTGGTTAACCAAATCCAGTGGCCAGCTGTCATTTGTCACACAAGCCTTCCGGCCAGAATTCAACCCCCAGAATCCACAAAGTTGTCTTCTGATCTGAGAAGATCAGAGTACCCACATGTGCCTACCCATGTCATACACATACAAATTAAATTGGTATAACAAATTTCAATGTACATTTTAAAAGCTTTAATGCAAATTCACAGCCCAGGAACAGGAAGGAATTCAAGACCAGCCATGACTGCAGGACTGTCAAAACAAAATTAGTAGGCCATATCCCAACTACTAAGCCAGTCTGTATGGAAAGTGCTTCCTGACTGCTGCTGCACCATAATAGACCGTTTTCAAGCTAGGCCAAAATAAGTACTCCCAGGTTTTCTTGTCAGTTGTTTTTGTGACTCCAATAAGGCAAGTAACTTAACAATCCCCATCTTTCTATGAGTGAGTATAGGTGCTTGGGGACCCCAACATGTCGGGAACTATTTTGAAGTCATTTCTTTCCACCTTGTTTTTGAGGCAAAGTCTCAACTACTGCACTGTGTACTCTGGGTGACCAGATTGTTGTGTATATATACATTCTCAAGCATGTAGCTTGATCTCAATATAATATCCAGAAATATTTGGGACTCCAAACTGCAGTCTGTTTCCCTTTGGTAGATGCATGTAAAAGTAGACACTGTCAGTTTGTGTGCACAAGTGGATATGATTTCTCCAAGCTTTGTAGTTTGATTTATGGGGGGAATTTTTACCTGAGGACAAGCTCAGACAACTACGTCTGAGACCGAGGCCCTTCAGAACTCATCTAGCCCTCTCCTGTAGTGGGCCTGACCTGTGCCTGTTAAGTTTCCTTGCTACCTCACATCTGAGTTGGAGTAGCTATATGTGCAAACACATTGAAAAATATAAAGTGTTAATAGCCATGACTGCTTTTGTTTTACTGGTAAAACATATCCTTAGGCTGTGCCTCTGAGGACATTTCCAGAGACTACAAGATATGAAGACTCAATGAACTAATTAACGCTTTAATTCACTCATGGATTCAGAGTTTGAGATACAGACGGTGGTGAGACATGGTGGTGCTGCGTTGGGGAAAAGAGAATATATGTCTTTGAGCTTAGCTTGTTAAGTAAGAGTGACCTCGGTTTGTTGTTGTTGTTGTTGGTTTTTTTTTTGAAACAGGGTCTCTAAATAGCTCTAGCTGTCCTGGAACTCACTATTAGACCACCTGCTTCTGCCTCCCTAGGGCCACCACACCTGGCTTCTGAACTATTTAAGTCTATCATTACAGAAAATAGCAAATAATTGTCACCAAGAGGTTGATGTTTAGCGCTTCAGAACAATGGCCGTCACTGATAACTGAAAAAATCAGGACAGATGGCAGATAACTATAGTGTGTGTGTGCCTGGTGCCCTCCCCTTGGGAGCCAGAAGAGGGCATCAGATCCCTTGGAACTGCAGTTACAAACAGTTGAGAGCCACCTTGTGGATGCCAGGAAGTGAACAAAGGTTCTCTAGAAGAGCAGCCAGTGCTCTTAACTGCTGGGTTGTCTCTCCAACGGCCTCTTAAGATTTTTTGTTTTGTTTTCTTTGTTTGTTGTTTTTCCAGACAGGGTTTCTCTGTATAGCACTGGCTGTCCTGGACTCACAAAGATCTGCCTGCCTCTGCCTCCCAGTGTGCTTCCATTAAAGGCGTGCGCCACTGCACCGGTCCTCTCAGATTTTAATGTGAGCACTTGTCACTATAAATTTAGGAGGACTGTGCTGGCTACGTTCCAGAGGTTCTAATTGGTTGTATTCTCATTTTCATTTGTCTCTAGGAATTTGATTTTTTTTTTAACTTCCTTTCTGATTTCTTGGATGATCACTGTCCAAAAACGTTTTGAATCTGGATTTTGTTGTTGTTGCTGAAATTTTGTGTTCAATGATATTAGTTTTGGAGAAGGTTTCATATCCTGATGAGAAAATATGTGTTTGCTATTTGTTGGGTGGGTTGTTCTGTATGTATCTGTTAATTCAGGACTTCAATAGTCAGTGTATAAAATATTTCTCTTGATGAATTATTCCTTCATAATATGTAGTATCCCTTTTTATATTTTCTAATTAGCTTTGGCATTTACTTTATCAAATATTTGCATATACATATATATGCATAATCTTTCCTAGCTGAATGTGTTTTACGACACAACTTATTATTGGCTCTTGTATTCCCTACTGTAGACTAGGCTGGCCTCAAACTCACAGTGATCTGCTGGCCTCTGCCTCCCTAGTCCTGGGATTATGGGCATGTGTCACCACACCCGGCCTTAATTCTTCTCTTTAATGAACTTAAACACAAAAACTCAACAAAATATGTGCAAACGTAATTTAGGAACACATTAAGAAGATCATCTATTATGACCAAATGGGTTTTACTATGGATAGGCAAATTTGCCTCAACATAATGTAAGTAGATAAATATAATGCACTATATAAACAAGGCTTTTCGACGAAGTTGAACATGCCTTTGTGATAAAAGTCTTGGAGATGCTAGGAATAAATGAATTGATCATACCTGAAAATAATAGAGGCTATATACAACAAACAGAGCCAACAGTAAATGGAGACAGCAGTTCTAAAACCAGAAACGAGACAAGGCTGTCCATTCTCCCCACTTACTCCAGATCGTGCCCGAAGTCTTAGCTATGGAAGTTAGACCAAAGAAAGCGATAAAAGGAAAAGAAAAAAAGAAAAGAAATCAATTCCTGTTCGTATGTAACGTGATTCTATAACCCAAGTCTAAACCCTAGAACCCGCATGGCCGCTTACAGCCTCTCTTACTCCAGTTCCAAGGGCTCCATCGCCCTCTTCTGGCCTCTGCACAAAAATATCAACCTAAGCCATTGGTTGGGGGGCCGGGCGGGGGTGGGGGTGGGGGTGGGGTCACCATTGAGTCATTTCCCTTTATTTGCAAACCTGGAATCACGGTCGTTCCTGTCAGGAGCAGGAAATTCAGTGATTGAATGCAAAGTCAGATACAAGGTTTAACAATACCGTTCCCTTTAATCCCAGCACTCTGGAAGACAGAGACAGCCCAATCGCTGTGAGTTCAAGGCCAGCCTGGTCTACAAAGCAAGCCCAGGACAGCCAGAGCTTCACAGAGAAACCCTGTCTTGAAAAAAATCAAAACGAACCAAACAACCAAACAACCAAAAAGAATTGAACAATACTGTTCCCTTATCTACTCAGTCAATGTTCCAATCAATCCTAAACATCCATTTGGCCTCTGAGGTGTGGGCACAGCCCAGTAGCCCGCGCTCTGCCTGCCGCAGAAGGCCTGTCTACACCTCGCCTCCGGGTGGCGCCGGGCAGCAGATGAGTCTCCACGACCTGCGCGATGGCCACCCTTCATCAAAGACAAGAGTGCGACCGGGACACGACGATAAACAAGGGGGCGGGGGGCGACCCAGGAGCCACTGAGGCCGGCCGGAAGCCTTCCGTGGCAACTTCCGGACATCAGACCCGGAAGAGGGCCCGAGGTGGGCGTGGCCGCAGCCAAGGCTCAAAGTTCCAAGTGGCGTGAGGGAGACGGCAACATGGACGCGCCGTTGCCGCCGCGCGAGTCGGCGAGGTTCGTGGCCGAGCACAGTCGCGACGTGTTCGTGGACCGCGAGGGCGTGCGCAGGGCGGCGGAGCTGCTGCTGCCCGCGGCCTCGGCTTGGCGCGTGGAGCACTGGAAGGCCCTGCACGAGCTCAACCCGCGCGGGGCGGACGAAGCTGCGCTCAACTGGGTGTTTGTGGCGGACTCGCTCAACTTCTCCTTCTGGGCGGAGCAGGAGCAGCACAAGTGTGAGGTGCGCTACGGCGGGACGGCGTACACGGGCTACTGGGCCCTGTGCGCCGCCCTTAACCGCGCGCTGGACCAAGGTGGGTGCCGCCCCTCGTACCTGCTGCTGCCCGGTGTGCCGCGGGCACCATCTGGAGGTGCCCAAAGCAAAAGCCGGGCAGAAGCAATATATGTCAATCAGCGGAGGTGGCAGAGCCAGTTTTCTTAAGAAAAAAAAAAATGTCACTTTAAGTTGGGCGCATTGGCTTCTATCTACAATCCCGACACTCCAGGCTTAGGCAGGAGGAACAATATGGAGTCGAGGCGAGCCTTGAGCTACGTAGTTTCAAGCCAGTCTCATAGCGGAAAAAAAACACAGAAAAACAAGTGAAAAATGAACACCACCTGAAGAACAGAACAGATTATAGAATGTTTTATGCAAGGAAAGTATTTGTGTCACATTACTGTCCTCAGTAACGGATGAATACACAAGTGTAGGGGCACGGGGGGGGGGGGAAGGGGTTACTTAATATTGTTGTTGTGCACCATTGATGCGTGTCTGGAGCACTTGTGTGGCTATTTATTTATTTATTTATTTATTTCTCTATTTTGGTATGGGTGTTTCGCCTGCGTGCACCCATGTGCATGCAGTGCCCACCGAAGCCAAAGAGTGTGTCGATTCCCTAGGATTGCATTCAGTTACAGAAGGTTGTGAACCACCATAAGACTCGAACCTAAGTCCTCTGGAAGAATGACCAGTGTGTGTACGGGCCTCCTGAACCACAACAACAGCCCTAATTTTTTTTTTTTAAGACTCCTCACCGAGTAGTCCTGGCCTGTGTAGAATTCAGACTACACTGGTCTTGAGCTCACGGGGATGCTATCCAGCTGCCTCTGCCTCTTGAGTCCTCAGATTAGGTCAGCACCCCACATTGCGTCTTTTTTAACACAAATTTGATCGCATATTATTTGCAACTTCTAAAAATCTCTGAATGTTCTCTTTAAAGGGATACCAGTAACGAGCGCCTCCTACTGTGCCACTGTGACCCTTGATCAGGTTCGGAATATATTTCGTTCAGACACAGCCGTGCCCATGCCTTTAATAGAAGAGAGGCATCGGATTCTCAACGAAACTGGGAAGATTCTGCTGGAGAAATTTGGAGGCTCTTTTCTTAATTGTGTCCAGAAAAGTGAAAAGAGTGCGCAGAAGTTAATGTACCTGGTTGTTGAAAATTTTCCTTCTTACAGAGACGAGACACAGTTTGAGGTGAGCTTGTTGCTGGGGGATTTTAGAAGTCATAATAACCCTGAGTCAATGCTCTCTCTTTCCGGAGCGGTTTTTAAGGCTAGCAGCTTAAAATTTGAAGTTTATTTTACTGTAATAACAAAATTTGTGCTTCAACTCCGTTACTTTTTATGTTTTCCAGTCAGAGATCTCTTTATTTTGTCTTTTATTCTTTTAAAAGGCTTCAGCCCTCCATAGAATGCTGTCACTTGAGGATAGAAAGCACAAAAAGTTCACAAAGTTGGATGAGAATCAGAGTGTAGAATGTACACCGATTTTTCTCTAGGAAAACTATTTTTCTTGAAAAGCTCGGTATATGTTTTCTTTCTTACACACTGTTCTTTTATAATAATTTGTTTCATGGTACAAAACAATTAGATGGATGCACTTTTAAAATGATGAACATTAGCTCTGTGCTCCGAGTGTACGCCTTTCATCTTTTTGGAATCCTTGTCACTGAGTGTTTTCTGGGTTTGTTTCTTTGTTTCATTGGTATGAGCTGTGGTCTCTGTTGCCCTGCCCCCACCCTCCCCAGGGACCTTCCCCTGTGGAACTGTAAACCCTAGTACTCTCTTCCTTTTCTACCTAGCTGCTGGTTGTGGTAGTTGTCACAGAAACAGGAAAACAACTGACACCCCCTCCACCACCACCCCCACCAGTTTCTTTTCTTTTTTAGATGGGTTTATTTTGTGCATGAATTTTGCTTGCCTGTGTATATGTGTGACATGTGCATACCTAGAGCCCACGGAGTTCCAAAGAGGGTGTTGCATTCTCAGGAACAGGAGGTAGGAATGGCTGTGAACCACCCGTGTGGGTGCTGGGAACCAGCCTTCCCCCACCACAGATTCCTTAATAGTGACATTAGAAACGTTAATCTCATAAAAGTAGGTCTGAACCGATGGTAACCTAAGGTTAGGAAATAGGCTATTTCTCATTATGATGGAGTATTTTTATTGATATCATTTTCTGGGTGTTTAAATTTTACTTAGGTTTTTTACATTTCATTGTGTGTGTGTGTGTGTGTGTGTGTGTGTGTTGATCTGAAGGCAGCACAAGGCTGCCACACTGGGTGTAGCTTAGGCGTAAGAGACCTCAAAGGCTGCCCCACACACCTCCTCTAGTAAGTCCACGCCTCCTAATAGTGCTCTTCACATGGGCCAAGCATTCCAGCACATGAGTCTGTGGAGTCCATTCCTATTCAAAGCTGCACAGGCATTAAGGCTAGGAATAGGTTTTAATTACCAATATGTTCCTGTACTCTAAACTGATGTACATTTGAGGCATTTGGGGGAGGGGCCTAGGGTGGGTGGGGCTGCAGAGGTCCAGGTCCTTCTTAGCAGGGCTAATTTCCCTAACTTCATCTTTGCTAAAAATGACGCTTTACCCCCAGACCTGGGGATTAAACCTGGGACTTCCCAGCACTGGGAGGCAGAGGCAGGTGAGTTGCTGTGAGTTTGAGACCAGCATGGTCTACAGAATGAGTCCAGGATGCCAAGGCTACACAGAGAAACCAAAAACTAAACACCAAACCAAACAGACGAAACCCTGAGGCTTCATGCATGCTAGACAAGGGTTCACTATGCTATAGCTCCGATGTTAGTCTTCTTTAGTTAAATTAATCCACATCTGCCAGGTGTGGTGGCGCACGCCTTTAATCCCAGCAATCTGGGAGGCTGAGGTTGGTGGATCTCTGTGAGTTCAAGTCCAGCCTGATCTACAAAACAAGTCCAAGACAGCCAAGGCTACACAGAGAAACCCTGTCTCAACACCGCCCCATGACCCGCTCACAAATAATATATACATCCTTATTCTGTGTTTAAATATAATTGACAGCTTCATTGCATAGACTACATACTGACTTTTCCTATTGCCCAGTGATTTGATAAGTCCTGGCTTACTGTTAGTTACCTCTTTATTTCTATAAAGTAAATTAAGAGCCAGGTGCGGTGGTGCACGCCTTTAATCCCAGCACTTGGGAGGCAGAGACAGGAGGATCTCTGTGGGTTCGAGGCTAGCCTAGTCTACAAAGTGAGTCCCAGACAGCCAAGGCTCTGTTACACAGAGACACCCTGTCTCAAAAATAAATAAATGAATAAATTTGAATATATTATTTGAAAGGAAACAGTTTAAATA
Organism: Acomys minous; assembly: GCF_964271855.1. NCBI lineage: Eukaryota > Metazoa > Chordata > Mammalia > Rodentia > Muridae > Acomys > Acomys minous. The sequence continues at coordinate 37,118,632 of NC_140490.1, forward strand.
TCAGTGTTGTGAATTTTTTTTCAGTCAGAAGCCCAGAGACAGTTATTTTCTTCATTCTCCATTATTTTATGCAGTTAATGTGACTTGTGCTTCAATGAGATGAGAGCCCTCTTTTTACTGGGTTGAAACTGAGCTCAGAATAAGTACTTAACCACTGGGCTTTAACCCCAGTACAGATAAGCTTGTTTTCAGTTAAAGGATTTTTTTTAAAAGCGATGCTATTTACATATAAAAATCATAACTAACTGGGTTATAGAGCATGGCACATGTATGAATAATACTGAAAATGAGTGCTAGAGGCTGGAGAGGTGGCTCAGAGGTTAAGAGTACTGACTGCTCTTCCAGAGGTCCTGAGTTCAACTCCCAGCAACCAAGCAGTGGCTCACAACCATCTGTATAATGTGATCTGATGCCCTCTTCTGGCCTGCAGGTGTACATGCAGGCAGAGCACTATATACATAATAACTAATTTTTTTTTTAAAAAGGAGCACTTACTAGTCCTCCTACAGAGGACCAGAGTTTGATTCCCAGCACCCATGGCAACTCACCACCTCCTGTGACTCCAATTCCAGGAGATCAGATGCCTCTGGCTTCTGCAGGCACCCGTACATGTGTCACTCAGACATACATGTATGAAAATGATTAATAATAAAAGGGTCTAGGGATACAGCTTAGTTGGTGAGTGCTTGCCTTGCACTCAGGAAACCCTGGGTTTGAACCCGAGGCCTGGGGGCTTGGGAGGATGGAGGGAGGAATAAAGAAAATGGTTACTGAGTATTGAGTGGTATCAAGACTGAATGTTTGGTGTACCTTGAAAAAAAATTGTAGTGATAATGTTGATGAGATACTTTTAAAAAGTTTTTGTTGTTGTTGTTGCTGGGCATGGTAGCACACAACCTTTAATCCCAGCACTCTGGAGGCAGAGGCAGGCAGATCTCTGAGTTCAAGGCCAGCCTGGTCTACAGAGCAAGGTCCAGGACAGTCAGAGCTACATAGACAGACCTTGCTCGAGAAACCAAAAAAAGAAAGAAAAGAAAAAAATGTTTTCAGACTTTGTTTTGTCTTTTGAGATGGTCTCTGTCTCCATCAAGTGCCCTTTTTAAATAGTATACATTAAGATTTCAGAAAGCACAGTGATGTGTGTTCTCCAATCTCCAGGGGAAAAGGATCTCCTTTTACAAGCGAGCGCAGATTCTCGTGGCAGACACATGGAGTGTGTTGGAAGGGAAAGGAGATGGCTGCTTTGAGGACATCTCCACCATCACCATGTTTGCTGATTACAGACTGCCTCAGATTCTTGCTTACCTTGGAGCCCTGAAGTACTCGGATGACTTACTAAAGAAGCTTCTCAGAGGTTTGCAGCTCCACATCATGTTTGCTGTGCTGTGGCCTGTTGGCCTGTTGCTCAGTCTGTTTAGTTTTATTTACAAATCGCTCTCTTTTGCCTAGAAAGCAAAGCATAAGTGTAGAGATAATGTGTGCTGGGTGTGGGAGCGTCTTGCACTGAGGAGACAGAAGCAGGAGGTTAGGGAGTTCCAGAGCAGTTGGTCTACACAGGGAGAGCCTATGATTAAAAAAAGAAGAGGGAGGGGGAGGGGGGAGCACGAGGGGCGGGGCTGTGGCATGAAAGCACACACCTTTAATCTCAGTCCTTGGAGGCCGAGAGGAAGGAGGCTCTCTGTGAGCTCAAGGCCAGACTGGTCTACATAGAGAGATACAGGACAGCTAGGGCTACATAGTCAGATCCTGACTCAAAAAAAAAAAAAATATGGCCGGGCGTGGTGGTGCACACCTTTAATCCCAGCACTCGGGAGGCAGAGGCAGGTGGATCACTGTGAGTTCGAGGCCAGCCTGGTCTACAAAGTGAGTCCAGGACAGCCAAGGCTACATAGAGAAACCCTGTCTCGAAAAACCAAAAAAAAAAAAAAAAAAAAAAAAAATATGTATAAGAATGATGAAGCCAGGTGGTAGTGAACACCTTTAGTCCCAGCGCTGAGGATCAACCAGGTAGATCTCTAAGTTTGAGACCAGCCTGTTTTACAGAGCAAGTTCCAGGACAGCCAGGACTACACAGAGAAACCCTGTCTCAAAAACAACAACAACAACAACAAAAGGAATGAAAAAAAATTGGCTATCCTAGATCTTACTCGTAGGCCATTCTGGCCCCCAACTCACAGAGATCTGCCTACCTCAGCCTCCACCTCCCAAGTGCTGGAATTAAAGGCGTGTGCCACCACTACCCACACAAAATGGTTTTTCCTGTTTGCACTGTAAAAAGTAGATACTATTGAAAATTCAGTTTACTTGGACATTATAACTTCAGAGCTTGATAAAAATGAAACCCATGTTTGTTACATGGAGATGTGTGAAATAGGTGTAGTGGCTACGACGTGTTACTCAAGCCCCTGAGCTGTCTTTCCTAGGCTTACCTGTGTGTGTGTCATGGTTGGGCGTAGTTGCAAACATACATCTGGGCATCTTACCTGCTAATTAGTAAGTTAGGTTGAGACGTTTGTGTGAAATTGACTTCTTTTTAAAAGAAAAATAATTGTGTGTCACTTTCATGTTACTTTATTTCTTAGGTAGAGGAGTTTCTACTGCTTTTCTTTTAAGTAGTTGTTATACTTGAATTATTTTCTGTTGTGAAACAAACATAAAGTTACTATCCACCTAAGGTTCACTAGGTAAAGCCTAAGGCTGTCCTTTCTGTCTCTGTATCTTCATTTGAAAATTAACAGGCTGTTAAAATGTAATGCTCATGACCTGTGTATGTGATTAATTATTGGATTAATTATTGATTAATTATCATTTATCATATATACCTATGTGGGTAAACATGTGTAGATGTGTGGGCATTCAACTAAATCGAGCCAGTCTGTTTTGAGACAAGGTCTCATGTGTAGCCTGGGTGGCCTTAGGTTTTCAGCCCTTTGCCGCAGCCTCCCAGGTAGCCAGCACTGCAGACATGCACAGCCATGCCTAGCTCATGCCTGTTTCCCAATGAAGTCACATACCCAGGTACCAAACGTAGGTCTCCAGTGTTGTCTTCCCAGGGAAGGGAGCTCAACCCATTACTAAACAGAATGGGTAACAAATTATGCTAACATTTAATAGCTAAAACAAGAAAATTTACTCTTTCAAAGTTTCTGTGGTTCAGGAACCCAGGTTCCGCCTGGCTAGGCTCCTCTGGTCAAGGTTGCAATCAGTCTAGTCTAATGGGTCCGCTTAGGTGGTGGCATCTTCCTTAGGGTTACTCCCCTGATTGGCAGTGTAGCAAATGATAGTTAAGTTTGAAGGGATTTATTAACAGAAAAGGAAGGCTTGGATTTCCATGCTGACGCCAGGGGCAAAATAAGTGGAAGAAAACTGCATTGGTCTGTATTCTCCTGCTGGCCAAGCAACAGGGATGCCAGAGAGAGAGCAGCATTGCTTGAGGCTAGAGGTTAGATGTACTTGCCAGACCTCCTGTCTGGCTCCAGGTGGCCTGCATGGTCCTGCCCAGAGCAACAGTTCTTATATGGAAGAAACCCGTGAGAACACTTTTCTGCTGAAACCAACTGCGTCTCTACAGTTTAGTTCTGATTCATTTCTTAAGAAGCCTTACCCCTGACCCGGCCTCATGGAGCACACCTTTAGTCCCAGCACTGGGGCGGCAGAAGCAAAGAGATCTCTGTGAGTTCTAGACCAGCCTGATCTACATAGTGAGCTGCAGGCCAGCTAGAGTTACTGGTGGGACTGGCTAAAAAGAAAAAGAAAAAAAAAATCTTTAAATTTAGGGCTAGGGCTATTTTATCTTCATTTAACAAGTTTACTTGAAGAACTCCCATGTGCAAAGTGTAATACTAGGTCCTGAGAATATTGAGACAAACAAGCCAGACACAGCTTCTGTCGCTGTGAATTTAACTTAATTTTACAAAAACGCCTAGGTTTCTAAACGATTTTTTTCTTTCCCTCTTAATTCTTGCAGGAGAAATGCTCTTAAATGGAGATAAACAAGAGGTGGAAATTAGAGGTTGCTCCATTTGGTGTGTTGAGCTAATCCGGGATTGTCTTCTGGAGCTTCTTGAAAAAAGAGGCGAAAAACCTCTTGGTGAGATCAACGCTGTTCTCCTGGATTATCACCTGTGGGACTATGCCCGAGACCACAGGGACGACATGAAAGGAATTCCATTTCACCGCACACGCTGCATTTATTACTGATCCTGAATGCTGATGGATCCACTGGGAACACTTGCACTTTTAGATCACACGTCATGTGCACATTGTTTGTTTGGTTTGGTTTTCTGAGACAGGGTTTCTCTGTGGAGCCTTGGCTGCCCTGGACTGGATTTGTAGACCAGGCTGGCCTTGAACTCACAGAGTTCCACCTGCCTCTGCCTCCTGAGTGCTGGGATTACAGGTGTGTGCCACTGCACCTGGCTTTCATTTGCACAGTTTTGGTTTGTTATAAAGGATTTTTATAAAGGAGCAGTGGTGGCACATGACTTTAATCCCAGCACTCAGGAGGTGGAGGCAGGTGGTTCTCTGAGTTCAAGACCAGCCTAGTCAACAGAGTGAGTTCTAGGACAGAGAAACTCTGTCTTGAAAAACCAAAGGAAAAAGAAAAGAAAAGAAAAGAAAAGAAAAAAAAAGGTGGAAATTATAGGAATGGGTAATTGACTGGCAGGTCTCTGTTCATCATTTTTTCTTGGCATATCTTATATAGTCCCATAGTCATATTGCATAATCTTCAATGATATTATCCATGACTAGTTGGTAGCTTTTCTCAATTGGTAGTCATTTAGTCATTTTCTTCTTTTTCTTTTATGGTCCCTGGATCAGCCCTGTGTCCTTATGTATGCCAGGCAAGTGCTCTAACGCTGAGTCACACTCCCCGATTAGTTATTTTCTCTATGCGATAATTTTATATTAAATAGAGATAGTTTCTGGTATATTGCTTTTATAAAAATCAATTGTGAATGCTTAGTATGGTGGCACACACATGTAATCCCAAGACCCAGCAGGTGGAAGCAGAGGATCATGAGTTCTAGACCATCCTGGACCACTTAGAACACAAAAATAAGGGCTAAAGAGATGCTTCTCCAATTCAGAGCATTTCCCTCTCTTGTAGAGGACATGGGTTTGCTTCCCAGCTGCACACTGGGCACTAACAGCCACCAGTAACTCTAGCTCCAGGAGGGATCCAGTGCTCTCTGCTGGCCTCCTCTGTCTGTCTGTCTGTCTCTCTCTCTCACACACACACAGACACACACACACATGTAAAATAAAAGATCTTTTTTAAAAAACATGGTGGGGATGGGGGAGCCTATGAATGCAGTGCAGTTGGTGGGGTGCTTGGCTACCATGCCAAAGGTCCTGAGTTCCACTTTCAGCACTGTGTAGAACCAGTGTGTGATCCTGCATGCCTGTCATCCCAGCACTGAGGTGACAGAGTCAGGAAAGTTAGATGTGACCGAATCAGCTTCACATGATGAATAGCCAACCTAGAATATTTATGACCTTGTATTTTTTGTTTGTTTGATTGGTTGTTTTTTGAGTTTTTTGTTTGGTTGGTTGTTTTGGTTTTTCAAGACAGGGTCTCTCTGTGTAGCCTTGGATGTCCTGAACTTGATTTGTAGACCAAGCTGGCCTTGAACTCACAGTGATCCTCCTGCCTCTGCCTCCTGAGTGCTGGGATTAAAGGTGTGTGCCACCACTCCCAGCCACCTGCTATCTTGTATTATTTTTAATACAGTATTTTAATTAAACCATCAAGAGTTTCATACACTGTACTTTGATCATATTTGCCCCTAACTCTTCCCAGATTCACCCTCACCTCACCACCCCCAAGACCTTGTCTTATAAAAAATAAAAAAGATCAATCATGGCATTTTATTTTGTGTTTTTTGTTGGTAGTAGTGAGTTTTGAACATAATGGCTTCTCAGTTTTGGATATCTATTAGCCTAAGTATTTTTAGACTTCGTTGGAATTGAATTAAGATCTCTAAAACTTTTCCTAACCGTGGAATGAGATGTATCATTAAGATAGAATTTGCCGCTGGGCGGTGGTGCTGCCTTTAATCCCAGCACCCCAGAGGCAGGGATGGATGGATGTCTGAGTTCCAGGCCAGCCTGGTCTACAGGGTGAGTTCCAGAACAGCCAGGAAGAAACCCTGTCTAAAAAAAAAACAAACAAGATAGACTATTCCAAGTGTAGATTAAAAAGGTTTATAGTGGGCTAACTCACTGACTCCATTGGTGCACTGGTGAATGCCTGCTAGCTCAGGTCCCACCTCGCCCCACCTCCCCTCTGCCATTGGCAGAATCCACAGGTGCAGAATCCAGGGCTGACTTCACCTTTTAAACTTAACAACTGCATAAACCAAGGATAGGTGTTCTGTGTCCAAGTATGTGCTTGAGACCTGTGACAGGGACTATATGAAAGGGTCCCCTGGCTTGAGCAGTTGACAGCTCACATAACTGAGTTGCTGCGCCTGTCACTCGTGTGATTGAGGGGCAGACAATCAGGTGCTTATGCATAGATTGGTGCAGTAGTTAGTCACCCTGTCTCCTTGCTTGTGGTCGTCTTGGTGAAGCAAGGTGCAGCTCTGTCAGGAACGACACAAGAAACTGTCTTCCGCTAAGGGGTGTTCTGTCGAAGCATAGCAGCTGAGACAACAGTAACCTTTGTATTTATTCCATTCAGTCTTGGGAATGGAACCCAGGACATACTTGGCAAGCATTCTGCCACAGAGCCGCACCCTTACCCTAACTAGCCAATTTGAGGACTGGGACTCACCTGTTCCTGTTCTGCCTCTTCTGTCTGTGAACTTTGTGCTTGAGATAAGAACGTGTTACATTTCCAACTCATTTTCTTCTTTTTTTGTTTGTTTTGTTTTTCTTTTTCTTTTCTTTTCTTTTTTTTTTTTTTTCTTTTCCCCTTCGAGAAAGGCTTTCTCTGTGTAACTTTCCTGACTATCCTAGGCTTGCTTTGTAGACCAGGCTGGCCTTGAACTCAGATCTACCTACCTCTGCCTCCCGAGTGCTGGGATTAAAGGCATGTGCCACCGTGCCCGGCTCTCATAATTTTGTTCTTTATTGTGAGTTTGCACATGTGCACGTGCATGTCATAGCACATGTATGGAATCAGAGGGTAAGGTGCAGGTGTTGAGTCTCTCCTACCACAGTTTGTGTCCCGGTGATCTAACTGTAGTCATCGGGCTTGGCAGCAGGCACCTTCACTGGCTGAGCCATCTTGCCAACCCTCAATTAGTTTTCTGTAACATACTCAAAAGTATCATAACTGATTAGCTTTCAACTTTGGGCACCTGCAACCCGTCTATACTCTTCCTTAGCACCTCTGTCTTTGAGGTAGCGTCTCGTTATGTAGAGAAGGCTGGCTTCAAATTCACAGAGATCCACCTGCCTCTGCCTTCTGAGTGCAGGGGTTGAAGTTGTGCACCATCACGCCCAGTATAAATACTTTAAAAATATTTAACAATTTGCGTGTGTGTGTGTGCATGCTTGTATGAGTTTCTGTGCACCATGTGCGTGCAAGAGCCTGCAGAGACCAGAGTTACAGGAGGTTACAAGTGGCCAGGTGTGGGTGCCGGAACCAAATCTGAGTCCTCTAAGAACGAGTAAGCACTCTGAACTGCTTCTGGCTCTTGGAGAAAGTAGTTTTCACTAGTGCTGGCTCTGACTGCACAGCACCACTTGCTCTGATGTTGCTACATCAGCACAGCGGGCACGCTGTTTCCAGGCTGCTTTCAGAAACTGTCGTTTTCTCTTCGCTACAAATGTAGTCGTGCATTTGGAAGCCAGGCTATTGAACGCTACGGTGATGTATTCTTGAGTCTCAGAATTCTAGAGCAGAGGCAGGAGGATGGCTGTGAGTTTGAGGCCAGCCTGTGCTGTGTAATGAACGCTACTGTAACCCAGCCTGGACCATGGTATAAAGCCCTATCCAAATAGTAACAACAAAAAGTAAGCCTATGGGGAATGCAAAATTTCATTTTTCAGGTGGTTACCTCCAAGACAAACTATTAGTTTAATTTTTATAATGTAAAGAGCAGCTGTTATAGCCCCATCACTTTCTCTTCATCCCATTCCGCTGTTGTCAAGATGGACTAAAGTTTATCTCCTAGAACTGGAATTCTGGACAGCTATGAGTCACCACGTGCATGCTGGGAATTGAACCCAGGCCCTATGTGAGAACAAGTGCTCTTAACTGCTAAGCCACCTCTCTAGCTCTAGTTCAATTACGTTTCATGAAGCCTGGGTTAAAATGAAATAATAAGTGATGAGGCAGGAGAGATGGCTTATCAGTTAAGAGCGCTGGCTGCTCTTGCACAGGACTGTGTTCTGTTCCCAGCACCCACATGGTGGCTTACAGGTGTTGAGGGAGGGTCTTGTGCACTGGATTTTCAGATGCTGATTTCAGTGCCCTGAGATCCGGTTGCCACCCAGACAAGCACAGTCTCGCATACACCTGTCCTTGTTGTGTAAACCTTGTTCCACCTAATTTAAAGTTGAGTGGTTAGTAAAGATGCTGAAGCCTGTGACTTGGCAGAAGAGAGGTAGGCAGAATTTAGGTTTCCCAGCTTGGGCTTGGGCTTGGGCTTGGGCTTGGGAGACCACGAGGCACGGGGAGGGTAGGAGAAGGAGCAGAAGATGGAGAAAGAGGACATGGCCTGATGGAGCAGGTCCAGCCCAGAGTGGATGAGTAACTTAGGCTGTGTAGCTGAGAGATAGCTAAATAGCTTAGAGAGTTGATACCTGCCCAGCTCCACAGTGTTAAGCTTGTAAAATAAATCATAGTCTCTTTGTGTCAGTTATCTTGGAAACTAGTGGGGTTAAAAAAAAAAAAAAGACCCTGCTGTTTTATTCATTAGGATTCTACATGCAAGCCTCCAGTTCGAGATATCGGCTTCCTCAGGCATGGCGCAAACATGATACGCATATATATGCAGACAAAACATCCACACACATACAAATAAAGTCTTTTAAAAATAATAGGTAATAATAGTATCTGAGAAGCCTAGAAACTCCTACTTCAAGAACAAAACATACTATTTGGAAAACAAAAATCCACAAAATCTTAATTACACTAAGGAAAGAAACTATATTTGGTTTGGGCATGTTGTTAAGGACCAATCCATCACCATCAAAGTGATAAAGAGAGGAACCATTGTCCCCCCCCCCCAATTTCTGTACGAACACCATTTTGGATAACTGGGTAGGAGGAAACTTTTATTATAGAATAATTTGAGCTGATGAATGTAAAATGATTGTTAGGATTTGAGCATGACCTTGTGATTTAGACCCAGAGAGAGCTGCCAGAGGCATGGCCTGATTCAGGCTGAAGGATCGAGCCTCACAGTGCAGGCTGGTGTCAACAGGAGACTTCATCTGGTGGGGAAAGCATGCCTGCTTGCCTGCCTGCCAGGGACTGAGAAGGAACCAGGGTGGCCTCCAGCCCACAGCCTGTGCTGCCAAGAAGAACAGCATGAGTTGGAAGATCATTTGAGTTAATCCTGAGGTGGCCTTGGCCCTGGTTTTCACCTCAATTATAATCATATTGACAAAAGAAAAAGTAATAAAAATTGATGTTAAAAAGGATTTGCTTACATGACATTAAGTTAAACGAGTGATACTTTTTAGCTCAAGTAGAGTTGCATCCCGATAAGCATTCCTCCACCCTAGGAATGGGCCAATTCAAGCCAGATTAGAGATAAATGCAGGTTTATTGGGGACAGCTCTCACTGGTCCCAAGAAACAGGCCAGAGAAGTTGCCATGCGCAAGGGAAAACAGAAAAGGTGGTGGTGGTGGTGGTGGTGGGGGCGGGGGACGCGCAGAGAGAAAGTGCATGCGCGGAGAGAGGGAAAGCAGAGAGTGCAAAAAGAGAAGGGAACAAAAATGTTCGTTTTATATAGTGAAGAGCCTCTGAGGGAGGGGAAGCCCCTGTCCCTGGGCTGGAAAGTTCAGGGTAGATGGCGGGGTATGTGGCCATGTCCTGTAACAGGTAGGGACTGAGGGATCCTGGGAGGACCTGGAGGCTAGGTCCACTTTGGTTCAAAAGTCACCTCAGCCGCTTGTACCGGATTTGAAGACCAACACATACTAAACCTCCTAGAGATAAGTAGTGTGCTAAATGGACCAGGAAATGTAGGGTGCTAGGAAGTATTTGATTGGCCAACCGTTAGGCCCTGGTTCCCACACTGAAGACAGGCCTCTCAGGCAACTCAAGCAGGGTAACAGCTATCCGAAAAAGTGTAACACTGGTGTGCATAAAATAGTTCCAGCAATATGTACTATCTTTGCTACGTAAAACTCCTATCTGCCCAAGTAGCCAGGCCAAAGCCCCATCTTTGTTTAAATTGTACAAAGTGTAACCTGGGGCCAGGATCTGGAAGAGATTTAAGGATGACAGTGTTTGTGGAATGCATACACCTAAAGTGTATATAATTTAGTAAAATCTGGTGAACACACAGCTCTTCCTTGAGTGTTGGCCCAGCTAACAAAGCACTATTAAAGAGAGTTTCCTCAATTAATCGCTGAGTGTATGGAGTGATCTCTCAATAGGAAGGTGTTGCAAGCAAGAAGGTAAGTACACTCAGCTGGTGTAATTAAAATTATATTTTATTATGCCAAGGGTCTTCATGCAAGGTTCTCACGTGATGCTCATGTCTCCCCATTGCTGCTCACCTGTTGGTTCCAGTCATTTTAATTTTTATTTTATTTTAATATTTATTTAGTATACAGTGTTTTGCCTGTATGTATGCCTGCAGACCAGAAGAGGGCACTAGATCACACTATAGATGCTTGTGAGCCACCATGTGGTTGCTGGGAATTGAACTCAGGACCTTTGGAAGAGCAGCCAAGTGCTCTTAACCTCTGAGCCATCTCTCCAGCCCCGTGTCTAGTCTTAATAGGAGCCTCCAGTTCAAGGGTCAGAATCCCAGGGGACACTCTTCAGCAGCAGGGCCGACCAGCCTGTCTGTCATCTCTCCAGTTTCTCCAGCAGTCATGAAGAAGTGAAGAGTGATACTGCTCTTGGTCTCTGCTTATAGACTGTCAAGTAGGTGTCATAGGATTCTCTGCTTACAGTGTTTGTAAGAGGAACTTTTATTCACCAGTGTCAGTTGTTTCTTGGAGGCTTACTGGTGCTGTCTGCTAAATAGGCCTAGTCCTTGAATCTTCCAGCCTCTGTATGCTCTAACCTCGGCCTAGAATGTTTTCAGTCTCTGAGACTTACAGCTTAATGAGCTCATCCTTTCTTGTTCTTACTGAGCTCATAGGTGGCTGGTTCAACTCAGTTGTTCTGGCTCAAACTCCTCTCCCAGCTGACTTAATTCAGTCTGACTTCTCTCTCGGCCTCTGAATTGCTCTGCTTGGCCTCAAACTAATTTAGCAATCTGCTTAATCTTCTGGCTCCTTCTCATTCTCTGGCTCATTCCATATTCACCTGTGTTCTTTCTCTGCAACATGTCTCTATTACTGTCCAGGTAAAACTGCCTCTCCACTCCTCCTTCCCTCCCTCCTCCTCCTCCTCCTCCTCCTCCTCCTCCTCCTCCTCCTCCTTCTTCTTCTTCTTCTTCTCTCTCTCTCTCTCTCTCTCTCTCTCTCTCTCTCTCTCTCTCTCTCTCTCTCTGCATTGTGCCTTAAGTAGTTTCCCTTTCCTCTCTCATGAGAGTTGGGCAGATCCTATTCTATCAAATATTTCTCTGTTATTTTTCAACCACTCAATTATATATCACTTTCAACTATGGGTCTTCCTTCTACAATCTAGCTTTCCTTTCATTTTTACTTTCTTTGTTTGGAATTAAAGGCATGCACCACCACGCCTAGACCTAGGTTTTTCTTTACCTGATACTTGCTCTATACCAGGCTGGCCTTAAACTCAGATCTACTTGCCTCGTCTTCTGGATTAAAGACATGTTTGTATTCCAGCTGGATCACACAGACCTAGAAGGTCTTTGGATGTGGTCTCTTGCTAGAACAGCCACGTTCTGAACTAAAATTCCTCTAAAATTTCCTCCTTTCTGCTTAAGCTAACAATTGTACACAGTTCAAGTTTTACAATAGAAACACTTATCAAACCCATAATCCTAACAGTCCAAATGTCCTTATGAAGATCCACTCAGCCATTGATGTGATGATCCTCCATAATTGCAGTCTGATCATCTGTCCTTCAGCATCAAGTCTGTCCATCTGATGAACTGTCTGTCCCTCCTCAGCTGGTTTGTGAAAGTGTCTCCATGCAAGGGGATCTGCTTTCTGCGCCATTTGCATTGCTGTCTTTCTGTGTCTCATCCTTGAGTCGTGTCTTTCATTTGGAAGCTTCTCTTATTTGGATGGAATCTATCAATTTTTATGCAGCCCATAGGCTTTTATCACCTATGGAAATAGAAGCAAAACCTCTTCCCCAGTGTAACATCTTCCCTGAATTCCATTTTAAAGTGTAGAGGTTGATTTAATTCAGTAGTGTCTGGTTATCTTGAGTAAGTGGTGTCACTGGATTCTGGCTATCAGGTACAGCACTGGGTGTATTAGAGTTCCTGACTAAGCTTTTCTGTGTTTAAAAGGCATCATCATCATCATCATCATCATCATCATCATCATCATCATCACAGGAGGCATTCTATTATATTATCAGGGACTTTTCTCCTCTTAATTTGATTTATGCTGTAGACCAGTGATTTTCAACCTTCCTAATGCTGCAACTCTTTTATATAGTTCTTTGTGTTGTGGTGACCCCCCCAACCATAAAATTATTTTCATTGCTATTTCATAACTGTAATTTTGCTACTATTATGAATTGTAACTATCTGTGTTTCCTGAAGGTCTTAGGTGACCCCTGTAAAAGGGTCATTCTACCCCCAAAGGGTTTCGACCCATGGGTTGAAAACCACTGCTCTAGACAGATCACTAGAGAGAGCATAGAACCTTTGTGGGGGTCCTGGATCAGGACTCAGGTGGGCCATTCCCAGGTTCCAGACTCAAACTGTAGGTACTGTATGTTGTTTCAAAGTCACCAATTTTCAGGGTGATTTGTTGCTCCGCAGTGAGTACTAAATACAATAGGTGGCTAATGTGTCAGTCATCTTCTGTCACTGTAGCATAACACCTGTGGTGGTTTGCCTTGTGTTGGCCCAGAGAGGAGTGTGATCATTGCCAGCTGCAGATAGTTCAATTCTGGGAACTCTGAGAGATAACACACGCCAGAGCCTTGGGTAGGGACTCTGAGGAAGAAGGAGGCTGCTCCTCCTGCTGCTGCTCCTGGTTGCCGTTGATGGTGTTTGATGAGGAGAAGCTGGAGATATCCTCATACAAAGGTTGGATTTGCCCCATGGAACCCAATGACCTCAACCAGCAGGAAGTAGCTAAAGAGACTTAGGTCCTTTTCTCCCCACTAACTTTGTGTCTCTTCTCCCTGGTGTTGGGGTGTTAGAAGGAGTAAAGGGTAGAGAAGGGAGGTAGAGATATAAAGAACACAAATAATAAAATAGATTTTAAATCTGGGAATGTGGCACTCAGGCAGGCAGAGGCAGGCAGATTGCTGTGAGTTCGAAGCCAGCCTGGTTTACAAAGGGAATCCAGGACAGCCAAGGCTACACAGAGAAACCCTGTCTTGAAAAACAAAAGAAAACAAAAATTTAAAAGTGCCAACAGTCCAGTTTCATCCCCTCCACTTGCAACTTGCGGCTCATGTGTGAGCACTCAGCTACTGCTCCACTGGCTGCCTGCCACTGTGCTCCCTGCACGGTAATAATGGACACCATCAGTCAGCCCCCAGGTAAATGCTTTCTTTCCTAAGAGCTGCTTTAGTTATGGTGTCTCGTCACAGAAATAGAACAGGGACTGTTAGGATTCTGCTTCAGTCTGCCTACCTGTGATGTCATTGCCTACCTGCCACAGGGGCGTGGCCCTGCCCATGGCTATATAAAAGGACTGTCCTACCTTGCCCCCGCCTCTTCCTCTTCCTTCTCTCTCTCTCTCTCTCTCTCTCTCTCTCTCTCTCTCTCTGTCTCTCTCTCTGTCTCTTATCTCTTACCCCCTTTCTCTCTTCCTCTGTCTCTGTCTCTGTCTCTCTCTGGGGTATCCCTCTGCCCTTTCCTTCTCTCCCCATGCTCATTTAATAAACCTCATATTTTAATATCTGTTGCCTGGTGCCTTATCTTATTATCACCTTATTTTAATAAACATAATCTGGCATCTGGTATCTTCTTATCATTTTCTCATTAACAAACATAAAAGAGACTAAGACAATACCAAAAACAACTTACAGAGACTCATTTGGCTCACAGAGTTTTTAGTTCATAGCCAATTGGTGCCACCCCTGCTTTGAACTATGGTCAGGCAGGGCAACATAGCAGCTAGGGTATATGGCAGCAAACTGTTTGCCTCATGACCAGGGAGCAAGAGGAGAAAAGAGAGAGGGGTGTCTCATTTCAAGGGCAGATCCTAGATGATTGATGAGCCAATCAGTCACTTCCCAACAGCACAGTTAAACCCAAGTGTTCTGGCTAGCTGTACGTCAGCTGGACACAAGCTACAGTCATTTAAGAGGAGAAAACCTCAGTTGGGAAAATAAATCTATAAGATTGTCTGCAGGCAAGCCTGTTGGTCATTTTAGTTAGTTGTTGATGAGGGGGACCCAGCCCATTGTGGGAGGTTCCACGTGGCCTGGTGGTCCTGGATTCTGTAAGAAAGCAGGCTGAGCAAGCCAATAAGCAGCACCCCTCCATGGCCTGTGCACCAGCTCCTGTCTCCGGGTTCAGTTACAGTTGTTGCCTTGGCTTCTTCCCTCAATGGACTGTGATTCAGGATATGTTAAGCCAAATAAACTGTTTCATTTGGGGCATGATGCTTCATCACAGTGATAACAGTCCTAAGACACTAAGGTACAGTAATAACTGTTGTGTAGGAAATGTCTTAACTGGTCCATCTTCAGCTAGATTTCCACTGAAGACCAAAATACGTTAAACAGCAGGTTGCATTCTATTATTGGGTTATGAAATCGGCAAGTCCTGGAGAGTGACTCCATGCTTTGTGCATTCTAAGCACACGCTCAATCATAACAACTATACTGTGCCCCTTTGTGCCAGTGGAATCCATTCAGGGGTTGTAGTCAACCTTAAGAAAAGTTAGAATGAGATTAGGACTAGTGATTGTTTTGTGAAACTTGTTTTCGTTTATATACTTACTCATTGAGTTATATGGCAGTTTTTCCCCCATAACTACCTCATGCTTGAGCCACTATGTTCCGTTTTTTCTTAAATTTATCTTCTTTAATGGAACAGGTCAAAGCTGAAAGCTATTGTCCCACCCACACTCCTTTTTATTTTTACTCCCGAGAGGGTATCATTAAGTAGATCAGGCTGACTTTGAACTCAGTCTTCTTGCTTGGAACTCCAAAGTCCTGAGACCAGGTCAGGGTATACAAAGCCCTTGGTTTCGGTTCCCTGAACCATGTAAGCACAGTGTACTTGGTGGCAGGTGCGTGGGGTCCTAGGACTCAGAAGTAAAGGCAGGAGGATCCCAGAAGCTCAAAGTAGCCTGAGCTACATAAGACCCTGACTCAAAAACAAACTACCTGAGATCGTAGTTGGATACTGAAACTCAGTGTGGAATCCGTCTTACTTATCTCTGAACCGTCTCACACCCTGTGTGTGTTGACTGGGATGCTCAGAGAAGGTTCCTGGTGCACAGCAGAGACAGGGGACTCGACGGAGGGGCGGGGCATGTGTGGGCGGAGTCTTGCCAGCGGCTTTTGCGTGAACCTGGGCCCTCGGAGGGCGCGGACAGCTTGGGGCGGAGCCAGCAGGGGGCGGGGCCGCAGAGGGGAGGGGGCCGTCGCGCTGCGCCGTTGCCGTGAGAACTGGTGACAACAAAAGGCGTGGGCGCGGCGTGGCGAAGAAAGGCCGCGCGGCGTGGGGCGCTGGCCTGCGAAGACCTGGGCTGTCCCGACCCGGGCGGTGCGCCGCGGGCCCGACGGGCGCGAAGTGGGCGGCACCCGGCCTGCGGCGGCCCCGCTGAAAGTCGCGGACGGACACTGCGGGCGGGCCTAGCGGGCGTCCTGAGGTAGCGGCGGGGTCGGGGCCCGGGTCGGAGGGCGGCGGGGCGCGCGCCCTGGCGAGGGAAGCCTCGGTGCGGCGAGGAGCTGTCGGACGGTGCCCGCCGCCGGCCGGTGTCTGTGTCGCGGCTCGCACTCAGGCTCCTTTATGCCCTCGTGAGATACTATGCGCATCGTTATCTGTAGGACGCTTCTCAGGAGAGAGCCGACCACCTTCGACGCTCATTTGAAGACCCCATTCCTGGCAGATGACAAGGCGAAAGGCCCAGTGCTTACCTGGCATTTGGTCACTTTTAAAAATGCGTCTCTAGATAATACCAGCCAATCAGATTTCACTGCTGATTATATATATATATATATATATATACACACACACAGAACTAACCTGAATCTAAAGAGCAACTGTCACATACAAGCTTTTAAAAATTGAATATTGTCTGTGAGTCATATATTTATTATTTTTTAAATTACAATAAGTTAATTCTATCTGCTTATATGTCCACACTGCTTGTGTCAACATTGCCGTCAAAAAAAAAAAAAAAAAAAAAAAAAAAAGAAAAGAAAAAAAAGAAAGAAAGAAAGAAAGAAAAAAGAAAAAAAAAACTAACGAAGGGAAAATACCTCAATTACAATTGGGTTTGTTTATTTTTTCATAGCAGGATTTCTGAGAGTAGCCCAGGCTATTCTGGAACTCACTCTGTAGACCATCCTGGCCTCAAACTCACAGAGATCCGCCTGCCTCTACCTCCCAACGTCTGGGATTAAAAGCACCACCACAACTGGGCTAGAGGGTATTTTTAAATTAGCAGTTTATCAAAATTAGTTGGGTTCATTTTAACATAGACCATAACCTTTAGAAAAATAATTCGTGTGTGTGTGTGTGTGTGTGTGTGTGTGTGTGTGTGTGTGAGCATGTGGAGGTCAGAAGACAATTTAGAACTGTCAGTTCTTTATTGCTACTCTATGGGTGGCAGAGATTGAGTTCAGATTGTCAGACATGTGGGCACAACTGATTTTGCTGCAGAATGATCTCATGACCATGACTTTTGCTTTACTGAGGTGATATTTTTATTAAAAAATCCAATTGGTATGATGAGTTTTGCAAAGTCTGCTGCAGCCCTGAGTTTTCAAGAGTGCTATAGGATGTAAGGGTTTACCATATTAAGAATATTTCTCTTTGCTGTTGTTGAAGATTTTATTAGAATTATTGAAACTGCCAAGCTGCCCCCACCGCATTAAAGATAGTTTGTTGACTGAATTTTTAGTACTGTGTCGTAGAAGGCTTTTGTTGTGAACCTCCCCGGCCATTCACTTTTACTATTGTTGAGGGTTTTTTTTTTAAGGGTTCATGAATATTATTTTATCATGGTTACATTTCCATAGCTGTTAGGTGTTACAGCCCAAATCTGTAAGGCCAGCACCATTGAGGTGGAGGCAGCAGGATTGCTCTGAGTTCCAGACCAGCCTTGGCTACAGAGGGAAAAAAATGTATAAATGAATATTTCCAAACCAAATAGTTAACAAAATGTTACTTGCTGTCCAGTGGCTTTCTAGATTGGTGATAATCTTAAGACCCATTTTTTCCAAAGAGTCTTCCCCATTCCAGACTGGCTACTTTTCAGTGTACTCAGGAAACAAGTGCTCGGAAACTGGAAGAGATGTATAGACAAAGCAGAATCCAAACAGCCAGTGCACCGCTGACCAAGCCAAGGGAGGGCTGAGCCCCTGAAGGAACTCGCTAATACCCACTTGAGGAGGTAGTGCCTGAACATTGGGCATAAGAGGGAGCCATGGCGAAACTGGGTGACTCCTTGTGAAACTGGATCACTGTAGGGTTTCATAGTAAGTCTACAGAAACTGTTGATATAAAAAGTTGCCACCTCAAAAAAGGAATAAGAAACAGTGTTTTTGTTTTTGTTTTTGTTTTTTCTGGAGCCAAATATGTGTGACCATGGCAAAGTGCCAGGGGTCTATAGAAGACCTTATGGGAGATCTTACATTACTCAATGTAGAAAGATTCTTTTTATTATTTTTTATTACATTTACACATTGTGCATGTGGACATGTTTCTGGAGGTCAGGGGACAGCTGTGGAAGTCTGTTCTTCCACCATGTGTGTTCAAGGATCAAACTCAGGTTGTCAGGCTTGGTGGCAAGTACCTTTACAAACCGAGCCATTTTGCTGTCCTGGGAGACCTATGTTAGTTTTGGGAAGGACCATCTCCTGGGCCGTCAGAGGACAGCGTTATGGAGTTGTTTTTCACTTTCCACTTTCACATGCTTTCCAAGGCTTGTGTGGCCACTGCTCTGCCTGCTAACCCACTGCTATAGCCTATAGTTTTGGTACTTTGTTTGTTTATCTTTCAATACAGGGTTTCTCTGTGTAATAGCTCTGGCTGTCCTGTAGACCAGGCTGGCCTCGTACTCACGGAGATCCGCCTGCCTCTGCCTCCCAAGTGCTGGGACTAAAGGTGTGCGCCACCACGGCCTGTCTGTTTTGGTTGCTTTTAAGCAAATTGTTTTAACTTATACGGACACAGAAACCCTTAAAACCACATTCATGGTTTAATTCTGATGTTTGTGAGATGGAATGCCATTTTTTAAAATCTTCAAGTATAATACAAATAATTTACTTTAATTTTTTTTTATTTAGGTTTTACGAGACAGAGTTTCTCTGTGTAGCACTGGCTGGAGCTCACTGCATAGACCAGCCTGGCCTCAAACTCAGAGATCTACCTGTTTCTGCTAGGATTAAAGTTGTGTGCCACTGATGTCTGGCTGAAATGTATTTATGTATTATGTGATTATGAGTGTGGTTGCATGAGTTTATGTGTACCATGTGTGTACAGGAACTGGAGTTACAGGCTGTTATGAGTTGCCTTATGTGGAATCGAACCAGGTCCTCTGGAAAAGCAGTAAGTGTTTTTAGCCACTGAGCCTTCTCAAATACTTACTTTTAACATGCTTATAATTCCTTAGTTCTTTCCTTGCCTGGATTTCCTAACTCTGTGATTATTATTTAGATTAGTGAGGTAGGAAACATTACCACTCTAGAAATACACAGTGGAATCCTGTGTATTTATCCCTTAGCTTTATAATTAACCAGTTCATGGTCCCTGGTCCTTTGACTATTTTGAAGCAAACCTAAATGCTGAATCTTTCCATCACTAAATTACTTAAACACTGTACAAGTTGGATCAGCTCTTTGTAATATAATTTGTACTGGTAAAGACTGTCTAAATCACTTTGCTGTGAAGCATGAGTGGTTTCTATTGCATTATGGAACCAGAAATTAAAATATATCTTTATCTTGATATGCAGGAGTCCAGATCTTACATAAAATGGATGTTTCTCACACTGTTACTGAATAGTAAATAAATAATCTATTCAGTAAACTCCAAGCTGCCATGGAAGAAATACCAGTAAAAGTTGCTGTAAGAATTAGACCTCTTCTTTGCAAAGAAGTTCTTCATAACCATCAAGTCTGTGTGAGAGATGTTCCCAATACCCAGCAGATTATCATTGGGAGAGATAGAGTTTTTACCTTTGATTTTGTTTTTGGCAAAAATTCCACTCAAGATGAAGTTTATAATACATGCATAAAGCCCCTAGTGTTGTCTCTCATCGAGGGCTATAATGCAACTGTGTTTGCATATGGACAGACTGGATCTGGGAAGACATACACCATTGGAGGAGGCCATGTCGGTAAGATTCTCAAACTCTCACTTAGCATTCTATAGTATGTATGAAGACTATAAGAAATGACAGCACAGTTGTACTGGCTCTTTCATTTCACTTTCACTCTGTTGATGAACACTTGGCTTTGGCCTGTCTCCTGTCTTAGCTGCAGCAAACAGTGGTGTATAAGCCATCTGTCTATAAATTGTCTTTTGATTTTGTGATACTGGAAACAAAACTAGGTTGCTGGCTATGCTCCATAATTCTGAGCTGCATCTCTAGCCTTCTTTTTACTTTTCTGTTTCAAGGGAGAGTTACCCAGTTGCCCATGCTGGCCTTAAACCCACTCTGTAGCTCAGGTCATCCTTGAAATTAGGATTCCCTTCTCTTCAGCCTCATTCAGTTGTGTTTGTAGGTATGTGGCACTAGGCCCTGCCCAGTCATAGCCTTTAAAAATGTTTGTTGTTGTTGTTGTTGTTAATGTTGTTTTTGTTTTTCAAGACAGGATTTCTCTGTGTAACCTTGGCTGTCCTAGACTGGCTTTGTAGACCAGGCAGGCTTTAAACTCACAGAGATCCACCTGCCTCTGCCTCTCTGAGTACTGGGATTAAAGGTGCATGCCACCACACTTGGCTTAAAATTATTTTTTGAGGTAAACATACAAAGTAATAGGTTCTTTCATGGCCTCTTCATATACATATGTCATATATTTTCTTCTCAATCATCGGCCTCCATCAGCACCCCGTCTTGTGCCCCATTCTCTCCAGCAGATCCCTTTCTTCCTGTAATTAGTTTCTACTTCTGCTTCTTACTACGTGTTCCATTACATTATTTCCCAACTCCCGAAGAGGGCGTTGGCTCCCCTGAAACTGGAGGTGCAGTGGTTGTGAGCTGCCATGTGGGAACTGGCAATCAAACTCAGGTCCTCTGGGAAAGCCGCCATGCTCTTAATGACTGCGGCAGCTCTCTATACTCTGTTATTTGTTTCTTGGTGGTAGCCATTTTCACTGGCATGAAATGGGGTCTCAATTTTTAAAAGACATTTGTGATTTTATTTGTGTGTATGTGTATGCTTGCTTGTATGTGTACAGGAGCCCATGGAGGCCAAAAAAGGGAGTCAAATCTTCTGAAACTGGAGTTATAAGTGGTCGTGCGTTGTCATGTAGGTTCTGTGAGTCAAACCTGAGTCTTCTGCAGTACCAGTAAATACGCTTTTTTTGTTTTGTTTTGCTTTATTATTGTTGTTTGTTGAGACAGGGTTTCTCTGTGAAGCCCTGGCTGTCCTGGACTCACTTTGTAGACCAGGATGGCCTCAAATTTAAAGAGTTCTGTTTCTGCCTCCCGAGTGCTAGGACCACCATGGACTTCTTTGGTGCACCACGACTGCCCTACCAGTAAATATTTTTAACTACTGAGCCATCTTCAAGCCCCACAATTTTTTTGCTTGGTTGGTTGTTGGTTTTGGTTTTTTGAGACAGGGTTGCTCTGTGTAGCCTTGACGGTCCTGGACTCGCTTTGTAGACCAGGCTGGCCTCGAACTCACAGCGATTCGCCTCTGCCTCCCAAGTGCTGGGATTAAAGGCATGTGCCACCACCACCCGGCAGCCCCACTTTTTTTTAAAGGTAGAATTTCACTGCAACCTTAGCTGGCTTCTGACTCACAGAGATGTTCCTGCCTCTTCTTCCTGAGTGCTGGGACAAGGATGCACCAACACACCTGACTCAAAAAGTTCTAATTTACATTTCACCAATGTCTCTAGATGGTGAATACTTTTCAGATATTTTCAGCCATTGCATTTCTTTTTAACATTTGTTGTATTTTATTGTGCTGGGATAGTAAGACTAATTTCTTACAAGTATATAATGTAATGTGAGCGCATTCTCCCAACAGCCCTCTACCTCCTCTCTGGCTCCTGTCCCTTTGTCCCTGCACAATTTCACTTCCGCTTTCATGTCTTCTCTATATATGTGACACTGTGTAACTTCTAGACCCAAATAAGAGAAACAATAAGACATTTGTCTTCAAGATGATGATTGTTTAATAAGAATATCTCTAATTGCATCCATTGAAAATGACATAACTTCACTATTTTCTATTGCTGAGAAAACTCCACTGTTTAAAAATAGCTATTTTAAAATTTTAATTAATTATTCTTTATTTACATCACATCCTAATCACGGTTTTCCCCTCCTCTCTTCCCAGTCCCTTCCTCTTCCCTCACCCACCTTTCCTCCCCTTCTCAGAAAAGGGGAGGCCTCCCATAGATAAAAACCCACTTTGGCATATCAAGTTGCAGTAAGATTAGCCACATCTTCTGTTGAGGCTGGACAAGGCATCCAAGTTAGGGGAAAAAGATCCAAGAGGCAGGGAACATAGTCAGAGCTAGCTCCTTTAGGAGTCCCCCATGAAGACCCAGCTGCACAACTGTTACATGTGCACAGAGAGCCTGGGTCTGTCCGATGCATGCTCTCTGGTTGGCAGTTCAGTCTCTGTGAGGCCCCATGGCCCAGGTTAGTTTACTCTATAGGTTTTCTTTTCTTTTCTTTTAAGATTTATTTAGTTTATTTATTGCATATGAGTGCTTTATCTGTAGAAGAAGGTATCAGATTACATTATAGATGGTTGTGAGCCACCATGTGGTTGCTGGGAACTGAACTCAGGACCTCTGGAAGAGCAGGTGGCACTCTTAACCACTGAGCCATCTCTCCAGCCCCTCTATAGGTTTTCTTATGGTGCCCTTGATCCTTCTGCTCCTTCACTCCTTCCTCCCCCTCTTCCATAGGTTGCCCAAGCTTGACTTAATGTTTGGCTGTGGTCTCTGCATCAGTTTCCATCAGTTGCTGTGTGAAGCCTCTCTGATGACAGTTATGCTAGGCTCCTCTTTGGATGTCCCTGGTGCTGACAGGTCTCCAGGAAGGCAGAGTTGTGGGTTGGAAAATGGAGTGCAGGGGGCAAGGACCACATTCTTTTATTGGTACATATCTGGAGTGGTTCCATAACTTAGCTGTTGTAGATAACGCTGCAGTGACCACCCACGTGCAAGTGTCTCTGGGATATGTTGACTCAGTATTTAGAGGTGGTATAGCTGAGTCACATGGTAGGTCTGTTTGGCTTTTGAGGCCTTGCCTTCTCCTGATTTCCATGATGTTTGGACTAGTTAGCATCCCACCAGCGGAGTACAGGGTTCCATGTTGTCTGTATCCTTACCAGCATGTGTTGTTTTTGTGATGACTGCTGTTCCAACAGTCTTCTCTTGAGAACTGTCTAGTCTGTTTGCTAGTCCATTTATTGATGGGATAAATTTTGAAGCTCTTTGTGTATTATAGATATTAACATCTGTTTTGTATAATTGAAGATATTTTCTAATCTTGTACTGTGTTCACTCAAGTGACTGTTTCCTTTGCTGTATGATACAAATTTTAACTTTATGTAATTTGTCAGTTTAGGGGATAGTTTTCCGTGCCATTATAGTTCTTTACAAAAAAAATCTGTGTCTATGTATATCTTTAACTTTTTTTAAAATTATTGGTGGAGATGCTATAGCATATGAATGGAGGTCAGAAGGCAACCTTCAGGAATCAGGTTGTTTGTTTGTTTGTTTGTTTAGATATAGTCTCTAGTCAAACTGACCTTAAATGCAGTGTGTAGTCAAGGCTGACTTTGAACTTCTGATCCTCAGCAAGGTGCTGAGGTGCAGATGTGCATGACTGTGGCCAGTTCAAGTGGTGCTGGAACTCAGACCCAGAGCTTTATGCACACTGGCAAACACTCAAGTGAGCTACATCTCTAGCCCCTTGAAGCTGAGTTTTAAATTTATTTGCCTCAGGACCTGAAACTGTCACCTGTAACTGTATCTACTTCCTCAAACTTCTACAGCCACTGGGATTGCGTTGGTTGAGATAATCCTAAATGACACTCAGTCTGCTAAATCCAGCGCTCAGTCCTTATTTCTTATCCTAATGGACCCTCTAGCACATTCTCCACTTGGTTTCCAGGTAATCCACCACAGTTTTGTTTTTTCTCCTTCTTTACTAATCCCTCCTTAGGTGCTCTGGCAAGCGAACTAATAATTGAAGTGTTCCCAAGCTCAGTTTTGCCTCTCCCCACATTCCATTCTCTTTTTAAAAACTCTTCTCTTCAGTGGTCATAACCAGCCTCATTCTGTACAGACATGCTGTCTGTACATAGATGACTTCCACTTGTTTCCCTGAGTCCAGACAATTGTTACAGCTCTGAGGACTCGGGCTGGAAGCCGTGGCACACGCCTGTAATCCCAGCACTCGAGGGGCAGAGGCAGGCTGATCTCTGTGAGTTCAAGGCCAGCCTGGTCTACAAAAGGGGTCCAGGGCAGCCAAGGCTGCACAGGCAAGCACTGTCTTGAGAAAACAAACAAATAAAAAAAGCTCTGGGGACTCAGGTGAACTGCTTGGTTGTCTTGATAGAAACAAGTTTTCTGTCTTTTTCTCCAACCAAATAGAATATTCTTCATTGGCAACACCAGTGACTCCAAACAGAACCCTGGGGTCACCTTGACTCCATGATTTCTCTCATATTTCACACCCAACCTATCAGAAAATTTTCAGTTTGGTTGATTGGTTTGGTCTTTTTTGGGGGGCAGGGTATTGGTTTTTTGAGACATGGTTTCTCTGTGTAGCCTTGGCTGTCCTGGATTTGCTTTGTAAACCAGGCTGGCCTCAAACTCAAAGCAATCTATCTGCCTCTGCCTCTGAGTGCTGGGATTACAGACGTGGTCCACCACACCCAGCTTCAGTCATTTAAAAGAGATTATTTTTATGTGTATGACTGTTTTGTCTTACATGGATGTCTGATGCCTGTGGAGACCAGAAAAGGGTATTAGATACCCTGGGACTAGAGTTACCGATGGACCACCACATGGGTGCTGGCAGTGGAACTTGGGTCCTTTGGAAGAGCAGAAGTGCTTTTAACCAATGAGTCATCTCTCCAGCCCCTCCATCCTGTGTGTGCTCCCCCAGCCCTGGAGAATAAGGCCTTACTGGGTAGCTTGGGCTTACCAAGTCTTAATAATCTTTCTCAGCCTCTAAACTCAGTAAGGTTCTAGGTGTGTGTTGTCACATGCAGTTGACAGAAAACCTTAGTGGCTCTTGAACATAAATGGAGGTTCCATCCTGATACCTTATCAGGACCTGTTATATTTATCTTCCAGTCCCTCTGTTACCAGAGCTCTATAGGGGCCTCTGAAGTGGTCTCTCCACTCTTACTCCAGCAAAAGACAGCAATGGGGTCTGTGTACAATTTCAGACCAGAATGTTACCGTTCTACCCCTGTGTCTCTGACCTCAGCCAGAATGACTCCAAATGTGTGTGCCACCCCTCCGACCTCATCTCTTGTTCCTCTGTTGTTGCTGCTCCCGGTTCTGGCTGTGCTGACCTTGTTTGTGGTGACATCAGTTAGTGCCTTCAGCATGTGTCCTTGCACTCTGTTTAAGTACTTTCATGCCCTCATATTTAACATTCTAATTGCACGCCGCACCACATCTTTTCTACCCTACCCTCCAAATGCTCTTTCACTTCCTATTTGTTTGGACTTATTTATGTCTGTTGATTTTTGAGATGGTCTTGCTCTGTAGCCTAGGTTAGCTATGAATTCTCAGCCCTTGTCCCAGCACCCCAATGGAATTTTAGTTGTAATCACTATGTGTGGCCAGCATTTTAGTATACCGTATAATTTACAGATTTTCTTTATTACTACTGCCTATTTTTTTCTCAGTAAAATCTCACAATATTAGAGAATAATTTTGTTTGTTTGTTTGTTTGTTTTTGATCGATTCTTCCCAGAGCCCTAGAACATTACAGTGTATGTAGTAAATGCCAAATACATATTTGTTAAATGAGTAAATTCTGCATAAGGGGTACATGTGAAAAGTTAGCCTGAATTGTTTTTTTGTTTTTGTTGTTGTTGTTGTTATTGCTTTGGTTTTTTGAGACAGGGTTTCTCTATGCTATTTTGGCTGTCCTGGACTCGATTTGTGCATGGTATAGTATACACAGTATGTGCACACACTTGTGTATGCTTTTATATCCATATGCTTTTATATCCATGATAGCACATATAGAGGCCAGAGGAGGATGCGGATTGTCAGTTGTCCTGCTCTACCACTCTCAGCTCTATTTCCTTGAGACAGGGTCTTTCACTGAATCTGTAGCTAGGCTGGCAACCATCAAACCCAAGTGATCTTTCTGTCTTTGCCCTCCAGTGTCACAGATGCCCTTGTGCCATGGCCTGACTTTTTTACATGGTTGCTGGGGAATCTCACCTCGGGTCCTTGTGCCTGTACAAGTGCTCTTACCTGATGAACCATGCCCCCAGCCTTTTTACCCCTGAGTTTTATGGTCATATGGTTTAGCCCTGGCTAAATTCAATTAATTAATATACTTTTTGAGACTCTGTCTTGCTATGTGGAACTCGGTATGTGACCAGCCAGGCTGCCTCTGTCTCTTGAGTGCTGGAATTGAAAGTGTGTGCCATCATGCCTGCCCAGTGTTTCAATTTTTGTAATAGAAATGTAAGAAAATTATATTAATCA
Organism: Acomys minous; assembly: GCF_964271855.1. Taxonomy (NCBI): domain Eukaryota; kingdom Metazoa; phylum Chordata; class Mammalia; order Rodentia; family Muridae; genus Acomys; species Acomys minous. The sequence continues at coordinate 37,144,933 of NC_140490.1, forward strand.
TAAACTTTAGATTGTAGCTTTCTTATATTTTAATTCAGATTTGCTTTCTATTTCTAAATTTTCAGCATCAGTTGTGGAGGGTCAAAAGGGTATCATTCCTCGAGCTATCCAAGAAATATTTCAAAGCATTTCTGAAAATCCTAGCATTGACTTTAAAATCAAAGTGTCATATATAGAAGTGTATAAGGAAGACCTAAGAGATCTTCTAGAGCTGGAGACCTCCATGAAAGACCTTCACATCCGAGAAGATGAAAAGGGAAACACAGGTGAATAGTTAGTGAGACTATTGAGTGCCTTCGTTAGCGTCTAGAAAGCCGTGTCAGGAGTCTAAGAATTCCACAACACAAGGAATTTGTTCTTACTTTTCATCCATATACTTGCTTTGCCACGCTAGAAATCTATCCAGTGCTAGGAAAGTGTTGTGACACTGAATTCTATCTCTAGCCTTCTCATTTCGTTTTTAATTTTATAAGATTTTGGGATCGAGTCTCAGTATAAATCTCCTATATTTGCCTTGATGTGACTCTTTCCCAGGCTGGCTTTGAACTTTTAATCCTTCTGCCTCAGTCTCATGAGTACATTGGATCACAGGTCTGTTCCATCAGGCATGGCTCCTGTTTTCTTGTAAGAATTACAAATTAAAGTACTGAAATAAAGTGTTCTTCCTGTTTGGTTTTGTTTTCCTTGATTTTGGAGCCTTTGCCCAGGACCTCACATGCTCTTTGTACGTACTTTTCCTCTGAGCTATGTAACTCCAGACCCAGAGGTTTTGATTGTCAATCATTTTAAAGAATTAATTATGATGATTGATTCAAAGCAACAATTGGATCTTAACAAATAAAATGCATCCTTTAGAGTTTAAACATGACTCCTATTTCTTGAATCCTGCTGGCACTTTTCTGAAATTATTCAATAATACTGACTGATATTAATATTATTTGAAACATTACTGCTTTTTTTTTTTAAAGAGACTATCTTTGGGGTTGCTTAGCAAAGGGTAACTGTTGTGTGGTTAACTTAATTGTGCTGGATTTTGATGAAAACTTGATGTTAAAACTTTCTGTTTAAGTGATTGTTGGGGCCAAGGAATGCCAAGTAGAGAGCATGGATGAAGTGATGAGTCTGCTGGAGGTAGGGAACGCAGCCAGGCACACGGGCACCACGCAGATGAATGAGCACTCCAGTAGGTCACACGCCATTTTTACAATAAGTGTGTGCCAAGTGGAGAAAAATACAGAGGCAGCTGAAGATGGAGAGTGGTGTTCACATCGGCACATCGTCTCCAAATTCCATTTTGTGGATTTGGCCGGATCAGAAAGAGTGACCAAAACGGGGAATACTGGTGAACGATTCAAAGAGTCCATTCAGATCAACAGCGGGCTGCTTGCTTTAGGAAACGTAATAAGTGCCCTTGGTGACCCACGCAGGAAGAGTTCTCATATTCCATATAGGGATGCTAAAATTACCCGGCTTCTGAAAGATTCCTTGGGAGGCAGTGCCAAGACTGTCATGATCACGTGTGTCAGCCCGTCCTCCTCAGATTTTGACGAGTCCTTAAATTCTCTCAAATATGCCAACAGAGCACGGAATATTAGAAACAAGCCTACTTTAAACATCAGCCCTGAGTCAGACCGAATGGATGAGATGGAATTTGAGATTAAGTTGCTTCGAGAAGCTTTGCAGAGCCATCAGGCCAGTGTCAGCCAAACTAGCCAGACTCCTTCTGAAGGCGGGCCTGACCAAAATCGAATTCATTCTCTCGAAGAGCAGGTGGCTCAGCTCCAGGAGGAATGTCTGGGCTACCAGGACTGCATAGGGCAAGCATTCACCTTCCTGGTGGACTTAAAAGATGCTGTCCGGCTAAACCAGAAACAGCAGCACAAGCTACAGGAGTGGTTTAGCAGGACTCAGGAAGTCAGGAAGGCTGTCCTCACCCCATTCTCAGGAAACCTGGGCACTGGGAACCTGGAAGAAGGACCCCAACGTGTGACAGTTCTCCAGCTGAAGAGAGAGCTTAAGAAATACCAGGTACTTAGACATTACTGATTACTGTGTTTTTTTAGACAGTGTCTTGTCTGTAAGCCTGGCTGGAACTCACTATGTAGACCAGCCAGGCTGGCCTGGACTCTCTCCTTTGTTTCTTGTGTGCTGGGGTTGTAGGAGGGTGTGGTCCCACCTGACTTAGAGAACTCCCACCACTCTAGTGGTGATGGGCATTGAACACACAAGCTTGCACATACTAGGAAATTATCTACTTCTGAGATACAGCCCCAGATCTATTTTATCTTCCTTGAAATAAGATCTAATTGTATTCTCCAGGCTGGTCCAGAGTTCACTATGTGAACTCGGGACAGTCTTCTTGCCTCTGTCTCCTAAGTGTTAGCGTTATAGGTATGAGTTCTCACACCTGGCTCATAGACAGCATTTGTTAAGGACTGTATTCATTTGGACAAGTAAAAAAATTTGATTACTGTGTGGGTGGTGTGTGAATGGTGTGTGAGGAGTGCAGGCATGTGTACGTAGAGGTCAGAGGACAACTTTTGGGAATGGTTTTTCTCTTTTAAGAGTTGTATAAAAATTAGGTGAGTGTGTTGGTACACTTCATTAGTCCCAACACTTGGGAGGCAAGTCAACCTCTGTGAGATCTAGGCCATCCTGGTCTATATAACACAGTGAGATCTAGGCAAGCCAGAGCTACAGAGTGAAAGCATATCTTTAAAAAACAAAAAAGGAAAAGAATTCTATAAAAATCTCACTTGCCTTTCATCTTGTCATCTCTATGTCTCATTGCCTATTCTTGCTTAAATTAATTCTTTGTTATTTTTCTCTCTCCTATGATGTGATCAAAGTACATTTTAAGGTATCATATTTATTAAATAGAACTTTGTGAACTTTTATAGCCATTTAGAAGACCAAAGAAACAGTTTGTAGGGTTTTTTGTTCTTTTTTTTAGTTTTTTTTTTTTTTTAAGATTTATTTATTATGTATACACTGCTCTGCTTGCATGTACACCTGTATGCCAGAAGAGGGCATCAGATCACATCATTGATGGTTGTGAGCCACCATGTGGTTGCTGGGAATCAAACTCAGGACTTCTGAAGTGCTCCTAACCTCTGAGCCATCTCTCTAGCCCCAAAGAAACAATTTTACAAACAAAATTAAGTTATGTTGCACTGAGTTTTTCTTCCTCTCCAGGTGTGTATTTGTAAACTTAAACCCAGGGCTTTGTGTGGTGCTAGGCATTTACTGTATTACTAATCTACATCGTCATTCCTGTCTGTCTGTTTATCTTCTGGTCTTTCTGTCTTCCTTCTTTCCTTCCTTTCTTTCTTTTTATTATTTGAGACAGTCTCATATGATAGTCCAGACTTGCTAGGAACTTCCTCAATGTTCTAGTTTTTCCTAGAACTTGGAGTGATCTTCTGTCTCAGTCTCCCAAGAGTTGGGATTACAGGTGTGAGTCACCATGTCTGGCTTATGGGTCCTTGATTCTTCTTGTTTTGGAGACAGGATTTCATGTAGCCCAGCTTGGCCTCCAACCTTGCTATTTAGCTAAGGATGGCCTTTTGTTATAGTTGTTTGTTCAGTTGGTGGTTTGTTTTTTGAGACAGGTTTTATCTGTATAACAGCGCTGGCTGTCCTGAACTCACTTTGTAAACTAGGCTGGCCTTGAACTCACAGAGATCTGTCTGCCTCTGTCTCCTGTTCTTGAACTTCTGATCTTTCTTCCTCTACCTCCCAGTGCTGAGATTATAGGATTATGTCAACCACACCCAGTTTTATTCTGGAAATCAAACTGAGGGCTTTATGCATGCTGGGCAGGCACTCTACTAATTGAGTCACATTCCTAGAGTGCTCACTGTGGTTCTTGAAAGAAGACAGTACTTTATCCCTTGAGTGTATCTAGATATAGATATAGATACACACACACACACACACACACACACACACACACACATATATTTGGGTGGGTATTTTATTATTTGCTGGGATTAAAGGTAAGATGTGCACCACTATACCTGTCTACACATACTTGACTTTTAAACAGTATGAGTGTGTATATACATATTTAATTCAAAATTGTCTCCTCACATTTAAAAAATTACATTTATTTGTGTGTGTGGGTGTGTGTGTGGGTGTGAGAGAGAGAGAGAGAGAGAGAGAGAGAGAGAGAGAGAGAGAGAGAGAGAGAGAATGAATGTATAGGTTAGAGAACAACTTGCAGAAATCAGTTGTCATCTTCTACCAAGTAGGTCCCAGGCATTGAACTCACATCATCAGGCTTAGTAGCAGGCTCCTTTACCCACTAAGCCATCTCCTTGCAACCCATTTTTAAAAGATTAGGTACAGGAGCTAGTAGAGAACAAGATAAACTCAGTTCTGCTTCATGTCCAGCCTGTGGGCTACAAAGGGCCTCTCTCTTACACATGTCCACTGCCTGTCTATAGCTTACCTTTAGCAGTGTCCCATGACCCTGGCATCTCTGGGATCCAGGGGTTCCATTACAATTTAGGCTTTGCTGTCACAGCTTTGCCTGTTGGCCTCTCGGGGATTCCCTTGCAGAGACTCCTATGTTGCTACACATTGACTGGCCGACTGGCCTCAGTGGATTTCTAAATCTTGGTACAAGCCTCTATGACCTCCTTGGATAATGCTACTGAGGTGTAGCCTGGCTCCTTTGTTATCAGAGTTATGTTCACCTGGTGTGCTGACCCCGGTGAGACATTTCCTGTGTGGTTGTTTTTAGAAGGAAACCCCTTCAACTGCGACCTCAGTTGAGGCTCTCTTCTTTCAAATGAATTTTCATTCTGACAAGATGGAGCCTTTCTTAGGTAGAATCTTGCCATCAAGGCAGCTTTCCTCTTGTCCCGGTGCACTGTTTTTAATGATGCTAATCTCTGTTAGCCACCTTGTCTATAGCTTTCAACTCACTTCGTTCCCTGCCAAACAGTACATTTTTCCAACAAATGTATACCCTGCTTGTTGCTTTCGCTCTCTGTAGGTCTGGATATGAGTAGTGAGCGGTACCTGTGCCATAGCCCGAATGCTGCCTGGTTCACTTGGACAGAGTGCAGCCTGAGTCTTTGTTGGCCTGTAACAGTTCCCGTCAGAGTCCCTGCTTCCCTCTGAGCCTCATGAACTGGGTCTCTGCTTCTTTAGAATACATTTCTCTTGGCATTCTGGTCTCCCAAACTGCTGCCAGAATGGCCCATTGAGCTCTACATTACAGCATTCTAGGGCTCTTCAATCGTAGTTTTCCAGACTCTTTCATAGTCCTCCAGCAAACCAGGTCATGTGATGAGGCTCATCATAGCAAAGGCCCCACTTCTTAGTACCAGTTATTTTCTATTAGTTTTCTTGTGGCTGTGACCAAAGTACCTGCAATAGCAGCCTAAAGAGAGGAGGGTTCATTTGGGCTAAAGGTTTGAGGGCACAGTCCGTCCTGACAGGGCAGCCATGATAGTGGGAGCATGAGGCTGTTGGGCATGTTGCACCTCAGCCCTAAGACAGGTAGGTGAATGCTGGTGTTGCAAGTGCTTTCTCATCAATGTTCCCATGGGGTGGTACAGTTCACAGTTGGAGTTTTGATGGTAATTAACTCTCATGGAGTCACACTGATGTGCCCCTCTATTTTCTACCTGTCTCAAAAAGACTCTAGAAAAGTTGAATTAAAAGGATAAGAAAGCCTTACACGGTGTTTTCAGGCCGTCACCGTGACCTTTACACTGTGCTGTATGTCGTGTTCGTGAGGACTTGCTGAGCTCTGTGCTTCTTCCCTTCCAGTGTGCTCTGGCTGCTGATCAGGTGGTGTTCACACAGAAGGAGCTGGAGCTGGAGGAACTGAGGAGTCAAGTGCAGCTGATGGCGCAGGAGAGCAAAGGACATGCTGTGTCTTTGAAGGAAGCGCAGAAAGTGAATAGATTGCAGGTAGGGCTCAGTGCACGACGTTCTGCTAATGCAGCACCCAGCGGAATGGACGGGCATCTCACACCATAGACTGGTGCTTTATAAAAGGTGCATTTCAGGTGGATAGCTGTGGACATTGCAACAGAGAGAACTCCTTCTTCTTTTACCCCTAAATATTTTTTAGCTTTTAAGGCAGGGTTTCTCTGTGTAGCCCTGGTTGTCCTGGAACTCACTCTGTAGACCAGGCTGGCCTCAAACTTAGGGAGATCTGCCCGTCTCTGCCTCCCAAGTGCTGGTATTAAAGGTATGCACCACCACCACCCGCCCCTGGGAAATTTTAAACTTGTATAAGTTATGATATTATCCTTTTATACTACATGAGTGATTTGCCCCTTCATTTTAGTTAAGTCTTTCAAATTCTCTATCTTGGAATTCTTATGAGTAACAGATATGCCTGCATATTTAAAATTTTTTGCCCAAGACCAAGTATGGTAGCCTGTCTCTTTAGTTGCAGTACTCAGGAGGGCAGGTAAGTGATCTCTGTAAGTTAGAGAGGCCAGCCTGGTCTACATAGGGAGTTCTAGGCCAGCCAGGACTACACAGTGAGACCCTGTCTCAAAAAAAAAACAACTTGCAACTAGTGCTCTGAAATACTCCCCCTGTTTTTTTGTTTTTGTTTGTTTTTTGAGACAGGATTTCTCTGTGTAACCTTGGCTGTCCTGGACTCTCTTTGTAGACCAGGCTGGCCTTGAACTCACAGAGATCCACCTGCCTCTGCCTCCTGAGTGCTGGGATTAAAGGCATGCGCCACCATGCCTGGCTTTTGTCTTTGTTTTTTTAAAATAAGCCCTTTTAAAAATAATTTTTGTATAGCAGAGACAGAGGTCTAGAATATCCAATTTCCTGAGTACAATTTGTTGAAAATATTATCCTTTCTGCAGTGTATATTTTTACTGTCTGTCTTAGGGAAGTCAGGGCAGGAACTCAAAGACAGGGCAGGAACCTGGAGGCAGGAGCTGATGCAGAGGCCATGGAGGGTGCTGCTTACTGGCTTGCTCCTCACGGCTTGCGCAGCCTGCTTGCTTACAGAACCCAGAACCACCAGCCCAGGGGTGGCCCCACCGCAATCAGTGCATCCTCCCTCATCAGTTGCTAGTTAAGAAGATGCCTGACAGCTGGGTCTTATAAAGGCGTTTTCTCAGCTGAGGTTCTCTCCTTTCAGATAACTCTAGTTTGTGTGAAGGTGACAAAAGGCTAGCCAGTACCCTGTCTTTGTCAAAACTCAGTGGTTTGTAAATACCCTGGCTGTAAGTGCTCTGTCCTTTGTTCTGTGTAACTTATTCTATGGCTTAAATAATTGTCTGTTCTGTGTTTTCGTACGTGCAGTATGCTGTTTGGGTTGAGGTCGGGTTCTTAATGTCCCTGTGCTCAGAGTTACTTTGGTTGTTCAGTCTTTGTCATCATATGCAGATTTCAGTATTGCTCTCCCAGCTTTGTAAAGAGTAGCACTCTATTGGCATAGGAGCTGCATTGAGTCTGTAGACGCTGGAGTGCGGTGTCCTTCCAGTCCACAGACATGGGAGGTCCTTTGGGTTTTCCCTTTAGTTTCTTTCATTGGGTCTTATCATTTTCATAGTAAGGTTATTCACTTTTTTTTTTTTTTGGTTATTCGATTTTTGGTGATACTTAATTTTTTTGTGGCTACGATGAATGAGATTATTTTCTTCACTTTTTCCAGGAATTGTATTATTGGTATTTAAAAGCTCTACTAGTTCTTATGTGTTGATTTATGTTTTGCAACCTAGATGAATTCATTTATCATTTTAAACAAGTAAACAAGTTTTTTGGTGGAATGTTTGTTTAAAAAAATCATAAGGGCGGAGAGGTAGCCCAGCCACTAACGGTTAGGCTCACAACCAAAGATATAAAAATAAGCTCATATTGGGGCTGGAGTGATAGCTCAGCAGTTAAGAGTACTTACTACTCTCACAGAGGTCCTGGGTTTGGTTCCAAGCGCCAGAATCAGGCAACTTCCTGTAACTCTTGTTCTAGGGGGCCTGACCCCCTCCTAGCCTCCTCAGGCAGTACGTAAACTCATACAAGCAAACATATATACACAGGAATCTTTAAAAGATATGGTATCTTCAAACAGGAATAATTTGTTCTCCCCTTTTCTTCTTTTTTAAACCTATATTTAAATTTTTATAATTATACGTGTATAAAATGTATTGTGTCCATATTCAATGTCTATCACCCTCTTACCCCTTTTCCACTTTTCCTGACACCTTCCTTCTCAACCAACCTCCTTCCTATACATACTCTGTGTGTGTGTGTGTGTGTGTGCATGCACACGTGCGTCTGTTTGTAGTTTTAACATGATGCAAGATCCAGAGTACGGCCTGTTATCCGGGATGTTCCTGGGCCTTGGAGAGGGTGATGATAAGGATGCCGTGATTAGGGCTGGGCACTCAGCACTTTGACAGTTGTGAGTCTCCCATTGAGTGTCACCTTCTGTAAAAAGAAGCTGACGCTTAGAAGGTAGTTTGTCTGTTTACCAAGCCTCAGCAGTATGTTCTCTCCTAAAGCCTTTGGCCTCCCTAGCCATAGGCTGTTGAAGTTTACAATATTAAGTACGAGTTCTTTCCTGTGGAGTGGGCCTCAAGTCCAGTTGCAAATCAGATGGTTAACCCTGAAACATATTTGCCCGGAAGGTCAGATTGTAGCACAAAGGGTTCACAGCCTGGAGAGACTGTCAATGACTTCTCTCCCCTCACAACATATATAGCACCTTGTGAGAGTTGGGCCACAGGCTGGAGCGTCCGGTTCAGTTCTAGCTGTATTTCTCTGTGCTCTGTAACCAAAGTGTGGTGCCTTCAGCATTAAATTCCTACCTAGTTTTGGTGAGTAACCAAGAACAGCAGCAATGAGTGGTCTTGTGGTGATCCCTTGCATGGGCATAACTCACAGGGAGAAGAAAATTCAGTGTGTGCACAGGGAGATTAGCTTACAAATAAGCTGTGGCCTCTGGGCCAGTATTACCAGCTCTCCATTCAAGCTCTTTTTTGTTTTGTTTTGTTTTGTTTTGTTTTGAAACAGGGTTTCTCTGTGTAGCCTTGGCTGTCCTGGACTCGCTCAGTAGACCAGACTGGCCTCGAACTCACAGAGATCTGCCTGCCTCTGCCTCTGCCTTCCTGAGTGCTGGCATTACAGGTGTGTACCACTGCACCCGGCTCATTCAAGCTTAAGTTTTTAATTTAGTTTTAGTTAGCTTATATAATAAGTTTTCATACATTCTTGGTTTTGGTTGGTGCTTTCTCCAGCCTTCCCTTTTCTCTGTCTCTGTACCTTCACCCCTGTTTCAGTCTTTTAACCTTAATATTCTTCCTCCTACTTTATAACAGGTGATTTTGCTCTTTTATACCCCCTTGAAGAGCTTGCCTTCTCCTCCACCTGTAATGGATCATTTCTTGCTACCTGGCCTGTGCCAGGTTTTCATTCCAACTGAAACATATATATCTAAAGGTTCTGAAGTTAGGATCCACATATAAGAATGTCTGGGTTACCCCAGTCAATATAATCTTTTCCAGTCACTTCCATTTTCCTGAAAAAATTCACTTTTCCTTTCAGTTAATGGTGTATATGCACCACATTTCCATTATCCATTCATCAGCTAATGGGCATGTATGTGACTGTTTCCTAGGCATCACAGACAGAGCAGCAGTGAACATGGTATCTAAGTGTCTTTGTCATACCTGTAGAGAATACGTTAATAAACACTCAGAAGAGCTGGGCCATATGGAAGTTCTACTATAACTTTCTGAGGTACTTCCACCCTGAGACTCTCAACAGTAAGAGCTGCCCTTTCCCCACATTCTTGCCACCATTTGTTGTCCTTTTATTTTTTGAAGATTTATTTGTTTATACCTCCACCCATGTGTGAATGTGTGTGCTGATGTGCACTTTGGAGGCCAGAGGATAACTTAACAGAGTTGGTTCTCTCCTTTCACAGTGTGTCCTGGGGATCAAACTCCAGCCATTAGGCTTGGCAGCAAACAATCTCAACTTGCTAAAGTGTCTTGCCATCACTTTTTTTTTTAAGCCATTCTGTCTAGGGTAAAATAGTGTCTCAAAGTAGTTTTAGTTTTCACTTTAGTTTTAAAGTGATGCTAAATACTTTAAAATTTGATTACCCATTTGTATTTCTTCTTTTGAGAACTCTCTGCTCAATCCACAGCCCTGCTTTTAAGTAACGTTCATTTTAGCTTCTTGGTGTATTCTGGATCCCACTTCTCTGTCAGATACATAGCTGGCAAAGACTTTCCCCATTCTGTAGCTACCTCTCTACTTGGTCAACAGTTCCTTAGCTATACAGGGTGTTTTAGGTTCATGAGAACCATTTCCCGACTACTGTATTTCTTGAGCAACTGGAGTCTAATTTAGGAAGTCCTTATCTGTGCCTGTATCTTGTAGTACACATCCTACTTTTTCTTGTGGTAGCTTCAGTGTTTGCAAGTTTTACATTAAGGTCTTTGATCCATTGGGAGTTGGTTTTTGTGGAGGGTGAGAATCTAATTTCATTATTCTACATGTAGGTACTTAGTTTTTCCAAAATCATTTGTTGAAGGGGCTGGTTTTGCAACAGTGTTTGTTTGGTTTTAGTATCTTTGTTCGTGGGTCACTGACCATGGCATACTTGGGAGTCAGAAATAGGTTGATTTCTGTGAGTTTGAGACCAGCCTGGTCTACATACTGAGTTCTAGGCTGGCCAGGGATATACATAGAGAAACTTGGTGTCAAAAGAAAAATGATCAGGTGGATGAAGTTGTGTTGACTTAAATTTAGGTCCCCTGTCTTTTCCACTGGCTTGGCTTCTGGTGCCACATTGTTGTGTGTTACTGTGACTCTGTTTCATAGCTTTGAAACCAGGCATAGTAATACTTAACCATGTATGTATTCTTTTTGCTCAGAATTTCTTTGACTCTCTAGGTTTTTTTGTGGTCTCATACAAATTTTAAGACTTTTTCTTTTTCTGTGATGGATGTCACTGAGGTTTTGATTGTGATTGCATTGAGTCTGTAGATTGTTTTTGGTAAGATGGCCATTTTTACAACATTGATCATTCCAACCCATGGCAGGGGAAGTCTTTCCGTCTTTTACTGTCTTCCTTGGTTTGTTTCTTCAGACCTTAGGGTTTCACTGTAGAAGTCTTTCACACTTTGAGGTAGATTTATTCCAAGCGGGAAAGTTTCTCTGATTCTCTGATTTCATCTTAGTATTACCTGTCATATAATATACAGGAAACCTAATGATTTTTATATTAGTTGTGTCACTCACTTGGCTGAGAGAGTGTTAGCTCTGGTTTTCTGGTGTACAGCACCTGCCAGTGAGGATACTTTAGCTTTTTTTTTTTTTTTTTTTGAGATGGTACCCTTTTGTAGCCCTAGTGGGCCTGAAACATGATTTGTAGGACAGCCTGGCCTTACTCTCTCAGAGGTCTGCCTCCTGAGTCTGGGCTCCTTTCCTATTTGTGTACATTTCATTTGCTTTTCTTGTCTTGGTACTCTAGCTAAGACTTTAAATAGCATACTGGATGAGAGTGGAGAAGGTAGAGTTGCTTGTTTTGCTCCAAGTTTTACATGAAATACTTAAGAGATTTTCTCCACTTACCATAACGTTAGCTGAGACATCCTCCCCTTGTCCCTAATCTCCCTAGGGTTTTTATCATGAAAGGATGTTGGATTTTCTCAAAGTTCACCCTGCATCTATTGAGATGATCATGCGACTTCTGACCTTGAGGTCAGTTTATGTTATGAACTACATTTATTGCTTTAACATCTGTTGAACCCTCCCTGCATTGCTGGAATGAAGCCAACTTGGTCATGGTAGATGTTCCTTTTCTGTGTTCTTGGATTGTTTCCCAATATTTTATTGAGTGTTTTTGTGTCTATATTCATCAAGGAAATTGGTTATAATATTTTTTATAAAAAGATTCATTTTTAAGTATGTGGGGAGGTTATCTGTCTGCCTCTACTGGGATTAACGGCACAGGCTACCATGCCTGGAAAAAATAAACATTTTTTGATCTGTGATCACATTCACTTATTTATATTGTTTACTTTTTTCCAATAATTTTGGAAGGTTTTTATTCTTTGAGACAGGACCTTCTAGATAGCCCTAACTGCTCTAGAATGTACTATGTAGACTAGGCTAGTTTGGAACTCAGAGATCTACTTGCCTCTGCCTTCTGAGTCCTGGCATTACAGATGTGACCCACACACCTTGCTAGATTTATTTTTTGCTTATTTATTTATTTATTTATTTTGGTTTTTCAAGACAGGGTTTCTCTGTGTAGCCCTGGCTGTTCTAGGCTCATTGTGTAGACCAGGCTGGCCTGAAACTCACAAAGATCCACCTGTCTCTGCCTCCTGAGTCCTGGGATTAAAGGCGTGTGCCACCACGCCCTGTGCTAGATTTATTCTTAAGTGCTTTTGAAAAGTGTAGCTGTCAGTGCTACGTGTGGAACTAGGTTGTTTTTCATACAGTCATATATACCCAGCAACCTGATACCTGGTTTCATGAGTGCTAGGTAAGCCCTCTATACATTTGTGTATGGATCCCAGCTTTCTCTATTCCTCCTTCCACTTCTTCTCTCTGTGTGTATGCATGTGTGCATGTGTGTGCATGTGTGTGTGTGTGTATGTGTGTGTGTGCATATGTGTGTGTGTACTTGTGTGTGTGTGTCCACCACACCTAGCAGTCCTCTGTTGTGGTGGGTTTTGAGAGTGGGCCTCACGTAGCCTAGACTGGCCTCACACTCATTACATAGTTAAGGATGACCTTGAACTCCTGTTTCTACCTCCCAAGTACTGGTGTTACAGGCATGAGTGCTATGCCCAGTTGTGTGATGCTGGCATGGGACCTAGGGCTTTGCACATGCTGGGGGAGCTCTGTCACCTGAGCCACATCACCAGCCTTGGCTGATACATTATTTGCATACTTTTTGTGTTGTTGTTGTTTTTAAGACAGTGTTTCACTGTGAAGCTCTGGCTGACTTGAAATTTGCTATGTAGAACAGGCTGGCCTCAGGCTCACAGAGCTACAGCTACCACTGCCTCGGAATTCTGGGACTAAAGATGTGGCACCACTGGTGCACTATGTTTATAAGACAAATATTGAAGTTAGCTATTTCTACATGGGCCATGCTTTGAACCCAAACCACCTACAGACCAGAGACACACTCCTGTACACAGTTCTTTCTGCTTTTGAGTTCCAAATCCTCTCTTCCCCAGCACTGCCAGTTCAGTGGCTCCTGCTCTTTGGGCTTTGGGCTTCCTTTGCCACTTAAAGTTTCACTTTGCTGAATTTACCATTTTCTGTCTCCTTTGCTGTAATATCCTATGTATAATACTTTCTGTGCCTTTTAGCTTTGTCTGGTACATCTTGTATTTCAGCTAGAAAGTTCAAACTTGTATAAAAACAGCTAATTAAGCAAACAGAATCACCGTGTCAAATTATCCAATCTTAGATAATGGGGCATTTATTTTTTGAGGGTTTTTTTTTCTCCTCTTTCTGCATACTATTCACTAAGTTTTCTGTGGGTTAGGGATATAGCTCAGTGGTGGGCCCTTGCCTAGTGTGCACGAGGCCCTGGGCCTGATGCCAGTACTGAAGAAGAAAACCATTCTTAGCTCCTAGAGCAGTCCTAGTTGCTTCTGGATACCAGCGTGAAGGATGAGGTGCCATGTAGGTCGTTGTGACTTTGGACGCTGTAACTTAGTGTTCATTCATGATTACATATGTACTGAGGCTCTCTGTTTCTCAAACATCCCTCTTCTACAAAGAATGAAAAGATCATAGAACAGCAACTTCTTGTGGATCAACTGAGTGAAGAATTAGCAAAACTTAACTTGTCAATGACATCTTCAGTTAAACAAAGTTGTGGAGATGGGCCTGATGCCAGGATGGCTGTAAAGAGACCTCACACGGTGCCATTCGATAGTCACTGGGGACGCTATGTCTGTATCTCATCAAGACAGGATTTCAAGAAGGTGAGTCAAACACTAGCCTCACTCCTTTTGAGATCTCAAAGTTACTTATAATACCAAAGTGCTTGTAAAATCTTAGTTCTTTTCCTTTTGGTTTTATGGACACTTATGTATGTACATTTCCTTTTAAGCATTTTAAAGATGAAAATTATGAAATAAGAGAATTTATGAACAAGTTTAGAGGGAATATTGAAGGAAACAGCTGACCTGCTGCTGCATTTTCAGACAGACTAAGTTTGTTGGTGTTACAGTATTGTCCCTGTAACTTCTCAGAATGAAGTGTGGTCAGGCAGTGTTGCTGTTTATCTAATTTGTCTGTGTAATTGTGTTCAAAATGAAACTTTGTGTCATTTTGCACTATCAAGTTGACAGTCAAAATGGCATAGACATCACATGAAACATAGTTTTAATTTTTATTTGTAAGTTTGTAGGTAGCAAATTTATGTCTATGTAGATTTATCTTTTTCCATTTTTATTTTATGTGTATAGATGTGTTGCCTATGTATGTGTATGTGCATCATATGCTTTCCTGGTATTGTGTTGGCTGGAAGAAGGCACCAGATATTCTGGAACTGGAGTTCAGGTGTGAGCTGCCATGCAGGTGTGGGAACCACATCTAGGTCCTCTTTAAGAGCAGCCTGTTCTCTAACCACTATATATCTCTCCAGCCCCAGAGTAGATTGATGTGGAGTAAATCAAAGTTTACTATGAAAAAGACCTAATTGTCAGATTGAGTTTTCGTGTCTACTTACTGATTTTATGAATGAAAATAATCTGTTTCAGATCTATGCAGTAAGTTAGTCAAAAGAATGAAAAATAGGTAAAGCAGCAAGGTGTAGGTAGGGATAGACTGTGTCACACAGGTTTAGGTGTGACTAAACTTAAGTGAGCGCTGGTTCTTTAGAGTAAGCACAGGGACTCTGCTGGGTGTCCAGAGTTTATGAGAGTGCTGACTTGACAGTGCTGTCCCACTGTCCCTCACTGTACATCCGCAGTGCCTGTTATGTCCCAGGCTCAGGTGACAGTGCCCAGCATAGCAGTGCCCCACTGTACCTCACTGTACATCCACAGTGCCTGCTACGTCCCACACTTAGGCAACAGTGCCCAGCATGGTACTGCCCCACTACCCTCACTGTACATCCATGGTACCTCTGCCTGTTACACCCAGGCATAGGTGCTTCAGGGTCAGTAAGACAAATGCTATCCTTGCCTGTAGCTTTTCAGGTTTAAATGCTCAGGCCTTATATTTTAAACCATCGTAATTATTATTTCATCTTACTTTGGGAAGCTACTGACATTTTCTTTATGGTTGAATATGTAGTTATTTTCCATTGACCACCATAGTAGAACATTAGGCTTTTGCGTCACTGTGACCGAATACCTAAGAAAGGAGGAAAGCTCTACTCTGGGTTACGGGTTGAGTCCCTGACGGCTTGTCTTCCTGCTTCACCAGGCCCTTTGTGAGGCAGCGTCTCACAGCCAAGGGAGCATGTGGCAGGGACACTTTACTGCCTCAATGGTTGTGGGACAGAGAGAAGGGAACGATAGGGAAGAGCCAGGGTGCCCTCTCCCTGTGCCTCAGTCCTCAGCACTGGGAGGTCACTTCGGAAACTTTATTCCCTGCCCACTTCATTGTTGACACTCCCACTAGGTGACCAACTGTAGGAACACAGAAATCAGATGTAAGGATCAGGGCCAAGCATACACTTTTGGAATGAGGCATATGAGGGCTCTACTGCCATCTAATTTAATTCTTAAGTTTTCATTTTTCTTTGAAATTTTCATACATGAATATAACATCCATCTCTTTCTCTCCCTCTCAAACTACCCACAGGACCCCTGTCACATCTTCCTTTCAACAGCATGTCCTTTTATTTTGTTTTGGTTTGGTTTGTTTATTTGTTTTGGTTTTTGGTTTTTCAAGACAGGGTTTTTCTGTGTAGCCTTGCTGTCCTTAACTCACTCTGTAGACCAAGCTAACCTCGAACTCACAGAGGTCTGTCGGCCTCAACTTTCACAAGTGCTGGGATTACAGGCGTGTGCTTGCATGTCCTTCTTTTATAATTATTTATAAACCTCTCAGTGGCCACATCCCCCCCCCTTTTTTAACTTCATAAAATATACTTTTATTTCATATGGTATCAATTGCAATATCTGCTTTTTTGGGCAAAATCAAAATAAGCACCAAATAATGTTATCCTGTTTGATTCTTTTTAAATTTTGTTTCACTTCTGGTTCTAGAACCCAGAGCGTTGGAGATGCTAGGCAAGCCCTCTGTAACTGAGTTCAGCCAAGCCTGTGATTCTTTGGGATGGATTTATTTTTTTAATACTTTTATTTTATTACACATGTATAAAACAAACTAAATACAGCAGGGAGAACCATGTGACAATCATGAGAGTAATGAGTTCTATACATGTTACATTCATAGTGAGTTGGCCATCTGCATTCGACCCGTTTGATGTGTCTTTCCTGTCTTGTTGGGCCAAAATTTCTGAATAAGATTCAATATCTATCCTATCTCAACTCTCACTCCCTTCTCCTGGCATTCATTATCTGCCATCAGCTCCTCAGCTAGAGGTAACTACTTGAACGCCTGAGATACATACATCCTACTAGACATTACAGTTTTAATAGCTTATGCAGTGACTCACCCTAACACATCGAATGTCTCCTTAAGAGTTCATTATTTACTTTCTTTTTGAAAAGTCATCCTCTTGTTTCCTTATTGAGAGGTGATGGACAAGGAAATATTTGGAAATAGAATCTAGAACAACAGTATAAAAGCAGTTTTTACTCTGTTATGTTTTCAGGGTCATTCTAGAGCATTTAAAATATATTTTCAATAGAAACATTATAATACTGAAGATTCCTAGCTGACCCATAAAGTTTAGTTATTGTATAATTACATGGGGCCATTAATTAACAATGTCTCTCCTCTGCATGTATCAAGGATGGGTGGAGCCCCACACTCCCCGAGAGCTTTGCTCTGGGCAGCTGAGTTCCGTGCCCTTTGCTGGGGACCACATGCTCTGCAAGGAGTGAGGGTGTTTTCATGCTTCTCTAGGACTTTCCTTTTGATTACTGTTCTCCACAACACCATCACTGAAAATAGAAAAGAAAGGTAGCGTAGTATCTGGAAGAAACTGTGTCTGCGAAGTGTAATAGTTCTGTGGAGTTAGTTTTGACATTTTATAGGGAGCGTAATTTCAGTGACTGGTTACGTAGGAGTACTTACCTATATCCCCTCATAAACTCTGTGAGTGCTAGGATAAAAGTCAGCATTGAAGAGTCACCTCTTTTGTTGTTGGGTGGGGATCACTTGCAAGGTCTACTCAGGTCCTATGCACTCTCTGGATCAAGTATTCGCTGGGTTCCGAACACGAAGTCAGATGCTAATGGGTCACTTAGAAGAGCAAGATGAAGTTCTCCACTGCCAGTTTTCCGACAACAGTGATGACGAGGAGTTGGAGGGCCAGGAGAAACCCAGAATCCGGTATGTTGCACAGAGACCCGTTTGGTAAGCATTACTGTAACTGTTGGTGGGTTTTCCATTCAATAAGGAGTTTCTGCTGAATCTACTGCCATCTTAATTTATTAAGAAAATAGTGTTTTGTACAGAAGTCAATTTTTTTGTATTTTAAATTTTTTTATTTACTTCATTTTCTGTGTCTAAGTGTTTTGCCCCCTTGTATCTCTTTGAACCACCTACCTACCTGGTATCTGAGGAGACTTCAGATTGTCTGGGCCTGAGTTACAGATGATTTTTAGTGGCCATGTAGGTGCTGGGAATTGAACCTGGGTCCTCTGTAAGAGCAAAAGTGCTCTTAACTACTGAGCCACTAGACTTAAGCTTTCAAAGAGTTAGTTTGGTTGGTTGATTTTGTTTTCTGTATTCTGCCACAGTGGCTACAAACGTTGGATCCAAGGTGGAGGTAATCTCATTAATTTAAAGATTTGTAAAATCTGCTTGTTCCATACAATTACTATTTTAAAACATTCTATTACCTTTTGGAGGAAATGCTAACAAGGAAGTTGTCTTTAATCTTAACCTTCTAAAAATATTCTCTTTCAGATCTAGAAGTCAGTCATGGGTCAAAAAGCCAGGCTCTGCTTGCTCTCTTGTTGAACTGAGTGATCCTCAGGATGAAGCACAGAGGTCCTATCTGGGGAATGGAGGTAGGTGTCCTTCTCCGACGATGCAGATGTAGGGTTGGTTTTTCAGTGGTCATTTAGGAAGCACCCAGCTCCTCTCAAAGCCAGAAGTGTGCAGAAGAGCTTCCTCAGGTGGTGGAGCTGACGTCATAGTCTCAGTTCTACCTGTAGTGTTCCAGTGTATTTATTCCTTAACAATCCTTTTGTTTGGGTTTTGGTTTTTCTAGACAGGGTTTCTCTGTGTAGCCCTGGCTGTTCCGGAACTTGCTCTGTAGACCAGGGTGACCTCGAACTCACATATCCACCTGCCTCTGCCTCCCAAGTGTTGGGACCAAAGGTGTGTGCCACAGCCCAGTTTTCTTTAATACTTTTAAAACCTGGGTGTGCTTATATATTCCTGCTGTCTCAGCACCCTGGCCCCTACAGCAAGAGGATTAAGAGTCTGAAGTAACCCTGGATTGCTCAAAGAGCCCCTGACTCAAAAAAAGAAACAAAGAAAGGCTTCTCCCAGTCAGCTCTAGCTAGCTGGAGACCTAAACTTTGAGGACAGAAGTTTAGATGCAGACTTACTCCACTTGTGCTGCTCTGCTGATTACCCTGCAGTGCACTGTGGGAGGTCTGCTAGGGGCCTGTCCACTGTGCATTCTGTCATCAGTGCTCCACCTTGAAGCCTAATTAGTGCTCATAATGTTTTAGAACAAATTGATAGGAATTTTTATTAAAAAGAGTCTTGTGAGATATATGTATGACAGTAATAATCAAAGACAAAGAAGCCATGGATTTGAGAAGCAGTGGTGGGGCATGGGAGGGGTTGAAGTGAGGGAGCTTTGCTTGAACTTGAAGGAGGGCAGAGGGAGGCAGGGGAAGTAGGAGGATGTGGTTATATTTTAATTGCAATTTAAAAAATGTAGTTATAGAGCAAAAATTCCAGTAGTATTTTTATAAACTTTTTTAAAAATCATGTGTCTCTGTGTGGGTTGTGTACATAAGCACAAATACCCACAGAGGCCAGAAGTTTTGCATCCCCGGGCTGAAGTTACAGTTGTGAGCTACCCAGTGTGTGGGTGCTAGGAACCAAACTCAGGTCCTCTTCAAGAGCATCATATGCTCTTAAGTTCTGAGTGCTTTCTCCAGCCACTCTAATGAGATATTTTAACTTTTCTCATTTTGCCCTATCAGTGGGTTAACATACAAAAGCAAGATTAATTAACATATTTTTCAAGATTAGACCAAAAACAAAACTAATGATAATTTTAAAGTGTAGGATAGTAAAGATAAGTACTAGTCAAGTACCAATCTACAGGCACAAAAGAAACTCAGGCCAGAGTGTCCTCACTGGTCTTCTTCGCATGCCCAGTTAGGAGAATGAAGTAAGCAAACAGTGGTGTGCTTCACATGCTTTGACACTGATACACTGTATTACAGCACACTCTTGAGCAGCAAGGTCACACGGCTCCCATGGCTGACTCACACAGCTGTAAAGGGAGCTAGGACCAGTCTCCCAACCTTATGGGGTGTGATAAAAGCATACACATAGCTGTATGTATGTATAAAGATGTATATTTTAAATTAAAAGCTAGACGCTTAGATGTCATTGCTGTGCATGCTTCCTGTTTTCTGTCTTCCTGTTTGCTCTCCTACTGCTACCTCTGAGCTGGTGTAGATGAGAACAGCCCATAGGCTTATTTGAATACTTGGTCTTAAGTTGGTGGGGCTCTTTGGGAAGTATTGGAAAGTTGACCTTGGTGAAGGAAAAGTGTGTTACTGGGGACAGGTTTTAAGGTTTCAAAAAACTCACACCCCAGGTCTGTCTTTAAAAAAAAGAAAGAAAGAAAGAAAGAAAAGAAAAAAAGAAGAAAGAAAGAAAGAAAAGAAAAACAAAACAAAATCCCTACTGTTGAGTGGAGAAGGAGATCTGACTTTCATACAAACTCTGGTGCCCCATATTTGACCATGTCCCTTGGATGGAGACGCCTGGGGGCACTCAGAGGAAGGATAATAGGTCACCAAGGAGAGACTTGATACCCTATGAGCATATACAGGGGGAAGAGGTCCCCCTCAGATACAGACATAGGGGAGGGGAGTAGGGAGGTAGTGGGAGGAAGGGAGGAATGGGAGGATACAAGGGATGGGCTAACAACTGAGATGTAATATGAATAAATTAATTTTAAAAAACTGAAAAAAATTCCCAGAGTGCTCTCTCTGCCTCATGGTTGTGGTGGGTCAAGATGTGAGATTTCGGCTGCTCCTGAGGCTGTGCCTTTGCTCTGACATCATGAACTTGAGTCCTCTGGAACTGTCAGCCAAATTAAATATTCTCTTTTATAAATTGCCTTGCCATGATGTTTTGCCACAGCAATGGAAAAGCAAGCCACTTTAAATCGCTTTTATTCTGTTTTTGTTTTAAAACTCTACTTTAGTTGAATCCTTTTACGCAGATTTTTGTATCTTTGATTTTAAAGATGTGAAGATGGAGTCTCTCCAGGAGAGTCAAGAGTTAAATTTGCAAAAATTAAGGACTTCAGAACTCATACTTAATAAAGCTAAACAAAAAATGAGAGAGCTTACAATTAACATCAGGATGAAAGAAGATCTGATCAAAGAGCTAATCAAAACAGGTAACCATATTTTGTACTTGTGTGAGAAAGAAGAGTATGTGCGATTGCCTGTGAAGTGCTGACACACACCCCAGGGTCTGCAGCTCGGGTTGACTTGAAGATACGTGTCTCAGAGCCAGTGAGTGCAGAAGATTGTTAGGCCGGGACTCACCTTGAGTTGTAGCTAGTGTGAGCTCTGTGTTAGCTGAAACTTCATGGCACTTAACATGTATACCTAAAAGGAGCATTTTATCTTCTCCTGTAGAGCAGGGGATTAAACCCAGGATTTCAGCCGGTCCTCACCTCTCTGGAGAATTGTGCTAGTTCAAGGCCAGTCTGGGCTAAGTAGTGAATTCCAGGACAGTTTGGGCTACACAGTGTCACTCCCTCTGAAATACAACAACAATAACAGTAATAACAAAATTAGACCAAAAGCAGCTTGGATGTTTGCATGTGCTGGACAACTGCTGTCAAATAAGTTAAGCCCTAAGAATAAGAATTTTTAATGATTAGTCAATGTTGATTAATTATTTTTTCTGTATTGGGGGTTGAACGCAGGGCTTTGAACACACTACACAAGTATTCCAACCTAGTTTATTGTTAGCATTAAGTATTATAAATATAAATATAATTTATAGTTGTAGGTAATTTTTATTTCTCTGAAAATAGAAAGGTTTGTCCTTAAGAGTTACTGTCTTTGGTAAGGCAAGCTTTTAGTCTTTTGTCAGGCTGGGGTGGATGCCATGCCCGCCATCAGGTGGGTTAGGGTGCCTTAAAGAAGGGAAACAGGCTTTTTGGTCTCTTTCTTTCCCGTAGTCTCAAACGATCAGCCCTGACTACTTTGAACTTCAGTAAAGAATTGAAGGTGTAAGGGACACCAGCATTTCCCCCTAATTCTCATGCGAAACAACCCTAGTCCCTTAAGGGGACTGAAGACAACGCCATCCTTGTGTGGGAATGGGGTCAGGGCGAGATGGGCGTGCCAGTGTGGCGGAGGACGGCCGTGGCTGTAGTTCTTCAGGCACTGGCCACCTAATTTTTGAGTCTCCCACTGGCTGAAACATGCCAAGTAGGCCAAGTAGGCTAGGCTGGCACAGTGTGCACCACTACTCTGGCTTTCATCACGTGGGGTCTAGAGACTGAGCTCAGGTCCTCCTTGCAAGGCCAGTACTTTTATCAATGACATAAATTACTCTGATTCTCAAATCTGCTCCTGCAAGAAGAATATGCCTTCCCCATTTCCATGTTCTTTCTTGCAGCTGTTTTCTAGCTATTGGTCCTTCTGTTTCCCAGTATATTTCCTCCCTCATTCTTAGTGATATTCATGCTCTGTGTTACCCTCACTCCAGTTATTATAGATTTTCATTAGGTTTGACTGTGTTCCCTCATGATGTGCAATGAGATGCCCCCTTGGGAGTGTGGAGAGTTGGCCTGGGTGAATGGCTTCTGCACCCCACAGTCTCAGGGTGTGCCTCTGGAATAAGTGCTCTTTCAGATCAATGTCTCCCCTGGAGCTTACTAAGCACATACGCTTTTGTAGCTGTGTGCATCTATGGGTGCTTTAAATCAGAAGGCAGCCAAGTTTATATATAGGCAACCTTAACTTGTTAGAGCCAAGGATGGCTTGGGACTTTCCCAAAGGTCCCAAGGTTAAAAGGAATGGTGCATGTTTACCTTTAGTATTCTCAGTGAACACTTCTCCCACAGAACACCCATGCCAGCCATTAGTGACAACAGGGGCATCAACACTATCCCAATATGGTTTTTTATGCCTGCCTTAGTGTCTTATGAAATTAATATGTGTCTCTGTTTTGAGCAGGGTCTCACTATGTAGACTCATAGAGATCTAACTGCCTGTTTCTGCCTCCCCAGTTGTCTGAGCTACTTTTCTGTTGCTCTGAAGAGACACTGTGATCAAGACAACTTAGGAAAAAGTGTTTAACAAGGGCTTACAGTTTCAGATAGTGAGTCCATGACCATCCTGGCAGGGAACACAGCAGCAGGCAGCACGCATGGTGCGAAGTACTAGCTGAAAGTTCACATCTCCATTCACAAGCATGAGCAAACTGAAAATAGTGTGGACTTTTAAGACCTCAAAGCTCACCCCCAGTGACACACCTCCTCCAATAAGGCCACACCTCAAAATCTTTCCCAGACAGTTCCACCAACTGCAGCCCAAACACTCACTTATATGAGCCTTTTGTGGCCTTTCTCATTTGACCCTGGAGTAAAGGTGTGTACCCCCATGCCTGGCCAGTGCCTGTCATAGATCCATAGCAGTTCAGCATCTAAGCATGAGGAAAGTGGCCCTGTGACTTTTCCTAAATTAGTGCTGCATAACATATTAGTCTTTGAGTAATTGATGACCAGTCTAAGGTTTGCTAAAATATATTATAGCTTTGTGTAGTTTCTTTCTTGGGGGCATGTGGGGATTAAACCTAAGGCCTCATACATGACAGGCACATACTCCATTGCTAAGCTAGCCTGCCAGCCCTCTAGTTGTATATATTATGGTTACATATTTATTTTTTTCTCCTTTATTAATTTATTCTTGTTACATCTCAATGGTTATCCCATCTCTTGTATCCTCCCATTCTTCCCTCTCTCCCATTTTCCCCTTATTCCCCTCCCCTATGACTGTTCCTGAGGGGGATTACCTCCCCCTGTATATGTTCATAGGGTATCAAGTCTCTTCTTGGTAACCTGCTGTCCTTCCTCTGAGTGCCACCAGGTCTCCCCCTCCAGGGGACATGGTCAAAGGTGAGGCACCAGAGTATGTGAGAAAGTAATATCCCACTCTCCACTCTACTGTGGAGAGTGTTCTGTCCATTGTCTAGACCTGGGTAGGGGTTTAAGGTTTACCGCCTGTATTGTCCTTGGCTGGTGCCTTAGTTTGAGCGGGACCCCTGTGCCCAAATTATGGTTACATATTTATAAAATTTTAGAATGAGAAAGTAGTTTGCTATGGATTTAGTTTAAGAACTTCATCTTATTAAAAAAAAGTTACAAGATTTTAAGGGTGGTTGCACTGGTTCTGCTAATTTAAGCAACAGCAGGGGTTTACTGAGCGAACAACAAAGTGGTTCATGGAGCTGAAGCACATACAGCTTAGGAGGCTTAGATCGGGCATCTTCAGGGCCCAAGTTCAAGTCCCAGGACCCACACTGTAGAAGGAAGAACTGACTCCAGAAAGTTATCCTCAGGCCTCCACTTACAACATTTGGAACACACACACACACACACACACACACACACACGCACGCACGCACACACACACACACACACACTTATGGCATTTGGAACACACAGGCACACACACACACACTTATGGCATTTGGAACACACAGGCACACACACACACACTTATGGCATTTGGAACACACAGGCACACACACACATGTGTGCGCAAATAAATACATGTAAATAAAATTAAACTACAATGAATTAAAAAAGAAGCCAGGTGTGGTGGTGTACACCTTTAATCCCAGTACTTGGGAAACAGGCAGGAGGAGCACTGTGAGTTTGAGGCTAGCCTAGTCTACAAAGTGAGTCCAGGACAGCCAAGGCTAACACAGAAAGACCCTGTCTTGAAACACCAAAATCATCATCATCATCATCTCTATATTAAAGAATACTTTAAAATATTTAAACAGTATTTGTTGTGTGTATGTACAGAGAGAGTCAGTGCTTTTCTTTTATCATGTTGACAAAGCTTGGCAGAAAATGCTTTTACCTACAGAGCCATCTTGCTTGCCTTGGATTAAAGGATTCCTAATAGATAATCAGGTATATTGTGAACCTTATTTAGATTCTGATTAAAATAAGCCAAGTAAAAAGACATATTGAAGCCAGGTGTGGTGGCGCATGCCTTTAATCCCAGCACTCGGGAGGCAGATGCAGGTGGAGCTCTGTGAGTTCGAGGCCAGCCTGGCCTACAAAGTGAGTCCAGGACAGCCAAGGCTACACAGAGAAACCCTGTCTCAAAAATAAATAAATAAATAAATAAATAAATAAATAAATAAATTTTTAAAAGACATATTGAAGTTGGAAGTCTGAGTGTGGACCAGTGGCCACTGATGCTAGTGTAATAAAGACCTTTTGGTTATGTCTGTGCTTTGTACTCATGCCTTTCAAGTAACTATAAATGAAATTATCTAATATCTGGAATCCAGCTGTGTGTGATGGAGCACACCTTTAATCCTGGAAGTCAGGAGGCAGAGACAGGTGGGTCTTTATGAGTTTGAGACCAGGTTTATACAGCAAGGTCTTGAGACCCTGTCTCAAAACAAACAAACAAAATTATCTGGGCTCTGTACTGAAGCAAAAGCAGACTTCACTGGAATAGCTGTCACAAATACTGATTAACTCTTAAGTTCAAGCAATGAGGCTTTCAGTTCTTTTTTTTTTTCTTTTTTCTTTTTTTCTTGTTTGTTCGTCTGTTTCAAGACAGGATTTCTCTGTGTAGTCTTGGCTGTCCTGGAACTCACTCTATAGACCAGGCTGTCCTCAAACTCAAAGAGATCCATCTGCCTCTGCCTCCTGAGTGCTGCCATTAAAAACACTCCCCCTCCCTACCAAGTATAATCACATTTCTTAGGTAAAATATTTTATAATAATTGTTTTTAAATCAAGAAGAAGATCATAGATAGCAAAAAGCCCAAGAATCCTACACAAGAGGACAAGGCTCTCCTAACAGCTTTTAATTATTATTGTTTTGTTTTTCTTTCTTTCTTTTCTGTTTTCTTTTTTGTTTTTGTTTTTGGAGACAGAGTTTCTCTGTGTAGCCTTGGCTGTCCTAGACTCACTCTGCAGACCAGGCTGACCTCATACTCACAGTGATCCACCTCCTTCTACCTCCCAAGTGCTGGGATTAAAGGCGTGCACCACCACACCCAGTGCCTCCTCATATCTTAACTGAAGCTTGATGCCAGCAAGCCTCAGTTGGAAATTCAGAAGATAAAAGCAGCTCACTAGGCTTGGGAGACCTGGGTTTGGTTCGCAGCACCTTCACTGGGCAACTCATACATTTATAACTCCAGCTCCATTTTGGCCCCAGTAGATACCACACACATGTGCGTTGACATACACAGATACACACATACATTTAAAAATAGATCTTAGGGCTAGAGAGATGGCTCAGAGGTTAAGAGCACTGTCTGTTCTTCCAAAGGTTCAATTCCCAGCAACCATATGGTGGCTCACAACCATCTATAAATGAGATATGGTGCCCTCTTCTGGCCTGCAGGCACACATGGGCAGAATACTGTATAAATAAGTCTTAAATATGACACTAAAACACAAACGAAAGCAGTGGAAAGAACAGCTGGAAGTGGATGGGAACTGTCATCAGGAGGGCTGCTAGCAAGCTGGGTTTGCTGGAGCGCTTGAAGGTCAGGCAGGGTGTTAGCGATTACCACAGTTTAGAGTAGAGGGTTGTAGGTGAAGTTTGTAATTCTTCTTATTGCTATGTTTCGGTGAAGGTAACAATGCCAAGTGTGTGAGCAGACAGTATTCTTTGAAGGTAACAAAGCTGGAACACGAGGCTGAGCGGGCAAGAGTGGAGCTCACTGAAACCCGAAAGCAGCTGCAGGAGCTGGAAAGCAGAGATCTTTCTGATGTTGCGCTGAAGATAAAATTACAGAAGGAGTTCCGTAGAAAGATGGATGCTGCAAAGCTGAGAGTTCAGGTGACTACAAAATGCAATCAAGTAGACTTCATTAAGACATCTTCCTTTTGTTTAGTTGGTTGTTTTTGAGACAGAGTCTCTGTATGTGCAGCCCTGACTGTCCTGACCAGACTGGCCTTGAACTCACAGACTCTGTTTGCTGAGTGCTAGGATTATGTAAGACCTGGTTTTGATCCCCAGCACCACAAAAAGTAAGCAAGTCTCCCCTTTGGAGATTCTTGTATTGAGAGAAGTGGGATTCAATATTTAATCATCAGAAGTGTATGACCTCTCCTTCTGCCTAGTGTGTCCATTGCATTATTTATTTTACAGTCTGGGTAGTGTATTTTTTTTTATTCAATAACGTTTAATTTTGGCATAAGATCATATAAGACATAAAGATAACAGTAATTGTATCCTTTTCTGAAGGACAAAAGATGAACAGTTAGGCAGTGCATAAGAATATCAGTGTGTGGTGGCACTCAGGAAGGACAGCAGGCGACCAAGAAGAGACTTGATACCCTATGAGCATATACAGCGGGAGGAGGTCATCCTCAGTCACAGTCATAGGGGAGGGGAGTAAGGGGAAAATGGGAGGGAGGGAAGAATGGGAGGATACAAGGGATGGGATAACAATTGAGATGTAATATGAATAAATTAATAAAATATATTTTAAAAAAAAGAATATCAGTGTGGCCAGGCATGGCAGCGCATGCCTTTAATCCAAGCACTTGGGAGGCAGAGGCAGGCAGATCTCTGCGAATTTGAGGCCAGCCTGGTCTACAAAGCAAGTTCAGCACAGCTAAGGCTCATAGAGAAACCCTGTCTCCTGGGGGAGGGGGGAGAACTATCAGTGTGATACTTTGTAGACACTGTGCAAATAGGAACTATTCCAGCCTTTGAGACCCCACAGCTGATGGTTTAATGGTTAGTAGCTTTGAGTACTATAGTTCAGACTTCATTTCCCAATGCTTTAGATTTAGCATCAGCTTCAGAAAGAGTTAAAGCCCTTTTCTGGAGTTGGGCATGTTGCTTAGTGAGTGTGTGTGAGGCCCTCGGTTCAGTACTGGGGAAGCCACGCACATGCACATGCACATTCTACTCAATAAGAGTGCTCTGTACAGAGGGCAAGCAGGGTAGATGCTGCTGAAGAGAGGAGACAGGACGGAAGCCCACCATAGATGGTCTCTGAAAGACTCCACCCAGCAGAGGACGAAGCAGAAGCTGAGTCTCACAGCCAGACTTTGTGCAGAGGGCATGGAGTCTTGTAGAAGAGTGGAAGGATAGAAAGACCTGGAGGGGACAGGAGCTCCACAAGGAGACCAATGGAGCCAACAGATCTGGGCCCGGTGGGGCCTGCAGAGACTGATGCACCAAATAAGGACCTGGCATGGAGAAGACCTAGGCCCCCACTCAGATGCAGCCATAGGCAGCTCAGTTTCCATAGGGTCCCTGCCATAGACTCTGTTGCCTGCTCTTTAATCACTTTTCCCTAGCCGGTGCTTTGCCAGGCCACAGAGGAAGAGGATGAGGCAGTCCTGATGAGTCTTGATAGGCTGGGGTCAGTTGACAGGGGAGAAGGGCTTCCCAGTCTCTGAGGACTGGGGGAGGGGACTAGGAGGGAAGAGGGAAGGAGAGTGGGACTGGGAGGAGACAAGGGAGGGGCCTACGATTGAGATGTAAAGTGAATAAATTAAATATATATATAAGTTTAAAAAGAGAAAGAAGGATGTTCTGTACAGAACAGTTTTTGTGCAGGGAAGCCATTTTCATTCGGTGCTTTGAAGACTCTAGACTGCTCCTGTGATTCTTTTTATTTGTTTCATCTGTTCTGTATTTTTGAAACAAGATCTTATTATGTAGCTAAGATTGGCCTCCTCACCATATTCCTGCTCCAGTCTCTTGAGTGCTTGGATTAAAGGGGTATGCTACACACCTAGCCCCCCATTCTATTTTTCCATACTGCCGAAACATTTATAGTGTCCGCGTTGTAGGTAGAGTTGGGTTATGATTGACCTGTTCAGTTCTGGTTTGTTTTGAGGCTGTTGAAGATGGTCCCAAAAACACCAGAAGGAGGGACTCTATTGGTCTGGTCACCGCTGTATCTCCAACAGTGATAGATCCTGGCATAAAAGAGAAGTGGCAGCAGACATTTATCTTGTTGAAAATAAAAACAAAAATTACATAGTCTTACTCAAAATAAGAGTAATAAATCTTTGAATAGCTGAACATAATTTGCTTTTCCTGTTTTCTGTTGTATATTGTTTTTTGTTGATGGTACTGAAAAGGAAAGAAAAAAGTCACAGAACTGAATCTCAGAAAAAAACATCTGATTGAGCAGAGGCCGAAACAAAGTGTGTCCTTTTAGACATTCTCCTGCCTTTGACATATGCATGCACATCTGTGAGTGAGGTGATGGTTGGTGCTCGGTTAAGACAAGGAGGTAGTAACCATCTGCTCAGTGTCTGCAAATGCCCTGTGCAAACCTGTATCTTAGACATACCAGTTTATTACCACCCTTGGGGGAGATGTTTTTACATTACTTTACAAAGAAAGACACAGTTAATTGACATATCCAAGCTGCAGAATAGTGACGCTAATTTTCATTACTCTAATGTGCATTTTAGAATACTGAAATACTAGTGTTTTTACTCCAGTGGAAGTTTGTTTCCACTTTAAAACTTAATTTTAAAAAAAGATTTATTAATTCCTTTTATGTATATGAGTGCTCTGTCTGCATGTACACCTGCCTATCAGAAGAGGGCATCAGATCACATTATACATGGTCATGAGTCACCATGTGGTTTCTGGGAATTGAACTTAGGACCTCTGGAAGAGCAGACAGTGCTCTCAACTGCCAAGCCATCTCTCCAGCCCTAAAGCTTAATTTTTTTACATTATAAGAAGTATATCTGCATTAACACTATAATGCTGATAAGGTATACTTCTGAGCCTCTGTGGGGTAAATGAAAAATACAGTGACAAACTAAATTTATTTTTTAAATAAGTTTATTATGTTGCACATTGACATTTAATATTAAACAAAAACACTGTAAAAAACTAGTGTTGTTAATTTTTAGTTAAGTTTTGCAATTATTATAGTAAATGGCAAAGCCAGCATATAATTGCAGTATGAAAAACTGCAAAGGCAGCCAGGTACACACCTGTAATCCCAGCACTCACGGAGGCAAAGGCAGGTGGATCTCTGGGTTTGAAGCCAGCCTGGTCTATAAAGCAAGTCCAGGACAGCCAAGGCTACACAGAGAAACCCTGCTTGAAAAAAACAAGGCAAAAAACAAAAAACAAAAAAAACAAAACAAAAAACAAAAAAGGAAAGAAAGAAGAAAGAAAAATTGCAAAGGCTTTTGGGCCCCAAACCAGTGAGACCTGTCTGCATGGTATTGGTTCATGATTTGCAGTGAAATACAATCAGTCAGCACATAGCTTCACAGCCTCATCGAAAAGTGGCAGAAATCGTCTTCCCTAGGGAAGATCTCCCAGTAGCCATCCAGTGCCCGGTAGTCAACTCTAACATCATATATATACCAAAAACATTATGCAGACTGAACAGATTGCATTTATATATTTAGGAATACATATGTGTGTAATTCATGTACACACATATATATGTACCAGCAATTAAAGAAATAGAGCTCATTAATTTGAGAGAGATCAAATGGGAGTGCAAGGGAGGCATTGGAGGGAGAAAGTGACCTCATTATTTTTTAATTTCTATATATTATACATAATTTCACATAGATATAGATATGAAAAAAATCTTTAAAGAGCTGGTCCAGTGGCGTACTTCTATAGTCCCAGCATCTAGACAGGCTTATCAGTTCAAGCCCAGCTGAACTGTTCTCTGCATGGAAGTAGTCTTATCTCAGTCTAACCACATGCTCTGCAGTGCAGCCAGTGGTCTCACTAATGCTTGCCTGTAGATTTACTTTGAAAGCACTGCTGTAAGCTGCAATATGTCCATGAGTATTTAAATTAGAGTGAAATATGTTTATGTTAACAATCTATCGCTAAAACAAAGGTGATAATTACTTATGACTTGCATAATTTATTAATAACTTGCTTATTTGTTTATGAGATAGAGTCTTGCTATGTAGCCTTAGGTATCCTAGAACTTTCTATGTAGACTAGGATAGACTTGAACTTGTGGTCATCCTCCTGTTTTTGCCTTCTGAAGCTGGGAGAGCCACTATTCAAGTCTTAAATGTGTAATATGCTGATATCTAATACTACTGTAAACACTTGGAAAACGTCAGCGTGCTTTTAGTGCTGTGCAGTGGACTTTCAGGGGAAATGACCAATTGTATTCAGTCTCTTTAAATGATTCCAGCTACAGTTGGATCAGAAAAATAAGACTCCAAAGTAGGAGTGGAATATTGTATAGTAACCTCCAGAAGGGAGTGGATTCATTTACATGCACACGTCTCTATATCTGAAAAACATTTCATGATTAATTGTGTCGTGGGGCAGGACAGGTAGATTTCAGTTTTATCTTGTTCTAATATTCACCATACATATACATATGTGCATATGTATATTACCACATATAAAAATCATATGTATGTGTGTATTTGAGACATACATTATAGCCCAGGCTGGCCTGTAACTTGTGATTGGTCCTGTCTCAGCCTTTTTAGTGTTGAGCTTATAGGTGTGAGCCACCATGCCTCTGTGTGTGTGTGTGTGTGTGTGTGTGTGTGTGTGTGTGTGTGTGTGTGTTTGTGTGTATGCGTGTGTGGAGAGAGAGACCAAGCTACAGAATACACTGCAAGTGGATTGCAGACTAAAGAGTAACTAGAATACTTTATGCATATATTTTTAAAATTAGAATTCTTCATAAAAAAGCTCAAGAGGTTGAGTTTCTTTTGATTGTCAAATAAGCTTCATCATTCTTTGTTTATGTATCTGATGAAATTGCAGTGTTTTCATCAATTACCAAATTAGAAGTGAGAGATCCTGTCTCAAACAACTTTTAAAAAGAAGTATAGAAAAGTATGTGTTAGTGAACCTGTCACAACTAAATGTGAATCTGAGAAAATGGCTGCCCTTACCGCTGAATGAAAATATTATGTCCAATACTCTTTCTCAATCTGGAATTTTCCCTGTGGTCTCAGGTCTTACAGAAGAAGCAGCAAGACAGTAAGAAGTTGGCATCACTCTCCATCCAAAATGAAAAGCGTGCCAGTGAGCTGGAGCAGAACGTAGACCACCTCAAGTACCAGAAAGCGCAGCTGCAGCGGAGACTTCGAGAAGAAAGCGAGAAAAAGAAGCAACTGGATGCAGAGATTAAGAGAGACCAGCAAAAGATCAAAGTAATGTTGTCCATAGTTCCCTGCCAAGCCTTGTAGGAAGTGGTAAACCCTCAGGTGGAGGCAGTGTCTCTTGCCTTGTCTGGTTTTCAGTATTGTCCTTATTCACGGAAAGCTTTGCTTAGCCTCTGTTTACTCAATTCTGAGTACTGTCTCAAAGGTTTTGACATCACAAATAAGTTACAGTGATTAAAAACTCAGATGTAAGAAATGAAATTTATGAAGGTAACTTTCTCATTTTCAAAATGCCTTGAGACCAATTGCTCCTGCTGTCGTATGGGAGAGAGGGTCCAGATGGAGTGGTGGCATCCCCTCCCTTCCCGGTGCAGGTGTGGCCCTGTCTGCACACACACCAGAGGCTCTAAGAGGTAGAAAGTGAAGGAACCTCTGGGTCAGCCTGGAATCTGGAGCTAAGCTGGCACTGTGTCCACTGCAGCTTTCCTATGCCTGTTTGAGATGTGCAGGGAAAACCATTAGCCCTTTCTGTGTCTGTTTCTTCCTACCTAAGTTGTCTTCATCACACTTTGCTCCCAAGACTCTTTGGAAGACGAGGATCCTAAAGACACTTCCTAATTCTGTTCCCCAGGTTTTGTTCTGTCCAAACAGCAAACAGAGCCCAAGGCTGCAGCACAACTAAAAGCTCACTAGGATTAGGTTCTAGAATCTTGGGGAAAAGAGGAAGATGCCTTCTGTTCTTGCAGCACAGCTTTGTCCATTGTTAGCACCCCAGATTAGATGCGCTGGAATGCTGCTGTCATCTGCCTGCAGGCCAGTTAAAGCACAGCACAGAGCCCAGTTACAGACCTTGCAAAGCATTTGCCCAGTCTTAAATTGTTTTGTTATTGTAAAAATTTTATTGGGATACAATTTCTTTACCATACAATGGGTTTTGATATTAAATTTTATTTTTCTTACCATTTTAAAATTTTCATTTTTGCATTGGTTTTTCTGGGTATACACCCAGAATGTGGGGGTGCATGTTCACAGAATGCACATGTGAAGGTCAAAGGATAAGGTACAGGAGCCTGTTTTTCCCTTCTGTTTCTATTCACATGTACTCTGGGAATTGTTGACTAGCACTATACCTTAATGAGGCAGCTTATTAGCCCTGCCAATCTTAGTAAAGTGTGACAAAATACATATAATACAAAGCTTACCACCAAACCCTTATCATATTTAATTCTGTGGCACTAATTACATTCATGGTGAGGTGCAGCCATCATAGTTATTTTAAATTTTTTTCAAGACTTTAAAGAAAAACTCTACAACTATTTTTATAATTTGCTTGTTTTTATTTTATGTGCATTGGTGTATTACCTGAATGTATGTCTGTGTGAGGGTGTCAGATTCCCTGGCACTGGAGTTATAGACACTTGTGAGCCACCATGTGGGTGTTGGAAATTGAACCCAAGTCCTGAAGAGCAGCCAGTGCTCTTAACTGCTGAGCTGTCTCTCCAGCCCCAGGAGCTGCCAGTGGTTAGTTTTCCACAGCAACAGCAGCATCATTTTTGCATTCCTACCAGTAATACAGGATAGATTTTATTGATACATTTTCTTTTTTAAAATTTATTCTTTCATACATTATATCCACTCTACAGTTTCCCCTGTCTCCACTTCTCCCAGTTCTCCCTGCTCCAACCTCCCCTCTCCTCTAGATCCACTCCTTTTCCATTTCCCTCTCAAGGATGTCAACTCAACAGGCCATAACAAGTTACAGTAAGACTAGACACATACCTCACGCATAAAAAGGCTGGACAAGGCAACTTAGTAGGAAGAAAAGGCAAAACAGTCGGACACACCCCTGCTCCCACTATTAGGAGTCCCACAAGAACACCAAGCTACACGACCATAATGTATAAGCAGAGAACCATACCCACTCAGGGTCCATGATTGTGGCTTCAGTCTCTGAGATGCACTATGAGCCCTGCTTAGTTGATTCTGTGGACTGTGTTCTCCTGGTGTCCTTGACCCCCACTAGCTCCTACAATCCTGTCTCCCATTTTCCCCAGGGTTTTCTGAGCTCCCCTGATGTTTGGCTGTGGGTCTCTGCATCTGTTCCCATCTAATGACGACTGGGCTAGGCACTGATCTACGAGCATAGCATAATATTGTTAGGAATCATCTCATTTGACTTTTTTTTGCCACTCATGTTTGGTTCTATCCTCGGTCTCTGGGCTGTCTAGCCTCTGGTTCCTGGCCATGCAGGCAGTGTCAGGCATGGGTGCTATCTTGTAGCATGGGCCTGAAGTTGGACTAGAAATTGTTTGGCCACTCCCACAAATCTGTGCTACAGATCTTTCAGGCAGGACAAATTGTAGGTTGAAGGTTTTGTAGGTGGGTTGGTGACCTAATCCCACTGCTGGAAGCCTTGCCTGGTTATGGAAAATGGCCAGTGCAGGCTCTGTATCCCCCATTACTAGGAGTCTTTGCTAGGGAGTCATAGATTCCATGGAGTTTCCACTGTACTAGGTTTCCACATTGCCTCCCAAGTGCACCCCAATTCTAGTCATCTCTCCAAGTGCTTTTCCCCTCTATCCTTCCATCCCGCTGTTCTCATCCCCACCTGTTCCCAGGCTACTGTCAAAATCCCCACTTCTTGAGCCCCCCTTGTTACTTTAGCCTCTCAGGATCTGTGGATTGTATCATGATTATCCTTTACAGCTAATATCCTCTTACAAGTGAGTACATACATACATGTGTGTCTTTCTCAGTCTGGGTTACCTCACTCAGGATGATCTTTTCTAGTTCTATCCATTCACCTGCAGATTTCATGATGTCATTGCTTTTAACAGCTGAGTAGTATTCCACTATGTAAATGTACCACATTTTCTTTATCCATTCTTCAGTTGAAGGACATGGGAGTGTTTCCAATTTCTGGCTATTATGAATAGAGATTCTGTGAATATAGTTGAGCAAGTGTCCTTGTGGTAGGATTGATTGTTTTTTGGATATATGCCCAGGAGTGGTATAGCTGGGTCTTGAGGTAGATTGAATACCAATTTTCTGAGGAGCCATCATATTGATTTCCATAGTGACTGTACATGTTTGCTCTCCCACCAGCATCACATCCTCACAAGCATGTGCTGTGGCTTTTATTTTTTGGTCTTAGCCATTCTGGTGGACTTACTAAGCCATTGAGATGGACTCTGAGAGTCATTTTGATTTGCGTTTCCCTGATGGCCAAGGATGTTGTTCAGTCATTTGAGAGTCCTCTGTTGAGAATTCTCTGTTTATATCTGTACCCCATTTTTAATTGGATTATTTGGTTTGTTGATGTCTAGTTTCTTGCATTGTTTATATATTTTGGGTATAGCCCTCTGTTGGATGTAGAGTTGGTTGCTATTATGAAGTCTTCATACATGAACCTATTGTATTTGGATCATCCTCCCCTTCCCCAGTTCCCTCTGTTATCCCCATCACACTCCCTTTCTCCTCCAGCCTCCCCTTCACTTCCTGTGCCTTCTTTTGTTGTTGCCCAGTGAATTTCATTTGGATTGTATACAAGAGCATGTACTCATTACCAGTGGCTACACCACTCCTTGTCAGCTGCTAGTGGTTTATAAACCCTTGTTGTGGGTAGGCTCATGAGTCCCTTCTTGTCTGCGGCAGGGTGTTAACAGGCCTAGTCTTTTGGAATATAATGTTTTTTTGTTTTGGGGGGGTTGTTTTTTTTTTTAATAGCTCATATAGCTCAGCCTGGACTTGAACTCACTCTGTTGCTAAAGACGACCCTTATGAACTTCTGACCATATAGGCTCCACTCCCTGAGCACGGGAATCACAAGCATGCTCAACCATGCAGGTTATCTGGGGCTAGGGATTGAACCCGGGGTTTCCTGCATGCTAGGCACGGCCTCTACCCATTGAACTACATCCTCATTTACATCCCTGTAATGTTTTTAATGCGCAAAAGCTTTACATTTTGAAGTTCACTTTATTGCCTGTGATTTTGGTGTCAAGTCCAAGGCCATGAAGAACTTAGCCTATATTATAGCTTATACGGTCAGGTCGCTAATCCACTTGATGTCTGTTTTCATATGGCATGTGACATACTGGCCTGGCTTCACGATTTTGCATGTGGAACTGCAGTTGCACCATCTGCTGAGGACGGGTATGAAGATGGATGAGTACCTCTAGACAGCTGATGGACAGTAAAAGAAG
Organism: Acomys minous; assembly: GCF_964271855.1. Lineage (NCBI taxonomy): Eukaryota > Metazoa > Chordata > Mammalia > Rodentia > Muridae > Acomys > Acomys minous. The sequence goes on from NC_140490.1 coordinate 37,180,789, forward strand.
ACCGTGTGGAGACTAGGCTGGGTCTGACGGCTCATGCTTATAACTCCCAAATTCAAGAGGCTGAGGCAGAATTGCAAGTTCAAGGCCAAAACAGGCTACATACGGCCTCAAAAAACTTGACTTTTTGAGCTGGGTGTGGTGGCACACGCCTTTAATCCCAGCACTCAGGAGGCAGAGGCAGTTGGATCTCTATGAGTTAGAGGCCAGCCTGGTCTGCAAAAGCGAGTTCAGGACAGCCAAGGCTACACAGAAAAACCCTGTCTTAAAAAATCAACTGTAGGCTCAATTTTCTTAACCAATATATTTTATTAACAACTTAATGACCGAGCATACGTCACTTATAACCCGACTAACCAAAACAATAGGAAATGAGGATTAATGGACACAATAACAAAACCTTAAGGATATCAGTTCCGAGGAACGATTCTCCAGGCATGAGCTGCAGGATTTCTTCTGCTGGAACCTGGGGTAACCAGAACCCAGAACCTCAGCAGGAGCCAGAGCCCTGCAGCCTTCCCTCAAGCTGTTCTCTCTAAGAGTGTCTTGAAGTGTAGCGATGAACAGCCAAAACTATCCCAAGTCTCCAAAAAGCCCCTGCCTCCAGTTCTGGCTCATTTATATATCTCCTCCCAGAGTCTGTTCACGGGATCTTTTCAGCTGGCAACAATTCAGCTCCTGCACGAGGTGGTTGTTCTTCTAGTGAATTAACCTCACCTGTTCTCTCACGAGACCGTTCTGATCCCACACTTGGAATCCTAAAAAAACAAGTTTATCTCTCCTTCAACCAACAAAACAAAACAAAAAAACTTGCCTCTTTGACTCCCGTAATTTGGAGGAGTAAAGGAACAAGAGTGGCACAGCATGCTCATTGTTTCCTAAGGTTAGGGGGAAGGAAGCAGAAAAGCAAGACTTGCTGTTAGCGTTAGGAAGAGAAGAACATAAAGAGGGGTGAGCTGATGAGACAGCTAAGGGTGGCAAGGCAGCGCAGCCAGACACAAGCAATGCCCAGCCCCGGGAGGAGGCAGGAGATAATCAGGAGAGCACAGCAGTTAGACATTAAAAGGGGGAGGAGATGGGCTCAGCGGTTGAGAGCACTAACTGCTCTTCCAAAGGACCCAGGTTCAATTCCCAGCACCCACATAGCAGCTCGCAGCTGTCTATAACTCCAAGATTTGACACTGTCATACAGACATACATGCAGGCAAAACACCAATGCACATAAAATAAAAATAAACTAACTAAAAAAAATAAAATAAAAGGGGGAGGGGTGAATGTGAAGGAAAGAGAATCATGTGCCCTGCATAGTCTGTGTGTCCCTTGCGGCCCATAAGTGCTGGACAGACTGGCTAATTCCTCATGTGAGCAGGGTTGCTGGGCCTTCCTCTGTGTGCTCCCTAGTACAGCCTAGCATGGGTGCTGTGCCTGAGTCTGCGGGACCCCTTGGACTCCCCACCTCATGGAATACTGTGTACTTCCAGGTCTCCATCTTTAGTTACAGATATTCTCCAGGTCAAATATCAGAGTATAGCCCTATGACCTTTGCTTTGAGTTTTCAGAATGAGACATCCCAAGAGGGGACCTTCGCCTCTTCACACTGCCTAGTTGCCAGCAGTCTTAAAAATGGCTGCTTGCCAATGCCCTGAGTGCTGAAAGGAGACTGTTTTTCTGGCATCACTCCCTCTGCCAGTGTAGCTGCTACAACAGTCTTCGGTGTTTACATGTTTGTCCTCCCCTCCCTTCCTCCTTTCTTCTTCTTTTCCTCCCTCCTCACCCTCTCTCCTTTAGAACTATTGGCATAAGTTTCTGGGGTTTTCCCTTTGTCCTGCCCTACAGTGCTGACCCCCTGTCCTTGGCCAGGAAGAAAGCCCTCCAGTCAGGGTGAACCATCCAGGACATACTCTATACTTTCTCCTTGGGTCTGTTGCTCAAAGTTCCCTGTCTCTGCTTCCTTGGCTACCGATACTAGGGCTGCCATTACCTGCACCTTGTAAGGCAGCTGCTGTCCAGCTGTCCCTGGAGCAGACTCTGGAGCCAGCCCATCACTGGGTGTTACTGGCCATCTCAGGGGTGTCGGCTGAAGGTTGGTAGCAGTTCCAGTTCCTCCATCAGTATGAGGACCCGGTCTGCCTGCCAGGCTGTGGTTTCGTGGTTTCGTGCTGACTAAATCATGCTTGAAGCAAAGGAACCTTATTCAAAGAGTGTATAACCTACTGAAATGCAACTCTAAATTAAACTATAATTTAAACTTTCACATGCTCAAGGACAAGTATTTAGTGTAGGTATTCCAGAAAAAGAAAGATTGCTCCAATGTAGTCATATTTTATTCATTCCTGTCAAACAAAAACCATGCTCAGTCCAAAAGTGTTCCTTGGCATTTGTGTGGCGATATCTTTTGGTCTGCTGTTTGTCTACTTCTCAGTTGTCTAACCCACCTCCAGAACACAGAATGGCTTGTTCATGGCTTCTTCTTTCCTGACTTGGCTTGGCCACACTAGTGCTCAAGCCCGGGGGCGTCTAGGTATGAGGCGTGCCCTCGGTGCCCGAGCCACGTCCCTAACACTATGTATGAGGCGTGCCCTTGGTGCCCAAGCCACGTCCCTAACACTATGTATGAGGCGTGCCCTCGGTGCCCGAGCCATGTCCCTAACACTATGTATGAGGCGTGCCCTCGGTGCCCGAGCCATGTCCCTAACACTATGTATGAGGCGTGCCCTCGGTGCCCGAGCCACGTCCCTAACACTATGTATGAGGCGTGCCCTCGGTGCCCGAGCCATGTCCCTAACACTATGTATGAGGCGTGCCCTCGGTGCCCGAGCCACATCCCTAATACTGACACTGGGTTTTGTTTGGCTTTGAGTTTCTCTGTCACATAGGCTGGCCTAGAGCACAGCTCTCCTGCCTCAACCTCCAGATGCTTTGGTTACAGTCAGTCGTATGCTACCATACCAAGCACATCCAGACAGATAAAGATGAGTCTCTAAAGCCATGGGTTGTGTTGTGATACTGGGCTTTACACTTTTAAATTCCTGTTTTCTTATCACAAGGAGTACACAAAAGTATTGTTCTTATTCTCTCACCGCAAGGGTTGTATTATAGCAGGGATTACAGTTTGAAGAAATGGTGGTCGTTTTTGAAGCAGCACATGGGAGAGGTGAATGGTGTTGTAGAGGTTCACCTCCAAGGTTAAGGTGTCTTTGCTTAAAGGAAGCTTCTTTCAGCACCATGAAATCCCTGGGGTACAAGAGGGTGAGTTATAACTGGACTAGAGCCAATGGGGAGGCTCGCTAATAGAGTTCAGCCCAGCATAGGAAGTGCACTGGCTCTGCAGATGTGTGGCTGCACCACCATCCGTGCCGGACTAATGCTAGAAACATGGTAGGAACTTACACTCACACTTCTCCATATAATCCTTAATTTTCTTAAATAATTCTCTATTAGCCTTTCCCTATATTTCTTGCCCTACGGTGGCATCTCCATATCTGACCATTGACTAGACTTCTCTTGCCACATCCAGAGTTGAGGATATTGTTGGCTAGAATCTGGCCCAGCTTACCCTGTTTAACCATTGGCTCCTGATGCTGGACCCCTTGCTGGCATAACTTTCAGGCTGCTCTAGCTTCTAGTTTAGAACATGGCAATGCTTTAAGTTCATTTTTCCCCTAGTGGCATCATAAATGTGTGGGGGCCACTAGGTCTTCTTGTCTAGTTTGCTAGCTCATTAGTCTCTTCAATTTTGTGTCCTTATTTATCCCTGGTTGCTGGCCTGCATGATGTACCACTCAGGACCCAGGCCACATGAGACCAAAGAATCTGCCAGTGTCTACTCCTTCAGCGGCTGAGCACGCCCTGTGTACTGTGCTCTGTGCTGTCCCCTCTGCTCCCCACCAAAGCCCCAGACAGGACATTGCAGCACAGCTCAGATCTCTGTCATTTCATTCCCAGCCTGGGAAGGTTTGACTTTCCTTTTACTTCTTTTCCAATAACACTTCTGAAATTATCTTTGAGAAGCAGTTTTTTCTTCCTTATACATTTGCCATAGCCCAGTGCTTTTGTAAGATATGAACTAGCAGAAAAATCAAGTAAAATTATACTAATAAAAGTACACTTTCAATTGCTTTCTCTACTTGTTTCTGTGATAGGAACTCACTGTGTAGCCCAGACTGGTCTCATATTCATGGGTGAGGGTCAGGTGACAGGTGTGTGCTGCCACTGTACCCACTGCTCTTTTTAGACAGTGTCTTGCTGTCCGATTTGTATCTTCACTGTTGTTGTCTGGGTTGCCTCAAGCATGCGATTCTCCTGTCTCAGCACCTGAGTACAAGGTTATAGTCATGAACCATGCTCAGCGAGGCACCATATTTTTACTCAGTGGTTCTCAACCTTTCTGATGCTGTGACCCTTTAATACATTACCTCATGTTGTGCTGACCCCCAGCCATAGAATCATTTTCATTGCTATTTCATAACTGTAGTTTTGCTATTGTTATGAATCGTAATGTAATATTTTTAGAGATACAGGTTTGCCAGAGGCCATGACCTATAGGTTGACAACTGCTGTTTTAACCAATTGAAGTCAGTAGACATAAAATCTTGAGAAGGAATTGCTATGAAAGTATCTAAATATTTTCAATTTCTATGCTTATCCATCATATATCAGTAACAAATAAAACCATATTTAAATATCTGTTTAGATCTTATTCTGAAAACTTAAATAATTCTCAGGTCTCTTGAATAAGAAGCGTCAGGTCCCTTGGTCTCTTCATCCCTATTGTTCTGTCCCTGAGCTCCCTTCCAGCATATGTGAACCAGGTGTCTGTGGTGGGCACACCATGAGCATTAGTTTGATCCTCAGTGTAAAGAGAAGCAATAGAGTTGTAGACTGTTCTCTTCAAGGCTTTGCTCTGTCTCCTCTTACAAGACTACTCTTAAGCTGCAGGCTCCCATTTAAAAAATTATTACTATTTTTAATTTTGTATTTTTAGGTGTGGATGTCTCTGTGCATGTGTACATGAGCATAGGTGTCACAGAGGTGGGAGACATCTAACCCCCCAGACCGTGACTTACAGGCGTTTTGAGCCACCACCTGACTGCCATGGGTTCTGGGAACAGGATTCAGGTTTTTTGCAGAACCAGTACCCACTCTTAGCCACCAAGCCATTGCTTCAGCCCCAGAATTACTGTGTACTACTAGAAATGTGCATTTCTACCACAATAAGTTCAGACACACCTATGGTAGGTAGATATCATAGGTGACTGTGAGGGTCACAATGTTAGAAAGGCTATTTTATTAGTAAACCCTAACTTTATTGCCTCCAACTCAAAATAACCTCATTCTTCATCTTACTTTTGCTTTTGTAACAAGAAATGTGAATGCTAAGAAAATTACTGTAGGGCTGTGGATGCAAGCTCAGCAGAGCATGTGTGGCATACGTGTGGCTCTGGGGTCTAACCTAGCACTGATAAGGAAGGGGACAGTGGAGGAAGGAAAAGGCAAGAGAAAGACTGTTTATCTGCATGTTTAATGAAATGGGTAGTAAAAGTGAATACGGCATTTTAAATGTCTCTATGCAGGAGCTGCAGTTAAAAACAGGACAAGGAGAAGGTCTGAACCCAAAGGCTGAGGACGTCGATGGGTTTAACTCAAACAGAAGAAAAAGTCCTTTTACAAGTGTGGACCGACTCCAGGTTGGTCAGCTCTGTTCAGTGTTCCTAATTCTCTTTAGTTTTGATGAGTGTCTAAATATAGGTTAAAAATAGCTGATTCTGAATAAAAATCTTCAAATATTAAATTTTTTATTTATAAGATGTCCTATATTTACTTCAAACTTTTTTTTATTAACTTATTTCTCTAGAAATGTGTTATCTTTTTATGTTGGCAGGAATAATTTATTTGGATATTGTATGGAATCCATGTTCACTAGATTATATTTATTCCCATTACAGACAGATTTATTTTCATGGAGACAGGTATATTTCTAAAATCCAGAGCTCTATATTCAAGCAGAATTAAACTGTGTATGTACTATAACATTAAAGAGTATTTAGTGTCATATTTTAAAAATAAAACCATGACCCATAAACTAATTTTAAAGGCCAAAGAAATTAAAAATATTTGAGAAAATATGTACTTAAAATGTAATTATATTCAGAATATAAATACATCTATTTAAGTTTGAAAAATACTATTTAAATTTTAATGGTGACATTTAGAATGTGAGTGACCCACACACCATTTGCACTCAGAAATATCAGAAATCACGATTCCAGCTGTCTTTTTTTTCTCCTGAGAGCCCCACTTGCAGCTGAGAAATGCTGTAATATTAGCTTAATTGTGAACTTCATAAGACTTCTTCCTGGGTCTAAGGCCAAACTGAAGTATCAGGATACTTAAGTTGCCCGCACCTGTACCTCAGAGCTGCTGCTTCTGTGTGCTCACAGGACCGCACTTCACAGGGATGTGTAAGACTCACTAACTTTACACCTGTGTTGCTCTTTCTCCAGGTATTTACTACCTTGTCTTTCTGTTGTTCTGTGAGAGGCTCTCAGGCGAGCTCAGATTACTCTGAAACTTGGTGGATTTCTGGTCCTCAGTGCTTCCACCTCTGGAGTGCTGGCACACCAAGCCCGGCTCCTCATTGCCTTCCTGCACACTTCTAGGAGTTCTTTTAGCGCCCGTGGCGGGCTGGGAATAGAGCTATGTTGAATTTTATATTTATTTATTGTTTTAGTGGCTTTCATGACATATTAATGTGCTTATGATAGAATTACTTAGTCATATTTTTATATTCATACTTCTAGTGTTTAACAGAATATTAACATACTTACCTTGTATATTTTGTAGTATTTGAAGTTGACAAGCTACAGTGTAGCTTTGTTGTGTGTGTGTGTGTGTGTGTGTGTGTGTGTGTAGTATTTATTCCAGTGGTTGATTGGATAGGGTATTTATTTGCTTACTCTATGACCTTGTATCAGATGCCATCTGCAGGCCAGGCAGTACATCCACGGTTAGTCACAGGAGCTGGGCAGTGCTGCTTAGTCTGCTAAGTGGCTCGGGTGGGAGGAAGGCACAGCGGGGCAGCATGGTGGCAGCATGGCCCCTACACAGGTGAAGACAGCCAGCCTGAGTGTAGTAGATGTAAAGAAAATTGTGGTGCCTGTGTCAGGCACAAATACTTGAGAGGAACACAGTGGGTAACACATTTTAATTCCCTGTAAAGCAACACAGCAGCTTGTTAACCAGAACCACTGAGTCACATGGGAGCATGAGTTGCTTTCATGGTTCTAATGCTTGTTTTAAGGATTTCAGCCACTTAAGATGGTGTGATTTTTATGGTAGGAGGAGAAACAAGCCATAGTATTTCTTTTAATATAGAAATTGGATGAACAAAAGAAATGGTTAGATGAAGAAGTAGAGAAAGTTCTGAACCAGCGCCAAGCACTAGAGATGCTGGAAGAAGACCTCAAGAAACGTGAAGCCATCATCTCTAAGAAGGAAGCCCTCCTGCAGGAGAAGAGCCACCTGGAAAACAAGAAGCTTCGATCTAGTCAGGTATCCTGTCACGTTCTTCTGCATCTAGGATATTTTCTCTGAAAGAGCTGTATAGATGGCTAAGTGGTTCCCAGCACACATGTGGCTTACAACCACTTACATACAATTCCTGTCCCAGGGGATCCTCTTCTGGCCTCCTCGGGCACCAGGCATGCACATGCAACACAGATATACATTCAGGCAAAACATCCATAAACATAAAAATATTAGGAGGTAGAAAGTTAAAAGGTAGGTCACAAAGTTAGTAATTTGCTTTTCCATCCAAGAGTGAGGGCCTGAGTTTGTATCTCAAGAACCTACATAAAAGTGGGGTATAGACACACAGACTTGTAATTTCTATGCTGAGGAGGTGGACTGAGGCCAGCTGGTGTAGCCAAATCACTGAGCCCCAGTTTCAGTGAGAGGCCTGCCTCAAAACTAATGTGAAAAAGCCACTGAGGAAGACACCTGATGTTGACCGTTAGCCTCAAAACACATGTGTGTACACGCACGCACACACACACACACACACACACACACACACACACACACACACACACACACATGCGCACGCACACATTGTCAATAGAAGCCAAAGGAAAATTACTATTCTCAGTATGTTCTGCTACTTCTTCAAATGACTGCCCTCAAAGCATTGCTGCTCTGAAGTAACATGTTCAGTATTATTTCAAATATGACTTATCATTAACTTTCATTTTGTGGTAAAATACATAGAACAAAATTTTTTTGTTCTGTTCTTTACTGGTGTCTCCTATGTAGCTTGGTATGGCCATGAACTTCTGCCTCAGTGTCTGGTGCTAGGATTATAGGAATGTGCCTATGGTCTTGGGCAGCCTAAAATTTACTTTTAATACCATTTTTGAGTTTATAGTTCAGTGGCATTAATACCTACAATGTTGTAACTTTTGCAGCTATGTATTTCCAAACTTTATTTCCCCAAATAGAAAATCTATAACCTTAAACAGTAACTCCTCTTCAACTCCGTCCTTGGCCAGCCTCCATTGGTAACTTGAGTATTTCAGATAAATTGTACTATATGGTATTTTATAGTGGGCATTGAGATTTGGAAAATGTTATCTATATGTCACTAACCACCCAAAATTAGGGAGGGGTTACAAGATTCATATAAAGAGAAAAGGTTTTGTAGAATGAAGTTTGCTTTAATTATAAGGACTTCAGAAATGTCATAAATATTTTTTCAGGACTTGGACTTTATGAGCCAATTAGTGAAGTAGTTTTATGAACAGGGTTGCCTCTGTTTCAGGTTTTTAAAAAGGAATAGTTGTAGAAGTAAAAGCAACAGGAACTATTCCTTGACTTAACTGCATGTATTTTCACTAATAGCATCTGAAAATGAAACTGACTTGCTCAGACTTGAAGATCTACTTTTACTTAGAGCTGGTTTGGGTCCAGAGTGAGCACACCCCTGGGTCATGACCTTCATGTCAACAGGCATCTGGACCAGAAGGTCTGAGCTCACGGTGGGTAGGGTGTGCTCTAGCTCTGCTGCATCGGGACCTGGTTGGCGCTGCTGTGTCAGCCCATTTCCCAGTCCAGTTGGTCACTGAACACAGGGTTTGGGTGGCTCCCCTGAACATGATTCCTAGTGTCATAGCCAGATAACTTGCTTACACTGACTGTCAGGGTCAAGTTGTAGAAGCTCTCCCTTAAAACATGGAAAATAACAGCAAAAGATGAACTAATCAGACATATGAGAGAACAGTAGCAGAGACTACCTGGACCTTTGCGGAATATTCTGTGTTACAAAATAAAGAGAGAAGAGGAAAGCAAAAGAATACAGAGGAGGTTTTTAAAAATTATTTTACTTTATGAGCTGGAAAAAGAAAAAGCATAAAAAACTTTTTAAAAAAAATTTTAGAGTTACATTTTTTAAAAAAGATTTATTTATTTATTATTTATACAGTATTCTGCCTGCATGTGTGCCTGGACTCCAGAAGAGGGCACCAGATCTCATTGTAGATGGTTGTAAGCCACCACCATGTGGTTGCTGGGAATTGAACTCAGGACCTCTGGAAGAACAGACAATGCTCTTAACCTCTGTGCCATTTCTCCACCCCCCAAGAGTTAGAATTTTAAAAAAGATTTTGTTTTTAAAATGAGGTGCATCTCTGTGAGGGTATGTGCACAGAGTGTCCTGAAGAAGAGCGTGTTAGACCCTCTGGAGCTGGAGTTAGAGGTGAATGCAAGCCACTTGGATGTGGGTGTTCAGAACCAAACTTAGGTCCTCTGCAGGAACAACACATGGTCTTACTTAATTTTTAAACTTTTTAAAATTTATTTATTTTTTAACAAACCCTTGTGTTGAGGGCTGACTTCAGTAGATCGCAGCGAGGGAGCTGCTCTGCTATGAACGAAACCCTGACCAGAAGCAGGTCCTCTACGAATAGTTTAGCACCAGGTTCCACACAAACGTCAGCACATAGTCTTAATCACTGAACATCTCTGCAGCCTTGGGTGATGTAATTTTAAGAAGCAAGAACATCCTGAGATAAGGAGGGAGTATAAATGAATGGAAACCACCTTAATTCTTTGAAAAATTTAACACAGTACAGACTGTTATCCTACTTGATTCTTCTCAGAAAAAAAAAAAAAGGCATTAACAGGTTTCACTTCTGTTGTTTGAGGAATATTTACAAGTCGTTGATTATATGCATTTCAGATGAGAACTGTAGTAGGTTGAATATTTCTCTAAAATGACAGAAAAGAAAAATCCATTGTGTACAGTTAACTCAAGCTAAGTGTGGTACAGTGCTAATAGACCTAGTGTTCCTGAGATGGGCTATATATCATGTTCAAGGCTAACCTGGGCTATACAGGGATACCCTGCCACAAAAGAAACAAGAAAATTAAAGTATATCACAGGCCTCCAAGTAAGAGTTAAAATTATAAAACTCTCAGAAAAGCACATAGGCCTAACTGCAACCATTTTATAATGTAATTTATAAAGATTTATTTTTATTTTATGTTTATGTATTTGCATATATGTGTGCACACTTGTGCCTACAGAGGCCAGAATATTGGATCCTCTGGAGTTGGAGTTAAGATGGTTGTGAGCCACCTGATGAGGTGCTGGGAGCCAAACCTGGGTCCTGTGTGAGAGCAGCATGTGCTCTTAACTGCTGACTCCACTCATCTCTCTGGCCTTCTTTGTGACATTTTAAGTAGTAATTTCTTGGACATCACACCTAAAAACACATCAAGGAAAGAAAAAAATAAATAAATGGGACTTAATAGTAAAAATACTAAAAACATTTGAGATTTAAAAGACACAAGCCAGGCTCAGTGGCACATGTCTGTAATCCCAGCACTTGGGAGTCAGAGGCAGTTGGATCTCTGTGAGTTAGAGGCTAGCCTGGTCTCCAAAGTGAGTCCAAGACAGTCAGGGCTACTACACAGAGAAACTCTGTTTCAAGAAGGAAAAAAAAAGGACACAATCAAGAAAGTAAAAAGATATCTTATGGAATATAGGAAGATATTTGAAAATTATCTGATAAGAGATTGAGAATATATTTTTTAAAAGAAAGGACAATCTGCCTGCCTCTCTAGCACTTAGGTTGAAGCAGGAAGATTATATAGCACAACATTGTCTAAGCCAAAAACAAAATAAATAAGAGCAAAGAATCAGCTGGGCAGGGGTGGGGGTGGGGAAAGGCACATCCCTTAATCCCAGAACTCAAAAGTCCGAGACAGGCAGATCTTTGTGAGTTCGAGGCCAGCCTAGTCTACAGTTCCAAGACAGCCAGGACTATTACACAAAGAAACTCTATCTCAAAAGTAAGCAAACAAAAAATCATAAAGAGCAAAGGAGCTGAACCAGTAATAGCCAGGCAGTGGTGGTGCATGCCTTTAATCCTAGCACTTAGGAGGCAGACGTGGTGGATCTCTGTGAGTGTAAGGCCAGCCTGCTCTACAAAGCAAGTCTAGGACAGCCAAGGCTACATAGAAAAACCCTGTCTTGGGGAGGGAGCTATGTGAAATAAGCTAGTCACAATATGTACATGTAATACCATTCCAGCATAGGCAGTGCCAGGGGAAGTAGAATAGTGGTTGTCTAGGCTTGGGAAGGGGAGTGGGATGGGGGAAAATGGAGTGACTTACTGGGGTTTTGGAAGGTGATGAAAAGATTCTAAAATTTATTATGGCACTGGTTGCATAATTCTGTGTACACTAAGACCTTTATATCAGCATACATGAATTGTATCTTATTCAGAATAACAATAAAGCCAGGAAATGACGTAGCAGAGGCTAAATGATACCCAAAACTGTCTGTGAGATGGAGAACAAGTAGGTGAGTGGCGCTGACTGACACCTGGAGAGTACCGCAAAAGGTTAAGACTTGAAGAACAGTTAGCCCCTTCCCCTGAACACACCTTTAAATGAACAACAGCTTTAGTGAGTTACAGTTCACTTAGATCATCAAAGACTAAGTGGAAAGAAGGGGAGTAAGGCACAGGGTGAAACAGCTTAGCTGGTAAACTCTTTCCTCACAGGACACTTTATCTTTACGGCGTGGCAGGGATTAGTCAGAATGCTCCATGTAAGGAATGCGTGGAGATCCACATGTAAATTCTGAGGCATCAGTCTAACCCTGGCTTCAGTACTAACATGCTGTCAGCTGTAGCTGTCCTTCCAGCAGATCAGCACATTCCCGAAGTGTTCCCTGCGGAAAGGGAAAACACTTAAGTTGGTAAGATGTGATGACAGAATCATGTGAATCCTTTGTGTTTGCTTGCTTATTTGTTTCAGGACATGGTCTTTCTTGAAGCCTGGGCTGGCATGGAACTTGGGGTCCTCCTGCCTACCCTCTTGAGTCCTGGAAGTGCTAGGATTATGGTCATCATTCATTCATTTAGTGTTTTGTGTGTGAGGGGTGGAGGTGGTACCATAGCATGCATTTGGAGGTCTGAGGACCCTGTTGGGTATCAGTTTTTTGTTCAGCTTGTCTGAGGCACTGTGGATCGATGAGGCTAGGTGGCCTGCAAGCTTCTAGCAATTTCCCTGTCTCCATCTCCCAACTCCCTGTGTGGTGCTGAGATTAGAGACAAGCTACTGCATCCAGCTTTTATAAGAGTTCTGAGAGTCCCACGGCCAGGTCCTCAGGCTTGCATGACAAGTGCTTCCCCCACCTAGCCATCTCAGCCAAGTCTAACTCTTAAATGCTACCAACATTGCCTGGTGTAGTGGTGTACGCCTTTAATTCCAGTACTGGGGAGGCAGAGATAGGCAGAACTCTATGAGTTTGAGGCCAATCTGGTCTACATAGTGAGTTACAGGCCAGCCAAGGCCACTTAATGAGAGCCTTTCTCAAAAACAAAACAAAAACCAAAGCCACCAATGTTAAAAACAAATACTACAACTGAAGGTAGAAGGAACTGGGAAATACTAGGACTAGAACACGAAGTTGAGACAAAACTTCAGGGAAGACTTTTATATCTTAAGTGTGGTAAAGAAAAAAAATACTGTAGCCACAAAACAGGAAGTACAGGCCATTATAGACATGAAAGAATACTTAGGAATTTAAAGAGTACACAGGCCAGGTGCGGGTGGCACACTCCTGTAATCACAGCATTCAGGAAGGCAGAGGCAGGCAGATCTCTGAGTTACAGGCCAGCCTAGTCTAACAAAGTGAGTCCAGAACAGCCAGGGCTACACAGAGAAACCCTGTCTCCAAAAAAAGGGAGGGGGAGGAAACAAAGAAAAAGAGAGGAAAATAGAAAAGTTTAAATATTTGAGACTAAGTTAAAAGAAAAGTCACTAGGAAAAAAAAAAAGAGGAAAAAGCTCAGATAAATCTAGGAAGTCCAGCACTCAAGTAATAGGAAATCTAAAGAGAGAAAACAGGAGATGATCAAGCACATAGCATAAAAGGTCTCCAGGGCTGGAGCGACGACTCAGTGGTTGGAGCCCTTGCTGTTCTTGCAGAGGACTCAGCTTCCATTGCCAGAAGCTGTGTGGTGGCTCACAAACCATCTGCAACTCTAGTTCCAGGGAATTCTATGCCCTTATCTGCCCTCCTCATAAACATGCATGTTCCATATACATGCACATAAATGAAAATAAAATCTTAAAAAGAAACACTTCTCAACACAGATTTTTAGACTAAAAAGGCCATCAAGGACCCAGCATAGTGAATGTCCAAAGGAAACCATTGTGAAAGGTTTAGATGAAATGCAGAAAAAACAAAACAAACAAACAAAAAGCCCAATCTCCAGTACCTCAAATAGAAGGAATTAGTCATTGTCAGTCGTAGAAGCCAGAGCGGCACTGGGCTTCTCCAGTCTCTTCATTGGAAGTTAGAAGATCCAAGGCAGAGTGTTTCCCATCAAACCTGCCTCAGGAAACTGCTGGAACGTGTGCTTTATGAGTGTAAGCACTTTCTGTATGAAAAAGGAATTAGTGTTTAAAGATTTCATTCAACATGGGCACTCTCGATGAAGCCCCAATTTAAGCAGGAGTCTGGAACGTGGAGGCTCCAGGTAAAATGCTTCAAGAAAAAAAATATGCTGAAATGGCTCAGTGGGTAAGGATTCAGTTTTATCCCCAGAGCGCACATGGTGGCAGGAGAGAACTGACTCTCATAAGTTGCCCTCTGACTTTCATACTTATGCTGTGGTACATACACACACTAAAAAGATGGTTGAATACATTTACTGATAACTCTGATTTAATGAAAATATGAGATTTTGCAGTTTTATTGGAAAGAATTAACTATAAAATACAAAAAAGATGCATCAAGTATGATAAATTTTACAGACATGTCAGCTATGAATAATAGTCACAAGTTCATAACCAAAAAATACCTCACAGTGGCAAAACAGAGAAGGGAAGCTGTACAGAGGAGGAGAGGTGTGAGTGTGCATTCTCACGCCTGCATCTAAAACTGGTTGTTTAGACATATGGGCAAAACACAGAAGAACCAACTCAAAGGGGCTAAGGAGACTTACTCTGGGAAATGGTTGTTTTTTATATTACAAACTTTATGATAGTTTATGTATATGTTAGAAACTATATGGAAGACTATACAATATTTTAATATGAACATCTCTATAAATCTGGCCATATTTTCTGATCATAATGAAATACAAATTAAAAAGTATGCTGAAACACACCTTTTAAGAAACTGTAACAGTTTCACCATGTAATGAGCTAAGGAATAAGAGAGAAGAAAAAAAAAGTGCTGCCTCTCAAAACCTCTGATTTTCTTTTTAAATGAACGTGAGTGTTTTGCCTGCATGTACAGCTAAAGGCACATGTGTGTAGAGAAGCCAGCGAGGGCAGAAGAGGGCACCAGATCCCCTGGAACTGGAACTGCAGGCCATTGTGAGCTGCCATGTGGGTGCTGCGAACCGAACCCGATAACTTGATGATTTGAACCTATATATTTTTAAAAGAACCATTAAAGACTTTAGTTACTGAAGCCCTTTAGAAAGGTGTATTATTTGAAACCATTTAGTATTTTATTGATGTTTTCCTATTTTCTAAGATGCCTAAGTTTCTCATAACTGTTTTTCTATATTTTTAGGCCTTAAGCACAGATAGTCTGAAGATATCAGCTCGCCTGAACTTGTTGAACCAAGAGTTGTCAGAAAAAAGTTTGCAGCTTGAGAGCAGCACAACTGAGGATAAAATAAAGATTTCAGAACAAGTTCAAGCCCTTCAGCAGGAAAAGGAGCGGCTCCAGAAACAGAAAGACAGTATGGATGAAAAGCTCAGCAGTGGCCGAGTGCTGTCCCCCAAAGTAAGTCAGTACTCCGTGGAGCTGGAGCTGCTGTATGATGACGGGTGACGCGGGGATTTCCTTGGATTCTTGTCCCATGACCATAAACCTGATAAATCTGATACACCTTGTTTCCAGACTTTGTCAGCTTATGAGTTAGTCCATCTGGCATGTCCTTGGTACTCTAGCCATGCTTTATTAGAGGCAGCTGTCTTCCCAGAAAAGCACCTGCATGTTTCCTGTGTGGCATCGCTAGGCAACAGGCAGCAGAGACTCTGTTGGCTTCTCAGCTGTCTCTCACTGAAATCACAGGGCGTAGGAGATAACCTGAAAGTCTCTGACCAATGGCTTCTGGAGGAGAGCACATGACTTGTGCTTTTTCTTATTTTTTTTCACATTTTGAGAGGGATGCAAATGTGTTCACATGGGCATACCATACCTTGTTTGTGGGATCAGTTCTCCCCTTTTACCATGTGGTACTCTCCCTTACCAGCTGAGCCAGCTCATCTGTCACTGTATCTTTGGTGTTAGGTACATACAACATATCTAGCTTGAGAAAGGGCTGGTGTTTCAGAGGACATTCTCCACCATCCAAGCAAAAGTACACATTCCAACAAAATACGTTTAGTTACAATTTTCATTTGAGAGGAAATACAGCTCTTCTCAGCTGTTTTTTTTTTCCCGCTCTCTTAAACATGTGAGATGATTGATGATTCATTCATTGGCTTTCAGATTGTGAAAAAATGATCCCAACGTCCTGTTCTTTTCTTTTTTAAAGATGTATTTATTATTCAGTATTTTGCCTGCATGTATGCCTGCAGAACAGAAGAGGGCACCAGGTCTCATTGAAGATGGTTGTGAGCCACCATGTAGTTGCTGGGAATAGAACTTAGGACCTTTTGAAAGAACAGCCAGTGCTCTTAACCTCTGAGCCATCTACAGCCCCCAAAGTCCTGCCTCAGATGAGTTTTTGAACCTGAAATTTCTCTCCAAATATTTATTATTATGGCCTACCTTTACCAAAGGAAGGGGAAGAAGGTGAACTGGGAGCCTTGGGCCTTGCTGAAGCTTGTGTTTTAAGATTCGAGAGGGAGGACAGTAGAGGGGCTCCTGAAGAAACCACAGAGAGGTGTCCCTAAGTCTACTGCCGAATGAGCTGGAATGCTGGCGGGAGGAACACAGACTAGTCAGCACTGTGTGGCTGAAGGACACCTTACACAGCTGTGTCCTAGAGCCCTCCGCTTGTAGATGGGAAGGGACAAGCACCTAGCACACAGCAGACATCAGCGCTAGGGTACTCTTCTGCCCAGGACTCTTTCTAGGCCACGCAGGGAACACAAACTACTAAGTGCCATGCTTCCCTTGAGAAAGTCGTAATGTAGTAAAGCTGTATTTATGATATTATTCACACAAAATAATGTGTGCAGAGGTCACCTGGGGAAAGCTGTGTTAATGCTGCTGTACACTGCAGTGCACTGCAGTTGTAGGTTGGATACTGACAGGACACAGACAGAGCAGACAGGAGAGTGAGCACACTCTGCCGAGGGCAGAACCATTGCTAAGAAGCAGTGAAGCCTTGGCAGTATATGTGTGTCCTAGCATTTGGGAGGCTGATGTGAGATTGCTGCAAGTTTGAGGCAAGTTCTAGGCCAGCCACACCTGTCGCAGAAAATGGCTTCCATTTCATGTGGAATTGGTTCTGTGGCAGGTAACATTGACTTGTGGATAACACCATGCATAGTATTCCCTGAACAGTACTGAACACAGTTGTGTTCCATTTAGCCTAGTGAGCTTGTCTTTGGCTTTATTTCCACTCTTAGCATTGTTTAGAACCAAGGTCAATATTCTCAAATAGGTCTGCCAGCAGCAAATTAATGGAAAGAGGTTCTAAAGGGACCTAAGACCTAAACTTGGAATAGCTTGCTATTTATGTCTTTGAACTGGCCTCGAACTCACAGTGCTCCTCCTCCCTCTGCCTCCCAGAGTGCTGGGATTACAGGCATGTGCCACCGCACCTGGCTTCTTTTCTTTTCTTTTTCTTTTTTTAATAGTAATTGATTTACTAATCATATTCTTTATAAGTGATACTTATATAGTCTTTCAGATCATTTTAGTAGCAGATTGCTCAACAATTAATTGAAGATAGAATACTTTCAATTTTTGATGAAATCTCAAAATTAAATTATATAAATTCTGGTTTTTGTTTGTAAATTTGTTTTGTATTTATTTATGGAGCAAATAATTCAGTGTATGATACAGTATATAGTGGTCAAACCAGATCTCCTCAAATAACTAAGCAATCCAAGTATCTATACAATAGAGACACTTGGATTCTTTTAGTTATTTTGAAATGGATAATAAATTGTTACAAGGTAGTTTCCTTTCTATTGCTGTGATAAAATACTGCTCAAAAGAAAGTTAGGGGAGGAAAAAGTTTATTTCACTTTCCATGTCACAGTCCATCACTGAGGGAGTCTGGCAGGAACTCAGTGCCACAGAGGATGCTGCTTGCTGGCTCACTGGTAGCTCGTGCTCACTTGTCCTTCTCATACAGTTCAGGACCAGCTGCCCAAGGAATGATGTCACTCACAGTGGGATGGGCCTTTCTGCATCAGGTAACAAGCAAGACAGTGGCCCACAGTGGCAATCCCTAATTTGACACACCCTTCTCAGTGGCACTAGGCTGTGTCAAATGGATAGTTAAACCAAACTAGGATGGCCCATCCTTATCAGCCTGACATACAAACGTCCACTTTTAAACTTATCTGTCCCTACAATCTCATATTAATACAAAATACAGTCCAACACTCTTTTAAAAGTTTCCAGTGCTTTAAAAGTCCAAGGTCTCTTTTAAAAGTTAAAAGTCTCTTAGGACTGGAGAGATGGCTCAGTGGTTAAGAGCACTTCTTTCTCTTTCAGAGGACTGGAATCCAGTTCCCAGCACCTACTTCAATAGGCTCACAGCTCCAGGGGAGCCTGTGTCATCTTCTGGCCACTGTGAGCACCTGCACTCATGTGGCATACCTACACACAGACATACACATACTTTTAAGTTAAAATACAAACATCCAAAATCTCTTAACTGTGGGATCCTGCAGCATAAAAGTCCCAAAAGGAAAGGACTGGGGCATATGCAGTCAGCAATGTAAACCCAGACCCTGTAGCTCTGCATCTGGCCCTGGGACTCACTCACTGCCATTTTCCAGCTGCAAATAGCTTGCAGTCCCATAGTACACACTTGCAGGCTTGGGCCTGCTCTGCTGTACACCTCTACTGTCCTTGGAGACATCCCACAGTCCTGACATTTCTAATATTCTCCACTACAACTCAAGATATGGTCTCTCCTGGTCTTTTTCGGGGACTTTTTGTCTCAGCCCCATGGCACCACCCACTCTCCATGATTTCCACAGTCTTGCATTCTTCATGCTTTCAAAATCAGTACTATGTGGGAACTTTACAAATTGCCAAAATTGGCTGCCAGCTTGAAATGTGTAGCATTGCCTGCCCTGGACCACAGCTTCTGTATGCTGACCCTGTGCAGATATTTCCCTATTGCCCCAGTGAAACATATTTCATTCAGTGGTATTGATCTTTTATTAATCCTAGCTGATTCTCAACCCAGCTGATCAGCACATTCTTGTTCCATAAGATCTCCCAATGGCCCCATGCCAGGTCTTAGTAGAACCTTGGCTTCCCTCGGATCCTCACACCCCAGGCCTCTGCTGTCTGCATCTTTCGTGACAGCACGCTGCACTTCTCTGGTGCAGTTCCTGCTCTAGCTCCTCTCCGCTGCTGGGTTATAATGTGGCAGAGAGCACCGCAGAGAGGGAGAGGCTCATGTCAGCTCACAGGCCACAGTCGTCAATGAGGGAAGCCAGGACAGGAGCTCCACTGAGAACCTGAGCAGAGCCGGGGAGGAACGCGGTTTGCTGGCATGCCTGCTGCCTCATGCTTTGCTTGCTGCTGTGTCTATAAGAACAGAGGGACCCACAACCATGTGTATTGGTTCATTAAAGAATTTTCACTTTTAAAATTTCATAGTGTAGTATGTCTCTCTGTGTGTGTGTATACATGTACATTTGCACATATATGGAGGTCTGGACAAGTTGGGAAGTGTCTTCTTAGAGGTTTTGTTTGTTTGTTTTTGGTTTTGTTTTTCGGTTTTTCAAGACAAGGTTTCTCTGTGTAGCCTTGGCTATCCTGGACTCGCTTTGTAGACCAGGCTGGCCTTGAACTCACAGTGATCCACCTGTCTCTGCTTCCCAAGTGCTGGGATTAAAGGCATGCGCCACCACCGCCCAGCGCCTGTGTTCTTAACAGCTGAGCTATCTCTCCAAGCCCCCCTCCCAACCCTAAGTACCTTTCAAAATATTTAAAGTGTTTGCCCCTCCTTAAAATGTGATGATTGGGGGCAAAAAGATGGCGTTCGTGGCCAGGACCAGACCTGATTTCAGTTTCCAGCACCCATATTTGGCAGCTCCTGACCACCTATAGCTCCTCCAAGACAGAGGATATCCTCTTGTGGATTCTGCAGGGCACCTGCACTCAGACACACGAACAATATGCGTATGCACAGAATTGCAAACTTATAAAACTTAGTCTTTCCAAATGACTATTTTGTTGGGTTTTTTTGAACACATATAATTAAAGGATGGTTAGTTACTGCACAAGAAATGATTAGTAAACATTTCTTCCACAGTGTTCTTCCAGAAGATTTTATAAGATAGCTTTTTAAAATAAGTATTTGACGTCATGCTACATAAAGTTCTGACCAGTTCTGACCAGAAACTGAAGTTTCTCTAGTTTCTTTAAGTGGAGAAAAGGAGGTCTGGAAGTCACTAACATCTCTTAGTGAAAAAATAACCACACATAGGGAACTACTTTTGCTAAGTTTAAGTTATGTGTTAAATCCTGTGCTAAGCAGCAAGGATGTGAGTATGGGGAGGCAGTCTTCTACAGAAACTTGATTTACACAGGGTAGGCATACGGGTGCACCCACATGTCTGTTCCCCTCCTCTTTCCTGCAGATAGAATATATTTGAGCAGCTCAGAGAAATATTTCATTTTCTGACACGAAGAGTATGTTAGCTGATGTTAAGTTGCCACCATTTAAAATAGATTTCATAGAAATCCTTTTTTTTTTTTGAAGGGGGTTAAAACAGGGTCTTATTATGTAGTGCTTGAGCTCGTGATTCTCCTGTCTCAGCCTTGCAAATACTGGAATTTCGGGCACATGCCTCTGGCTGGCTCATTCCACAGGACTCTCATGAAATGTTCCAGCAACCTGACCCTGACTGTCAGGGACTGTCACCTCTGCTGCACTGTCCCCACAGATTGTCTTCTCATCACTAGTTCCTAGTGAGCTCCAAGTGTCCCTCCCTTCTCTCCCAGCACTGCATTCTGCTAGGCCTTTGTGGGTACAGCAGCTCTACTAGGCCTCATCAGTGTAGACTAGACTAGACATTTTAAAGGCACTTGAGGCACAGAGGGAGATGATGGTATTGCAGATTCTGTGAGCTGAGGCATGCTCAGGCGTCTCCCTTGAGTTAGGTAAATCAGTGTTTGCTGGATAGCCTAGGAACATCATGGAGCTCACCTAACTTTTGCAGCTTCCGTTTTTGTTATGTAATGTTTACTGTGAAGACTTGCTAATTCTGTGTTATACACTAACAAAATCTCAAATACTGTGTCCTTAATACTTAGTGAGGGGTTAAAGTTATTGTCCTTTAAACTCAATCATAAGGTAAGCTCTGATCTAAGCATATGCCAGTGTTCAGGTTCTGGTCTTGTCTTTAAGATGAATGCTTTCCGTGATCTCTAGGAAGAACATCATCTGTTCCAACTTGAAGAAGGCATAGAAGCTCTGGAAGCTGCCATTGAGTTCAAGAGTGAGAGCATCCAGAGTCGCCAGAACTCGCTTAGAGCATCGTTCCAGGACCTCTCTCAGAGTGAAGCAAATGTTGTAGAAAAACTAGTTTGCCTGAATCTTGCTGAGATCAGAGCTATTCTTTTCAAATATTTCAATAAGGTACATTTCCAAGGAACCACACTTTTCTTACAAGGAAGGGTCAAGATGCCTCATTTATATTGAACTTTTTTTTTTCTTTTTCTTTTTTTTTCTTTTTTTTGGTTTTTCGAGACAGGGTCTCTCTGTGTAGCCTTGGCTGTCCTAGACTCACTTTGTAGACCAGGCTGGCTTCGAACTCACAGCGATCCGCCTGCCTCTGCCTCCCAAGTGCTGGGATTAAAGTCGTGAGCCACCACTGCCCAGAGTGAAATGCTCAAAGATTTGGTGGTCAACTAAATGTAAGCATGAGTTCCCGTTATGGAGTGGGTGTTACCAGAAAGTTTGTGAATTATCCAAATAAGCATAACATTGAGGTGGTTAAAACCAAAAGTCCCCTTGGAGGAGGTCTAGACAACTTAACTGGTAGCCTTCCTTATTACTTCTTGATTCTAAATTTAAATGCTGTTATTGAAGAGTCTAGGGTCCTGCAGGTTTTGGTTTCTCCCCTCCATTGCTGGGAATAGAGTAAAGCTGTGTTTCCTGCCATTCTCGCCATGCTGAGTGAGTGAAATGGAGGTGCAGTGGTGCTCTGCTGCATTGGAAATACTAAGGTGTATTCATCTGTATTGCCTAAGTCAATTGAACTGTTTTACAAAAAAATTGGCAGTTATACAGAGATACTTTGTAGTATTTAGAACTATGTTTCTCTAATATTTTTCCATTTAACATCATGAAAAATGGCTTCTCCCTAAAAAATATATTGAATTAGAGTATCTGACAATTGATACAAAGTAAAACAAAGACTTTTTCAAAGCCTAGTTGTTTGAAATGAAAAGCTCAGAACAACAAAGTGAATGAAATGTTAAGTGGTATCCCACCCCCAGCATGTGTGATCCGCAGCAGCCACTCCTGATGGCACTGATTGTGCTTGGTGTGTGTCCAGGCTCAGGGACAGAGTCTCTGAGGGCGTCCTGAGGACGCTTAGCCCAAGGCTTCTAGCTAATGCGCTCTGTAGATGTGAGCGTTGTTTTGATGGGAATATTTGAGAATCCTATCAGGTTCTACTGCACAGACACTGTCTACAGTGCTCTACTTCCCACCAGCACAGCAGACCTCAGCAGACAAAAGACACAGCCTGAAATAGAACCTCTGTGTTTACGGTCACAATATTTTTTACTTAAAACAGTAATATGTAGATGTTGTAAGAATATAAACACTCCTCAATGTCCTCAATATTCATGTAGACTAGAAAAACAGTTATAGAATTATAGGCAGCTATGGCAGCGTTTGTCTATACATTTGGAGCATTTAAGAGGCAAGTTCAAAAAAACAAAACAAAACAAAAAAAGAGGCAAATTCAAGGTCAATCAGGGCTACATAGTAAAACCATGGCTCCAGAAGAAAAAAGAAGCAATAAAGAAAATGATATGATCCTAACTACAGAAATCTTATCTAAGAAGTTGGGGTGGGGTGTCTATTAGTGCAATATTATGTTGAAAGTGAAAATATTACAGCCAGGTGTGGTGGTACATGCCTTTAATCCCATCACTCGGGAGGCAGAGGCAGGTGGATCACTGTGAGTTTGAGCCTGGTCTATATAGCGAGTCCAGGACAGCCAAGGCTACACAGAGAAACCCTGTCTCAAAAAACCAAAAAAAAAAAAAAAAAAAAAAGGAAAGTGAAAATACTACTAATTCAGAATTTTAGCAAATTCAGATGTTGTTAGGCTGTTCTATAGTTATCTTTTAAAGCATTTGCTTCAGCATCCATCCAGCATACCCTTTAAAAAGCACATGAGATGATATTGAGGTTAAGTAGCTTCATCTTCATGCAGTCTAAGAAAACAGGGTTTAATCTATTCTTAGGCTACAAAAAGTACACTTTAAAAGGACAAAAATGTGTTTGATAGGTGATTAATTTGCGAGAAGCTGAACGAAAACAACAGTTGCAGAATAAAGAGATGAAAATGAAGGTTCTGGAGCGGGATAATCTGGTCCGTGAGTTAGAATCTGCCCTGGAACATGTGCGATTGCAGTGTGACCGAAGACTGACCGTCCAGCAGAAGGAACACGAACATAAGATGCAATTGCTGCTAAGTCATTTCAAAGGTAGCTCCCTCCCTCGGTGTTAGCTGAAGGTGATGGGGGGAGGGGACACGCTAAGGGAGGGAGCCGGCCAGAGTGTGACCAGCCAGGGTGTGCACAGGTCACAGTTTACATCTGTGCCTACCACATTTGGTGTAGTTCACAGACGCCTCGTGTTTGAAGCGCCATCCCTGCTGCCCACTCCCAGACTCCCAGCAGCTCCTGTAGTAACTGTGGGTTGGTTGTCGATCTGGCTTATATGTGGAAATATAAAACAACTTGTTTGTTTCATGTACAGATGGAAGTGATAGGTTCTGTTGTAATTCCTGGTTATAGTTCTTGTTAATAATTTTCAGTGTAAAATTTTATGCATTAAGGTTATATCATAGGTCAAAATCGATGGGTACATAATATTATTAGTGATCAACAGCAGCCCAACAATAGACTGTGGTGTAGAAACACAGCTGTCACAGTAGTCTCTTCACATTACCTGAGAACATGGCTGGTACCCAGACTGTGACAGCTCAATCATTGCTAGCTGAGCGTGCTTCAACTTCAGGGCAGGCTGCTCAGACTTGATGCTCAAATGAGCTAAAGAGGCTTGAGAGAAGCAACCTGAAGAAGCAAAAAGTAAAAAAACATAAATTTGGGTGTTTAGGAAACAACAGGAATTTATTCTTACAAAGTTAATTAGCAACTTCTTTGGCTAATAAATAGAATTTCCCTGGACAGGATCCTGTACACCACTGCATTAAAACATGTCCTTCTCTTTCTGTAACTATACCTAAAGGCTCAAAAAGAGATAACTGCATAGAGCTTTTGTGCTGTTGAGATGACTAGGAATTCATAGCTTAGTCAGTAGAGTGCATACAGAGCACACATGGAACCCTGGGCCCATTCCTGGCACCTAATTACACTCAGGATACTGTGTCTCAAAAAACATCAATAAAAATCAAAATTTTTCTATATCTACACATGCAGGTTATATACAATAGTTATAATAACAATTGTAAATTTTCTAATTTCAACTGCATTAATACGGGAAATAAAGCTGATGAGCTATATGTGGTTTTGGCTGGTTGGCCTTTTTGGTGTTGGTGCTGAAGATCAACCCTGGGGCCTTGCACATGTTAGTCATGCATTCTACCATTGAAATGTTACTGATTTTAATTTTTAAAAGCAAGATTATGGATTAGGTAAGATATAAGATAGAAAAAGATAATTGAAAACCAATAGAGCCATTATATATATATATGCCATATAAAGGTCTAAAAACACTTGGGAGGCAGAGGCAGGTGGATCACTGTGAGTTCGAGGCTAGTCTGGTCTACAAAGTGAGTTCAGGACAGCCAAGGCTACACAGAAAAACCCTGTCTCAAAAACAAACAAACCAAAAAAACCAAACCAAAAAAAAAAAAAACGAACAAACAAACAAAGAAATAAAGGTCTAAAAACACCTGTTACTAGATTTGTCAGTATAGAACAAAAGTACACATCATAAATATTAATTGTAAGTCTTAGGCTACCTGGAGCAACAACCAAAGCTCCCACACAAAGCTCTAGTGTTTCTTCGTTGTGATTTAATCTTTCTAGATTTATTGGTAACAGCTTTTCTTTTTGTAGGTTTTCTTGGCTGTATATTTCTTGGGTCTATAATCCCTGGCCTATGACCTTCCATATATCCACAGTCTTAATCTAATGCAAACTTGATATATTAACACAGGTGACTGGCAGAGTTCTACACACATGAGGTTTCGGAGTTTTTGTTTGTTTGTGTTTTAGAGTAAATGCCCCGTGAAAAGCTTGAGTTGTAAACAAGAAGTGGGGGATCAATCCTTTGATAAAAGTTTTATAGGCAAAAGAATACATACTATGGCTGAAAATAAAGTCCCTCAGGTAACATCATCCCGACTCTTTAAAGTGAGTCTAGAGCTATACCAAAGTAATTTTGATTGATTTGTTTAAAGCCAAGGTTAAATGTCAATTTTTACTTTGTAGAGCAAGATGGAGAAAGCATTATAGAAACCTTTAAAAAATATGAGGACAAAATCCAGCAGCTGGAAAAAGATCTGTACTTCTATAAGAAAACCAGCAGAGAGCTTAAGAAGAAACTGAAAGGCCCTACACAAGGAGCGTCGCCATGGCAGCAGCACACATTAGCAGAGCGTAAGGCTTTGGGTCACTTGCTTCCCTAACATTTGCCGAGGCCCCGCCTCACCTGTCATGTCACACTTCCCAAGGGGTGAGGTATTCAGTTTGTCTCTGTAGACACACAGTATTTACCTAGTCTGTATAAGACAGACACCATGGGAAGCGCTGGAAAAATGTTCTTTTCCTTCCTCCTTCCTTTATTCTTGTTTGTTTGTTTTCTGAGATGAGATTTCTGTGTAGCCGTGGCTGTTCTGGAACTGAATCTGTAGACCAGGCTGGACTTGAACTCAGTGCTGGGATTAAAGGCATGCGCCACCACACACTCATTTTTTTCTTATGGGCAGGGCTTTATTATGGAAAATTTCAGATCATGTTTGAAAATGAAAGTACAATATGGCTGAAGTGTAGTTTCAAAAGAATATATTAACTCCAAATAAAGACTGCTTCAAGTAATGTATTGTGAGTATAAATGCTGGGCTTAATTCTTTTTTTTTTCTTTTTTTTTTTGTTTTGTTTTGTTTTGTTTTTTGAGACAGGGTCTCTCTGTGTAGCCTTGGCTGTCCTGGACTTGCTCTGTAGACCAGGCTGGCCTCGAACTCACAGCGATCCGCCTGCCTCTGCCTCCTGAGTGCTGGGATTAAAGGCGTGCGCCACCACGCCCGGCCAGCTGGGCTTAATTCTTGTGCAGTGAATTAATGTACTGAACCTCTTCCCTCTTAAATGGGTGTTGAGCGTTGCACCTCACACATGCCCAGCAAGGATGGACTGCTGAGGCTTAAGCTCACACTCCTCAATCGGTTCTGAGTTTATCAATATAAAACAGTAGCTACAGAACTATTCATTTCACTTCAAGTACTAGTCATGGTTATAGCTACAGACTAGTTAACAGTCTTGTATTAACAGTTGCAGGATATACTTTCAATATTAAAAATATGTAAAATTTGAATATAAACTATATTAAAAGTATACATAAAGCTGTAGCAAATTATTTGTATTAATTGCCTGCTATGGACCAGTGGCTTTTGCTGTCTTTGACTCTTAACTTTTAAGGCCCTATCTATTATTTTCCTATATTATAGGAATTAAGCCTTCTGATTACCAGAAGCAAGTGTACAAAGGAGCCAGTTAGGAGCTCTGGCTGCTCTTGCTATGGACCTGGGACCCACATGACATCTACAGCCACTTGTAACTCCATCTTCAGAGGGTCTGACACCTCTGGCGTCACACAGACACACATACATACATATAACACATATTAAATCTTTCTTCAACAAGCTTTTAAAATACTGTCCAAAGAATAATAATACAAATGGCCTAATCCCAACACTCGGGAGGCAGAAGCAAGTGAATCACTGTGAGTTCAAGGCCAGCCTGGTCTACAAAGCAAGTCCAAGAGAGCCAAGGCTACATAGTGAAACCTTGTCTCAGAAAACAAAACACCCAAAAACCAAAACAAATACAAATATAAAGTAAAAGCATGTGTATTTCTAAGGTCAGTCCTAAGGCATGACCTCCAGAAATTTAAAACACTTGATCAAATTCAAAGATATTTCCTTGTATAATAATTAAATGTACATATTTAAAGTTAGCCCCTTAATAGAATGATTGCCATGGCAGAGTACTCTGTGAAAGTCAAAAGTTCCTGGAAGGAATAGGGGGAAATCAATACTTCTGAAATAACAACCCAAAATTTAAAAGTTAGGACATTATTTAAAAGAAATACTCATTGCTACCTGGTTTTTAAAAATAATTACTATGACTAGAGAACGTTTACATATAGGCAACCATGTTGTAGTTTATAATCCAGGGTTTAAAACACCTGACCTTGCATAGCTATGTGCTTGGTTCTGGTGCTGGGGAAACAAAGCGGAACTTCCCTGGAACCCCTGCGAACCAGAAACCATGAACTACTGCTGATCCAGATCTTCACAGGCAGCAGACGCAAAGATGATGTAAGCAGTGGCTGCCAAAGTCTGCCACACAGTCTAGTCACTGGGAAGCTTCACCCTCGAGTACCATTCAGTACCCGGAGCCAGGCTTCTTAGTCTCAGCCCATATGTGAGACAGAGACAAGCCTACTTGACTCTTCCCGTTATTCGTCGTGTGTGCATTTATGTGTGTATGGAGGCGGGGAGACATGGCGGGGGTCAGAGGACTCAACTTGAAGCAGCAAGTTCTCTCCATGAGACAAGTTCCAGGTTGAGGGAGAAGCTAAGTATATCCTGTGTGGGCCTCCCCATGAGCAAATGTTTGATATTAGATGTTCTTATTGAAGACTTCAGAGGTTTTAACTCTTCATCTGCTCTTAATCATTCACTAACGGGTGCGCTCTGACTTCCACTCTGAAGTTGTGGCACACATCACAGACTACAGATGGGTAACAGAATACTACTATCACACTAGGGGCCAATCAAGACCACATTTTCATACATGTGTGTGATGATGTGTGCCTGGAGATAAGGCCAGGGCCAGTGTTGACCGTTGCTGGCTGTACTTAGCCAGAACTTGGAATTAACCAGTGACAAGCCAACCAGAGGACAGATATAAGAGAGGGATCAGAGGGGCTGGAGAGAAGGCTCACCGGGTTAGAGCTCATACTGCGCTTGCAGAGGACCCAAGTTCAGCTCCCGGCACCCATGCCGGGTGGGTCATAACTGCCGCTAAGTCCAGCTTCAGGGAATCTGATAACCTCTTCTTGCCTCCTCAGGCACTAAACACACATGATGCCCAGATAAAACTCTCATATACATAAAAATGAATAACTCTTCAGGCTAGAAAGGTGGCTTAGCAGTTGAAAACACTTGACCACTCAGAGAACCTAGGCTTGGTGCCCAGCACCCACAAGGTGGCTCAGTCCTTTGTAACTCTAGTCCCAAAGGATATGGCACCTTCTCCGGCTCTCCACAGGTGTCATATAGACACACTAGGTACACAGACACACATGCAGCCACTCACCCTTATACATAAAATAAAATATTGAATTACATTAAACTTAAAAATAGCAACTATTTCTATAAAAACATATCAGAGACACCCAAAGTACTCATAGATTTCTAGAGAATACCAAAATCACCAGATGATTTTTAAACTTTAATAGGTTTTTTAAAAATGTTATTTACATTGAAGAGGTATCTAAGTGAATGAAGACTGAGTCACAGTCACACAGCTGACTTGTCTGAATGTCTCATATGTGTAGTCATAATGATGTAGTTTGTAAGGCTCTTGTGGCAAAAGTACCTGGTTTTGAGAATATGGCATTTGCTTTGTTTTGTCTTGTGTGGGATTCTCTCTAGATCGTGATGCTGGAGATGGAGTTCTGAATCCAGAAGAGGCGGCTGTGCTTTCTGAAGAAGTAAAATGGGCATCTAGAACTCAAAGTACCAAGTTGAATGGAGGAGAAAGAGAAGTAGACAATTCTTCAAGCAGCTTAAAAACCCAACCACTGCCCCAGAAGATTCTGGAAGGTGGCTCAGACTCACTTCCAGTCAGTGGCTCAATAGCACCCTCCAGTGGCCAATTGTTGAACAATGCGGATAAACCAGAGGACCATCCCTTCGCACAGTCCCAGAGTCCACCGCCATCCCAATTTCAGCCCTTTAGAAGTATTGGGCAGCTTCAGGGTGTCAAGCCTGTCAAATTGTGTCGCAGAGAATTACGTCAGATTTCTGTCATGGAGCTGTCATTACGTCGCTCCAGTCTTGGAGCTGGGGTCCAGTCAGTGACTGCTGATTCCCTCGAAGTATCCGAGGAAGCCTAGTGACTTCAAAGCATAGGCATTGAACAATAAAGCTTTAATTTAGTAATTATGTGAAAAGACTTTTTTTCTAACACAGAATTAAAGCTGAGGGTCATGAGCTCTTTCCTGGGATAAAGAACAGGGAGGTTGACACTACTCTCGTGTATTATAGTGAATTTTCTGCTTTATTATTTTATAAATGTATTTTTGAATGCTAGGTATGTTGAACTATTTCTACTTTTAAGTATGCTTAAGATCTTTTTTAGGCATATTTGTTTTATTTTTTAAAATGTTTGAAGAACAAAATCAAGACTAAAACACCCTTCAAATATATATTATTTTATAATATAAAGGCATATTATAGAAGTACATTATAGCCCTGAGCATTTGAATATTAAAGTACAAGTATGTTGCTGTTTTTTAAGGTCCAGATAGACCCAATTGTGCCAGAGTTACATACCTGCTGCGTGTGTTTAGTAGAATGAAAATGTTTGCCAGAGTTAAGCCTGTGGGCCGAGGTCAGGGCCCACAGAGACGGCCTAACTCTAACGTGGTATCTTTTGTTTCCATAGTTACTTTTATATTCTTGGTTTACTAATACAATACAATGCAGTTTCCTCCTTCATCCTGCCCTATGCATTCTGCATTACATCTCATAGAATGCCAGAATTGTGAGAAATGTCTGCAACTTCCTGGACAGGAAAATGATCACAGAGTAACACAAGTCGTTCGTCACTCTAAGGAAAGAACCTATGTGTGAGCAGAGTGGCTGTGTATGGTGCGTGGGTAGCACATTTGTCCAACAGGCTGAAAGCTGAGACTCGACAACCTCAGGCTTCTAGCCTCACAGGCTTTGGGTGTTAATGTGCACAAGGTCTTTCTAAAATTTCTCTTCAGTTTTTCTGGTTCAATTAAATGGGCAATTTGTTCTTTCCTACCATGTTTGTCTATGGCAGGCAACATCTCACTATAATTCCCTCAAGTATTGTTTTCTCTCTTTTTCCATACTTTCATGTGTAAATTATCCAGCAGCAAAACTACCTTATAGGTGCTCACTCAGCTCCCACTGACTTCTCTCCACACCTATTTCCTCCCTGAATCCATTGTTTAACGTGTGTCTGTGTCTACACACACACACACACACACACACACACACACACACAAACACACAATCATATACTAGTCTCAAGCTGAGTGTGGTGCCACATGCCTCT
This sequence comes from Acomys minous, assembly GCF_964271855.1. Lineage (NCBI taxonomy): Eukaryota > Metazoa > Chordata > Mammalia > Rodentia > Muridae > Acomys > Acomys minous. The sequence continues at coordinate 37,211,266 of NC_140490.1, forward strand.
AATCACAGCACCTGGAGGCCAAGCCAGGTTGCTGTTGACCTGCTCTATACAGCAAGCTCTAGGACAAGACTACAGAGACCCTGTCTCAACAAAAAACAAGAAACAACAACAAAAAAAACTCAATTGTATATTAGTTAATCTTTTTATTAATGCAGGTCCTAATTATAAATTTCTTTAAGATTAATGTATGATGCCTTAATAATTCATCAAGAATGTGTTTTGATACTAGAATCTTTCTTACATAGAAAATTAAAACATTTATTTTACCTCTGGAAATAAAAACTTTCATTCTACTGACAGAGCAACAGAAGTTACATAAAGCTACAATGATTTCATCAGATAATACAAATGTGAACTGATTGCCAAGTAGAAAGGGTATGCTTTCCCTGTTTTTTATTAAACACTTAATTTGTATCTTGTATATGCTTTAATAAATTTCATTCACATACCCAAACATATATAAATAATGTCTCAAACAGTGTAATCTAGATGTAAATAGTTCATTCTAGTTAGGTCAGCAGCTTATCAAACATAAGGTGCCTCCTCCCCAGTGCAAATACAGTTACACCTTGTCATTGTGTTTTCTGTGTGGGGGGTGCTGGCATGTGCTTGTCATTGTGTTTCCCATGGGGGGGGTGCTGGCATATGCCTGTCATTGTGTTTGGGGGAGGGGTGCTGGCATGTGCTTGTCATTGTGTTTGGGGGGGTGCTGGCATGTGCCTGTCATTGTGTTTGGGGGGGTGCTGGCATGTGCCTGTCATTGTGTTTGGGGGGGTGCTGGCATGTGCCTGTCATTGTATTTGGGGGGGTGCTGGCATGTGCTTGTCATTGTGTTTGGGGGGGTGCTGGCATGTGCTTGTCATTGTGTTTGGGGGGTGCTGGCATGTGCCTGTCATTGTGTTTGGGGGGTGCTGGCATGTGCTTGTCATTGTGTTTGGGGGAGGGGTGCTGGCATGTGCTTGTCATTGTGTTTGGGGGGTGCTGGCATGTGCCTGTCATTGTGTTTGGGGGATGCTGGCATGTGCTTGTCATTGTGTTTGGGGGGTGCTGGCATGTGCTTGTCATTGTGTTTGGGGGGGTGCTGGCATGTGCTTGTCATTGTGTTTGGGGGGGTGCTGGCATGTGCTTGTCATTGTGTTTGGGGGGTGCTGGCATGTGCCTGTCATTGTGTTTGGGGGGTGCTGGCATGTGCTTGTCATTGTGTTTGGGGGGGTGCTGGCATGTGCCTGTCATTGTGTTTGGGGGGTGCTGGCATGTGCCTGTCATTGTGTTTGGGGGGGTGCTGGCATGTGCCTGTCCTTGTGTTTCCTGGGGGGGGGGGTGCTGGCATGTGACTGTCATTGTGTTTGGGGGGGTGCTGGCATGTGCTTGTCCTTGTGTTTCCTGGGGCGGTGCTGGCATGTGCCTGTCCTTGTGTTTCCTGGGGGGGGTGCTGGCATGTGCCTGTCATTGTGTTTGGGGGGGTGCTGGCATGTGCCTGTCATTGTGTTTGGGGGGGTGCTGGCATGTGCCTGTCATTGTGTTTGGGGGGGTGCTGGCATGTGCTTGTCCTTGTGTTTCCTGGCGGGGGGTGCTGGCATGTGCCTGTCCTTGTGTTTCCTGGGGCAGTGCTGGCACATGCTTCTTGTGTATACTCACTGTGCATGTGCCTGTGAAGTCAGAGAATGAAGTTGGTGGCCTTTATCACTTTACACATAATTATTTGAAAAAGGGCTTCTCACAAAACCTGTCACTATTTAGACTATGCTGGGGCAGTGGTGGCACACGCCTTTAATCCCAGCACTCAGAAGCAGAGGCAAGCAGATTGCTGTGAGTTCAAGGCCAGCCTGGTCTACAAAGTAAGTCCAGGACAGCCAAAGCTACACAGAGAAACCCTGTCTCAAAAAAACCAAACTAATTAACTAACTAAATAAAAATAGACTCAAGGCCCCCAAGATGCACCTGTCTTTGCCCCACCCCTACCTCACACTGGGGCTATAGTCAAACACCCTCATACCTGGCTTTTTGTGGGTGCCAAGGATCTGAACTCATCTCCTCATGCTTAAGCAGCAAGCATTTTACTCACTGGGCCATCTCCACAGCCTGAGTTTCTCTGTATATATAAAATGGATTTTTTTGTTTTTTAAATACAGGGTCTCTCCTTGTAGCCATGTCTGTCCTGGATCTTGCTCTGTGAACTGGGCTAGCCTGGAACTCACAGCAAACCACCTGCCTCTGCCTCCTGATTGCTGGGATAACTCCTGGTCCTGGGGTCAGCTCAGGGCTGGGGGCATGCGAGGCACATGCTCTGCCACTGAGCTGACTTTTCATGAGCTTACTTGTTTTCAGTTCTCTACAGAGACAGAGGCCTTCACAGGGGTCTCTGCTTATCTCCTCTTTGGATGAGTTGCTCACAGGCACCAAATTCTGAAAATGGTATTTGATGGTTACAGCACCCTTTGAATTGAACCCAGCAAGGGAGTAATCAGAATCAGGAAGTTAGACACACACACACAAAACAAAACAAAACTAGGAAGGGGCTAGAGAGATAGCTCAGGGGTTAAGAGCACTGACTGCTCTTCCAAAGGACCCGGGTTCAATTTCCAGTATCCACATGGCAGCTCACAACTGTCTATAAATCTAAGACCTGACACCCTCACACAGGCATACTTGTAGGCAAAAAACCAATGCACGTTAAAAAACAAACAAACAAACAAACAAACCTAGGAAAACCTTGATGTTACGGTGTCAGGTTTCAATGTTTCTAGTAATTTAAAAGAACCCCACCCCCACTTCCGGGATGGAGAGATGGCTCAGAGGTTAAAAGCACTTGATTGCTCTTCCAAAGGTCCTGAGTTCAATTCCCAGCAAGCACATGGTGGCTCACAACCATCTATAATGAGATTTGGTGCCCTCTTCTGGTGGGCAGGCGCACATGCACAGAATACTATATACATAATAATCTTTAAGCAAATTTTAAAAACAAACTCCCCCAGGGCAGCCAAAAGCTGTATTTGTTTGTCTCTTTTAATATATTTTAATTTTTATAGGAAGGTCCTTGTAACAGGGCTCCAGACCTTAGCAGGCCCTGAGATCATAGCACAACAGACACCATGGTAGAAGTGTCATTCAGGCTGTAAAACTCAGCACATAGCACTACCTGTCAAAATGAAAACAAAAACCTAATCCACCGAAGTCCATAGTTCTGGGAAAGTCTCTAAATGTACCAACTTTGCTCTTTGGCTTCTACAGTTCCACTTCTAGCTAACTGTTCTTGTTAAGTATGTCAACCTAGGACAAAACATAAGAGTGTTTAAAGCTCAACCTGAGAAAGGCCCTGGGCTACACTGTGATCCCAAACAACAGTGTAGTCCCTGGCTGGCTAATGCAGACTTTCCATTGGCTTAAATCCATGCCTGAGCAGTCTTCTCTGGTGGATGCCCCGCATCTGTCACTAGGCACAGAAATCCCTTTATTTGGAGTGGTAGTGATATCATTTGAACCAAAGATACTAAATTAGGCTTAGGTGTTATGTTCCACTGGCTAATTCTAACAGAGATCTCTACTGGATTATCGCTACATTGCTTTAAGGGAGACAGTGGTTTTATAGTCTTTATCCCAATGTGTAAGATCCTTTATGCTCAAGGAATAAAGCCACTCAGAAAAATAAAAAGTTTAAACCCTTTTAAGAAACGATTGTCTTAGCCAGGCATGGTGGTGCACACCTATAATCCCAGCACCCAGGGAGGCAGAGGCAGGTGGATCTTTGTGAGTTTGAGGCCAGCCCAGTCTACAAAGCAAGTCCAGGACAGCCAAGGCCACACAGAGAAACCATGTCTCAGAAAAAAAGAAAAAGAAGGTGTTGTCTTTAAAGTATAACAAAGAAAACTACTTTAAAATTATTCAAGTTAGTTCAGATTAACTTGAAGTTATAAAACTTCAAGCTTACTACAGTACATACAAAACAAAGTATGATTTTTCAAGTCCAGATAGGTAAATATTGTTCGTTTGATTTTATTTAAGGGGTCTTTTACAGTGCTGGGGACCCAAGGCCTTGTGTGCGCCTCGAAAGCACTAAACACTGAGCCTAAAGTGTCCTTCCACTGCAGTCCACCCCCACCACACACACACGACTTTTAATGCTTATATTTGTGGGTAAGAGAGAAGACTGTGCACACGGTGCAGGTGCCCAGAGAGAGCAGAAGGAGCGGCAGTCACGGGCAGTGGTAAGCTGCTTGTCTGGAAAAGCTGCAAGCAGTGGTAACAGCTAGACCATCTCTACAGCCCCAGAAATGCCCATGCCTCCCCACTCCTCTTCCCCTCCCCCCTCCCCTCTGCTCATCCCTGGAACTCTCAACTCTGCCCTCTAGGCCCCTGAGAGATAGATTACAGATGTGTGTTGCGCTCACCAAAGAAGCATCTTATATATTGTTTTAGAGGAATTCATCACCTGATCCCGTGTCCCCAGTTGTAGGCACCATGGTGCTTTACCATTCCCTCCCCACTGGGATCCAAGTGACAGATGAGGAGACGCATGGCTAGGGACAGGAATGGAGGGAATAGCACAGGAAGGGTTACTTGAAAATATGTCATAGACCAGCAAGAGGAATTTGTAAGCATACTTAGAAAGGATTTCTTTTCCTGACAAAAGGATGGAAACTTACCATCAACATCAGGCATCTCTAAGCCTACATTAGACTCCTGTGGAAGACAGCCACTGGAACCCCTCCTATAGAAGACTCACAAATGAGCACTGAACGTACCATTTGAATCAAACACACAGCCCCAGATCCCAGCATACTGCAGGTAGAGGCAAGCCGGTGCAGAATTTGAGGCCAGCCTGGTCTACAGAATGAATTCCAGAACAGCCAGAGAAACGCTGTCTTGAAAATTAAAAAGAAAAGAAAAAAGAAAGAGGAATAAAGAAAATGAACATGGCCCCATTTTTATACTAGTTTCTTTTCCTGTGGTTACCATTTACTCAGGATGATATATAAAAGCTTCCCCCACTAAGAACTGAGGGAGACTGGAAGCCATTCAGTTGACAGCACAAGAAACAGCTAGTAATGTAAACTAAAGGGTTAGTCACATCTGAAGTGAGTTTACAATGAATAGCCAGAAAGAGGCGATCTAAGCAAATATGATTGTAGACAAAATTGATTATTCATTTTTCACTAAGCAATATACTATTTTGTTCAATTTTCCCTTCATTAAAATATCCACATGGAGAAGAGTTTCATTCATGATTACAAACAGTAGCCATTTGCCTTGAGAGGCTGAGCATGGCATTTACTTTTGTTTGACGCTTCAGGACCCAGTAGGACTGAGGACTTAGCAGAATAGGAAAGCAGAGTATGTTTATGTTGACGCCATCCCTTTCTGAGGTACCACCATTTCGTGGCTGGGCAGCATCTCAGCTAGCTCTAGGGCTAAATGCATCTCCTCTCACTGGACATGTCTTCAGATGGCTCTTGGTGGCACCAATTACAGCCACCCATTACAATCTTAATACAGTACATTTCCGAACCACCAGTGAGCCCTTTTAAAAATAAAAAAGCTACTTATCATTTCTTTACTTTTACAAAGTGAAATATTTTTTAAAAAGAAATATTTCAAATGTAACATTTAATCACTTTAATGAGAAAAAAATGGTCACTTTAAATTACATATGACAGTCTGTGGCTTTCCTAGAGGACTATACAAACAGGTTCAAAGGCAGTGCATGCGTGATTAGGGTGAGTTAGCTGTAGGCTCCCGCACTTGGCTGTGTGAATAGAGTAACTTCCAGCAGACATATATGAAAGCATTTTCCAAATAACTTACTCTTCAGCTCAGTCCTGTCTCAACAACAGAAGCTACCGTATCTCTGCATTTCCATGTGGCTTCTGTCAGGAAAGTATTTAAAGTGTGCTAAATCCACCTTCACAGGCATAAGACATACTTTATGACTACTCTTGATTTATGAGTGGAAAAACTAAAATCTTAACTGGGATTTAGACCAGTATTTTGGATACTTATTTCTTCTTTTAGCAATATTTACTTTAGAATAACTGAACCATAGCTGGAAAAATGACATTTCTTGAAGCTGAAGAAACCTGCTTCACTTGGTGGCTCATTTCATAGACATGCAGTCAGACTGCCGGCAAGCAGCCTTCATTTGTCATGCCCTGATCTACACTGCGATACAGAAGTAATCAGATCCAGTTTGACGTTACCATAGTAGCTGTCCGTTGTGGGTTTTCGAGGGAGCTCCTTCCCATTAGCTTGTGTCCATCTAGTGGTGTTAACAGTCCACCTCCAATCAGAGTACCTGTGACCGAGCAGGCACACCGTCAGGAGGAGACACTAGGGTGGTAGAACTTACAGTTTGAAGAGTTCTGTGGGATTGTGAACCAATAAGCAAGGAAGAAGACTTCCACACACTTCCGGAGTGAGGGCTGGGAATACAGCTGAGTGTCAGACTGCTTACCTAGCATGTATAAGGCCTTCCTTTAAATTCCCAGTATCTTAAAGGAGAAACTGTAATATCTCCCATGGGCAAGCAAGGTAGATAGCTAAGATCTGTATTTAATTGGCCAAGTTATGGAAAAGCTGGCCTCCTCTGGATCAGAGACTGTGCCTTGCTTAAGTTTTGGCTTTGGTGGTTGTCTGGGATGCAGTTCTCACTACATAGCCCTCGCTGCCCCGTAACTCACTCTGCAGACCAGGCTGGCTTTGGACTTCCGGAGATGGACCTGCCTCTGCCACCTGAGTGCTGGAATTAAAGGTGTGTGCCACCATGGCCAGCCTCTGCTTTAGTTCTTTTTATGCTCCCCAACCAACAGTGGACACATCCCAAGTGGACAGTTTGGTGAGCTGTCACAGAGCACACCTGCCATTCAAGTTAGGAGACAACCTCAGCAGCTCACCTGCCTCCTCTGCTCACCTCCCATCTTGGAGAGTTCTGGAAGAGAGAGGACTGTCTTTGTTGGGGTTTCTGCTTTTACTTTTAAGTGGATTATATTTTAAGAGAAGCATTAAGTTCATAACAAAATAGAACAGAAGGCAGAGGTGCCACATACCTACCCAACTGCACACACGTGTAGCTGCCTCAACAATATCAAAGGGTATTGCACTGTTATACCTTCTTCCTACGCCCTGCCACGCTGGCATACTTTTTAAATCTATTTTATTTTGGGTTCCTTGAATCTCTCCCTTCTCGGCACAATCCCTTCCAACACCAGGTAGGAGAGAAAGGTTAGTGTGGAAAAGGAGCGTAGTTTCCTCAGCTACTTCCTGCTGTTTAGGATCATAGGGGTCCTTGGGGCAAGTCCAATCCTCATTTCAGGATATCGCCAACTTCTCCTCACCCTGCATCAACAGCAACCAGGAGCAGCAGGAGGGAAGCACCATAGCCTTCCCTCTCTGATCCCCCAGTCTCTCTCTGGGTCTGGCATTTGTCCCCACTGGCAAAGACCACCCCTCCAGGAGGCAGTTCCCAGCTGACAAAGATCATGTGCCCTCTCAGGAGGCAGTTATCAGCTGTGGACAAACTGGAGCAGCCCCCATGTCCCACACCTGGGTTTAAAACAAAAACACATTTACATATCATAAACCAAAACTTCCACAACACTGCCAAGCTCTGATATGTAGCCCGGGTTAGCCTTGAACATGCGATCATCAGCCTCCTGAGGGCTGAGGTTACAGGTGTGAGCCACCAGGCTCAGCTCACAGACCTATCCTTATTACCCATTGTTCACACTTTACGTGAGCATTTACTAAGTTGCACATTCTAAGTGTTTAGATGACTGTAAATAACAAGTGTTCACCATTACAGCATCACGAGACTAGTCACACTGCCCTAATTAAAGTCCTCAGTGCCCTGCCTAGTCAACCCTCCATCCATGCTAACTCACCAATCACCTGTTCTAATACTGTTTCCATAGTCTGCCCCTTAGAATGTCATGTAGCTGAAACCGTGTAACACATACCCTCACGAGACTTTTTCCCATTATATACCGAGTATATGAACATTGCCCATAGTACTTATGTGCCAGTCACCACACTGACAAACACAGAACCTCCTACTCCACTGTGCTGTTACTGTACATTAGCTGTCCACAATAAAGGATTCCTCCACGTAGGCCTCACACTCAGCAGTGGGATGCGGCAGTGCTGCTCTTTGCACTCCTGAGTACTGTCTGGCAGAGCAGATAGGAACCACAAAGTAGCACAATCCCTTCTGCCTCAGCGGCACTGGCCGGCGGGTGGAAATGGTACCCTTGAACAGGCACTTTGCTAGAAACATGTTTTCTTGGTGTTTATAAACCCCTTTCTCATTTATCTAGTTTTCTCTATGGCCATCAGTGTTTTATCTGTGTGTCCCACCAGAGCTGACACATGCCTCAACACATCATTGGAGACACCCCATGCTGGAGATGAGGCACTCCACGCTGGAGACCACACCCCCCACACTGGAGACCAGCTTCTGGAGCCCACTTACTCGAGAGCAACAGCATGGACCAGTTGGTCTCTAGGCCTGTAACACTCTTCTTCCTGGAGCCCCTGCCTTACCTAGGCTAAGGGAATTTCGTTCCCCTCTCCTTGGCTTCTCTTTATCAGACCCCCGTATTTTGGTTTCTTGATTTGTGCCCTTATTTGGAAGGAGTAATTCTCCCTGATAACATCCTGGATAAAGCAGATGGGAATCAGAATATTTAAGGCTTTGGGCTAGAAAGATGGCTCAGCGGTCAAGAGCACTTGCTGCTTATGCTGGTGGGTGTAGGTCATCTTGACACAAGCTATAGTCACACTTCCAGTAAGATCAGCTGTAGGGAATTTTCTTATTAGTGATTGATGCGTGAGAGCCCAGCCCATTGTGGGTGGTGTCATCCCTGGGCTGGTGGTCCTGGATTTTATAAGAAAGCAGGTTGAGGAAGCCCCAAGGAGCAAGCCAGTAAGCAGCAGCCCTGCATGGCCGCTGCCTCAGCTCCTGCCTCCAGGTTCCTGCTCTGTTTGAGTTCCTGTCCTGACTTCCTTCAGTGATGAACAGTGATATGGAAGTGTAAGCCAGATAAACCCTGCCCTCTCTAAGTTGCTTTTGGCCATAGTGTTTACTCAAAGCTATAGTGATCCTCTCCAGAAAGACCAGAGTTCAAGATACCCAAATGGAGGCTCACAACCATCTCTAAGTCCAGTTTCAGGGGACCCAATGCACGGTTGTAGACTCTGAGTGCACTGCATGTGTGTAGAGCACAGACATAGATACAATCCAAAAACCCATACACCTATACACATGACATGATGAAACAAAAATTCTTAATTTCAGGTTTTTTTTTAAAAACTGACTCTCTTTTTTTGTACCTGTGCACTGATTTTATACCTCCCCCACCATCTTATTCTTTTAAAATTCCTTGTTTGCTCATTTAGGCTGGTCTTTCCGCAGGGGCTTCTTCAAATAATGTGCACATCCTCAAGTATTTACCTCCATTTCAGAGCTAGTGGTTGGACTCTCTGATGTGTGGCCAGCTTTGCTGTAAGACTCAGAAGTCACGCCCCACACTGCACTACCCCAACCGTCACCTTTAGAGGTCCCTTCCCTCTCGATGCGCTGGCCCCCTCCACGGGAGTCAGCTTTACACTGTGGTAATAAGTACCTAATGCAGACAACTTACAAAGAGAAAATATTAATGGTGGCTCAGTTTTGGAGGTCCCCGACTGAGCACTTAGCAAGGAAAACCACTCACTTCGTAGCCAGAGATTAAGTAAGAGGTGTGGAGCCGTCAGCCCTCCAGGAGCTGCCTCCCTCAATGAGACACCTTCCTCCAGCCCCAACTCTACCAACCACGTGCACTGGCATGTGTCAAAAGCAATGCCTTGGCAACCCAGCCTTTAACATGGGTGCTCTGGGGGGAGCAAAGAGAAGTTCTTTCATACAGACACCATGTGTGGGAGAGCCTGATACTGCATGATGACAGGGACGTGTTCTGAAAAACACACGGTGAGGTGAATTAGTCACTGTACGGCATACAGGCCACGTACACAGACGCCGGTAGCTAGATGTCTTGAGGCAACGTTACCTTGTTTGGTTGGGTTTTTACTTCTCTGTGATGACAGGGTCTCGCTTGCGTCAAACTCTCATTGTAGCTTAGGCCAGCAGCAAACTCATGGTCCCACTGCCTCCAGCTCCTCAGTGCTGGAACTGCAGCTGGGCAGCACCATGCAATTCAATCTTAAGAGACCACGGCTGTGTGGTGAGCTGGTGACCGAGACAACGCCTGACTACATATAAACGGTAAAGCACATGCACGTGCCTGTCAGGACCCTCCCTGCCTCTCAACTCTTTGGCCCTCTGGTCCTCCTGTTAGTCAGCTATCACTGCAGCGAACACCTGAGACAGTCAGCTTTTAAGGAGAAAAGACTGACTCTCGCTCACAGTTTCGTGTGCTCTAGTGCATGACTCACTCTTGCTTTGGGGGCTGTGGTGAGCATGATGACGGAGCAAACTCCTAAACTGCTCACTTCACAGCCTGACAGGGAGGAAAAGATTGATGTGGGGGCCAGAGTCCACTATATCTTCTAAGATAACCCCAAAGCCTTTCCCAGCTAGACCTTAGGGGAAGCCCTTAGGCTCTCTGCTACAGCACACAGTTCTCCTCCTCACACCCACTCCTGGCGCCCTGATGGCACCTAGGGCTACAGATAGACCCCTTTTAGTTTTAATGTGCAGACCCTAGTCCTCACCTGTGGTACTTAGGTCATTCCCTAGAGGACACAAGTCCCAACAATCATTTAGCCTGGTCAAATGCACCAGTTTAGAAACCTTACCGTACTTGCTTGCTTGCTTGCTGCTTACTGGTGTTTGCCTGCATGTCTGTGGGCACCACACTCATGCCCGGGCCTGTGGATGCCAGAAGATCTCCTGGGACTGGAGTTACAGACGGTTGTGAGCCACCATGTGGGTGCTGGGAATCAGACCCTGGTGCCCTTCAGCACTGAGCCACCTCTCCTGCCCCAGCATCAGCACCCACCTAGGTGCTCCTTACCCCTAACCTTCCCTCCTAGCATGCCCGACCCAGCAATGCTCCCTGTGTTACTACTGTCACTACTTCACCCTTCTTCCTTATGACACCTCCCGGCCAGCATCCTGTCCTGTGAGTGCCCGAGGTACCCACTTAGTGCTGCACATGACCCGGAGAAGAACGTGTCACTGACTGACTGGTCTCACTGTAATCTCCTGACCCTTCACTGAAGGGCTTAGTTGTGCCTGAAAGGCTTAGTCTGTTCACCTTTCTTCACTCAGACATGCCTAGTTCTCTCTTCTGCATGACTTGGTTAGTGCTGTGTTAACTAGCCGAGGCCAAACGGCTACCACAAATGGACCTCGGAGCCTTAAGGCTCTAACGCAACACGAATCCACACATCATTCACTTAACGGGGGTTCTGGGCCAAAGATGGAGAAGCTCTTCTTCATCCAGGCACTTTCTGGTGGCCCTGCCAATTCCGGGTGCTTGAAGTATTTTGGATAACTGAAGCAGAGCTGCTGTGCCCAGGGTCCAGCTGGCAGAAAGAGGAAACACTTGGAAGGCGGTGCACCCCTCAATAAAGGGTGCCACCCGGCAGCGGCAGGCACAGTTCCTGCTTGTCTTCTGTTGGAGATAACACCTAAGTGCACTGACCAAAAGAGGCTGAGAAAAGCGGTCTGTGTTCAGGGACACGGATTTGTGATAAACAATTAGCCATCCAGCAACATGACCTTGTTCCTCGCTCAGCTGAGAAATCAGAAACAACCCCTAGGGACACTGTGTTCTTGATCAATCCGCCCACTCACTTCTCCATGTCTCTAGGAAGAGTCTCTAAAGCCATAGTCTCCGGAGAATGTGGCTGGTGTGGTGACCACGGCAGCCAATGACAAAGCTCACACACGTTTCTTCCCTCATGCTTTCAGCCTCCACAGGGTGTGGGTCTGACCCATGCTCCCTGGGCCCAGCTTTGATGAGACTCCAGTCCCCTGCTTTGGTGCCTTAGCCTGCTGCTGCTGCTCCCCCTCCTCTGTTGGCTTTCCTCACGTAGATCTGAGCTTCCCAAACACTGATGGGGGTCACCCCCGGGGAATTTCTGTGAAGTTGCAGTTGTTAACCGGCACGTTTCTAACAAACTTACTGGTGACACGTTTTGTGGCTGCACATGGGGTAGCAAGACTCTAAGAATGATGTAACTGAGTCTGTCCCCTTCTCTCACAGCAATCAGTTTATGTTCTTTTGTGGTGTGTGTGTGTGTGTGTGTGTGTGTGTGTGTGTGTGTGTGTGTGTGTGTGTGTGTGTGTGTAATCTAGAAGGACAACTTTGGTTTCAGTCCTCACACGCTATCTTTTGTGGGGGGCATGGGAGACAGGCCGGCTAGAAAGGCCCAAGGACCCACTTGCTAGTCTTTGGGACAATGAGAGCATGCTAACCTGCTGGGAGTTTGTTTGCTTGTTTTTTATTTTGACTTTGGTTTTTCGAGACAGGGTTTCTCTGTGCAACAGCTCTGGGTGTCCTGGAACTCGCTCTGTAGCCCAGGCTGGCCTCGAACTCACAGAGACCGCCTGCCTCTGCCTCCCAAGTGCTGGGATTAAAGGTGTGTGCCACCACCGCAGGACAATGCTGGGAGTTCTGGACATAGAATGCAAGTATCCACAGGGCTATTTCCCCAGACCCAGTGTACGATCCAGGTCAGGCGGTGTTAGAACTTTCCTGACTTCGTAGTGACCTCAGCTATCTGGCTGCCTTCAACCCCTTCAAATCTAAACTCAAAAAGTAGCTGCCTTCTTTGTCCTCTGAGTAGTCACTGTCCCTCTTATAACTACCTGGTCTCAAACCCTCCTTTGTTTCTCTTCTTAACCCTAATTAATCAAGTTGTCAAATCCTATAGAAAGTACCTCCACACCATTTCTCAACCATTTAAAATTCTTCCTCCTTAAGTGTTTCTCAGCCATTTGATATTCCTCTGTTGAGAATTCTCTGTTTAGTTCTGCGCCCCATATCTCTATTGGGTTATTTGGTTTGGTGGTGTCTAATTTCTTGAGTTCTTTATATATTTTGGATATTAGACCTTTGTCAGATGAAGGGTTGGTGAAGATCTTTTCCCAGTCTGTAGGCTGTCACTTTGTTCTCTTGACAGTGTCACCTGCCTTACAGAAGCTTCTCAGCCTCATGAGGTCCCATTTATTAATTGTTGACATTAATGCCTGGGCTGTTGGTGTTCTGTTCAGGAAGTTGTCTCCTGTGCCTATGTGTTCCAGACTCTTCCTGACACCATATGCTGGCGAGGGTGTGGAGAAAGAGGAACACTCCTTCATTGCTGGTGGGAATGCAAACTAGTACAACCACTTTGGAAAGCTATCTGGCGCTTTCTCAGAAAAATGGAAATAGGGCTTCCTCAAGACCCAGCTATTCCACTCCTTGGAATATACCCAGAAGATGCACTACCATACAACAGGGACATATGCTCAACCATGTTCATAGCTGCCTTATTCATAATAGCCAGAACTTGGAAACAACCTATATGTCCCTCAGTAGAAGAATGGATAAAGAAACTGTGGTACATCTACACTATGGAATACTAGTCAGCTATTAAAAACAAGAAATTTCCAAAATTTGTGGACAAATGGATTGAACTAGAAATTGTCATAATGAGTGAGTTCACACGGAAGCAAAAAGAGCTAAATGGTATATACTCGCTTATATCGAGACACTAGTCCAAGTTGTACGTCCCTATGAAAAACTGTACCTACCAGGAAAGTGGGTAAGAGGGGAGGACATCCTATTGAGACTTTAGGTGTGAGAAGCCTGGGAGAATGAGGAAATAGAAGGATCCAGTGGGTCCTGGAAAACTACAGGCGAGTCTGCGCCCTGGGGTCCTCCGCAAACTATGGCAGCAGCCAAGGAAAATATAGGCAATAAACCTCGAACCCCTACCCAGACTAGCCGATGGACAGGACATTCTCCACTGTTGAGTGGAGGAGATCTGACTTTCACACAAACTCTGGTGCCCCATATTTGAACATGTCCCTTGTTTGGAGATGCCTGGTGGCACTCAGAGGAAGGACAATAGGTCACCAAGGAGAGACTTGATGCCCTATGAGCATATACAGGGGGAGGAGGTCCCCCTCAGACACAGACATAAGGGAGGGGAGTAGGGGGGAAGTGGGAGGAAGGGAGGAATGGGAGGATACAAGGGATGGGCTAACAACTGAGATGTAATATGAATAAATTAATAAAAAATAAAAATAAAAATAAAATTCTTCCTCCTCTCCCTTTATCTCCTCTTGGCCCCCTTACCCCCAAATCACTCTTTCTGTGTAACCATTGGCGTCCGACTCACTTTTTGGATCAGCTTCCTAAGTGTTGGGAATCATAGATGTGTGTCATCACAGCTCGACAGCTCATCTTATCTGGTTATTAACGTCTACATGGTCAACACAAGGCTGCGAGCTTTCCAGCTCTTAACAACCGCATTCCTTCAGACAGTAGCTGCAAAGCAAAAGCCGCCGCCTTTTCTTCCTCCAAACTTCTAAACCCTAAAAAAAAAAAAAAAATCCTGCCTTAAATACAAATCCTTACACTTGGATCCTGTGCCCCACTTTCAGCTGTTTCCGCCACTTGTCAACATGCCCCAACCTCTAGCGTCTTTACGTCCAATGGGCTCCATCTAAGCCTCCCCCTCTCAGATCCCCCCGCCCCCCCCCCCCCCCCCCCCCGCTAACCCCACCTCTTCCCAGGTCAATTCTAAACGCCTCCTCCCTCGCGCTGCCCCACAGATCGCAGCCCTGGGATCCTGAGTGGCGCTGTTTTTCCACAAGGCCTGGGGGTGGGGTGGGGAGGAGGGGGCGTGGCGTTTGGGGGGAGTGGCGTTTGCTGTAAGTCTGTCTTTGCCTCGCTCCTCGGTCTACGCGTGTGAGGAGAACTTCAAGTCCTCTCGGCATCCCTGCAGCGTCTTACCCTCGGCGGTGACTTGTGTGGGACAGCGTCAGGCAGCCCGGGCGGCTGGGCTCCAGCTCTGCCTTTAAGCTGTGGGGTTTGGGTAAGCCGCCTAACTTTGCTTGCAAAACTAAACCAAGCCCCCATAAGGTGTTTGGGGCGGAGGGACGGGGCGGTCCTGCTTTCCCGAGGGAAACCGAGGCCGTCCGGCCGTGTGCATCTTCGCTTGCCGCACCGCCCTCCCTCACGCACTGGAGGTCCTCCTCCGCCCACGGGCCTCCCCAGAGCCGAGCGATCCCGCCGCGCCGCGTGGGCGGCGGCCTAAGCCTACGTCCCGGAAGGCCTCCCACCTTCCTGGCTCGGCGACCCCGAGGACCGCGGAGCCGCCGCCTACGCGAGCCGTTTGGACCCTGCGCGGCCCCCGTAGCGCCGCTCCTCCAGCAGGTGGTTCTGGTCCTCCGCGGTCCGTCACCCGCGGACCTCTCCTCGGCGTCCGCGTCCGCGTCCGCCGCGCCGCGACCCTCGTGAAAGAAGTCCGCGCGCCGCCGCGGGCGCCAGGCCTGCGGGTCCGCCCCGCCCCGCCCGCCGCGCGCCCGGCCGCCCGGCCGCGGGCCCGTTACTGCGGACGCCCCGCGCCCAGCGCCCAGCGCCCAACGCCCGGGGCCAGCGCGGGAGCGGCGGGGAGACGACAGCGGCCGCGCCGCGGCGAGGCCCGGTGAGTCCGCGGAGCCCCGCAGCTCGCGGCTGAGGCGACGCGGCCGAGTGAGGCCTGAGGCGGGAACCGGGCCGGGCGGCGGGAAGGGCGAGGGGGCCCGCGGAGGCTGCGGGGGAGTGCGGGCCGCAGGCCTGGTCCGCGGCGGCCGCGGGAGTGACAGGTGCGGCCGCCCGGAGCGTCCCCTCCTGACTCGGCTGTCGCCCGCAGGCTCGGACGCCGCGTCTCGGCTGCAGGTGGGGCTCGCCCGGTCCGCGCTCTTTTCTCCGGGTACTTCGCGAACAAGTTTTGGAGCACCCGGAATCGCTCGCGCGTGGGATTTGGCTTCGGGTCCCGCAGGAGGGAGAGTGAGGGGACTGCACGCCGCCCTCCCCGCAGGGCAGCCAGAGGTAGCCGCGCACGGTTCTCGGACGAGCCTTCCACAGCCGCCGGCGGCGGCGGGGTCGCCAGCCTCAGGGTGTTCGTAGCTACCAGCAGTTGGGACAAAAGTTTATTCCATTGTCTGCCCCGCCCCCTCTCTTTGCCGTATTTCTCAGTTGATGCCGGTGGAGAGAGTTGTAGGGAAAAGACTTTCCGCGAGGATGAAAACCGCATCGTTCTGCACCCTCGTCTATATGAATGTAACCAGAATGAAGTTAAGCTGCAGCTCCGAAAATATTCAAGAAACTACCTAGAAATCGTAATACTATGTTGAGAGTCTTTCTAGAAACCTAGGGTTTCCCTACGCTAGTTTATACCACGAAAGTTGCTAAGAAGTCAAAGCCTTTAGTGAGTTTATCTTTAAAGATGAAAATACACTCACTTAAATAATAGTAACCTGGGGCTTCTAGCACTCGCTGTAGAGCAAGAACCTACAGGTGGATCAGAGGAATGTCGTGTGGAAGTGAAAATACTTGCACTTGATTCATTTTCAAGAACCCACAGAAACAACTGCAGATTAGAGAAGGGAGGCTGAGCTTAACGTGTGTGTGTGTGTGTGTGTGTGTGTGTGTGTGTGTGTGTGTGTGTGTGTGTGTGTGTGTGTAATTTGGGGGATACCTTTAAGTTGATGCCTTTTGCTGGAAGCAGTTTCAGGAAGCATTTGGTCATGATCCCTGTGAACTTTAACTTCTAAGAAGTCAAAGTGACAGGAACAGAGATCAGAGATACTTAATGTTATTTCATTTTATTCTCACTTTGTAATAGGGGCATGTACTCAGGACCATTCCTAGTCATCAGTTTGTTGCGATTACTTTTTATGGATTTATTTTTTATGTATATGAGTGGTGTCTACACACACACACACACACACACACACACACACACACACACCAGAAAAGGGAATCAGATCCCATTATAGATGATTGCAAGCCACCATGTGGTTACTGGGAATTGAACTCAGGACCTCTGGAAGAGCAGCTCTTTATTGTTAGATTTCACAAAGGCCTCTCAGACTGGACATAATGGTGTATGCCTGTGCTCCCAGGACTCAGGAGGCTGGGACAGCAGGATTGAGAGTTTGACTCCTGTCTAGGATACACAGTGAGATCCTATCTCAAAGCGTACAGCCACATTAATTGATGGCTTTTACACTATGCAGTTTCTTTTTGGATCATGCTAACTGGTTGGTAGTGCTAATAGACAGTAAGTACTGTTGTTTTTAAAGGAGATAAAACTGTTCTTGAGTAAAAATGATGTAATTGACTTCCCCTGGATGGAGTCTTTCCTGACTCTAGTGATGTCATAGAGGAAGGAGGTCATAATGGCTGTGGCCCTTCCTAGACACCAAGAAGAGTGATCATCTGTAAATCCTGCTGATTGTATCTTAGCCTCTTCCTTCCTAGAAGTAGTTTATTTTACACCCTCACCTTAAAAAAAAAAAAAACCACTTTGACACAAAATCAAAAACTTCCTACAAACAAGATTCCTAGAAAAAAATTAGTTGTAGGAATAATTTGTTGTGATGGTACTTTTAATGAAACAGTTTTGAACTGATTGTTAATTTAAGTGCACTTCGCACCCCCTTTTTCTAGTTAAGAAGCACACATTTCAGTGCATGCTGGGGGTAGCACCGCGTACTCAGAAAATGTAATAAGGCCCCAGCCAGTAAGCTTGCTATCGTTATTTGTTATTTCTTTTGGCTGAGAGTTTCCTACTGTGTAGCCCAGGCTAGCCTTGAACTTATACCCTTCCAATCCCGAGACTGCAGATGATAAACTTATCTGCTAATGTGCTGAGTCCTTGGTAGAGCTCTGGCCCACAAAGCAGAGGTCCTTGTTGTTCAGTGCCTTGAGCTGCAGGAGCTAGTTACAGTGGCAGCTGTTCAGAGGAGTCCGGTGAACAACAGAAGTGTGAGTGGAAGGTAGCTTGAGGGCAGAGCAGAGTTGACTTGCAAGGGGGCTAAACTTGAGGATGGAGAAGTTTCAAGTGGAGGAGGCAGACGCTCTAGACTCGGAGAACAGCATAGATGAAGACAGGAAGGAGCAAACAAGGTGAGGTGCTCAGGAGGCCCTCAGTGGCCTGTGTTCTTGAAGAACGGGAAATGTGAGGAATCACTGTAGACATCTAGCATATGCCATAATGTTAAGGAATTTTGGAGTATGGAGTATGACGGAAATTCTGTTGCGCCTTTTGTATCGCTGCAGCCTCAGGGACAGTCTCCCAGTGACAAGAGATAGCATTGCAAATGATAAAGTGCCTGCGTGTTTTTTTATTGTAAACTTGCTTCTTTTGATTATTTTTCTGAAACGTTTGTTCTTAGGCTGCCTTATAAACATCTTTGTCTCTCATCAACCCTTACAGCTTTATCTTATAGAGGAAAAGTTCCCTTTTGTATTTAGTAGTCCTGGAACACAAAGCAGCTGTCCTATAGTAAGCTACACCCCCAGCACCAAATTCATTCTTAACAGAAGACTCAAAGGGTGGAGAGGAAAAAACTACAACACTCTATTTAGGTTTCTTGATTTAAAACTTTACTTTGTAGTATTTTACTAATATATAAGTGTCTATATAGTAAGTACCATATTTATAAACTACTTTAGTGGGGGGCCTTTATTCTTGAACTGTGTGCTTTAATTATGTCAGTATCCAAATGAGTGTTTAAGAACTAAGCATGCTTAAAGAGCAGAGAGAGAGCAAGGGAGCTGTGAACACAAAACTAAAGGGTACCAACCCTAACCACACCCTGAGGAAGGAAGCCCTCAACACCTGTGGACACCTACCCTAACCACTCCCTGAGGGAAGGAAGCCCTCAACACCTGTGGACACCTACCCTAACCACACCCTGCGGAAAGGAAGCCCTCAACACCTGTGCCGTCTGCAGGAGCTGCAGGGTTGTGGAGTTTGCTGTTGTTGGTTTGGTCTTTCGAGACAGGGTTTCTCTGTGTAGCCTTGGCTGTTCTGGTCTTGATTCATAGACCAGGCAGGCCTTGATCTGCCTACCTCTGCCTCTGCCTCTGCCTCTGCCTCCTCCTCTGCTGGGACCATAGGTGTGTACCACTGCCCCCAACACGGGTTGTTGTTTTTTAAGGCTTCAGAGGAGTTGGTAATTTTATAAAATGGCTATTTCTGGAAATTCTTCAGAAGTTGATTCATGAAGCTAATGGGTCCTTAGGAGTGTTTTGTCCGTCCTTTGCACCCTTGGGCATCACTAGCATGAAGGGCTCCAGGTCTCACTGCCAGTTCATTCTGATGCATGGTAGGAAATGCCACACTGTATTGGTTCCATTCTGCTTTTCAGTTGGGGCATAGATAATAATTTTCCCTTTTCAAGTTGTTTTGTATTTTGTAGGAGTCATTGAAAAATGATTAATCTCAGTCTGGAGAGATGGCTCAGCAGTTAAGAGCACTGACTGCTCTTCTAGAGGTCCTGAGTTCAACTCCCAGCAACCACATGATGGCTCACCATCATCTATAATGTGATCTGATGCCCTCTTCTGGTGTGCAGGTGTACACACAGACAGAGCACTATATACATAATAGTAAATAAATCTCTTTTAAAAAAGAAAAGAAAAATGACTAATCTCAAGCATTTAAGTTTTCCTTTTTTTTTTTTTAAGACCAAGTATCAAAACAGAAGAAAACAAAACCAAAGATCAAGGGTTCTTTTATTGGATATTAAGATTAAAAGAGCAAGCAAGCTATCCATTTTGGTAGCTGCTTGTAGAAAGGAGAAGGAAGAGTGTCCTGTAGTCCAAGAAGGGGCTCAGGGTGGAATTGTGCAGCTGTATTGTGTGGACAGCAAGTGTGAGAATACCAGAGCATTAGGACAGGTGTGTTTAGTAATTTGGTAGGTATCTGAAGGTAAGATGGAAAATAGAAACAGGAAAAGTCATGCTTGTACTATTAAAGCTCAGTGAAGAGCTGTTAGTAGCTGCCTGTGGTATTGATATCATACAAAATTAGGCGTGATTTTTAAATTATGTTTTCTTTTTTATTTAAAATTTACATCTGTCACTTCAGAAGTCCTGATTACTCTGCCCATGACACGGCATGTAGATTCTCTCACTGCCAAGGTAGACAGTGTGCTGCATGTCACGCCAACACCAGAGGCTAGCATAGGCCTCAGAGTAACCTCAAACTTGCCTGGCTTACATAGTGAATCCTGGTCTCATTTGTTTACTGTGGTTGGTTGGTTGGTTGGTTGGTTAGTTGGTTGGTTGGTTTGAGACAGAGTTTCTCTGTATAGCCCTGGCTGTTCTGGAACTCACTCTGCAGACCAGCCTGGCCCTGAACTCACAGAGATCACCTGCCTTTACCTGCTGAGTGCTGGGATTAAAAGTGAGTGCCACCACCATGCGGCATGAATCCGGGTCTTAAGAAATATCAGGGACCACATGAACCCTTTCATTTTAGCTTTGGAAGGCTGAGTACAAGTTTTGTCTTTAATATATTTAATATACTTATAATGTGTCATATTGTTGTTCAAGTGATTGCCACTCTCCTGTTCTTTTTGCACCCTTCCCTGGAGGAGATAAGGATCCGTCATTCCTCTTGACTACTCCCTTTCACTCTGCCTGTTACAGCTAACATTTGAGCTGTTGAGATGGCACAACCTTCTTACCAAAGTGCTTTGTCATGTGAATGCTTATTGTTGGTTCTCTTCTCAGTTGAAAGATATATCCTAATGTTTCCTTTGTCCCTTGCCTTTCATTATTTTCACTCACTTCAGAAACACTTCTGTGTGCCCAGTGTGTAAGACAGCCCCCGCTGTCTGTAGTTGTGGGTCTCAGGCAAACACATCCTTATGCTGCAGTGCACTAAGTGTGTTCATCAGGCCTGGCATGGTGCTTTGCTGACTCAGTTCCTCTTTACTGCCTGTGAGCTTTTTTCTTTAATTTCAAAGGGTAAAGCCTTAGTTTCTAGACAGGGCAGATGTTGGTTTGAATTTCAGAGCATATTTTGTAGTGGAGTCATTGTGCTTAGTCTCATTTTAAATAACACCTCTTCAAGAGGTGTGTTATAGAACAGATAGTTATGAGTGTTTAAGTCATACAAGACAGTGCAGTCAAACAATACCAGCAAATGCCACCATTCAAGTGCTTGTGCTGCCATTATACACAGCATCATACACTGACCTACTAAAACCTGACAGCAACTCAATGAGCCAGTGCTGTTATCCCCATTTCACAGAGGAAGAAGACTGTAAGTCCTCCAGGTTCACACGGAGTGAGTAGCAGATTGGACTTTACAAGGCTCCTGGCTCCCAGGCTGTGTTCCTGGCTTAGAACCCTCTGCCATTTGATATATGAATTTCTAACATAAAGGCAAAGGCATCTTATTATTTTAAAACTGGAAAGAGGCCTGTAAGTGTACATAAAGAGCTAATGGAAGAAATAAATTCATATTTAAAAAATAATATTATCAGGAGAAATATAACAAATATAAGTTGTCAGGACAGGCACTAAATACTGAATTTGTATAAATTAAATATTTTAAATTTAATTGGAGTTTCTAGAATCAAGTGTTTTAAACTGATCACAAAGCTCTGATTGCAGAATATGTATGTATTGTTTAAGCATGCACCTTGTAGATAGGTTTTGGTGCTATTAAAAGAGCATCTTATAGCCAGGTGAGATGGTGCATACCTTTAATCCCAGCACTTGGGAGGCAGAGGCAGGTGTATCTCTGTGAGTTCAAGGCCAGTCTGATCTACAAAGGGAGTTCTAGGGTATCCAGGACTGTTACACAGAAAAACCCTATCTCAAAAACAAAACAAGGCATTCACTAGGAAAGGAGGGAAAATGTCAGTGCTTAGAGGCTTAAGCACATTGCTTTGAATCTGCTCATAGGAGATGGAGCTTCTACTCCTGGGCTGCTCTTCCCTGTATGCTTTGTTCCTTGGTCACGTGCAGCATAGCAACATCAGCTCTCAGTAGCTCTACAGGTTTAGCTGTGGGCCTCCCGTGATGGCGTATTTCCAAGGGACAGGGTACTTGTCACAGTGACGGGACAGCATGCATAGGAACAACCAGCTACCACCAAACACCAGATGAGGCTCCTTGCATATGAAGGTGACTGTTCCAGAGGTGGGGACTTCCTTAGGGCTTTCTTGGTCACTCAAGGATCTGAAAGGAACTTTATCTGAGGATAAATTGGAAACTGCCTTATTCCACAGAAAGAAAATTCCCTGAGCTTTGGAGAAATGCTTTAGATTAGATGTTTATAAACATTTAACTCAAACAGAGCAATTCAAGTACAAGTTGTAGTTTTAATATCAGTTCTAGAATGGAGAGGAGATGTCTTTAAAATATGTCGTGATGAAGCTAGATTACACTGCAGTAACAGCCTGAGAATCCCAGTAGCATAGACTGGCACCACTGCCTAGCTCAGGTTATTAAGGCCTGAATTCATTGTGGCTCCAGCTTCCGTCAGTAGCATATGCTTCCAGGAGTTTAGAAGAAGGGAACGAGAACACGGTGTTCTTCACACCTGGTACTTGGGGATAAGAAGTTGTTTGATGTTTAAAAGCACTTTCTGCCCCTGCAGAGGACCCAGATACTGGTTTTCACCACCTAGTGTGGCTCTCAAGCATCTGAACAGCAGCTCTAGGGGATGCAGTGCCCTCTTCTGGCCTCAGTGGGCTCCTGCATGCACAGAGCACTCAAGTCACTTATTTTATTTGCATTCTATTACAAACATAGATTCTCTCTTCAAGGCTGAGAGCATCGCTGATCAGGGTGGTTTGACTGCCCTTCCAGCACAACCCCAGTAGTAAGTACCCAGGGCCCATGACCTCATCAGCCATAGGCTTTTGATAAGATGACAGGACCAGGTATGAGTTCCATAGTTGAGGGAATTGGAGGTTTGGTTTGGTTTTGTTTAATTAGTTGTAAGCCTCAGTCTTTATAATCAGACTTTGGGAATTTGAATATAAGAATGCTCTTTTTTATTCTTCTTTTGTTTCCTTGGAAGGGTCCTTGTGTTTAATGAAGTGCTGTTCCTCTTCCACAGCCGGCCATGGTGTTTAGGGTCTTTCCTGTGAGTTCATTTTACCACAGAAGCATTTAACGACAAGGAGAATCAAGGACTCTGAAAGTCAGATGTGAAAATGAGCATTGCTTATTGATTATAGTCTTGTATTGTTACCTGTGAAATACATAAAACCCTCATTTTCTCTTAAATAACTTTATGTTGTTTACTTTGTTTAAAATATGTTAGTACCAATGGGGTTGTGGGTACAGATCGAAATACTACCAAATCCAATGTCAGAAGAAAGGTATTTTATATGTGTGGCTGTTTTAGAAGCTAGGATAATTTTTCTTCGGTGTTTCTCTCATCTCCCTCCTCTTCTCCCTGCCCTCAGGAGTCACTGTTGACATACACGTTTTAAAAACAGTTCTGAACGATGGCTTCAGCAGTCCTCAGCTCTGTGCTCACAACTGCCTCTCGTTTTGCCCTGTTACAAGTGGATAGTGGCAGTGGTTCTGATTCTGAGCCTGGAAAAGGCAAAGGCCGGAATAATGGGAAGTCTCAAACTTTGGGAAACAAATCAACTACAAATGAGAAAAAAAGAGAGAAAAGAAGAAAGAAGAAGGAACAGCAGCAGAGTGAAGCAAATGAGGTAGCCATTGGAGTTCTTTGTCTGCCTCCCTAAGACTGCGAACACATGCTGCAGCCATTGTGGCCATCACAGGAGCAGAGCTGCATGATGGACACTCACCTGAGATCAAATGTAGCCAGCACGTAGACATTTCCCTGCAGACTGCAGCAGTGTGTTCATGCTTTAAGTTAAAACATTCTTAAAAGGGGCAGCCTGTGCCTACCCCCAGCTTCTCAGGAGACTGAGCTGACGAGGTTACTTGAGCCAGCCTGGACAGTATAGTAGTAAACTTTCAAATAAATTTAAAAGTAGAGACAATAAAATCCATAACGAACTTTTTCAACTGTATAAGTTAATATAAAGAGTACTTAGCTATAAATATTTTTAAATATGTTAAAA
Source organism: Acomys minous (assembly GCF_964271855.1). Lineage (NCBI taxonomy): Eukaryota > Metazoa > Chordata > Mammalia > Rodentia > Muridae > Acomys > Acomys minous. The sequence goes on from NC_140490.1 coordinate 37,235,315, forward strand.
TTAAAATTACTAGTATTGATGCATTAAATGCAATATATTTCATGCTTATTTTGTAGCTCAGAAATCTTGCTTTTAAGAAAATTCCCCAGAAATCCTCCCATGCCATTTGCAATGTTCATCATGAGCTTTCATTGCCAAGCCCGGCACAGAAAGAATCGCGGGAAGAGAACTGGCAGGAATGGAGACAGAGAGACGAACAGGTACAGCCAAGTATTAAAGCTGCCTTGTTTCTCAAGCACACCTGAGTACATGTCATCACTGGTCTAAAGAGCAGCAGGTATTGGATGGTTCCTGAGTGTAGCTCTGATGACAGGCTGTGGCTTCTGTGTGTATTGTGTGTGTTAGGTTGGTCAGTGCAAAGCAGTTGAATGTTTTGTTTGTGTGTTCTGGGACTCAGATCCAGGGCCTTGGACATGTTAAGAATGTGCTCTACCCTTGAGCTATAACCCTAGCCCTGGTGTGTGTGTTTGTGTGTGTGTGTGTGTATGTGTGTGTGTGGTGTTAATTCATCTACTGCTTACAAATGAAAGAGTGTTAGGAACATAAAGAAATACAACTAACTTATTTCAACTTTTGAAGGCCTAGAGAGCAATTGCAGTGATTTTTTTAAAGTACTTGTTCAAATTTTTAAAAAATCAGATTTATATGGCTATAGATCTGTTAAAAATATCTAGTAACAGTTTTGATTAAATATAAAGACTTTGAGATAAAACTTCCTTTTAACTTTGGTGTAAAATTGTTGATTGTAAAGGGATGCATGTTTTTCTTGTCCCCAAGCTCCTAGAATAATGACTCACGAGACTTAAAATATATTTACAAATACCTAGGCTGTATAGCTAGGCTCTTCTCTGACTAGCTCATAACTTAAAATAACCCATTTATACCAATCTACATTCTGTCATGTTGTTGGTTACCTCTGCTCAGGTACATCTATCTGTCCTCACATCTTCCCAGATGAATCTCCCTGCACCAGGCTCTATCCCAGAATCCTTTTTGCTTATTGGATGTCCACCTTCTTTTCTACCCTTTCCTCTAGGCCATAGGTGTTTTATTAATAGGTATTGAATCCATATAATACACAAGATAGTCTCTACAGTTGATGGCATGTTTGTTCTGTTGACCTATTTATGTGGTATTTTATTCTGATTCTCTTTAAGTGTTTATTAAGAGAGCACACATGAAGGAAGGGTATATGTGAGAATGTGTGTATGTTTGTATACTACATGGATAGGAAATGAACATTGTTTATTTGCATATTTATTAAACTATAATTTGATCCATAGGAAAACAGGCATTATTTTCAAACAGATATTTGGTCCATTTCATAGACTTTCCTATCATTCTTGTGTTTTAAAGAAAGTAGACAAAGCTGGGTAGGTGGCACACATAATGTAATTAAAATCACTTGGGAAACTGAGGCAGGAAGCTCTTGAGTTCCAGCCCAGCCTGGGAAAGAAGGCAAGATCCTGTTGCAAAAGCAAGCAAACCAGCGGAGGCAGACAGGCTTCATTGTGCTCTTCACTTAGCCTATGTGCAATATATTTTCTTTAGGATCTTGCATTGTCCGAGCCTCAGCTTTATGAGCATCAGTTATTTCTCAGGAGCCGTGCATTAGGCCCCGGACGTTCCCAGATAGTGTCGTGCTGTTAGGTGGCAATAGAATTTACCACTGTCCTCCCAATAGCTTAAAGGGTACTACTGGAAACTGATGTAGGAAAACAACTCAGGGTCACACCAGAATATAACCTCTGGTCACCTTTCTTTCTCTGCATTTGCTGTCAGAGTGAGCAGCTAGTTCTGAAAAGTTCTATGTAAGGATTTCATCTACAGCTCAGTACCTTGAGTAATTTGTACTGGATATGTTGTCAAGTCACACAGAAAGGCCTGGTACCTTGGTTAGAACTTTTGCTTAAAAGAACTGGTGGAGGCCATGCACTGTGTGGTCTTTAGTATTCCATGAGATAGCTGCACGCTCTGAGCTATTGTAAGCATGACGCATAAGCATTGCTAGTCCACCGTTACTCTACTCCTTTTCCACCTATCAAAGATACTTCTGTCCTTTAAATATCAACATAAAATTCATTCTCAGAGAATTCTCAATATATCCCAGTTAAGGTTCTTTTAAGTTTCACTCTCTTTTGTTTACTTGTATACTAGTTTATATTAATAAAAAAATAAACTTAAGAGATCAGTCAGAGTGTTGTTTGATGTCATCAACTTTATCAACTTTATTTCTGCCTGCTTACCATGCTTTAGGCCAATTTCCAACAACACCACAGTAAAGGCAGGCCAACTTTAAGCTGTTACAGTTAGACTCAGATTCCAGGGAGAGCTATGGTTGTTTGGTTGGTTGTTCATTTGTGTTTTTTTCCACTTCAAGTTTTATTTCTAGGCCAAGTGGAGCTGTGAGTTTGAGACCAACCTGGTCCATGTAGTGAGTTCTGGGACAGCTAAGGATATGTAGTAAGACCCTCTCTCTTAAAAACACACATACACACTTTCACCTTTTTAATTGTTTCATTAAAATACCTACCTTAACACTTAAATTCTGTGAGTTACTGTGGACAATCACACTATCTCCAGCTGGCTGATCATTGGAATGTGAGCCCAATATATGAGACATGAAAATAACCACAATTTTTAAAGACAATTAACAATTAATTGTTAAAAATAGGATTACAGTGGCAGCTTAACCAGCTTTATTCAGAAAAAAACTGGATTTGTTACTGTTTTGTTAAATCATCGTATTTTACCTTCTGAGCAAACATTTTGTACTTAGTTTAGATGTAGAAATTGATTTATACTTTCTTTTTTAATGTAGCTAACATAAATCTATTTTCACTTTATTATTATTATCTACATAATAATTTAGCTTTGGTTGTTTTTGGGGGGGGGGCAGTGGGGAATTTTGCCTGCATGTATGAATGTGTACTTACTGCTTGCAGAAGCCGGAAGCGGGTGTTGGATCCTTTGGAACTGGAGTTACAGGTGGTTGTGCGCCATAATGTGGGTGCTGGCAATGGGTCCTCTGAAAGAGCAGCTAGTGTTCATAACCACTGAGCCATCTCTCCAGGCTCCTATAATTAAATTGTAAAGTACTGTTTCCTGCTATCAGTTAATTCAAATTGAGTCAGTCCTCAGTCCTTTTAGAATATTGTGTAGAAGATGCAATTTATTGTGGGCTTACTTAGGTTCTTGTGTGTACTCTCATTTACCATTTTAGTTCTCACTGTGTTTTTTTGTTAGATTAGTGGTTTTCTGTGTACAGCTGACTTGTTTTGCTGTTTTTATCTCAGTGTAGGCTTAGATGACTTGCGTTTAAAGGGGTGACTTTAATTAGAAAAGTTTAATATGTAGAGTTTGATAATAACAGTCTGTATTTTTAAACATTAGCAACATAAACAGTTCTTAATAACTTGGGAAAAAATTATGGAGCAGTGATTAAAACTTGAAAACTTAGGCCATAGAAAAGATGAAACTAAAAAGTTCTGGGACACACTCAGCAACAGGAGTTAGCAGATACCACATCCAGGGTGACTGTCAGGTGGGTATCCCTTCCATGACAAATCTGAAGACAACACCTAGGACAACAGAAAAGACCTGCTCATTGTCTTACTGTCTGCTGTCCTGGTGATTCATCTTGGCTGTTAGTATGGTATTGTGTTAGAATGGTTGGGATGCTTAGCAGTCCTAGTGAATCAAGGGATAATACCAGAGTATTTTATTCAAAGTAAAAAGGGATTATGGAGAGAAAAATATGAGATATCTATAGCATATGTAGACACAGATATGAACGAAATTAACAATGAAAGAGGAACTAGACATTTCAAAAATAGGAGTTTATGCTTCTATACAATACAAGGTTCCTAGGATAGTGTGGTTAAGTATCTTTAGAAAACTAATATTCATTCAAACTGCATTCTTTTTCTTCTCCTGTATATGTTATTACATATCATGGTTATTTTGAGAATACGGTGTAAATCTGTGTTTGTTGTGAAACTTTCTTTTAGCTGACATCTGAAATGTTTGAAGCCGACCTTGAGAAGGCATTGTTGCTGAGTAAGTTAGAGTATGAAGAACATAAACAGGTACTAAGTATTTACCAACTTAAACATCTTCTAAGTGGTCAGAGCTTGGGTTAGTCCTTCCCGAATTTACATAAAATTTCTTCTTTAGGGCTCAGACGTTACTTAATGTTAGGCGAATGAGCATAGAATATAAGTACATTTAGGGAGCTTTGAGTGAAGGTCCGTGGTCAAGCGTGTGCTTAGCATATATGAAACCCTGGTTCAGTCATTAGCATTGCTCCCTCCCTAGAAGTAGACTTAAAATTTTAAGCAAATATTAGTGCTGCAGTATACAGGAATCCATCTGAAGGCTCCCTGCCAGAGAGGCACAGCAGCACAGCACATGCTATTCACTCCTTAAGAGCTCAGCGTGTGTCATTCTTAGGCCAGAGAGCAAGATCATTGTGCAGTTCTGACTAGAGGGGATATTAAGTGGAAAGTAATGTTGGTTCCCAGTACCTGTATTTAAATTGTGTGAGATTTAGTTTATGTAGCATCATAATTCTTAACATTTATTAGAATTTCATTGTTGTTAACTAGATTCATTCAAGTTATAACTTAATATTGATCAAAAATGCCCCTTCTCATGGTTCAGGCCTTTTGATCATGCTGCAGCCAGCTAGAGCCTCTGTCCCAGGAAAAGAGAAGAGAGGGGTTAAACACACAGCAGGCCAGGCATGGTGGTGCATTCCTGTAATCCCAGCATTCAGGCAGAGGCAGGTGGATCCATGTGAGTTCTAAGCCAACCTTGACTACAAACCAAGTCCAGGACAGCCAGAGCTATACAGAGAAACCATGTCTCAAAAAACAAACAACAACAACAAAACACCACACAGTAGATGATTTTGCTACAAAAATATAAAACTTGCCAGTCAGGTGGCCTATGTATCATGCGTGCTGTCCTTATTCCTTGTATGCTAAGTAACTGAAAATGCTATGACCAAAATCAGGGCTGGAGACATGGTTCAGTGTGTAAGAGCACTGGCTGCCTCCTCCAGAAGACCTGGGTTCAGTTCTTAGCATTCACATGGCAGTTCACAACCACCTGCAACTCCAGGCCTCTTCTGGTCTCCAGGAGCACTACACGCACCTAAGAGCGCAGACACACTGCTAGCCAAAATGCCCATACACATAAAAATAAGTAATGTTTTTAAAAGAGAGAGGGAAAAAAGAACAATTATAAGAAAAATGGTTAGGTATGCATAAAAATCAAGATATTGTAAAAATGAATGCTTTATACTTTACTCTAAGTTAGCCATTTAAATGGACTTAGGGGTTACTCTTGGCAAGGTCCTCCTTTATTTTTTAATTAATGCATATGATTTTAATTTATAGAGCATTACAATACAGTAATGATAAGCTGTTGTTGCTTGTATGTCATTCTGAAGCTAGAAGGCTAGAATGTTAGAAGGGGAGCAAACAGTGTCGATGTCATGTTCCTAGCCAGTTTTCTTGCTAAGTTCATGTGCCTAGAACTCCAAAGCATTGTTTTTGTCAGACAATAATAACTCTAAGCCAACGGAAGTGCTGCTTTTCTATGTAAAGGCCAGTTTTATGTAATTGTATTAATGTGCTCACAGAGTTTACAAGTCAATATTTCAATCAAATAACCATAATAATGTGTGTGTGTTTGTGTGTGTGCGTGTATGTGTTTGCACGCGCTTGCGTTCACATGTGTGTATATGGGTACCCATATGCCGGGCGGGGGCAGAAATCAGCATCAGGTGTCTTTAGTCTCTCCATCTTCTTTTGGAGACAGGGTCTCTACTAAAGCTGGAGTTCAGAGACTAAGCTAGGTGGGCTGGCCCCCAGGCCAAGGAGTCCTCCCCAGCTTTATGATCGCAGGCACTCACCACTGCACCAGCTGTGTTCACTTTTACATGAGACTAGGGACTGAACTCTGGTCCTTATGCTTGCACAGCAAATATCATGCAAACTAATCCATTTCTCTGCTTCTCTCTCATGATTATTCCAGCCAGTGAATTTGTATGACAAATTATGAAAGTCTGAATTATCCATTGGCTTAGACCTGAGTGCTGGCACTACCTGTGCTTAGCACAGTGGTGACTCAAGCACAGCTTCTCAGTGCATGTGATGGGGATGGGGTTTTTAAAAACTCTTAAGTCTTACTAGATTTATTACCTATTGGCAAGGAAGGAAGTAGGCACTCTCAGGGAAGGTGTGCAGAGATATATAGTAGAGGGCTGGAGAGACGGCTCAGAGGTTAAGAGCACTGGCTGCTCTTCCAAAGGTTCTGAGTTCAATTCCTAGAAACCACATGGTGGCTCACAACCATCTGTAATAAGATCTGGTGCCCTCTTCTAGCCTGTAGGTGTACATGCAGGTAAAATACTATATACATAGTAAATAAATAAATCTTTTTTAAAAAGATACACACTAGATAATGTGTGAAAGAATATACTATAAATGAAAAACTATAATTGACCAGGGAAAGCTTCAATATGGATAGAAAGACAGTGTCAAATACATATGGTAGACTTGCCTTCTCTAAAAAGATACTGGATATTTTTAACTTTTATATTGGTTTCAGGTTATTTAGAAACTCATGTGGTAAATGTAGGAGGTGATTAGAGACTGTGTCAGTGTCTAAACAAGAGAAGAGACCTAGTATCTAACAGAATGGCTCATTTGCATATAAGATGTGTAGGAGATAAGATGAGGCTTATAGATATAGTTATATATAGTTATAGACATATATAATTATAGATATAGATAGCTGTGTGGAGAGTAGCATAATGAAGTACTTGGTAAAGATCAAGTGGGAAGGTGGGATCATTGTTGACAAATAAACACAGTGTGGCAGAGTGTGTTGAGCATCGCAGATGATGTCTGTATATAGAGAAACCATTAGTGTATAAGTGGAAACTTTGATATTGAAGAGCATATAAGAAGAATAAGTTAAGAATAGGTTAAAATAAATAAGTTAAGAATAAGTTAAGAATAAATGAGAATAGGTGCGGTAGTGCACACCTTTAGTCCTAGCACTTGGGAGGCGGGGCCAGGCAGATCTCTGTAAGTTTGAGGCCAGCCTGGTCTACAAAGTGAGTTCAGTTCAGGACAATCATGGCTATACAGAGAAACCCTGTCTTGAAAACAAACAAACAAAAGAATGGGTATACTGAATAACAGCTGTGTTTTTATGAAGAGAGTTGGGGGGAAAAGTCAGCAATGGAGACTTAAGAGTCTGAAGAAAAACATTTTTTTAAATGTATGAAGTTAGGGGCTGGCTCAGTAGTTAGGAGAACTAGCTGCTCTTCCAGGGGACCAGTGTTCCAGTCCCAGCATTTACAAGGCGTCTCAACCACCTGTAACTCCAGTTTCAAAAGATCCAGTGTTATCGGCTGAGCTTCTTGGGCACCAGACATAATTCAGACAAAACACCCATACACATAAAATTGTAGAACAGGCTGGCCTTGGATTCACAGCAATCCACCTGTCTCTGCCTCGCTGAGAGCTAGGATTACAGGTGTGGGCCACCACACCCAGCTAATAAAAACTTAAATTAAAAAAAAAAAACAAGAGTTCAATTAAAAAAAAATACTATCTTTTAGATTTGATAATTAAGAGAAAACTGATCTTAATTTTAGTGTCAGAGAACAACCGAATTCCCATTTCAGAGGGTTTGAGATTGGAAATTGTAGATAAATCTTTTAAATTTGGTCTCGAGGGAAAGAATAAGTTGGCAGCGGGGGAAGTTTATAAACCAATCTATGTTTTTACTTTAATGTTTTTAATTGAGAGGAGAAACAATAAATAGGAATTTTCAGCAATTTGGCTGGCCTAAGCTTTCCACTTTTTATTTGCCTTTACTCTTAAAGAAACATATGAGAAAGTGATGTTATGCTTTATAAACCAAACCTAATTACTGTTGGTAATTCTTTTTAGGATTATGAAAATTCCGAAACTGCTTCAACTCAGTCTAAAGCTATAAATAAAAAAGACAAGAGAAAGACCCATCAGGGGAAAGACAAGCCTCTCACAGTGTCACTGAAAGACTTCCAGTGTGAAGGTAAGTTGGCACAGTGCTGCCCAGAGCCTGGGAGCTCTTGGTCTTGTCTTTTCCTTGTAACCCAGCCTGACTTCAACCTCTGTGTAGCCAATGGTCTTCCTGCCTCTGCCTTGATGCCACAGGTATGTTTCATGTCGTTTATGTGGTGCTGTGATTAGATCCAGAAGCTTATGCTGGCCCAGGTGTCTGCCACCTGACTTAATAGTTTTTTTTTATAGTTGTGAGTACTTTTCTAGTTTTGGTTTTGTTTGTGTAGCCTGTCTTTTAGTTCACTTTGTACTGCTGTGATCACATAACTAACAGCAGGTACTTCCAACAAACAAAAGCACACTGACCTGGAGGCCGGGGAGTTCAGGGTAAAGGTATCACAATCTGTTAGAGTGGTGCCTGCTGCACAAATGGTACATGGCAAAAGGGCAAGAGAGAAAAAAGTGCTGTGTGACTTCCTGGGGAGATAAGAACAAATGTCTATTCACTCAGGAGAGTGCACCAAGAGCAGACCAAAACCAGTTGCCTCCAAATCTAGCTTGCTGAGCCAATGAGTTTACTGGATTTTCTTACAGAGGCATGGATGAGGGGTCACCTGTAGGCCAGCTGTGTAACCAGAAGCCCACCTCAGTTTGGGCAGCAGCTCAAGACATGTGGGGCTTCAAGGGTAGGGCTTGTAGGGGTCTCCTTCTGCCCTCTAGGTTACTGACTGTTTGATCCACTTTGTAACTTTCTTGTCAGTTGTTGAATTGATCTAGTAATTTTCTTGTATAGGTCTTCAAGCTCCTATTCATTTGTTTGGGTTTTTGTTAGTTGCTGTTTTGTTTTTTTTTTTTAGACAGACTTTGTGTAGCCTTGGCTATCTTGGACTCACTTTGAAGACCAGGCTGGCCTCGAATTCACAGTGATCCACCTACCTCTGCCTCCCAAGTGCTGGAATTAAAGGTGTGCACCATCTCTGCCCAGCTTGGTTGCTGATTTTTAAAGTGGGGCTCTGAGATATTTTTGGCAAATCAGAAACCTGGTCATCCTTGTTCTCTGGTATTGAGGAGCTATCAGTTTGTAGTGGTTTCCAAGAGGACTCGTCTGTAGTGGGTTTTGAGTGTCTTCCTTGTGTTTGTGCCACTGCTGGAGTGTATGTGACCATCCCCATTGCTTTATGTTAGTCTATGTGAGCCTTAAAAGGGGAGTGGTCAGACCTCCTGACCTCTCTGTAGATGCATCTGCTGCAGAGCTGCACCCCTCAGCTGGTGGATTAAGGAGACTGAATCCCAGTCCCATAGTCCTGACTATTGGTCAGACGACCTGCTCCTCTGGGCACTAGCAAGGGAAGAGAAATTGTGCACTATGGCCATGTCTCAGTTTCAGATCCCTGTACCCATCCTAGAGCTAGTTTGAGGTCTGCTGTGGTAATCATTTCTTCCTTGACAGTTGGCTTTAGCCTCCTTTTGGGTTCTTGCAATACATATGTTCCTCTTGAGGCTCCTACTGTACCAGGCGTCCTTCCTGGTGCTGTCCTGACAGGAGCCATCTCAGTGTGTACTGTATGGTTGGGTGCCCCAACAGGCTTTCTTTGGGAAAAAAATATATACTTGACCTCATTTCTATTTTCTATAGCTCTTTTGCTTCTCTCCTGGCACTTTAAAAAAATTTTTTTATTAATTCATTCATTTTACATCTCACTAGTTACATCCTTTGTATCCTCCCATTCCTCCCTCCCTCCTGCTTTGCCCCTACTCCACTACCCAATGACTGTGACTGAGGGGGAATCTCCTCCCCCTGTATATGCTCATCAAGTCTCTTCCTAGTAGCCTGCTATCCTTCCTCTGAGTACCACCAGGCCTCCCCATCCAGGGGACATGGTCAAATATGGGGCACCAGGGTTTGTGTGAAAGTCAGTCTCCACTCTCCGCTCAACTGTGGAGAATGTCCTGACCATTGGCTAGCACACAACAGGGACACATGCTCAACCATGTTCATAGTGGCCTTATTCATAATATCCAGAACATGGAAACAGCCTAAGTGTCCCTCAGTAGAAGAATGGATAAAGAAATTGTGGTACGTTTACACTATGGAATACCACTCAGCTATTAAAAACAAGCAATTTCCGAAATTTGTGGACAAATGGATTGAACTAGAAATGATCATGAGTGAGTTAACCCAGAAGGAGAAAGAGTCAAATGGTTTATACTCACTTATATCTGGACACTAGTCCAAGGGGCATGTCCCATGAAAGTCTTCACTTATCAGGAAAGTGGGTCAGAGGGGAGGACATCCTGTTGGGACTCTAGGTGAAAGAAGTATGGGAGAATGGGGAAATAGAAGAATCCAGAGGGTCCTAGAAACCTACAAGAACATTATGATGGCGGATCTGGGCCCAGGGGTCCTGCTCAAACTTTGACACCAGCCAAGGGCAGAGGCTAGAATCAAGGTTCCATTGCTTAATGTTTTTCCAGTGATAGTTGCATTTCAACATGAATTTTACGGTGACAAAAATTTTAAACAGAAAGTTGTTTAGAAAAAGCTATTTGAGGGCTTAAAACTAAGTCAGTTCAGTAGGACTCTGTAAAACTTAGTAAGAAATTACCAAGTTGTGTTTCTGAATTTGTCCCTTTTCTAAAACTAACTAAAAGTAAAACTTGACATTTTTACTTTTTGAGAAATTAAATATAATAGATAGTTCAAGGTGTGATAGTGCATGCCTATAATCCCATATGTTAAAGATTTTATTACAGTACAGCCAAATCACTTTGTGTATCTTAAAAATAATATAGTCAGTAGCTTTTAAGGACATAGGTTGCTATCATATTTTTCATTTTTCTCAACAAAGACAGTAATCTGGACATTTTCAGTTAATAGTCTCTTCAATTTTCTATCCTCTGAAAAACACATAAAGCTATGTTAACTGAGTCATATATAAAACTCGTATGCTGAAAACTTAATAATATCCATAAGATGTAGTCCCTGAACTGAACTAAACCAGCAGCTCTGTGCTGTACTTCAGTACCCTAAGCCTACAAGCAATCAGGTGTGAATCTTAGAAAACTGTTTCTAGAACTGGGCATGGTGGCACACTCAGGAGGCAGAGGTAGGTAGATCACTGAGTTCAAGGCCAGCCTGGTCTACAAAGCGAGTCCAGGACAGCCAAGGCTACACAGAGAAACCCTGTCTCAAAAAAAAAAAAAGAGAGAGAGAGAGAGAGAAAGAAAGAAAGAAAGAAAGAAAGAAAGAAAGAAAGAAAAAACCGGCTTCTAACCCTTATAGTCTTAATAGTCTTTCGGCTACTTTGTGTTTTACATGTTAAAATATTGGTATTTATTAATTCTTTCCTGTAAAACTTTACTTTTCTTTTTTTCATTTACAGATCATAATAGTAAAAAGACTGAGGTAAGTTTTACTATGATTGTCCTGTAGTCTAGAAAACACCGAAGAATAGTACTTTAATGATTATCAGTAAGTCTTTTTCTAGAGACATGGCCACTTAAAGGTTTTCCTTGACTAACCTCATTATGTTTCTGGTGTTGTAAGGATAGAAATACATTAGAATAAAAGTGATTATTTGCGTAAACTAGTTTCATTTGGTATTACTATTCTAATCTATGTATTTTCAAGCTTAAAATTCAAAGAAGTGATTTAATCTTCAAATCTGTGTTTTAATTTTTATATGTGTATATGTTCATTTTTTGTATGGAGGAAGGCATTGTGTGCACAGGTGTGTGTTCACAAGTGTACTGCATAGGTGTCCATGCATGTGTGTATGTGTGTGGAGCCCAGGGAACAAGTGCAGGTGATGTTGTTCCTTAGGTGCTGCCCACATTTGTGGACCCACATGGTGGAAGACGAGAACTGTCTTCTGGCCTCTGCATGAGTCACAGTGCACAGGCCACCCTACATGTGGCACACGGAAAAAATTTTAAATGCTTGTCCTTCTAGATGTGGTGATACATATTTACAAATCTCAGACTTGGGAGGCAAAGGCAGTAGATTGTGATGCGTAAGCTACATAGAAAGACCCTGTGATGAAGAATCAAAACAACCAAAAATCCGGAATATAAAAAATCAACTCCCCAAAAGGCTGACAAGATGTCTCAGCACATAAAGGTGCATGCTGCCAAGCCTGAACCTGATTCTTGAGACCCAGACAGTGACAGCGACTGACTAACATCATCTGCTACAAAGACCTGAGTAGTGCGGAAGGGAAAGAAGCGTGTGGAGATGGGCTGCTGCGAAGAGTGTGTGCTGTGGTGTACTGAGAGTCTTTACATTGTAAAGCGGGATGTCTGTCCCATAAGAGGCTACATGGAACCCTTAGTAATCGGGGGGGGGGGGGGGGGGAACACTAAGGAAATGTTAGGCTAGGGAGATGGCTTGTTGGTGCAGAGTGCTACAGTGCAGCCGTAAAGGTGAGAGTTGAAGTGTAAAAAGCTGAACATCCTGCATATAGCTGCAGTCCCAGCTCTGAGATGGCAGAAACAGAAGGATTGCTAGAGCCTCTTGGCTTGCAGCCCAGTTGAGATGATATAAGCTCCAGGTTAGGAGTAAGACCCTGCCTTAAGAAAAAGGTGGGAAGTGATTGAGGGAAAAGGATGTCTCATGTCTGGTTCTGGTCTCTGCATACGTGTGCACAAGACATACACAAATACAAGATCAGATTTGCAGGCCGTCACAGCCTGCTCTAGAGAAACTTACATATGTGACCATAGATACTGATATCTGTGTGATTACCAGGCCTACCCTTTACATCTTACCCAAGAAAAGACTGGAACAAATCCAAGTGCTTACCTTTAGAAAGGGTTTATGAAGTAATGATGATACAACTTAGGGATAAACAAAACTTTAAAATGTGCCGAAAACCAGTGCTTAGCGTAAATGTAAGTCACACCTTAGGAGGGGCATCTCTGCCACACGAGGTTCCAGGCTTAGATGTGTAATGGAGACGAGGCTTCAAGGAAGCAGTTGGGCAGCTGGAGATGTTACTGGTGATCTAGCATTGCCTGCTGTGAATAGGCCCAGGGCTGGTTTCTAGCAAAGCGAGGGAACGGAGGTTTTTTCTGACAACTCACTTGGTCCTTCCAACAAGAACATGTGAGAACAAAAAAAGTAGGTTGTGGAAAGGGGTGTGTTCTAGATTAGAGAGACTTGAGAGATCACCAGCTGTAATGTGCAGGTCTTAGTCATATTATGCCATGGGGTCCCTATTGCAAAATACCTAAGCCAAGGAAGTATATGGGTTAAATAAAACAAACAATGAAGTAATGATTTTAGTTCAGTAAATTCATGGTCATGGCTACTTTGCGGAAGCAAGAAGATGAGTGTGGGAGAGTTCAAAGGGCACAGGTACAGGTAGGGCATGCTCTAGTGTTGAAGAGAAATGAGGTTGGGTGGCTCTTTTGCAAGCAGCTTTACTGACTGATAATGTGACTCAGTGGGAAAGCACTTGCTGCCAAGTCTGCTGACTCAGGTTCAATCCCTGGGATTCACATGACAGAAGAAGAGTACTAACTCTTGCAGAGAACAAGTTCTTCTCTGACCTCCATCCCCTTTAGCAAACAAAATACAATTTAAAACAACAATTTTAGGAGGGTGGCTCTTTAAATATAAATAAATAAATAAATAAAATAACAACTTTATTGTTACATAGTCTGCATCAAATTTACCATAGGATGTATATAACTAAGTCATGAAGAAAAACAGACTGGGAATCAAATCAAATCAAAGCTAACCTCTCAGCCCCATTTGTAGTATATTTAAGGAGTTATGACCGAATCACAATCTAGATTTAGAATTGTCTATAATCTCCAGAGTTCCCTTTTACTCCCCTCTTGAGTCCCTGGCAATGACCGTTCTGTTTTTGATTTCTGCATATTTGCATTTTCTGGTAGCTTATGATCAGACTCAGTGTGGTCCTTTTTTTTTTCACCTGGGATTGTTTTCACCTGGGATAGTGTTGTCAGGTTGATCTACATTGTAGCATGTGTCAGTAGTTCATCCAGCTAGACATAGCTGCCCACTGTCTACCAACATTGAGAGGGCAAGGCCATCCTGGTCTCCATAGCTCCAGGCCAGCCTGTACTACAAAGTGAGATCCTGTCTCAAACAAACAAATAATAGTTCATTCAGCTTCATTGCTGAATTTATTCTATTGTCGAGTTGTTTTGTATTCAGTTACTACAAACTTTTGATGTTTGTGTGGTTCCATGTTTTTATTCCCTGGGTGGCTATCTAGGACTAATAGATTGTATAGTAATTTTTTTTTTCTTTCCAGAGGTAGGGATTGAAAATGTTTACCTGTTTGTAATGTTCTGCGGATTGAACCCAGGGCCCTGAGCAGCTAGGCAAGCATTTTAACTACTGAGTTCCATCCAAAGACCTTTTAACTCTTTCAAACATGATCTCACTAAGTTACCTAGGCTAGCTTTGAACTCTGTGTGTCTAGGCGAGCCTTGAACTGATGGTCCTCCTGCCTCAACCCCAACTAGCTAGGATTATAGGCTTACAACAGGAGGCCTGATTGAAATGTTTAACTGTTTCAGAGCCTGACAAACTGTTCTAGAACATGGATATGGCATTTACTGGTCTCACCTGTGGTGTGTGAGAAATTCTAGCTTCTGTACACCCTTGCCAGCACCTAACATTGTCTCCTGCTGGGGTGTACCCTGTCTCATTGAGTGTCGGCTACATTTTCCTGATGGCTCATAGTATGTTTTCATGTGCTTGCCAAAATTCTGGTATCATCTTTGAACACTCTTCTCAACTCTTGCCAAATGTGTGTGTATGTGTGTTTCATTCAGAAATATTGAGGGGCTAAGATTGTTTTGGGGATAGGACTACTGGTAAGAGGAACAGCAATCAGATGAAGGTAGGCACGGTGTGCATGCCCTTGATCCCAGCATAGAGGTGTGGGTCTCTGTGAATTCAGGGCCAGCCAGAGCTGCATAGTGAATTAGTGAGATCTGTCTCAAACATTCCGTCAAACAGCGTCACTGAATAGTGGAAATGTGGGTGCTGGTTATTGTCATCAGCATGCTGTTCCTTTCATGGACGCTCAGCACTATTGTATACTTAAAATATTTTATACTTAAAATGAGATCTTACCAGATTGTGGTTTCACGAAGCAGTACTTGGAATTATGTTTGTGCCACTTGGCGGCGGCTCCTGGCCACCACAATTTGATTGCTTAGTGGGATACCAGCTCTGTCCGCCTCCCCTGGTGTCTATGAGACTTAGCTAATGCAGCATCTCAGCGCCCTGTAGAACATGAAGTTCTCTACAGACATTTGACAGTCTCATTTGTATTGATAACCAAGTAAGTGTTCATTCATGTATTTCACTTTCCTAGACGATGTGAAGGTAAAGCAGTGAGCAGCTATTGAGCTGTGTGTGACTGTCTACAAATACAGCTGAGCTTGATAAACTCAGGGCAGTGTTTCCTCTAGTCTCCATGCTTGATAACAAAAGAGGGAAAGCCCTGCTTCATCAGAGAGTATAAAATCTCCAAGCTTCAGTGATTTGATAGTTGACATTAAAATCACATCGCTGTAGTATATTGGTTTTTTATTTGTATGCATGGTTTATGCCAAAATGACTTAAGTGCAGCACAAAATAATGCAAAATAAAGCTGTAGTAATCAAGTTAGTTTGATACTGATAATTGAGAGCCCTGAAGAGTGGAAATAAAAGTTGATTGAATTGAGAGTCCAGAAATAAACCTTGATACTTGTTTTTGCTTGATTTTTGAGTATGAGTACCAAGACAGTTCAGTATAGGGAAACAGTCTTCTCCATGAGTAAATGTTAGCTGTCTCTCTGCAGAGGAATACATTCGGATGCCTTCTGCACACTATACACAAAAACTAACTCAAAGTGAGTCATAGAAGTATATATAAAACCTAAAACCAAGCAGGGGAGCATGCACCTGCGGTCCAGCTACTTGAGGGGTTGGGGGATTGTTTGGACAGGGGAGTTGGAATGTCAACCCCAAGTTGTAGCTCCGTAATCAAGTGTCCACCCACCCTACCAGAGAGGCCATGCCTAGATTTGAGCCCCAACACCACAAAGGCAGATTGAAGTTGAAAGGCTTGCTAAATAGAAGAGCTGAACTCCGAAACTCTTTGAAGAAAACAGGAAGTGAAATGCTCATTTAGCATATATACAGTCCTGAGTTCAATCCCTAGTTAAAAAAAAAAAAATTAAAACTTTTGTGTTATAGAAGACATCATGAAAAATTAGCTAAGGCAACCTTATAATGAGGGAAAATATTTACAAATAATATTTGGTGAGATGCTTATTTAAAATAGACACTTCTTTGTATATGTATATGTTCATGTGTGTGTGGGTACCAAAGGTCAATGTCCAGTCTCTTCACCTTTATTACTATACTGGGGGGAGGGGCAGGTGATATCAAACCATTTTATTCACAGACTTGAAAGTGGGAGGGAACAGAGATGCTCAGGAAATCTGATGTCTTTGGCAAGACAGATTTTTCTGGGATTATAGGCATTTGTTACTATGCTCAGCTTTTTAGAATACATAAAGTATTTCCTTTCAGATCTATATTTATTATAAATATCATGTTTGTCTAGAGGACAGATATGTGCACATGAGTGCAGAGGCCAGGAGGTGTGGTCAGATCCCCTGGAGCTGGAGTTACAGGCTGTTGTGAGTTACCCAAAGTAGGTGCTAGGAACTGAACTCAAGCCCTCTACAAGAGCAGTACATACTCTTAACCATGGGACCCTCTCTCTAGCCAGAAGACAAATCCTTACAACTCGGAAGTAAGCAGGCCAGTAACTCAGTTAAAAATGAGCAAGGGTTTTAAGTAAACCTTTCTCCAAAAAGATTATATATAGTGTCCAGTAAACACATGAAAGCAGGCCTGCTCCATTAGCCATAGGGGAAATGAAACTCAAACCTAGCTGTTCACATCCATGAAGGTATCTGCAGTAAAAAACACAATTACATATAGGTAAGCATACAGAAGCTAGAACTGTCTCATGTTGCCAATAGGATTATAAAGTAGTGAGCTGCTTGGGGCATTAGCTGGAAGATCTCAGAAGGTTAAACATAGGCTTTGCACACCACCCAGTAACCTTACTCCTAGGTATACACTCAGCAGAATTGGAAACATGTCCATTAACATCTTGTAGATAGATGTTTATTGCAGCAGTATTCATAACAGAAAAAGAGATGTCCATCTGCCAGTGACAAGAAAAACACGATGTAAAATGGGATGGTGCTTGGCAGTAAGAATGAAGTACTGATCCATGCCATTACATGGACGAGTTTTGTAAACATTGATAGATCAAACAATTTTGAAACAAAACAATTACTCTGTTTATATGAAGTGTTCATATAGATAAGTTTATAGACACATAAAATTAGTGTTGCCTAGGGCTGAGGAAAGTATTAGAGAAGAGAGTGAGTGCAGGGTGAGAAGAACATAAGCTGTTTGTGGTGGCAGTTGTACAACCCTGAGGGTGTGTCAAACCTGGCTTTGTCCGTACTAACAAAGTAGACTGTATGGTGTACGTATAACAAACATTTAAAAGACAAGTAGTGCCTGGGCATTTTGGTACAGAGCTATAGTTTCAGCATGTGAGAAGCTGAGGCAGGAGGATCACAAGTTCCACACCAGTCTGGGCTCTGTAGTAAGAACCTGCTTCTAAAAGATTTAACCATATCAATCTCCAAAATACAAAGAAGTAAGAAAAGGGCACTTGCAAGTAAGTCCTCTTCTGCTTCTCTTCTGTGGACAGGGGAGTGGTGGGTTGTCTCCTAGCCCCCGGTTCATTCTTTATCCCTCTCACGAGGTTTAATGAGTGTGTATATATTTGTGTCGAATTATAGTAACTCGTGATTCACTTCGACAGGAATCAAATTCTTCTTCACATGATGGGGGATTCTTCAATAAACTGGAAGATGACGTTCATAAGATTCTTATTAGAGAAAAAAGGAGAGAACAACTTACAGAATATAATGGAACAGATAATTGTCCTGCTCCAGAGCACAACCAGGCATGTAAAATTAAATTCTCTTAAAATCACAACGTTTTCTTTTTCATTTTAAGGAAAGTAATCTGCATATTTCAATTCTAATTGTATAAAGTCACAGTTTTAGGGTACTATTTTAGTCATTATTCTGCAAAGAATGATGGGTATGTTATGGGTACAGCTAATTCAGTAATGAATATGGAACACATGCTGCATTGTATATATAGCTAAGAATTGGTACTGGGGCCAGGCATGGTGACAAATGCCTGTAATCCCAGCACTCAGGAGGCAGAGGCAGGCAGACCTATATGAGTTCAAGGCCAGCCTGGTCTACCAAGCAAGTCCTGGACAACCAATGCTACTCAAAAAACAAAACAAAACAAAAAACAAAAGAACTGGTACTGGAGAGAGGGTAGCCCCTGTCTCTCAGGCACAGAATAGTAAATACTCAGGTGCCCTGCTCTCTCGGTAAAACTAAGTTGCCTATGTAAGTATAATTAGATGGTTAAGTGGCATTAGTGCTATATAAAGCCTGACCGACAGTGTAATGTAATGGAAAGAGAATAGATATTGAAATCAAACAAATATAACAAAAATATTAGTGTTACAGCTCAGCTGCTGTACTTCACTGGAACAATCATTTTCTTTTTACATGATTATTATGGGAGTTTGAAATTACAATTTCAAATGCTTAACAGTATAAGGGACATAGTATGCATTTAATAGATATTGTTTTGTATAGATAGAGTTGTGAGTGCAAAAAAATGTAACAAGAATGGACATTAAAATGGGCTTCTGTGAGTGAGTTAACCCAGAAGCAGAAAGACTCAAATGGTATATACTCACTTACATCTGGACACTAGCCCAAGGGGCATGTCCCATGAAAGTCTTCACTTACCAGGAAAGTGGGACAGAGGGAAGACTTCCTATACGGACTCTAGGTGAGAGAATCAAGGGAGAATGGGGAAATAGAAGGACCCAGAGGGTCCTAGAAACCTACAAGTAGGTCATTATGATGGGCGGATCTGGGCCCAGAGGTCCTTCTCAAACTATGGCACCAGCCAAGGACAATACATGCAGTAAACTTCAAACCCCTACCCAGATCTACCCAATGGACAGGACATTCCTGCACAGTTGAGTGGAGAGTGGGGTCTGACTTTCACACGTACTCTGGTGCCACATATTTGACCACATCCCCTGAATGGGGAGACCTGGTGGCACTCAGAGGAAGGATATCAGGCTACCAAGAAGAGACTTGATACCCTATGAGCATATACAGGGGGAGGAGGGCCCCCTCAGTCACAGTCATAGGGGAGAGGAGTAAGGGGAAAATGGGAGGGAGGGAGGAATGGGAGGATACAAGGGATGGGATAACAATTGAGATATAATATGAATAAATTAATAAACTATAAAAAAAAAGCTGATACCATTTCATAAACTGTCAAATGAAGAATGCTTGATCCAGGAAAAAAAAAAAAAAGATGGGCTTCTGGAGAGAAACTAACATTTCATTTGGAAGCTAACCAGACAGAGAATCTGAACATGTAAAGATGAGGAGGAAACTAGAATGTCTTGAGTAAACTAGAGACATGGTGAGACAGAAGGCAGTTTAATTAAAGAAAACGCTGTGTGCGTCTGATGAGGTAGGTTGGAAAGGGTTGTATAATACTTAAAGCCTAGCTTGTGATTTAGTTTATAGACAGGAAAGAATTTTTGGAATTTTTTAGCAGAATAAATATTTATTTAGTAATAATAATTTTATTGAAGTGTCTAGGAAAAATTGAAGGGAGATGAAGAGTTATCTGCATAGGGCTAGATAACAATTAATTGTAAGGATACAGGATAGCATAGCATCCTAAGTAGAATGCAAATTGGTATAACCATTTGAAAAAACACTGTAGTGCCAGACGGGTAGCACACGCCTTTAATCCTAGCACTCAGGAAGTAGAGGCAAGTGGATCACTGAGTTCAAGGCCAGCCTGGTCTATGACAACCAGAGATCACCAAGGCGGTGGGGGGGTGGACAACTTTTAAACTTGAAGCTGATGGACATGGCTAATTCTACACATTTGATTTTTGTTCTTGTTTGTTTGGTTGGTTTTTGTTTGTGTGTGTTTGGTTTTTCAAGACAGGGTTTCTCTGTGTATCCCTGGCTGTCCTGGAACTCAGGCAGATCTCCGAATTCAAGACCGACCTGGTCTACAGTGTGAGTTCTATGACAGCCAGGGCTACACAGAGAAACCCTATCACAAAAACAAATCTCACTTGGTGTCACTATTATGTAACTAGTATCATATAATTGAATGAAGGTCACAGTTGCCTAAGAAATAAGGTCTGGAAATCTTCTTAATCTTTTCACAAAGGACTATTGTAAATAATGATAGATGGAGCAATCTTGGTCAAAAAGCAGTATTTTTCTTTTTTCAGGAAGTGGGTCTAAAGGATGGAAGAATTGAAAGACTAAAGTTAGAACTTGAAAGGAAAGATGCTGAAATTCAGAAGCTCAAAGCTGTGATCACCCAGTGGGAGGTGTGTGTATATCCACTTTTTTTATAAGACAAGAATTATGGACTTACATTTTCTGGGGTCTTTTATATATGTTTATTATTCAGTTACTAGAAATAGTCATTCTGCTATTCAGGTTTTCTGATTATTCACTTAAAGTCTGAATAATGGTATACATTTTGTTTTAAAATATTTATCTTAAAATATATAATGTACTATATGTATTTAGATATATTAACTATTTTAAGCATGTGATTCAATAGCATTGTTTATTTAGTTAGGGTTTTTTTTGTTTTGAGACAGGCTCTCACTGCATAGACCAGGCTGGCCTCAAACCCACAGAGATCTGCCTGCCTCTGCCTAAGACTAACACCAGCAGAGTTAAGTACCTTTTCACTATTGTATGATGTGACTGCTTTTCTCATACAGCAACTGTAGCCACCAAACAGCTCACTGTTCCCACCCTGCCCCTAACAACAGTTCATATCTGTGAATTGCCTGTCTTGATCCCTCACTTTGGAGAATTATACAGTGTTTGTCCTTTTCTTTCTGGCTTATTTCTTTTTACATAGTGTTTCTCCGTATTGCAGATTTATCAGAACTCCATCCCTTGTCCCATAATTTTTTTGTTTTTGTTTTTTGTGTTTTTTTTTTTTTTTGGTTTTTGGTTTTTGGTTTTTGGTTTTTCGAGACAGAGTTTCCTCTGTGTAACCTTGGCTGTCCTGGACTCACTTTATAGACCAGGCTGGCCTCAAACTTGCAGCGATCGCCTGCCTCTGCCTCCCAAGTGCACTACTATGTCTGGCCATCCCACACTCTTAAGTGTACACACCACACTTTGTGCACTGGTGCAGCTGTCAGGGATCCTGCTTTGAGTTCTTCAAGCATTTTGAATAACTAGCAATAGAATTGCTGTTTATGCAATAGTTCTGTGTTACTCTTTATGTGACTGCCAAGCTTTTCCAAAGCAACTGTTATATTATGTTTCTACCAAAAATGCACAGGGATTCTAATTTCTCCATATCCTTGCTAATACTGTGTATCCAATTGTTTCTTTTTAAAGATTAATTTAATTTTGTGTGTGTGTGTGTGTGCTTGTATGTGTGCACATGTATGTTCAGAGGTCTGTAGAATCCAGAAGATCCCTTATCAGATCCCCTGGAGCTGGAATTAGAAGTTGTGAGCCACCTAATGTTGGTGCTTAGAACCAAACTTGGGTCTTCCTCAAAGAACAGCAAGTGCGCTTGACCGTGAGCCAGCTCTCCAGCTCTTACAATGTCTTTAGCCACAAATTTAGGGAGCATTCTCTTGCTACTCCCCTTTAGACTGTGACAAAGACACTCCTGTTCCTCAAGCATCATCTGTCTCCTGACTAATGTTAGGCACTGATCACTTACTGAGAGCCATCCTTTGCGAGGGTCTAGGGCTGCTGTGTGCTCTCTGCCATCCGCTCTGTGGTAGCTGCTTGGTTGTTTGGTTTGGTTTGGTTTTGGTTTTTCAAGACAGGGTTTCTCTGTGTAGCCCTGGCTGTCCTGGACTTGTTTTGTAGACCAGGCTAGCCTCGAACTCACAGTAATCCACCTGCCTCTGCCTCCTAAGTGCTAGATTAAAGGTGTATGCCACCACACCCAGCTAGCTGCTTGTTTTTTGTTTGATGAGGCCCTAGGTGAAACACCAACACTATAGAAATAAAAACAAAACTGGCAAATTCTGCACATACATGGTACATGCTGAGAGAAAGAAAGATGAAAGGTTTTTACACTGATATTTTTAGGCTTTTATCTTTTTATAACACTCAATATATTGTTTTCACTAAGTATTTATTGTTTATTAGGGCTTGAAATATTTTAGAGTACTAGAAGAAATGTTTAATGAAGACTATTGAGGGAGATATCAAAACCCCAAATGGTCTGTGTGGGAGCAGAGTTGTCTTATCCAGTGAATGAAGGAATGTACATTCTCACTAGGCTTAGCGGGCTCCAGGGATCAAACTCAAGTCATCAGGCTTTACCCTCTAAGTCATCTTACTGCACACTTAAGTTTTTATAGGGTTAATTAAGCAGTTCTGTTTGTACCTTCCTCCATTCTGTTTATTTCATAAATGATTTGCGTTTTTAAGCAAGCATAAAATGCACAGCCCAATAAACTGAAAGTAGACTGTAATTTATCATTGACTTTAAAAAAGTTAAAATCTCTTTTCTTTGACTGTTAGGCAAAGTATAAAGAAGTAAAAGCAAGAAATGGACAATTGCTGAAAATGCTTCAGGAAGGAGAAAGTAAGTGACACACATACTTTTAGGTTTTTGGTTTTTTGATGACATTGTTGGTGTTAAACTATTTTATGTATATGGATGGGGTGTGTGTGTGTGTGTGTGTATGTGCGCACGCTCGACATATTTTATCAGTACAACAAAATTTAAAAATTGCCAGTGGTACAAGTTGGATAGTTCTTATAACATCAATAAAGGCCTTTAGAGCAGCTGTCTTTATGCACATTTGCCACTATTCAGATGAGAGTGTTGAGGTTCTACTTCAGTACTGCACCAAGACAGGCGTGGTGGTGCGTACCTTTGACCCAGTACTGTGGAAGCAGAGGCAAGTGGATCTCTGAGTTCTACACCAGCCAAAGCTACATAGTGAGATGCCTGTCTTAGAAAAACAAAAAAGGAAACAAAATACAATCTTGCTTTTAAAATTAGTCAAGAACCCAGGTCTAATAGTTCGTGTCTGCAATCTTCCAGCACTTTGGAGACTGAGGAAAGAGAATCAGAAGTCCAAGGGCCAACCTGAGCTAAAAGTAGAAAGATGCCTGAGAAGATAACACTAAGTTGCTCTATCAAACATGATAAACCCAAGTTTGATCCCTGGAGCTTATGTGATAGAACTAAAGAACGGACTTCCACAAATTATGCTGACACATGTGGACTGTGGCATGCACGCGTGCACGTGCGCACAAACACACACACAGTATATAAGTGTAACAAAAAAATAAAAGTAATAGGATGTAATAGATAAATATTCAAGATGCTTAGTTTTTCTGTGTAATTTTTCTATTTTCTTTTCTTTTCTTTTCTTCTTCTTTTTTTTTTTTTTTCTTTTTTTTTTTTTTTTGAGACAGGGTTTCTCTGTGTAGCCTTGGCTGTCCTGGAATCACTTTGTAAACCAGCCTGGCTTTGAACTCACAGTGATCTGCCTGCCTGTGCCTCCCCAGTGCTGGGATTAAGGGTGTGCACCACCATGCCTGGCTTTCTATTTTCTTATGTATCTGTCCCTAGTTATTGTAAATTGAATAATTAACTATCATATCTATGCAATTACTATTTCAACACCATAGAAAAATTTAAATTACTTTTAAAAAAACTGCTGTAATAATAGTGACCAGAATTTACTGGTGAGAAGTGAGACCAGTCAGGCTGCAGAAGAACATGCACTAAGCAAAGAGGAAGAAATCATTGCTCTGAGTGCATAGCACTGGAGTGACTGAGACAGTAACTCTGCTTTCCTTTCAGTGAAAGACAAGGCAGAAATCCTTCTGCAAGTCGATGAGTCACAGAGTATCAAGAATGAGCTGACAGTCCAGGTGAGGGCTATGGGGTGGGCTGGCTGCCTCTGTTACGTCTTGGGAGGTCTTAATTGTTGTGCCCAACTAAATAGAAAGACAGCTTATTAAGCAGACAGAGAGCAGTAGAAAGTGTTAGCATTGTGCACTAGCATGGTGGGCATAGACATCTCTGGGTGTGGCTTTCTGCTGTTCACAGTGAGCATGTCCTTCTGCTCAAGTGCACACCTGCAGAGTGCCTCATGGGAATCATGGAAGAGCACTTCTGATACTGACAGTTGTCAAATTTTATCATACTGGATATGTTTAGAATTAATGTACTTCCCAAAGGGCCAAAAGAAATTTTCTTACTTTTTATTTGGATGTAGGTGTCTTCACTTCACGCCGCATTGGAACAAGAGCGATCTAAAGTGAAAGTATTACAGGCAGAATTAGCCAAATACCAGGTATGTTTTTATAACTTCAAAGTTTGCTTCATAGCTACAATAGGAGTAGATACATTATAAGAATAAATGTGCACTGGGTGTGGTGGCAATGCCTTTAATACCAGCACTCGGGAGGCAGAGGCAGGTGGATCGCTGTGAGTTCGAGGCCAGCCTGGTTTACAAAGCGAGTCCAGGACAGCCAAGGCTACACAGAGAAACCCTGTCTCAAAAAAAACAAAAAACAAAAACAAAAACAATAAACATGCTATTTTATTTTTAAACCATAACTTTTTTTGGTTTTTTGTTTGTTTGTTTGTTTTGCTTTCTTCAAGACAGGGTTTTTTTGTGTATCCTTTGCTGTCCTGGACTAGCTTTGTAGACCAGGTTGACCTCAAACTCACGAATATCTGCCTGCCTCTGCCTCCCTGGGTGCTGGGATTACAGGCATGCACCACTGTGCTCGACTTTTAAGCCATAATTTATTATCAGATACATTGGTGATTTTGTAAAAAGAGAGAGAGAGAGAGAGAGAGAGAGAGAGAGAGAGAGAGAGAGAGAGAGAGAGAGAGAGAGATTTTACTTACATGTATGTTTGTGTGTGGAGGGGGGAGTGCCTTTGGATGACAGAGAGAGTATTGGATCCCCTCAAGCTAGGCTTAGAAACACTTGAAAACCTCATGACCTGGGCTAGGAACTGAACTCAGATCCTCTGGAGGAGCAGCAAGCACTCTTAACCACTGAGCCATGGCTCTAGGTGTTATTGGCCAGGTAACAATGTACCTTTTCAAAAATTAAAAGTAATTCTAGGAGTAGGGTGTGGTGGCACATGCCTGTTATCCCAACACTTGAGAGACAGAGACAGGCAGATCTTTGTGAGTTCGAGAACAGCCTGGTCTACAAAGTGAGTCCAGGAAATCCAGGGCTACACAGAGAAACCCTGTCTCGAAGAAAAAAAAGCAACTCTATATATTGGTATATACAACAGTAACTAAAGTGATTCAGGAAATGCATTGGAGCTATGTAGACAGTGTGCAGCACTAATCATATAACAGGAAACACAAGTGACATATACCACAGGCGTGATGCAGTTGCTCACTTGGGTATAGTTGTACCTGCCAAGTATCTCCTCTGTAGATTGTAGATATCTGCCCTTCTTACCTGACAGGTAATAATACAGCAGATATTTGAGATTCTTTCATACCCATTGTTGTTATCTGCATTTGTTATTATCTTGATATTTTAGATTCTGCTAAGCTTAAGATAATTCACCTCTTCTTTTCCTGTATGAAACAACTGGAAGTAACCAGTATTTTCCATTAATAAGTGTGTTTTTACTTACCTACACATATGTGCATAAATGAACCATGTGAAATCATGGTCAGAAAGGTTTGAAACCCACTAGGGGCATAGACAATATAAAAATTATTTAATCAAGCCTGACATGGTAGCACACACCTATAATCTGAGCCCTTGGGAGGCAGAGGCAGGCGTTTTTCTACGAGTTCATAGCCAATCTGATCATAACGAGACATTGAAAGCAGTCCTTGTATGTCTGTTATTTGGGTTTGTTTTTTGTTTTGTTTTTTAAATCTTACTGACTTTTTCACATTAGCAGTGTCATAGTCAATGATGTTTATCCTAGGTGTGTTATTGGTAATTCTCACCATTGAGAAGCATGATAAGAATTTTAAGATATTTTTGATACTAACAAGAAGTAAATTCCTTAAATATGTTATTACACATTTAATTTCCCACAAAAATAAGTATATTTTTTCCCTAAATGGTCCTCTGGGTGATTGAGAATGAATAACAGTATATATATATATATATACACACACACACACACACACACACACACACACACATACATACATACACATACACACATATACATATACACTTTTTTTTTTTTTTTTTTTTTTTTTTTTTTTTTTTTTTTTGGTTTTTCAAGGCACACTTTCTCTGTGCTGTGTAGCCTTGGCTGTCCTGGACTCGCTTTGTAGATCAGGCTAGCCTCAAATTCACAGCGATCTTTCTGCCTCTGCCTCTCGAGTGCTGGGATTAAAGGCATGCACCACCATGCCTAGCTCAGTATTCTAATATTTAAAAGAGTTTTTGTTGTTCTTTTAACTTAGAAGACTGGTGTATTTAACTCCAAAAGGGAACCTGTAGGGTGGAAACAGTGAAAGAAATTAAGATACCTGCTGATGTTTCAAATGAGCCTGGGCCTGCCATGCCCCTAATATGAATTAGAAATATACTTTTAGCGAATTCTTATTTTGTTAAATATTTATATGTGTGAGTGTTTTGCCCTTATTCCCAGCCTGAAAATCAAATTTCTAATGCTGGGGCTGAAGAGTTGGCTCAGCACTTAAGAACACTGACTTTTCTTCCAAAAAGACCTGGGTTCAATTTCCAGCACCCACATGGCAGTTCACAACTGTCTGTAACTTTAGCTCCAGGAAATCTGACACACTCCTCTGTCCTCTATGGGAACTAGGCACAAAAGTAGTACACAGGCATATATGCAGGCAAAACACCCATATGCAAAAAATAAAATAAATTTTTTACAATTCTAATACTGTTTAATAGAAACAAAACTATAAAGAATGTGAATTATGAATTAAATTAACAAAATTATAATGAATTGAATTGCCAAATTTGTTGATTATATGAAACTAATAAACTATGTTATTGTTTGATTTTGTACTTTTTAAAGTATTTAAAACAAAATGAGCTCTCAAAAATGAGATATTTGTGATCTTGATTGATTCAGCCTAAAGAGACCCATATAGAAATACTATTACTTTCTGTAGCATTTGTAAAAGTAACTGAGAGCAGCTGGTTTTGCATGCTCCTAAACTAAATGCCGTGAGCTGGTGTACCTTCAATAATGTGCTCTGCTTTTCTTTACAGGGCGGCAGAAAAGGGAAAAGGAACTCTGAGTCTGACCAGTGTAGGTGATTACGGTAGCCTTTGAGGTCAGCACAAAATACTTCCAGAATTTTGCAGAAATGTGTATATTTAATGCTGTGCAACTGCTAAACTGCAGGGTTTTTTTGTTGAAGAAACTAAAAGCAACTAGCTCATTTAGAGTCTACAATTTTGTTCTTTTGGCCTAAAGTTAAAAGAAAATAGAGAATTCCAGCAGAACTTGATTATTGTTTTCTGTCCAAACTTCTTATGACTTTAGTTTTTCATCAGTCAATAAAATTACTTTACTCTTCCACTAACCTGCCTGATCTGTAAAGTCTCCTGAACAGTGTGGTATTGTCCTTGCTCAGCTTCCAACACCTTTGTGTGCTGAACCTTACAACTTCCAGCACTCACATGGCAGCTCACAACTGTATCTCGAGTTCCAGGGCATCCAGTATCCTCAAACAGACACAACAACAGTGCACAGAAAAATTAAGTAAAAAGAAAAGAAAAGCTCTTTTAGTGACAGGTGGTGAATGCAAGGACTCATAGGGTTAAAAGTGACAGAGCCAGTCCTGAACAAGACACATATATAGTCTTTGTAAGGTTCAGGGAACATTGGAAAAGAGTAGAAAGAAAGAAAAAAAATATAGGGAGAAGGGCTGCAAATTGTTATCTTCTGGACAAGACACAGACATTGCAATCATAAACTCAAAGCAGCTGTAGATACATCCTCAAGATCTGCACAAGCAGCCACCAGATGTGGAGAGAGGATGGGTCCAGGGGCCCAACCCTCCACAGCTGAAGTATCTGTTACTGATAGATTCAGGGGGAGAAAGAATCATTGCCCTTTGCATACACATTATGACCACACCAGATCCAATGGATAATTCCAATGTAATCATCACATTTAGCCTTGGGTAAAACCACAAGGGTCACAGACAAAGCCAAAGTCAATGATGTGGGAAAGGACTGAAAGTGATACAGTGAGATGGGGGCAGGGGGAGGAACCTAGGGGAGTGAGGGGTATTGGGGGTGGAAGCAATAAGAGTATGAAGGGAGAGAGAGTAATCGATGTATTACATGTATGAAATTGTCAGCTCTTATAAAAGTTGCACTTCCCATTCCAGAAGCTCTGGGTTACTAGACAAAAATTCCAGTTCTGGTTATGAGATACCTCTCCAGGAACTATTGGCCAGGAAGGTCCCAAAAAGACCTCCTAAAATAGGCGAGTTATGGCCATTGCACTGCTTCGCCTGTCACACCGGATGGTAAGACCTCCTTTTTGTTGATGACAACCACACACCTTGGTTGCAGAGTACATAGAAGCCATGTTGGAGCCAAGCAGGATGCTTCCTCACTGCTAACAGGCCTTTATGGTGCCAGGAGATGCTATGTAGGCAGTGTGGGGAATAGAGGAAGTCAGAATTTACATTTCCCAGTTTTGGACCTTGCAAACTACAATATCAGGTTGCCAGGAAGCTTACAGAAATAATAGTGGCATAATGGTTATAGGGGTTACCAATGGTCTCTGCTTGCCTCTGAGGCCCATTCCGTAGGAGGGAAATCATACTTTGTGCTGTGGATCTGTCAAAGACCGTTGTTGGGGGATCTCATAAGCACTTTTATTTGCTAAATGGTCGTCTTATCAAACCCTTTGACTGGTTCAGTGCTCAGTTTTGATCCGAGAAGCTTTTTATAGCAAACAGCAGTTAATGCAGACTCATGACTGGTCAAGATACTGAGAACAAGTGACTGTGTTCTCAACCTTAAGTGGGACACCTATATCACATACATCTCACACCAGAGCTCAGGGATCATTGAAGAAGCAAGATCAGAAGGAATCTAAGCCAGATGATGAAGATCCGGGGTATGAAAGGATATCTTGACATGTCTGTGGCATTCATGAACACAAAACAGCTGTAATTGTCAGCATAGGACCTGTACAAGACTGAACCCCTCAACATTCAGTCCTGGAAGGAGAGGGACTCGTGAGGTCCCATCCAGTATTTCTAATGGCAGTCACTGGTTTGGGGAAAGGAAATTCATTGTCTTTAGTGATGTAGCCATTGGTCAGTTACCCATATTCCAATGGATGCCCATATACCCATGCCCATGTGAATGACATTGGTTAAATCCGTAAGTCACAGCAAAAACTAAGACATGAAAGTGGAATGGGGATTAGAAACAGGAAGTGTAGCCAAAAGGAGGACAACAGAGAAGAGTGCGATTAAGCTGTATTATATACATGTACAAAGTTGTCACAGATTAAATTGATTTTATAAGTGATGTTTGTCATTAATAAAATTTATCTTGGGGGTGGAGAGATGGGTCCGCGATTAAGAGCACTGTATGCTCTTCCAGAGGTCCTGAATTCAATTCCCAGCAACCACGTGGTGGCTCACAACCATCTATAGTGTGATCTGATGCACTCTTCTGGCCTGCAGGTGTATATGCAGGCAGATCACTATATACATAATAATAAATAAATCTTTAAAATATAAAAACAAAGCTGGGTGTGGTGGGGCATGCCTTTAGTCCCACCCGTGGGAAGCAGAGGCAAGTGGATCACTATGAGTTGGAGGCCAGCCTGGTCTACAAAGCAAGTTCAGGACAGCCAAAGATACACAGAGAAACCCTGTCCCAAAAAACCAAAATAAATAAATAATAAAATCTATCTTTTTCCTGTCCTTTTAGCTTTTCTCCCTGAAGCAAAGATCCTTGGGTCTCATTTGGAGGGTTCAACTTAGTTGACATATTATGGAAATTCTGAACTGTTGAAGCACTTCTGTCACAGAACAAAAACATCCACTGTTACACTTAGAGCAGGATTTAAGATTTACCTTTTCCCTTTAACCAACTGTGCTGGCCAGTTTTATGTCAGCCTGATACAGCTAGACATAATAAAAATTAATTGAAAACATTGAGAAAATGCCCCAACCAGGTTTGCCCATGTAGCATGTACTTTTAAAATCTCTTTTAATTTAGGGCCAGGCATAGTGGTGCATGTCTTTAATCCCAGCACTCAGGAGGCAGAGGCAGGCAGGTCATTGTGAGTTCGAGGCCAGCCTGGTCTACAAAGTGAGTCCAAGACAGCCAAGGCTACACAGAGAGACCCTGTCTTGAAAAAAACAAAAACTAGGAGAGAAGGAAGGTTAATGGGAAGTAGGGGTGGAGTTCTCCTTGACTACTTCCAGTTAGTTAGGGTTGTCAGGTTCTCTGGAGCAATACCAATCTCAGTTGTTGGGATATCCAGCAGTTCAGCAAGACCAGCAACAGCGAACAAATGAGCAGCCTTCTTCCTCCTCTGGCCATCTCCTCAAAGCCCTCCTCCTCTCTCTGGGCTCTAATATTTATACCCTCTCCAAGTCCTGAGACTGCAACTATCTGAAATAAACTTTTTCCTCTACAAGTTGCTTTTGGCCACAGCGGTTTTTTTATAGCAATAGAAACCCTAATGTTCTCACTTTTGAGTTGTTACCAACTGGACAACAGAGGGCATATGAAAGACTGGTGGAGTGAAAACAGTTCTGTGACCATGAACTGACAGTCACTGCTGCTGACCCGACTGACCACACTTGAATACATGCTTATGGTAAGAGCTGACTCCCCGGTGAGCTGGGGTGGTGTGCCAAGCTGCTGAGGCACTGGCAACAGACAGAGCTGCTGCCTGTGTGCATTGTGCAAGGCACAACACCAGCTGTCATCACTGGCCATAGCATGGTCAGCGTATCTACAGCAGCGGCTCCTGATGAGGCTCACAATTACCTCAGTGGCTGGGACAGTGTTCTTAGACTGCAGCCCCTCAGGAATACAGGTGCCTTTTTGGTTTTCCGAGACAGGGTTTCTCTGTGTAGCCTTAGCTGTCCTAGACTCGCTTTGTAGACCAGGCTGGCCTCAAACACACAGCCATCCACCTGCCTCTGCCTCCAGTGCTGGCATTAAAGGCACGCACGACAATGCCCAGCTACAGGTGGTTTCTTTTGTGGTTGGTATTTTTTCAGCCTACGGTATTTCTACCTCACCCCAATCAGTTGATTTTAGCCACATGGTTACATGGTTTTGGTTCTTAAAGCTAATGTCTTTTTTTTTTTAAACTCTGTGAGCTTTTTACAATCCAATAGCTGGCGTACCTTTCATTGTGAAGGTCGTTACCCAGTGTCACTAGTCAAGGCACTTAGTGTACAATCTCACATTCTATCTCCTTTATTTTTAATCCACACTCTTTTAATATTATATCTTTTTGGTACTAAATGTAGCTGCCCCAAGAAAAGAGTAACTTCCTTGTAGCAGCTTCCTAGGTGATGATAAGGACATAAGAGGTGGCATAGGAAGCTTGTAAATTTACTTTGAAAATCCAGAATTGCTAGGGAAATCCTGGGAGTGGATCTGTCTTTCCTCTCATGGCAACTGCATGCTTGGCTGGTAGGTACTCTGAATGCGAAGTCGCTCAAAGAAGGCCCAAGGAATCTGAGCTGCACCCTACTTACCTCCTGCCTCCTGTTGGATTGATGTGGTAATGAGCACTTGGTTGAGAGCCTTTCTCCCCAAATGTTCCAAGAGTGGCCGGTGTAGACCAAAATGGGGACATAATGGGTCTTAAGTATTAGAAATACAGCACTCGGGAGGCAGAGGCAGGTGGATTGCTGTAAGTTCGAGGCCAGCCTGGTCTACAAAGCAAGTCCAGGACAGCCAAGGCTACACAGAGAAACCCTGTATCAAAAAACTAAAAAATAAAAATTAAAAAACCAAAAAGTATTAGAAATATGTAGGTCCTTGGAACTTGCAGAAAATGGACTCTGAATTTTAGAGCTACTTTAGATATTTTAGTTTTGGAGAGGCTATCTGATCCAGAGTTGGCTGGGACAGCTGTATGCCATCAGACAGCTCTGGCCACAGGTGAGTCTTCTCAGACTGTTGTTAAGAGTGTCTGGCAGGTCCTGGCCTTCGTCAGGTACTCTCCTGGGAAGCTCGGCCCTTTGAGCACAATTCCTCAAGTGCGTGCTCCAGGCAGAAAATGGGGAAGCACAGAGTCAGTGGAGCTTAGGGCCCCAAAACCCCAGCAAGGCAGCAGTGAGGGCCCAGCCTGACTTGGGCAAGTCGGTGGGTGGCTGCTTTGTGAGCAACCAGTAACAGGCTCTGAAACCAAGAGAGGCAGAGTCAGGAACACAGTTTTGTCCGGGCCGACAAAATGGTTGCTTGAGGAACAACCAGCCACTTGCTCCTGCAGATGGGCACTGCACTGGGCGTAGCAACACTAGAAAGATGGCACTGACATGCAGGTGAATGGTGGAAGGAAGCTCTCAGCTGACTGATCTGCAGCCAAGCCTCGGGGGTACAGGAATGAACTCTTTGTGGAAAAGGGGAGCCTGCCCTTCCCCAGAATAAGTGATGAGTACCAGATGTCTTTGATGAAATAAATGAAGCTGCCCCCCCCTCTTTATTTTGTGTGAAATGGGACTTAGAAACCTTGGTCAGTGGGAGGGGTTTTGAGGGTGAATGTGTTTGATTTGCTGGGGCTAGAGGAGCCAGGGATACTTGATTTACATAAAGTGACACAGTCTTATCATAAGAGGGGGAACACAGTACTTAACTATCCTATGGGTGTGGGAAGAATGCCACGTGTGGTTCAAGGTCATTGGTTGAAAGCCAAGTCACCAAGACATCTCATTAGTTTAGGGTGGGTGTTTCCAGAAATCCCCAGGTACTTGCTGAATGGGTTTCTTATCAGGAAAGGTTTGGGCTTGTATTCTCCCTGAGGGCTATGTGATGCTCTTTAGAAGATCTGGAGTTTCCCAGATCAGGTGGAGAGGGCACACAACTGAGAAAGGGAGTCCTGTCATTTTATACCAAACTCAGAGGCTATCCAGAATTGCCAGACTTCGATGTTAACAGCAGGGTCCCACATCAACTTGCTTCTGCCTCTCTTATGGAGAATATCTGTCAGCACATTGAGCATCTTCCCACTAGCATCATCCTGTTTACCCTTTGCCAGCCATCCTGTAGGATAGATGAATGCTACTTACAGTGTGGCATGGATACCATGCTTTGGATTGATTGCTCTTAGGTAGGCTCTCCACAAACAAGAACTTGACCGAATATCCAAACTGAAGTGTAGCTATCAACCATCTTGGAGGTCCCACCTACCTGTACTTCCCAATTGATGTGGGTCACAATCTTGGCCTCCAAAAATTACAAACAACACACAAGTCATCAGTAGCATCCCACTTAAAAACATGGGACTTGGGCTCATCTTAAGAGCCTTGAGAGCTCAACAGATCTCTGGTAACTGGGAAGACTGACTAAAAATAAGACTGCTTAGGGTCACTTCAAGGTGCCTCTCAGCAATGACTGTGTGTGTGTGTGTGTGTGTGTGTGTGTGTGTGTGTGTGTGTGTGTGTATCTTGCATATGTTATTCCATAAAATCGAAACCACTCAGTTGGAAGAGATGGAACAAAACTTGGACTTAATTTTACTGGAGTGATCAATGATGTCACATTAGTCTGGAATACTGTTCAAATTGACCACAACTCACTGTTGTTGTAACCAGTAGCACTGCCCTACATTTCTTCCTTGCAGGCTATGACAAAAGATATGAAAACTCTTATACATCCAGTGTTGGGACTAATGCTTCGGGCCAAATGGTAAAGTCAATACAGATACAATAATCAGGATGTAGCTGAGGTAGAGTCCGGTGGGTTTGGTATTTGTTCAGAGACACTGGGACTGGAGCACTAGGGAATGTGGTGGCTAATTCTTCAGGCTGATCTTGTCCTGCTAGGAGCCCTGTGGACAGGACAGTAGCCTTATTAATACAGATTCTGGATTTGTTCCAGCATCTGGAGTTCAGATTGATCAGTGACCACAGGATTGTCTCACTCATGGGAAAGTTTACCAGCAGTCAAGACTGCACCAACAGTGTGTGGATATTTTAAATACAATTCTTCGTGGGGTCCTCCTGCTTGCATGTTGATGTGTGACAAAACTTTTCCCTGGGGGGAGACACAATACACAGTCATCTCCTTACCACAGATAGAGCCCATGACAGACCAAAGCAGGGATACCACCAAAGTACAATTTTGTGAACCAATGAATTTTATTGGGGTTACTTAAAGGACTCGAGGTGATGAGCAGAAATGACTCAAAGACAGCTGAATCACCAAAGCTCACCCTAGCGGGGTGACACAGCTCACAAAGCACACTACACAGATTTCAGGCAAGTAAACACATTGGAAGTACCCTTTCCAGGTTCCTGTGTTGGTCTAAACTTCTTCTTTGCAGTTTGGCTTGTCTGAGAATCTTCTTTGCAACACTGTTCCTATTGCTTACTCTGGCCAGGAGAGGCCCTAGACAATCTGGGTCAGTTTCAGAGACTTCTTGAAGCTATATGAATTGTTTGCTCTCCTAATTAAGGAGTTTCCCTGTAGGATAGAATGTTTCAATCTCAAAGGAAACTGTTTCACAACACCTGTCCAAGTGTAGCCTACAGAATCCTTGGTTACACTGTTGCATGCAAAAGAGGCAGCTTATCTGGGTGGGCCAAACATCTTAAAAAGAGAAAAGGCAAACAGACAACAGCAGAGGGTAAATGATGTAGTCACAGAGTGAGTGTCCCCTAGAAACCAGAAAAGGCAAGGGCTGGCTTGATTCCCCCTGAGTGTTCCAGAGGTAAAAAGCCTTTCATTACAGACCTGATTTCCATCCTGATGATGTTTTCCCTCAGATGCCTTATCATAGCTTTGTTTCATAAAACAGTTTGAAACTGTGTTACTGCAGGGCATCTACCATTTCCATTCAGCTCTCCCTCTGATGGCTTCAACTGTATACGGCTACTAGAGAAGCCCAGGAAACACGTTGTATTTCAATTAGCTTATTCATTCATTCACTCATTTAGGTTTTTCCAGACAGGGTTTTTCTGTGTAGCCCTGGCTGTCCTGGATCGCAATCTGTAGATCAGGCTGGTCTCAATCTCACAGAAATCTGCCTGCCTCTGCCTCCCGAGTGCCCTCTTCCGCCACCACCACCACCACCCAGCCAGGAAACACATTTTAGATCCAATTGTAGGGGTAAATCTGCCATCTGCAAAGAAAATTATTAGGCTTGCAATTTTTTTAAAATACATTTTTATTAATTTATACATATTACATCTCAGTTGTTAGCCCATCCCATGTATCCTCCCATTCCTCCCTTCCTCCCACTTCCCCCCTACTCCCCTCCCCTCCCCTAAGTCTGTGTCTGAGGGGGACCTCCTCCCCCTGAATATGCTCATACGGTATCAAGTCTCTCCTTGGTGACCTATTATCTTTCCTCTGAGTGCCACCAGGCATCTCCGTCCAAGGGACATGTTCAAATATGGGGCACCAGAGTTTGTGTGAAAGTTAGATCTCCTTCTCCACTCAGGGTTAGGGTTAAAAGCCAGTGTGATCCAGCTAGAGCCTGCCTATCAGAGCACTGTTTCTAGTTCCCAGGAGAACCAGTCTTGCAACTTCTGTGAGATGGGCAGCTCTAGGTTGTATTCCCATAATCAGCAGCGCTGTGTTTGTAGAAAATGCCACAGGAAGATGCACAGGCCTAAGTAAATCTTAGTGTGAAATACAACTGAAGTTAAATATAAGTTTATAATGGAATCTTGGCAACACTATAACTGGGGGAAACACACTAAGATTTATTCTGAGACAAGGGTGGTGGCGCATGGCTGTAATCCCAGCACTTAGCCAGCCTGGTCTACAAAGCGCAAGTCCAGGGCAGACAAGGCTACACAGAGAAACGCTGTCTTGAAAAACCAAAATAAATAAATAAATAAACAAACAGACTTATTCTGAGTATTACACAGACTTGGAACTAAACTTAAAATAACACACCATTTCTTTTACTTTCTTTTGAGGTCAGCCTCAAACTCTGTAGCTGGGGATGATCTGGAACTTTGGACCCTCCTGCCTCTACTAATATTCCTGGGCTTTATTTTATACAAATTGTAGAGAAGGGGAGTGTTCTCCTTAGGGTCACTATTGCTGCGACGAAACACTATGACCCTAAGCAGCTCTGAGAGCATAGGGTGTATTTGGCTCACACTTCCACATCACTGTTCATCACTGAAGGAAGAGAGGACAGGAACTCAAACAGGGCAGGACCCTAGAAACAGGAGCTGATGCAGAGGGCATGGAGGGGTGCTGCTTACTGGATTGCTTTCCATGGCTTTCCCAGTCTGCTTTCTTATAGAATCCAGGATCACCAGACCATGGATGACACCACCAAAATGGGCTGGGCCCTCCCTATCAATCACTAGTTAAGAAAATGCCCACAAGCTTCCTGCAGTCAGATCTTATGAAGGAATTTTCTCAACTGAGGCTCCCTCCTCTCTGATGACTCTAGTATTAAGTGGACATAAAACTATAGCTAGGATGGGGGGCTTGGGGGAGTTCGTGCTACTTTTATCACCCATATGATAGCGACATATACATGATGTATTTAAGTTATGTTTTTTTGTTTGTTTGGGTTGGGTTTTGTTGTTTTGTTTTGTTTTTTGAGACAGTGTTTCTCTGTGTGTGACCCTGGCTGTCCTGGATCTCACTCTGTAGACCAGACAGGGATCTCCCTGCCTCTGCCTCCCAAGTTCTGGGGCTAAAGTCATGAGCCACTGACTAGTTGGAGCTAGCTCAAACTAGCTTGTGAGAGCTGAGTGGTCAAATTCTAGGTGTTTTATGTTCCAAAGGACTTCAAGTTGGTAGCTTAGATTGGATATTTGCAAGGAAATTGCAGGATGCTATCTATCAATCCTTGATTCAGTTTTGGGAATAAATTGCACTCAACTAAATGTAGAACAATTGAAATATGTTCTTCTAATTACCTCCAGAACAACCGTTTAATAAACCCACCCCCAAAATATTTAAATTGACATCTGGACCAAAGATCAGCAAATCTATCCCCACTGAATATTCTGGACGGACCCATTTGGCCCATCTGGCCCACCGGACCCCTCATCCCTGGTGAAAGTCTACAGACCCTTCATCTAGAATCCGCATTGCCTGTGGTCCTTCAAACTTATGATCCACACAAGTTAGCACCGTAACAATGGAGAAGTAATGACACCTTACCTTCTTGACTGTGCTGGCTAATTTTCTGTCAGCACCCCAGGCATTAGTGAGGTTCATCTTTGGCTGTACCTATTTGTGAGGTTTATCTAGTGAGAAATAATAAAAAAATCTACCATGACTGTAGGCAACAATCTCCCAGAGGTCTGGGGTCCAGGGTTCAGTGGGGGCATTTCCTCTTCTGCTTCCTGGTTCACGTTCCCGCTACCACAGCTACAAGCTGACCCCACTGCCAAGCCTCCCTTACCATGACAGACTGTATTCCTCAAACCTCGAGTCCAAATGCCTCTTCCTCCCTTAAGTTGCTTCTTGTCAGCAACTTGATTAAAGCAACAAGGAAAGCCACTAATACACTAAATACTTAATAAACTATGCCCAGTTGCTAAAATCTCTTCTCAGGAGACAACATAAGCAATGGCTGCCCCTTCTCCTAATGGCTCAACAACAAACCAAGGCACGATTCCACTAAAGCTCTCTTGGGCAAACCATGAGTTTATTGGACTTGCTTATAGATCCTGGGCGAGGGGGTCCTTGCAGGGATACGGGTGCTCCTGGAAAGCCTCTATGAAGTAGCATGAGGGCCTTAGCTGCATAGACGGAGCTCCTCCCCTGGTCTACTTTGACCTATTTACTCTAGCCCTTCCTTGGGTCCATGTGCAATTAAGGCAGCATTGAAAACAGGTGGTGGGGAAAGGCTGGATACTCCAGCAAGGGTCTTGTGACCCTCCCTACCACTCCAGCAAGGGCTGTGACAGTCAGTAACGCCAAGTGGGATGAACGTTTTCTATGAAAAGTGCAGCTGAACTCCCCAGGATGGCATTTGCTGGTTTGGCTGGGAGAAGAGTCATTCACATCAGAAAATTTTTAGAAACCAACATAGACCATTATAAGGCTATTCCATACGTACACCATTAGGGCTTACGTACCACCGATTTATTAGAGCGCAAGAGATAAGGTTTCTAAAGGGCAAGGGAGTGATGGCTTCTAGGGGAATGTGATGTGAAAACAGAGACAGGCAGGTGAAGGCAAGGGAGAGCATCGCGGCCACAGGAGGGACCCTAGGGAAGTACACCAGGAGAGCACAGCACAAAGGAAAACCAGACAACAGGGGATTGATAAAATTGGAAAGAGATTTAATGTACTTAAATATATAAAATTACAAAATGCTTCCTTGCCAAATGGCGGAGCTTTCTACCTCAAAGGACTAACAATTTCCTTACACCCACATTGAACAATGCTGGGAGACATTCAGGCAATACCGACCGGCACCTGTATCGCAATTCATACCTTCAAAACTCTGACCCAGATTTCAAAGGGCTCTGTTCTAAGAAGCGTTTATGCAACAGTAGTTAATCATAGAACAGGGCTCGATGGCCTAAGAGCAGAAATATGGACTGTCTTTTGCATATTTGGGTCACAGTATGCTGTCAGAGTTCACATTTGTGCAATGCTGATTAATATAAAGTGCTGGACTGTATTACAAGTTATCTTTACGAATAAATGACGTGGGATCCATAGGTAACTTATTTGTACCAATGTTATACTGAAAAAAAAAAAAACAACTTTTTCAACGATTATCTCTGATGCCACCTCAAGCCTGGGCAATGCAGTAACGTCATTGGACAGAATACAAAAGGCACACATCAGCTAGACCAAATCCTACCAGTCAGATGGACAGTCCTAGGCATCTGTTTCTGCCCTCACAAGGCTTGGAAGACAGACAATAA
Organism: Acomys minous; assembly: GCF_964271855.1. Lineage (NCBI taxonomy): Eukaryota > Metazoa > Chordata > Mammalia > Rodentia > Muridae > Acomys > Acomys minous. The sequence continues at coordinate 37,274,611 of NC_140490.1, forward strand.
GGGTTGCCCTATCCTCTGACCAAACCGGTTTGACACCAGGGAGGGAAGCTCTGGCCTCATTGAAACAGTGAGTTCTTGAAGTCGCTTCTCCTCTACCGACTTAGCTTCCAAGCCCTGAGCACAAGACAGGACAATTCCAGCTCCTTCCACCTGGGCAAACAGCACGCTTATTAAAATAAAGTAACTCGCCGCTGTTCTATAAGCCGACGCCCACAGAAACCGGGTGGGGAGGAGACCAGGACCGTGAGCGCCAATGGGCCAGGTCGTTTCTAGCAAGTTCGCTGCCTGTGACGTCATCTTAGTGCACCATCATGGTGCCTTCCAGAAACCCCGTTTAATTTATTTCAACAAAGAATGGCAGAAGCGAACTGAGTTATGTTCTCCCGCCGAGCCCAGCGCTCCTCTGTACCACAGGGGGGCCCGCGCTTCCGCACTTGGTCCACCAGCTAGGACGGGAACGATCCCTGTCATGAGTCGGCTCCTTCGCCAGCGCGCTACCCAGCGTGCCTCGCGCGGCCGGCCACCAGGAGTCGGCGCCTCGGCCAGCGCGTTACCCAGCGTGCCCTGCGTCGCGCCGGCGACGAGCGTGGGGGAGGTGCGGGAGGAGGAAGCGGTGGCGACGCGGAGAGTCCCCCCGCGTCCACACAGCAGCCGACCGTCCGCCGGGGCCTGCACCCGCAGTCTGCGTCCGCGCACCGCACACCCTCGGTGACCCCCGCAACCTGTCGCGCCTCGCGGACCCGGCCGCAGCTCCCAGCGTCCCGCTCGCCTGAGTCACCGCCATGGCCGAGAGCGCAGAGAGCGGCGGCCCACCGGGCGCGCAGGACGGTGCGGCCGACGGCGGCCCCGCAGAGCCCAAGATCATGAAGGTCACGGTGAAGACGCCGAAGGAGAAGGAGGAGTTCGCTGTCCCCGAGAACAGCTCGGTCCAGCAGGTGAGGCCCGCCGCCGGGCCCCCGCCGTGTCGCCGGCGCGATGGGAAGGGCGGCGGAGGGGCGGCCTGGCCGGGCGGCGGCCCGGAGGAGCTCCGCTCAGGCCCCGCCGGGTTCCGCTGCGGGAGCCCTGCGGGGTCGGGCCGGGCCGGGAGGGCCGCGCGGCCTGAGCTGGGCTGCGCCACGGCCGCCAGGCTCCGGGCCCCCGGATCCCCCGGACCCCCACTTCTCACAAAGGAGCCGGGCAGTGCGGGCAGCGCTCGGCCTCTAGCCAGGCTGCTGGGTGGGGGTCATTGTTTTACCTGCTTGCGAATTAGAGGGGTTTGCGGGGTGTGCAGAAGCACGTGGAGGATTAGTTCTCGGTTTTGAATGCTGAAGTCTTTCCCACCTTCCAGCCTTTTATATAAAAATCATGACGTGGAAGTTGTTCTCAGTCACATTTTAATAGCTCACACCAGAAGGAGAGAAAAAAAAAAACAAGTAAATGGCTTTGATTCGTAGGCGACTTGCCGTTTCTGTTTCAATACATTCGTCATTGCTTAGCTGCCGGTCATTGGATAGGTTTTTGTTTGGTTTTAGGGGGACGAGAGCGATGCCTGGCTGGGTGTTCGAGGTTGCAACCAAACGAGAGAAAGCAAAATTGGTGTTAATGGGAAATCTTAACAAGTAATTGTTTTGGTCTGTTCAGGAAACCACATCTTGCAGTTAATTAAGAGCCTTGGTAGAATTTATCAAATTTACTTTTTCAACACATTCTAGAGCACTTGAATGTTGACAGTCTCAAACATTGTTAACGGTTTTACGCGAGGAAGCAAACAACCACAGGAATATACCTTTAAATTCCCTCAAGGTGTATGTAGTTTCAAAGGTAAAGTTGATGTGTGTGTGTTGTGTGTGTGCGTCTGTGTGCTTTGTGAACTGAAGGGTGTGTGGCATCAGCTGAGAGAAGCTCCTGTTGACTGACTCATTGTACCTTGTTTATTAGCGCTGCTACAAAAACTTCGGCGTCTTTATGCTCTACAGCATGTGTATACATCACTACAATTGACATCTTCCTATAATATGCATCTCTTGTTTCTAAAATACACTTTAAAATTGTAAATATCAGTGTTACCCTTACAAGGAACATAAGCTGTTTTCATGTAGCTTGAGGACAATTTTTTTTTTAAATGTATTTATTCCACATAAATTTGAGGTGCAATGAGATGTACACGGTTGCCTTTGCCAGTTTTCACAGACCTATCTACACCCGTGTCAGCCAGGCACACAGTCGGTGTAGTCTATTATAGTTGGCTCTCAAGCTTCTGGCCCTCTTTTCTCTTCAGTCACTCTTTTTGTCATCCCTGTGTGAATTTTTTCCACCAGAAATTGAATTTGCCTGTCTACAAATTCACATAAGCAGAGTCATAAATGCTGCAGTCTTTTGGATAAGGCTTTTATTGTCTTCTTTCCCTCGCTCAGCATCTTTTTGGAGAATCATCCTTGTGAATATTTGTACTCCTCCCACTTGAGTCTGACGCTGAACCATGTCCCCAGCTCAGTACTCAGCTGCCGTGTGGATCCGTACCATGAATATGCCATAACCACTGCCCAGGGCCATCTCTCTCTTCGGCTGCTTACAGTTCCTGCTAACAGTCTCATATACATCCTTTTGAGACTATATGTTTCTCTATCAGAATAGTTCGGTTTTGGTTTTGGTTTTAAGACAGATTTTCAGTCAGGCATGGTGGACACCTGTAATCCTAACAGGGCTACACAGGGAAACCCTGTCTCAGAAACAACAACAACAACAAAGACAGATTTTCACCATGTATCCCCAGCTGTCTTGGAACTCACTATGTAGACCAGACTGGCCTTAAACTCACAGAGATGGAGATTCATCTGCCTCTGCCTCCAGGTGCTGGGGTTATAGGCATGCACCACCATGACAGGCCAGTTCTGTTTAGTTTTATAAGAAACTTGAAAAATGTAATGTTTTGCAGTTCAGCTGTAAGGGTGTGTGTTTCTGTCCCACTGTATCCTTGCTAACATTTGGTATGAGCAGGGTTTTTGTTTGCTTCGTTGGTTGGTTGCTTTTTTGGAGACAGGGTTTCTTTGTGTAGCACTGGCTGTCCTGAACTCGCTTTGTAGACCAGGCTGGCCTCAAACTCACAGAGATCTGCCTGCCTCGGCCTTCTGATTAAAAGCATGTGCCGCCATGCCCGGCTGTTTGCTTGTTCTTTAATTGTAGCTGTTTAGTGACTGTGTGGCCACACTATGTTACGAAACTCTTGAATCTCCTGAGAGCCCCAGTTTAGATTTCCATCATCCTGGTGGCTTCCACATTTTATTTCAGGAAATTAGAAATATATGTATATTTCTTCGAGACATAATTTCTCTGTGTAGCCTTGACTGTCCTAGGCTCGCTTTGTAGATTAAGCTGGCTTCAAACTCAGAAATCCACCTGCCTCTGCCTCCTGAGTGCTGAGATTACAGGCATTTGCCACTACACCTGGCTTAGAAATATTTTATAAGTTGAAAAATTATTTAGGTGAGCATTTGTATGATTTTTTTGTGTGATAGTGACAGTAAAATTTTAAATTCTGTGGAAGTTTATGTTTTACTATGCTGTGACTAAAATGATTTTAATGGATAAAAGTAAAGCTTTCCTAAAGTAACTTATTCTGCTGTTAGTCAGTGTTTACAGTTTTGTCTGTTGTTTTCTGTGGGAGCAGAAAATGTGATGGAAGTTGAAAGCTTATCTCTGCACCACAAGCTGAAAGAAAACACTTCACACTACTGGATGAGTACAGGCAGGCGGTACACTCAGAAACATGTACAAGAATAAATAAAGCAGATTTCAGAGGCCCTATTTGTAAAAGTATTCATAGCACAAGAAAAGATCTACCATTTTCTAACTTAAGACTTTTCTTACAGAATTTACTAGGTTTGGTATTTGTTATAAAGGTTGTCACTGAGTAATATTTGATGGCAGTAAAATTTTCTTTAAAATGCTTAAGAGTAATTGTGAAGGGGCTACGGTCAGGGTTCAGTGTTGGAGTGTGTGGTTCAGTAGGCCCTGGTGCAGTCCTCAGTACACTCCGTACACTCCACATCCTCTCAGATGGCAGGCTCATGTTAGGAGATACTTGATTCTGAAAATTCTTTATCTGGGTGGAGAGAAGAGGAAAAGGATAATATTGAAGGTTTATGTTGTTAGGCATTAAAATATTAAAAATGTGTTCTTTAAGTTAACACACAGAGAAAGTGTGTATGTGCATGCATGTGCACACAAGCTTGTCAGAGCCTGTGAATGAGGAGGTGGTAGCACAGCCTCCCTCCTTGTTTTGTGATGGTCTTTGTTCCATAGTCAAGGCTGACTGTGCCTCTTTTCCTGGGCTTCCCTGTTTGTGGTAGCCCCTGTAAGAGCACTTTGATTAGAGGCCTGGCATTACGTCATGTGGGATTTGAATTTAGGTCCTCCTTACATCTGTGTGGCAAGTGCTTTACCCACTGAGCCATCTATTTCCACAGTTTCAATCCCCCATTTTCTATTTAAAATCACAGTGTATCTGCATAGTGTAGGTTATTTAACATTGTACTAAAATGGTATTTATATGAATATATTAGGTGAAACTATCTTAAACCTCCTTGGTAATTTGTAAATTAAGTTGATAAATCTGGAACTCATATCTGTCTGTCTCTGCTTCCTGAGTGCTAGCTAGCATTAAAGGTGTGTGCTATCAGGCCCAGCTTAATTCTTGATTTCTTTTTGTGTATAACCAACAAGTCAAAACAAGTTCTTTTTATACAGTGCTATGTACAGTTGGTGTTTAACGAATATTAATTGTGTGATATATATTAATAAAGCCTCAATTTTACCCAAATTAGAGCAAAATGGTTTTCAGGGAGTAGCTAAAATAAATTGCGTAATGTTTAATTTGCTATTTATGAGTAACCGGAACAGTTTATATTCCACAGTTGGGTTTTTTTGGTTTGGTTTGGGTTTAGTTTGGTTTTGTTTTTTCAGGACAGGGTTTCTTTGTGTGTAGCCCTGGCTGTCCTGGAACTTACTCTATAGAGCAGACTGGCCTTGAACTCACATCAATCCACTTGCCTCTATCTCCAGGATTAAAGGTGTGTGCCACCACGCCCAGGGGTCTTTATAACACAGATTCTAAAAAGGCAAATGGGTAGTGGCTTTTTGTATAGTACTTATTCTTCTGCTTTTGAACTATTGCAGGCAGCTTTGAAGTTTTCAGGATTCTTTGTCAAAAGGCAAAGTAGAGAAGGTGTGTGTGTGTGTGTGTGTGTGTGTGTGTGTGTGTGTATTGGTGTAGAGAATGGAGGGAAGCTTGTGCATAATTTTGAATGTGGGCCTTTGATGAGACAGATTCCAGTACCATCATCACCAACAACATTGACGTCAAGCCATGAAGGATGACTGTAGAACACCCAAGCTCATCTTTATGCTAAGAGCCATATGTGGGTGTTGAGCTTGGAAAAGTGTAGTTTGCTAAGCTAAGGTGTGTTGTAGCTACAAAATATCAACCAGATTTGGGGAATTTGGTATTTTTAGAAAGCTTAATAGATTTTAGAGCTGGTATATGTTGAGATAATATTTTGCACACAGCTCATTGAAGAATGTGTGAATGTGGATTTGACTTCCCTCCATGCTGGACTGAATCAGGGCCTCTTGTGCTGCCTTTACTCAGTCACTCCTCTCCTAGTGTGCCTGCTTGGATGTTTGAATAGTTCCTGTGGGTTCTGTTGTGCTGTTCTGGACAGCATCTTACGCACAAGGCTAGGGTGAACCAGTATTACAGGATAGACTAAGGGAAAAGCATGTCCCTTAGATTATTGTTTTGCATGCTCTAATGAATTGCCGAAGAACAATTCTAACTAGAAGCAACTTCTCCAGTAGAGCCCAGGCTGGCCTTCAGTTTACTGTCTTCTGCTTCCGCCTTCCTAGGGCTGGGATTACTGCTTGCACTGGATTTACCTTAAAACGGTTTTTGGTGGATCATAAAAACAAAACATTTATGTGGGGGGGGGGCTATCAGAAGATAATGTGCAGGACATAAGGATAGAACTCATGGTGCCAAGGAGTTATGGCAAACACCTTTACTTGCTGAACTGTTTCTCTTGCCTCAAGTATTTCCTATGATTGCTCAATAATATGCCACTATATGGACATGTACCACATTTATTTATTTATCACCTGCTGGACATGTAGGTTTCTGTTTCTGTTATGAATAGTGTCTCTGTGAACACTCATGAGTCATGTGCTTTTTTGTGAACATATGGTTTCATTTTTCTTGGGTGTAGACGGGTCACATGGTAACTGTATGTTTAACTCTTTGGGGAATTGCCAAAGTATTTTCTAAACAGGCAGAGCCAGTTACTACTTTTTCATTGACACTTGCTATTGACTGCCTTTGATTATAGCTTCCTAGTGGCTATTGTGAACCTTGAGATACTGTTTGCTATTACGAATTCCCTTTTAGGATATCCATATCATAGTAATGCTGAGATGATGTGCTTTTGTTTTAAATGTCACAAATTATTTTTGGCAGACATTTTGAGATTGTGGGATATTTGCAACATACTGGAAAACTCAGCTTTCATCTGTTAGATTAAAGTGATTTTGCAAATTGGGCTGGCTAGGTGGTTCAGTGGGTCAAGGGGTGTGTCAGTCCTCACCCCTGAGTCGTGAGTCCCGGCTGCTTCTGGTGGGTGGAGAGAACTGACTCAGAAGTTGTCCTCTGATCTCCACTTGTGCATCTTGGCCTATGTATCTTCATACCTGTAAATTATGAATATTAAAACAGTGCAATACTTTTCTAAAAGCTTTACAAATTTGTGTATGAGTGTTTTATCTGCATGTATGTCTATGTACCAAATGTGCCTGGTGCCTGTGGAGGCAAGAAAAGGGTGTTAGAGCCTCTGAGAATGGAGTTACAGGTGATTGTGAGACTATGTGGGTGCTGAGAACCCAGGTCTCTTGAGAAAACAGCCAGTGCTCTTAACCCTGAGCCATTTCAACAGCCCTGAGCCAACTTTCTTTACTAGGAAATTACAGCTGTCTTGCAGAAGACTGTAGTAATATGGAAAGAGATGGTTTTTTATTAACGTTTTAGATTTTTAAGTTTTGGGGGGGGGAGGTTGTGTTTGTTTGTTTGTTTGTTTGTTTGTTTTTTGGTTGGTTGGTTGATTAGTTTGGGTTTTCAAGACAGGGTTTTTCTGTGTTGAAAACCAAAAGGAAAAAGTAAAAAGGTTTGCCCACTACTGCCCACCTTGGTTTTTAAGTTTTAATCTCTAGTATATAATATTAGTAGTTGAAGTTTACATAAACAGCTCCTGGTTGAAATGGTGTTTTGAGACACAAATTGCTGTAGTGGTATAATTAAGAGAAAGGTAGTTGCTTCAGACATTTGAGGACTGGCCTCACCAAGTTGCCATTGTTTTCCTGCCTGGAAAGTACATTGTAGCTTACTGCTACTCTCTGACTTATCTTTATTTCTTCCTTCCTATTTATTCCCAGATTAATATCTGAGAATTGTTAATCAAATGGTACCATTCTGCATAAAACTAAAGGTCCATTTATTTTATGATCTGAGCTAGGTTATAATCTGGTGGTTTCTGCCTACTTCTCACTGTTGATGACATCTCTCTCTTTAATCTCTTTGTAATCCCTTGACCTGTTACCACATTTACCCTCTGCCTTAGGACTTCTATACAGATTGTTCTGGCCTGCTTCCTAGTCTTTGTTGGCTTCCACCAATCCTTTAAATTGTAGAACAGAGGTCAGTTTCTTAAAGAAATACCCATGATTGCCCAAGCTGGACTGGGGTCACTTGTTTGCATTTTTTTCACAATGCCATTAGCACATGTGTGTGTGTGACATAATTTATTATAGTTCAAAAATCACATAGTAATTATTTAATGAACCTCTGCTTGGAAGGGGCTGTGATTGTTGCTGTTTTGTTCCTAGAACCTGCTGCATAGTATAGACTTCATAAACAGTGTGTTTGTGGGTGACTTTGGAACATTTTTCACAGCAATATGTATTTAATATTAAACACCCATTGTGGAACCTTTACTGAATAAAACATAAAACAAATGGCTACAGTCCTCTGGAAACCTCATCTTAAGCTTCTCTTCCTTAATTTACCAATTATCTCCTAGCTTAGAACTATTTCGTGAGACAGGGTCTCTCTATGTAGCCCTGGCTGTTCTGTAACTTTCTATGTAGAGCAGGCTGGCCTTGAACTCACAGAGATCCTTCTGCTTCTGCCTCCCAAGTGCTGGGATTAAAGGCATTCCCAACATACCTGGCCCAGCTCAACCCTTTTAAAGATGTGTGTGTGTGTGTGTGTGTGTGTGTGTGTGTGTGTGTGTGTGTGTGTACACACACTCATCAGAACAATTCAGGGTGTTGGTTCTTCGGTTGTGAAACCAGGGTCATGAGGCTTGGGTGGCTGTGAGTCTCCCCTTTTCCTGGGGACTGTTGGTATCCAGTCCACAAGGGCAAGGGCAGCAGAGATGAGCCCCCCTTTCAGCAAGGCACTTATTTGCCTGGGTTCCCCAGGTAGAGAAGAGGAAGCCTCCGCTGACAAAGGGAGCCCTCCATTTCTTGCCAAACTCTGGGCTTTCTGGCCATGGTGCACTACAACCATAGCAGAAGGGTTTCCCAACAGGTAGCAAGTGTTTTTCACCTCTAAGTGGTCTCATTGTTCTCTTAGCCTTGGCTGTCCTGGACTCTCTTTGTGTTAAGCTGGAGATATTCTCCCACAGAAAATGACTTAGTACTAGGCTAGCCATTTTGTGTCAAAGACGGCTTGTAACTGATAATAGTTATTTTGTTACATTTGTCTTCGTATGTGGAGGCATGTTTACCAGGGCACATACGTGAAAGTCAGAAGACATCCTGTGGGAATTGCCTCTCTCCCCCTTCCACCACATCAGACCTGTTGATCAAACTCAGATCATGAGGCCTGGCTGCAAGCATTTGCTAAGCCATCTCACTGACACTTGATAACATTTCCAGGTACTTAGAAAAATCAGAGTTTTGCAGAGTCTGTGTTAAACTGGTAAATGATTGTCAACCAGTTCTCCAGGAAAAACAGCACTGATTTATAGCGTTCACTTGTCTATGTTTAGTAAATAGTCTCACAGTGGTAGATTTTAAGCCACTAGTATTGAACTGCTTCAAATTTTTCTAAAAATTGTCTTCAACAAATGGTGCTGGTCTAAGTGGATGTCTACATATAGAAAAATGCAAGTAGATCCATATTTATCACCATGCACAAAGCTCAAGTCCAGGTGGATTAAAGACCTCAACATAAAACCAGAGACACTAAATCTGTTTGAAGAAAATGTGGGAAAGAGCCTGGAACTTATTCACATAGGAGACAACTTCCTGAACAAAAATCCAACAGCTCAGGCTCTAAGGTTAACAATTAATAAATGGGACCACATAAGGCTGAGAAGCTCCTGTAAGGCAGGAGACTCTATGAACAGAACAAAATGACAGCCTACAGACTAGGAAAAGATCTTCACCAACCCTACATCTGACAAAGGACTAATATCCAAAATATATAAAGAGCTCAAGAAACTAAACACCACCAAACCAAGTAAGAAATGGGGCTCAGAACTAAACAGAATTCTCAACAGAGGAATAGCGAATGGATGAGAAACACTTAAAGAAATGCGAAACGTACTTAGTCATCATAGAAATGCAAATCAAAATGACTCTGAGATTTCATCTTACACCCATCAGAATGGCTAAGATCAAAAACTCAAGTGACAGCATATGCTGTCGAGGGTGTGGAGAAAGGGGAACACTCTTTTATTGCTGGTGGGAGTGCAAACTTATACAACCACTTTGGAAATCAATCTGGTGCTTTCTCAGAAAACTGGAAATAGGCCTTCCTCAAGACTCAGTTTTCCACTCCTTGGAATATACCCAAAAGATGCTCCACTACACAACAAGGACATATGCTCAACCATGTTCATAGCAGCCTTATTCGTAATAGCCAGAATCTGGAAACAACTTAGATGTCCCTCAGTTGAAGAATGGATAAAGAAACTGTGGTACATTTACACTTTAGAATGCTACTCAGCTATTAAAAACAATAATGGAACTAGAAATGATCATCCTGAGTGAGTTAACCCAGACCCAGAAAGATACACATGGTATATACTCACTTATAATTGGACACTAGCCCAACAGAGATATGCCCTGAAAGTCTTCACTTAGCAGGAGATTGGGATAGTTACTGGGACTTCCTATTGGTACTCTAGGTGAGAGAGGTAAGGGAGTATTGGGAAATAAGAAACCTACAAGAAGACCATCATGGCTGGCGGATCTGGACCCAAGGGTGTCTGCTCAAACTACTGTACCACCCAAGGACAATGCATGCAGTAAACCTAGAAACTCTATCCAGATCTAGCCAATGGACAGCACATTCTTCACAGTTGTGTGGAGAGCGGGGACTGACATGAACTCTGGTGCTTCCTATTTGACCATTTCCCCTTGGCAGGGAGGCGTGGTGGTACTGGGGAGGAGGTCCCCTTCTGTCACAGAGGTAGGGGAGGGGAATAGGGTGAAAGTGGGAGGAAGGGGGGAATGGGAGGATACAAGTGAGGGGATAACAATTGAGATGTAATCTGAATAAATTTCTTAAATTAAAAAGAAAAAGAAAAAAAATCCTCGAAATTAAGAAGCTATTACTTAAGTGGGTTCCTTAGTTAGACAGAGGTCAACTATGGCCTGACAATTCCTGTCTGTGTAGTTGTACTGTGTATGGCTGGCTCCTTTTAGAGCCAACCAGTCTGGCCTCTAGAAACAAGATAGACTTTATGTATCCCTTTAGCGGAATGTTCCAATGCTCACTGGGAATCTTTTACTATGTAACAATGTGGCCTAATTGAAATGGTATGAGAGAGCTGAAAGGGGGACTAAGCTGAGCGCTGTCCTTGTACCTACAGTGGCTCACAGCCTTTTATAACTAGTCTCAAAGGATCCAACACCCTCATCTGGCCTAGATGGCAACCAGGCACATATGTGATATACAGACATATGTGCAGGCAAAACACCATACACACAAAATAAAAACAAATAATTTTTACTTTAAAAAAGCATAAGGAACAAATGTAAATTTTGTAAGCAATAAAGCTGAACTTAACTTCTTAAATTTGTTCAGTTAAAAGAAAATTTTTCTTTTGTTTTAGTTTTAAATTTTAAATTGTATGACTGTGTGTATGCATGCATTTGGATGGATGTGTAGTGTGTACACCAGAGTGCGAAGACCACTAGAGCTGGAGTTGCAGGTAGTTGTGAGCCACTTAATGGGGATCCCTACAAGGGTCTGCAGTCTCAGCCATTTAGCATCTCTGAGGCCATTTTTACCCTCTTGTTTGTCTGTCAGGTACATGGTTGAGTGACAGTACATTCCGCTGTCAGCACTCTTTTTCAGGCCTCATTCAGTCTTGCAAAATTGACACAACCATTATGCACTCCTTCCCTCTATCCCCACAGTTGGAAGCCACCCAGTTCCTGGCTCTTTCCTCCTTGACTGTTGCAGACAGTCACTGCATAATGCATGATCTTCTCAAGGCTGCCCAAAGTGAAGCTGACTCTGTTAGCTTGTTGCTTTTCTGATTACAAAAAAACTGACAATATCATGTTTCGCTGAGGAAGGAAGGAAGGGTTTGGCTCATAGTGGCAGGACCAAGAGGTGCTACCTGCACATTATATGAGCAGATAGAGGCATGAGTGCTGGTGCTCCACGTGCTTTCTCCTTTTCATTCAGCCTGAGACCCCAGCCCAAGGAGTGCTGCCACCAGATTTTTGGGATGGGTCTTTGCACCTTAATTAGCCAGTCTACAAATGCATTCACAGTTGTGCAGAGGTTTGTATCCTGGACTGTTGTCATCCTATCAGGGTGACAACCATAGTAAGCTTTTTAAGAATGGAGGCACAAGTTGCAAATTCCTTATCTGGTGTGTGTGTGTGTGTGTGTGTGTGTGTGTGTGTGTGTGTGTGTATGCACTAAAGCACTCATGTGCATGCATGCCAAGGCACATGCGTGGAGGTCAAGGAACACTGAGTTTCAAGAATTGAATTCAATCTGTTAGCATGAAGTGCCATGAACTCACACTTCAAACCTGAGGCACCTCTCAAAACCAAGAGGCCCAGTGAGGTTGGAGTCTCTTATCTGTGACAATAGTTGTTAATAGACCTTTACTTTGAGAAAAGGTGATGTCACATGTGTCTCGCAGGACTCTGCTTTTTGTTTTTTGTTGATATGGTACCAGAAAATAATATAGCTGTGCAATAAAATTATAATTAACATAAACAGTTGGGTGTGTGTTTGTGCAGGCATGTGCACATGTGTGTACATGCGTGTGGAGGCTAGAGGCTGAGGTTGACTCTTTGTTGTTCACTGTCTTTCTGTTTTCGGGTGCTGTCTACTGAACCAGGAGCTCGTGGCTTGGCTGGACTGCCTGGCCATGAATTCTGTAGCCAAGGATGAGGATGGCCTTAGTTAACTTCTAGCCCTCCTACTTTGATCTCCTTAGTGCTGGGATTGCGAGTAGTGTACCCAGTTTACGCGGTGCTAAGATTTCAGTTTGGGCCTAGTGGGTGTAGAGGATAGGCAAGCACTCTACTGAACCATGTTCCCATTCCCACTGTTAGACTGCAGATTTTACCCCTTCTGCCCTTTCTTCCATTTTATATAAATGAAACCAGACTCTACCTTCATTTGTAATTGATTTCTTTTGCTTTGAGATATCTTTGATGACATGTGGCTATTCATTTATTCTTTGTTTTTGGTTTTTGGTTGGTGTTTTTTCCCCCCCAGACAGGGTTTCTCTGTGTAGCCTTGGCTGTCCTGGACTCACTTTGTAGACCAGGCTGGCTTTGAACTCAGCAGTCCGCCTGCCTCTGCCTCCCGAGTGCTAGGATTACAAACCATCGCACCCGGCCTGTTTGTTTGTTCTTGAATATTATATTATACTAAATAAATGTACAGTTGAAGACTATTTTAGTTGTTTTCACTGTTTGGTTAATGCCGGTAAAGGTATTTGTGATTTCCTTGAAGGTAACTTGGTAACCCCGTGAACATGTAGCCTGTTAGATAAACAGTGGGACTGTACAGCCTTGGTAGTCAAGTCCAGTGTCTACTATGAAGTGTGTTGGTAAAACTGACTAACTTGTACTTCAGCCTGCCGTTGATGTGACGTCCATTACTGTACACACTCTGCAAACCCTGAGTCATTCAGTGACTGTCTCTGGTTGTGATTTATAGTTACCTGACTGTGAATAAGGAAGGGCACCCTCTCCTGCCATGGAGGGTCTCTTTCACTGTTCTTCATTCGGGTTGTGTTTCTTGGTAATTTGTAAGAAATCTTTATGGAATCTGAGTTTGTCCTCTGTTGGGTTTTGGTTTGTTTGTTTGGGGTTTGGGTTGGATTTTTGTTTTGTTTGTTTTGGAGACAGGGTTTCACTGTATAGCCTTGCCTGTCTTGGAGACCAGGCTGGCCTTGAACTCACAATGATCCACCTGCCTCTGCCTCCCAGAGTACTGATATTAAAGGCATTTGCCACAGCCTACAGCTGCTCTTTTGTTTTTTTTTTAAAGATATATTATTATTTATTATTTATGTGAATGGATGCTTTGCCTTCAGATACCTGTGAGCTGCCTTGTTGCTTATGAAGAACCAAGCTCATCCTCTACAAGAGCATCTTCGGTGCTCTTCACAGCCGAGCCATCTCTCCAGCCCTCTGCTGGTTATCTGTGTGGCGGCTGTTTTATCTATGACTTGTATTGTTACTGTGTAGACCAGGATGGCCTCCATCTTACAGAGGTCTGCCTGCCTCTACCTCCCAAGTGCTGAGCTTAAAGGGGTATGTCACCGTATCTACCTAAAATATCCATATTATTATCTCCTTCCTTCCAAACCCCTGCTGGGGAATGCTGAGGATTTAGCCAAAGGTTACCTGTGTGCTAGGCAAGAGCCACATCCTCAGCCCTAAAATTCTCTTTTGGCAGTATGAGAAGTTGGATTTTAGCCGGCTGTGGTGGCACACGCCTTTAATCCCAGCACTTGGGAGGCAGAGGTAGGTGGATTGCCGTGAGTTCGAGGCCAGCCTGGTCTATAAGGTGAGTCCAGGACACCCAGGACTACAGAGAGAAACCCTGTCTTGAAAAACCGAAAAACAAGCAAACAAACAAACAAACAAACAAAAAGAAGCTGTATTTTAAAATTAAGTCTGGTGGTCAATCTTTGTGTACACAGTCTGCTATGTGATCCAGGCATATTTATTTGTTTTTTGTTTATCCTTCCTGCTCTATACACCACCACCCCTGCCATTTCCTTTCAGATAAAGCATTTTGCATTTTTCCAGTTGCCTCCTTTATTAGGTTGATAGCTATATACTGTTTTTATACCTTTTGGAGATTTCTCCATGAGTTTTATAAATTGTCCAAGTCAGAAAGTACTTGCTACTTCTAGAATAACGCACAGATCATAGAACTCTTAGCTCCATATACTCTGGATTTCCTGCATTTCCTGTCAAATTAAGATTCATAAAAGCACCGGGCGTTGGTGGCGCACGCCTTTAATTCCAGCGCTTGTGAGGTAGAGGCAGGTGGATCGCTGTGAGTTCAAGGCCAGCTTGGTCTACAAAGTAAGGCCGGGACAGTCAGGGCTACACAAGACACCCTGTCTTGAAAAAAACAAAACAAAACAAAAACAATGTTCATAAAGGCTTTGTAAAATTGGTTTTGATTAAGAGTTGTTTGTAGCCAGGCGTGGTGGCAGAAGCAGGCAGATGTCTTGAGTTCCAGGATAATCAAGGCTACACAGAGAAACTCTGATTTGGGAGAGGGGGCTATACAGCTTTTCATTCTTAGTCCTTCATCCAGGATCATTTTCTTGTGGCTGAAGGGCCCTGTTACATTTCCTAAACTGTGTGTTCTCTAGGTGTCAGATTATCTGTTTATGTGAGCGTGAAAAAAATCCTGTGAGTTGTTTCGTTCATTTTTACATTTCAGTTTAATTTTGAGGAATTTTTACTAGATATAAAAGTTTGTAATCAAGTGTAAGCAGGTAGGAGCCGAGAGATGGTGTTCCTCAGTGGTAGAGAACTTGCCTATGCTGTAGAAGGTCATGGGCTCTGTCAGTGAGTGGGAGTCACACAGTAGGTGCCTTTTCAGGTTGTGGGCTTTTGCCGAGTAATATAGGTTTAACGTTCCTGCATAGCAGTTCATGCCCTGAGGGCCCACTTCTCAGTGCTGAGTATCTCCGTGATTGCACACAGCGCATCTGCTGAGGAGTATCATGCTTGCTTCCAGTGTTGGGCCTTTGTAGATCTACATGAAAGTTTTAATATTAGTCAATTGTCTTCAGTTCCTTGGGGCAAATATAAAGTAGTGGGTGCTGAGTTTCATGCTGAGAGAATGTTTGGCTTCCTAAGGAACAACTAAGCCGTCTTCTGCAGTGGCTCTCCGTTCTGCAGCCTCATCCCAGTCCTTGCCAGCACTTGG
Source organism: Acomys minous (assembly GCF_964271855.1). Lineage (NCBI taxonomy): Eukaryota > Metazoa > Chordata > Mammalia > Rodentia > Muridae > Acomys > Acomys minous. The sequence goes on from NC_140490.1 coordinate 37,290,080, forward strand.
TGGTGTCAGTATTCTGAATTTTGATAGTTTTAATGTATGTCTGTTGTTTATCTCTTTGATTTAGTTTTACATCTTCCTAGTGTGATGGAGCATCTTTCATGCTAATTTGTTGTCTGTATATTTCTGAAGTGCCTGCTTTTGGCCCATTTTTAAATTGGGTTATTGTCAGGTTTTATGAGTTTTTTGTATATTTGGACAATAGTTTATTGAATATGCCTTTTGCAAAAGGCTTTTTTTTTTTTTTTTTTTTTTTTTTTTTTTTTTTTTTGCCTTGGCTGTTGTTCATCTAATTTCTTGAAAGTTTTGTTTTTGGGTTGTTTGGTTGTTTGGTTTTTCGAGACAGGGTTTCTCTGTGTAGGCTTGGTTGTCTTGGGCTCCCTGTATAAACCAGGCTGGCCTCGAAGTCACATCAATCTGCCTGCCTTTGAGTGCTGGGATCAAAGGCATGCACCACCATGCTTGGCTTTGAAAGATGTTTTTAATTGGCACCCAGTAGGGCTTTTAAATGCCAGAGACTTAATAAGAGCTTCCTGCTCCTCTCTTTCTTTCCCTCCTTCCCTTGCATTGGCAAGGGCTTTGAAGACCAGGTGTCCCCAGTGCACACTCCCAGCTCTGTCACTGAATTTAGAAGGAGCCATCTACCAGCTTATAGTTAAGAGTGTGCTTTGTAGGCACACTTCTGTCTAGTTTAAGATGCCTTTTTTCTGTTTTTTTAATTTGCTGAGTTTTACCATGAAGGAATGCTACCAAAATACCTTCCTGATGATGACTGTGTGGCTTTTCTTCGCAGTTAACCCGGTGAGCTACCTGTCTCCAGTAATAAGTGTCCAGTAATAAGGGCCTTGTGAAAGACTTGAGAAATGTTCTCCTGTTTCTATAAGAGATTGCCTATTTTGCTAGTTTTTGTCTTTCAAGAAAATGGGGAGCCTTGAGCATAGCTCATTTGCAAACATGAAGACCTGAGTTTAGCCCCTGTGCACGCATACACCACACTCACACACACAAGGAAAGTGGGCAGTGAGCCTGTGCAAAGCTGCACAGCACCGTGTGTTTTATCAGGAGGATACAGATCTACTTAAGTGTTGGTGTGGCTGTGGAGAAACTGGAATCCTGCTGTAAAGCTAGGAGTATAAAATGGACACCAACAATCAAAAGGGATGTTCTGACTATAAAGATGAATGAAATACATGCTGCGTGAATAAACTTGATGAAAAGTAGAGGGATGAGTTTATTCTTGAACCAAATATAAATTGACTATGGCCCAGGAGCATGTGCGAGATTATCTTGAAAGGCTTGTTCTAGCTGGGTGTGATGGCACACACCTTTACTCCAAGCCACCATGCCCGGCTCAGACAGTTTCTTACATATAATGGTATCTTAGTTTGGGGGTTTTGGTTTTTTGTTTGTTTGTTTTGTTTTGTTTTTGTTGTTGTTGTTGTTTGGCTTTTTTAGATTTGGAGTGTTTTTTTATTAGGGTCACTTACTGATGTTAAAGACAAGATAGCTGCTTCCAGAAGCATTTCAGATAAGGAACCCTCGGCCCTTCTCAGGAGCTTCATGTTCTTGTAATGTGTTTTGTTGTGTAGTGCTGATCTGTGTTGAAACCTACTACTGTAAAGATGGGGTAGAGTTGAGTTCCCAGACCACTCTGAGCTTTTCTGATTTGAATAAAACCTCTGTATTTTGGTTATTTTAATACAGACTTAAGAAATGGTGATCAGAGCTGGGTGTGGTAGTGCACGCCTGTAATCCCAGCACTCAGGGACGCAGAGGCAGGTGGATCTCTTGAGTCAAGGACAGCCAAGGCTACACAGAGAAACCCTATCTTGAAAAACTGAAAAGAAAAGAAAAAGAGATGGTAGTGAGTGTCAGTAAGCATTTGCCTGTAGTGTCCTGTTCTTTATCTGCATGTGAAGGCTGTTCTGTTCTCTCTAACAAGCAGGTTTTCCTGATTTTGTTTGTTTGTTTGTTTGTTTTCCTAATCTTTTGGCTTTCAGTTCTGGAAAGCCTTCCTCAACTGTCCTTTGTGCATTCTTTCTCTATGTATAGTTTATTTGACTCTATGAAAAAGACTTTACTATTTACTATGTACTTTCCTGGTCCTGCTATGGTGGGGATGGTCAGTAGTATAAAGGCTGAGAATGTGAGCGTGCCTGTGTGTGTATTGGAATTAAAAAGAAAGAAAGGGGCTAAAGATGGAAGTTCAAGAGACAGTGATAGTGAGCTTATCAAGAGCTAATTTGAGACCCAACTATATTCGGTCCTGTTGATATAAGAAGGAAACACCCACATATTTTCTGCATATGCAGTGAGTCCTTTGTGGTAGAGATGGGACCATTGCACACCAAGGCAGGAGTGCACTGTTTGTGTGTCAGAGTCGTGGGACCTTCTAGAGGAACTTCACAAGCCAGTCTGGGTGGTGTGCTGCAGACTCGCATATTAATAAAAATAAATGTTATTTATTCTTTATCTTATTCAGTTCAAAGAAGAAATCTCTAAACGTTTCAAATCTCATACTGACCAACTTGTATTGATATTTGCTGGAAAAATTTTAAAAGATCAAGATACTTTGAGTCAGCATGGAATTCAGGATGGACTTACTGTTCACCTTGTCATCAAAACACAGAACAGGTATGTCTTTTTTAAATAACCAGTTTAGGCTTTAAAGGGCTTTCCTTATCATTTAACCTTATTTAAATGGTTAAAGTACTTTTCTTTGTTTCTATTGATAGCAAAGTGTTTGGTGAATAGCAGCAGTGTCACTCCATGCCAGCACATTTGTTATGTAAACAATTCTGTGAGGGGGACTGGGGTGCAAATCCAGGGCGGCTCCCCATTTCAAACTTTAGAAGAGTCAGCTGGTCATTATGTAGAAATCGTTTGAGTTAGGTAACAACTTATTTTTAAAGATGTTCTCTTTGCTTTAGGGAAACTTTTAGACATGATTTTGGTAACATGTTAGTAAACTACAGATCAATCATACTTTTGTGTTTGGTTGGTTTCTTTCAAGACAGATTTCTCTGTTTTAGCTCTGGCTGTCTTGGAACTTACTCATAGAGTAAGCTAGCCTCAAGCTTACAGAGGTCCACCTGCCTCTGTCTCCTGAGTACTGGGACTAAAGGTGTGTGCTACCACCACCTACCTGGTCTATCATAATTTATTAATGTGTGATATTTTTTGAAAGAAATTTACTTTTTATCATTATTGTTCTGAATGTCATGTAAATTTTTGTTTCATCATTAGTGAAAGAGCTTCATCACACTTACTTGAATATGGAATTTTATTGTATCATACTACTATACAAATGCCTAAGATAAGGTAATGGGGTAAATGACAAAAGCCTCCTAAAACGTCTCCATGCTCTATTATTATTAGCTTTGTGGCTAGCCTTGGCTTGCTGTGCTGCATAGCCTGGGTCAGCCTGAGTCTGTTGCCATGTTGCCTTGGCATCCCCAGTACTGGAAGCATATTTGTGTTGCCACACAAGCTTTCTTTTGGAGGCAGCATCAGTCTAGTCCAGGCCGACCATGAACTTGTTCCTCCCGCCTAGTGATAGGTGTGCCTCACTGTGGGCTGTGAGCCTCATTCTTCCCACCCTCCCTGTGCTGCAGAGAACAGCCGAAAGCATTGTAATGAAGTGTATCTTTCAAAGGCTCGATGTGCACTCTGGGAGCTTCTCTCAGGCCATTTGTACCCTGGCAGGCTTTGGTGTGGTGTTCACTTAGGGGCGGATGAGGAAATGTGCTCCTCCTGTGCTTTTCTGTGTGCTCGATAACTTCTTGCATGACAGTGGTTCAGCTTTACTGAGGACACATGCAAATAACTGATGTGCACAGAGCACACATACATATACATGGTGGTTCATACTGAGTTGTCAAGCAAGTATAAGACCGATTCTGATTTATGGGTTGTTGAAGTGAAAAACAGACCTTTGAATCAGTGAATGAAATGGTGAGGTCCATAATCTTACCTGGTGTCAGATGAATGTGACTTCTCTAATACAGCCCTGCTGTGCTAGACTGCTCTAAGTAAAGATGGCACCCTATTGTTAGTGTCAAAGCCCAAGCCTTGGCTGCCTTAAGCTAGCTCGACCCCCTGTCCTCAGTAGTCCAGTGAAACAGACAAGTAATGCTGAAGATAGAGAAGGGAAATCCATTGGATGTAGTCATACTGGGAAGAACAACAGAGTCCAGTGACAGCCTTTCCATCCTCATCGTCTGGGTCTTGACAAAAGGTTAGGTTTAAATAGAGGTTAAGAGGTATACATGACTAGGTAATCCTTAGTAAAAGTGAGGCCTGCCTACCCACCCTCCCTTGTCGTGGCTTCAGTCTACAATGTGGCATATCTAGTTGTCAAAACTGATGAAATGGCATTCCAGGAGTCAGACTCTCTCTCCCTCTAGTTGGCACCAAGTCTCCAGCTTTTCCTTTTCCCAGCATGGGATTCCAGGGGTAGTTAGCTCCTTGGACCATTGTGTGAGTACCATGACAGCCGAAGGGAGGCACGTAGGATGGAGTCTTGACTTTTGCCTAATTACATAGTGATACCAGAACAAGCCCGCTCAACAACTCTCCCCTTTGTCACAGCCAGTGCCTTGCCAATCCATCAGCTTCTGTGCCTGGACACGTACGTGTGGGTGTATACACATGCACACTCGTGTGCACTTTTGGAGGTGTCTGATTCTTCTGGAGCTGTGGTTGTGAGCCACCTGATGTGGGCGCTGGAAACTAAGTACAGTCCTCTGGAAGAGCAGCAAATGATCTTAACTACGGAGCCATCTCTCCAGCCCCTTAAAGTGTCTTCTTATGGTTTTTACTTTTAACATGTTCAAAGACTTAGGTTAAACTACCTCTAACCATGGATCTAGCAAATGGTTTAAGTGTTTGAGCTCTGTGGGCGTTACTGGCTGTGATTATGTTCTGTGAGGTGACTAATTTGCCCTTTCCTAAACAATCACTGTGATTAAAAGCAATGAAACATTCATGTATACTATATTCAGAGAGGAGGCCAATAGTCATTTTATAATAAAGCTTTACTGTGCTTCCAGTATTTGTTCATGATACTCAACTGTTTCAGGCAGGGTAGTAATGACATTCTGTTTACAAGAACTTACCCTTTGTCTGGCTATTAGAATTTTAGAACTTCTTTTAAAAATAATGAGTTCTGCGTCTTACATTGTGATTTAATTGTTTCACTAGGCCACAGGATCATTCAGCTCAGCAAACAAATACCACTGGAAACAATGTGACCAGTGCACCAGCTCCTAATAGTGACTCCACATCTGGCTCTGCTGCTAACAGCCCTTTTGGCTTAGGTGAGTGTTGTTTTAGTGGTTCTTTAGATAGTGAGTTAAATGTTCTCTTCCTCTAAGGGCAGTTTTAGATAAAGTGACAAGATAAAAGACAAGTCACTTACCAGGCCTGGTGGCACACACCTTTAATCCCAGCACTTGGGAGGCAGAGGCAGGCCGATCTCTGTCAGTTTAAGGCCACCCTGGTCTACAAGACTACAAAAGAAACCCTGTCTCAAACAAAATAAAACCAAACCCCCCCCACCAAAAAAAAGGCAAATCACTTAACAAAGCAAGTTTTAAAAGCTTTTCATGGCTTACTTCTATAATTGTGTTAAGAAATAGCTTGGAGCCAGGTGATGGTGATGCACACCTATAATCCCAGTACTTGGGAGGCAGAGGTAGGCCGATCTCTGAGGACAGCCTAGTCTACAGAGTGAGTTTCAGGACAGCTAGAGCTCTGTTCTCTTCTGTTTTGTTTTGTTTTGTTTTGTTTTGTTTTTCAAGACAGGGTTTCTCTGTTACACAGAGCCCTGGCTGTCCCGGGTTCTCTTTGTAGACCAGGCTGGCCTAGAACTCAGATCTGCCTGCCTCTGGAATGCTGGGATTAAAGATATGCACCGCCACACCTGTGTGTATGTGGTTTTTGTTGTTGTTGCTTTGTTGTTTTTTTTTTTAAAGATTTATTTATTTATTTTATGTATGTATGAGAGCTCTGTGTGTATGCGTGAATAACAAATGAGAGCATCAGATCACATTACAGATGGTTTTGAGCCACGTTGTGGTTGCTGAGAATTGAACTCAGGACCCCTGGAAGAGCAGACAGTGCACTTACCCCTGAGCCATCTCTCCAGCCCCCACGCCTATGTTTTTTAATGAAAGAGATGTAGCCTCTGTGTACCTTGTAATCTGACCACCATGTAATAGCATCTGAGGATGCAGTTAGTAGATGAGCTGTGATCAAGTGAGTAATAATTTTTTTTTCGTTGTGTAAGAAAGGTACCCGGTAGACTACACTAGTTTTGGTGTTTGTTTTTTGTGTCTTGTGTTTTGTTTGAAAAAGTCTTGCAAATGTAGCCTGAGTTAGTTTTCCACATTGGCTTTCCTAGTGTGGAGATTATATGTAGATAGCATCACTCTGGACTTGGATTAGTTACTTGGAAACTGTCCTAGGGGCCGGAGAGATAACTCAATTTTTAAGAGATGGCTCATTGTTTGCTCTTGCAGAGGACCCAGTTCAATTCCCAGCACCTATATTGTGGCTCACAACCATCTTATAATTCCAGTTTCAAGAGACCTGACACTCCCTTCTGACCTCCATAAACACTGAGCATGCCTGTGGTGCACATACATGCAGGCAGACAAAACACTCATAAGCATAAAATAATAATTAACAGCCAGATGTGGTGACACATGCCTTTGATTCCAGCACTTGGGAGGCAGAGGAAGGCAGATTGCTGTGAATTCAAGGCCAGCTTGGTCTACAAAGCAAATTTGGAACAGCTAAGGCTACACAGAGAAACCCCATCTCAATAAAAACAAAACAAAACAAACAAACAACCCTAATAATTATAATAATATCTAATACTTTTTTAAAATCTTGAAACAGTCCTAAACATGTGAAAGAACTGTTTGCTGAGTATCAGTAGTGAAGCGTCTTCTGTCAGCCCAAAACCACTTTCCTTTCCTCCTGCCTCCTCCCCTCTGCAGCTGCCTTTTCCTCCTGCCTCCTCCCCTCCGCAGCTGCCTTTTCCTCCTGCCTCCTCCCCTCTGCAGCTGCCTTTTCCTCCTGCCTCCTCCCCTCTGCAGCTGCCTTTTCCTCCTGCCTCCTCCCCACCGAGGCTGCCTTTTCCTCCTGCCTCCTCCCTACCGAGGCTGCCTTGCCCTCCTCCTCACTGAGGCTGCCTTGCCCTCCTCCCCCTGTCTTGTCCCCCTGCATGCTGGGCAGGCACTTCATACTCAGATTCTCCAGCCCCACTCTGCTATTCTTACTCAGGTGCAAATGTTGAGATTTTTGTTGAGGAAAAATGTTTTGAAGCTAATAAAAGGTAGACTAAATAAATGGCTTAAATGTCTTTATCAGCCCTCTAAGGCTGCAGCTAGTCTAGTTTTTCTTAAGTATAATTTTCACATATTAGGAATCACACCTTTTTACCCTTTCCATAAGAATTTGTGGGTAACTCAATCATAGTATGCCAATATGTAGTACACAAGTTTTAGAGCATAGCATTGATTTACTGTACCACACACAATACTAATAATAAATAAGTGTGTGTGTGTGTGTGTGTGTGTGTCTGTCTGTCTGTCTGTCTGTGTGTTTAGGTTTGGGTTTACACAGGGATGAGTCTCCAGTTGCTTCTCTTCTCCTTCCATGACTGGCGGGTGGGTCTGGAAGTTTGACATTTATTCCATTAGACTTTCTGATGACCATCTCCATCAGCCCGTGGCTATCCAGGGCACTTTCACTGTTATGCCTCATTAGTATACTGATCTATAGAGCGTGCTATAAATAGCAAAAGGCACTCAAAACACCTAGGTTTTTAGGAACCCTGTGAGAGATCAAGAAAGAATAAATATGTTGTATTATACTAGACAGGCAAAGAAAAACATGTCTACTTGATTTTGTTAAATATCAAAGTTAGGGCTGGTGAGATGGCTCAGCAGTTAAGACACTGGCTGCTCTTCCAGAGACTCTGAATTGAGTTCCCAGTAACCACATGTTGACTGACAACCATCTATAAAGGGATCTGATGTCCTCTTCTGGCGTGCAGGTGTACATGAAGACAGAACACTTCTATATTTAAAAATAAACAAACAGACAAATAAGTCAAAGTTGGAAATTTGGCTAATTTTGGTTGTAGGATGTGTTTGGGGTTCAGAGGTCAACTGTGACGTTCACCAGAAAGAAGCACTTTATATGAAGTAAAATTCGTTTTGGGCACATGGTTTCAGCTGATGGACTGCTGCCCCTTGCCTGTGGTATGGCAAGGAGGGCACAGCAGAGAGCTGCTTCCCCTACAGTGACCATTGTCCTGAAGCTTCTGCTCAGGACAGACTAAGAAGAGGCAGGTGGGTCTGTAAGTTGTGCTTTATCTCAGAGCTGCTAATCATGTGCCAGAAGATTATCTGGGGTGGGGGAGAACAGAAGCAAGGTATCGATCGTTTCAGAACTCTGTTTTGCCTCTCTAGTCAGATGGTCAGTCATAAGACCAGCAGTGTCTGTCTCCCATGTTAATCCTTTCGTTCATCCCCTTTTCCTTGGGTGTCTGGGTTCAGACAGTTGTTGAAACACAAAATAGTATATGCTGATATTGGTGTTGTATTAACAGGAATATCTGTCTGCCCTGGGTGAGGTTAACTCAGAACAAGCTGTTAGTAGTGTGTGCTGTAGGATAGTGATTGAGTGTACATGCAGACTCCAGTATGGAGTACAAGTACATCTTTATAATACACATATAGATGTCCCCTGTTGTAGCAGCAAGAAGTCCCTTCAATCACTGCACTGTATAGCCCATTGAGCTACGAACTCATTAGCACCATGCTCACCTTCATCAGTGCCACCAGCTGAGGATCAAGGTTTTGGGGCAACACTTCATATCTAGGCCATAGTCTAGGAATTAAAGCTTAATAGTACAATAGTAAATATAACATAGTATCTTAAAAATAAGTGGTAGGAACTGTTATGCTTATATATTATAGAGTTAATGATTCTTCATATTTCAGCACAAACTTGTGATTTTCATTTTTGTTTTTCCCTCTTATCCTTTAAGGTGGACTTGGAGGACTTGCAGGTCTGAGTAGCTTGGGTTTAAATACCACCAACTTCTCTGAACTGCAGAGCCAAATGCAACGGCAGCTTTTGTCCAACCCTGAAATGATGGTCCAGATCATGGAAAATCCCTTCGTCCAGAGCATGCTCTCAAACCCTGACCTGATGCGGCAGTTGATTATGGCCAATCCACAGATGCAGCAGTTGATACAGAGAAATCCAGAGATTAGTCATATGCTTAATAACCCAGATATAATGAGACAAGTATGTAAAAAAGGATTTCTTTTCACTTGACTAAAGAAGTTTTATTTCCATATAATAAAATTTTATATATAACAAAGTTTTATTTATATGTAATAAAATATCTTTATATAAATAGAAAGATAAAATATGTTCTTTTCTGTGGTTCCAGAGATTGCCTTGTGTATGTACTGTACAGTTAAAGAGAATCCCAACCATTATTTAAGGAAAGTCAGCAAAATATCGATGTTAATTTGGTCTGGTTGAACTCGGAATTTTCTACTATGCTTGAAAATTCTTTTTTAAAAAAACACTCCTGCCGGGCATGGTGGCACACACCTTTAATCTCAGTACTCGGGAGGCAGAAGCAGACAGATAATCTGAGTTTGAGGCCAGCCTGGTCTACGAAGCGAGACCAGGACAGCCAAGGCTACACAGAGAAACCCTGTCTTGAAAAACCAAAAAGAAAAAACACTTCTTAGGAGATGGAAGTTTTCATGCCCATTTCTCCTCAGTGTTGTGTGTCAGAGAAAAGGGTCCTAAAGTGCAGAATGGAGAGGTGACATCAGTGCCCTACTCCACACACATTTAAAACAAATGAAAAAGCAGTTTGGGAAGAGGAGAACACCATTTAGATTGAGTATGGTGGCACACGGCTTTAATCACAGTACTTGGGAGGCAGAGGCAGGAGTTTGAGGCCAGCCTAGTCTACATAGTGAGTTCTAGTACAGCAGAGAATACATACAGAACCCTGTCTCAAAAACTGGGTGGGGGTGGGGTGGGGTTGAGGTTTTAAGAAATTAAAAAGTCCATTTTGGGAGATGGATTGTTAACTGAAATACACTACTTTGTGATGTCCTGTGAATTTGTTATTTTTAGAGATGAAAGCCACCAGGACGTTTAAGAAGTACTCTCCTAGCTTAAATATAGCAAATTTGGCTTAAAACTCTTTTTAAAAATTATTTATTTTATTTGTATTCATGTTATGCCTACATGTATGCCTATGAGAGGGTGTCCCAGCCTCTGGAACTGGAGTTATATACAGTTGTGAGCTCCATGTGGTTGCCGGGAATTGAACTCAGGACCTCTGGAAGAGCAGCCAGTGCTCTTAACTACTGAGCCACCTCTCCAACCCCCAGCTTAAAAATCTTAGTTGGCCTTTTTGATTGTAGAATTTGATGGCACCTCTCTTGTAAAACAGAATTAGTAGAGCCGGGCATTGTGGCACACACCTTTAATCCCAGCACTCAGGAGGCAGAGGCAGGTGGATAACTGTGAGTTCGAGTCCAGCCTGCTCTACAAAAAGAAACCAAGATAGTCTGTGCTCTGTGTAGCAGAGAAACACTATATCAAAAAACCAAAACAAAACAAAAAACCAGAATTAGTGGTTCCATGAATTGAGCAAATGGGGTCAGGCTTTTTAGCAGGTCAAACACTAGTAAGGACCACAGAGGTAGGCAGCACCAGGCAGTCACTCTCCTAATAGAGTTAAAATGCTGACTCAGGTTGATTGGAATCCTCTGTTTCTAACTTTTCAAAACAGTTGTTTGAAGTTCGGTTTGACTACCTGGCACTTAGCACAAGTGGCTCCCTTCAGTTTTCTGGGGCCTAGTGCAGGAGCTAGTCCAAGTCAGTGGCTTATCATAAGCTAAATGTTGAAGGAATTCCTTGCATATTTCAGTGCTCTTTTTTAAAATGGAGGTTTCTTTCTTAGACATTGGAACTTGCCAGAAATCCAGCGATGATGCAGGAAATGATGAGAAACCAGGACCGAGCCTTGAGCAACCTAGAAAGTATTCCTGGGGGCTACAATGCTTTACGGCGCATGTACACAGATATCCAGGAGCCTATGCTGAATGCAGCGCAAGAGCAGGTGATCATTTACTCCAGGGCTCAAGCCTAAGGGCTGGCCATGGCTAACACGGACAGTCTGTGATTGAGGGCACCGCTGTGCGGAGAACGTGGCTTCACTGAAAAGCGGGTCTGTAATTAATGTTTTTTTTTTCTTTTATTACAGTTTGGTGGCAATCCATTTGCTTCCTTAGTGAGCAGTACCTCTTCAACAGAAGGGAACCAGCCTTCTCGTACAGAAAATAGGGATCCACTGCCCAACCCGTGGGCTCCACAGACGTCCCAGAGCTCACCAGCTGCTGGGAGCACCACTGGCACCGTGAGTGGCTCTGCTGGTAGTGCCACCAGCACCCCAGCTGGGCAGAGTGCCTCAGGGCCAGGTTTGGTGCCTGGAGCAGGAGGTATGTGTACCTTGCATCGATAATGAAATTATTGATACTATTTCTGTATTTGTGTTCTTCCCTTTTATAAAGACTCTTTATTGCAGGTTTCTAGGATTGTTTGAGAGATAGAATTTTTAAATTGTATATGTCTATGGGGTATAATGTATTTGTGTTAAATATTTATTTAGGAGTGTGTGCCCGCCATGTGTATCCAGGAGCCCATGGAAATCAGGAAAGGGTGTCAGATGCCTTAGAGCTGGAGGTGTCGAGAGTCTAGTCAGTTGTGAGCCATCCTGTGGGTGCCAGGGATTGAGCCAGGTTCCCTGTAAGGGAAGTGAGCTCTCTCTCTTAGCTGCTACTCTATCTCTGTGCCCTACAACATGTCCTGATCTGTGTACTCATCGTCATGATTGAATGTAGTCACCATGCTGTACAGAAGATCTCCTGAGCACAGAGGAGGGATAACATTTTAAGATGATAATGAAATTCGCTTGGTTGTTATTCAGAGAACAAATATGGAGTATTATGGTTTGGATGAAACGCCTCTCACAGGTTTATGTGTTAAAGCCTCAGTGCTGTCACTAATTTGGAAGGTTTTGGTAATGTTGGGTCACTAAGGATGGGTCCTTGGACCTATCTCAGCTCTGCCTCTTGCCTGCTTCTTGGCTACCTTGATGTGAATTATCATTCTTTGCCAAGATTTCCATGCTGTTGTGGACTGATGTCTCTGAAATCATGAGCCAAATAAATTTCTCTTTTAAACTGTCTTATTCCAATTTTTGTCAGTTATGCAAAATAACTAATTGGCGTCAGAATTGCTGAAAGGAACTTGATTCTGAAGCTATTTGAGTAAGCTAGGACATAGGAAATAATGGCCGAGTAACTGAAAATAAACCACATATCCACTTGCTGATGAAGAAGTGAACAAACTGCTCTCGTTAGTACTATGATTATACTGTTATTGTCGAGATACATGCAGGATATCACATGAAAATGCAGATTTAGCTGTCTTAACACCTAAGCTGTTGCCTAATTCAAAGATTTCCATCTGTTGCTTCATTCACTCTTTCCCTCAGACAGTAAGTGATCTTTAACGCTATACATGCACAGAAATAGACTACATGTGTGTGGTTCTTCCGTGTCTGTCCATACTGGTTTTGAAATCCGTTTATACTGTGTATGTCTATGATTTGTTTTGCTGAAAAGTATTTCTTTCTGGGAGTATATGGCTTCTATACCATATTGTAGCCTTTTTTTTTTTTAAACCTAGTTTCTCCATTCTTTATAGAGATCTAGAATTAGGTATGAAGCTTGGATAACAAAATTGACATTTCCAGATAAAGCAAAAGCACTATGTGTTGGATCTTAGCAGAGACCAGAGTGGACTTGGAAATTGTGACGTCTGCTGAGTTGGCGTAGGGGCTGGTGATGTGTGTGAATTAAGGCTTCAGTGTTGGCACAGTCAGAGAGGATTTGTCACCCTTAGGTAATTGCTGATGGAGATCCTTGTTGCTGAGCATGTTTTGTTTTGCTCTGTGCTATTTGAACCAAATCTTAGTACTGTTGGTGTGCATGCCCATTTTTGAGGCTAGCCATATTTTTGTGAAAGCTAAAATCTGGATATTGAGGTGTTTGGGTCTGCAGGTTTTTAGTCAGAGTTTGTGAGTCTCCTGTTAGATTCTTCCCTCCTGGATTCATTGCCATTGTTAAATGAAAGATTTTGTTGTTTTGGTTTGATTTTTCTTCCTGAAAGAAACTTTACATAAATGATGTCTGATTATTTATGTGTATTACCAGTTAGAATGTTACTGAAGATTTTTATTTTAAAAAGACTTATGTATACAGTGCTCTGCCTGCGTGTATGCCTGCCCGCCAGAAGAGGGCACTAGATCCCATTACAGATGGTTATGAGCCACTTTGTGGTTGCTGGGAATTGATTTGGTTTGGTTTTGGTTTTTTTTTTGAGACAAAGTTTCTCTGTGTAGCCTTGGCTGTCCTAGACTCACTTTGTAGACCAGGCTGGCCTCGAACTCACAGCAATCCACCTGCCTCTGTTTCCCAAGTGCTGGGATTAAAGGCATGCACCACTATTCCTGGCTGTTTGGTTTGGTTTGGTTTGGTTTGGTTTGGTTTGGTTTGGTTGATTGCTGGGAATTGAACTCAGGATCTTTGGAAGAGCAACAAGTGCTCTTAACCTCTGAGCCATCTCTCCAGCCCCCTGAAGATTTTTAAAGCAGTTTTGTGTCCACACATTCTAATGAGATAGTGTCCAGAGAGATTGTTTCATTCCATGGGTTTTAGTTGGTCTGGTGATTTGTATTTATGGAATCTCAACCATCAGTTCAAAGGCCAGAGCCCAGTGGCTAGAGTAGAGCAGCAGGCTTCTGTGCCAGGCGGACTGAGGCAGGGAGACCACTTGAATTTGGAAGTTCAAGACCATTGTGGGTAGCAGTGACTGACTCCAACTCCCCAAAAAACTAAGTTTCTGGGTCTTAATGTCAGACCCCATAACTAGACTCTTTCACAATGAGTTGTGAGGTCTGTGTGGGAGGAAAGCTAATTTATCATTTTTAGATTAGCATAAAAAGCATTGACATTCATAGTGGCATCTTTGTGCATGCAAATCATGCCTTTCTCTTCTTTGTTCCCCTTTCCTACTGTCTTCCCCATGTTCTATCTTCCCAAACTGGTTTTATTTCTTCCAGTTAATCCCAGTTTCTGCTTTTTTATTGCAAGTATTCAGGTGTTTCCTACGTCTTTTAAGATCTCTTCCTCCCCTCTCATGTTCCCCTTTTTAGTTCCCTGGTTTAAACACACTTAGATATAATTAGAGACACACGCAACTTTAAATCTAATTCCAAATGTGAGAGAAAATGTATTTAAGTCTGGCTCATTTTCACTTAGCATAAGGACTTTTACCTGCTTCCATACAAATCCTTGCAGATGTCATAACTGTACTTTTATATCGTTGCAGTTACATAAACTTGCACTGCGTATGTATTTCACATGTTCTGTGTCAGTTTGTTTGTAGGTGGATATTTAGGCTAGCTCTGTAGCCTAGCTGTTGTGAATAGCCTTCAGATCTGTACCCAGGCATGGTATGGCTGGGTCACATGGTGATTCTACTTTGAGTTTTTCTAGGATCCTCCTTACTGATTTCCACAATGGCTGCACAAGTTTATATCCCCATATGCAGTGACTAAGTGTGCCTCTTGCCCCACAGTGTCACCAGTGATTTCTTAAGCATTCTAACTGGAGTGAGATGGAATATCAAAGCAGTCTTAATGTGCATTCTCTAATATCTAAGGATGTTGAACTTTTTAAAGATGCCTTTTGAGAATCATTTGCTCAGCTTATTACTGGATGGATTTACTGAGTGAATGATTTTCTTTAAAGATTTATTTATTTATTTATTTATTTATTTAGGTTTATTTAGTGTATGAGTTCTCTATCTGCATGTACACCTGTAGGCCAGAAGAGGGAATCAGATCTCATTATAGATGGCTGTGAACTACCATGTTGTTGCTGGGAATTGAACTCTGGATCTCTGGAAGAGCAGACAGTGCTCTTAATTAACCACTGAGCCATCTCTCCAGCCCCTGAGTGAATGATTTTGAGGTTCTTTTGTTGTTGTTTAATATTTGTATTTCTTTATGTAGCTTCAGTATTAATTCCATATGATATGTAGTTGGCAGAAATTTTCCCCAGGTCTATAGTGAGGCCCCAAGCTGATCATAAGGTGACTTTAAAGCCTGCTAGTTTCTTACAGTAGTGTGTGACAAGATATGTGGTTTATTTTATTAAACTAGACTCTATTTACCTCTCTCTCTCTCTCTCTCTCTCTCTCTCTCTCTCTCTCTCGTGTGTGTGTGTTTGCATATGTGTGGTGTGTGGCTACAGAGCCCATCAGATTGTCTGGAGTTACAGGTCACTGACATGGGTGCTGAGAATCAAACTGGTCCTTTGAAATAACAGCATGTCCTTTTAACTGTTGAGCCATCTCTCCAGCACCAACACACACCTTTTTCTTAGCTATTGAGATAAACACCAAGTGCTCACTGACTGTTTAGTGCCTGGGTTGCTATGACATAGAATGAGGAGTGTTCGTTTGGGGTTGGATTTTGGTTTTGTTTTTACATACCTTTTTTTTTTATAAAATAATTTTAAGCTTATGGGTGTTTGCCTGCATGTGTCTGTACCATGTACATGCAGTACCTAAGGAGGCCAGCAGAGGGCTTTGCATCAAGCACTGGAGTTACAGGTGGTTGTGAGTTGTTATGTGGGTCCTGGGATTTAAGCCTGGGCCCTCTGGAATAGGACCAACTCCTAACTGCTGTGCCATCTTCTTGGCCCTTTTTCATTTTTTGAGATGGAGTCTCATGTGCCCCAAACTAGCTTAGAACTTAGTGTTCTGCCTTGGCCTTCTGGCTCTCTCTTGCTGGCTAGTGTGTTGTGATAGGTGCGTAGTCTGATAATGTTTGTATATATTGTATTATTTGATACGGAGCAGTGTTTTGCCATTTCATTTGGTAAGCTAACCCATGCTCCACTGCACCTTATCCCCGTGATATGACAGTCTGCTTCTCTTCCTGTACTTCTTACATGATTACTTTGCACTTGTGATTAAGAAAAACAGATGCAGCTGGGTATGGTGGCGCACGCCTTTAATCCCAACACTCAGGCAGGAGGCAGAGGCAGAGGCAGGTGAAGCTCTGAGTTCAAGGCCAGCCTGGTTTACAAAGGGAGTCCAGGACTGCCAAGTCTACACAGAGAAACCTTGTCTCGAAAAAACAAAAACAAATGCTAGAGTGGTTTCTTGTGGCACTGTGAAGCCATATGAATCAGGGCTGGCACCACAGTGCCCTGTTCCTTTCTAGTGTGAAAGCGCCCAGCAGTAGAGTCAGTGTACCTGTTCCCACAAAATGGTACTTACTGTCACCGAACACTGGGTTTCAGTAGCTTCCACATTTTTATAAATATTTATTCTCACTAGAAGTTTTTCTCTTAACCGTGTAAAAATGTAAAAACAGTGTCCACTTTGTAGACTGTATAAAAACAGATTGTGAAAGCCAGATTGGTCTTGTAGGCTGTAGTATGCCAAATTGTCTTATATTTTTGAACTGTGGAATGTAGAAAAGGCTAACTTGAAACTTGAAAATAAAGGAATACCACAAACACAAGACTTAAAGCAAATAAGAAACTTGACTTTAAGCCAGATAAAATGACATTAGTTCAAAAAGCAGAATGGAAATGAAGAATAAATAGTTTAGTTAACATTATAGTGGTGCTTCCCCCCTCAGAATTATGTCAGAACTGTTCTCTTTTCACTCAAAGGAAGCATATTTGCTTCTTTTGGTGCATTTGAAATGCCAGTGTCAGAATTTTTGTGCCTTGGAGCTAATATTGAGTAAAATAAGGGTTGATCTGAAAACTGAGCTAAGTAATTAATAATGGATAGCAATTCTGTTTAAGTTTTCAACCGTATTAGGTGTGGCTGTGCCGGGGGAAGGAGTGGAGTAGGATGGGATTTAGACTGTGGTTGACCGTGAGGAACCAAACTGCAGAAAGCGCGTCTATTGCTAAAGGGAAATGGCCATATGTTGCTTCAGTTAACTAAATATAAGTACAATATACACTGTTTTAAAATATTGATACATGTCTTAATCTGTTTTTTGTAAATGAAATTTTAGCGAGTATGTTCAACACACCAGGAATGCAAAGCTTGTTGCAACAAATAACTGAAAACCCACAGCTCATGCAGAACATGCTGTCTGCTCCATACCTGAGAAGCATGATGCAGTCGCTGAGCCAGAACCCTGACCTTGCTGCACAGGTGAGCGTGTCGTCGTGTTCAGAGGAGTGCTCTGAGCTAAGTAGGCAGTCCCGTGACTCTCCTGTCCGCACATTCGTCTTGTAGAAGACACTTGGCATCTCCAGCTTTTGTGGCAGCTTTAGTTCCTATATACTTGAAACAACTTGGTTTCTCCTATTTGTTGATGAGATGTACTTTAAAAACAAACAACAACAACAACAAAGCTCTGAAGTTCTCAGAGAATTTGCTCTAATCACAGTGCTGCTCTTGTTTGTCTGTCTGGGTGGTGGTTTTAGAATAGCGGCATTGCTGGGCCTCAGCAACTGTGGGGGATGTGGAGACTGATCGGCCACTGTGTTGGGAATTTAGAATGCTTTCTTTCCTTTATAGTTCTCTCATTGAAGTTTAAAAGCGTCTCTTGTTTCATTATGCTGAATGAGATGTTTTTATTTCCAAAATCCTGCAACCACATTGGTAGAAGGATAGAGCAGATGTCCTTGAGTGAGGATCCTCAGTGATGACTTACATAGCAACAAACAAAGAGTAATGCTTTTAGATCATTTTCGTCTGAAAATGTGCATGTTATGAGGGTTTTTTCTTTTGTTTTGTTTTTTGGTTTTTTGTTTTGTTTTGTTTTTGGGTTTTTTGTGTTTTGTGTTTTTTGTTTTGTTTTGTTTTGGAAAGCTGGTTTTGTGAATTTATTAATGAAATGCTTGTTGTTAATGAATCCTGAGCCATGTTTGTCACTGGGTACCTAAGATATGAAAATGTGTGAATGACTTTTTCCTGTATTTTCAAGTATATATTTAGTTATAACACTGAATGCATATTATTCTTAAAATTCATCTTTAGTAAGCATACTCCATGTAATAAGTTTATGTTTGTAAGGGATCTGGCTGCTTTATAGCTTTATACACTGTTAGGTTTTTTAAACTCTAAAACTGTAAAGCAAAACACTGACAATGCTAGGTGGTGTCTGTCTGTCTGTTTGTCTCTGTGTGTGTTTCTCTCTCTCTCTCTCTTTCTCTTTTTCTTTCTCTTTTCTTCAAGACAGGATTTTTGTGTAGCCTTGGCTGTCCTGGACTCACTTCGTAGACCAGGCTGACCTCAAACTCACAGAGACCCGCTTGCCTCTGCCTCCCTGAGTGCTGGGATTACAGGCCACCACACCCGGCTGGTGTCTCTAATTATAGGATAGTTTAAAACTTAAAGTGTGCTCTGGCATCAGATGGTTAAAGTTATGGTTTACTCTTTTGAAACTTAAGTATTTTATAAATGTGAAAACTTAATCGCGGCATGAAGGTTCAGGTAAGTTAGAAAAATATAATAAATAAAAAGTTTTTTTTTATGGTGACAAGCTTTTTCTAGACTAGTTGAATAATTTAAGATGAAAAGTGAATGTGATAACTGTTACTGGCCTCATAGTAAAGCAGTGTTTGTCTGGAAGACTGAAGAGGTGTTCCTGGCCTGGAGTATTTACTGCTTACTCTGAAGCACACTGTATCCATAAATCATCAACTGCTTTGATGATGTTGAAATTTGAAATTAAATAATCCACTTTGAAGGAGGGAGGAGAGAGTTCTCTTTTTTTTACAGGATTTACATACAGTTGTTCTTCAGTGTGGTTGCCTAATTGAGGGCAAAGATCATTTCCTCCCAGACTTTGGACAGGTAAACAGGCTATCGGTAATCATTGGAAGTGATATGCAATTTGTCTTTTTTGAACCTAGTAGTTTCTGGTTTGCTTATTGTGTATGATGATCTTACTGGCAGTCATGTCAGGTTAATACTGGCCCTGACTGTTAACTTGGTCACACTTTGAAGGTCAGGAGGTGTCCCATGTTTCTACCTGTGGTGCTAGTGAGGTGGAATCCAGATGCTCATCTTCGCAGTCTCACTCACATCCTTGGATGTTAGGCATTTTAACACTCCCCAGAGGACTGTTGGTGCTAGCTTGGGCTGGTTTTCATCTAGCAGCTCCATTTCTCTGGCCAGTTGGTTGCTGTTTTGTGGTTATTCTGGACCTAATATCGACTGTTAGCAGTGGGCAGGTAGATAACAGTGGCTCCAGGCCTAGGTTTTCTCTGTGCTTGCTGTTTGTGTGTTGGGTCTCTAAGCAAGCCATATGTAAGCCTTTACACACTGGTGTTTCTTTTACTCTGTTGTATAGTTGAAAGCAGATCTTCCTGAGAGCCTGGCACTTCCACTACTTTTTCCTTCAGAGGCAGAAATTCACCTTCGTTCAAGGAAAAGGCGACAAAACAAATGCTTTTATTTTTTAGGGCACTGCATGTCATCCATCATCCACCTTTCTCGCTGACAGAGAAGATGCCTTCCTTCCTACCTACCTTCCTCCCTCCTTTTTTTCCCCTCCCCCGAGCTCCGTGTGGATAGAACCTCCCTGCTCCTTTTTTATTTATGTTCTCCCTTCCTCCCTGTTAAGTGCCAATTTAGGCACTTGGAGGAAGGTAGAACATTAAACCAGGTACATTACTTGTTTCAGATATTTCCAGTTAAAACTGTTTGAACACTTGCCCCATAGATGATGCTGAATAATCCCCTATTTGCTGGAAATCCTCAGCTTCAAGAACAAATGAGACAACAGCTCCCAACTTTCCTCCAACAAGTGAGTAAGAAAAGACGCTGCTGTCTTTGTAATGATCTGCTTGACAGGTTAATGGTGAACGTGTCCTTCTCCTTCCCAGCTGATAGCAGTGTAGAGGACGTGTGATTTTACCCACTGGTAGACACTGAGCCTGATCCTCCCCACCCATGTCACTCCTCGCTGTGCTCATACTGTGTGTGAGAAGAGAGCTGTGTTGCCTGTGCTCGTGAGGACTTAGGGTTCTGAGTGCTTGTTGACAGAGACCATTTCCCTTCACTAGCCTTCAAGGGTTTCTGTATATCATGCATACTGTATGGTTTGGTAGAAAAGTGCTACCCTCTCTTAATCCACAGCTTGGGTTTGTCGCAATGTCTCAATTTCTTCCAAATTAGTAAAATGCTTGTTCTATGAAGAGTTGATCTCATTTCCTCAAAATCAGAATTAGTAAAGTTAAAATTGCCAGTGTTGTCACATTAGGAAGGTTTAGGAAAAATAGTGCCCAAGATTGTCATAGTGTTATTTAAAGACATAAAGTGGTGTTGGTGTTCTTGAAACTGGTAGTTGTCGGGGCTCAACATGGTTGAAATGATTGCTAGGGCAGCAAGTCACTATCCACGGTTAGTGACTGTCCTTGGTGTATTGCAATGGTATACGCTCCCTCTTGTCAGTTAGGTATGGGTATTTAAAAGCAAAGAAGCTAAACTGTATTGATTTCGAGTTTGGAACAATGCTTTAGATGGCCGACTGGTAAAGTTGTTAGATCAGTGCAGACAAGGCATGGCCAGGAGATACAGCACATAGCTGTCATCAGACCCCACCCTCCGACAAGTGTGCACTTGGAGTTAACGCAAAAATGTTTTCTTTTTTCTTCTGCTGGAGAGGGGGAAATGTGGATCTTCACTCAGAAAATGCCTTTTATGGTAGGCTTGTAAATGACTCAAGTAATAATTTGTGTATGGAATTTGCTGTCAAAAGAGTAGGGTTTGTGTTTATTTTGGGAAGAAATATGGAGTACTGGTGTCTGGGGGTGAGATTTTAGATTTTCTTCAAAAATGTTGCAAAGTTTGAAAAATGTACCTGCCTTGCTTTTATTTCTTTGGTAACCACTGGTTTCCTTTCTCCTTAGATGCAGAATCCTGACACACTGTCAGCAATGTCAAACCCTCGAGCCATGCAGGCATTGCTGCAGATTCAGCAGGGCTTGCAGACGCTGGCAGCAGAAGCCCCCGGCCTCATCCCAGGGTAGGCTCACTGGACAAAGATTTGAAATCACACAATGGCTCGTTTCTCTAAGAATTTTAGATTTAATATCATTCTGCCTTTTATTTTGGTTACTGAATTGTTTTTAGTCAGTTTTCAGTGTTATATCTGCTTATTTTTAGTAGAATAGCCAATATTGTGTTAAAATGTAACCTGATGAAGTTGCCTGTGCTTTCCCTAGGTTTACTGCTGGCTTGGGGGCAGCAGGCAATTCTGGAGGCACTTCAGGAACCAATGCACCTAACACTGCGCCTAGTGAAAACACAAGCCCCACAGGGGGCACTGCTGAGCCGGGCCACCAGCAGTTTATCCAGCAAATGCTGCAGGCTCTTGCTGGGGTGAATCCTCAGGTGACAATGCTTTTTTCTACACACTTTGCATTCCTTAAATTTAGAATTTTCAAAAAAAGGCAAAAGCAGCAGCCATTTTCTGCTCAGAGTAGTGAAAAGTAGTATTCAATGATATTAAATCTAAGCACAAAGCAGGCGTTACAGAAATTGTTAACTTTGCTGCTATATCAGGTAACAAAGGAAAAATTCTTCAACCTAATGCCATAGTAGTTAGAAGCAGCCTTTCTTTAGAGTCATTTGAAATAAGCTTTATTTTATAAGAGTTTCTCAGGGAGAACCTAAAAATATCATCAGTGTTTCAGAACAGCTGTGTCTAGACTTCCTATTCTAGCCTGTGGGCGTTTATTGTCTTTGCTATGAACTTACCATTAACAGGGCTAGAGCATGGTTGGCTTAGGTGGTTAAGAGCACCGGCTATGCAATTCCTAGCATGCACATGGCAGCTCTCCACCATCTCTAACTCCAGTTCCAGGGCTTTTCTAACTTCTATGGGCAGCAGGCATACAATAGGCTAGTTGGTATTGTAATTGGATACATTTGGTATCCATATAAAAGAAAGTGTCTATAATTCTAAACTGTCTGTGCATGAGCTTTTTACAAAAAAAGTTTCTGCTAGCTGAGCATAGTGCCACACACCTGTAATCCAGGGGGCAGAGGCAGGCAGATCTCTGAGTTTGAGGCCAGCCTGGTCTACAAAGTGAGTCCAGGACATCCAGGGCTACACAGAAAAACCCTGTCTTGGGGCAGGGCATGGGAGGGGGGAAGTTTCTGCTTGTTCACAAGGCTCTGAAGCAATGGAATTTATTAAGCTTGTTTTGCCCTTTGTGGGAGAAAAGAAGGAGGGTCCCACGGAGTCAGATCCTAAGCCCTGTGTGCTTACTCCAGCCTATAAGGTTTTTTAAAAAGCAGTATCATAGGGCTGGAAAGATGGCTCAGCAGTTGAGAGCACTGGCTGCAGCCAAGCATGGTGGCACACGCCTTTAATCCCAGCACTCAGGAGGCAGAGGCAGGCGGATCACTGTGAGTTCAAGGCCAGACTGGTCTACAAAGTGAGTCCAGGACAGCCAAGGCTACACAGAGAAACCCTGTCTCGGAGAGGTGAGAGGGCGGGGGGGGGGGGGGGGGGGAGAGCATTGGCTGTTCTTCCAGAGGTCCTGAGTTCAATTCCTAGCAACCACAAGTTGCTCATAATCATCTATAATGGAATCTGAATCCCTCTTCTGGTGTGCATGAAGACAGAGCACTCATGTACATAAAATAACTAAATTAATTTTAAAAACACAGTATCATATATATGATCTATTTGTCATGGTTTAGGAACAAACTATTCTAAAATAGAGTGCTAAACAACTTTTAAATATAATGGATATTTAATTTATAAATTATTTTAAATTATATTTTGCTCATTGTAAATATATACATATATATGCAAGGATAAGTTATAGACTAAATAACACCTGAAAATTATTTTTCTTTGAAAATAATTAGATGGTCTTATGAGTTTTAGTTAAAATAGTCCATCCTATTTAATAAATAACCTCATGGTGCTGTACCTCAAGGCATAAGTAGCAATTTAAGAAAGCTCAGCAAACCAGCATGCATTATTTAAAATACAATAGAAGTTTTTGAAAAGTGGCTTGGGTGTAGCATAGACTAGCTTTCCTTAGAATGTGCTTCATTGTTCTTTTCAACAGCTACAGAGTCCAGAAGTCAGATTTCAGCAACAACTGGAACAGCTCAGTGCGATGGGATTTTTGAACCGTGAAGCAAACTTGCAAGCACTGATAGCAACAGGGGGCGACATCAACGCAGCAATCGAAAGGTTACTGGGCTCCCAGCCATCATAGCAGCATTTCTGTATCCTGAGAAAATGTAATTTATTTTTGATAACGGCTCTTAAATCTTTAAAATAACCTGCTTTATTTCATTGGAATTCTGTGCTGTTATAAACAAAACCAGTAGGAAATGTCCGGAGGTGGAGTGCAGTAAGATGTGCAGGTTTTCTGTATCTTTGGAACAGTGGGAATCAATGTTTCCGGTTAAGGCTGCTGCATGCATCAAACACTTGGCATTTATTGTAATTTTTTTAAAAATATCACCTTTTCTAATTGGGTGAACAAATTTTTGTCCTGCATCTGTCCAACTAACTTGCTTTTTAAACATAACCCTATGGTAGTAATTTATGTAGAATAAAGGCATTAAAAAGCAAATCATTTGCGCTCCATGATTTGTGGTACAATATTGCTTATTGTGACTTTGGCATGTACTTGGCAAATAATGCTGTAAGATTTATACTACTGACAATTTTGTTTATTTGTATACAATACAAATCACTGCACATTTCTAGGTCATCTAAGCAAAATTCCTGTAACCAAAAAGTAAAATAAGGATTCCTAATTGTGTAGAATCTTACAGCATCTTTGATAAACATCTCTCAGCAGAAGTGCCATTTAGTCAGGTTTGTTGAAAATAAAGAAAAACTAATTCTGGCTATCTCTTTAGGGACATTTAATTGTACAGACAACATAATGTAATGATATCTCAGCATTGACATGTTGCTGTAAATTACCTGTATTCTGTGCAGACTGAAGGAGCCTGTAGCATAGTCCAATGCATTTGCCAAGGCTTTCTGCTCCCATAGGTGTCTGAGCAGCGCTGGGTTTGACTGGAAGTGCTGATGCTTCCATTTTAATTGCCATATAAAAGTAGAGCTGTCTTGTGGGTGTAACAGCTTCCTCGTTCATAGGCAACAACCGGATTGAAAATGGTGAGGGAGCCACTTGTTTCTCAAGTGTTTGGCTAGTTCTATTAAGAAATAGTTGAATGTTGTACTGTTTGGAGGCTCAGAGAAGGGGGTGGGGGAGGGGAGAGACAGAATCTATTCCAGATTGGGCCAGCCTGAACTAAGTAATACTGGCAACCAAGATTCAGTAAAGAGTCTATGCATACAGTAGTGTCAGTCGGGTGAAAAACCAAGAGCCGTTTTAAGGATTTTGAGTGAGTTTGGCTATTCTATAGCCTCTTTCTTCCTTCCCCAAAGAAGTTCTCTTTGCCCCTTGGGGTGATGCATTCCTTTGGGACCAGTTAAACTGTAACTTTAGGGTCAGAGATCCATGTAACTGCCTCTGGTGCAGTGACTCGTAGGCCATTGCACTCTTCCTGTAGTTGCCTGAAATCATAATGTTAAAATAACCTACAATGAGTCAGACAAATAAAATCAAGGGAAACAGAAGGTGAATTCCATAACTGTTGCTTGCTATTAAAGAGTTGAGAGGCCAGGTTGCCCCCAGACTGTACAGTGGTCTGACACTTTCCCCAGGAAGAAAACATGTACAAAGGTTGGGGCGGAGGCGAGACTGGAGGAGGTCGGCAAGGATAGTCTCCACGTGTGTCTGCTCCCTGCCTTATTCCTCAGTATGCTGTTTAAAGACTTGTACTGGTGAACGGCGGTTCATAGCTGGGGCAGTGTCATAAGCAGTTTGATTAATTAATCATCAAATAACAATAAATCTCCAGCTTTTATACCTGGTCTGTGTTGCCTCTTTTGTAGAAAGATGCCTTTGTTTTTTCTCAACATGCCTTAATGTAAAGGCTATTTGGCCTGATTTACCCTGGATTTTGTGAAAAGTTAGACATTTCTTTTGTTGGGCACCTGGGTGGTGGTGGTACCACATTTAATCCCAACACTTGGGAGGCAGAGGCAGGCTGATCTCTGAGTTAAAGGCCAGCCTGGTCTTGACAAAGTGAGTTCCAGGACAGCCAGAGCTACACAGAGAAAACCCTGACTCAAAAAACAACAGGAACAACAGCCACAACGTCTTTTGTGGGGTGGGGGTTTGTTTGTACAGCAGCTCTTACTCTGTCACCCCAGCTGTTCTAAAATTCACTGTGATCCCAGACTGGCCATGGACCTGCACTAATCCTCCCTTTGTCTCCTCAGTGTTGAGGTAACAGGTGTGAGCCATCCTGTCCTCGAGTAGTGTAGCTGCAGTGAGCTGTCTAGAGGATTTATTAGACTTACTAAGTGTGCTTTCTTGATGTCTTCAGCTCACAGTGAGTCTATTTAGGACCCATGTAAAAACAACAGTGCCTATGGTTGGCATTCTTAGAAGTGCTAAGAAGACTCTGAGTGAAGGCATAGATTGTTCTTATGTGGAGTTCTTCAGAGCAAGTTGAGAAAAGAATGGACAGGGTGAAATTTAAACTCTAAACAAAAAAGTTACCAGATAGCAAATAGGCAAATGACTACTAGGTTTCTGTTCAGGATTTCTATGTGTCAAAGGAAGAAAGGGGGGGGGGGGAAGAGACTGAAATCTTGCATTTCAAGTGTGGCTTAAATAACATAGTAATAAATGGGATGGCTGAGTGGACAGGGCCTTGCCATGTGTCCCTAACTGGCCTCTGTGTGTTTTTTATTCTAATAAATGATATTTCCTTTTATGATGGAAAGGCAGCTGCGCATGATTAGAACAGAGATAGCCTTGAGACTGTTACAGGGCAGCATGACAAGGTAATAGAGCATACTGCAGAGAACGTATGCCCTCAGCATAGTCACAGCAGTGAGCTAGGGACTTAACCCACTCACAAAGTCCAAAAGAAACACTCTGGACCAAAGCATTTAGTTGTTTTGGGTTTAAGAGTATTTGTGTCTAATGAGACATCAAAGGGGTGTGCCTCGAGTCTAGATACAAAACCTATTAATGTCTCGCACACACCGGAAGGTGATTTTACACAGAATTTTAAATAACTTTGTGGGTGAAACTAAGTTTGAGTCTGCTAACTCATCAGAAAGCAAAGGTATGGCTCTCTGTTCCTGATGTAGACAGTCTAGCTGTTTGACATCACCATAACTCCTGGCTGGATACGCTGCCACCAGTGGGCAAGCATTTCCTTACACCTGTTCACACAGAAGTAGTGACAATAGGGCACACTGATACAGGGGGAGGACGTCACACACTCCCGCTGCAGCACAGTGGTCCTCCCACCAATGGCAGCTAAGGGACCAGGAAATGGGCCTTCTAGAGATGTGCGTCTGTTGCTGGCTGACCTTTTCAAATGTTTCTTCCAGAGTCAGCTGCCTAATTAGCAACTGTGTTGTTTTGTTTTGTTCTTTGTCCTAGAAGTGTCTCTTTGACAAGTGGGCATGACCGCTGGTCTGAGTGCACACCACAGCCTCGGTAGGCCCGTCACACAGTCAAACCATGTTGTCTACAGGCACCTTCTGATATCAGCGTTGTCTCCTTCACTGTTGTGGCCATCTTGTTGCAGGACCAGGCTGTTTTACCACTCCCTGGAAGCTCGCTTATTAGTAATGTCTAGAGCATCTTGAGTATTTACAGCTTCGATGAGTTTCTCTGCTCCAGAGCTTTATGCTATGTGTCCTGTTCCTCATTGCTTTTGGCTTGTTTCAGCACGGACCTTCAACAGTTTCTCCTTCTGTTTCTTCAGGTCATAGCTGCTAGTTTTTCCAGCACCACACTCCCTAATCAGATGGCTCACGCTGAAGTGTTGCCCTCTTTTCCAGCAGCTTGACTTCCCGCGCTGTAGATGAACAGAGGTGCTTCCTCCTTTTCTTATGGTGTCCGCTGGCCTTTGTGACATTTTAAACACAGTCTTTATACCACAGAGCAGAAAAAGAGTAAGTAGTACACGCAAGTCCTGACTCCGTGTAGCTGACGGGGAGACGCTTACGTTGGGCCTGTATGCATGCCTGCCATTTTATTTACTGCATTCTGAGAGCACCCCTGGGTAGATGGATCTGGGCAGCTGCTACAAGGTGTGTCACAGCTGGAGAGGACTGGAATGGTCTTGGGGTGAGGGGGCAGGGATGCTAGGTCAATTGTGCTGTGCACCTGCATCTTGACAGCAGGTCAGGTGTAGAATTTTCTGCTTGACATCATGTTGACTCTCAAAAGTTAGAGATTTTGGAGCACTTCAGATTTCTGGTTTTTACACCGGATTCCCAAATATGCACACCTCCCCACAACATAATGAGACTTTACAGCTATTTTAATTTAACAGGCAAAACAAAATAAATAGCAAAACACAACAGCTGTATAAAAAATTGTATTGACCAAAGTGTGGTTATAAAGCTCTAACTGTGTACTGTCCATTCTCTCATAGAGTAACATTAAATGTGTTAAACGTAAGGGCTGTAACAGGGCCATTCTTTGGCCAGCCTTTCGGATCTTACTAGGTGCCTCTTACTGCTCTCAGAACCTCCTTCCCCTGGGTTTTGTGCGTGCCATCTTGGCTTAGTAGAAAGCCTCCTGTCCTCTCTGGGCTCAGTTTGTGCCAACCCAGTGACTGATTCTGTGATCACTTAGCTTTCCCATCAACGACTGTGTTCTTTTCGTCAGAATATTTGGATTTTTTGTTTGTTTGCTTTTGGTTTGTTTTTCAAGACAGGGTTTCTCTGTGTAGCCTTGGGTGTCCTGGACTCATTCTGTAGACCAGGCTGGCCTCAAACTCATGGTGATCCACCTGCCTCTGCCTCCTGAGTGCTGGGGTTACAGGTGAGCACCACCACGCCCAGTTTGGTATTTTCACTTTTCTGTTCTGAAATTACCTTGGTAGGTATGAAAGTACCACTGTGTGCTGCTCTTTTCTGTCGTTGTGTTTTCCTATGCAGTGGTTCTCACTGCTACCTCATATCTCTAGTTTTGCTATGTTATGAATCGAATTGTAAATGTCTGATATGCTGCTCCCAAAGAGGTCAGGACCCACAGGTTGAGAACATCCTGTTGACATGGAGTAGGTGCTCACTGAACAGCGATTCAGTAGGAAGGTCTTTGTCCTTTGTTACTCAACTACTTTGTAGCAGTAAAATATAATTCTGTCATATATTCACTTCAACTCACAGAGACAGAGCAAGGCTGGGCTGGGGGGGGCAGTACCCAAACATCCTGCCTGTCAGGTCTGAGGAACTTCAGCAAGGAGGATAGCCTTGTAATAGATTCCGGACCAGGAGTGTAAGTATTTTTGTGTCTTCCTGAGAGTTTATATTATTACTGAATGAGAGAATTGTTTTTGTTTCTGGTGTATTTTGTGTGGTGAACACGGCTGTCAGGATGGGCATTATCTATGGCCTTGTGTGTAGAGGCCAAAGACCAATGTCACGTTTCTTTCACTGGTCACTCTCCTCCTTTGTTTGCTTGCTTGTTTGTTGAGACAGAGGTCACTGGGTAGGCTGGTCTGACTGTCTCCATGTTCCCAGCCCTGGCAGCACAGTACATCTAACAGTACCACGCTTTCTACATGGATCTAGACTCAGTCCTTAAGCTCGTGTGGCAGATACTTCACCAATTGAACCGTTTCCTAACCCTGTATCTGCCATTCTTAATTGAGAAGCAAGGGGCTAAAGATAACAGGGTGGGTGCCAGAAAAGTGTCAGCAGGTGGCAGTCTGGGTGAGTCTAGGTTGAGAGGTCACAGGCACTTGGCTGGCTTGGGTGTGTTCTATCTGTCACTTGGCTGGCTTGGGTGTGTTCTATCTGTGGCTCTGAGAGATACTGTGATCAAAAGGAACTTAGGAGCAAAATGTCTGTTGAGCTGGCAATGCCAGGTCATGGTCCATCGATGAGGGATGTCAAGGCAGGAATTTGAAGGAAGACATGCTTGCTATTCCACACAGCGCTACCTGTGATGCTTAGCCAGGAACTCTTAGCCAGCTGAGGAGGTACAACAGAAACCATGGAGAAACACTGCTGGCTCACTCACAGGCTGGCTTATAATCCAGGACCACCTGCCCAAGGATGGTACTGCCACAGCGGGCATGGCTCCCTTACATCTCTCCACACACATGCCCACAGGCCAGTCTGATCGAGGCACTTTCTTCACTAAGGCTCCACTTTGAGATGACTCCAGATTGTGATGAGTTGACAGTTAAAGCTAACCAGGGGCACTGGACAGATGGTCCAGTGGTTAAGAGCACTTGTTGATGCAAAGGACACCCACATGATCACTAACAACCATCTAGAATTCCTCTTGTGAACTCGGTCACCATGCACAAATGTGCACATACATATGTGCAGAGAAACACTGTACATGAAGTAACAAGGCATAAGCTAACAAGGACAGGGTGGTAAGGATCAGTGAGGTCTGGGATATGGTTGAAGGTTAACCAATGGGATTTACTGACATAGAGGTGTGAAGTTAACCGCTAGCTGATCAGTAGAGGAGCAGTGACGGGAAGCTTGGATCTGAGTGGTGGTGCTGAGAAGGAGGGGACCAAAGAGCTGCAAAGCAGGGTGAGCGGAGGTGACATCTCCAGGAGTTTAGTCATGTCAACTGATAGCTGTCACTGCTCGGTTGGACTTAGGAAAGGAGGTTCCTTATGGCTACAATAAGGAGTTTTGCATGGTGGGGTCAGATGGTAGTTATGGGAAGCAGAGGGGCACCACGATCAGAAACAATTTGGCAAGGTTGGTGAACAACTTGGAATAACCCCAGAGCTTGAGTTAGTCCCTTTCAGGAAGACTTGCTCGGGTGTGGGTCTTGATTGGTATAGACTTGTATCTGGAAGTGTACGTGGGCATCGTTCTGATAGGACTGCATGTTTCTTCAGCCTCTTGCATTCCACTCACAGACTCCATTTGATCTACTTTCATTTAATATGTAATTGGTTTTCTGGATCTGGATGTGCCAAGGAAAGATAAAGTGTTACCCATCACTGCCCACCCCCTTGAAGAAAGGGGGAGGGAAGGAGGGCAGGAAGACAAGTGAGGCATCAGAGAACTGTTACTTACTAAGTTGCTAATTGTATTCCAAGGTGACAGCCAGGAACAGTAAATGGCTCTTTCAAGACGGCTGGCTGAAGGGCGCCCTAGAACAACAAGGAGAGTTGGGTAGGCGACAAGGGGCTCATTGACTGAGCCTGACATCTTGGGCTTAACCCCCACCAGCCTTTTGAGGACCTTGATGTGCACACTTGACCATGTACACACAGACAGCCCTAAACATACAAGCAAGACTGTCTTAAAGTGTAAGATGAGTGGTGCCTGAGTTGTCGTCTGACCTCCAACTACACCATAGGACATACTTGCCACGTTCAGATGATCATGCATGCACATACAGATATAAAAATTCTTGGTCATCTCCAAATACTGATTATGTGTTAAAATACCAAAGGTCTTTTGTATGCTCAGTTTTCTTAATGATAATATTTTATTATGAGTTTATTAAATGAGCCTACTTCCCTTACAACCCAACTAACCCAAACAATAGGGAAAGAAGATTAAAGAACACAATAATGAAACCCTAAGGATATTAGTTCCAAGGAATAATTCTCCTGGCGTAGTCAGCAGGACCTCAGCAAACCACCAAAGTTGCTGCTGGAACCTGAAGCCTCAGCTGGAGTCCAAAGTGAGATCAGGACAGCCAGCCTGCGTTTCCACCTGATTCTAAAGCTGCCGGAAACATCTCTGTGTTGACACTACACTCCCCAAACTGGCTGGCTGTCCAGTCACGTTCTTCCTTGATAAAATGCTGAGCATTCATAGTGCTGACAGTCCACTTGGGATTGTGTCTTTCTCCTCCTCCCCCTCTTCCTCTTCCTCCCTCTCCTCCTTTCCCTCCTCTTCCTCCTCCCCCTCCTTTCTCTTCCTTTCCCTCCTCTTCCTCCTCCTCCCCTCTTCCTCCTCCTCCCCCCTCCTCTTTCTCTTCCTCCTCCTCCTCCCCCTCCTCCTTCCCCTCCTTTCTGTGTCTCTCCTTTTACTTCTTTCTCTGGCCTCTCTGATATAGGCTTCAGGAATGTTACTGAGTAAGAATCAGGAGTGGACACCCTTGTCCTGTCCCTGGTTTAGAGAAAATACTTCTTTGTTTTTCCCACTTATTGTACTGTTGGCTTCACATTTTTAGTATGTTCAGGTGTGTTCCTGTTGTTCTTGGTTTTTCTAGGTCTTTTACCTTGAAAAAGAGATGATGGTGTGACTTCTTTGGTTGACATGCCTGACTCATATTCTTGGAATAAGATGAACTTTGTTGGTGATGTTGGGTAGGTTTTTGTTGTTTTTGCTTGTTTGTTTGTTTGTTTTACTGGAACTTGCTGTGTCACCTTACTTGGCCTGGGAACTCAGAGATTTCCCTCCTGCTTTTGCCTCAAGAGTGCTGAGACACAGGCAAGCACCAGCCACACCACCTTCATTGTGTACTAAAAAGATTTTGTTTTTAATTTTCATTATGTGTATGCATGTATCTGTGCACATCTGTTCATGTGGGTGCTGGTGCCTGTAGGGCCAGAAGAGGGTGTTAGATCTCCTGGTGCTGCCATTCAGGAAGTTATTATCCACCTGGTGTGGTACTATGAACCCAACCCTGACCCTCAGGAACAGCAGAACTGGCTCTTGATCACTGAGCAGGCCATTGTTCGTTCTAAGCCCTGGAGTGTGACTCTAAATTACACTGTTCAAGTTAGTAAACTAATATTTTGTTGAGGATTTTTGTATCTATGTTCATCAGTGAAATTAGTGTCTGCCTGCCTGCCTGCCTGCCTCTCTCTCTCTCTCTCTCTCTCTCTCTCTCTCTCTCTCTCTCTGTGTGTGTGTGTGTGTGTGTGTGTGTGTGTTTATCTGGGTTTTATACAGAGTTAACAAAATAGCTTCATGGCATCCTTTCCCTTTCTTTGTAAGTACCACATGCTAGCGACGAACCAGTTTTGCCTCAGGAGCCATTTCCCTTTCTATTATTATAAGGAGTAGTTTGAAAAACATTGGTATTCTTAAAGTATGACAGGGAGCTGGAGAGATGACTAAGCAGTTAAAGCCATTGGCTGCTCATCCAGAGGACTCAAGTTTGATTCCCAGCACCATATGGCGGCTCACAAGTGACTATAACTACAGTTCCACCCTCTCCTGACCTCCAGGACCTAGCATGCATGTAGTACACATACATGTACATGTACAGGCAAACACTCATAAACATACTCTTTAAAATCCAACATTCTAAGGCTGGAGGAATGGCTCAGAGGTTAAGAGCACTGACTGTTCCTCCAGAGGTCCTGAGTTCAATTCCCAGCCACCATATGGTCGCTCACAACCCCTCTTCAGGATTGCAGGCACAGATGTGGACAGAATACTTACTGTACAAATAATAAATAAATCTTTTTTTAATCCAACATTATATAAATACTATTCCAAGATGCACCAGTGTGGTGCTGACACGCTGAACACAGATGGTAGGAAGTGAACAGGTCTAAGCCATTGTTTTCTTAATAAGAGCAGAAAGCTTTGTGTGTGCAGTAAAAATTCTAGTCCATAACATATAGTGGTCTCAAATCTGGTCTGAGGTGTTTCAGAGGCAATGCTCAAACATCTGTCATCCCATATGCCCCACGGGGAGCTGGGAGGCAGAGGAAACCCTCAGAAGGTTGCAGGTGAGCTAACCTGGCTAGTGTCACTGCTCTAGTTGGTGGCTCAAACCTGGGAGAGCCAGCCTAAGAATGAGGTGGCCTAAAGTCATGCAATATCCAACTTTATTCAGAGTGTCAAATAATTTATATTCTTAGGGTTACCAGGTGGTGGTGGCGTACACCTTTAATCCCAGCACTCGAGAGGCAGAGGCAGGTGGATTTCTGTGAGTTCGAGGCCAGCCTGGTCTACAAATGAGTCCAGGACATGCAAGGCTACACAGAGAAACCCTGTCTCAAAAAAAAAAAAAAAAAAAAAAAAAAAAAAAAAAAAAAAAAAAAAAAAAAAAAAACCAACTCACTAAACAAATAAATATATTCTTAGGGTTAGACAATGTCATGAGCAAAATTCACTTGAGTTCAACTTGTATACAGTCACCCATGCTTGGAAACATCACGGAAGAGCAAACAGCAATGTGAAAAATGAAGCGAACCACTCCTATTTACTACATGTGGGAGGAACAGTCTTGTTTTCTCACAACTCTCAGAAGTCTCGCAGCCTCATTCATGCATGGAGGCTGCAGTGTTGCGTGCATGTGTGTACTCCAAGCTTCTGTGACTCTGCAGCGCAGCAGCACTCCAGAGATACCTGGACGTGCTTGATCTTAAATTAATCTGTGGTTATTGCATGTCAGAAACCTGTCACTATCATCACCGAGGCCAAGAGGTGGAGACAAAGCGAAGCCTTTGTTTTGATTTGGTTTTGTTTTTTGAGATAGAGTCTCTGTGTGTAGCCCTTGCTGTCCTGGAACACACAATGTAGACAAGGATAGCTGGCTTCAAACTCACAAAGATCCACCTGCTTCTGCCTCCTGAGTGCTGGGATAAATGGCCTGTGCCATCTCACATTAAGTTCTTTATTCAGATTCAGCAATCGCAGTAGAGTTTGACTGACTGACTCCAGCCAAGTTACAGGAGTGTGGTGGGTGGAGCCACAAAGAAAGCCAGTCATTCTAGAGTTCAGTTTTGTCCCTTTGCTCTAGAGGCTCAGCCAGCTCTAAGGCTTGTGAGGTCTGTCTCTCACCATCTCTTGGCAGTCTTTGCTTGTCTGGGCGCAAGCGGCTATTTGAACCCCAAGTCTAGCTAACATCTGCCAGTGCCATCCTTGCTCTCCTCCAGGGGCATCTGTGCTGTAGGGACTGGTGGGGTAGGCACTAACAGAACAAACCGTAGATTGTGTGACAAACAAACTCACATACAGCAGAATCCTCTCAACAGTGTGAGGTAGAAATGCCTTCATAAACTGGGTGGTGGTGGCACGCCTTTAATTCCAACACTCTGGAGGCAAGAGGCAGGTGGGTCTCTGTGAGTTCGAGGCCAGCCTGGTCTACAGAGTGAGTTCCAGAACAGCCAGAGCTGTTACACAGAGAAACCCTGTCTCAAAAAAACAAAAAAGAAAAAGAAAATGTCTTCATAATACAGAAAACAAATATGCCTTCCTGCCCGCCCCCTTCGTTACTGCAGCCAGTTTTTTGTGGCCCCACACTCCCTGCCCCCTTTTTTGAGCTGTAGTGTGCACTGCAAGGCCTACCAGGCCTCATCTGTTTAGAAGCTGGTCTATGTTAGCTCAATTTTCTTATCAATTATATTTTATTATGAACTTATTAAACGAGCCTACCTCCCTAACAACCCGACTAACCCAAACAATCGGAAAAAGATAGTAAAGAACACTATAATGAAGCCTTAAGGATATCTGTTCCAAGGAATGATTCTCCTGGCGTAGTCAGCAGGATTTCAGCAGACCAGCAGTTCCACCAAAGTTGCTGCTGGAACCGGGAGCAGCAGCTGGAACCTCAAGCCTCAGCTGGAGTCCAAAGCCTTGAAGCCTTCCCTGGAGCAATGGAGCAGTCTCAGTCTGTTCAAGGATGTTTTTCACCAAGCTCCCCCAGGAAGTAGTTGGACTTTCTGCTTCCTCAAATCTAAGTGGTAAACATCCTGCCCTCTTCTCCATCCCACACTTGGGATCAAAACAGAAACAGGTTTATCTGCCCTTCAGGTCTGTTTGCAATTCTATCCACTGAGTTGCTTTATTAAGCTTTATGTCCAAGCTTTTTAGTTTTTTAGAATCCCTCTGCTGAATTTCTCGTTGAACTAGAATTTTCATCCAAATTGTAAGTTGACTTCATCAGAAGTCTCTTGCGGTTATCTGTTACTAAACACAAAATATTTGGGGTGTGTGTGTGTGTGTGTGTGTGAATGACTATGTGCCGCATGTGTACAGAAGCCTGCAGAAGTCAGGAGAGGAATCAGATCTTGTGGAGCTAGAGGACCAGGTGGTTGAAAGCTACCATGTGGCCGCTGAGACCACACCTGGGCCCTCTACAAGAGCAGTTGGCACCCCTGGTTTTGTTTTGGTTTTTTTTTTTTTTTTTAGTTTTTCGAGACAGGGTTTCTCTGTGTAGCCTTGGCTGTCCTGGACCTGCTTTGTAGACCAGGCTGGCCTCGAACTCACAGCGATCCACCTGCCTCTGCCTGCCGAGTGCTGAGATTATAGGCATGCGCCACCACACCCGGCTGCATTTGGCACTCTTAATTGCCGACCCGGCACTCCAGGCACCATTTATCTTTTTTGTTGTTGTTGTTTGTTTGTTTGTTTTTTGTTTTTCAAGACAGGGTTTCTCTGTATATCCTTGACTGTCCTGGGTTAGGGCCAGGCTGGCCTTGAACTCACAGCGATCTGCCTGCCTCTGCCTCCCGAGTGCTCGGATTAAAGGCATGCGCCACCATGCCCGGCTCCATTTATCTTTTTTATTTTTATTTTTTATTTTTTAGATAGGATCTCTTTATGTTTCTTTGACTAACCTGTAACTCACTTTGTAGACCCGGCTAGCCTGGAAGTCAGAGATCTGCCTGCCTCTGCCTCCTGAGTGCTAGGATTAAAGGCGTGCACTGCTTTCCATTTATCTTTTTTTTTTTTTTAGCTAGAGTTTTCAGTTCTATATGTAGTAGTTTAATATCATTGCCATTGCATCCAGCTATTGGGGTGTTAAGAACCAAAACAAAGCCAGGTGGTAATGGCAGTGCACACCTGTGATCCCAGCACGGGGTAGTGGGGGCAGAGATAGGTGTACTTCTGTGAGTTCAAGGCCAGCCTGGTCTACAAAGTGAGTCTAGGACAGCCATGGCTACGCACAGAAACCTTGTCTCAAAAAAAAAAAAAAAGAAAAGAAAAGAAAACAAAACAAACAAAAACAAAATATTCAAAACAAAAAAAATTAAATAGTAAAATATAATAAAAAGGTAAAATGGTGTGGGTGGGTGTGTGCGCGCGCGCACGCGTGTGTGCACACTGAATGTGACCACCTCACTCAGGTCTGCTAACCCTGGAGCCTGCCAGCCTTCTGGATGGGATTTACTGCATCTGTAGATGAGTTTACTGCAGTTCCTCCGGCCTCCCACTGGGCTGAGCTCTGGAATGGTCCCTATTAAGTTGCCAGGGTGAGTGCTGATTAATTTTAGAGCATGCCAGTCCTTGTGTATCAGAACCTGGTGCCGCTGGCTCCGATAGACTGTGCAGCCTGGAACCTGTTTGCTTCCCATTCCCTCCAGAGCATCCCCTTCCACCCTCTGTGCATCCAGAGGTAGTGCGCATCCCAACTGAAGTGTGTCAGAGTGGGGTCAGCAGGGAGAGATGTGCAATCCCAGACCTGTGCACAGAGCTTTGTTTCCATGGTAACATCAAGCTAAAGGCCTGCCCCTCGCCACCGAAGGTGGTGTCAGTGAGCACACTGTGTCTATATCTGACCCTCCCCCTTTTCATGCTTTTGTGGCTGTCTCCATGGCAACACAATGACAGGGAGTTCCCAGGGTCCCTGATGTTGATTGCTCCTTGTTCTCTGGTCCCCAGAATGGCTGGTCTCACACAATAGCCTGCCTTCTCAATATGGTGGCTAACTGTATAGCACTCTGAGATATAGGGGGTGACAAAACTGATTGCATCCTTCAAGCTTGCCTATCACACAGGCTGAGTCACCCCACATTAGATTTAAGGCGTAAAGGAAGAGTGGTCTTTACTGACTAGGACAACTCCCAGCCCAGAAAGCTCAACTTTTACCTGTTCCCAATGCACATTCTCCCCTTAAACTACAGTCTCCCCTTTGTTACCCTGACTCTCAGCCTCACTGAGAGTGCAGCGGCCCAAGACCTGTTAAGGTGGCAGTAAACAGAGTCTCCTTTTCTGTTGTAGCAAGCCCAGCCTATCTGTAGTCTAAACCCAATTCACCGCACCCCTTTCTGTGCTCTGTTCTACCTCCACTCTCATCCAAATCACAGCTTCTCTCTGCAGATCCCACCTGATCACCAGCCAGCGTCATGGCAGAGGTTGCTTCTCCCCTGTGGTTTGTGTCAGTTGTTCAGTGGGTCTTTACTTGGTCAGAACCCCACCAGCTCTGGGCTTCACCATGAAAAGTCTCTCGGATGCTTCCTTCCTGGCGGTGCTCTACCTAAACTAGTTAGGCAAATAAGGTTCCAGACCAGGCTGCTCTTGACAGTTGCTAGGCTCTGAGGTTGCTAGGCTCTCAGGTGGGCTACCTGAAGCCCCTGGTCAGGATGGTTCAGTGTGCTGGTGAGGCTTCTGGTGGTGGTTGCAGTGCTGGGGTCAGACTTAG
Organism: Acomys minous; assembly: GCF_964271855.1. NCBI lineage: Eukaryota > Metazoa > Chordata > Mammalia > Rodentia > Muridae > Acomys > Acomys minous. The sequence continues at coordinate 37,327,651 of NC_140490.1, forward strand.
GCCTTGCAGATGCTAGGCAAGTGCTCTCCACTGAGCTGTCTGCATCCCTGAGACACTGATTGTGAAGTGGTCTGTCTGGTCCAAGTCTTACCGGGATATGCTTTCACTTCTGTCGTGGGAAGGGAGTTGGGCACAGAACAGTCTACCAAGGACTCTATCTTTCAGCAGATCCTAGACCCAAGTCCAAGGCTCTTGCTGTGTCCTTCCTCATGAGGACTCTACCTGAGAATACAAGGTGTCCTGTTTTTCCCTCTTGCGGTAAATGGAGCCATCTAGAACCCCAGCTTTGTGTTGTCATCCTCCAGCCTTCCAGAGGACAGATCCTAGATGGGACTCAGCAAATAGTTGTCCTCAGTGTGGGGGAACTCTTATTTTTGTTATTATTTTGAGACAAGGTCTCAAAATATGTATGCTCTGACTTGCAGGGGAACTCAATATGTAGGCCAAACTGGCCTTGAACTCAGAGCTTCAGCTGCCCCTAGAATGCTGGGACTAAAGGCAAGCCTCAACCACACGAGGCCCATGTGGGGAACTCTTACCCTTACCTGTCGGGAGTATGAACATGGACCATGTCAAATCTGAAGCCAGGCAGGGGGAAGAGCAAAGGCTTTGCATTTCCCCAGGATATATGGTCACTGTCCTTGTTGCTGTGACCAAGCACCTGGCAAGCAGCGTGAGGAAGGGTGGACAGGCTTATCATGGCTTTATAGTTTGACAGGGCACAGTCCATCACGGCAAGGACCGCACCGTGACTGGAGCCAGTGGTGACTGATCACCCTGCACCCAGGGTTAGGAGGCACAGAGCAGTGATGCCTGCGGCTCAACTCACAGTCCCCTTACTCAGTGTAGGACCCAAGCCCATGGCACGGTGCTGCCCACATTGGGGTGGGTCTTCCTGTGCCCATTAACCTCAATATTAAAAAAAAAAATCCCTCACTGGGCATGGTAGCACACATGATAGTCTTAGTGCTCTGTGAGTTTGAACTCTGATGTATATAGCAAGCTCCATGACAGCTGGGACTACAGAGACACTATCTCTAAAAAAAGAAAATTCCTCAGGTCTTCCCATCAAGTTGACGAGATGATCCACCACACTCACAGCTACTTGTAACTGCTACAAGGAAATGGAGCCAACCTGAGCTGAGCATCAGTAAAACAGAAAGCGCAGTGTGTATGCAGTGGAATGTTGTGTTGTTGCAAAAAGACCCAGTTCTCTCAAGCAGGATCTAGGACCTAAACCTAAAACTTTTATGTGCATATATGATGTGTGTATGTGTGCATATGTGTGCCTGAGTTCAGGAAGAGATCTTAAGGGTGAAAAGCTGTGAATGCAGGAAGGGAACAAGCCAGAGAGGACCAGGGGATATGGGGGTTGGGGGAAGCAGCTAGAATAAAGCATTCTATATAATGTTAATTATAGAGAATTATATAATTATATTGATGTAATTATGAAAATGACGCCAGCTATGGGAGTGCATCCCTTTAATCCAGCAGCGAGAGGAAGAAACAGGTAAATCACAGAGGTTGAGGTCAACCAAGGCTACACAGATAGACCTTGTCTCAAAAAACCAATAATGATGATGAATAAAAGATATAAATGAGAGCTGGAGAGATGGCTCAGAGGTTAAGAGCACTGGCTGCTCTTCCAAAGGTCCTCAGTTCAACTCCCAGGAACCACATGATGGCTCATAAGCATCTATAATGAGATCTGGTGCCCTCTTCTGGCCTGCAGTTGTACATGCAGGCAGAGCACTGTATACATAATAAATAAATACATTTTTTAAAAAAAGATATAAATGAGGATGCCGGGCATGGTGACACATGTCTTTAATCCCAGCACTTGGGAGGCAGAGGGAGGCAGATCATTGTGAGTTTGAGGCCAGCCTGGTCTACAAAGCGAGTCCAAGACAGCCAAGGCTACACAGTGAAACCTTGTCTCAAAAAAAAAAGTAAAAAAGATATAAATGATATTATAAATAATAAACAAAACAAAGCCTATGATTTAAATGTTTAAGTGCTTGGCAGTGTGGCATGAAATGACTTGCAGTGAATAACTGGGTTTTGTTCAGGTTACTATTGCTGAGACCAGTTTCCAGGGCATTTCCAGGGTAGCAAGTTTCATCTATTTGTACAAATACGGGCACGAGCCATTGTTCTTTTAAAAGGTAGTATTTTCTAGCATTGATTACAGGATTTCCTTTGACCATCTAGTTATGTTATACATGATATTAGACTCAGGTCTAAGCTTACTTTTTAACATCCTTCCTCTTTCTCCTGCCACACTTGCATACCACCAAGCACACCACACACTCCAACCAACGACCTCCACACACTGCAGTTTGTTCCCAGTTAAGAATTTAGAATACAGCCAGGCGCGATGGCACACGCCAGTAATCCCAGCACTCGAGACAGAGGCAGGCGGATCTCTGTGAGTTCGAGGCCAGCCTGGTCTACAGAGCGAGTTCCAGGTCAGCCAGGGCTACACAGAGAAACCCTGTCTCTACACCAAAAGAATTTAGAACACATCATGAGTATGGGGCTTGGAAGCAGAGTGCAATGTAAGCCACGGGCGTGAGGTGATTGCTTCATCTGAGAGCTTCCATAACGGCAGCCTCGATCTCTGAGAGACTCTTGTCCACGTTGATTTGGATAAAGTTTTCGGGAGCTGCTGGGGGCTCCAGAATGCTGAACTGGGACTGCAGTAACTCAGGTGGCATAAAATGCCCTTTTCTTTGGAGCAACCGACCGGAAATGACCTCAAATGACCCGCAGAGGTAGACCACCAAGAGCTTTGCCCCAGCCAGCATTTTTTCCTTTACTGACTCATCACTTTTCACAGGCACATCACTTCTTCCTTGTATCAAGATGTCTCTGTACGTTTTCTTCAGGGCTGAACAGGCTAGAACAACATGCTGTCCCAAGGCCACATCTCTATTTCCAAAATATAGGAAACAAAACACAAAAAGGATGAGGGCTGCAAAATTAAGACATTTAAAAAGCTGTGTGTGTTTGTTTGTTTGTTTGTTTGTTTTGAGACAGGGTTTCTCTGTGTAGCCTTGGCTGTCCTGGACTACCACTGTAGACCAGACTTCAAGGCTGTTGATTCTAGGCAGTGGACTAGTCTCTGCCAACGTGAAGTGTTACTTGAAAATGGAGATTAAGCGTTGGGCACTCCCAACCTTAAACTGAGGCTCTTTCATCAGTGAACCAATAGTCAGGGGCTCAAGTGTTACACCCCTGGGCATCAGTGTGCGCCTTGTTAAATGGCCCGTTCAGAGTTGACCGGATACCTGGTATGCACCTGTGCTAAGTGTCCGGCTTCACCCAATGGATGATGCATCTAAGGTATGACTTCATACCTTAGCAAAATGTCGTGCAAGCTGCAGAGCCATGGAATCCTGTCCTGAAATTAAAACAGAATCAAAGTAGTTTTCCAAGTATTGCTTATAGAGAAACAGTTGTACCACAGCCATGGAAGTTACCTCCAGAGAGACCTTAGTGGTTGTGGGAACTGGCCATGAACAGGCTGGAGGGTCAAGACCACATCCCCACAACCACAGAAACGGCTCCTTGGTTCTGATGTCAATGGCTCATTTCATAATAATATAAGTTCCTGTAAGCTAGAGTACTTTATACCTCCTCCAGCCTCCCCACTGTAAATGTCTCCTGTCTTGGATGCTCACACACCTCTTACCGTGGCTAATGTGTTCTTTCAGTGCCTCTGGTCAGAACCTACAGCTAAGCACGTGATCTGCAGCTGATCTACCCCTGTATGCTCAATTTTCTTAACCAATATATTTTATTAACAACTTAGTGACCGAGCGAGCATATGTCACTTATAACCCAACTAACCAAAACAATAGGAAATGAGGATTAATGGACACAATAACAAAACCTTAAGGATATCAGTTTTGAGGAGCGATTCTCTTGGCACAATCAGCAGGATTTCTTCTGCTGGAACCCAGAGTAACCAGAACCCAGAACCTCAGCAGAAGCCGAATCCCTGAAGCCTTCCCTCGAGCAGTTCTCTCTAGGAGCATCTCGAAGTACAGCGATGAACAGCAAAAACTATCCCAAGTCTCCAAAAAGCCCGCCTCCAGTTCTGGGCTCATTTATATGTCTCCTCCCAGAGTCTGTTCACAGGGTCTTTTCAGCTGGCAACAATCAAGCTCCTGCACAAGGTGGTCGGTCTTCTAGTGGGTTAACCTCACCTGTTCTCACACAAGACCATTCCAATACCACACTTGGGATCCTAAAAAACGGGTTTATCTCTCCTTCATACCCTAGCCCTCGAGTTAACTTCTTCATGACCATTTGAACTTGTCTTCCAAAATGACTCTTGAATTACCCATGGCTAGCCAAGGTTTCTTGCCACATTCAAGCACTGGCAGAGATAAAAAGGATAATACTATTATAAACTTTTTAGTTTTAACTTCTTGGATATGTTTTAAGCTTAGTTATTTTATGTGAGTGTTTTGCCTGAGTGTATATAAGTGCACTGAAGCCATGCAGTGCCCGGGAGGCCAGAAGAGGGCTGGGGGATCCCCTGGAACTGGAGTTACATGCAGCTGTGAGTGGCCATGTGGGTGCTTGGAAGAGAGCCCCAGACCTCTCTCTGCAAGAGCAGCCAGTGCTCTTAGCCAGTGAGCCAGTCCTCCAGCCCCTCAGGTGTGGCTCTTGGGGGCTGTGTAGCAGAAGGTGGCTCAGCCTTAAGTCCCACTGTCAGCCAAGAAAGTTCTAGCCCCTTTCCTGGGATTCTGTAGAAGTGTTGTCAGTCACCACTCCCACACCCCATCCCTTAATCTGCATTTAAATAGCTCAGATTCACTTCTGGGGTTAGGGTTAGGGTTATCAAGACCTTCAGCTCATCAGGGAAAGTGTGGCCTCTGACTAGGCCTCCCCCCAAGGAGTGGCCTAGGGGCTGAGCTATTAAGGATGAACATGGGCCACCCAGTGAAGGAAGAAGCATATCCTAGGGACAGTGGGACAGTAGGCACAAAAGCCTACAAGGAGGCAATCCCAGTGTGCTTTCTGCCTCCTGTTTCAGATCCATAGGGTAAAATCTCAGCTGTTGCTGCTGTCGTGCCTTGACGAGCCACCATGGACTAAACCCTCTGGAACTGTCAGCCCAACAAAATGCTTTCTGTCACAAGATGCCTTGGTCATGGTACAGCAACAGAAGAGTAGGACACGGGGCCACATTTGAGTTTGCAGTGGAGTTTCACCAGAACTTGGTGGCCTGGCAGAGGTAAAAGGCCCTCGGAGCCACTAACTTCTCTGTATGAGCAAAATGGAGTCTACCCACTTGAGGACTGCAGGTTAAAAATCTGCAGCAAGCTGTGGCAGGCTGTACACAAGGTAGGGCAGAGGTGGCGCGCTCCTACAGCTGACTCATGGAGAAGCTCAGGTTCTGGGCTAACAGATATGGAGGCATGACGCAGAGATGCTGGACCCCCATAGACAGCGTTACCTGGTCGCTCAGTGGTACCCCTTTCCCCATCTTCATCCGGTTCTCTTCAGAGTGGTAGTCATCCGCATCGTAGAATTTCCACCCCAGCTTTAGGGACAAAGAAGATACAAGTAGCGTAGGCAAGGCCCACGGGACAGGCCCCGGGAGCTTACTGGCAGGCAGGTGTAGAAATCACTGATCTGGGACTGCCCCTCTAACCGATTGCCTCGCTCACCACGACCAAAAGGAAACCTGGATTGCCATGCTAAGGCGTCTGCACAAACCATGGGCCAGAAGAGAGGAAGGAAGTAGTGGACAAGCACACAGTAGATGCAGGAAGTTACCTTGGAGGCCAGCAGTGCACCCACGGTAGATCTGTGGAGAGAATGCACACATTGCCAGTTCTGCACAACAGATGTAGGTGCAAGCTGAGAGAGAGACAGGTGCCACGGATGGTATTAAAAGGCAGGCTCTTCTGTGGCTGGAAAGCAGAGAGGCCTTTAACCCTGGAGCCTAGAGATGGCCTTCGCTGTCCTAAGGAGGACCAGTGAAAATGTATTAGCCAGAAAGCAATGTGTCAGATCTAATTAAAACACTGAACCAGCCTGGCGTGGTGGCGCACGCCTTTAATCCCAACACTTGGGAGGCAGAGGTAGGCGGATCGCTGTGAGTTTCGAGGCCAGCCTGGTCTACAAAGTGAGTCCAGGACAGCCAAGGCTAACACAGACCCTATCTTGAAAAAGAAAGAAAGAAAGAAAGAAAGAAAGAAAGAAAGAAAGAAAGAAAGAAAGAAAGAAAGACAAAACAAAACACTGAACCATAGCTGGGCATGGCAGTGCACCCAGAATTCCAGCATCATGCTGGGTGATAGTTTTATCAAAGATTCAAAAGAGGGGGTTGTTGGTTTTTTGTTTTAATACCATTGAGCCAAGTGTGGTGGCACAGGCTTTTAACCCCAGCACGTGGGAAGCAGAGGCAGGTAGATTTCTGTTAGTTTGAGGCCAGCCTGGTATACAGAATGAGTCTAAAAGTCTAAGACAGTCAGAGCTACACAGAGAAACCCTGTCTCAAAAATAAAAAATAAAAAAAAATAAAAACCCTGCCGAGTTTGTTTTGTGTTGGCCAACTATTCCTGGGTATGGGGCCTGCCTTGAAGTGGTTAATACATCCAGTGCGTGAGGGGTTTAATAAAAAGTTTAGCCGGGCGTGGGGGTACATGCCTCTAAACCCAGCACTTGGGAAGCAGAGGCAGGCAGATCACTGTGAGTTCAAAGCCAACCTGGTCTACAAAAGCAAGTCCAGGACAACCAAGGCTACACCTTTAATCCCAGCACTCAGGAGGCAGAGGCAAGTGGACCTCTGTGAGTTCGAGACCAGCCTGGTCTACAAAGTGAGTCTAGGACAGCCAACAAGAAAAAGAAAAACCTAAACAAAACAAAAGTTTAAATCCTATACCACTGTTTTTCAAGGATTTCTCTATAACGCCTTGGCTGTCCTGAACTCTGTAGCCTGGTCTACAGAGTGGGTCTAAGACAGCTACCCAGAGAAACCTTGTGGTGGGGGGGGGTCCGGGGGTGGGGGGCGATAATCAGTGCCGGGCGTGGTGGCACACACCTTTAATCCCAGCACTTGGGAGGCAGAGGCAGACACAGATCACTGTGGATTTGAGGCCAGCCTGGACTACAGAAAGAGTCCAGGATAGCCAGGGCTATTACACAGAGTAGCCCTGTCTCAAAAAACAAAAACAAACAGACAAAAAATCATGCCTAAGATCAAATTAGATTAGTAAATAATTTATGAATAAACGTGTTAGCCACCAACTGTAGTCAAAAGAAGAGCTGAGTAGTTCTGGGTGTCAACTGGCAGGAACAGGGTAGAAGGGAAGGAAAAATCCACTCCTCGTGCTCCATCCAGACGAGGATGGAGCAGGCTCAACTAGGGGACATGCACACGGGACCACAGTGGGACAAAGCTCATCAGCAGTGGATGGATCTAAGGTTACAAGCCAAACTTCAGGGCCCAGATGTCTCCCAGCATGTTGGTCTAAAAGACAGGAGGTCACCAGGAGGCCGCAGGAGCAGCAGCAGCGTGCATGCCTTTAATCCTGGCCAGACCGATCTATGGAGTAAATCCCAGACTACACAAAGAAGCTGTCTCCATAAACATAAAATAAAATAGGACAGCCAGTGGAGGAGAGGGATATCAAAAACCAGATTGGAAAGGTTTAAGCTTATCCCAGCAGGAGCGGAGATGGACCCCGTGCCATCAACATTCCTCCATCTCTCCTGCAGAGTTCTCACCCCGCTGTCCCTGTCCCTGTCACTCAACTGAGTTCTCCAGCTCTTCCATGAGTCCCCAGCCCCAGAACTGTTTCTGAGTCAGCCCTGTAAGGCCACTCTGTTAGAAAACAGACACCAATTATGTTCTCTGGCTCATCTTTCCCGCCTCCAGGACAAGGACAGTCTGAGACCTCAGTATGGGCTGGGTGCGGTTCTGTACAAGAGAGAAGGGATTTCTGGCGGGGAAGAGATGGCGACCACAGTGATGGGCTTCCCAATTCTACAGCAGCGGGATTCTCAGCTCTGTGGTTTCTGTTTGTTCATTCTATGGTGCTGCGACTGAACTCAGGGCATGATGTCATCAAACACGCCACCACTGAGCTACACCTACAGCTCTGGGCTCTTTGTACCTTTTCACTTTCAGTTCAAAGACTCTTGCAGTTGGATGGCGTCTATCAAAGCAAATGCCTTACCGCTTGCTTACTTCTGAACTGGCTGTGCTGGGAAGAAACTATGTTTTTGCAGAGTTCTAGAACTTTCCATATGAGTATCCCAGCTTAAGCAGGGACATGATCAAGGAAGGCTATACCTTTGCTGGTTGATCTTCACTCTTCAAAATCTATTCAGAAAAATCCAGAAACTAACCAAGGAGGGAGACCGTCTGCCCAACCAGACAAAGCTTTGTCAAGACACAGGACAAGTTTTGCCTCTTGGTTTAGCCCTTTGCTCCCTTTCACCTTGCTCTGAAATATGCCGCCAGGCCCAGGGTTGTAAGGCTGAAGGCTGAGAAGTGTGACGCGCCCTCCATCCCCCACCCCGCATTTCCTATGTTATAACTTTCCACTCTTGTGCCCAAGCAGCCTCCAGGCTGTGCTATCATTTCGAGGCTGCTAGCCACCATTTACAGGCCCTCTGCGTTTTATCCATGGTGACCCTTAGAGTGCTGCCAGCGAGGCAGGAGAGCAGGGGGTCTCGGCAGGAGCTGCAAAGTCAGGGCTCCCAGCGCTCCCGCCGCCCCACTGCCTCCCGGCTCCCGCCCACCTGCCGCCTCCGTGACCTACTTCCCAGAGCCGCTCACGCCCATCACTAGCACCACCGCAGGTGCTTCCATTTCCCCGCTTCTTGGTCCTCAGCGCCCTCTTCCGGGTCAGACCCCGCCCCTTCCTTGACGTCATGTGGCCACGCCCCCGCAGTTCCTGAGCTGACCGCTGGGTAATGTAGCTAGAGGTCACCTGCTGCCATTTCCAGATGATTGTCTCCTGCAACAAGAAATCCACCGGGACATTTGGACAGTGCTAGAAACAGACACACTTTACTAACAAAGACAGCAATGAAGGACAAGGAGTGGGCCGGGGGAGATCTCTCTGTTTCTCTTTCTGTCTCTTTCTCTCCCTCCTTGTCTTTCTATCTCTCTGCCTCCCTCTTTTTCTCCCTCCCTCTCTTTCTTTTTTTCGCTTTCTCTCCTATCTCACTCTCAGCCCACAGTCCGCCCCTGTCCCCACTCTTCGCTGAAAGTCAGTTCCTATGGCTCCCCTTCCACCCGGGCAAACAGGGCTTTGCATCAGAAGACATCAGTGGCTATCTTCTGCAGGAAGTGACAGAACACCAACATGGCAGACACTTGCTAAAGAAGCCTCGCTGACTCTCCCAGAGGGAGCCAGAGAACCAGGATCAGTAAGCACCCCCCCTTCCCCCGCCCCACCCAGGACAGGTTGCTCTTCCCGGAAGGTACTGTGTCAGTGACGTGCTGTTTGTTCAAACGGGAACTGAGGCTTTCGGTAATGTTGGCAATGAAAACAGGCGCACAGGGGAGCTAGAAGTGAGCAGCAATCCACAGGGACTTCTTCCTGAGAATAAGCAACATGGTCTGGGCTTCCGAACTCTGCCTTAGTCCACAGGCTTCTCCCACAGAGACCACCAGCCACTTTTAATCTAAGAACTTTCTGTTTATTGTAAACAGGTAATTAAGGTACGGTTCAGCCAGCCCTAGGACACCTTTAATCCAAGAGCTTTCTGTACACAGGATTCAATAAAATTGACCCTAGGTCAAGAGGCGGAGCAAGGAACCAGCTGCCAGGCATTAGAGAATAGGCGGGACTTTGCGTTGAGGGGTGTTTAAGACAGTGTGTAGAAGCAGACGTGGTCTTTAGCTTTTAGCTCTTTGGCTTCTTGCTCTTGAGCTCCTCAGCTCCTTGGCCTGGCTTTTGGGCTTTGAGCTAGCCAGCCTTTCGCCTTGGGGTTTTTGGTCTTTTCCTCCTGGCCTGTCAGCTGAGCTAGTGAGCCTTTTTGGGCCTTCTCCATTGGGATGTGAACAGAGTAGGAAGTTCAGCTGGGTGCTTTCTCCGCCTCTCTGAGCTAGCAGGTTTTTCACCCCAGCATTTGTCTCCTGAGTTTTTCTTGGTAAAATAGAACGATCTGGAATTTTCATTTAAAACTACAAAAACCTGCCCTCTCCCGCTTTCCCTCCCTCCCTTCCTCTTTCCCCCCCCTCCCTTCTCCTGCCCCTCCCCTTCCTTCCCATTTGTCCTTGCCTTGAAATCCAAAAGCCATTATGTAGGGCTGTGCAAAGCAGACCTCTTCACTGGTGTGAGAGGGTGATGGTGTCAGCCCAGCATGGGGGTGGGGGAGGGGCAGGGGCAGGGATCCTGTGTCGTGGTAAGGTGGTCTGTACATAGCATTATTATTTGTGTGCATTATGACATTAAAAAGGCCATGAAACATTTAAGGCAGAGAGAGGCACCGGGGTAAAGCCCAGACAAGCATGCCATTTACAATTACAATGAGTTCTGGGGCACAGGAGTGGGGGGGGGGGGGGATGGGGAGGGGATGGGGAGGGCTCCCACTGTGTGGAACTGGTGGGTTGGGTAGTGTTCAGAGGGAGCAATGTGCTAGTCGTGCACACGGCAATTCACTTCTATGTCTCTAAAACTGTTGGGGGATGGCCTGATGTAGGGATGATAGGACAAAAAGTAGATTATAAAATCTACTCCTCAATTTAAGGCCTCAATTGTTAACTCACAAGTAGGGTTAATTTTGATTCATTGATATAAAAGTTTGTATGTTGATACAAAGTAGGTTTAATTTTAATACATTAAAATAAAATTCAAATTTGGTATTGTTCTTCACCCACTATATTTCTACTCTAAGGTATTATATGCATACGGCTCAATTAATCCATGGTTTACTTACAATACTCTGATAATGTTATTGTAGGCTTTTAATAACATAATAACATAATAATACAAGTCAATTGTTGCTCTGATCATAGTCATGTCAACTATAAATATATATATATACAAGGTTTAACAAATATAATTCTTTAGATAAATATGATAAAATAGTTAAATAAGGTCTTCAGAAACCTCAGAGACCTACAAAATATGACATTTTAAAATGTTTTTATTAGCCGGGCGTGGTGGCGCACGCCTTTAATCCCAGCACTCGGGAGGCAGAGGCAGGTGGATTGCTGTGAGTTCGAGGCCAGCCTGGTCTACAAAGCGAGTCCAGAACAGCCAAGGCTACACAGAGAAACCCTGTCTCAAAAAACAAACAAACAAAAAAAGTTTTTTATTATTTTAAAGATTCTTTGACAATAAAACAGGTTAACTCCTGACAGTACCCAGCCTAACACAAAAAAGATGATAAACATTTAAAAACCTCCCTGTAGAGATGACTAGACACTAGACAAAAATGTCCTCATTTCTCCCACAGACAGAGTCTGCCTGAAAATGGACAAGCTTAGATGCAGGCAGAGTCGATGGCCAGACTCTACCAAGAGAGGGTAAGCAAGTCCTCAATAGTTCCTGCTTCACAAATGTGTCTGTCAGAGATACTGGACCAAAAAGGTGAGGCTCCAATGTTATAGAGTTTTGGGTGTCTGTTCAGACAGTAAACTGTCTTTTTTTTTCCCCCATCTTAAAAACTACTAACCTACACTTCCTATTTATTCAGGTAATTAAATTTATTCCTTCTCAAGTCTCTGATGAAGTTAAAGACCTGATAGTTAATTTTAAAATTAAGCTTAGTTGTTTAAAAGTTAAAAAGATAGTTTTAAGTCTAGATAAATACTTTTAGGTTGATAAATTTAAACTTTAATAAATGTTGATTTAGGTTAAAAACTTTAAATTTACCAAAATAAAATAGATAATATTTTCTACAAAGTTGCCAAATACATTTTGATTAAAAATTATGTGTGTAAGTCTTACCTATTGGTTTTTATACTTTTTCACAATTGTACTTACTGTATATTAAAAAAAATGGCCTTTTTTTAAACAAAAAAAGAGAGATGTTGGGGAATGGTCTGATGTATTTTTATGTTAATTACTGCTTGCTGTTTCTGTGACCCACCTTTTGCCAATAAAAAGCCATCCCACCTGGGCAAAGGAGATAGGTGGAGCTTAGAAAAGAGGGATTCTGAAAAAAAGAAAGACTGCCACAAGGAAAAAATAAAAGGAGAGAGACCTGAGGAGAGGAGAGGAAGGCCGCCATGGGTTAGCTGGAGGAGAAGCGCATGGCCAGCGGCGTAGATAAAAAAAAATCCTGTCCAGATAAAGAACATTAACAAGTATTTGGAATTATGCATGGGAGGCAGCTTGATAGACGTTATTAGAATCAGATGGCATGGGATTGAGACAGGGATCCCATGCCTGCCCCACTATGGGAGGCAATTTAGAGGATTGATATCTGCCCTGCCCCAGGTTAACTAAGGCTATTTTAAAATATAACAAGTGTCTGTGTCTTGATTGATTGCTAGCTGGGCCTACAGATAATACAAATAATTTTAAAAAACAATATAAAACTGACCACAAAGGGCACAGCATAAAGACAGACATCATCTTAACCCTGCCCAAGATGCTTTTGACCTTAAGGTTCAGCCTCAAATTTCCCTAAAGATGTGTCCCAAGGAGGCACATCTCAGGAATGCTAGGGTAGCAGGGGAAGGCTTTGTCCTACCTACTTTCAAACAATTTCGCCAAAATGATAGTAAGACTCACATGGTGGGCTCATTTTCTGAATGTACAGGGTTTCCCTGTGTCGCCCTGGCTGTCCTGGAACTCACTCTGTAGATCAGGCTGGCTTCGAACTCAGAGATCCACCTGCCTGTGCCTCCCAAGAGCTGAGATTAAAGGTGTGTGCCACCACAGCCCCACTAGTTTTCTGCAGCATCCGTTTACCTTTTGTTCCCACCATCCCCTGCTATACTCTGGGAAAGCCTTTCTACTGCTCTTTCCTCCAGCCGCCGTTCAGCAGAGCAGAGCAAAGACACAGCAGCACATCAGGCTGATTTTTGATTTTTGGCAGTGTCAGCTCACTAAATGGATGATGTGAGGATGTGAGGGGGGTGGTCTAAGAGAAAAAGAAAAGGAGGGAAGAGCCAGGTAGCATGAGGCATCTACTCTGGAACCCTCTTAGAGTGATTTAGTAGGCAAGGGAAGGCTCCCTGGAGGAGCAGGGACCAGGACCTGACCCCTCTGCGTGGCCCAGAGATGCGGCCTGGCCTATGTGTTGGGTAGCTTTGTGGGGCACAGTGGTAAATGTCCCTTTTGCCATGGAGTTTCTAGGGCTCAGAAGGAGATACTGGAGTTTGAAAAGCAGGTCAGTCACCTCCCTTTGAGGGACCATGAGGCAACAGACAAGAGAACCTGCAGTAACCAGTCAGAACCAAAGCTCAGAGGATTCCTCCTAAATAGCCTGTGTGTGCAGTATACACCAGACAAGACTGCTCAGATGTGGGTCTGAGCCACTAGAGAGTCTTTATTGGCCAGCCAATGACTACATTGGGTGCTGGGAATCCCAGTGTAGCCCTGAGCTTTTCTCAGGATGAGCTTTTAAGCACAAAAACATGTCCTGGGGCTGGAGAGATGGCTCAGAGGTTAAGAGCACTGATTGTTCGTCCAGAGGTCATGAGTTCAATTCCCAGCAAGCAAATGGTGGCTCACAACGATCTATAATGTGATCTGATGCCCTCTGCTGGCCTGCAGATGTACATGCAGGCAGAACATTGTGTACATAATAAATAAACAAATCATTAAAAAAAAATGTCCTGGGTTGACAAGAACAGTTAGCCAGAAGCAGAACTACAGAAGCCAAAAACCAAGGTCAGTACATTTGGAGACTTTCCCAGAACTACGGACTTTGGTGGTTGAGGCCATTGCTTTCCTGTTAGCAGGTGGTGCTGTTTTTTATGCTGAGTCTTACGGCCTGAATGGTACTTCCATCATGGAGTCAGCCGTGCTAAGGTCTGGGGCCTGTTACACTCTGGACTGTGTAAAGCCAGAAATCTTTACCCTTGGGATGGACACAGCCCAGGACAGACTGAGTTCTATTCACATCCAGAAAAGTTAAGATAAGACAAGAGAATATTAAGATAGTGTGCTATTTTCTTCATCGAGGGCAGAAGGATAATTACAACTCCTCCACCTCGTGTTTCTAGTTGCCAGTGTCTGCCAGGGATTTCTTACACATTACAAAAACAAAAAACAACAAAAAAAACAATTTTGGGTGAAATTCATTATGACTTTAATTGTATCTTTTCCATGAGAAAATGAATGAGGGTGCTTGATATATACCCAGAAATCAATGCCGGGCCAGCTCAGACTACCTCAAAGAGTCTGGTTTTCTTTAATTCTCTCTAAGCCAAAAACTGAATTCTTAGAATGGAAGAGACAGCTTGGGTGACATTCAGGAGGAGAAAGGCCTTGTCCCCCAGGACACTGAGCTGAGCCAGCACGGGCCAACAGCAGCTTTATCCACGGTTCTGCAGTGTTAGCACCACGTACAAAATCTCATTCAAGTTTTGTTTTGTTTTGTTGAAACAGGGTTTCTCTATGTTTTTTGAGCCAGGTTTATCCTTGGCTGTCCTGGAACTCATAAAGACCTGTCTGCTTCTGCCTCTCTCTCTCTCTTATATACGTTTTAAATCTTAATTTTGGCCTTGAGAGTTCTGCTGTGACACACTGTAGCTGGACTGTGACTACGCAATGACCCCGAGGACACACTGGGCGTCATAGGACACTTACCTAGTACACACAAGGATCTGGGCTCAGAAAACAGCAAAAAGGAAAGGACAGGGCATGGTGGTCTTTTTCTTTTTTTTTTTTTTAATTTTTATTTATTTATTTATTTTTTGTTTTTCGAGACAGAGTCTCTCTGTGTTAGCCTTGGCTGTCCTGGACTCACTTTGTAGACCAAGCTGGCCTCGAACTCAGCGATCCGACTGCCTCTGCCTCCCAAGTGCTGGGATTCAGTAGGTCACTAGACAAATGTATTCAGTGACACCTATAATCCCAGCACTCAGGAGAGGAGCAGGCAGATTTCTTCAAATCTAAGCTAGCTTGAGCTACATAATATCCTGTTTGGTTTTGTTGTTGTTTTGGTTTTATTTTTTACTTTATTTTATTTTTCAGTTTTTCAAGACAGAGTTTCTTTTGTGTTATCTTGGCTGTCCTGGACTTGCTTTGTAGATGAGATTGGCCTTGAACCCACGGCAATCCACCTGCCTCTGCTTCCCAAGTACTGGGATTAAAGGCATGCTCCGCTGAAGAAACCAGACAAGGTCTAAGACCCTCCATTAAAAATAGGTAGGCCAAAGTCTGTAAAATTCCACTACTACAGGCTGCCCCACCTGCCCCTCCCTACCAGAAACTAAGATGGTAAAAACAGCCGCCCTACCCCAATGGCTTCCGGCCTCCTACCCAGGCAGAAAGTCCTGAGTTCAAAAAAAACACTGAGGTCTCACTTGATTTAAGATAGCCAGTGGGTTTAAAGGTCAGTTAGCTCCACCAATGACAAACCTTTTGATTGCTGTTGCTTAAGTCGGCCTGCTTGTAAAGGTATATAAACTCTGTAAAACTGTTGCTCGGGGTCGACTCTCCCCACAGTGTAGATCAACCCCAGCGCACTGGATCAATAAACCTCTTGCTTTTTGCATCAAGCTGATGTCCGTCTCTCATTTGGGGGTCTCCTGAAAAGTGAGATTCCTCCTTCAGAGTCTTACACCACCACGCCCAGTTCCTTAAATAATTTTTAAATAATTTATTCTTATTTTATGTGCATTAGTGTTTTGCCTCTGTGTGTGTGAGAGCAGCAGGTCCCCTGGGCTGGAGTTACAGAATGTTGTGAGCTGTCATGTGGGTGCTGGGACTTGAATCTGTATCATCTAGAAGAACAGCCAGCCATCTCTCCAACCTTTTTTTTTTTTTTTATTCTTTAAAGAGGATTCAATAGAGACCCAATTGGTACTTCAATTATATGTTTTGTTTTGTTTTGTTAAGACAGAGTTTCTCTGTGTAGCCTTGGCTGTCCTAGAACTCACTCTGTAGACCAAGCTGGACTTGAACTCAGAGATCCCAGCCTCCCAGGTGCTGGGATTAAAGGCATGTGCTGACATGCCTGGCTACGGGTGGTCTTTTTTTTTTTTTTTTTTTTTTTTTCTCGAGACAAGGTTTCTCTGTGCAGCTTTGGCTGTCCTAGACGCACTTTGTAGAACAGGCTGGCCTCGAACTCACAGCGATCCACCTGCCTCTGCCTCTCAAGTGCTGGGATTAAAGGCGTGCGTCACCACGCCCAGCTGGGTGTTCTTTTTTATTCCACAAACCATCAGTGTGGTAGGAATTATATGCCACTGGTCACTGAACACATCGGTCCGTTGGCCACTTAGAAAAAGTAATTTGTTTAATCCCAGCACTCAGGAGGTGGATCATTGTGACAGAGACAGAGACAGAGAAACCTTGTCTTGAAAAACCAAAAAAAAAAAAAAAAGTTTTGGGGGGGCTTTCATAATCAAATTTCCCCCATTTTTCTTCTGTTTAAAATTGTTTCATATCAGAGTTAGGGAGATGTTTGCCCAGTTAAGAACACTTTCTGCTCTCGTATAGGGTCCAGGTTCAGTTCCCAGCAACCCCATGGAGGCTCACAACCATCTGTAACTGCAGTTCCATAAGCTCTGACAAACTCTGCAGTCACTCACCAGGCACACATGTTCAGGCAAAACACTCATACATAAAATACATTTTTAGAGAAACATATAGCATTGAGAGAAAAACAGATTTACACTTTTGAAAAAAAAAATCAATGAGTTGGAGCTGGAAAGATGGCTCAGAGGTTAAGAACACTGTCTGTTCTTGTGAAGGTCCTGAGGTCAATTCCCAGGAACTACATGGTGGCTCACAACCATCTATAATAAGATTGAGATCTGGTGCCCTCTTCTGGCCTGCAGGTGTACATGCAGGCAGAACACTGTATACATAAGGGCAGAAAGGGAACACGGATTTCAGGTAAGTTGGGCTGTGCATGGGACTGTCCACTGTGCCATTCCAGGGGCTTGATCCCTGTAGAGCAGATCTCATGAGTCATTCTCGGTATCCTCCACCACCACACCTCTGGTGCATGCCCTTAATCCCAGCACTTGGGAGGCAGTGTGAGTTCGAGGCCAGCCTTGTCTACAAAGTGTGTCCAGGACAGCCAAGGAGACACAGAGAAACCCTGTCTCGAAAAAGAAGAAAAAAAAAAAAGAAAAGAAAAGAAAAGAAAGAAAATTAAATATATAAGTATAAATAAAAACAATGACGTTCAAAACCCCAACTTAAATAATTTATTTTATTTTAAAGAATACATGTTTGTTTTTTGTTTTGTTTTGCTTTTTGAGACAGGGTTGCTCTGTGTAGCCCTGGCTGTTTTGGACTCGCTTTGTAGACCAGGCTGGCCTCGAACTCATAGTGATCCACCTGCCTTTGCCTCCTGAGTGCTGGGATTAAAGGCGTGCACCACCACCGCCCGGTTTAAGGGATACATGTAATTTATAACTCTTTAAAGAACTCACAGGCATGGGCTGGAGAGGTGGCTCAGCCATGAAAAGCCCTGGATGCTCTTCCAGAGGACCCGGGTACCCACACCTTGGTTTACAATCACCAGTTATAACCCCAGTGCCAGGCAGACCACCCATACACATAAAATGAATTAAGTAAATTAAAACCAGAATTTACAGGCAAATTACTAAGTGCTGGTACCTTAGTTGACAGGCTTGGAGAAATGCATGCCTGCTGTATGGGCAGACGCCAATGAACAAGGGCTCTGGCCACTAGGAGCAGCGTTTCTGTGCGGGTGCAGTAGTTCTCCCATAACAGTCTGCAGGCTTGGGGGCCTCAACAATAGGATTTTATTTCCATAGCAACTTGGCGGTGATCAGAAGTCTGAGGACCAGCTCTCCGCAGGGTTGGTGTCCTCCTGCTTGCTCTCCTGGGCTTGTAGACTAGTGTCGCCAGTGTGAGCACGCCTAGCCCCCCCCCCCCTCTTCCTGCATGGACACCAGCAGTACTATTCTGATGGCCTTCTTGTACTTTAATTACCTCTTTATTTTACTTTATTTATTTTTATTAATTTTGGTTTTTCGAGACAAGGTTTCTCTGTGTAGCCTTGCTTGGCTGTCCTAGACTTGCTTTGTAGACCAGTGATCTGCCTGCCTCTGCCTCCCGAGTGCTGGGATTAAAGGTGTGCCCCACCACGCCTGGCTTTAATTACCTCTTTAACGAGACTATTGTGGAATGGGGAGATGGCTCAGGCAGTAAGATCCTGAGTTCAATGCCCAGAACCTGTGTAAAAGAGCTGGCTGGGAAATGGTGTACGGTCAGGGGAGGCAGAGGCAAGTGGGTTCCTAGGGCCTGCTGGCCAGCCAGTCTCAGCCACTGGGCAAGCTTCAGGTCAGTGAAGAAGAGGCCTTATCTCAAAAGACAACTCAGAAAGTCCTCTGGGCTCCACATGCAAATACACTGTGTGAATGTGTGTGCTCTTGAGCACAGGAGTGTGCACACACAATAAATAAATAAATAAGACAGGTGTGGTGGTGCACGCCTTTAATCCAAGCACTAGAGAGGCAGAGGCTGGCGGATCACTGTGAGTTCAAGGCCAGCCTGGTCTACAAAGTGAGTCCAGGACAGCCGAGGCTACACAGAGAAACCCTGTCTCGAAAAACAAACAAACAAACAAACAAATAAATGCAGGAGGAGGAGGAGGGAGAGTAAACAGAGTCAAAAATGCAAAACCAGATTTTATTTCAGGGAATTAAATGCCCCTTGCACCCCGTGGCTTAAGCGTCTTTCACGTACCTTGACTGAATTAAACTCATTTCCTTGTCTTTCGTGCCAGCCCGAGTCTCGTCTGTTCATTCTACAACCCGCTATATTTTGTCAGCGTCTCCATCCTCCAGTCAGACGTGGTAATAGCATGGTCTAGCCTCCCAACCCCCTTCCCAACCCATGTCAAGTTGTACAGAGTTCCGGAGGGTAGCAGGCGGGGGCCGGAGTCTGGGGACCCGTTCTGCGCTGGCGCCATTTGCCACAGCTCTGAAGCTATAGTACGTTGTCGTCTTTGTGCCCCCAGGTTCTTTGTTGATTCTGTGCAGGACAACAGCTGCTTGCAGAGACCTGCTGAAGACTCTGTACAGTCACAATCTGTGTGTGACAGTGTTTTCAGTCCCCAGAAGCTGTTATGGTCGTGGGTCTGGGGGATGTGAAAGGCCCTCCGCTCTCTGAGGCTGAGGGGTGGGCAGTTTCCCTGTACTGTTGTTTCATCTCTGCTGTTTGGCTTCAGAGAGTTCTTACTTTATTATCATGGTGGCCTCCTTTTAAACCTTCTACTTATGTCTGCCTTTTTTTTTCCCTGTCTTTCTTCCACCTCTCTCCCTCTCCTTTTATTTCTGTTATTTTGTTTTCAGATTTTTTTTTTTTTTTGGTTTTTTTTTTTTTTTGAGACAGGGTTTCTCTGTGTTAGCGTTGGCTGTCCTGGACTCACTTTGTAGACCAGGCTGGCCTCAAGCTCACAGTGATCTACCTGCCTCTGCCTCCCGAGTGCTGGGATTAAAGACGTGTGCAACCACGCCTGGCTGCTTTCAGATCTTTAATTTTAAAAAAAGATTTATTTATTTATTATTTATACATTTTTCTGCCCAAATGTGTGCCTGCACACCAGAACTCATTGTAGATGGTTATGAGCCACCATGTGGTTGCTGGGAATTGAACTCAGGACCTTTGGAAGAGCAGACAGTGCTCTTAACCTCTGAGCCAACACTCCAGCCCCAGATTTTTAATAAAAACAAAACATTTGTTTTGGAATGGGGGTTTGCAGATGTCATAGTTCGAGGACAGCTTGAGGGAGCCAGTTCCACCCTTCCATCTTGTAGATTCAAGAACTGAACTATGGTTGTCAGGCTTAGTGGCACTGAGCCATCTTGCTGGCCCCTATTTTTAGTTTTCTTCTCCTTCTCCTTCTTCTTCTTCTTTTAAGATTTACTTATTATTTATATAGTATGCTGCCACAAGAAGGCACCAGATCTCATTACAGATGGTGTGAGCCACCATGTGGTTGCTGGGAATTGAACTCAGGACCTCTGGAAGAGCAGACAGTGCTCTTAACCTCCGAGCCATCTCTCCAGCCCCCTGTTGTCAGTTTTCAAGAAGCGTTTCCCTAAGATCATGAGACCTCAACACTATAGAGGAATGTTAGTTCAGAACATGGCTGTTCTGGCAAGAGATCATATCCAAAGACCTTCTAGGTTTGTGTCATCCAGCTGGAGTACAAATATGCCTTTAAATCAGAAGACAGAGGCAAACAGATCTGCGTTCAAGGCCAACCTGGTATAGAGCAAATATCTGGTAAGGAAAAACTTAGAGCCAGGTATGGTGGCACACACCTTTGATCCCAGCACTAGGGAGGCAGAAGCAGGCGATCTCTGTGAGTTCGAGGCCAGCCTGGTCTACAAAGCAACTCCAGGACAGCCAAGGCTAATTCAGAGAGACTCTGTCTGGAAAAACAAACAAGAAAGAAAGAAAGAAAGAAAGAAAGAAAGAAAGAAAGGCTTAGATCCAGAGAGTGGTACATGCCTTTAATCCCAAGCAACGGTAAAGCTAGTTTGTAGAAGGAAGCACCCATGTTTGAAAATGATGTCTAGTTGAGTAGCAGAAAAGGTGACTAAATCAGAGATTAGACAGAATAGGATACACTCAACTCTCATGAGAAGAGAGAGGGAAGGGAAGCTACTTAAAGAGGCAGTTTTGCAGAGAGGAGAGGCAGTTTTACCAGGACAGTAACAGAGAGATGGGTTGCAGAGAGAGAACTCAGGTGAGGATGGAATGAGCCAGAAATTTAGAGCAGATTGCTGAGTTAGTTTGAGACCAAGCAGAACAATTCCAGGCTGAGAGAGAAGCCAGATTAAATAAATCAGCTGGGAGAGGAGTTTGAGCCAGAACAGCTGAGTTGAACCGGCCAGCTCAGAGCTCAAAAAGAACAAGTAAGAGTGAGCTTATTCAGCAGTAAGTCTCAGAGGCTGAAAACATTCTAGGCCTAGATTAGATTGTACAAAGGCCAGAAGCTTCCAGGACAAGGCCTAGGCCAGCAGAAGGAGGCAATAAGCTTCCCAGACAACAATTGAGCCAGGAGAACAAAGTTACTTTTGTAGAACACTACACAAAGGACTACAGATGACTGAGGCATGCTGGGAGTAGGAGGAATTGTCTTCCCAGGGAAGAGCACACAAACCGGCTATGCATGCTCAAGTGGCGAGTCTGAAAACATACACACAGTAATACATAGACTGAGCAGGTTAGAGTTAGGAGTATGTATGTATAGACACATACATAGAAACATATGATGACAACTAGTGAATTTGAATTTGATTTTTTTTTTTTTTTTTGCTTTTCGAGACAGGGTTTTTCTGTGTAGCCTTTGGCTGTCCTAGGCTCGCTTTTGTAGACCAGGCTGGCCTCGAGCTCACAACGATCCGCCTGCTTCTGCCTCCTGAGTGCTGGGATTAAAGGCATGCGCCACCACTGCTGGGCTCCGTGAATTTGAATTTGAAAGAGAGTGAATATATGGGACTGTTTGGAGAGAGGAAAGGGATGGCAGAAATGATGTAATTATATTATCAGAAAAATAAAGAAATCATTAAAAATAGTTTCCCTGGGCTGGAGAGATGGTTCAGCGGTAAAGAGCACTGTCTGTTCTTCCACAGGTCCTGAGTTCAATTCCCAGCAGCCACATGTTGGCTTACAACTATCTACATCCACTAGGATCTGATGCCCTCTACTGGTATGTAGGTGTACATGCAGGCAGAACATTCACATATAAAATAAATAAATCTTAAAAAAAAAAAAAGGGCAGGGGAATGTTAGCACATGCCTTTAATCCCAGCACTCCGGAGGAAGAGGCAGGTGGATCGCTGTGAGTTCAAGGCCAGTGCACTACGGTCTATAAAGTGAGTCCAGGACAGCCAAGGCGGTTACACAGAGAAACCTTGTCTTAAAAAAAAAGAAAAAGAAAAAGAAAAAGAGGGGCTGGAAAGATGGCTCAGAGGTTAAGAGCCCTGTAGAAAAATAAGAAAGACAAAAGCGGGCACGGTGGGTCAAGCCTTTAACCTCAGCACTAGGGAGGCAGAGGCAGGGGGATTTCTGAGCTCAGAGACTAGAGCGAGTTCCAGGACCACTAGGGCTACACAGAGAAAACAAAAACAAACAAACAAACAAAAAACCCCCAAAACCTACCTAAGACAGATACGAAAGGGCTCGTTTCACTGTGCAGCTTGTGTTCCTCATGGAGGGAAATCAGGGTAGGAACTCAAGGTGGGAACCAGGAGGCAGGAGCCGGAGCACAGGCCATGGATGGGTGCTGCTTCACGGCTTGCACCAAATGTTTTCTTCATCTCACTTTAAAAAAGAAAAAATTAGGGGCTGGAGAGATGGCTCAGCGGTTAAGAGCACCGTCTGCTCTTCCAGAGGTCCTGAGTTCAATTCCCAGCAACCACATGGTGGCTCACAACCATCTATAATGAGATCTGATCCCTTCTTCTGGTGTGCAGGAGTACATGCAGGCAGAATACTATATATGTAATAAATAAATCTTTAAAAAAAGAAAATATTATGATATATATACAGTGCTCTATCTGCCTGTACATCTGCAGGCCAGAAGAAGGCATCAGGTCACATTGTAGATGGTTGTGAGCCACCCTGTGGTTCTCCCCAGTCCCTTTTGTTTTTTGTTTTTGTTTTGTTTTTCCTTTTTTTCTTTTGGTTTTTTTGAGACAGGGTTTCTCTGTGTAGCTGTGACTGTCCTGGACTTGCTTTGTAGACCAGGCTGGCCTTGAACCCACAGAGATCCACCTGACTCTGCCTCCCAAGTGCTACGATTAAAGGCGTGCGCCGCCGCCGCCGCCGCCGCCGCCGCCGCCGCCGCCGCCGCCACTACCACCGCCCAGCTCTTGTTTTTGTTTTTTCAAGATAGGGTTTTTCCGTGTAGCCCTAGCTGTCCTAGAACTCACTTTGTAGACCACGCTGGCCTTGAACGCAGAGATCTATTTGCCTTACTATTCTTCTTTCTCTTTTCCTTTCTTTCTTTCTTTTCTTTCTTTCCTTCTATAATGTTTCACTCTGTAGACCAGACTGTCCTTGAACTCAGAGATTTTGCTCGTTTCTGTCTGAGTGCTGAGATTAAAGGCATGGCTGATAAGAGGAAGTCTTATGGCACTGGGGCCGTGCAACAAGCTTCACTGCACAGTGTCTGTGCTGGTTGGGTTTTGTTTGTTTCTTTTTTTTTTGTTTTTTTTGTTTTTTTTGTTTAATCAGCTTGACACAATCAGGAGTCATCTGGGAAGAGGAAACCTCAGTTGAGAAAATCCTCCTCAGATTGGCCTGTAGCTGTGTCTGTGGTGCATTGTCTTGATTAATGACTGATGTAGGAGGCATGGGCTACTGTGTACAGCGCTACCCCTGAGCAAGTGGTCGTAGGTGGTATAAAAAAAGCAAGATGAGGGGTCTGGAGAGATGGCTCAGAGTTAAGAGCACTGTTTGCTCTTCTAAAGGTCCTGAGTTCAATTCCCAGCAACCACATGGTGACTCACAATCATTTACAATGGCATCTGGCGCCCTCTTCTAGCATGCAATCACACATGTGGGCAGAATACTGTATAAGTTATAAAAATAAATAACTCTTTAAAAAGAAAAAGAAAAAAAGAAAAAAAAAACCCAAACAGAAAGAACTTTCTCTTGTATGTGCCTGTGGCTGTTATTGATTGATGGTCAAGACGGACAGCAATGGTGAGCAGAAGAGTGAGTGAGCACACCTCACCGAGCTCTCTTCATAGGCCAGGCTCACCTGGAACTCAAAAAGATCCCTCCACCTCTAGGCCTGACCCACCACACCCTCACCTATTAATTATACTTACTTAATTAATTTTGAGACAGGGTCTCACTATGTAGTAGTCATCCTGGAACTTGCTATGAGAACCAGGCAGGCCTTGAATTTACAGGTACTCCCTGCCTCTGCCCACTGAGTGTTGGGATTACAGGCCTGAGCCATCACACACACCCAACAACTGAGGATCCATTTTGTTTTGTTTTGTTTTGGTTTTGGTTTTTGGTTTTTCGAGACAGGGTTTCTCTGTATAGTCTTGGCTGTCCTAGACTCACTTTGTAGACCAGGCTGGCCTCAGACTCACAGCCATCCACCTGCCTCTGCCTCCCTGAGTGCTGGGATTAAAGGCTTGGGCCACCATACCTGGCCAGGACCTAATTTTAATCTATCCAACACAGGCCACTGCCTGCTGGGTGTTTGTGAGTGACTATTATGGGAATTTGGGCAATTGATATGCTAAAATGGTAAACTTCTTAGTAGCCTTCCTGCTTTGAATGTCATCTACACCCCTACCTTCAGAGCTATCTAATGACACCAGTTTCTAAAGTCACTTGAAGTTTTGTAGAGCAAACTAACATCTTTCAGGATTTGGGATTTCTCTGGTGTCAGCTACTGTCTGCTTATCAGATTCCAAAAGTGTGTCCATACTCTAGTGTCCTGTCCTCTGTCCAGAAGGGCTGTGTTATTCTGCTCAAGCAGCTGTGAAGGCTCTTGGTTGTCAACGCGACTACATCTGGAATTAACTAAAACCCAAGCAGCTGGGTAGACCTGTGAGAGGGGTTTTTGTTGTTGTTATTGTTGTTGTTGTTTTGAGACAGGGTTTCTCCATGTAGCCTTGGCTGTCCTGGACTCACTCTGTAGACCAGGCTGGCCTCGAACTCAGGGATACACCTGCCTCTGTCTCCTGAGTGCTGGGAACCACCACTCAGCTGAAGATCCACTTTTTATTTTTGTTTTTGTTTTGTTTTGTTTTCCGAGACAGGGTTCTCTATGAAGCTCTCGCTGTCCTGGACTCATTTTGTGGACCTCGAATTCACGAAGATCTGCCTGCCTCTGCCTCCCAGTTCCAGCATTAAAGGTGTGCACCACCACACGAAGATCCACTTTTAATACAGATTGTTTCAACAAAATACAAAACCAGTTCTTCTCAAAAGGCATTGCCAAGAAAATACAGAGGCAAAGTCACCAAGTATGAAAGCTACTTGCAACATATATTTGATGAAAGTCTTGTGGTGAGAATAAGGAAAGAATCTCACAATTTAACAATGAGAAGGCAGAAATACAAGCTTTAAAAATGGGCAAAGATTTTGACAGAAATTCTTCACACTGCATGATAGAGGAATGGCCAATAGCCACAGAGAAAACCACTTGGCAACCTTAGACTTCTGGGAAAAGAGGAGGTTGAGCTTAATGAGTCACTGATATGACTATTAGAAGGGCAAAGGTTATTAGTTTTTTTTTTTTAAATTCTGGGCCACACCTTCTGCTGCAGCCTACACACAGGACGAGGAAGAGGAAGTGTCCGCCCTTTGCCTGCTTGCTCTTGCTCTCCCTGGCAAGTCTACTCCTCCACTGGCTTTAGAGCCTGGTCTTCAGGTTCTGTCTCCTGAAGACCAGCTGGGACATCCAGCCTCATGGACTGAGCAGCTCCTGCACTCCTGGACCTTCTATTGGTAGATGTTGGACTAGCTGGACCACAGCCTGTAAGCCACTCTAATGAATCTTTTTTCTATATACACGTATTAAGTCCCACAGACTGGGACGTAGCAACTATTTTTCTCACAGTTTTGGAATCTGGAAGTATGAGATGGGGGTCAATGCTAAAGGTGGGCTTTGGTGGAGCCTCTTTTCTGAGTATGTGGAAGGCCACCTTTACCCTGTGTTCTTTTTTTAAAAAATTATTTATTTATTATTTATACAGCATTTTGCATGTGTGCCTGCCTGGCAGAAGAGGGTACCAGGCCTCATTATAGATGGTTGTGAGCCACCATGTGGTTGCTGGGAATTGAACTCAGGACCTTCGGAAGAACAGCCAGTGCTCTTAACCTCTGAGCCATCTTTCCAGCCCTTGCCCTGTGTTCTTGCACAACTCTTTCCTTGCCTGTGTGTGGTGAGATCATCCCAGCCCGTTCTCTTAAGGATGTTCTAGTCCTATCAGTATGGTCCCAGGTATAGCCCCTGTACCCTTAGTTACCTCTCCCAAGAATGCTGTCACACAACTGGCTCGAACCGGACGCAGCACAGAGGGGCCGGGAGAGAGGGGAAAGCTGCTCACAAGGCTGTGCTGCCTTTCGATACTTTTCACATGTCCTATACGTTCAGGCATCATGCTTAGAATTTTGCCTCTTGAAGCTGACATGAGAATGTCTGTTGTGGCAGATGGTACCAGATGGTTAGTGTGCAGGACCATCATGGCGGGAAGCGTGGCAGGAGGTAGGCTGGCATGGTGCTGGAGCCGAAGCTGGGAAATTACATCGTGATCCACAGGCATGGGGGCGGGGCAAGAGAGAGAGAGAGAGAGAGAGAGAGAGAGAGAGAGAGAGAGAGAGAGAGAGAGAGAGAGAGAGAGAGAGAGAGAGAGAGAGAGAGAGAGAGAGCGCTAACCGGTGGTGGAATGGTCTCTTGAAACCTCAAAGTGGGACCCCCGTGACACGCCTTCTCTAACAGGGCCACACCTCCTAATCCTTCCCACACAGTTCCATCAACTGGGGACCAAGAACTTAAACATAGGTGCTATTGGGGGCCGTTCTCATTCAAACCACCACCAAGTTGCTTTTGGTCACGGCGTTCATCACAGCAACAGCGAACAATATCCTAGTGAGCAAGTAGGGTTTGAGGCATCGGGAGCAAAAGCAATCGTTGCCTTCACAGCCACACGGCTTGTTGTAAAGAGCTTCTGATACTGGAAGGTCTCCTGCAGTAGTAGTAGTTATTTGTTGCTGTGCCAGAAGACAAAAGCAGGCAAGGAGGGGAGCGTTCATTTTAGCTCACGGTTTGAGGGCTATCTAGTCCATCATGGTGGGAGGGAGAGCGAGAGGCAGCTGGCAACAGGAAGGGGGCGGGGACTGACAGCTGGAGCTCTGCCTGCTTTCTCTTTTTTCATTCAAGCCAAGATCCCAGCCCACGGGTTGGTGCTGCCCTCAAGTAAGGAGTTTGTTCATCCCTCGGTTAACTTTTTTCTAGAAACATCATCACAGTCATGCCCAGATAGGTGATTCTAAATCCACTCAAGTGCACAATAAAGATTAACATCATAGTGGGCATGGTGGTGTACACTTAAATCCCAGCACTGGGAGGCAGCCGCAGGCAGGTGTCTGTGAGTTCGAGGCCAGCCTGGTCTATGCAGAGAATTCTAGGACACCCAGGGCTGTGTAAGAGACCCTGTCTAGGATCTCTGGTGCCCCATATTTGGCCATGTCCCTTTGTTGGGGAGGCCCAATGGCACTCGGAGGAAGGATAGCGGACTACCAAGAAAAGACTTGATACCCTAGCACCTTATTCAGGGGGAGGAGGTCCCCCTCAGTCACAGTCATAGGGAAGGGGGATTGGGGTGAAAGTGGGAGGGAGGGAGGAATGGGAGGATGCATGGGATGGGATAGGAAATGAGATGTAATATGAATTATTTTATTTTTCAATAAAAATGTGTTAAAAAAAAAAAAGAGACCTTGTCTGACTTGATAGCCTAGGACCATATAGTGAGAGAGGAGGTTCCCCTCGGTCATAGACCTAGGGGAGGGGAATAGGGTGAAAGCGGGAGGGAGGGAGGAATGGGAGGATACAAGTGATGGGATAACAACTGAGATGTAATCTGAATAAATTAATTAAAATATTTTTAATTAAAAAAAAAAAGAGAAGGCCAGGCGTGGTGGCGCGGGTGCACGCCTTTAATCCCAGCACTCGGGAGGCAGAGGCAGGTGGATCACTGTGAGTTCCAGGCCAGCCTGGTCTACAAAGCAGGTCCAGGACAGCCAAGGCTACATAGAGAGACCCTGTCTCGAAAAACTAAAAACAAAAGAGAGAGAGAGAGAGAGAGAGAGAGAGAGAGAGAGAGAGAGAGAGACCCTGTCTGAGCTGGGAGGTGGTGGCACACACCTTTAATCCTAGCACTTGGGAGGCAGAGGCAGGCGGATCGCTGTGAGTTCGAGGCCAGCCTGGTCTACAAAGTGAGTCCGGGACAGTCAAGGCTACACAGAGCAACCCTGTCGCAAAAAACAAAACAAAACAAAACAAAACAAAAAAATCAAGAGAGAGAGAGAGAAAGAAAGAAAGAAAGATACCTGTCTGAAATCAACCATTATAGCTGGAGATCCCATGATTTCCTGAGGCAACTGTCGGATTCTGAGGACACCATGTAGCAAGAGATGGGAGAAGCAATCCATCTGAGTGGGGTGACATGAGCTTAGAGTTAGCTTTGACTGTCTGAGGATGTAGGACAGGAGAGGGCTCGGGTGGGCGCATTTGGCTTCCGCCACTCACAAACAAGACCCTGAGGTTTATTTTCCCTTTATCAAGTCTGCAGGTTTACCTGGGGTTGGACAGTGTTTTCTCTGCTCAGCTGATAGTTTGCATCTGCAGTCATGCCTCGCTGAGCCACAGGGACAGGTAACTTTCTAAGAAGTGCTCCGCTGGGTGACTTCAGTGTGCACACACTACAAAATTACCCATGCTAATTAACACCAGACAGCTCCGTGTCACTAGAGGGTAAAGCCTTGTGGGACTGCTGTTTATGCTAACCACTAACAGAAACACTGCAGCTACCCTCAGGTGCAGCTGGCTAGGCACATTAACGCCACCACAGTGACGATAT
This sequence comes from Acomys minous, assembly GCF_964271855.1. Lineage (NCBI taxonomy): Eukaryota > Metazoa > Chordata > Mammalia > Rodentia > Muridae > Acomys > Acomys minous. The sequence continues at coordinate 37,356,362 of NC_140490.1, forward strand.
CGTCCTTGGATTCAGAAATATTTAAAATGTTTGAGTTAAGAAGCAAAGGAATTTAGGGACACTGGCCATGACTCCTCCCACTTCCAGTTTGTTGTATTTCTCTGACTTAACTCTTTATGTACAAGAAGGTAGCATGGTCTAGGTAACAGGATTTGGGCAACTTAATGTGGTGATGGCCTTGGTGTCTTCAGGTGAAAGACTGACACACACCTATTTGTTTTTTGTTTTTCTTCAAGACACAAGGTTTCTCTGCGTTAGCCTTGGCTGTCCCAGCCTCTCTTTGTAGACCAGGCTGGCCTCAAACTCACAGTGATCCACCTGTCTCTGCCTCCCAAGCTCTGGGATTAAAGGTGTGTGCCACCATGCCTGGCTTGACACACCACACCCCTATTATGTGCTGCAGTCCCTGAGAAAATGTCGACTCAAGGAACCAACAACAGAGCTGACTAGGGATCTCACCGACATCCACCTCGGGGAGCCAGGATGTGTCTCAGACTCCTGCATCGCCACGTGCCCACCCCAGAGCGGGAGACAGCTCAGGGAAGCTGGGAACCTGGAGCTCGCCGGTGAGTTTCAGGGTCTCCTGGAAGTTATTGCTTGCTTTCCTAAGGGGCTTCCCAGCAGGATGAAATACTTCGCCTGTGTCTTAAGGAGCTCCCCCTCAAAATTGGACAGTTTTTGTCTCAGAGGAAATTGCGACCCAACAAAACCTCTCATGATCCTTGTGGAGGACTCAGCAAGGTGAGTGCTATACTTAGTCCACGGCCCGGCCCACGGGTTGAGAACCTCCGGGCTAAGGCACTGGTAAGATTCCAGTGGACTCTGCAAGACACACAAGTAGAGGCCGGGGAATCGCCTTGTGTCGGTCAGGATCCCTATGTCAGCCGATCTGGTCGATATGCCAGCTACTTGATATTCTGGGTTTGTCTCTTTGCCTTTAACTCTAGTTCTGATTGCTAGGGTAGAAGCCAGCTTTAACATACAGGATTGTTGCTGGAGGGCCATTTATATCACCTTTGGCCAGCTGGCTGGAGGGTCCCTTTACACTAACTAGTAAAGGACTTGTAAGCAGCTGAGAAGCAGCTGGGCAGCATGCAGGTGGGAGCCACAGTGGGCGGCACCCTCTAGTGTCAGTCTCCTAGCAGGCCTCAGCTATTGGGGCCCTTAAGGCTACTTAAGTGCTACATCTCTCATGTGAGTTGAGGAGGTTGGCATCCCTCAGCCTTTGACAGCACCCAGTGTTATAGCTGTTAGCCTGGGTGTTCCCGAAAACTCGATAGAGCTGTGGAATTCTGGTGACTGGAGCCTGCACTTTTTCTTTGGTTTTTCAAGTCAGGTTTCTCTTGTCGTCCTGGCTGTCTTGTAGATCAGGCTGGCCTTGAACTCACAGAGATTCACCTGCCTCTGCCACCCAGTGCTTTGTAGACCAGGCTGGCCTTGAACTCACAGTGATCCGCCTGCCTCTGCCTCCCAAGTGCCATGCCCGGCTTTCACTTTCTATTCTGTGGCTCTTTATAGCCTTTTCTTTTTCATTCTCAATAGTCTCTCCTACTGCAACCACCCCGCCCCATTCCTAACATTGCAGGAGCCATTGCTCCAGCCTTCACGGTTTCCTTTCAAAGACCAGCCTGTTGCTCTTTTCATCCTGTTACCAGGTCAGCTGCACTATACAAAGGTCACTAGACAGAAACGTTATTGGGACTAATGTTGCAACAGCGGGGAAGAGGGCACAAGAGTGTCTCTCAGCTGACTCACCATGTGAGCCTGAGCATCCTGCTTACATTACCCACTCTCCACCACAGTGGCAAGTGTGGCCCTTCTGGCCTAGGTCTCTAGAGTTTACTGAGTCTGGTATAATGCCCCCCTAAGGTTCAGGGAACACAGCGAGTGTGTGTGTGTGTGTGTGTGTGTGTGTGTGTGTGTGTGTGTGTGTGCAGACACAGCCATTGTAATCATAAGCTGACAGCAGCTATGGATGCCCGCACAAGGTCTGCCCACGAATGGGTCCATCAACAATGCGGCATGGGTGGCTTAGGGACTCATGGGTCCCTGCCCTCACTTCTGACCTATTTGCCACTGCATATTCAAGAAGAGGGGGCTGCTGCCTTTGTGCACCCACTGGTGACCCCACCAGGCTCCAGTGGATAGTTCCAATCCCATAGTCATGAATCTGAGAAAGGGGCTGATGAGAGATGGGCTGACAGGCTTGAGAAATGATAGGGAGAGAGCAGAGATCGTCAAAAATCAAAATCAATAAAGACCTGGATCACGAGAGATGACTCAGAAGAGCACTAGCTGCTCCAGCAGAAGACGTGGGTTGGTTCCTAGCACCTGCACGACAGCTCATCGCCATCTGCAGCTCCAGGTGTACTCCAAAACAGCTCTGTCCCTTGAATTTTCTACTTGTTATGCTGACATTGTAGCCTTCCAGTATTCACTGTTATGCCCCACCTGTGCTTGTATCAAATGCTGGCATGCAATTTTGGGGCAATGCAATTAATATGTTAAAAACTATTTTATTACCTAAAATGTTCTTAAAAATTATCTGTAGGTGTCTGTGTGTGGGCATGTGCGCAGAAGGAGAGCTGCCTGTGGAGGCCAGAGCTTGAATTAGGCAGGAGCCCTGACCTGGGTGCTGGGAACTGAACTCTGGGCCTCTGGAAGTAGCAGGAGCTCCTAACCACTGAGCCATCTCGTCAGCCCCCTCGTTTTATTATCTTAAAATGGAAAACCAAACCAAACCACATTTCCTTGTTGTACATACTGGCTGGTCTTGTGTGTCAAGTGTACCCAAGCTAGAGTCATCAGAAAGGAGCCCCAGTTGAGAAAATGCCCCCATGAGATCAGCTCTAAGGCATTTTCTCAATTAGTGATCACTCAGGCAGGGCCCAGGCCATTGTGGTGGTGTAATCCATGGACTGGTGGTCCTGGTTTCTAAAAGAAAGCAGGCTGGCCTACAAAGTGAGTCCAGGACAGTCAATGCTACACAGAGAAACCCTGTCTCGAAAACCCAAAAACAAACAAACAAAACAAAACAAAACAAAAAAACAAAGCAGGCTGGGGCCGGGCAGTGATGGCACACACCTTTAACCCCCAGCACTTGAGAGGCAGAGGCAGGCAGATCTCCATGAGTTCGAGGGCAACCTGGGCTACATGAGCGAGTTCCAGGGCAACCAGAGGTGTTACAGAGAGAAACCCTGTCTCAAAAAACCAAACCAAGCCAAACCAAAAACAAACAAACAAACAACAACAACAAAGCAGGCTGGGCAAGCCATAGGAAGCAGCTAGTAAGCAACACCTCTCCATGGCCTCTGCCTCAGTTCCTGGCACCAGGTCCCTGCCCTGTTTTAGTTCCTGTCCTGACTTCCTTCAGTGGTGAACAGTGTTGTACGTCTAAGAAACCCTTTCCTCTTAGCTTGCTTTTTGGCCATGGTGTTTTTGTCACAGCAACAGGAACTCTTTTTTTTTTTTTTTTTTTTTTTTTGAGACAGGGTTACTCTGTGTACCTTGGCTGTCCTGGACTCGCTTTGTAGACCAGGCTGGCCTCGAACTCACAGCGATCCCCCTGCCTCTGCCTCCCAAGTGTTGGGATTAAAGGCGTGCGCCACCACACCTGGCTTAGCAACAGAAACTTTTTTTTTTTTTTTTTTTTTTGGTTTTTCGAGACAGGGTTTCTCTGTGTAGCCTTGGCCATCCTGGACTCACTTTGTAGACCAGGCTGGCCTCGAACTCACAGCAATCCGCCTACCTCTGCCTCCCCAGTGCTGGGATTAAAGGCGTGCGCCACCACGCCTGGCACAACAGAAACTCTTAAGACACTATAGAATCGAGATCTTGTGGACACCAAGCACAGTACAAAGTACTGTTTATATAGTAATACGGATAACGTGCTAGAAGCTGGCAAAATGGCTGTGTCTTCATGAAGTTCGCAGCCCAGTAAAACTGCAGGGCACAGGGGTGCACCGAAATGAGGAGGGGAGATAGTGGACAGTAATAGAGGTGGGGTAGGGGGTTTGGGGGCTGGTTACAACACAGCTCAGGGTCTCCTGGGCTCAATCCCCGAACCACGGGGGAGGTGGTGGTGAAAACGCGGTAAAAATGTGAAAATAACTTCATAGAACACGCCTGTAGTGTAGTGCTTGGGGGGGCTAACGTCCCGCGAGTTTGAGAGGCCAGCCTGGGCTAGATGAAGCCTGGCACAACGCTAGCAGCGTGTAACACGAACGCTGGCGCACACTCAACATGTCCGCAGGAGCTTGCTGCAGGACCGGGAAGAGCATGGCTAGAGGCCACCAGGCCAGGGCTCGGGCCTTGTCAGGGCCACACCCGGTTTGGAGGGCTTTTGGCGTTCCCTTAGTCCACATGGGCTCACTTGGGCGAGCACATAGGCAAGGGCACTGAGTCACACCAGTTTAATCGCCACCAGCCCACGGTAAACGGCAAATAACCGCCTTCGGGTCGGGCCTCGGCCCTCCATCTTTGTGCCGCCCTAGGGGAGCTGACGCCAGGTGCGGGCCGGCCCCAACAGTCAAACTTTTCAAAAAGCCCGCGCGGGGGCCCCCGGGCAGATCCGTTGGGAACGGCCAGGAGTCCCGCGAGGGCGCGCGAGGACGAGGCGTGCAGGCGATTGCGGGCTCCGCCGCACAGGAGGCGCCGGGCCAGCGCGCAGGAGGAGCGCGCCCGTCCCGCGGCCCGCGGCAAACGGAAGTGGGCCCGAGGGCCCGCCGGTGATTGGCTGGCCGGACACGTCCCTCAAGGGGCTGGCGCGAACGCCACTGCGGAGTTGGGCCAGGGGATCCGGCGAGGGGAGGGGAGGACGACTGCGGGAACAGCCGCGCGGCCGGCGGGAGACGCTCCGCGGACGCGCGCAGAAAGCTCCGGCGGGCCGTCTCCGGGGCACTGCGGAACCGCGCCGGGCGCGAGCGCGGGGGCGGAAGGTCCAGGGGACGCGCGGTAGCCCGAGGCCCGACCGGAAACCGCGGAGGGCGGGGAGGCCGCGGCCTAGAGCGGCGCTGCGGCGCGGTAGGCGGGACCAAGGCGAGCGCGCAGGCGATTGGCTGGCGGCCCGGCGTCGCTCGTGACGCACCGCGCGGGGAGGGTGCGCGCGCCTTCAGCGGCCTCTTTGTGTGGTGTCCTGATAGGGGAGCGGAGGTGGCGGCCGCGGCGGCCCTGGTGGGGTTCCAGCGTCCTCGGCTCGCCCTCGGGCCGGCAGCGCGCCCCTTCCCTCCCCCTCCCGCCCCTTCCCCGCCGGCGGCGGCGGCGGCCGGGCCCGGACTCGGACGAGGCCTCGGCGACCGCTAAACGGCGACAGCGACGCCGCGGAGCGCGCAGGGCGGGGGCAGGGCCCGGGCGGCCGACAACATGGAGAACTCGCAGCTCTGCAAGCTGTTCATCGGCGGCCTCAACGTGCAGACGAGTGAGTCGGGGCTGCGCGGCCACTTCGAGGCCTTCGGGACGCTGACGGACTGCGTGGTGGTGGTGAACCCCCAGACCAAGCGCTCCCGCTGCTTCGGCTTCGTGACCTACTCGAACGTGGAGGAGGCGGACGCCGCCATGGCCGCGTCGCCGCACGCGGTGGACGGCAACACGGTGGAGCTGAAGCGCGCCGTGTCGCGGGAGGATTCGGCGCGGCCCGGCGCGCACGCCAAGGTGAAGAAGCTGTTCGTGGGCGGCCTCAAGGGCGACGTGGCGGAGGGCGACCTGATCGAGCACTTCTCGCAGTTCGGCGCGGTGGAGAAGGCGGAGATCATCGCCGACAAGCAGTCGGGCAAGAAGCGCGGCTTCGGCTTCGTCTACTTCCAGAGCCATGACGCGGCCGACAAGGCGGCGGTGGTCAAGTTCCACCCGATCCAGGGCCACCGCGTGGAGGTGAAGAAGGCGGTGCCCAAGGAGGATATCCACGCGGGCGGCGGCGGCGGCGCGCGGGCGGCCCGAGGCGGGCGCGGTGGCGGCCGGGGCCGCGGCGGAGGCGGCGGCGGCCGAGACCAGAACGGGCTGGCCAAGGGCGGAGGCGGCGGCGGCGGCTACAACAGCTACGGCGGTTACGGGGGCTACGGCGCCTACGGGGGCGGCGGCGGCGGCGGCGGCGGCGGCGGCTCCTACGGCGGCAGCGACTACGGCAACGGCTTCGGCGGCTTCGGCAGCTACAGCCAGCACCAGTCCTCGTACGGGCCCATGAAGAGCGGCGGTGGCGGCGGCGGCGGCGGCGGCAGCTGGGGCGGCCGCAGCAACAGTGGACCCTACAGAGGCGGATACGGCGGCGGCGGCGGATACGGCGGAGGCTCGTTCTAGAAGCCGAGTTCCGAACGAACGCCGGGCGGCGGCTGCGGCGGCGCCTCTTCTCTCCCCCCCCCTCCGCTCCCGCCCCAGGTGCCCTCGGGGGAGCCGCTTACCCTGGGGGGCCGCGACCCCCCGTTTGCCTGCCTGTCTCCCTCTGAAGGTGGACTCGGCCCCACACACACATTTTTGTGTTACAGTCATTGATGGACTCTATTTTTTTATTATTACTTGGACCTTGGTCGTTTTTATACTAGCAAAATGTCTTGTTTTAATTTGTGGTTTTTTTTTTTGGGAGGGGTGGGCGGGAGGGAGTGAACTTGCTGATTCTGTAGCAAAACCTGGGTGGGGGTTGGGCGGGAGGGTAGTTTACTTTGTTGTAAGGACTTGATACCTGGCTACAGCGTTTTCTATGAAACCTACTTGGATCCCATGCCTGAAATTTGGAAGCATATGTACAAAAATCATTTTTACGTTTTATTTTTAATAAATCATTGTGTTTGACCTTACATGTCTAACATTTTTTTTCCTAGGATCCACTCCTTACCGTTTTAAAAGGGTATTTTTTTTGTTAGTTTTTGATGTGTACTTTGAAGAACTTAAAAAAAGGTCTTGTAGGTTATTTTTCCCCCTTCCTGTTTGCCCAGCTAGTGATGTGTTGAATTTACCTTTTACAGACAAAACTTTTTGAAGTGGTGGATGTGGCTGTTTAAAAGTTTCTGTGCATCCATCTCTTTGTAATAAGCGCTCTGCTTATCATCTTGACATGGTCACTTCTTTCTATAAGAATTTACTTCAAAATCTGTACTGTGTAGTTTTAAAAGAAATAGTTTGTGTTTAAGCATGTGTTCTCATTCATATAAAATGTTTAAAACTTTTTTAGATGACCTAGTTTCATCCTTACTGGTTTGTCTGTAATGAATGGTTACAAATAAGGGTTATATTTTACCCTAACACTAAATGAAAACTTTTTTTTAAATGTATTTTCAGAGCAGGTTTAAAAAGTCCCTAAATCTGAACTTTGTCCTGTGGAGTCCAACCTATGTAGCACCATCTACTGGTAGAGTGGCGGTATAGACGCCAGACAGTTGGTTTTTAAAATACATTTGTTTAGGACAATTTCATCAGATTTAGTAGTCTGTCATCAGAAGTCTGCAGACTTGAAAGTTCCACATTTACTTGTAGCTGAGACGGGCTCCCTAGTTAACAGCCCGAATCAGTCACTTTTTCTACATGAGATTTGACAATGTAAACTGCTATGCATAGCTTGGGCAGTGGCCCCAAACTGCTCTGATAGCCACTTGCAGCAGCTATGTGTACCGGGGTTTTAGGTGCAAGTTGTAAAACAAAATATCTGTATTCTGCTTGGTTAACGTGTATTTGTAGCCCTTCATGCAATAGAATTCAAGTTGTTGTTTATAAAAAAAAAACAAAAAAATGATAATAGGAGAAAATTGCCTTCCTGGATAGAAACATAGAATAGTAACGTTTATGGATATCACAAATAAAGAATTCAATTCTTTACATGATTGAGTGAGAGTATGTATAACCTGGTGGGTGGGTTCAGAGTACCAGTTAACTTACTGGACTTAATGGTATGGTAAAACTTTTTACTTGGATTTTGGAAGCCTAAAACTTAATGGTATCAAGCTTTTGGAAAAAGAATTTTCTTCTTACATTATAAATAACTTGAATGTTGGAACCCCCTTACTTTAAGTTGTCATTGTATGGTTTCTAAGATCAGATTCTTGCCAAAACATTGTAATTACCAAGGCTCTTAAGTAAAAAAGGACACAAATGTTAGGCTAGTTAATGATAGCTGATGCTTGATTCAGATACTTAATAACCACTGACAGTGAAGAGGTAAGTGTGTTGACACATGCAAGACTTGGGTCATACTCTTTGTTAGTTTAGTATTGCCCTTAAGTTTCTGCTTGAAATTACACAGGCTAGGTGGAAGATTTAATCCAGGTTTTTCGGGGTGCTTGTAGGATACAGGAAATGATCTAAAACTATCATTACATGCTAACCTCTGACTTCTGCTTATTTTTGGTGAAAAAATCCTGAGTTTGGTAGGTGTTGTAGACTGTCACATATGAGATGGTCATCTCTTTAGTACTGATGACTTGTAAAAGACATAAAAATTCCCTGTTAGCCTACAGTCATGTATATTAACAGCCCAGTCTTGTGTATGTTTACCCTTAGAAGTTTAGAAGTCAATGTAACTGAATAGTAGGAAAAGAAAGGGTTAACAATTATAAGTGCTTCCTGTGTTTCCCTGGCCAGCGTGGCTATGGAACTTTTTAAATGGGTGGGCAACTGAGGTCTTAACAGGACCTTAGCTGCATGAGGTGGTGATGAGTCCGCCACTCCTTTGAGTATAGTTTTTCAAGCTTGAATCAGATTCTCAAGATGAAGTTGCCCCAATGTGAAGATCCTCATATTTCAAATGCTTGGAGCTTAAATTCTAAAGCAGTCATTAGTTAAAAGATAGTTTGGAGATCTGTTGATTTGTGTGTGAGAGCATGTGCCTTTCACAGGGAGCAACTGGGGAGGTGAGAGGACGTTTTGTGCAAGTCTGCTCTCCTGCCGTCTGGGTCCTGGTGATCAAACTCCTGGCTGCAACTGAACCATCCTGACAGACCTGGGAGATCTTTAAAGATGGTAATCATTTAAAATATTTTTTTTAAGGAACATGTATGTGTGGGTGTAGGTATGTGAGGTTCCTGCAGAGCTCAGAAGAGGTGGTGAATGCTTGGAGCTGCATTACAGATAGGAGATTGTGAGTTGCCAGATGTGGGGCTCCTCTTCAAAGGCTGAGCCCTCTGCAGACCCCAGAATCTCAACTCTAAAGCTTAGAAGTGCTATCAAGTCTGAATGTGCTCATGTTTATATCCTAATGTTGTGGGATCTCATAGGAAAAACAGATGGGATGGCTGAGAATTGGGAATTTAGCATCCTTGTCTCAAGCCCACAAGAGAGAGTGTCAGCTGATTTGTAGACTTCATTGTTTATACTCCAAGTTGGGTCACTGCCTTTTAGGTTGTTTCCTAGGTGGGATTGTGGGTTGCTTTGAGCTAGTCTGGGTGTGACCTGTGTAACATCCCCCATCAGTGTCATAGGGAAAGTCTACTCTCAGCTGTATTATGGCCATCTCTGCCTGCCCTCTGCGCCCCCTGTGTTTTCTTTCTGTGTTCCCTTGAAACTTGCTTGTAGACCAGGCTGGTCTGGGCATTCCCCTGCCCTTCCTAGTGCTAGCTTAGGAACATGTGCTCTTTTGGCCTTTCTGGAAGGACCAGCCAAGACTACCAACTGAGGTGGGACTGCTCATTGTAGATGAGCTTGAGGTGCTCTTTTTTTTTTTTCTGCTTTTAAAAATGAAAAAACAAAATATCCCCCCCAAACATTCCCCCCACCTCCCCCCCAAGTAAAACGTTCCTTGAGGCACTTGGGAGGCTGAGGCAGGTGGCTCACTGTGAGTTCGAGGCCAGCCTGGTCTACAAAGTCAGTCCAGGACAGCAAGGATAACATAGAGAAACCCTGTCTCGAAAAACCAAAAAAAAAAAAAAAAAAAAAAAAAAAAAAAAAAAAGAAAAAGAAAAAAAAAAAAAAGAAAGAAAGAAAGAAAGAAAAAGTTCCTTGAAAGCCTAAGCAGATAAGTGTTCATGTGTGCTATTTATTTTTGTTTTTGTTTTTTTTGAGACAGGGTTTCTCTGTAGCCTTGGTGTTCTGGAACTCAGGATGTAGACCAGGCTGGTCTCGAACTCACAGCAATCCGCCTGCCTCTTGACTCCCTGAGTGCTGGGATTAAAGGTGTGTGCCACCATGCCTGGCTGGAAGCTCTGATTTTTAAAAACATCACAGCAGTAAACATTACTCGTCCATGTTTTGTCTATGAAAAAGGGCAGAGTGTCCAGTTGTGTGTTAATAGATGTTAGTAGCTGCATTTGACGTTGCTCGAATTGTAAATGATTTACCAAATACTTTTATCAGGAAGCTTTCTTGAGAAGTTGGAGAAAACAAATTGGGAAGTGCTGGTGAGGTTTGCCCCGGGTCAGAGGTGGGTTTCTAGACTGAGGTAACTCCAGTTGCTCTTTATTTAGCCTGCTCAGTCAACTTGTTTTCCAGACTCTGCAGTTGTTTAGATCCCTTATGATTTGATGTGGTCTAATCATTCTCGGTAGTTATTTCCTAACAGTCTTTGAGAGAAAACCCTTGGATTTATTCTTATGATACATCCAACAAAAAACTGACTGCTAAGCTGGAGAGGGGCCAGCCTTCTTCCTCTTAAAGGGACCCATAGTTTTGTCTGGATGCCGAGAACTTAAGCAGTTATGACAATACCAGCATTTGAGTTGGGCCTATAAGCAGTAGTGACTATTACATAAAAGTGTGACAGGTGTTTGGACTAGTTTTAATATTTGGATTAGGAAGACAAAGCCACAAAGGACATTCCTACTGCTTAGTTGAAATGCAAAGCATGATGTATTGGGTTCCTTACATCATTGCCCCTTTTGAATATGAGGCCACAATGACCTTTAAAAGAACAGCCATTTAAATTTTATTGTTTTTGCCAAGTACCAATAAGAGCAAAACCAGCTGTGGGATGCAGACTAATTTACTCAAATTTGGAAATACCAGTCACCTGAGATTTTTTAGTGAAAAATGACTGTGGGGCTTGCGAGCCTGCTCAGCACTGAGCGCTTGTGACTGTTGCAGAGATTTCCAGCACTCCTATGGCTGTATTTCCAGTCCTGGCACATCGGACTCCCTCTTCTGACCTCTGAAGGGCACAGGCACACAAAGGCACACACACATACATGCTGGCAAAATACTCCCATACACACAAAAAAGTTAAAAAAAAATGACATCATAGAGTAAGAAAACATGCCACACAGTAGTCTGTAGTTTGAGGTTCCTGTGAAAGCTACAGTCTGATTCTCGGTTCTTCTGGATCTCCATTTTGGCTTGTTTTACCAGGAGCAAGCTCTTCCAGTGGTTTGATCAGTGTCTGATGAAAGTGAAAGTCTCTTTCCTGTAATTGAGAGGCTATGTAAGATAAAGTTAGGTCACTTTGGGAGCAGTTAGATGGCTCCAAAGTAGTGAGTGTGAGTGACTAGCTTCAGGCTAGAGCCTAGTGTACCATGGGTGTTCTTGATTTTTAAATTCAGTTTCTTACTAAATATTAATTATGGGAGATTTTAGTTTGGAAATTTACTGGGGTGACAACAGTTGAGGGTTGGCCAGTGAGGCAAGAGCAGCAGATCATGTTTTGGGATGTAGGCCACTAAAGATTGTGCCTCTTCGTGGTGGTTAATTTGGTTGTCACTTGATACACCCAGAAGAGGGAGCCTCGGTTGGGGGAATTGCCTTGGTTGTCTTGATGAGGGAACGGTCACCGTGGGAGGTGAGGATTAGAGAGCAAGCTGAGCCTGAACAGGGCAGGCTAGCCAGTGAGCAGTGCTCCTCCGCCCTTCAGTTCCTGCCTGGAGCTGCTGCCTTGGGTGCTTTGATGATGGGCTGTAACCTGTAAGCCAAAGAAGCCCTCTCCTCCCCAGCTGCTTTTCAGCCATGGTGTTCATCATAGCAACAGAGAAACAAACTAAAACACCTCTGAGTAAATCAGCAGAAAGCCATCCGAGGGTGGTTTTGTGTTGCTTTTGAAACAGGGCCTCACTTTGCCAACCTGCCTGGGGACGGGCTGTGTAGCCTAGGTGGCTTTGACCTCCTGAGACGTCTCCTTCCTCAACTTCCTGAGGGCTGAGATTGCTAGCCACACTGCCTAGCAATTTTAGGGTTTTGAGCAGAGGAATGGTATGGTCTGGATTTTATAAGCTGCTGTTTGACTTTGTTCAGTGTCTATTCTTTGGGTATAATTGCTTTTGATGGTAGTTTATGAGGAAAGCATTTGAAACTGGCTGGATTAAAGTATGACAGACAGTCTCTTCCATAGCCATAAAAGAACCTCCATTCGGTGGCAAAATGTTAGGATATCTGGCCTGCTGCTGCTGTCCTTTTAAATGTCCTTGTTGTGAGCTTGGTCTTTGTCCAGGCACTTGAACTTTAGGGAGTGTCCCCGCATTCTCTGTGTTTACTGTGCCCAGGCTAAAGCCCTGCTTTTCTTCTGGGAGCATATACTTAACAGTGTCACTACCGTGACCTTCAGCTGTGAGTTCAAACCCTTCTAGTAAATGACTGAACGTAAGAGCTGGGCTTAGGAGGTCTGGAGAGATGGCTCTGAGGTTAAGAGCATTGGCTTTCTTCAGAGGTCCTGAGTTCAACTCCCAGCAACCACATGGTAGTTCACAACCATCCATAATGAGATCTGGTGCTTTCTTCTGGCCTGCAAGCATACATGCAGGCAGAATACTGTGTAAATAATAAATAAATCTTAAAAAAAAAAAAAAAGCTGGGGCTTAGGAATCTGACACATAGGTGGTTGTTTTCTCCTTCTTCTTCTCCTTTTTCTTCTTTTTCTTTTACTTCTTCCTCCTCCTCCTTTTTCTTCTGTTTTTGCTTTTGTATTTTTGTTTTTTATTTGTTTTTTTTTCCAGGCAGAGTTTCTCTGTGTAGCCTTGTCTGTCCTGAACTCACAGAGATCTACCTGCCTCTGCCTCGGTGAGTGCTGGGATTAAAGGAATGCGCCACCACACCAGGCTATAATTGTGCATTTCTAACTAGTTAAAATTATAAATTTTATTTTTAAATATAAAACCAATGCAATGCATATATAAGTCTACTGGAATTATACCTTAAAATGACACGTGTTAAATTATGGGAACTTGAAATGACCTAGTTGCAGATGTAATGATAAATGCCCACCTCCCCGAGTCTTTGAGCCAGGTCCTCACTACATAGATCTGGCTGACCTGGAGCTCTATGTAGGACAGGTTGGCCTCAGATGCAGAGATCTGCCTGCCTCTGCATGTGCCACCATGCCTGAACGAAGCAGGTTTTTTCTTTTTCTGCTTGATAAATACCCTGTTTGAAAATGTCATGGACCCAGTGGTCTGGAGTAGAAGCAGGAGCATCCTGCCTTGGAGTGTAGCCTGGGCTACATGTGGAGATCTGCTTCAAAGAAACAAGATTGAAGGCCAAGCGGTGGTGGTGCACGCCTTTAATCCTAGCACTTGGGAGGCAGAGGCAGGCGGATCGCTGTGAGTTTGAGGTCAGCCTGGTCTACAAAGTGAGTCCAGGATAGCCAAGGCTACACAGAGAAACCCTGTCTCAAAAAACCGAAAAACCAAAAAACCAAACCAAACCAAACCAAAACAAACAAAACAAGATTGAGGCCTGGAGAGGTGACTCAGCAATAAAGAATGCGCACTGCTCTTGCACAAGACTAGAAAGTTTGTTTCCTAGCACCCTCCCTGGGGTTCACATCCACCTACAGCTCTAGCTCCAGAGGATCTCATGCCTTCTTCTGACCTCTGTGTTTAGAGCATATCTGCACTCACATGCACATGGATGAACATACATATGAATAAGTAAAATATTTTTTAAAGAGTTATTATGCATATAGTGCTCTGTCTGCATGTACACCTGCATGCCAGAAGAGGGCATTAGATCACAACTAGATGGTTTTGAGCCACCATGTGGTTACTGGGAATTGAACTCAGGACCTCTGGAAGAGCAAACAGTGCTCTTAACCTCTGAGCCATCTCTCTAGCTGAGACAGAGTTTCTTTTTCTAGCCCTGGCTGTCCTGGACTCACTCTGTAGACCAGGCTGGCTTTGAACTCAGAGATCTGCCTGCCTCTGCCTCCCAAGTGCTGGGATTAAAGGTGTGTGCCACCACTGCCCGGCTTGTTTTGTTTTTGTTTGTTTTAACATTTATTTATTTTTAGTTTTCCCAAAGACAGGCTTTCTCTGTGTAGCCTTGGCTGTCCTGGACTTGCTTTGTAGATCAGACTGGCCTTGAACTCACAGAGATCTGCCTGCCTTAGCTTCTTGAGTGCTGGGATTAACGGTGTGTGCCACCAAGCCTGGCATGTCTCGTCTGTCTGTGCACCGTTTGTGTACAGTGACCTTAGAGGCCAGAAGAGGGTGCTGGGTCCCCTGGAACTGGAGTTCTAGATGTTGAAGTGGGAATTGAATTCTGGTCCTCTGCAAGAGCAGCCAGTGCTCCTGCCCACTAAGCCATAAGCGTAATAACAACAAATGCTGCCATAACTTTAGTAAGATCTAAACTTTATTTTTATTTCTGCTTTGCACTTTCTCCAAGCTGAAAATTGTCTTGTGCTGATTTCTGATGGGCTCTCAATTGTTCTTGAGTCTCTCAGCTTCCATTATATGAGTAATCCTTTCACCCGGCTGTAAGCTCCTGGGCTTTCTAGTCATACCGTGTTTATGGAAGTTTACACCACGTAGCCACCTGTTGTAGCTCAGTGAGCCTTGCCTGAATTATAAGCATGCTATCAAGTGACCATAGAGATTTACCTCAGGTCTCTCGTTTACACCCGTAGAGCAGTGGTTCGCAGCCTTCCTAACGCTGCCACCTTTCAGGTAGCTCCTCATGTTGTGGCAACCCCCAACCATAAAGTTATTTCTGTTGCTCCTTCGTAACTGTACTTTCGCTACTGCTACGAATCACGCTGTGAATACCTGATACGCAGGATATCTGACATGTCACCTTCAGAGGGGTCATGACCCACAGATTGAGAACCACTGCCTTAGAGGATCTAAAAATAAACCAAGGGTGTTGTGTAAAGCAGTGAGCGTAGAGAGCGTGGTCTGGCTCCGAGGGGGTTATTGAAGGATGTGGAGCTGTGGTGACCGCTCAGGGATGTTAATTGGAGTCAGAAGAGATGTGCGCATCATAAAAAGGTGTGATGCTGGCATCATGAGTGATGGTGCCCAGAAGGGCTTCTCCAGGGCGTGGACTCC
Source organism: Acomys minous (assembly GCF_964271855.1). Classification (NCBI taxonomy): domain Eukaryota; kingdom Metazoa; phylum Chordata; class Mammalia; order Rodentia; family Muridae; genus Acomys; species Acomys minous. The sequence goes on from NC_140490.1 coordinate 37,371,523, forward strand.
TCAGCCCTCAGAGCGGAACGGTGAAGGCAGGAAGGCGGGCAGGCCCGTGCCCCTCTGCACTGCGTGCTGAGCTGCTTGCCTTTTGACTATCTGGGGTCCTGGCTTCTCCCTCAGTGCCTGCCGGCTGAAGTTGCGGAGATGGAGGTGGGCCGTGCTTTATATCCAGTCCTGGCTGGTCCTTGCCGACCTTGCCGGCAGTCGTGGCTTCTAGGGATGGATGAGAGCACCACAGAATGACGCCCCTCCCCCACCCCCACAATACTTTTTTTTCTTGGTTCCAGGATCATTGAGTGGGTCAAGGATGGTCATGAAGAAGATGAAGAAGACTGTGGTACCAGCAGTTGCTAAATGCTTGTCATAGACTGGGCCTCTGCTGCATGCTTCACTGCCTGTGTGAACTCTTAGAGGTAGCTATTGGCACTAGCCTCCTTTTGTAAAGGGAAGTGACGTTCCTAAGGTAACTTGCCTGGGGCCATGTTTCTGGGAAGCATACCTGCCCGTTAGGGGCTCGAGGTCTGAGTGGTCCCCTCATCTGCCTGTGCATCCTTATCCTCGGCTCTAATTTCATAGGTGTGAGGTGGAACCTAACTACCCAGGATTCCTTTTGTAACATATAAATCATGTAGAATTTCCCTTTCTAGATGTATAATTTTTAAAACATAGTAGTTTATTTTTAATTATGTATATCTATCTATCTATCTATCTATCTATCTATCTATCTATCTATCTATCTCTCATGCGTTTGCACATGTGCATGTGTGAGTGCAGATACCCTTGGATTTGGAGCCACAGGTAGTTGTGAGCCACATGACATGGGTGCTAGGAGCCAAAGCTCCTTGGTAAGAGCAATGCATAGTTTTAACCACAGAGCCTTTTCTCTGGCACCCCCCAACTCAAGATAAAAAAATTTTTCTTTTTTTCTTTTTTTTCTTCCTGAAACAGGGTTTCTCTGCATAGCCCTGGCTGTTCTGGAACTTGCTTTGTAGACCAGGCTGGCGTGGAACCCACAGAGATCTGCCTGCCTCTGCCTCCCAAGTGCTTTTGATGTCCTAACACATATATTTTTAGCCACCTAGGTAAATGGTCCAGATACACAATGTGACTTGAGACATGGTGCTGTGTAGAGGGCTTTTTTTTTTTTTGAGACAGGGTTTCTCTGTGTAGCCTTGGCTGTCCTGGACTCGCTTTGTAGACCAGGCTGGCGTTGAACTCACAGCGATCTGCCTACCTCTGCCTCCCAAGGCCTGGATTAAAGGCATGCGCCACCATGCCTGGCGAGGAATTTTATTGTATTTATTTAAGAGCTTTTTAAAAAAGATTTATTTATTTATTTTATGTATATCAGTGCTCTGTCTTCATATACACCAGAAGGGGGCATCAGATCCTATTACAGATGGTTGCAAGCCACATGTGGTTTCTGGGAATTGAATTCAGGACCTCTGGAAGAGCAGTCAGTGCTCTTAACCGCTGAGCCATCTCTCCAGTCTGTGTAGAGGGATTTTAATCCAGCAACATGGCTGTTCTGACTAGGATACAGACACACCCTTAGTATACACTTTGAATTCCAAAAATGAAGGTAAAGTTAGTTTGTAGAAACAAGCAGTCTTGTTAAAAAGTGATATATAGTTGAGTGGCAAAGAGATGAATCAGAAAAAGATTTGACAGAATGAGTCAGGGTTAGGATGTGCCCAACTCTCAACATAAAAGAGTCAAAAAAGAGGATTTAGGAAAGCAGTGCAGGGAAGAGGCAGTTTGTACCAGGATTGTTTTACGGAGACAGGTTGAAGAGAGAACAAACTAGACACAGGTGAAGACAGAATGAGCCAGAGAGTGAGAAGGGACCAAAGATTAGGGCATATTGCCGGAGTCAGTGTAAGGCCAAGCAGAGCAGGTCAGTGGGAAGCTGAGAGAAGCCAGATTGAAGCAGTCAGCTTGGAGAGGAGTTTAAGCCAGAACAACTGAGTTGAGCCAGCCAGCAATAATTCAAAAAGAGCTAGAAAGGGTAAGCTTATTCAGCAGTAAGCCTCAAGGCTGAAAACATTCTAGGCCTAGGTTAGATTGTATGGAGGCTGGAAACTTCCAGGACGAGGCCTAGGTTGGCAGAGGAAGTAAGCCTCCCAGACAACAGTTACTTCAGGAGAATAAAAGATGCTTTTACGGGTCTGTGTTATACGTGCAGATGTAAGAAAGCAAAGCATTGGAGAAGTGGAGGGAAAGGCCAGAAAAGAGGAAAAAGGGCCTTTATGGGAAGGAACCGTTGGCCTAAGTGTCTCTGGGTGAAGTACTGTTTCTGGTGCTGAGGCAGAGAGTAGAAGAGAGAACTTTCTAGTCCAAATCCAGACTGAACAAGGAAGTTTTTCTTTCTAACACTGGCTCTTCTCAAGTCAACTGAGAGCTGGAGGGTTCTGCACAAACTTGGTGTGGATGAGGTGGAGACCTGGGGTCACCAGCTGTGCTTGGCTAACTGTGAAGGTAGCCCAAGGCTTCGGGAAGAGCCTGGGCAGTGGTAGTGGTGGGCTTCAGTGTAACTTCAAGACAGGTGAAGGATGGGGCGTTTTCCTCCAGGCAGGTACCACTTTGATACTTTTGATTTTCCTCTGCTAGAATCCAGAGCAGCCCTTCTTAATCTGATCCAGTCAGGAGGGTTAGCCTGCACTGAACAGGTCAGACTGTGGCCCAGATAATGTGTGGATAATAGGTAGGAACTGTAAAATGTATCGGAGATCAGAAAAAAGGCCCAGTAGCTCTCTAGGGAGGGGCTTTTGGCTCCGCTCCCCTTACTTCTGGTGGATGGCCTTCTCCATTCTGCCTCATGGATAGTGGATAGTGGGTAGAGTGCTGTGCTCTGACACGCTGTAAGGCAAGGGTAGGCTGCAAGGGAACCACCTGGATCTTTACGTTGGCTCCAATTGTGAGCCTTGAAGCGTAAGTGTGTTCAATCCTCAAGTATTTCCTTGTCAGATTTCCCCCTCTTTCCTGCTTGGTGAAGACGTGAATGAGGGCAGGCAGAAAGGGAAGTCAGTTTTACTTCCCTCTTGTGACTCACCCAGTCGCCTTCCTATGCTAGTTGCCTGCTACACTCTGGCACGGATTCTGGGACTCCACTTCCTTACTGGCGATGCTCAGCCTCTTGTGGTCCCTGTGACCACTGTCCAGAGGAAACGGAGCCACGGCACTGATAAGAGGAGGAAGGTAAGGGTGGGAGAGAGAGAGAGAGAGAAAGCAGGGGTTTGGTTGTGAACATGTGAAGACCCAGCACTGTTTAAGTGTGGGTGCTCACTCAGGTCTCCTCCCATTTGAGGGGGAATGACTGGGCAGTGGTCTCAGTCAAGAGCCTGGGTGTCTGGGGAGATAAACTATGAGAGTCACACCTTAGTCATTATGTAGCCAGAATGTTATGTAAAGCTCAAGTTAGTAATACTTCTAGTTTTTTTTATAGTTATTAATTTATTCATATTACATCTCAATTGTTATCCTATCCCTTGTATCCTCCCATTCCTCCCTCCCTCCCTCCCTCCCATTTTCCCCTTACTTCCCTTCTCTGTGACTGTGACTGAAGGGGACCTCCTCCCCCTGTATATGCTCATAGGGTATCAAGTCTCTTCTTGGTAGCCTGCTGTCCTTCCTCTGAGTGCCGCCAGGCCTCCCCCTCCAGGGGACGTGTTCAAATATGGGGCACCAGAGTTCATGTGAAAGTCAGACCTCACTCTCCAGCCAGCTGTGGAGAACGCCCTGTCCATTGGGTAGATCTGGGTAGGGGTTCGAAGTTTACTGCATGTATTGTCCTTGGCTGGTGCCTTACTTGTAGTTTTTATACCTGTGTTCCTCCCTTTGATGATGACTCAAGGTCTGTGCAGCACTGAAGAAATGGGTGCAACGGGTCAGAATTATAATGGTGACATATAATGAGCATCTCTCATTTTCACACACGTTACTGTATCCTCCTAAAGTTCCCCACAAACATAAGAGCCCAGGAAAGTCTCCTCCTTAAGCAGATGGCCAGGGAATACTGAGAAGGAAAGTGGACACTTTCAACTTTTGTGGAATTAACTTTTGTAGAATCACAATTATTAGAGTTGAAATCTAGGGATTGTCTGGTGAAGGAGGGGTGGAGCATGGGGTCAGGTGTAGGGGAAGACTAGCTCGCAGAAGGCCACTCTTCCCGTGCACGCTTGAGTAGCTCTAAGGATGCCAGGTGTACTGGGCGTGAGGAGTCCTAGGACACGGACGCACACTCACGGCTGGTATTTCTGCACAACCATGGAAGCTTCTGGCTTCTGAGCCAGTTTTCATCACTAATTGTCCCAGTTGTCTCTAATCCCTGGTTCTAGGAGGCACAAACTAGCTTCCGGCTGTCCACAAGATTGTCTCTCAGTATAAGAACCAGGTCGTGCAAACAACACCCGCCCCCAAGACGTTCACTTAGGGGAGGTGAACAGTAAGAGCAATGCCTTCTGTGGTATTTTGGAGGCCACTGGCTGTCCTTGGTGTGACGTAGTGAAGGCTTTAGAAAACCTGGGATTGATTTGCCCTTCCATAAAGACTCAAGTGTTGGGTTGTAGGAGCCATTCCAGGCAGGGCCAACAGCTAGAGCTCACAGTGCTGCTGCAGTGCACAGAAGCCTTGGCTGGAGCTGGGGCTCAGCATGTGAGTTGGAACCACAGCTTGCCTAAGTTTCTCTATGGCAGACCTTGGAAAGCTGTTCTGTAGCAGCCAGGCGCGGTGGTGCACGCCTGTAATCCCAGCACTCAGGGAGGCAGAGGCAGGCAGGCTGATACCCGAGACCAGCATGGTCTACAGAGTGAGTCCAGGACAGCCAGGACTAAACAGAGAAACCCTGTCTCAAAACAGCAGCAGCAGCAGCAGCAACAACAACAACAACAAAAACATCCCGTGGCTCAGGATGACAGTCCGACAGTGTTCTTGTGATCACTGCAGTGCTCTTCAGTGCTTTGTATTAAAGGAGGATTGTTTTCAGTTGCACCTCCCTCTCTGCACATAAGGCACTTGCTTCTGGCTCCCATGTCTAATTCTTCTTCCTTTCAGTTCTGTTACACCCACCTACCCACCCAAATCCCACTTGCCACCTCTCAGAATTACTGTGGGCTTGGGGCGGGGGAGTTAGACAGAGCAGCCGTTACAAGTGAAATTTCCCCAGGTAGGTTAACTCCGCTGCAGGCCACAGAGGGGCCTCCTCATTCCAGGAGTCTAGCCGGGCCCACAGACTCCCAGCCTAGGAGGAGGCGAGGAGGAGGGGTTAGCTCTCCTCCGTTAGCGAGGAGGATCCTCCGATCCATTGCAGTGCGGTAGAGGAGGCAGGAGACTGTGCGGTGGGCTAGTCGCTAAGGGCTGGGGATGCCTGAGCAGATGTGGAAGCAGCTGGAAAGGTGGCACAGCCCTTGGGTCACCGCTGCCGCTGCCGCTGCCGCCGCCGCCGAAGCTGTGGCTGTTCCTAGGAGACAGAGGAGAAGCCAGCCTGCGGGGGAGGGGGAGCGAGTGGGTTGCTGCTTTTAGCAGCTGAAAGGGCTGCAGGGAGCTCTGGGTAAGACATTTTCTACCACTGTCGCTTGCTTCTGCGGTAGAAGCTGGCGCGAGTAAGTCAGAGGAAGGAGGACTGCTCGGGAGGGAGGAGGTCTCATTTGCAGCTGAATCACTGCTGATCGGGAACCCTCCACGGGGCTGCTGGGAGAACCCGGAGAGCAGCGCTGGTTCTCCGAGTGCATGCACAGTTCGGTGGCTCCTAACCCTGCCGGGCCTCCCACAATGGAGGGCGAAAGGTACGTTATGTGTAAGTGTGCTGTTTGCTGTATGCATGTGTAAGCCAACGCGAGCTTGAGGTGTAACCACGGGCATTTGTTTGCATCAACCAGGCAGGCTTGCAAATCCTGACCGCGGCTGGCTGCGGGATCCCAAAGCAGTGTGAGGGCAGGGAAGTCCCCCTTGGAAACCTCCTACCTCTCTCCCAGGGCTCAAAGCTCAGAGACCAGGCTCCTGCCAAGGCAGGTCTGGGTTTGCCGGCCAGGGGAGCCCACGGAAAGAAGGAACTTCCTGGCTGGCTTTGGGGGAGTTTTCAGCACTGCTTGAACCAGGATTGCCCTTTTCAGGCTGTTCAAGGAGGCGGTCCCTTTCCTCCAGGGTGTCTCTTTGGTGGGGGTTTTTGATGTCATCACAGGGCTGGCCTCCCAGAGGGCAGAGGGCACTTGCCTCATTCACACCTAGGCGGTTGAATCCTCAGGAAACGTGCCAAGTGGATGGCTTTCCTAAAAAAACCGAGTCTATGTGTGTTCACCGACACCGGCTTGTGTGCTGGTATTGGGTGAAGGAGAAAACCCAGGCAAGTTGCATCTGCTCACAACCGGTTTTGTCTGTATCAAGAAAGTTTGAGAGATGCCGCCGCAAGGTGTGCATCTTAGAGGAACTCTTGTTTCTTCCACCGCAGACTTTTAATGAAACAGGAACCAACAGAAAGCATTTAAGTACTTGGGCCGAGCAGGACTGAGCTAGCCAGGGTTTGTCTCCCGGCAAGCAGGAGCGTATACAGTTTTCATATTTCTGAGGAGCAGATCCTCCTACTGTGAAGGCTCAGTGCAGAGTCAGGCTTGGCAGACGGCAGACCAGAAATCTCCTGAATGCCACCACCTCCTCACCCGTGGGTTGGCGCCCAGGACAGGCTTTGCTGCCTTCTTTGAGGAGCAAGGAACACAGGGAGAGGCCCGAAGGCGTTTCCTCTAAGTTATGAGTTGTCGGTTACAAGGGCACCGGCTCAGCGAAATCCGAGCCCTTACGTTTGGAGAGCACGTTGATAAGTGTGCACAGCACCTTGCTAAGTGTGCACAGCTTATCCTGACTCCTGTGCTCCCATGAGCACAGCAGTGCTGGTTTCATTCTCTTCTAGAGAGCAGTGCTTCCTGACAGCCCCACTCACAGGAAGATTAGAGCAGTGGCTCTTAACCTTCCTGATGCTAAGACCCTTTAATATGTCTCCGTCTCCTCATGGGGCGGTGACCCCCCCCCTTCCCCAACCATAACATTATATTTTGGTCGTTACTTCATAGCTGTAAATTTGCTACTGTGATGAAGTGTAATGCAAATATCCGTGTTATCCAATGGTGTCAGGTGACCCCCTTGAAGAAATTGTTTGACTCATAAAGGGGTCTCGACCCACAGGTTGAGAACCAAAATTCTTGGACTTTTTGGACCACATGTGCTGACTTACAGACTCTTTCTGGGCTCTCTTCACAACACAGTCCCCCTGAACAATGGGCCATGCAGCGGCCTTGGGGCAGAGGTGGAGGTGTCCTAACTCTCTCATTGGTCTGGCTGTTAGCAGAGGGAAGGAGCAATTACAAGAGGGGGAAACCTGCACCATGTCTGCTGGCAGGACCCGGAAGCATGTCTGGGCTGAGCGGCTGGCATGACACTGCTGCCAGCTGAGCGTTTGGGAGCAGTGGCTGAAGCCACAGTTCAGTGTTCTGAAATGTCACAAATCAACCTGAAGAGCTCTGATCTAGCTGGCCTGTGAGGGGAGCTGATGTCCACGGCTCCCGCTCCAGCACTCAGCAGGCTGCCCAGATCACCACTCGGTGTGCCTAGGGACAGCTTACAGTTCAAACAAATAAGTCTTCGGTTTTTCTCTTGTCTCTCTTTCCAATGTACACTGGGTCACTCCAGAGTTCTGTTGGTGTCTTTTTTCTTTTCCTTCCTTTCTTTTTTTTTTTCTTTTTGATGTGGCAGTTCTGCAACTTTGACGCTCAGCAGGTTAATCCTCATCCACATGGCCCGTCTGTAGATATTGGAATGTGGTAACGGGCGCGTAAGTTACCAATGTGTAGAGGATGTTTGGTGAATCCTCTTCTTTATTACATTTTCTGAACAAATGTACTCGGATGCGATATGGAACATTCCATATTCCTTTATTGAGCCTGGCATCTATGCACACATCTGGAGTCCCCTTCTCCTTCATGGCAACCTTCTGAGTTTCTTGAGTGCCTGAGGAGCATGCTTCTTGAGGCCCCACTCCATGGATGCGCTGGTGAATGCTGATGGTGTGTTCTCCAGTCACCTCCTCACTGATGGCGGAACGGCTCTTTTTCTTCTTGCCACTGTTCTTTGTGGGAGCCATTCTGCTGGGCTGCAAAGTGTGTTGGTGCGTTTCATGGCCACGCTGCTCTTCCAATTTTGTTTTGGAAAACTCAGCTTTTTTTTTTTATCCCTTGTTGATGTTCTTGCATACAAACCACTTTTTTTTGGGGTGGGGTGGGGTGGGGTCCCTGGCCTTCCTGGAACTCATTATGTAGACCTGGTTGTCCTGGAACTGACAGACATCTGCCTACCCTCTGCCCTCAGAGACTGAGATTAAAGCATGCACAACCTCATCTGGGCAAACCTCTTGTTTGTATTTTAGACCTGAATAGTAGGTTCAGTAGGTTCTTTTGTGTTTCTTTTTCTTTCTCTCTCTCTCTCTCTCTCTCTCTCTCTCTCTCTCTCTCTCTCTCTCTTTTGAGACAGGGTTTCTCTGTGTAGCCTTGGCTGTCCTGGACTCGGTTTGTAGACCAGGCTAGCCTCGAACTCACAGCGATCCGCCAGCCTCTGCCTCCCGAGTGCTGGAATTAAAGGCATGCGCCACCACGCCCGGCAATTGTGTTTTTGTTTTGTGTGGCTTAAAGGTCCTCAAACTTGGAGACATGTCCTCACATCTGAGGACAGTGTCAAGTGCTTCTTAAGATCCCTCACTGGGCTCCTGTGTGGCTCCCCAAGCAGTGGGTGCTGGATAATGACTTTCTAATTAGTGACATAAGCAAGTTTTACTAAGTCTTTGAGAATGTCTTACAATAACGTATTTTCATCATATTCATTTCTCCTTCCTCAGCTCCTCCCAGATCCATTCCCACCTTCTTAACCCACCCAGCTTCATGCTCTTCCCTCGCTTCCCTCCCTCCCTCCCTCCCTCCCTCCTCCTCCTGCCCCTCCCTCCTTTTCTCAACCATTTGAGTCCAGTTTGTGTTACCCAGTTACTATTGGTGTAGGGTCTCCCCTGGAGAGTGGTCAGTATACCAGGTATTATGTCATTAAGGAAAACTGACCCTCCCCCTCTCAGGATCTATCAGACTGCTGGTATCCCCTCATCTGGGGGTGTGATTTGTGCCCCCACCACCACGTTGGGATTGTGTCTGCTTGGGCTGGCACAGCTCTTGTGTACGCTGTCATACCTGCTGTGAGTGTGTGTGTGCAGCTGCCCTCTTATCTGGGAAAACACAGTTTCCTTGAAGTCCTCCACTGTCTCTGCGCTTGCACCCTCTCCACGCCTCTTCCACAGAGACGCCCGAGCCCTGGGTTATGGTGTGGACTCCCCATTTTCTCTCATTCTCCGCATCTGACCTTAACTGCTGACTTTCGTGATGAACTCTAACTAAAAGGCGAGAGAAAAGGTGGAAACCTTTGAGCGTCTTTGCTATGGGGCTGCTTATCTCAGCTCCACTTGAAATGCTTGAGATGAAAGAGGAGATGGAAGCAGCTTTCACTTCCAAGTTTCCTGGAAACCGAGGGTGAAAGTCGTCCAATTGGCCCAGGTCACGAGTCCGACCCCCAGGGACTAAGGCGTTCTGCATCTTCTGCTTGTTCCACATTTAACCCACTGAAACATAATTGGAGCTATTTTTAAGCATTAAGACATTTCAGCCAAGAGATTTCTATGAATTATTTCCTTTCTTTGCCATGAGGCTATGAAAATATTTTTACCTTGAAATATTAATTGAAAGCGTGGGCTCTGGAATAACACAGGGAAGTGCTCTACAAGCCACATGACCTTGTGTGTATCATATTTTTTACTGAATTATTTTTTTTAATGTAAAGGGAACAGTAACATTATGTTCATGAGGTTGCTGTGAAGATAAAATGAGGTGGTATGAATAAAGTACTTAGGATTTCTTTTTCTGACGTGGATGGCAGCAGCTATTATCGCTGGTCCCTCTCTTGCTATGCTGGCCTTGAGGGGCTGACAAAGGCTTTAGGATTTTCCTGTATCATTTATCCAAAGCAGATTATGTGGGACTATTTGAATGGAAAAAATATAGGGAAAGCTTACCTAAATTCTGTGCACAGTAAGGTGCTTCATAGGGCTTCACATCTCTTGTATTTATTATTATTATTATTTTGTTTTTGAGACAGGGTTTCTCTATGAAGCCCTGGCTGTCCTGGACTCACTTTGTAGACCAGGCTGGCCTTGAACTCACAGAGATCCGTCTGCTTCTGCCTCCCAAATGCTGGGATTAAAGGTGTGCGCCATCATGTTTAGCTCTTACTATTTTGTTTAAGGTTTCACCAAGATCTATTTTTACCTTCCTTTTAGATGCCCAGTGGGCATGAGCTGGGTGCTCCCTCTCAGGCTAAGGCCTCAGGAAGAGCTTTGGCGCTGTACCTCCTCTGCTGCTGTCTCCCACCTTCTTTAGCTCCCTGCTAACGCTTCCTCCATGGGGGAATCACCGAGGCTTCACAAGAACAGAAAGTGATTCTGGGTTCTGATGGACAGAGAGCCTCCTGCTTTTACTCATCCATCTCTCTCCTCCTCTCTCTCACCCCCTTCCCCTTCTCAGACACTGGAAATGGCAGCCGCCCTTGCCCTGTTGGGATTTTATTTCAGATTTGAAAATCAACCTTGTGAATGGATCAAAATAAAATTCCCACTTGCAAGATGAATTAGATTCCTAGCAACAGAAAATGAAATGGTTGCCGGGGGCAGAGACAGAGGGGCAGGGACGGCCTCACGGGGGTGGGGTTTCAAATCGGGAAGGGGAGGTGCAGTGATGGTGATGGTGATGGTCAGACAGCAGTTCATGATAATAGCGTTCTAACATTTGCTGTGTATGCCACACACACACATAGGCACACACAGACACAGACACAGACACGGACACACAGGTACACAGACACATGACACACACATACAAACACAGACATATAAGACACAGACACTGACACACAGAGACACAGAGACATGCAGATACACACACAGACAACACAGATACACAGAGGACACAGATAAACACATAGATACAGGTGCACACAGATATAGACACAGACAACATAAACACACTCGGGAATATGCATAGGTATGCATAGATACACAACACTTAGACACAGACACATACAGACACACACACAGATGACACAGACACACCACACACACACACATACAGGCTACACAAATACAGACAGACAGACACAGCACACACACAGGCTACACAACTACAGCCACAGCCACAGCCACAGCACACACACACACACACACACACACACACACACACAGAGACAGACTAGACAAATACAGACACAGACACAGCACACACATACACACACACACACACACACACACACAGGCACAGGCTACATAAATACAGACACAGCACATCACACACACACACACACAGACTACACAAATACAGACACAGACACAGCACACACAGGCATAGGCTACACAAATACAGACATAGCACACACACACACAGACACAGGTTACACAAATACAGACACACCACACCACACACACACACACACATATACACAGACACAGCCTACACAAATACATACACAGCACACCACACACACACACACACACACACACATACACACACACACACACACAGATACAGGCTACACAAATACAGACACACCACACCACACACACACATATATACACAGACACAGGCTACACAAATACATACACAGCACACCACACACACACACATATACACAGACACAGGCTACACAAATACACAGACACAGCACACTACACACACACACACACATACACACACACACACACACACACACACACACACACACACACACCTTTAGGTCCAGTCTGGCAGATCTGCAGTGGTTACAGAGAAAAGCATCTTTTAGAAGAGATGTCATCAAATGGAGAAGCTGGCTGCTCATTTTCCTTAGAATTGTGTGGCTTTCATCAGGGCAGGGACAGGAACACTCCTGCATGAGATGGTTTCCAGGTATAACTCTGTTGGGGTCGCCTAAGATGTGTCCTCAAAGGATGGGTATTCTCATTTCCGAGAGCCTGATCCTGAGCCCCAGGGAGCTTCTGAGGTGAAGATACTTGTCCTGTGTTTGATCCAAGAACAGCTGATAGGTAAACGCTGAGGAGGCACCTGGGAAACTTTCTTCCCTAAATGCTGAACTTTGTATCAACAGGTAAATTGCTGGCGAGACCAGCACAGGGTGCATATCCAGCTGTATAACATTGCTTTCTATTCTGATGCCTGCTGGCCAGTCACTTTGTCCTGTCCTGGACCCTAAAAGTCATGAGTAGATTCACGTGCAGAAAGTTTTGGGCTCCAGCATGTCCTGGGGCAGAAGCACATCAGTACAGTGGTGACAACGGAAATCAAAGTTTCCATTTTGGATTAAAACTAAATAAATATAAGGTCTTAAATATTTCTTTCTTTCTTTCTTTCTTTCTTTCTTTCTTTCTTTCTTTCTTTCTTTCTTTCTTTCTCTCATTTGTGAAGGGAATAAGATCAGCAGAAGGAGCCTTTTCACCCCACACTCAGATGTGGCTTTTTAGGGTTTCTTTGCTAAGTTTTAGATTGTTAAGGCCAATCCAAGCAAGAACATTTTTCTCTGTGTTCCAAACTGTGTGCTTTGATGACATCCCCACTATGGAAATGACCTATTTTTTTAAAGTTTCTAGATGAACCCTAAAAGTAGGTTGAATTGGACAGACCAGCGAAAAGCCATGTAAAAAATAGTTCCAGCATGCTTTGTTCTAAGATTTTTGGGGGGGGGGTTATGTAAGTTCAGTGACTCTCAGGATAGAACATGTGACTTTCTCTGATTTGTGAAGATCTTAGGCTGGTTTTCCCTTTTGAGAAAAAAAAGATTTAATTTTATTGTGTGTGCATGAATATTTGCTTGTATGTATACTTGTGTCCCAAGTGTATCTCTGCTGCCCTTGGAGATCAGAAGAGGGCACCAAGAACTGGCATTACAGAGGTTGGGGAGCTACCATGCAGACACTGGGAACCAAACCTGGGTCCTCTGTAAAAGCAACCAGTGCTTTTAACCATTGAGCCATCTCTCCAGCCCCCAACTTTCCCCATTTGCTTGTGATTGCACACCATGGCCTCTGTCACAGTGTGGCACACACAGGGAGTTCACAGGAGTGCTTGTCTCTTCCTGTCTGATTCTGTCCATATGAGCACAAGTGTTTTATATCTTTATATAACTGGTTTTCTCTCCCCCCCCCCCCATCCTGATTTTAAGTGAAGTCATGAAGTAGGCCTTCAGGAATGTGATTAGTAACACCAGTTCTTGAAGTTGGTCCTGGAGGAGGATGTAGTAGGCGTGGCGTCAACTACCAACAGCTTTCATGAATCACGGCTTGCTCCTGTGAAGGGCTGCCAAGTTCAGAAAAAAATTAGTATTATGTAGGGTTTTCTGGACAAGTGTTATCTCAGCATCAGGAGATAGCAGTTCCTGCTTCATACTATTGTTCTGACGATGAAATTAGATAACGGATGTAAGACGCTTTAGCATAGTCACCTTCCAGTAAACACTGACCGTTACTGACTGTCCCCCTTCCCCCCCCCCCCCCCCCCAGGGAATCAGCTTTCTGATGCTTATCTAGTGTGTGTGGCCTATTCCACAGCATCACCCTGATGCTGGCACTCAGGTGACCCTGCTGAACGAGTGTGCAGCTCATGTGTAAATGGTGTTGCTTGATGGCAGAGTTTATAAAAGCCTGGATTCTGATGACTGGACATATTCAAGTGCCAAGTTCTTCATCCGTCAAGAGGTTGACAGCTAAACTTGGTGATCTTTGTCTGGAACCTTTACCACTGGGGAACTTCCTAGATCTGTAGTTTGTCCAGTGTCTCACGGGTTCAGAATGCTTGTCTTCTTGTTTTATTTTATTATGCTATGTTATATTATCTGTGGGTGTTTTGCCTGCATGCATGTCTACACACAATGTGACCTTGAAGACCAGAAGAGGGTGTTAGGTCTCCTGGTTGTGGGCTGCCATGTGGACTTGGGAATTGAACCTGGGTCCTCTGGGAGAGCTGCCAGTGCTCTTAAGTGCTAAACCACCTCTCTAGCCTGAACATTTTGATCTTGTTAGTGTCCCAGACTTGGAGAAGCGGAATCTTGCTGATGACCTCATGAGGACCCAGTGTACAATGGGCAGCATGCGCACCACTGATCTGTAGTGAAACTGTGTCGCTGAGAGTGGCCACTGTGTTTATTCTCTCTGAGGGGATCTGTGCAGGAGGCACGGGAGGCCAGCTTGGTCCAAAGGTGGTGTAGGGCTTTGCGGGTTTCAGGCTCTGGTGAGGAATCACCAAAGGATGAAATCTAAAGATTAAATCACCTTCTTTTCTGTGTGATGCAAGTTGAGAGGGACCTACAGCTAATTTCTAGTTTTAAGTCTTTTCTTCCAAAAGGACGTTTACTTTGCTGACAGGATTTAATGGATTCAGTGTGCCCTTCCTTAAGTGACTTTGTCTGCCTTTATTGTCTCATCTGTAGCTTGACTATAATTTTTTTTTGGCCCCATGTACGAGGCCTGGCATGAAGTGATTGCTTCTGAGCTCTGTTGTGTGAGGACTTGTGGAGGAGAGTCACGGATCCATGAGCTTTGGCTGCCTTGCTCTGGCTCCTTACCTCCTGTGGGCTCCTCCACACTGTCTTTCTGTCTTCTGGAGGCCCTAGACCCCTGCTCAGATGCCCTCCTTTCCTTTTGACTCATTGTCTGGATGTTTCCCACATGGGAGGGAACCCAAGGACGCACGAGGTGAGCGGGGATGCACCTGCTTTTCTTTCCTTTCTCCCTCCTCCTCATTTTCCATCACCTTCGCAGGTGTCTGGGCTGAGCCTTCTCCCCTACAGTGAGGGGGAAGGAGGAAACGGAAGGAGAGAAAGCCATGTTTTAGAGAGGGGCGGTGAGGAAGCACACAGCTGTCCCCAGTTTCACCCCATGTGTCTTCATTTGCTCGAGGCTTGCTATGAGTGCCTGTCATGCGCCTGGCTCTAAGAAAATGGCGCTAAGGTGCTGTCTCAGTTCTCAGGGAGTCACATACAACAGAGATGCTCACTCAGGAATTTTGTGACTTAGTTATTCAATTCGGCTATTATGACAATTAAATAACATAAATAAGTTATATTAGGTGTTCAGGGCTCACAACTCCCACATTTCACTCTTGTGTAAGCCTTTGAATTTATGTCTGTTGTTTCTCACAGGAAACAACTATACACCTGTACAAAAGAGCATATATCTGTCCCGAAAGACAAGTTGGCAGTTTGAAATCTCATAGAGGGACGATTTATACTATGGAAAATAATAAATAGCTGTGATAAATCAGAGTGCCTTCCCCTCGTCCAGCTGTAACTGTTAACTAGCACACACTGTGTGGGGAAGACAGACAGGGAAGAACTTTCTAGAAGAAACACAGAGACAACTGGTCAAGCCTCCTGGTAGGGAAGGGCTCTAGCTAGCCATGCCAGGTTCTGAGACTGAGCTAGACTTAAGCAGAGACAAGGTGGTGACAGCATGTGGCCTTAGGCAGACACAGTTCACCAAGCCAAAGAGCATCAGGTATTTAGGCTGTTGCAAGTGTGTCAGATGTATGGTACCTAAGAGTCTCCAGGGCAAGGATGGGGTTATGAAAGAACACAATGGCTTCTCCAAGATTCATTCTGAAGCCCGTGAGGGAAGAGAAGGTGGCCTCATGACAGAATGCCCCCACGATGCTGCCATCATGAAGGAGGTATTGGTGACAACCCAGGCAATAGATGAGATAGAAGGGAGGCTGTGGAAGCCAGGAGGACATCCATAGCAGAGACAATAGAGGACATGGGATTAGAACTGTGGACATACGTGACAGATGTGTGTGTAAAACAAGCTGGCAAGGACAAAGGCCCCAATTTCTGGCTTGGACAGGAGTGCTCCTGTTGGCTCCTGTCTTGTGAGGTAGAGAATACAGGAAGAACATCCAGTTTGATATCCCAGATTTAGGGCAATGTGGGTTATATGTGGTTATCACACACAGTGGCTATTAAATTTGGGATTTAGAGGGCAGGGGAGCTGGTGGCTTATAAAGAGGCATAGTCAGAGCGCGCACATTCACACACATGTTTTGTTTTGTTTTGTTTTGTTTTGTTTTTGTTTAGAAACAGGGTTTTTCTGTATAGCCCTGTCCTGGAACTTGCTCAGTATATAGGCTAGGCTGGCCTTGAACTCAGAGATCCACCTGCCTGTGCCTCCCAAGTGCTATGATTAAAGGCATGTGCCACCACCAGCCAGCTAGAGCATATATCTTTTATGTATACTTTTATGATAGTTTCTGTGTATTCATTTATAGTTAAGCCTTGGGCTGGTGAGATGGTTCAGAGGTTGAGAGCATTGGCTGTTCTTCCAGAGGTCCTGAGTTCAGTTCCCAGCAACCACATGGTAGCTCGCAACCATCTATAACAAGATCTGGTGTGCCCTCTTCTGGCATTCAGGCAAATATGCAAACAGAGTATTGTATACATGTAGTTTAGCCTCAAGGCCTATTCTACTTTCAGTATCTGTGGTTGTTGGCGGTGGCTGAGTCAGACTGCATAGCCCACTCTGCTTTACTGTCTAACACTTGTCAGGGCAAGTGAGCCGATCCATGACAGGCAGCAATGCCCACTGTATCATGGTCCTGTGCCAGGTAGGCTGCATTGTGAGTCAGACATGTTGTGGGGTTCACACCAGACAAGACTGCTCAGACATGGGTTTAAGCCCATGGAAAGCCTTTACTAGCCAGGTGATGACTACACTGGGTGCTGGGAATCCCAGGGTAGCCCTAAGCCTTTCTCAGGATGATGAGCTTTAAGCATGAAAACTATGTCCTGGGTTGACATACTTCAGTTGACAAGAACAGTTAGGCACAAGCAGAACTACAGAAGGTAAATAGCAAGGTCAGCACATTTAGAGACTTTCCCAGGACTATGGACCTTGATGGATCAGGTCCGTGTTTTAGTTTTTACAGGCAGTTCTGTTTCTTGCTGAGTTTTACAGCCAGAGTGGTACTTCTGTCATGAAGTCAGTTATGCTAAGGTCTGGGCCCTGTTACAACAGACTGTCCTGACCTGCCAGTATGTTGAATCTGGTGTGAGGGGAGGATGGCTAGATAAGCACAGCCATGTTAGAAATCTGATAGAAATTTAGGAAGTTTAGGAAGAGAACAAATGGGGCTGAAGTGCCACAAGGGCTTCCTGGAGGAGGCAAAGCCTAGTTGGTCCTCACAGAACAGGCATGCAGGCTGTGATGCTGGAAAGGGAGGGGCCGTTCACAGCGGGCAGCTCCTCCTCCACACATAACGGTTCCCAAGTAAGTGTATGAGCGAGTGAGGTCAGACGGAAGGCTTAGGTTCAGTTCAGGGGTGTGTGTGTGTGTGTGTGTGTGTGTGTGTGTGTGTGTGTGTGGTGCCTGAACACCAGACAAGAAACTTGGCTTTAGCCTGAGGATTTTTGAGATTATTTTACAGACTACCTTTTTGAGACAAGGTTTCTCCATGTAACTACCCTGGCTGTCCGGCTCTTTTGGAGACCAGGCTGGCCTTAAATTAATTCAAAGAGATCCACCTGCCTCTGCCTCCCTGAGTGCTAGGACTAAAGGCGTGTGCCACCACACCCGGTTCTTAAAAGATAATTTTTTTTTTTTTTTTGGTTTTCTGAGACAGGGTCTCTCTGTATATCCTTGGCTGTCCTGGACTCACTTTGTAGACCAGACTGGCCTCAAACTACAGTGATCTGCCTGCCTCTGCCTCCTGAGTGCTGGGATTGAAGGCGTGCGCCACCACCACCCGGCTTTAAAAGACAATCTTACACGGCTTATACACATAGCAAATGCAGAGTAAACATTCCTATGGGTGATGAGGATATGAGTGACATGGCCCCATTCTTTTCATAAGAGCAGGTTGGCAGAGGTATACAAAGTCAGTAGGGCTGCCAGGTGGAAGGACAGTTCACTGGTGCAAAACATGGGAGAAGACAGAAAATTCAAGAAGAGAGGGGCAGCCATATTTGTCCCTTCCTGAGGTTCGACTGTCTTATTCTGACTTTTTTTTTTTTTTTTTGGAGACAGGGTTTCTCTGTATAGCCTTGGCTGTTCTAGACTCACTTTGTAGACCAGGCTGGCCTTGAACTCACAGTGACCCACCTTCCTCTGCCTCCCAAGTGCTAGGATCAAAGGCAGGCACCATGATACCCGGCTTTATTCTGATTTTTTGAATGGAGTCAGAGGACACCTGGAAGAAGCGCATTCAGTGAGCCAACTTGTAACACTTCTGTGAACTGCTGAGAGGTTCTTAGCCATTTTTTAAAGATTTATTTTTATCTTTATTTGTTTATGTGTCTGTATGTGTCTGTACATGTGTGCATGTGCACATGCATTCTGCTGATATGGAGACCAGAAGAGGGCGTCACCACCCCTGGAGCTGGAGGTTCGGGAGGTTGTGAGCTGCCTGATGTGGGTGCTGGGAACAGAGGTCTAGGCCTCCGCCAAAGCAGCAAGCACTCTTGCCATGGCGCCACCTCTCCAGCCCTAGTTCTTGGCCTTTTTACCACTTGAGCTAAAGAGATCATTCACTGCATTAGTCTTGGCTCGCACAAGTAAGTTGGCTAGTAACAGGACAGTGTGTGAAATTAACTGTTGAGTCAGGACCTCAGTCATTTTGATCAAGTGGATTATCTTGATGTGTTCTGAGTCTGTTGGCGCTTATGCAGAAGCTGGCTTAGATAAGTATTTCTCCTGAGTACACGCATGGCTGGATACCTAGTTTACTCTTAAGCATGGTCTGTTTCAGTGCCACGAAACCCTGGATTCTGGGGCACACATGAAGGTTCCTTTAACCACCAGCCAGACCTTCAGGTCTGCTGGGAAGGGCGCAGGTAAGCCCAATCTCGCGGGAATTTGATAGGCTGTGCACCCTTGCCAGTTCCTGAAACCTGGAAGGCTGAGTCTCTTTCGGTTGGGTCTGAGTGGGCTGGAAAGTATGGCCGTAGACCCTGGACTTGAATGAGAGAGTAGTGGCCTGACTCAGTGTGGCCCATGTTTCATAGGTGAGAAGAGAGGGTCCACCAGCCTTATTTGGGGTCAAATAAGGATGCAGAATGCTGCAGTGTTTTTGGGTGGCGAAGTATATGTGGGGAGAAAGATCTGGGTGGAGAGATGTCAGAGTCTAGTAACTCGGTCCCTGGGCAAGAATCCAAGGCTGAGGTACTTGTGTATGTATATGTATGTGTGCACTTATGTACACACATATGTATGCAGTTATGTACACACGTATGTGGGCAATATTGTACATACATATTTGTGCACTTATGTACACATGCATGTGTGTAATTATGTACACATGTGTTTGTGCACTTATGTACATGAATGCACAGTGTTGCTGAGAGTATAAGATGCTTTGCAGAGGTTTGAGGATACTGGGGACCCATTTTGCTCTTTACCCAAGAATCTCAATCAGATTCTAAATATCTCTGTAACTGTGTGCTTCCCCCACCCCACCCCAGTTCCTGAAATGATTACCCTGAGACTTTATTATTCCTGAATAAATGCCTAGGCCATAAGCTTTGGCTCATTCCCAGCTAGCTCATAACTTATTTACTCGTTTATCCTATTCTTTTTCTTTTAAAGATTTATTATGTATATAGTGTTTTGCCTGCATATACACCTGCATGCCAGAAGATCTTATTATAGATGGTTGTGAGCCACCATGTGGTTGCTAGAAATTGAACTCAGGACCTTTGGAAGGACAGCCAGTGCTCTTAACTTCTGAGTCATCTCTCCAGCCCCTGTTTATCCTTTTCTATGTGTGCTATATGGCTGGTTCCCTCTCCTCAGTTTCATATGTCAGTTTTCCTCAGAGTCTGGGGCAAATCGCTTGTCTCTGACTCTATCCCAGAGTCCATCTCTCTCTGCCGGAACTCCCACCTCCTATTTCCTGCCTCAGCTAGCAGGCCATCAGCTCTTTATTGACAGGTGATATTTCCATACAGAACACAGGAGATTCTTTTGACTCATCCCCGAGTCCTGGGCACTCTTTCTTTAATGTCCTATTCCCTGAAGGACAGGGAAGTCACTGAGGAGCTTACATCTTTGAGAAACCAGAGGTTTAGAGCCACTTTGGTTGGCTGTGCCATCATAGAGTTCTGCAGGCAGGAGGAGGAAGGTACTCAGAGTCCCTGCTGAGTCAAGACTGACCTCTGCATCAGGGAGGAAAGGGCTGGGGTGCAGCTCTGGGGACATCAGCAAGTCACTGTTCCTTAAGGAGGTCCCAGTGTGAGTCGTATTTGGCTGTGCTTTACAGGCAGGCCACATTTGAGACCTCTTTGTAAACAGCGTCGCATGAACAGGCGCATATATTATTATTAGACTGGTTTGGAAGGCTGGAAAGTGAGAGAGGAGCATGGGAGAGTCACTGCAGAGAGTGTCAGTGCCTCCAAGACACTTCCATTTGCTCTTTGCCTTTTGCATATTTGTGATGTGGCACTACAGCTGTCCTTAATACTGATTTGTGAGTTTGCTGTCTAGGACCTTCAGTAGTTCCTTGGTTATTTCTATATTTCTTCTTCTTCTTCTTCTTCTTCTTCTTCTTCTTCTTCTTCTTCTTCTTCTTCTTCTTCTTCTTCTTCTCCCTCCTCCTCCTCCTCCTCCTCCTCTTCTTCCTCCTTCTTCCTCTTCTTCTTACTCCTCCTCCTTCTTTTTTTTTTTATTTTAATTTTTCCAGACAGGGTTTCTAGCTGTCCTGGAACTTTCTCTATAGACCAGCCTGGCCTTGAACTCAAAGATCCTCCTGCCTCTGCCTCCCAAGTGCTGGGATTAAAGACATGCGCCACTACCGCCTAGCTTATATTAGCTCTTCTTTTTAAAACTTATTTTTATTTCATGTACATTGGTATTGTGCATGTCTATGTGAGAGTGTTGGATCCCCTGGAACTGGAGTTATGGTTGTGAGCTGTCATGTGGGTGCTGGGAATTGAACCCAGGTCTTCTGGAAGAGCAGCCAGTGCTCCTAACCTCTGAGTCATCTCTCCAGCCCCATATTAGCTCTTCTTATCTTGTCTTTTAAGTATCTCCAGAGTGTGAAAACAATATTTATAATGAATAATTGTACATTATTTTATAGTTTTGATATTTACTCCAGGAATGCAAATAGGGTTCAATATTAATATATATTATCCACATTGAAATATTAAAGAAAAAGCTACATATTTTATTATGTGTGTAGGATTATTTGGTAAGATGCAGCATGGTTTAAAAAACTAAATAAAAATAGAAAAGAATCCTTCTCTCTTCTCTCATCTCCTTCCCTGTCCACTCTTTTCCCCACTACACCACTATCCTCCTCTTTCTTTCTGGTTTTGAGCTAGAGTGTCTCTATTTAGTTCAGGCTGGCTTGGAACTCACTCTGCAGCCCAGGCTGACCTTGAACTCACAATCCTCTTGCTTGGGGCACAGTATGAGATTATGGATAGGTGCCACCACAGCCAACTTGGGTGTTTCCTTAACTCTATAAAATGCATGTAACAAAATCCTGTAATAAGCATATGCAGTGTGAAACATTAGCCAGGCATAGTGGTGCAGAGGCAGGTGGATCGCTGTGAGTTCAAGGCCAGCCTGGTCTACAAAGTAAGTTCAGGACAGGACAGCCATGGCTGCACAGAGAAACCCTCTCTTGAAAAAGAAAAACTATAAAAACACAACAAAACAAAAAGAAACATTATAATATCTTTGAAATCAAGACTCTGACAGGAAGGCTTATGATTGCTCTTTCTCCTTGGCATTGTTTTGTCTTCTTAGTCAGTGCAATTTTTTTCCAGTAAAGACATACACAAAGATGACTTGAATTCTGTATTCGAACTGTCTAAAAGGCAACTGAAGGGGCTGGAGGGACGGCTCAGCAATTAAAAGTACGGGCTGCACTTCTGACCTGGGGTTTGATTCCCAGCATCTGAGTGACAGTTCACAACCATCTGTAACTTCAGTTCTGGGGGATGAGATGCTCTCTTCTTGCCTCCAGCCACACACCTGTGGCACGCAGATGTACATGCAGGCAAAATGCCCATAAGCATACAATTATAAAAAAGAAAAATAGAAGCTAGGCTTGGTGACACAGGTCTATCATCCCATCTCTTCAGGGAGTTAGGCAAAAGGATCATATATATGAAGGCCACCTGAGACAGACAGACAGACAGACACACACACACACACACACACACACACACACAGAGAGAGAGAGAGAGAGAGAGAGAGACAGAGAGACAGAGAGGGAGAGAGACAGAGAGAGAGAGAGAAAGAATATCATCTCTGGCATTATACATGGATAATATAAAATTTATCTACAAAGAACATTTAATCGAATCAATGGTCAAATACTTTGATACAGTAAGATCATTTAGTATGGAGGCTGGCCTGAATATCAATTGTAAATGTAATTGCACTGCATAAATTCCAACAACTATGAAGTATACCTTTAAAAGGATAATTTGCATTATAAAATAACAAGAAAAGCTGTAATATACTTAGGACAAAATGTAACAAACCTGCCTAAGATCGTGGGATAAATCTACAGAAGCAGGAGACATTAAGAAGGCCATATGGAGCTGGAGAGACGGCTCGGTAGCTAACTGCTCTCGCGGAGGCCTGGAGCTCAGGTCCAGCGCTCGCACAGCTGCTCATAGCACCTGGAACTCTAGTCTTGGGGATCTGAAATCCTTTTCTGGCTTCTGAGGGCTCCTGCATGCATGTGCTGTGCATATGTACACTCAGGCGCGCGCACACACACACACACACCATTTTAAAGGGCCTTAGTAAATAGAGGATAACCCATGTTTATGGATAAAAAGAAATAATTAAACGATATTGATTCAATATAACTGATTTATAAATTCAATGCAGTTTTTTATTAAAGGCCTATCAGGGGTTTCATGGGACGTGACAAGCTGATACTAAAATTTGTAGAGAGAATAAAGGGAATAGATAGAAAACACGAGGAATTCTCAAGAAAAACCTAATTGAGGACTTAACCTGCCAGACCTTAGACATTATGAAGCTACAGAAATAATGTGGTATTTGTATAAACTGACCTATACAATTGGCTAGAGAATACAAAATTAGATCACAATGTATTTGAAGCTTTGCAAACTAGGTGGCATGGCAGGGAGTGGGCAGAAAAAGAATCAATAAATAGAACCCATGGGAATTTTTTGATTTCTGTTTGACACTGTGAGATAAAATTCAGTATCTAATAAATGAAGGTCTTGCATATCAAAAGTAAAAGATTGAATCTTTACTAGGAAGGAGGAAATGCCCTCTGGCATTGGAATGGAAAGTTCTCCTTTTTACTGGGTGCTTCCTCTCTCTGACCTCATTTTCTGGCTACTTTATTGGGTTCTTTTTTCTACCTCCCTACACAATACCTATCCTTTCCAATTCCCTAACACTAAGTAGGAGAGAAGGAAAGTTAGAGGGGAAAGGCTGCACTGATATCACTAGACGACTTCCTGCTGATTAGAGATGTTGAATTCTTTGGGTCCAGTTTAATCTTATGATATCTCTCCAACCACCAGCTAGAAATCCAGCAACCAGCAACAGCAGCAGGAGCAACCAGCAGCAGGGGCAGCAGCTGCCACTGTCTCTCTTGGGGCTCTGGCATTCATACCCTTTGAGGAGTCCCCAGACTTCCAAGTATAAACTATCCTCTGCTGGTAAAACCATGCCCCTGGCAGAGCATAAGACAAATATCATAGTCAGCTGCTGTGGACAGTCTAAAGCAGCCCCATATCTCACACCTGGGATTAAAATGAAACATATATACATAGCATTTCTGTGGTTTTGAAGAATCCAAAATTCTCACTATAGAGATTATATAGATTTATTATTATTGTTGTTGTTGTTAATATGAGTGTTTCGCATACTTGCATGCATCTGGGTGTCAGATCTCCTGGGTTTGAGTTACAAATGCCTGCCACATGGGTGCAGGGAACCAAACCCAGGTCCTCTGAAAGAGCAGCCTTGAATACATAATTTTTTTCTTATTTATTTTTATTTTATGTACATTGATATTTAGCCTGTATGTATGTCTGTGTGAGGTTGTCATCTCTTGGAGCTGCAGACAGTTGTAAGCTGCCATGTGGTTGCTGGGAATTGAACCCAGGTCCTCTGGAAGAGGAGACCGTGCTCTTAACCACTGAGCCATCTCTCCAGCCCCCGTGGATACATAATTCGAATTGTCTTTGTGCATCTCGATACTTGTCTTCCTCTCTTTAGTTGATTTCCTTGTGCAAAGACTCCAAAAAGCCCCGGAGCTCATTGTCGTGCTGAAATGAAAGTAGGGGCGGGGGCCAGAGGAGGAGTGCGTTATGGTCAGACAAACTGGGTCTGGCATTTCAAATAGTGATGAATCCTACTGTGACATCTCTAAGGACTCCCAGGCCTTTGGAACATCCTCTTCATAAAACATCTTTGTCACCAGCAGTTTGCAAGGTGAGGTGGCCACGGGTGGAGGACGCTTGACCGGGGAAATCAAGGAGACCACCTTCAAGGGCGGAGCGCTGGGGATAGACTGTAGGTTCTCAGCTGTGCACAGACGGGGCATTTCCATTTTCAGCTCACAGAGTGGAGTCTGACCTGAACAGTTCTCTCCAAGGCTCTGGATCTGACCTTGGAGGGCACCTGTCTGGGCAGAACTTCTTTTCCTTGTTCACTTTTGGTTCCTCCTTCCTGCTCCCGCGGCATGACCACATGTTTAAAAGTTTTATAGCTTGATTTCAGCACGAACAAGTGGTGAGGCAGTGGGTGGTAGGGTCCATCTGTTTACATAGGACGCACAGTCTATGACAATTGCAGACTCCTAGTTTTCCTTTTAAAATTCTAACTTTTATTTTATGTAGGGGAGTGTTTAGCCTGCACGCGTGTCTGTGTACCGTGTATGTGTGTGGCGCCTGTGGAGCCCAGGAAAGGGTTTGGATCTTCTAGAACTGTAGTTACAGACAGTTGTGAGTCACCATATGAGTGCCAGGAGTTGAACTCAGGTCCTCTCTGCAAGAGCAGCCAGTTCTCATCTCTGCTCAGCCATCTCTCCAGCCCCACCTCCCAGCCTTTAGTGGAGTTGGGGTTTCCTGAAAGCTTTCACATGTGGGTGCCTCTTCACCAAACTCCAGCCACTGTGGTTTTTCTAGAAGCGTTCATTTGCTTTCTGTTAGAAGCACGTTCCTGTTGTTTCAGCAGTCCAGGAGGACAAGTCTCCTAGGTAACATTTTCTTCTCTGGTCCTCTTCTAGGTTCCTTTGGATGCACTTGGTACTTTCCCTCTTTACTTCATTATGCCTGATGCTCCTGTTACCTGGGACACTGCTTTTATTTTTTATTATTTTTGGTCTGGTTACTTAGACCCTTCTGCCAGGCCTCTTCTTAACCCCTTGCATTTCTGTAGCTCCTGTAGAATCATAATACTTAACATATGGTGTCTGAGTATTACTTGGTTCTCTCCTTCAATGAACTCTGAATTTTGTGACAGAGGGACAGGGGACTTGCCTTTGTTTACAGTCATTTTTCCCATTAACTGGCATACGATACCTGTCACTTATTAGTCCCCATTAAGTGCTAAGCAAACCAACATCCCTTCATAGTGCGTGTTAGAGTGCCTCAACCACTTCTTTTTGGGGGAGGGAGGGAAGAATGGGCGGAGAGCAAAGACCTCACAAAGCCACAGTGCTTGGTGGAAGACCCTGAGCTGGCGCGCCGTCTTTCCTCCTCGGGAATGCACTGCACACTGGAAGGTCCGGCAGAAATGTTCTCTTCACTGCTGTGTCTCGGGTGAAGTGAGCAGGCTGACACAGTTGAGCTTGTGGGTGGCTCGTGGAAGATGTACAACTGGGCTTACTAATGTGTGATCTCCCCGCCTCCCTCTTTCCGTTCACAGCATCAAGCCGAGCCCTCAGCCCACGGTGCAGGCCGAGGAGGATGAGAAGAACCAGAGGACAGTAACGGTCAACCCCGCCCACATGGGGAAGGCCTTCAAGGTCATGAATGAGCTGCGAAGGTACTTCCCCTAACCCTCCTGCGCCCTCTCAGATGGAACCTGCGGGGTGAGCTTGGTCAGGGCCTGAGAATAGATGCGGGGGACACAGCACCCACTGAGTTCTGACTCCTCCTTGCTTTCCTTCCTTCTCCGTCTACTCCCCTTTCAGATGTAGAGGCTGGAACCTCTCCCTTTGTGTGCATGTATACACGCATTCGTGTGTGTGTGTGTGTGTGTGTGTGTGTGCATCTGTATTTAATGCCTACATTCAGTGGCTTATCACAAGGGGTATTCATTTGTGGTTAGAGCAGGTCTGTGGGTAAATCTGAGAACTAACTGGTACTGGAATAACTGAATGCTGACACCCAGGTGCAGACTGGAGATTGTAGACGGCACATGTTGTTTGGCTTCCCTCTGTCATTGCTTGGACTGAGACTGGCTCAGGGAGGGAGTGACACAGTTGGCATAATACCCCTCTCTTGAAATGTATGTTAACTCTGTAAAGAAAACCCTGAGGTGAAAGTGCACCCCACCCGCTGAGCTGAGCGGTGAAGGCATGCTGGCTGTTTGGGAGGCCGGTGTGCGCGTTCAGCAAGTGTGCTGCAAGATGGGTCCCCCGACACTGGAAGTGTTGTCCTCTACAGACCAGTGAGCGGCATTTCTTCCTATCTCAGCTGCTGGCCAGGCCTGGGAGGAGTGCGTGGCAGCCATAAGGTCAGAAAGAATAGCCCTGTGGTGCAAGCGTGCTAGGAAGTAGGGATGTACCAGGCGTCTGGCAGGTTGTATATGTATATGTATATGTATATGTATATGTATATATATATGTATGTATATATAAAACACAGTTTTATTTATTTTTTAAAGAGTGAAACAGAAACAAAGGTGGAAATGAACTTTGGGGATGCAGGTGATAATTGAACACAGAAGAGTTAAAATACAAAGGGTAGTGGGGGCAGGGAGGGGCCTTCTAGGCAGAGAAAAGGGCTGAGAGAAGTTTTTGCTGAGATGGGGGACTAAACACGCTTAACCTGACATTCTATTAGATTAAGAACATCCTCTGAACTTTATTTATCATTGTTTGTGTGCATGTATACATGCATACCCGCACAGGTGCACCTGGGAATCAGAGGACAGCTCTTAGCCAGCCTTTTCTTTTCTCCCCATGTGGGTTCTGGGGATTAAAGTCAGACTTGAAGCTTCATGTTTCATGGCTCCTTTCCCTGTGAGCCAGCTTGCCGGTCCTGAGGTTCTCATTCTCTGCTTATTTTCTCATTTCTTCTTTCTGCAAGGTCCAGTATTATACACACACACACACACACACGCACACGCACACGCACACGCACACACACACGCACACGCACACGCACACGCACACACACACACACACACTCTCACACATGCACACACACTCATACACACACACACACACTCTCACACATGCACACACACTCATACACACACACACACTCTCTCACACATGCACACATACTCATACACACACTTTCACACACACATACACACTCTTACACACACACTCACACACACACATTAAATTAAAGCATACAAGGCATGTTGTTCTATTTGTGTTAGGTCTCCTGCCAGATTCCCTGGAAAGTCTGGGAGCTTAGGCACTGGGGAGGGCACATCCGTGGAATGGGATCTTGCGTCACTGACGAATCTCTGTGGGGTGTCCTAGATCCCGGTGGCGGAGCTCCATATTTACTGCCTTAGGCTACCGATTATGTAGCCTTGAGAGTGGGTTTTCTCACTAGGCCTGAGTTTGCCACCGGCAGGGGCCTCTGAACAGACACACACTCCTCCCGCCTCACCCTCAGCTGCTACCGCCCCCTCACTTTCAAGTTAGCCGTCAGGCTGCACCACTGTTGCTTGCTGGGCTTTGTGTCTTTCTCCAAGAGCTTCCGCTTGACTCAGGCCTAACTCCGCCCAACAGTCCTACTGCTCCTTCTCCTTTGAGGGCTCGGCACAACGTCCGTCCGAGGAAGGCTAGCTCCTTCTAGGTGCTGTGGGAAAGCGGAGTCTTTTACTCAAACTCAAATGGGCTTGAGAGCACACGTGGGCATGTTCACTCTCTGCTCAGCCTGACTGAAGACTTCCCACGCACGCCTGACTTACACGCTCTCACATACAGTGTTTGGGGGAGATGCAGGTCTGGGTACCACAGTCCTTCGCTGAGATTTAAGAGAATAATCTTACCCTTTCTCTTTCTGTTTTGTTCAAATGAATCACACTGTTTATATTTGGCTGGGGGGGGGGAGTTTTTATTCCAGGTTTTGGCAGGAGTTGCCCCTGCCCTCTGTCTTTTTCTTCCTCTCCAGACTGTTTTCACTGCAGCAGGGTACTGAGGAATGTGGACGGTCAGAGAGTCACACGCAGGTGTGGCTCAGTGGTTAGAGCACTAGCCACCCCTGCAGAGGATGTGCGTTCAGTTCCCAGCACCCATCTGGTGGCTCACAACCATCTACAATTCCAGCTCCAGGGGATTGCATTGCCTGGCATACACAGACATTGCATGTACACGGCGCACAGGCATGCATCTAGTCAAAACACTCACAAAATAAAAATAAAGGTAAACATTTTTTAAAAGTTACATATAATTTTGTTAGTGGTACCTATGGCTAGATCTTTGGGGGAACCACTTTCTCTTCTTTAGCATATTTACAGATTTGGCTTTTTTTTTTTTTTTTTTTTTTAGTTCTGCTGCTGAACTTTTTTTTTTCCCCTCCTACATCACTATTCACTAACGTCAATCACGTTCCACTTTTGGCTTACTTAAAATGAGAGCCAGTTCCCTGCTGATGGATATTAGCTAACACGGCGCATGAAAACCCACTCGCAGCGGTTACCTCTCCCTCAGCGTGTCCATCTCACAAGCGTAGACTCTGGTGTCAGTACTGGTTCCAGTGCACACCAACCGTGTGTGGGGCCCTGGGCGACTTCCTTCCTAATCTCCCTGATTCACTCCGGAGGCCAATGATGGTACCGTCCTTGCTGGATTGTCAAAGGCCTAATGAATAAAGTGCCCGGAATGGCGCTAGCACACGCCTTGTAGTTGTTCAAAATGCTTGCCCTGTAGTGATAGTTTCTATAGAGTCAACTCCTACAGATCAACAAAGTAGATCTCAGCAGCCTGGAGGAGAACGGTAACGATGCCTTAGCTGCTGTTGAGGCCTGGCCCTTGAGTGTCTGTCACTGTTAGTTTGACGATATGAGAGCCACTGGGTTCGGTGGCTGGAGTAGGGCAGTGGGTAAGAGAATCAAAGCTTTGCCCCTCAGGGAAGCCTGCGTTCTCGTGGTATTGAGAGGCAGAGGAGGGAGGCCCGCGTTACTCCCGTTATTGATCTGGGAGATGTAATGGACTAGTGGAGAGAGGTAGGCAGGCTTTGCTGTGCTGCCATGAAGCTAATGAACTCCTCCAGAGACTCAGGGGTCTGGGCTCGTTCCTCACATTGTCTCTGCGCCCCCCAACCCCCCACCCCCTTTCACTTTTGAGCTATTTTAGCTCGAGCACACATGCCCTTTGCAATTTATGAATCACACAACTCCTGAGTTTCCTATTGTTTTTACTTCTGTGGTAGAGAATGAGCTGTTGGCATGGCAACCACTAAGCCCCGCCCCTCCTGTGCATTTCAGCTCTTGGTTCTGGCTGAGCCACTTTTGGGTGGCACAGCTCTAGTGACTGTGGCTCCTGACCTAGAGACCAGCAGGTGGTAGAGACAAGTCCTTCTCAGAGCACACCCTGACCAGGTCTGAAAGAGGGGAGCAGGAAGGACAGAACGACTGGCCAGTGTTTAGAATTCTCTCTTTCTCTCTGCTGAAGGTTGGTTGTACTTGCTAAGCATGCATTATTTCGCTGAGCTGCACCCTTGCCCCTTGTTGGTTTTCACTACCCACTGTGCTGCTACAAACAGTTCTATGCCTTCTTAAAAATTATTATTTGAGCCAGGCCTAGTGGTGCACACCTTTAATCCCAGCACTCAGGGAGGCAGAGGCAGGTGGATCTCCGTGAGTTCTAGGCCAGCCTGATCTACAAAGCAAGTCCAGGACAGCGAAGGCTACACACAGAAACACTGTCTCACAAAAAAAAAAAAAAAGAATTATTTGTGCATATGTGCGTGCGTGTGCGTGCGTGCGTGCGTGCGTGCGTGCGTGTGTGTGTGTGTGTGTGTGTGTGTGACCTGGGTGCCCATGCTGCAGTGTTTGTGGAGACCGGAGGACACCTCTGTGGCACTGGACTCAGGCTGCCAGTCTGCTGGCTGATAAGCCGTCTTCTGCCCAGCTGTGTTTCTAGGTGCCGGGTACTATGAGCTCATCAGTAGGGATGAACCATATGAGCAGGCTGCTTTCTGTTTTCCTTTTGGTACCAGCTTTATGAGGAGATGACTAATATGCTGTACAATTCACCTGCTTAAAGAGCGCGATTAGAGGCATCAACAAGTCACCCAACCACAGTCAGTGCTAGAATAGTTTCATCTTTCCCAAGAGCAAGCCTGAGTACTTTGGTACTTGCCTGCTTCCTCTGCATCATGCCCCCTGTCTTTATCCTGCTTCCTCCTTTGTCTCCCCAGCCTACCTTTGTCTATATTTAGTTATTTATACAATGTGTGTTCTTCTGTGTCTGCTCTCTGTCAGTTAATATAATGTTTCTATCTTGTTTGTGTGTTTGTTTTTTGGATTTTGGTGTGTGTGTGTGTGTGTATGAGTGCTCACACACAAGTGTGTAAGGCACACACACACATGTATGTATGTGCATTCAGAGGCCAAAAGACAACTTCAGTGTCGTTCCTCAGGTGTCATTCAGTTCTTTTTGAGACAAGGTCTCTCAGTGACCCGGAACTCACCTGGTAGGCTAGGCCAGCTGGCCCGCGGGCCCCAGAGATGTGCTTGGGCTTGCAGACATTTCTCCACAGCTAACTTTTTTTAAGCATGGGTTCCGGATATTGAGGACATGGGCTTCTAAAGCAAACACTTTACAAATTAAGATATATTCCAGTCCTATTTTTGAGTTTTTGACTTTCGTAGCCGAGGTTAAACTCTCCTCTGCCTCCATCTCTGAAGTGCTTGGGGCCACACAGCCCTATGTCCTGATTTGCAGTTCACGCGTGCTGTACACACCTCAGCATTTCATTCCTTTTAACTGGACAGTGGCATTTCATCCCGGCCAGATAAGACACTTGCCTTTTGTCTGTAGTGGGGCACTGCTTGCACTCAAGCTCTCAGTCCTCAGGGACATGCGTCTTCATTTCTTGGGTATGGACATAGGGGTGGGGGTGGGGTGGGGTGGGGTGGGCGTGGGGTGGGGTTGCTCTTTTCCAGTTTCTCCAGTTCCTCTCTGATGTTTGTCGTTAAATGTGATGTTGTTGGTGGTGGGTGCTGCAGGGTGGGTGAGGTGACCACTGATGTTTCTGAGTGTCTCTGACAGCTGTGGGCCTTGTTTCCTGTGGTTGTTGGCCATTTTGCTGCCTTGCTTCGTAAGATGTGTTGGAAATACCTTGTCTCCGTTTTCAAATTAGGTTATTGTTCTGCTGATTGCTCAGATGTAAGTTAGAGTTGGCTTTATATTCTAGAGACATGCCCATTTTCATATAAATGTTTTGACAAAAAAAATCATTCTATGGATTGGAAATCCTTTACAGTGCAAATGTTTTAAACATGGGCATCTAATTTAGCATTCCTTTCTCTTGTTATTTATACTTTTGGTGTGATGGCTATGGGGCCAGTGCTTTGTTTGAAATCACGATTTCCCTATGTTTTCTTCCAAAAGGTTGCTATTTTTGACTCTTACATTTAGGTTTATTTTGAAGCACTTTTTGTATATGGCATGAGGTAGTGATCCGATTCCATTCAACTGTGTGCTTATATCCAGGTACCCTGTCATTATTTGTTGAAAAGACTATTATTTCGCAGCTGGCTGGTCATGCCACACATGTAAAAAGTTGATTAAGGGGGCTGGGGCGATGGCTCATTGGGTAAAGTGCTTGTCATGCACAGGGAACTGGGTAAAGTGCTCGCTATGCACAGGGAACTGAGTTCAGATCGTCAGTACCCAGGAAAAAGCCAGGTACAGCAGCTGAGGGTGTTGTGGGTGGAGACAGACCCCTGGAGCAAGGCAGCCTAGAGACGGACCCCTGGAGCAAGGCAGCCTAGAGATGGACCCCTGGAGCAAGGCAGCCTAGAGACAGACCCTGGAGCAAGGCAGCCTAGAGACGGACCCCTGGAGCAAGGCAGCCTAACCAACTGGTGGTGAGTTCCAGCTTCAGTATGTGGCCTCGTCTCAAAATGAGGTGGAAGGCTCACAAGATGGCTCAGTGGGTAACAGCATTTGTTGCCGAACTTGATGACCTGGGTTTAATCTCTGGGACTGTTATGGTGGAAAGAGAGAATTGATTCCAGTCATTTGCTCTTTGACCTGCACGTGCGCGCACACACACACACACACACACACACACACACACACACACACACACGCTTGCCATGGCATGTCCTCCACAGCAAAACGAATAAATGTCATACAATTCAAAGGTAAGGTGGGGAACGACTAAAGAAGATACCTGATATTGATCTCAGGCCTCCACATGCATGTGTACACACGTATGTGTACCTGTACACACATGTACATATATGCACAAATGTGCACCCTCTCATAAGTTAATTGATCATAAATGTCATAAAATACATTAAAATGTAACAAATTTTATGGGCTTCTTACTTCTTCCTGTTGGTCTGAGTAGCTGTCTTAGTTACTGTTCCATTGCTATGATCAAGTACTCTGACAACAGCAACTTGAAGGCCGTAGGGTCTATTTGGGTTCACAGTTTGAGGTTTTGGCCTGTCAGTGTTGGGGAGGTCACAACTGCAGGAGCTCCAGGCAGATGGTCACCATTGTATTCACAGTCAAGAATTAGGGAGCAATGAATGTTTGTGTTCATCTCACTTTCTCCTTATTACATAGTCTAGAATCCCAACCTAGGGAATGCTGCCACCCACAGTGGGCAGGGTTTTCCATCTCAATTAACCTAATCAAGATAACTGCCTTAGGCATGCCTACAGCCATCTCCTAGGCTGTCCTAGGTCTCATCAAGGTGAGAACTGAAATACCATTATAATAGCTGTTTTTATGTTAGTATCATATTGGTTTTTTTTTTTTTTGGTGGGGGGAGGGAGGTTTGTTCTTGCTATTTTTGATGTTTAAAAAATAGTCTGTTTTACACAAGAGTTTCACTGTTTTATCCAAAGTGGCCTCAAAACGGGGCCCCACAATGTTTGTCCCAGATAGGGCAGTCAAGAAAACGGTGGGAACTTATTTGCTCACGTTCTTGTGGCTTGTTAGAGCAGAATCAGCTCTGTCTCTGTTTGTGCTGTGTGCTGCAGAATGAGATTCTAATGGTCTTGACTTCCTAGTTGATCAAGGTCTTACCCGTCCCAGAAACCCCACCACGGGCTTTTCTCCTTGTCTTTTCTCATCCTAAGTGCCAGCCAGTGATGAAGCCTTGGGAGACTTTGGGGGTTTGTATGTACAGTCTAGAGAGCTGTGTTCAGGATTCGACCTTCTGGTTTGAACATCTCTTCCCTCCTTTGGGTTTCAGAGGCCAAATGTCGCAGGCCAGCGTGTGCATCTGAAGGTCGTGCTGCTGCAGGCTTTATGATTCTGTTTCTCTAAGAGAAATGGAAACAGTACATAGGTAGTTGACAGTGACTAAATGTGTTGCTCCAGAGATAGCAAGTGAATAGCTTCTCTTCTGTCTGTCGGCCAGGACAGACTCACTGATTCCAACACCCTCACGTAGAAGCCGGACATGACCAAACTATGATCAGAGCATAGCTGAGATGCTCTTGTCTTTGTTGCCTCCGCTCCTGTTGCTGGCACATTAAGGAAGAGACTGGTGATGATCAGGGTACCCTAGAAGGGGCTTGGGGACTCACTTCCTTGCCTTGAAATCCCATCTCCACATTCCTGTGTGCCTTTGAGAAACATTGATTTCTCTGGGCCTCAGTTTCCTCACTGTAGGATGCAGGCATAACCATTAGCCTTACCTCAGGGAGTTAGTTATAGAGAGGATTAGATGACATCGTGTCTGGAGAAAAGTGCTTAGAAAAGCACTTGGCATCTCCAACTCAGCAAACGCTATTACACCAACAATAGGTGAGGGAAGAACTTTAAGGCTGATTGAAAAGTTCTTGGATTGGCATGGCCTTGTGGCTCCTTAAGGTATTCAAAAATCCATTTTTTTCTTTTTTTGGGTGCTGGAGACTAAGCCCAGAATCTTGCAAATGCTAGGCAGGCACTCCTGCACTGACCTATACCCTAAAGCAGTGATTCTCAACCTTCCTGAAGCTGAGTCCTTTTAATACAGGTTCTCATGTTGTGGTATCCCCACAACCATAAAATTATTTTTTTGATTGATTGATTTATTACATATTCAGTATTCTGCCTGATGTATGCTCTCACACAAGAAGAGGGCACCAGATTTCATTTTAGATGGGCATGAACCACCATGTGGTTGCTGGGAATTGAACTCAGGACCTCTGGAAGAGTAGACAGTGCTCTTAACTGATGAGCCATCTCTCTAACCCCATAACTGTAATTTTGCTACTATTATGAATCATAATGTAAATACTTTTGGAGATAGAGGTTTGCCAAAGGGGGTCACGACCCACAGGTTGAGAACTACTGTCCTAAGGCCTATGTTACTTTTTTTTTTTTTTTTGAGATGAGGTTTCTCTGTATAGCCTTAGCTATCCTGGACTCACTTTGTAGACCAGGTTGCCCTTGAACTCACAGAGATCCGCCTGCCTCTGCCTCCCAAGTGCTGGAATTAAAGGCATGTGCCACCACTACCTGGCTCTCTGTTACTTTTTGTTTTGAGATACAATCTCACTAAATTGCCTAGGATAGCCTCAAACTTGAGATCCTCCTGCCTCAGGCTCCTGAGTATCTGGGATTACAGGCTGTGTCACCAAACCCAGTTCTCGATTACCCATTTTTCAATGAATGTGGATTGATTCATTTCATTAACTTGTTTATTTGTTTGAAAAGATGTAGGGCCTACTATATCACAGGTTGCAGCCAGGTGTCCAATGTACAAGATTAAGTATGCTAATTCATTTTCTAAGTCCACAGTGGAGTGGGAGTTATTGCCATGTAAAAAGATTCTGGTGTGTGTGTGTGTGTGTATGTGTGTTTTACAGCTTCTCGTGTCTTCCAATGTGTGTACATACATGTAGAGGCCAAGAGGTCAATGTTGAGCATCTTTCTTAATCACTCTCCATTTTATTTCTTAATAGAATATCTTTAACTTTTTGATAATTTCATACATGCAAACAATGTATCTTGATCATATGCACACCCAACCTCCCCTCTCAACTCCCAGGCACCCCAATATGTCCCCATTTCCCTTTCCTGTCCTCTCCTTTTTTGGTTAATAACTACTGCTTGTTTGAGTGTTGACTTATCTTGTTGATTCAGTCTTGTGCAGCTGCTCATGGCTGCAGTGGGTTCATGAGAGCAAGGGGCATGCCCGTGTCCTGAAGACAGCAGTGCACAGCACCCTTCCCC
This sequence comes from Acomys minous, assembly GCF_964271855.1. NCBI lineage: Eukaryota > Metazoa > Chordata > Mammalia > Rodentia > Muridae > Acomys > Acomys minous. The sequence goes on from NC_140490.1 coordinate 37,407,165, forward strand.
ACCCTCCAGCTCACAGATTCTTTCTATTCCTTCTATGATGTTCTCTGAGCCTTGGGGTAGGGGCTAATATTGATGTCCCTTTTAGGGCTGAACACTCAGTAGACATGTATTCTCAGTTATGAGTCTTTGCCTTAACTACTTGCCACTGCAGCGAGAAGCTTCTCTGGTCAAGACTGATGGCAGCACTAAACTGTGGTCATAAGCAAGCATACGTAAAAGGCAGTTGGACAGCATGCTGTTTAGCAGAAAGGGTCATAGGAGGCTCCCTCCTAAGCTGATGGCCTCCTGAGCATGAGCTTCCGCCCAGGCTTACAGACAATGCCAGGCCTGGTTCATCCTTGTGGCACAGGTCTCACATCTAGTCCAAAAGCAGTTGGTTACCCTGTAAATATTGTGCCACCACTACATCAGTGGGCACATCTTGCCTGGCAGGTTGGTATTGCAATATACATCTCTATCTTATTTTTAGAGACAAGCCTCCAACTGAACTTGGAGCTCGCATATTTGACAAGATGGGCTGGCCAGCAAGCCTAGGGATATTTTTGTCTCTGCCTTCCTAGTGCTGGGATTAGAGGCATGCATCATGCCTGGTGCCTGTCTTTTAAAAGTGGCTTCTTGGGGACTGAGCGCAGGTCCTGCACACTTGCATAGCAAACACTTTACCAACTGAGTCATATCCTTAGCCCATAAGATTGTGTGTGAGTGTGTGTGTGTGTGAGTGTGAGTGTGTGTGTGTGTATGTGTGTGTGTGTGTGTGTGAGTGTATATGTGTGTTTATGAGTGTATGAGACTGTATTGGGAGGTCTGAGGAGGACATCAAGTGTTCTACTTTGTCAATCACTCTATCAATCTCTGATGCTGTATTTTCCTGGGACAGAGTCTCTCACTGAGTTTGGATCTAGGTTGGTAGCCAGCAAGTCCTAGCATTCTCACTTTCTCCTCCCCACCACAAGCTCTGGAGTCGCAGGCATGCACACAGTCACACCTGACTTTTTAAACATGGGAACAGGGAGCCAAAATCCCCATGCCTGCTTTGCAAGCACTTTTACCTGTTGGGTTGTCTACCTGGCCCCAGACGATGATTTCCTTTTCTTTTTAGCAGTGTGGGAGATGGAGCTTATGCTAGGCAAGTGTGCTACCGCTGAGCTGCAGCCCCAGCAAGATTCTTAGCGATTGTAACAATTGGAGTTTGTACAAGCTTGTTGGGAGTACTGTGTGGAAGGGTGTCTTTTGGTGATGGTGTTAAATCTGGGGGAGGGGGGAGAGATATCTGAGTCTGAGTTGTTTTTTACTAGTCTCACATATGCAGCATAGCTCCTCCCCGTTCCCCCTCCCTGGTGGGGGAAGGACTGCTAGTGCCTGGTCCTGCATGTGACAAGCTCATGTTCCTTGGTAGTAAGTCAGCCCCTGAGTCACTGCTGTCCATATTCACTGCTGCAGAACTTGGGGGACCAAGGTAATAAAGGTAAACTGAAGCCGCGTTGGACTTGACAGCCACAGAGTCTTTGGGCCTCTGTGCCAAGCTTCTACATTGACAGTGTGTGACCCAGGTGGGATGGGGTAGGGGGTCGGAGGCAGGGTGTCCACGCTGTGACCCTTTCTGTCGCCTCACTGGTGTCTTGCAGTAAGCGGCTGCTGTGTGACGTGATGATTGTGGCAGAAGATGTGGAGGTAGAAGCCCACCGTGTGGTCCTGGCAGCCTGCAGCCCTTACTTCTGTGCGATGTTCACAGGTATGGTGAGGGCGCGCGGCAACCTAAGGCGCTGGGAGAATTCTGAGGGTGGCTGCATGAGGTGGGGAGGGGGAAGGGGCAAGGGCGAGGGGAGGGAGAGGCAAAGCCGTGTCACCTCTCACGAGGAGCACGAGTATATGTTCTGTGCTTCGTTGCCATGGAGAACTTGAGGGAACCGGAGCCTCAGCCAGGCCAGCTGGACCCCACTGGGGAACAAAGAGACAGAATACGAGGGTTCACTAGTCTCAAATCCAGCATCTAAGCCATCTAAGGAAGCATGTTAACAGTGTGGACTTCTCAACTGTCTACTGGGCCTGCTGAGGCTGAGGCTGAGAAAAGAGGCCCGATTACGGGGACACAGCCAGTGAGTCAATGAGTAGGACTTGGTTTCTTGACACCTGGCCTAGTGCTTTCCCACCGGGAGTACATCTTGCTTTTCTCTGGTCATTTCTCCCAGGCAAGAGCCAGGGGCCTCCTGTAGCACCTATAAAGGTATAGATAGACATCTGGGCTATGGGAGAGGAATAGCCGACGTCTGCCAGCACCTGGGCCAAGTTTTCAGGGAACAAGTCACCTTGGCTAAGGATCTGACATATTTTATGCCTGGGCCTAGTCCCCGAAACCCATAGGCTGAGCTTTCTGTCTCGAGCACCTGAATGTAGTGACTGTTGTTAGGGATGCCATCTGGGTGTGTGATTCACCACACCTGTTTAGGGCTCCCTGCTACATGCTTCCTAAGGGGCCTGTGCTTGCTCTCAGTGTGGTCTCCATCGCTTTGTATCCTGGTCTGGCCCCTAGTGTCCACTGCACTTGTGTCCTGGCCTTGCGGTAGCTGGAAGCTTCTCTTCCTGTACAAGTGTTCCCCATCAGAAAAGCTCCCTCCTATCATCACCATAGCTCCATACAAAAGCTCTTTCCACCCTATATCACAACCATAAAATAAAAATAAACTATAGCTGTCTGTTTTTTAACCTGCCTCCTCATCTCTTGTGAAGGTGGGGATCTTGTTTGGTCTGCTTGTTACCATCTCTTAAATGCTCATAGCAGGGCACAAGTATTTTGTTAATGTGTGGATGAAGTGTCCCTGCTTGATTGCAACTTTGGTTGCCTGGGAGACATGTCTTGTCAGTTGAGTCTACACGCCCATCACAGAAGACGTAAATGAGTAAGGTTGGAAGAGGAGTTTGCCAAAAGTGGTGAATGCAGACATTTTTCACTCAGTAGAATCTATTCTTTCCCTACTGTGGTGCATAGCTGGGCAGGAGTGGCCTTGTTGGAAGGGCCTTGGTACTGTGCTGTAGGAATCGCCTGTGCACACATCCCCTGCCTCATCACATGAAGAAGCTGGGATCAGCTTGGAGTTGTGCCCTGTGGAAGTGAGACCTTGCCTCACCATATCGCCTGGAAAGCCAGCTCTGCTCACCACCTGGGATTCTCGAGCCCCCCCCCCCCCCGCCCTCCCCCCGCCCCCGCTTTATAGTGGTCTCAAACTCCAGCTGCAAGGCCTTTGTTTCCTCCCTGTTCTTTCCTTCACCGGAATCTAGTGACTTTAGAATAATTTATCTCCTATCCAGCCACAGTTTCAATATGGAGCTTGGCCTGTCACTCGTTGCATGGTCTTACAAGCTCAGTATTGAAGGGGAGTCTGCTTAGAAGTAGAATGAATTGAACTGTTGGCTTCCAAGGAACGTGCCGGCGGGGTGGTTGAAATGCCTTAGCGAATCGAAACCGCTGGGGGAACTCACGCTTCCAGGACTGATCTTGGCTTACAGCAACTGAAGGGACGAGAGAATCAGGAGAGGGTTCTAATGTTCTGCGTGGCCCAAGCCCTCCATGGGACCCGCTTGCCTTCCGCCCCCTCATCCTGTATTCATCCTTCTGCCCGTTCACCTGAATATCTTCACACATACTGATTACAGAAAGAAAAATCAGAAAATGTGAGCAAGCAAAAGGTTAAAAAAAAAAAATCTAAAATAAAAATAAATACATGCACTATAGCCTTTAGCTGACTATTCTTTCTGATATCCCATTTATAGACATGTACACATACACAATAGCTTTCAACATAAATGGATTCACATATACTTGAGTGGCCATATTTTAATAAATATATATTTAAATTTTTCTATTAATCTGGATTTTTTTTTTGCCATTTCCATTCTGCCTAGCCCCTCTTCATCCTTCATTATGATTTAAGTATCAGTGCCTTAGCGGAACCTTGCATGAACCCCTCCAAACTTACTTAAATGCCACTGTCACCTATCCCCAGTGTACCTCACATTTCTCTTTAGTGTTGCTGATTATCTTAATGCTTCCTTCATCTTGGGTTTTCCTTGTCAGTCATCACTATGAGGTGAAGAGCCGTGTCTACTTAGCCATTACCTACCGTGGTAAACTTAACGACACTCAGCGTCCTCTCCTTAACATGGTTCCGTGGCCAGGAAGTCATTCCAATAGCTTCATAAGATTCTATCCTAATTAAAAATTCATTCCCTTACTTGCTGGAAATTGCAGCTCTTCCCAACATTTTTCTGTTGCAGCTAACATTTTCATGGGAATCTTTGCGCTTCTAACCATTTCTAATTTCTGATCATTTTCTTAGAATAGATTCCTGTGATAGGAAGTACTTGGCCAAAGGCCATTCACATTAAAATAAATCTATCTTTAGAGCTATCTATTTTATGTGTATGACTGTTCTGCCTGCATGTATATCTGGGCACCTGGTGCGTGTCTGGTACTCACAGAGGTCAGAAGAGGGCTTCATCTCCCCTGGAACCAGAGTCAGGGATGGTTGTGCGCCATCATGCAGGTACTGGGAACTGAATGTGGGTCCCCTGCAATTAACTGCTCAGCCATGAATATTTGAAGGCCCGTGAGACATAAATATTTTGTCTGTATACATATCTATATGTGCAATGGAAGGAGATGTACCCAGATGCTGTAGTGCATATTAGTTTTTACTTTTTGTTTGTTCATATGTTAGACCCTTAGTTGGCCCAGCCTGTGCTCCTACATGACTTGTATGTGATAGAGACCTCTTGGCTCCGCTTAAAACCTGATAGAGGTTTAAAATAAACCCAAATAACATTGCAAAATGTTCTTACTTATCAGACTTGGCTTCAAAAGGCATAAGCTCACCGTGAGAAGGCCCAGGTGGCTTCACTGTTTCTCTCGGTGTCTTCAAGGCCAGAGGAAAAGAAAGTACAGCAGCTTTCCTCTGACTGAGGCATATGACCGTAGTCTCTCAGGCAGGCTTCCTTGCTGCCGTGTCTTCATTCATGGCTGTTCTGAATGTAACTCTGTACCCCTGACCTTGGTGGCTCCAAGGCGAATCTATATCCTGACCATGTCAGACCCACACTAACACGAGAGCCATGTTGTAAACTAAAGTTCTGAGTGCTTGCCAGAGTATCTACATCTATCCTGCCTGCAAAAAAGATCTGGAGTGGACACATAGCTTAACTGCTTCCATTGCTTTTAGCATAGACCGAGTAAGGAGGCTAGGGCTATGTGCTGCCCATGCTTTGTTGTGAATATGGCATGTGTAAGATTTTCTCATTCAACACCTAGCATCTCCACTTCAGGGGACACAACAGGCAGCCTGGCCAACTTTTTCTCTCTCCCTCTAAAAAGAGGTTTATTCTTTTTATTCTCTTTAAAATTATGTATGTTTCTGTGGATATGTACACATGAGTGCAGGTGTCCACAGAGACAAGAAGTGTGGATCTCCTGGATGAGTTACAGACAGTTGTAAACTGCTCAATGTGGAGCTCGGAATTGACCTTGAATTCTTTGCAGGAGCAATGCGTTTTTTACTGCTGAGCCACCTTCCAGCCCCCTTGTTCTCTTTTTATTATGCCTTTTACCCTAGGTTCTGCATCCTGCTGTGTTTTTATCCAGAGGTCTTTGGCATACATGTCATCTAATACATTAAAAACAAACCTCATTTATGGTATTAAAGGAACTGAGGTCTAAGGAGTATGTGAGCTCGGGGTCTTAGTCCTGTCAGCGGCTAGAACACAACTGGGCTTTCAACCACCAAAACAAAAACAAACAAACAAACAAACAAACAACCCTTGGGAATAACCTGGTCCCATTCTTCTGATCCAAGTGTGTTATAATCATTGATGGTGGTGGTAGTGATGTTGACAGTGGTGGTGATGATATTGGTGGTCATAATGATGGTAATAATAGTGGTGGTGGTGATGATGGTGGTGGTCATGGTGATGGTAATGATGATTACAGTGGTGTTGACAATGATGGTGATGGTCATGATGGTAATGATGATGTCAGTGACGTTGGTCATGATGATGGTAATGATGATGGCAGTGATGGTAATGTTATTGTTGTTGATGATGGTGATTGTGGCAGTCACAGTAGTGGTGAGAGAGAATGTGAGGAGTCTTAATGGCTACACAGGAATTTCCTTCTGTTACTAACTAAGCGGGAAGAGGAGGGATGAAGTTCCAGGGATCTGGAGGTTGGGATGATCTTTCTCACTGTGGTCTAGCTTTCACACACTCATCGTCTCCTTTGCCTCTTGCCCAGCCTGGAGGTTGGCGTGATCTTCCTCACTGTGGTCTAGCCTTCACACTCCCATTGTATCAATTGGTTTTTGCCCGGCCTAGGGATAAAGGCTGAACAGGAAATATCTTCCCAGGAGATGGAAGTCAGGCTTTGGCAGTAAACTAGCTCACTCCACCAGCTGTGGAGGACTGGCTAGGATTCAAGGAACAGATAGAATATTTCTTTTTGTCATGTGAAGTTAACAACTGAAGTGGGCCTAAGACCTCAGCTGTAGCTCACAAAGTTGGCAAGGCACATCTTAGAACTTGGGTGAGGGTTAAAACACCATCTTAACACTTGTGAGGGAACCACTGAGTAAGGGGTAAGCATTTTTCTGTTTTCTTTCCACCTAGTGCACAGGACTAAGGTACAATGAGACCCATTCAAGACAGGAGGAAGGGAGAATTCTGTAACACAGACTCTTGAAAGGGGCCTTTTCCTAAGACATCTCATTTGTACACTCCATTTGCTTGCACAATCTAGGATGTGGACTCTTCATTCCACAGGGGTGTGGAATTAATTGTTCTTTGGGGTTTTCCATGGTTCTGAGAGAAGGCTAAGTTCAAGGTCCCAATGTGGAGAGTGAAGGCTTCAAGTTCAAATCCTTTAATCCAGGACACTAGACTTTTTTCCTTGCTTGCTACATGGGTTTTCTTGTTCTCCCACCCCGAAACTGCTTACACACCCTCAGCTGCCGAAGCTCTGCCAGGATTCCTACCACCTTCACACGAACAACAAACTCTTCAACATTGTCCGTTAGCATGCGGGCAGCCCAGATCCTGCATGTATCTCTGACCCTGTCTCACTTGGCATGCGTACTTAGCCAGACTAAACTTTATTTCTTTCAATGTTTATTCTTCTTATTAGTGTGTGTGTGTGTGTGTGTGTGTGTGTGTGACACACACATGTGCATGCCACAGAATATGTGGGGAGGTCAGAGGGCAGTTTGGAAAGTTGGTTCTCTTAGCATTATGGGTTCCACCCAGGTCATCAGGCTTGTATTATCAGTGCTTTTTCTGTGGCTTCACCTCACTAATCCTAGACTGAACCTTTTATGGTTCTATAGAGGCCACATCCCTCCTCACTTCTAGACTCTTTACACACTATTCTTTCTCCCTGGAATCCTTCCCTGTATTCTTACTTCCTTTCTGAATAGCCATGACTCCTCCACATCAACAACATTTCTTCTTCTTCTTCTTCTTCTTCTTCTTCTTCTTCTTCTTCTTCTTCTTCTTCTTCTTCTTCTTCTTCTTCTCTTCCTCCTCCTCCCCTCCTCCTCTTCCTCCTCCTCTTCCTCCTCCTCTTCCTCTTCCTCCCCTCCTCCTCCTTTTGTTTGTTTGTTTTTCTCTTGTAATTTTTTTGAGACAGAGTTTCTCTGTGTAACCCTGGCCATCCTAGAACTCACTTGGTAGACCAGGCTGATCAGTGGCTTTTAAATCAGTCGGAGCAGTGGGCTCCATGACCAGGAGTGTCAGGGTGCCGGGGCTCCTGGCTGATGGCATTTCTAAGCAGCATCCTCTTTTCTAGTGTTCGGTGCCCTTTGGAGTTGTGGGTTAGATGGTATCTACCTCTGTCCTCTGTAAACCCAGCCAGCTAGTTCAGTAAGGGCAGTGGGGTGATGTGTTCACCACTATGCCCTATAGATCTAGCATGTGGGACGTATTTGATATGTGCTAGCTGAATGAAAAAATGTCTGCCACTCATGGGCAGTGCATGTTAACATATGACAAGCAGAGATAGAGCCAAAAAAGATATGTAAAGTGAATTTGTCTGGGGTGTCTGGCAGAGACCCCCTGGGAGGAGCTGGCAGAGATGGGAAAAGTTACAGGGTCTGGCTTTCAAGAATTATCTTGTCAAACTGTTAGAGATTAGTGAAGAATCAAGAATGGCCAAGCCCCTAGCTTGATGAAGTGGCACACCCTGTTATCCTAGAACCTGGGCGACCGAGGCAGAAGGATTATGAATTTGAGGCCAGCTTAGGCTTCATAATGAGATTCTGTCTTAAAAAACAAACAGGAATGAGAAAGCCTCTGGATGATTCCTCCTTCAGGAGTGACTGCCGCTCTAGGCTACATGAGCTGCCAAGAGAAAACTTCTTTCTTTGGCTGAAGAGCACGTCCTCGGTTTTTGTTTCCTGCCAGCCCCTCTGCTTTGTGACGAGGCTGTCTGGAAACAAGTTCCAGAAGCTCTCAGCCCTCTTGGTTCCCACTTTCTAGGTGTTGAATGGTGACTTGCCCTTAGACTTTTGACCCCTTTTTTAAGTTTTACAACTCTTTTGTCGAAGCTGTTGGCTGCAGTCAGGTTCAAAACACAGAGGGACTTATGCGATATGAGTCTAGAGTCTATTATTAGATACGAATCTAGATTAGGTCTAGAGTCGGGCCAACTTCAAGCCTTTCATCTGTGCATAAACAACTCTTGAAATGTTAATTTCAGAAATCTGTCAAATGGAAGAAATGCCATTCAACTCTGGGAACTGTGAGGACAGCGGAAGTTCTCTGGGTGAACACTTAGAGAGCCTAATGCTCTGCAGTGACTTATTCCTGCCATTTCCAGGGCCAATTTAAACTAAAATCTTAGTTTGGTATAGTCATTTCTGCTGTTTCATAAGAGATGATAAGACTCGGGTCGACAAGATGGCTCAGCAGGTAAAGGCACTTGCTGCCAAGCCCAAAGGCAAGAGTTCGATCCCCGGAATCCCCTGGTAAAAAGAGAGAAGCTACTGTTGTCCTCAGACCTTTCCATGTGTGCTGTAACAGACATGCCAACACATGTTCATGCAAGCATCACATATATACAAATAAATAAAACACATGGGAAGACTGTTTTCTACAGTTATGTGACTATAGTTACATCTTAGTTTACTGCAAGGGAACTTTCCCTTTAAATATTTATTTATTTATTTTTGTATGTGTGCATGTGTTTTGTATGTGTGTGCGTGCACACATGATAGTGTAGCTGATCTTTGCTACTTGGTGGGTTCTTCTTTTTCCAACCCTTTATCCCCCCTCCCATTTCATGTCCTATCACTAGATATGAGAGAAAGAAGGGGGGGGGGTGACGGTCGGACCCTGAATCTAATTTCTTTCTTCGTGTTTCTTCTTTGAGCACGACTACTAACAAACCACAGCCAACCCCTCCGAATGAACACCAACCACCCACCTTGCCTATTGGGCTCTAGCATTTTTTTTACCCTCTGAAAAATTCCCAGAATTCCAAACGTCACACAATTGTAGAAACTATCTGCAGCTGGCAAAACCATGCCTCTGCTAAGCACAGGGCAAGTCATTGTCACCTGCTTCAAAGTAGCCCCACATCCCCACACCTGGGATTAAAAGCATATTCTTATAATATTTCTGTGTTTTTAAAGAAACCAAAATTCCAGAACTCTCACTCCATCGTAGCATGTGTGTGGAGATAGACAGTAAGTGGTGGGCGGGCTTTGGACATGGAGCCCCACCTCGCAGACCGTCCACGGAGTGCCCTTAGAAGGCAACTGATGCTTTGCGCTCTGAAGTTCTTTCTCGGTGTCATTTCCTTATTTACAGAAACTTCACAGTTATCCGAAGAAGCAAGAAAAAGTCCCTAAAATCTGGCTTCCTAAACTTCCCACTCAACCTGGCATGGTGGCGCACACCTTTAATCCCATCACTCGGGAGGCAGAAGCAGGTGGATCTCTGTAAGTTCAAGACCAGCCTGGTCTACAAAGAAAGTCTAGGACAGGCAAGGCTACACACAGAAAAATCTTGTTTTGAAAAACCTTAAACCAAACCAAAACAAACCAAAACAAAACAAAACAACCCCCCCCAAACCAACAACAAAAACCTTTTCCCACTCATGAGCAGGGATCATATAAAAAATATAAAGTAGTTATATAAAACAGACATTAATTGATAATGCCATAGAGAAATTTGTTTTAAAGTAATTCATCTTTTATTATTTATTTATTTTTGAGACAAGGAGGCCTGGCCTAGACACTCACTGTAGCCAAGGATGACCCTCTTGCCTTTACCTCACTGGAGGTGCTGGAATTAAGGGGTGCGTTACCATATCCAGGTTGAGCCCCAGCTTCCTGCAAGCTAGGTAAGCATGCTTCCAGATGAGCTGCATGCTCAGGCCTATGCAGACAGTCATTGACATGTATACACTGTTACCGCTTACTAAAGAGGACAACAAGTTTTTACACCAATGAGATGAATACGTAAAGAGTTGAGTTTTGGCTGAGGATTTGGTACTGCAGGGACAGAACCGCCTTCAGTGGTTTTCAGAGTTGTTGGTTATATTCATTTTATCATTGTCAACGCCAAGAATGCCACTGCACATAAATATGCAGTACATAATGCCAGAAGTATGCTTAGAGTCATCTCAAAGTTGCTGTCCTGATCAAAAGTCAAAACTTATATAATGTTTTTAAAAAATGAATTCAGGTCAGAAACTCAATCAGCAATTTAAAAAAGATGTGCATTTTTAACCAGCATAAGAATTTTATGGCGTTTCAAACACAATAATTCTTGGTGATTCCTGCCCCCTCCCATCCCCCTGCCCCCTTTTATGTGCCCCCAGTCATTTCTTTCTCCTCAGGGTACCTGTGTTCTGTTTCCCCTCCTCAGTCTTCAACAACTTCTCCCCCTCCCTGCCACCTCACGGAGGTGTCTTTACATTGTACAACAAACACCTCCCCCATACATGTGCACGCGCGCGCGCACACACACACACACACACACACACACACACACACGCATGCATTAAAAACTATACACAATATTTGTCCTTTTGAATCTGGGTTACCTTGCTTTATATGACTTTTTAAAAAAGTAAACTGCATTTTTCCTTATACTAGAATAAAAGTCCCCCGTGTATGTGGCCACGCCCTCTGTTGGTAGATGTTTGGGCTGACTCTACTTCCTTGCTAGTGTGAACAGTGCAGCAGTGAACACGGATGTGTTCAGGACTGATATGGCTTAGGCCGTCTCATAGTTCAGCTTTTAATTTTTTTGGGAAACTGATTACCAAATGGCTTCAGCAGTTTACACTTCTACCAGCTATGAATACACGTCTTCGTCCACACCCCACAGGCGTTTATCGTCACTGGTTTCCTCGGTGATAGCCATCCTGACTGGGTTGTAACAGAATCTCAAAGTAGTTTTGATCCACATTTTCTCGATCCATGGTTAGTGGCAATTGGAGAGTTTAAAAAACACTGGCTACTTTTGAGAAGTATTTAATTAGCCTATTTACTGATTCTCTCTCTCTCTCTCTCTCTCTCTCTCTCTCTCTCTCTCTCTCTCTCTCTCTCTGTGTTTGCACACATGTGTGTGGAGGTTGGAGGACAACTACTTTTGGGTGTTGGTTCCTCTCCTTCTTACCTTGTTTTACACAGAATCCCTCCATTCCTGAGTAGCTCAGGCTGGCCTTCCAGTTTCCTGAGATTCCCGCCTGCTGTGGGATGCACAGGGGAGTCCTGAGATTCCCGCCTGCTGTGGGATGCACAGGGGAGTCCTAAGATTCCGCCTGCTGTGGGACGCACAGGGGAGTCCTGAGATTCCCGCCTGCTGTGGGACGCACAGGGGAGTCCTGAGATTCCGCCTGCTGTGGGACGCACAGGGGAGTCCTGAGATTCCCGCCTGCTGTGGGACGCACAGGGGAGTCCTGAGATTCCGCCTGCTGTGGGACGCACAGGGGAGTCCTGAGATTCCCGCCTGCTGTGGGACGCACAGGGGAGTCCTGAGATTCCCGCCTGCTGTGGGATGCACAGGGGAGTCCTGAGATTCCGCCTGCTGTGGGACGCACAGGGGAGTCCTGAGATTCCCGCCTGCTGTGGGACGCACAGGGGAGTCCTGAGATTCCCGCCTGCTGTGGGATGCACAGGGGAGTCCTGAGATTCCCGCCTGCTGTGGGATGCACAGGGGAGTCCTGAGATGCCCGCCTGCTGTGGGATGCACAGGGGAGTCCTGAGATGCCCGCCTGCTGTGGGATGCACAGGGGAGTCCTGAGATTCCCGCCTGCTGTGGGATGCACAGGGGAGTCCTGAGATTCCCACCTGCTGTGGGATGCACAGGGGAGTCCTGAGATTCCCGCTTGCTGTGAGATGCACAGGGAGTCCAGGCAGCTTCGTGTGAGTCCTGCGGATCCAGACTCAGGCCATGCGCTTGTGTGGCAAGAGCTTCACTCACTGAGCCACCTCCCTAGACCTTCAGCTCTTTATATTTTCTATTCCAAACACTACCTTCGTGTCTAAAGCTTAGCCAGCCAGTGTTCTCTCCCATTCTGCACTTTTCTCTGCTGTAGTTTTCTTTGCTTCAGACAGCAGTTTCTCGAAGCAAATATTTAGCAGAACGCAGAGCAGGGAGGCAGTGCTTTGACATGCGCTGAGGGATGACAGGAGGGAAATACACGGGGTCCTTTGTTTTCAGATTTTTTGTTTTGTTTTGTTTTGGTTTTTCGAGACAGGGTTTCTCTGTGTAGCCTTGACTGTCCTGGACTCACTTTGTAAACCAGGCTGGCCTCGAACTCACAGTGATCCACCTGCCTCTGTCTCCGGAGTGCTGGGATTAAAGGCGTGTGCCACCACTGCCCGACCTTGTTTTCAGATTTTAATTATTATGTTCCTGTAGGTGCAGAACAGCTTACATGGGCTTAAAAACAACGCGGTCCATACAATATCATATTTTAGGCTTGAGACTGAGCCAACATGTTTCAGGCAGCTTCCTGGCGATGCATGGAGTGATGGCATGCACAGTGTACGGTACACGCGTGTGTTCAGGTCCAGGTAAAGCTGAATGATCACGCCCTGGTGAGCACTGCCTGAGACAACGTGGATTCACTGTGCTTGATTTTGAACACCGGACAGGATGATGACCGGCAATCTAAGAAGCTCCATCTGGAAAAGCCTGCTTACTTTTTTTGCAGGCCATATAAGCCTGAAAGAATTTGATAAATCTGTTACTCTCCCATAAATGGAATTCCTCTCACCTCTGAACACACACATACACACACACACACACACACATTTTCACACAATTTCAATGGTTTCTGCTTGTTTATCTAAAGTTCTAAACCCTGACTTGACTCCCACACACAGACTCCACGGAGAGAAGGCAGGCAGGCGAGGCCTAACTGTATGCCTGAGGTCTTGCAGCCTGCTCTTCTTTCAAATTCCTGTTTCTAAGGCCTAAGTTCTCAGACCTGCCTTATCTTTGTGACACAACTGGCAAGTGGACTCTCATTAGTAAACTTTGAAATAGCCATTTGGAGGAAACCCCATAAACTTCTGATTTCCTTGCTTGCACTTGATCTTGTGTGTGTGTGTGTGTGTGTGTGTGTGTGTGTGTGTGTGTGTGTGTGTCTCAGCATAAACTCTGGAGGATCAGAGATCAGAACCCCCTCTTAGGGGGCAGCATGAGTTCACCGCCTTTTCCTCTTTCCTGCTCACCATTTCCTCCTGTCCCAGGACGTAGTAAGCTGGAGTCATTGGCCTCCACAGTACCCAGAGAGGGGAAAGATGGTGGGGGCTCCTGGCCTGATTGTCTGCATGGGACTAGCAGACAGGATCTGACAAACCCAATGCCGACCACCTTCCTCCCTGTTCTAGAGTCATTCCGATCTGGAGCTGTGGCAGGATGGGTCCCGTGGACTGGTGGTGTGTCTGCGTGGCTTGGAGGTGGGTGTCGGGAGACCGCGTGTTGCACTGTACCAACCCAGGGCTTCTGGTTGTGCTGTTTCTTGTAGTCAGATTGCCCTCTATTTTGGTGTTCTGCTGTCTCTGTTGCCTCAAGTCCCCTGAACTTGCTGAAGAGGCGTAGTTCTGGGTCAGCACTGGCTCTAGCACTAGGTTCCAGGAGTTGGTTCTGTGTCAGCACTGGTCCTAGGAGACAGTTCTGGGTCGGAGCTGGTTCCAGGTCTGTGCCGGTTCTAGAACCTGGTTCTGGGTCAGCACTGGTTCCAGCACCTGGTTCTAGGTCAGCACTGGTCCCAGCACCTGGCTGTAGGTCAGCACTGGTTCCAGCACTTGGTTCCCAGGGCAGCACTGGCATTGTCAGGGTCTTGTGACTGGGAATCTGGTGTCGCTACTGCTCTTGTGTCCTGGCTAGTACTCTTTCTTGGGTTGTTAGCAGGGACTAACACCTCTCACCTCCAGTTCAGCTCTCCCACCTCTACATCCTGAGTTTCATTCAGAAACCTCCACCTGGAGACCATCAGAGAAATCCACAACTGATGAACATGTGGAGAACACCTGACTGTACAGTACCCATCCCCAGGCAACACGGCTACAGCACAACCCTACACCCAAGGCTCAGGAACATCAGAGAAGAGGAAACAGGACCAGGACATGTCTGCTGAGAGACAGTGTCATTTATCTGTGACAGGGAGTTGCACCTGTGAAATCATGACAGCATAGTCCCCTAAGCAATACCTCCAAATGACACCACCAGTTGACATGTCACTGTGGATGGGGAAATTTCACAGGGCCCCACCCTTAGGTGAAGAGCTATAGGCAGTTCATGATTGCTGAGAGAGAATCAAGTCTTTTCCAGAGAGGAGCGCCCCCACCCCCCACATAGGTTATCCGATCCCGAATGGTCAGCCCTGAACACACAGACCTATGGGCAACATAACTGGACTCAGCAGGTTGTATTTATATGTAGCTCTGTGTGTGTGTGTGTGTGTGTGTGTGTGTGTGTGTGTGTGTGTGTGTGTATAAGACAAGGTCATGACTTTCAAGAGGGAGTTGTGGGGCAGGAGAGAAGTTGCAGGGATGGGGGGGGGGAAGGAGGGAAGGGTAGAAGTAAATGATCTCAAGAAAAATATTCCATCTGTTCTTCACATTCTCCCGTTTAGAAGCTGTCAGCGGTGTTACCGTTTACCTAAGGCTCCCTTGCGTGGTGTCTACGGCTCTATCTGCTACAGCCATGCCTTCATCTCCAGCTTCCCTCCTTGCCCTGTGTCCAGCCACAGCAGCCTCTCTGTCCCTCAGCTACAGTACCTCTCCCATCTTTTCTCCTTTACACGTAGCCCATGTCCAGCCCCTCCTTCCCAGCTCTTCTGTTTCTGGGACTTCTCATCCTGTCACCCCCCAGCTAAGAGAGCTCTCTTCAGGGAGCCCTTGTTCAGCGCCCAGGGATGGCCTGTTGTTCCTTCTCTGTGTTTCATGGTGTTTAAAGCAGTGGATTCTAAAGTCAAACTCCCTTTCAACCCACCTTGGCCCTTTAGATGTATGCCCACTAGGTGAGGAGCTGCCTTCCCGAGCCTTACTTCTCGCCCCGTCTCCCCCCTTAGAAAAACGAGGCTAGCATTACAAACACACATTTCTATGAAGTTTGGAAGGGGCAAGAACTTAACGTGCTTCTTCACTCAATGTTTGGCAAACTGAGTGTTGTCATGGTAGTTTGTGCATATTTATATCCCTCTTATGAGACCCGCCCCCTCCTTCAGTGCCGGTTGAGAGCTTGCTGGCTATACCTGGCCCTGGACGCAGTTGCCAGTAAGTGAGGTCCGAAGCGTCGCCTACAGAAACAGGAGGAACACAGACCGCCTACAGCTGATGCACGAAGTGATCTGAGAGCCAAGGTCGTTATGACCTTGATGTCTCTGTGCCTGCCTCTCTCTGGTGGTTTCCGGGAGCACAGGCAGGAACTGCACGTTTCCAAGACAACGCGGGAAAGCGAATTGGCCACAGGTGCCAACTTCCTGTCCTTCCCGTTCTGTTGTGAACTCCAGGTGATATGTCTGAGAGTAAAGCCAAGAAGATTGAAATCAAGGACGTGGACGGGCAGACGCTCCGAAAGCTGATCGACTACATCTACACTGCAGAAATCGAGGTGACAGAAGAGAACGTGCAGGTAACCTCATGCAGCGGCCCATGTGCCACACACCCAGGACCGCCACGCCCTGTCATTTAACCCTCACAGTCCCTCAGGGGTCGCTAAGGAGGAAACCAAGCTGTAGAGAATTGAGTTACTTTACCTGGCTGGCCAGCTGGCCCCTAATGCTAGTGCAGGGTTAAATAAGTGTGCCTTTTAGCTTCGGGTCATATGATGCCTTTGCGTGAGCCCAACCCAGGAACGAGGGCTTTTTAACCAATGTGCTTAGCTCGTGAGGGAGGAACCAGAAGCTTGGCGACCCTTGCCCTTTCACCTCAGGGGCAAGAGGCTCTTCACGCTTGTTATCTGCTAACAGTCACACAAAGGCCCTGGACACGTGGAGGATGAGCAGGAGGACGGAGTCTCAGCCGGAGTGTGTGGTGCTGATGTTGTGCATGTGCCTGTCCCCTCCTCAGCCCTGCCTGGCCCTCAGCCATCTGGATCCTGGAAAAGAGGAGCCAGTGAAGACAAAAGGACCCAAGAGAGGATGCACATGTTGTGCTCCAGTTGGGGAGATGACTGGGGAGGCGGTCTCAGCCCCCCCTTAAACCCCCCATCGCGGGGCTGAGCAGACAAGGATACATTCGTCTGCCCCCTGCTATTTAACAAGAGTAATGGGATTTATGTGATTCGAAGGTTTTTGCTGTTGCTGTTTTTGCACAAAGCCACCTTATTTACCTGAGGCTAACACCTCTTTAGTGATCAAGATACCCTTCTTCCCTATTGAAACGCCACACTTTTGGGCGGGAGCTGTCTGAGAGGCTGGCTTGATGGGCGCTTGTTCTTTCAATTCAGCCCCCATGTTCCTATTACCCGCCACAGCCTTCGACGGGCACAGTAGATGTACCAGCCCTGGCCCCGTGGCATCTGTACTTTGGGGTGAGAACAGACATCTATAGAAGAAACACACAGGGCACACCTGTGCACAGTCCCTCACAGCGAGAGAGGACACCAAGGGACACTGTTTGCATAACGGAAGGGGTTTGGGGAGGGCCCTCTTCAGAGTTAAGGGGCAAGCGGAAGCTGAGGAAGGAGCGGTGAACTGTCGGGTGAGGTGCAGGCAGGCAAAGAGAGGGAGGTAATACCACATCGACCCTGAGGAGCCTACTGTGCCAGGAAGGTCTCCTGACCTTACAGTTACCCTGTGATTTAGGTGAATCAGCCAGATATATAAGTATGGGTCTCACGGTCCAGGCTGGCCCTGGGACTCCCTGTGTAGGCCAGGCTAGCCTTGAACCCACAGAGATGTGCCTGCCTCTGCCTCCTGAGTGCTGGGACACCATGCCTGGCTCAAACTATATTTTACGCACAACAAAATGTGTAACTCGGTTAATTAGAAAAGGCTCTGTTCTGGTCCTTACTTCTGGCAGGGATAAGGAGATATAACAGCAACAAGGTAGTAATAAATAATTTGCTATTAAAGTATTAAGAAATTAAACTATTAATTAATAAATAAAGTAATAAGGGTCAATCAGTAAGAAGGTAATTTTTACAGCTCCAGTCTAACCCAGTGCTGGTCTGGCTTACAAAATGCATTCTTGTAGGGCAGATGGCAGCAGGTACCACAGCCGGAGCTCTGTGGAAAGTGACTTTGTTTTTACTTTTACTTTTACTTTTAATTTACTAATTACTTTTAAAAGCCACTTTGTCCAAGAGGGATGGGGGGGGGGGGAAGAAAGGGGAATGGCAAGAGTGAAGATGGGCAGTGTAGAGGGCGAGTGGCCGTAGAGAGACAGCCCTGGGCCTCTGACCCTTACTTCAGCACTTCCCCATTTGTAACCTGAGTGACTGGCACTCAGTGATGGCTGGGGAAGCCATTCGGGCCCTGCGCCTGCCCTCAGCTTCCCTCCCATGACACCCTGTGGCCAAGTTCCGTCTTCTCCATAAAGCGGAGGTCGCAAGAGTACCCATGTGATAGCTGTTCATAAACTGCCTGTGTTCAAACCCTGGCTTCCATATTATCTGGCTATGATGCCTAAACAAGTTACTCGGTTTCTCTTTGCCTCCGTGTTTTGTTTTCATTGATGTGGCCGCGATAACAGCACTTGATCTGATAGGGCTGGTGCGAGGAGGGAATGTGTTGATGTGGCCTGAGAGCAGGACCTGGTACAGGGGTCCGTATTACATTGGTGCCCCTGGGAGCTGATGGTGGCTGATAGGGACCAAGGACAGGTAGCCAGGTAGCCAGGTGGGGAGTAGGAGCCATGGTAGAGGGAGGGCTCCAACACCATCTGATCTAGAAGTGGCTGGGAATTTTCAACACCTCCTGGGGTATTATTCCCAGAAAGCTTGCTATGGATCAGGCCCCAGCTACTCTTCTGAGGAGAGGGACCCTTGGGCTATCTGCTAAGTAGTTGGGGTTGGGACTTGGAGGGCACATGATCTAGGGGGTACAGGGCCACGGGCTGCCTCCTCCCTTGCGCTGGGCTGTATACAGAGTAGCTTACCTTGCTGCTTCATTTGGTCAGCCCCTCCACCCCATTCTGAGCTACTACCCTGCCCTCGCAGACAAGTGTACACAAGGAAGTTGCTGTGACAGGCTGCTTTCCCAAGGACCAGCTGCTCTGTAGGCAGGGACAGATGGTGGGCCTGGGTGGAGGTATCCAGGAGGAAGTAGTCACTGCTGCCTGATGGGGATAGGCAGGGCAGACCACACTCAGGAAATGTTTGGGCCAAACTTTGGAGGAAGAGGGGGTGGGCTGGCTTGTTTCTTCTGTCTTTGTGCCCACTCCCTCCCTCACCCAGGCTGCACGTCCCCTGAGGGGGGTCTACTGTCAGAGATAGACTAGAGCTTGCTTGAATGACCCAGAGAGTTAAGTCTTACCCTTTCCCAGTCACACGTCCCCCGCAGACCGGGGCTTTTCCATGGTGGAGGTGGCAACATTTCACCTGACTCTTACTGACGCAGCTAGAACACAGGCTTTGCCCGTCTCTCCACTGCACCCTCATGACCACCTAGTAGGGAGACTAACCCAATCCCGGTTTGCAGTTGATGCAACTGCAGGTAACCTGGGTCACATGGAGCAAGCGGAGTGGGGATTTGAACCCTAATCCCTCTGTCTAACCCACAGGGCTGTGCTGAATTCATTTCCTGCTAAGTCAGTGATCTGAACCTTGGTTTCTGCTCCTAGTTGTTAACTTTAATCAAAACCGACAGTGGTGTAGTCCATGCTCACTGCTTCTAATGGCACTGCTGTGACCACGACCGACCGCTGTACTGCTGAGAGATGGCTAGTAAGTGGAGACACCAGAATTAAAGGTGACACTTTGATCGCCCTGCTGGTTCTGACACCTGCACTCTGGTTTTACTTTTCTGGCCTCCCTCCCCCTAAACAGGACCTAATTGTCACTACGCCTCAGCCAGCCAGCGTGGAGTGCCGCTGGGAGGGGCTCTGGACGCCCTTCACCTGTCACTCTGGCGTGCCCTCTGTTGTGCCTGGCCCTGCCCCCCTCCCATACCCGCTGGAAGGAGGTCCAGGACTAGGTGCTTTCTGAGGCAGGGCATTTCCTCTTGTTTTTGCAAAAGGAAGCAAAGCCTGTGACGGGATATCCTTTGCTGTGTTTTCATGTTATCGGAGGGAGAGAAAAAAACATGAAAAATGGAGGGCTGGCCACTTGACGTGATGAGGAGGAACCTGTGAGGCCTTTGCTGTGGGCCATTCCAGGGTCTCTTAGGAACGAGGCGCTGAAAGGCAAGCTGGATGCTTTCCGACTGCTAATGGGTAGTTCCTGATAACCTCCCTTTCCCTCAGTGGCCAAGTGCGCCATCCTAGGACTCCACCCCCACAATCGGCTTCCAAGCTGAGACTGCATCCGAGCTCAGGAAGTAGAGAACAGGAAATGCCCTCAAGCCCTGTAAATGTGGAAGATGGGACCGACCAGTTACCTCAAACGTGTTTCCCCCTGGGGGTTGGGTTTATCCCGGAGCAACGAAGTAAGAGAGAGGGCTTATCTCTGGGTCTCCGGTCCTTTCCTTCAATATTATGACCTTCTTTCCTATTCTTCCTGTGAAGCGAGGGAGGGAAGAAAAGGGCCTTTGAGTGTGGGATCAAAAACTGTAGGAGACGCTAGACCACAGCCCGGTGCATTATGGGAAGCCAACTGGGGGGGGGGTGCTTTCGGGTGGGAGGGGCCAAGCCAAAAAAAGGGGGGGGGGTTGGGGGGTGGGAGCGGAAAGTCTCTTTTGTGAACAGTGGGGAAGCTGAAAGTTGCGTGGGTAGTTTGCCCACAGAGATGCTGGGTTAGAGTGTAACCTAAGGCACCTGCTCAGGAAATAACTTATTATTGTATTTCTCAAGCTGAATGTCATGAGCTTGAAAACTTCAGCACTAAATTGTGTTGTTTTCCTGGAGGCGGGAGGCGGGGAGTGGGGTGGGCTAGGGGGAGTCTGTTTCTGGCATAGTCTTGCTGAGACTTGGCAGCACAGTCTGGGGATAGACTGGGGTCTCAGCCTTCTTGAGAGTTACTGGCAAGGGATAACCTCCATCCTAGTAGCCTAGCAGGGTCAGACAGTACCAGATGACTGGCCAGAGGTGTTGTGGGGTCACGTGGTGTACAGCCGTCCCTTCCCTTCAGCAAGAACGGTAGGCAGGCAGGAACTAATCTGGTCTTGGGATCTGTGTGGCCTGGCTGAGTTGTCCACAGGTTAATTGAGTTTCCAAGCTTATGGCTGCCTGGTGGGGCGGAGGAGGCCTGGTAGGGACGGAGCTCGGGCGGTTAGATTTGGGCTCTAGTTGGGTTCACCTGTTTTAAAACTTTAAGGCAAAGGTGATTTTTATCTTTCTTTTCTTTAGGAATGAATCAGTGGGCCAGAAAACATCAAGGACATTGTGCTAATTTAGCTCAGCCTTGCTGAGGACAGAGCGAGAGGGAGGAGGCAGGGTGGCGGGTGGGAGGAGGGGCGTGGCTTTTCCAGGGAGAAGCAGGAGCTGGTAGATGGGCGGAGCTCCCAGACTGAGCCAGGTGTCCGCTGCCCGCAGGGAGAGCTCTGCCTGGCTCAGTCTGACATACAGTGGAGTTCTTGGGTTAGAAGTTGATACATTTGGGCAAAGATGCAGAACAGCGCACACTGTCGTTCCATAGCAATGGAAGTCCTGGGATGTCCCACAGTCCCATTAGAACTTGTGGAAAGACAAGCCCCAAGCATGACCAGCGGGGCATGGTGTTAGGCCTAAGCACGTAGAGGAGGTGATGGGAGTCCACACGGAGGGCCCTGAGATGTTCTGGCAGAAGATCAGCGTCCAGCATTTAAATTATTATTAAAAAAAAGAAAAGGAAAAAGAAAAAAGAAAAAAGAAAAGAAAAGAAAAGAAAAAAGATACCCGCAATGCCCAGAACAAAGAAAACAAACGCAGACATGCCTGCAGCCTTGTCTTCCTGGGCACTGTGCAGTGGGGACAGCTGGAGTTCAGTTCTCTCCCTGAGAACTGAAGGGAACACCCGGGAGGAAGGACAGAGGAGCAAGGAATTGCTTCGAGGAACTGGTGCTGGGTCTGCAAGATGAAGGAATCTTAAGTCAATGCTGTGGTCCCCCCACCCTCCCAAATTTGGTAAATTATTCCAGCTGCCTGCCTCTTGTGCAGAGTGAGTGGGGGCAGCGGGGTCCAGAGGGGCAGGATGTTTTTCTTTTTTTTTTTTCTTTTTTTTTTAATGATCTCGAGGCCAGGCTTAGGCAGCTGTGGGAAGCTTGACAAGGGTCAGTAGGGAGCGCCCAGCAGGCTTGCTCCAGCCAGTTTCCCCTGGTTCTCAGGAAAAACATGTACGCACACACCCAAGCAAGAACTAGTCTGTTTTCCATGATGCAGAATAAGTGTCCTGTGACTTTTTATAAGAAAGCGCTCCTGAGGACGCACAAGGGCTTCCTTTGAACAAGGGTTTAACCCGTTGGGGAGGAGGGTGGCCTGAGTCCGCAGCCACTGAGTCTCTCTTGGTCAGATGATAAGTGCCATAAAAGCAAGAGGTGGTTCACTCTGCTCAACACTGACTCTTAGAGCCTTGGCCGGTGCCTGGCACACAGACGCTCGGCGGTTAGGTGGAGAAGGAGCTAGTGAGCAACTCAACAAGAGCCTTTCAGTGAGGGCAGCACAAGGAAGCTGCAGGGCAGTGGTTCTCAAACCCGGCTAGCTAGAGAAGCCTTAGACATTGTGCCACGCCCAGGTCACACCTGTCGTGGGGCACTATTTCTGGGGAGATGTCAAGCAACATTTATTTGCCCCAGATAGGGAACTGATGACAGACCAAACAACAGATGCCACCATAGTTTAGCTTTGGAAAACCAGTTAAGTTTTACTGAGGTTGCTTCAGGAACAGAAATGACTTCAAGGCAGCTGTCTCACCAAGGCCCATCCCAGCAGGGTGACAACTGACTAAAGCTGGGAACCTGGAGCTCACCACACAATTTACAGGCATCTCGACACATTGGAGGGTGTCCTTTGCAGGTACCACAGTTGGTCTGAGCCTTCTCGAGGAAGGTCAGCCGGTTTCCGCTTCCTCCAAGCAGCTCAGCTTGTCTGAGTGTCTTTCCACAGTCCTTACTGCTTGTACAACCCTGGGGAGGGAGGGCCTAGTGGATACAGTCAGTTTCAGGGACTTCCTAAGGATGTTAAATTGCTTATCTCCTTAGCTTAAGAGCTTCTCTGTGCCAGGCGTGGTGGCGCACGCCTTTAATCCCAGCACTTGGGAGGCAGAGGTAGGTGGATCTCTGTGAGTTCAAGGCCAGCCTGGTCTACAACATGAATCCAGGACAGCCAAGGCTACACAGAGAATCTCTGTCTTGGAAACAAACAAACAAACAAAGAGCCTCCCTGAAGGGTGGAGTGTTTCACCTCTTCTGAGAACATCCTGATGTTTTACCTCCCTGTAGACATCCCATGTCTTAACAAGCTTTCCTCTAAGATGGAAGGTTTTCATCTCAGAAAACCTGCACACAATAG
Source organism: Acomys minous (assembly GCF_964271855.1). Taxonomy (NCBI): domain Eukaryota; kingdom Metazoa; phylum Chordata; class Mammalia; order Rodentia; family Muridae; genus Acomys; species Acomys minous. The sequence goes on from NC_140490.1 coordinate 37,430,255, forward strand.
CCCATACCCGTCAGCATCTTTAGGAGGGATACCCAGGCATCAGGATTCACAGTTCTATGGGTGACACCAAAGTGTAGCCTCTGTGTGTGCTGTACATGTGCTGTTCACATTTTGTCTTTCTGGATGTTGTTAATGGTCCGGCAGGTATGAGGTCACACGAGTTCTTCGAGATGAGTGGGCTTTCAGGCCCGCCTAGGCCTGCTGAACCTGCATTTTACTAAGGTCCTGGGTTGGAGACCACCCTAGAAAGCTTTACAGTGTGCTATGATACTGAGACTCAACTTGTGGGCGGGGCTCTAGGGGCAAAAGCAGGCTGGGAAGTGTGGACTCAGTGGGAAGACAGTGGAGAGCCGTGAGAAAAATCTTGAGTATAAGGTCAAAGGAGCATGATTGGACAGTGATTTCGGGGATGAGCTCCTGCTGTGGGACCAGGAATCTCAGAGTGTCACATTCTCTTGCAGGTCCTGCTTCCAGCGGCCAGCTTGCTGCAGCTCATGGACGTTCGGCAGAACTGCTGTGACTTTCTGCAGTCTCAACTGCATCCTACCAACTGCCTGGGCATCCGAGCATTTGCAGATGTGCACACCTGCACGGACCTCCTGCAGCAGGCTAATGCCTATGCAGGTAAGGCCGGGTGGCCGGCATCTCTCCTGAGTTTATGGATTTAGGTACCTGGACTGTTGGGGGCTCTCAGAAGCTGTTTCTGCTACAAACAGGAAGGCAAAAGACAGATAATTAACAATCGACAAGTTTAGCTCACTGGCAGCTAGAATATGGTTAATTTGTGCACGGGTGGTACAGCCAGCAGAGAAAGATCTAAGAAGTATCCTGTGTGTCAGTGTACATGTGAGTGTGGGTGTGGATGTTGAGTGCGTGAGTGTGGAGTGTGAATTTGTATGAGTGAACTTGTACGTGTGTGTGAATTTGTGTATGTGCATACATGAGTGTATGTACATGCGTATGTATATGTGTGCACATGTGTGCATGTGTAAAGCATAAAGTAACTGTAGTGTTGAAATAGATCTTTTTTGTTGTTGTTGTTGTTTAAGTTAGCTTTTGTTTGGTCAACCTGCTTTATGTCGATGATATTGGGAGTTAAATACTGTCTGGGCTCCTAGTGATTAACAAGTGTCTTCTTACATACTGTCTTGCATTCTAGACTCATTGATCTTTAAATCTGAAAGGAATTAAAGTTCAAGACGGGCTTGGTGGCAAACACCTGTGATTCAGCACTGCAGAGGCAGGTGGGCACCGCAAGTTCAAGGCCAGTTTGGTCTTGATAAACCCCCATGCCAAAGTCTAAACCAAAGCAAGCAAATAAACCGACCAACCCCCAAACGAGAATGAGGATGCAGAGTCAGATTCACTTTAAAACTAGTTCTTCTGGGCCTGGAGAGCTGGCCCCTCAGTTGAGAGCACCCACTGCTCTTGCAGAAGACCAGAGCTGAATTCCTAGGACCCACGTTGGTGTCTCACAATCACTTGTAAGTCCAGGTTAAGGGATCTGATGCCCTCTTCTGGTCTCCATGCACACCTGCACTCACATGCACATACCCACACAGAGACACATAATTAGAAATAAATATGAAATTAAACAGAAAGCAATTTCACATTCTGGCTTCCTCCATTTTCCTCAGAGAAATGTAAACACTGTTCATTTAATAATTTTTTGTTTTACATATCATATGTTGACTTGTCCAGGAGAATAAGACTGGGTCTTCACAGACTTCCCTCATGCCCACTGTCTTACCCACTCTGTCTGTCATCCTCACAGCTGAGCCAATCAGTGTATTACAATTAGGTGTTTTAATCAGAAAAATGTTCACAAGCATCAGAAAGGCAGTGAACAACTGTCTTTTCCTTTGATATGTCTGTGTAGCTATGCTAGGCCCAGCTGCATGAGCCTCACTCTGACAGGATGATTTCTGGACAGTAATATCCATTCAGGAGCTTGTCATCCTGGTATTTGAATGGAGCCTTGGGAGGGAGAAGAAATGAAAGTAGCTGTGCAGTGCACCATGTTTAGCAGGGCACTCTCCCTGGAAAGATCACAGGTTATTTAGGAAACGGGTCTGGCCAGTTTTATGGCTAGATTTGTGCACGGCTGCCTCTTTGCCTATCAGTGGAAACCCTTGTCTCATCCCACGCCCGGATAAGTAGTGTCCTGCCTGCTCTTCTCTTCTGCTTCCTGTCTAGCCAGGGCCCAGGAAGTGAGCTGAGGACCTGCTGTCTGCCCTGTGCTGCATTCGTTCCTGTGCCCATGAGATGACAAGCAGGCACCCTGTTTCCTTTTGTTCTCTAGTCAGCCCCCTGCACAGCCCTCCATGTGCTGGCACACATGACCAGCGGTCACAGACTGCCGATCCTCCATGTGCTGGCACACATGACCAGTGCTCACAGACTGCTGATCCTCCATGGGAAGGCACACATGACCAGCGCTCACAGACTGCCGATCCTCCATGGGAAGGCACACACTACCTATGCTAAAGATGCCCTTGAGGCTGACCATCCTGAAGAACTTCTCTAGTAGCCCCACTTCTCCATCCTGTTGGCCCCTGTTGGCCGGAAGCCTGATCTCACCTGCTTGTCATCTGTCCACCTGTGCTCTCCTTTCTCCACCCTTTCTCTCCTAGCGAGGATCCCACATGGAAGAACCCCTTTCCTTATGGACGCTGCAGGTTTGACTTAGCAGCAGCCGAGTCAGGACAAGCATCTGCACTTGTTGTCCCGCTATAGCATCAGTTGGTGTGGGGAGAGTTTGATGCTGAGGTGCTTGGGTGGCCTGCTGTCCCCTCTTCCCTGTCCCCCCCACCAGCCCTCTCTGCTGACCTATCTAGCATGTACATGCTTACAAGCATCCTGCTTCCTTTGTCCTCTTTCTCCCTGTGGGAGGAAAAACCAGAGCTGTGAGTTGTGTGTGTGTGTGTGTGTGTGTGTGTGTGTGTAGACAATGCATCTTGCTGGTACTCCCTGTCAAAGTTGGGCTCTGGCAGCAGCTTCTGCTCATGTGTCTGTCTGCAGATGTGTGTCTGTCCTCAGGTCAGGCTTTTCCTTTGGTTACCCTCTATGCTAAACACTTCATGAACATATTCCTCGAATGTACACAACAGTCGAGGACGCCAAGGTCCTCGAGGAGAGATGGTCTGAGGACATGCAGCTAGTAAGGGCAGGGACAGAACTCAAACCCAGTCAGTGCCAGTGTTTGTAGGCATTGCCCTTCACAGCTTCCAGCTTGCACCTAGGGGCAGCCCCGTGAGCCCGCAGTCAGGAGCACAGGTCATTAGAGTGAGCCCGTCTCACTGAAATGGTGTGCTTGGGAGCCTGTGCCATGGTATCCATCCCAGCATCAGACAGCATAGACAGACGGAGAGACAGCCAATGCCAACACAGAGCTACAGACATCTTGGCATAGCGGAAGTGCAATGTGGAGGCCTCTTCTCTTCTTGGTTGCACTGTACCCAGCCACACAGAGACTGTCTGCCCACCCCACTACACGAGTGGCCATTTCTACATTCCCTGGCTCAGTTCGCATGGTTGACAGGCATAGGACTTCCTCTCTGTCGTGCATGTCTCTGACTTTCTCATAGGCGACCTTCTGTGCAGCCTCAACTTGTACAACAGGGGGGTTAGGGTGCAGTGATAGTGCAGACGTTAAACCTACAATGAAAAGACGGTAGAATGGAAGTGAAGGGAGACCTCTGTGTTTAGAGAGGAGGTTGGAAAGGCGTCTTGTCTGTCCTCTTTGGCTGATGTGGTCCTCCTTCATTTCGCTGGCCTCAGATGGGGCCTGGTGCTCTTGGACACCCCTGCTTCTCAAGATGGCTTTCACTTTAGTTTGTTCCACTGTGAATTTGTGTAGCACATGCTAGGGTCACATGCAAGGAACAGTGCTGGGCCTATGGTCACGTGCCTTCTGGGAGTCTGCCTTGCATTAGCGAGTATTTTCAAGCCAACACTGTAAGGAAACCAACCCTGGTGGATCAGATCCAGAATCAGGACAGTGAACATGTGAGGCTGAGAGGTCCTGGCCTGTCCCCTCTGTGATGGAGATGCTATGGCTTATCGTTTTCAAGATGGCAGGTATGACAAGGGGCAGGAGGAGACGCCCTTGAGACTGTGCTCTGGACGCCCCTTGACAGACCCGTCTGCTGTAATGATGGGACCTCAGGGCCGGTTCCAGGCTGTAAACACTAGAACTCACGGCTTCCAGCTGCTAGTGTTCAAACCATACACACTTTGGGGACCAGTTCAAGGCACCTGGTTCGTGGCTTCCTTTATCCGGAAACACAGGCGGGTGCATCTGTCCCTCTTCTCCTCTCCCCAGTCTCTAGCCAACTGGGCTCTGCCTTCACTTGTCTGCTGCCCCTACTTGTCCCTCCACCCTTACTCTTCCTTTCTGACGTATTGCTACTGTTTCAACTTTAGTACAAACCCACGACGGATCATTCCAGGAAAAGCAGACCCACAGAATGACCGTGAGAGGCCGAACAGTCCCACCTAGAGCAAAACTCAGGCAGCTCCTGTGTATGTCTCCTCCTGGATCCCTCAGGATCTCTTTGATCAAAAACATGGTTCATGGGCAGGAGAGATGGCTTGGCCATTAAGAGCACTGGCCTCTCTTCTAGAGGACCCAGGTTCCGTTCCCAGCACACATACGATGCCCACAGCCACCTGTTACTCCAGTTCCGGGGGATCTGATGCCTTCTTCTTCTTCTTCTTTTTGATCTCCAAGGGCATCGGGCACTCATGTGGTGCTGGCAAACATTCAAACACATCAACAAAACAAAACAAAAACCCAAAAAACCAAAATGCTCTCTAAGATAAAAGCTTTCTTAGTAGGTTCCGGGAAGTTTCTCACATCTGCAGTTTCATGTCTATACTATTGCACTAAACCCCACCAGACACACTATTATATACTATTGTATGAGGCAAGTTATCTGCTGTCTGTCAGAAGTGAAGGCAAGAAAGCCTGCCAGTCTCCCTGAAGGAGTCAGGGGAAAATATTGGGTATTCCTGTAGAGTGTATGTCTCATGTGTTTTGGCTGACACAGAAGCATTCTGTACCCATTACACTTTTACATTTTTTTTTTTTTTTTGGTTTTGGTTTTTTTGAGACAGGGTTTCTCTGTGTAGCCTTGGTTGTCCTGAACTCGCTTTGTAGACCAGGCTGGCCTCGAACTCACAGCGATCCGCCTGCCTCTGCCTCCCGAGTGCTGGGATTAAAGGCGTGTGCCACCACGCCCGGCTTTACACTTTTACATTTTTAATCATTGTATTTTATGTGTTTGGATGTATGTCCGTATACCACGTGTGTGCCTGGTGCCCGTGGAAGGCAGAAGAGAGCATTTGATCTCTGTAAAGCAGAGTAACAGGTAGCTGTGAGCTACCACATGGGTCCTGGGGACTGACCCAGGTCCTCTGGAAGAGCAGCCAGTATTCTTGACCCAGGAGCCACGACACCAGCCTCTACCCATTATGCCTTTATTTTACCTAATACAAAACCTTAGAATCATGTGCAGATTCCTGAGTAAGTGTGTGTGTGTGTGTGTGTGTGTGTGTGTGTGTGTGTGTGTGCACATGTGATGTGAATACACTCTACTAGTACTAGATCCATGTTGATGTGTGTTGATGCTTCCGGTTTTACTTTTATAGGCCACACATTACATCTTTTTACATTTATTTTGTATTGGGTGGTGGCTCCTGGGTCCCATGGTGCCTGCAGAGGTTAGAGAACAACCAATCACGGGGGATCCCTTCTCCCCTTCCGCCGTGTGGGTTCTGGGGATTGATCTCAGGGTGTAGACCTCAGCTGCAGGCGCCCTTCTTGCTGGCCCACAGTAAAGTAAACATTCTTAGGCGTACTATTTTGGAGTATATCTGGCAGGGTATAGTCTTTGTAGCACACTGGACCAAAGAAAACATACATTTAAACTGATTGGCTGGAGAAACAGAACAGTTATAACTATTTGCCTGGTGTGTATGGGGCATGGGTTTGAGTCCCAATTTTATGTACACAGACAGATAGATGCTGTCAATTTTTCTAAAACAGACAAACAACCCCCCCCCCAACCAAAATCCAAAATAAACTGTCCTAAGTCTCCAGCCTTCCAGGTGAGAGGCAAACTGGGTGGGGGCGGCACCTCTCTGTGGCTGTGTGGTTTCCTGTTCGGAATGACCCTGGGTCTTGCAGCTGCGGCAGTCCTTCCTGCTTTGTCCAGTTTTACTGGACAGGGTGATGTGTGGGGACTTTTGCACTGGCCTCTGGCTGTCCTGTTTATTTTGTGGGGGAGGAGAGTGGGTTCTTCCGAAGCTGATGGCCCAGGCCTCTGCCCTCAGCTGGCATATCCCAGGCCTTCTGGGTAGTTGGGGGACGGAAAGGGGACTGTCAAGTTTTGCACACGCCGATTTCTTATCCCTTGTAATTGTTGCTCTGCTTAGTCCTTAACCTCAGAGGCCAGGGCCAGGCTTATAAGGACCTTGCTGTTTGGTAGTTAGAGGGCGGTGTGCCTGGGCCATCCAGTGGAGCTGCTTAGTGGATTTTAATGGGGCCTCATTAAAGCCATGGCAATTAAAATTCTTTGGGTATGTTGTTTACATCAACCTGCCAAAGCTGAGCTGAAACCCTCCAGCCACAGGATGGAAAAGCCATTTAATTTCATGTGCTCATGAAGAGAAATGTCCCCCCTTGTTTGATTGATTAGGTCATTTGGTGGAATAGAGTAATTAAATCAAGAGCAGACAAGTTCTGCAAAGCATTTGAAAAACACGCATCTCTGGCCCAGTGAGGCCCTCCTCATGACTCCGGCTGCGTTGAACTTGGCATGAGAGAGGATGGTGGTGCTGGTGGTAGGAGTGTTTACTATTGTGAACACTTGCTGTGACCCAGGCACAGTGCCCCAGTAGCACCGATGACTGGCAGTTTTAAGGAGCCCACGGCAGTGTGTGTGTGTGTATTCTTGCCACAGTAAGAGGAGCATACGTGTATATTTTGGAACACGAAGCACAGGCCATATGGAGAACATTTCCTGCCTTCTGTCGGGTGGGTGGGAGGAATATTTGGAGTCTGAGGGCTCCTTGCTCTGACCTTTCTGGGATGAGGTCAAGGTGGGCTCTGTTAGCATTCTCCTTGGAGCAGAGAAATGGGGGGCTGAAAAATCAAATTCTCATTCAGGAAAGCTGGCCCCTGCTTTTCAAAAATTGGACCATGGGGGTGAAAGAGCACCCAGGCAGTTTGCTTGCAATTTTCTCTCCCTGTCAAGGGCTCTGATTCTGCTCATGCGCTTTAGTGCCAGCCTGGGTTCCCGGTGGCTGGCCCGTACCTCAGTTCATGGGTATTTCCCACTGGCCCTGGGTCTGGGGGTGCATAGCACCTCTATAAATGAAAGAAGTCACAGGTGGGTTGTGAGTTTCCTTGCTCTGGGGCTCATAGCTTTGTTGGTCCAGAGCAAAGGTCTGGTTCATTTTATCCCATTAAGAGGAAATGCTGATGGTTTGGCGCTCGCTAGGGAGGTGGCTGCAAAGCCTGGGCCCTAAGCACTCTAAAGAGCATGCTGGGAATGTGATATTAGTTGTAGATACGGACATTGGGTTGGACACCCAAGGCTAGCGTGGAGCAAGATGGAGTTGGTGCCTGCCTTCATGGGTTTCCTAGTCCCCATATCCCAGAAGGATAAAGCAGGGGGTTGGGATATGGAAATTAATGTATTTCCCTGTTAGGGTGGGGGGAGACTTGGGGAATGTGGGCAAATACACTTTGTCTAGCTTAGTGGATAGAGAAAGATCTTAGTTCAGAGATGATCTTAGTAACTTTTCTGTTGCTGTGATAGAACACAGAGGCCAAGGTGACTTCTAGAAGACAGGGCCTGTTTGATTTACGGTTCCAGAAGTTAATAGTCTGTGGTGGCAGAGCAGAGGCAGCAGGCGGCTGCAGCAGCAACTAAGAGCTGACAGCTTATGCCCCAAACAAAAATCAGTGACAGCACACTGGAAACGGCGTGTGGCTTTTGAAACCTCAAAATCTACCCCTGGTGACACACTTCCTCCAACAAGGTTACCCCCTCCCAACTGGGGTCCAAGTATTCAGATTTCTAAGAATATGGGTGGGGGGGCATTGGAATGCCCCCCATAGACTCCTGTTTGAATGCTTGGCCCATGGGGAATGGCACTATTAGGAGGTGTGGCCTTGTTGGAGGAAGTGTGTCACTGTGAGGGAGGGCTTTAAGGTCTCCTATGCTCAAGCTACATCCAGTGTGGTACACCGTCTCCTTCTGCTGCCTGCACATCAGGATGTAGAACCCTCAGCCCCTTCTCCAGCACCATGTCTGCCTGGACGCTGCCGTGGTGATAACGGACTAAACCTCAGAAACCGTAAGGCAGCCTCAGCAAAATGAACTCCTTTATGAGTTGCTGTGGTCATGGTGTCTCTCCACAACAATAAAGTCCTAACTAAGACAGAAATCTCTTTCAAACCGCTGCAGAGGTTATGTCTAAACTCTGGGGCCCGGACTGACTCCACACTGGCTAGAACATCACTATTTTAAGAGGACTGTTTTCTCTTTCAAAAGGAAGTTCTTTGTGTTTACAGCCTTTGTCTCTCTGTCTGTGTGTGTGCCCCTTCCCCATCCATCTCTATCACATCTAAGGAGGAAGTTTAGGGTTTTCAGGAATCTACATCTAATTTTACCCCAGTGGCCTTCTCAGGCCAGCTTTAAAAATTTCTCTTTTAAAATGTGTTTCGACATTTTGCCTGCATGTATGTTGTACACCATCTGCATGCAGTACCGGTGGAGGCCAGAAGAGGGCATCAGATCCCAGACACTAGAGCTACAGATTGTTGTGGGCTGCCATGTGGGTGCTGGGACTCAACCCAGGCCCATTGGAAGAGCAGTCAGTTCTCTTAACCTCTGAGTCATCTCTCTAGCCCTAAGACTGCTTTTTCCCCCCCCTGAGACAGAGTCTCTCTGTGAAGCCTTGGCTTTGTAGACTGCCTTTGCTGGGATAAAAGGCGTGCGCCACCACCACCAGGCTTCTAGGATTGCTTTTTTTGTTGTTGTTGTTTTTGTTTTTTTCGAGACAAGGTCTCTCTGTGTTAGCCTTGGCTGTCCTGGACTCACTTTGTAGACCAGGCTGGCCTCGAACTCACAGCAATCTGCCTGCCTCTGCCTCCCGAGTGCTGGGATTACAGGCATGTGCCACCACACCTGGCTCTAGGATTGCTTTTTAATCATATCTTTTTTATCTTATCACATCCCAGGAAGTGGGAATCACCAAGACTTTTCCTTTCAGCCTAGACAATGTGATTAAAATGAGTCCCTCCCTGCCTTCATGACCTACTGGTACAATACACAGGCTCAGTTTTGAGCCTTAAAATGAGATCTTGTTCAAGTGTTTTGATTGCATTTTTATCAACAAGGAGCCCAAAGTCTGGGGGAAAAAAAAGTGACTGTGAGGTAAACATAAGCCTTCTCTTTTTTGTTCATTTGTTCATTTGGTTTGTTTTTTTTTTGAGACAGGGTTTCTTTGTGTAGCTCTGGCTGTCCTGAACTCACTTTGTAGAGCAGGCTGGCCTTGAACTCTCATCGATCCACTTGCCTCTGCCTCTCAAGTGCTGGGATTAAAGGTGTGCACTACTATCGCCGTTGGGCTCCAAGCCTTCTCTTAAGCAAGGCTCATTGCTGCATTGCACTGATGTGTTCTGTGGGCTGGTGTTGCTCTGCATGGCTGCCCTTGGAGCCTGAGATCAGAGGATGGAGCGTGTGAGGCCAACCTGGGGACATAGAAAGGACCTGTGTCAAAACAGCATCAGAATACAACCAGCAGCAACAACAATGAAATCTAGAAAATAAGCAAATACACAAAAGACCCCTCAATATACTGAAGCCAACGCAAGACAAACAGGAATCAGGCAGCTGCAGGAGATGTTCTTGGGGAAGTACCCTATGGAAGCAGAGCGTGTACTTTCTAGGGGGCACCTAGGAAGAGGGTTAACTTGGGCTGAGTTAGGTGCCATGTCTTGTTCTTGATTTTTCTATCCTGTTTTTTAAAAAATTAAAGTGTGTGTGTGTGTGTGTGTGTGTGTGTGTGTGCGCGCGCGCGCGCGCGCGCGCGCGTGCGTGTGCTACACATGCATGCAGTGCCCACAGTGGCCAGAAGGGGGCATCGGATCTCTTGGAGTTGGAGCTATAGATTGTGTGCGCTGCTGGATGGATGCTGGGAGCTGAACCCACGTCTGCTGCGAGAGCATTGCTCTTAACCACCACGCGTCACTGCAGACCCCTTAATCCTGGTACTTCTAAAGCGTTGCTAGCAAGAAGGGGATTTTGGCATGTAGACGGGGGTCGGGGGGCATGTGGGGGGGCAGATGGGGGGTGGCAGGTAAGGGGGGCTAAATGTCTCCTCAGACTGAATAGAGAAATAGTATATTCCCCTCTTGCCTCCTCTTTTGCTCCCCACCCTTCCTCCTTTCTTTCCCCCTCTCTCTTCTCTTCCCTTCGCATCCCTTCTCTTTCCCTTTTCAAACTCACTTTTACTTCCTTCTTTCTTTCTTTCTTTCTTTCTTTCTTTCTTTCTTTCTTTCTTTCTTTCTTATTATTTAAGCCCTCAGGGGGCACAGCATCACATAGGCTCTGTGGCCCTTGGAAGAACATTGCTTCCAATTTTGGCACAGGCTGTGGTGCTGTCCCCATGGGCATCAGTCACTTCCCCTGGGTTCCTCTGGCTTTCTTTGTTTGCCACCAGGAATCAGCATATTCTTCTTTGCTTTGTGTGCACAAGCCCATCTCTTGCTCAGTTAGAACCCAGTGCCATCTTGGACATAAGTATCTTCAGTCTGAAGAAGCGATCAGAGCTTACCCGCCTCCCGAGACTCTGCTTGTGGCCATTAGGATGGCCTTGCACATGCGTTTGCCTTCTTAAAATCCGTGTCCCAGACCTTTCCTCTGCTCAGGGGTGGCTACAAACTGTTCTCCTCCCTGATCATCATAGATACCTTTCTCATCCTCTGTGCTTCTCCCCGGTCCCTGGACACCAGCCTTGGATGAGAGGCCCTGTGGTGCCCCTCCCCACTAGACACCACATTGTGAGTGGCCTTGGAGGGGGCTTTGAGCCAGCAGTTTCTTGAAGGTTACAAAGCAGCTCACCGGAGCAGGAAAGGGACCTAGGCTGAAATCCCACACTGCTCCACAGGGCAAGGAGGCAGGAGGCTGTTTTTAGTCTTCATTTATCTCTGGGGTCTCTGGTTTGTTTCCTAGCCCATGAAGAGCACGCAGTGTGGCACTCCCACGAGCCCAGGTGCTTTTGGCTTCTTTTGCTGTAAGGAGTTTTGTTTTTTCACAGCACAGATGTTAGTTTCTTTACCTCCTCCTGTTTTCTCCACACTTTTCTGTTGTTCATTTGTCATGTTTTGGCCAACCAAAGCTAACTATGGGAAGGCCAGAGGCCAGATGTGCTGGTTTGTAAGACTGTCCTGGAACCTAAAAGCCAAAGGCTCAGAGAGGTACAGGCGGCTCCTCATCCTTCAGGACAGTCTCGTTCCAGGTTTGTCCTGCTTAGCTCTGCTTAGTTCCAGGGTAGGTAACCATGGTAACCATGGCCACAGTGACACCATCAGGCTGACTAGGATTACTTTTTATCTAGGGCGGGGAGGGGGAAGAAAAATGTTTATAACTCCTTATCTAATAAAATATTAACATTTGGGTAATCCACATGAAGTTAGGAATCCCTACAGGAACTTACTAGGTTAGAAAATTTTCAGTCTAAAATTAAAAATAAGTTTTGTAAAAAATGACTTGAGAAAGGCTGGAGTGATGATAGCTTAGGTGTTAGAGTTAAAGCTTTTCATTTTTATTTTTTTAATTGGTTTTTTGAGACAGGATTTCTCTGTGTAGCCTTGGCTGTCCTAGACTTGCCTTGTAGACCAGGCTGTCCTCGAACTCACAGAGAACCGCCTGCCTCTGCCTCTCTCAGTGCTGGGATTACAAGCCTGCGCCACCATGCCCGGCTAGAGTTAACTCTTAAGAGTGTTAAATTAGGAGTTCTTACTGCTCTTGCAGAGGACCTGGGATGGGTTGTCAGCTTGTAACTGCCTGAAAATCCAGTTCCAGAATTTTAAAAAATGTTTATGGGAATCCTGTATGCATGTGGTACACACATACATACATTCAGGCACACACACACACACACACACACACACACACACACACACACATTTAATTTATAAAAGTAATGGTTTGAATAAGTTCTTTAATTTTTTTTAAGAAGGTGATGATTGTGGGAGTAACTTAATATGTTCTAGTTTTCTTGTGCATTGTGTAGTTTTAGCAGGCCTGGTAGGTTAGTGGCCTTCCAGGACTGCAGGACCCTATAGCTCATTTGAGAGGTCAGCCAACCAGGCAGGGCAAACACTAGTGGGCACTGAGGAGTTATTCAAAAGGCTGCCAGTCAGGGAGCAGTGGATGAGGGGCGGGTGAGAGAGCTGAAATGGAGCAAGACCGAGGGACACTGGGAAAGTCTTGTGAGCCCCAGAGCCGCCTAAGCTGGAAATGCCACAATCTGGGTGAATTTAACATGGGAAAGGCTGGCAAAAACATGTCCAGACCTGCTCTTATCATGAGGCCCGCAGAGGTTATGATGTGGGTCCAAGGATACAACTCCCAACCGACGAAGCCAGGCCCTTCTTTCTGAAGGCATTTCAGTGAATATAGTGCTCTGGAAAGCATCAGGGCCAGAACTGTTTCCTATGCTTTCCCTTTGTGGACCTCAGGCCTGTGGGTTTTGTCTTGCTTTGGCTGTCCCTGGGTTTGCCTCCTCTTAACAGCTCCCCAGGTTGGCTGCTGTGGCCAGTTCCCAGTGTTCACGTAGCCAACAGGGTGTCACCGGATGGGCACTCAGCTGGACAGAGACGTCAAACAGATACGCACTAAAATAGGCCTGGTTTGGGGCCAGAGAAAGTGCTGCCTTCTAACTTCCTAATGTTGACGTCCTACAAGGACCCCAGCGACCTCCTGTCACAGCTTTTCTGAACCACTCCTGTGTGGCTGGGCTGCAGGGGGCACCGTGCTTGTGCCTGGACAGCAAATGAGCTCAATTTTGAAAGCAGACTCCAGTGAGGCTTCACTGCCTGTGTCGCTCCTGCAGAGCGTGGAGGAGATACACCTCCAGATCTGTCTGCCCCACTTCCATCTGTGTCATTGTTCAGGACAAGATAACCCAGGGTGATGCATGCCTTCACTTTGGGATGAAAAGTCCAGCTCCCCCACGGCCAGGGTGCCTCTGTCTTTCTGTCTGTCTCTTTCTCATCCTCCAGCTCCTCCTTGGAACCCTCCACGTTCCTCCTCAGCCTCCACGCCTGCAGATTGCTGTGGCGTTGCTCACGGAGGCTGACAGCGTGGCCTAACTTTGTTGTCTTCACTTCTTGTCTCGGAGCAGAGCAGCACTTCCCAGACGTGATGCTGGGGGAAGAGTTTCTGAGCTTAAGTCTGGACCAGGTGTGCAGCTTGATATCCAGCGACAAGCTGACTGTCTCTTCAGAAGAGAAGGTACTGTACCACCCTCTGCTAAAACGTGAATCTCATAAACAACCTTTTAAACTAAAAAAGAAAAAAAAAAAAAAGGGAAGGCCCGTTATATTTTGAATCCCTTAAAGAAGTGACAGGAATGGTTCTAGTGACTGCACTGAGGCCGCCATGCCCAATTCTGAGACCTTATGTCCTTCAGTTCTTTCAGCCTTCATGGTAGCCCTGGGTGCAGGCACGGCTCCTGTCCCCATGTTACAGAAGAGATGCCTATCCAAGCTAGACTCTCCCTGTGCCTGGAAAAATCTCTTCGCTCCAGGAGCTAGAGTCTAGGGCAGGAAAAATTGCATGAACTCTAGGTAACAGATTAGGACGGTTCATACCTGATGTCTAGTTTATGTAAATTAGTTGTGAGACCTTGGGCACTTTGGCTTTCCCAGACACTCCCATCCCCTCACCGCCCCCCCAATGAGGACAGTGGTGTCAAGATAATCCAACAAGGGGTGATGAAATGGAATGATATGCTGGATTGAGTTCTTGATAGGAAGTCAGCATTAGCCAAGGCTATCTCTACTCTCTCAGTATGTGGTGTAGCCAAGGCTATCCCCTCCCTACCTCTATGTGGGGTTGGTTGCTTCTTCCTGTCTCCCAGGAGAACACTCACCATGTCCTCATGAACACACGACATACACTTATGAGTCTTGTCTGTTGTCCTGAGCTCTGAGGTGGGTTCCCACAATGCTGTGCAGCGTTTCATCCAGGCATTTTTTCATCCTTAGAGAGTCTCGATTTCTTTTCTTCCTAGATCCTCTTTGTCCACTCAGTATTCAAGTGTCAGGTCCTTTCCTGAGGAGATATTCAAGGGAAAGCTCACACAAAGGAGTTTATGTTGCAGACGATGTGTCCCACATCGCATGTCTAGAGGACGGAGTGAAATTTACAAATTGTTGCTTTTCTGGGAAAGTTTGGTTGAGAGGAAAAGCAGTTGTGTTTAGAACTGTGGGTCCTGGGCCCCCAGGACATTTGGCACAGCAAAGCAGACTCTGCCCTGGGCTTAGGGAGGCCTCTGCTGCTATTGGCACCATAGAAACATCTCCTTCAGAGAGAGCAGTATCTCTATGCCAGGCCACGGGTTCCTTCCAGCTGTATCTGCAGAAGCTGGGTGGACACTTGCACTTCTGCTTAAGCCTAGCTACAATCCTGTCTGGATTTTTCTGCCAGATTGTCACAACTGTGTTGTGTAGGTTATGTTAACTCGACACAAGCTAGAGTCATCTTGAAAGGAGGGAACCTCAATTTAAAAAATGTCTCCAGCTGGGCATGGTGGTGCATGCCTTTAATCCCAGCACTCAGGAGGCAGAGGCAGGCGGATCCCTGTGAGTTCGAGGCCAGCCTGGTCTACAAAGTGAGTCCAAGACAGCCAAGGCTACACAGAGAAACCCTGTCTCGAAAAAAAAAATCTCCATAAGATCTGGCTGTACAAAATTTTCTTTTATTTAAAATCCTTTTGTTGACTCTGTGAACTTCACACCATGCACTGCAATCCCCCTCATCTTCCTGTCCCTTCATATCTGCCCTCTGCCCTGTAACCTACAACCCTTGAAAAGAAAAACAAAACAAAACCCCGTCTCCTGGAAGCTGCTGTGTGTCATAGTTTGTCACACTCCTTTCCTTGCAAATGTTCATTGCAATGAGTCATTGGTCTGGTTCAAGGCCTCTGGCTCCCGCTACACCATCAGTACTGGATCCTCACCTGGTCTCCTTTCAGAGATGCTGTTGTTGCCCTGTGTCATGGAGATCCTGCCGTTTGGATCTGCAGGACTGGTCCCTTCACTTGCTTCAGTAGCTCATAGATGGGGTAGATGTTGGGGCCGGCCAACTCAAAATGTAGGGCATTTTCATAATTAGTCATTGACAGGAGAGATTGTGAGTGGTGCTATCCCTAGGCTGGTGGTCCTGGGTTCTATAAGAAAGCAGGTTGAGCAGCCACGAGGAACAAGTCAGTAAGCAACACCCCTCCATGGCCTCTGTGCCACCTCCCGCCTCCAGGTTCCTGCCCTGTTTGAGTTCCTGCCTTGGCTGCCCTCAGTGAACTGTGATTCAGGATGTGTTAGCTTTTATCTACTTAAGCCCTTTCCTTTCCAGCTTGCTTCTGGGGCATGGCTTTCTAGAATCCATGCCCATGTACCCTGCTCAGAGAGCACAGTGGGGCTGAGTCTGCTCTGGCAGGGTGGAGGGCATCATCGCTTCCTGAACACCACAGGCTTGGCACTCAGGAGAGCCTGGTCCCAGTCTGTGTTAGCGCTCAGTGTGACCCTGAGAACTCACCTTAACTATAAAATAAGAATTGCAAGAGCACCTCCCTCTGAGAGTCCCCATGAGGATTAGAAGGGACAGATAAAAAAAAAAAAACTAGTTCTCAGTAAATGCCATTTGTCAGCGCAGCTCTTACCTCAAAGGGAAGAAGACACAGTTTGTTCTGGAGCCAGATATGAGTGACCATGTCCCAGGAACACAGATCCAGGGTGCCCCAAATGCAGAAAAAGAAAGCCATAAATCAATACAGTTTTCAAATACTCTGGTGGGAACATCAGGTAGGTAGTTTGCAGCGAAGACTCAGATACTAGCTGATGACGTTCTTAGTCTTTGGGTTGGTAGACGCTAGAGGTCTGTTTATATATTCCAGAAGAATTTACCCAAGAGTCACAAGGATGTTAGATCACACACAGGCGGGCACAAAGTGGCTCTCAAAAGAAAGATTTACTTATTTGGTGTATGGGTGTTTTGCCAGCCGGTATGTCTGTGCACCATGTGTAGGCAATGCCCATGGAGGCCAGAAGAGGGCGATGGGCCCACCGGAGCCGCAGTACTACATCCTTGTGAGTCACCATGTAGGTGCTGCTAACCGAACCAGGCCCTCTGGAAGAGCAGCCCGGTGCTCTTGACTGCTGAGCCATCTCTCCAGCCTCAGGGACTGGTGGCTTAGGCTGAGATAGTCCAGGTTAATCGGCGTCTGCCTCTGCAACGTTTCAGCTTCTCCAAACCACTGAGGTTCTGGTCATTAGTTTGGAGATAGATATTCAGTGGTTCAATTTGGGGCAGCGGCTTTTCAGGCATGGCTGGCAGCTGATGCCACGGCAACACAGTCCTGTATTTTGAGGCATCATTGTTAGTGATAACACAACCAATGACCACAAAGTCATGATAGTGTCAGAACCTGCTCTTGAAGGTCGAGGTGGTTGAGCAGTTAAGGTGACAGACTGTTAGTAAACCGCGTCTTTCCCCAGGCAGGGGGGCATGGACTTATGTAAAGTGCTCTCATTATGTCATGTACGTAGGGATAAGATGCTCCTTTAAAGTACGGTTTAGAGCGCATTTATGTATGTTCAAATTGATGTGATTCTACACAATCGTTCCTGGAAACTGTCAGGGGACACCTTTCCTAAAGTGAATCATGATGCTTGGTTTTGATATCCTACCTGAGTAGATTTAGGGTGTTAATGAGCTGCAACCTCTGTGAGGGCTTTTCCTGGGAGGACTATCTGAGAGGAGAACCTACCCTGACTGTGGATGACATCATCCCTGTGGGCTGACAGACGGAAGAGTCTGGCTGGGTGCCCGCATCCATCACTCTCTGCTTCCTGGTCCATGGAGCTGTGAGCCAGCAGCCTTCCCCACCACAGGGGGCTGTACCCATTGTGGGCCAGAATAAATCCTTCCCCCTTAAGTAGATTCTTGTCGGATATTTTGTTGCGCAGGAAACTAGCAGAGAAGCTTGTCATTGCTTCAGTGGGTGCTCAGCCTTGGAGCTGATCAGTACTGGGATGTGAAGGAGTTTATACCATAGAGTGCTGCATGCAGTGCCCATTAGGCGGGGCTCTTGGTGGGGAGGAGTTGGAAAACTAGAGTGATGGTGAAAACGTAGACAATAAGAACTGTGTGTATGGAGCCGGGGGCGTGGTGGCGCACATCCTTAATCCCAGCACTCAGGGAGGCAGAGGCAGGTGGATTGCTGTGAGTTCGAGGCCAGCCTGGTCTACAAAGTGAGTCCAGGACAGCCAAGGCTACACAGAGAAACCCTGTCTTGAAAAAACCAAAAAGGAAAAACAGAAACAAAAACAAAAATGCTGTGTGTATGAAATTTTAGGGGGCCAAAGGACTGCATCAGGAACCAGGTTGTGAGACAGTCAGAGGATCTGACTGCTTTTTGTCTGTGTCCTGAGCGTTTGAGTGAAACTAAGTTGTGGGGAGGAGGCAATGCCAACACGGCAAAACATTCAGGCTGTGGCGTGGTGACTGCTCACTGCTTTTAGTCAGGTTTACAATGTGTGTGTGTGTGGGGGGGGGTGGAAGGGGAGAGAGAACAGAAATATGGGACCGTGTGTAGCGTGGCAGTAAAAGGAATATGGGTACAGCTAAACAGGTAGACAGCACAGACAAGACAGGTGTGGGCACAGTAGCTCTAACTGTTGAAAAGATTGGTTTAATTTAGCATGTGCCTCCCACACTTTGCAATCGGGACAGTAGGAAATTGCCTTAAGAGCAAATACCCCACCCATTGGAAGTCCAGGGTATAATAAAAATGCGTTTGGAAAAAAAAAACTGTCGGAAAAAGAATGCCTGAACCAAGACAACCTGGTGAAGCAGCGTTGCTTGAAAAGGCATTTATTTCCCAGGCTCAGCAACATAGGCACATGGACTATCGCTGTTGTCCAAGGGGCCAGCCAGGCGACATCATAAGTGGGCAGCCTACATGGCGCTGACCTTGGAGGCATCCAGGAGGTCAAAGGAAGGAAGGCTCCAGAAAGCTATCAAAGCCAAGTCACCTGTAGCAGGATCAGATTCCCTGTGTGGAACTCCCGAGCAGGCTGCTCATGAAGCTGAGAAGGTCAAGTCCAGGTTACGATGGGCATACCAGGACTGGAGGTACCGGAAAAGCTGGGCATTCACTGAGGGCAGGGGTTCCCTGCGTAGCCCTGGCTGTCCTGGAACTCCCTCTTGTAGACCAGGTAGGCCTGGAACTTGCAGAGACCCCCCAGGTTCTTTACCAGCCTCTCCTGCCCCTCTCTTTTGGGATGGGTTGTTTACTCTGGGACTTTACATATTGGATGCCCTGAGACTCAGGGATCAGGAATGGGAAGGTGTGCTTTATTGTAGAATGCTTGGGTGTTGACTTGACAAAGGGTAGACTTGGGTTGTTAACGTAAGTGGTTTAAGACCCACGTAGTCCTAGGGCATTAGTGAAGTAGACATTTGGGTGTGTCTAGAAGGCTTTCCCCCTGTTAGGATTAACTGGGTGGGGAAGACACACCCTGAACATGCAGGCATCATCCTGGTGGGCTAGGGGTCTCAGATGGAATAAAAAGGGGAAAAGGGAAATGGCAGCTGAGTACTAGCATCCGTTTTTCTCTGCTTTCTGGTCCATGGAGATGTGAGCAGGGAGCTCGTGCTCCAGCCACGGCAGCTTCAAGCAGCTCCTGCTGCGGTGCCTTCGCCGCCATAACAGACAGAATCTCAAGCCGTTAGCTGGACAAGCCGTTCCCGACTAAGTCATTTCTTATCAGGGTTGTGGTCACAGTGACATAAAAAGTTACTAACACAAATATTATCTCTGCATTCAATTGCCTTAGCTGAGTGAGGGTTATCAAGAAGTCGGGGTTGGGAGCTAGAAAGATGGCTCAGTAGTTAAGAGCACTGGATGGTTTCTTTGTTGTTGTTTTGTTTTTGTTTTTCATGAGGACCAGGGTTTGGTTCCCAGCACCCACATAGTGGCTCACAACATCTGTAACTCCAGTTCCAAGGAGTCTGATGTCCTTTCTTTCTTTCTTTCTTTCTTTCTTTCTTTCTTTCTTTCTTTCTTTCTTTCTTTCCTTCTTCCACCCTCCCTCCCTCTCTCCCTCCCTCTTCCCTCCCTCCCTCTGTCTCCCTTTTCCTTTCTTTCTATTCTTTTCCTCCTTTCTTTCTTTCTTTCTTTCTTTCTTTCTTTCTTTCTTTCTTTCTTTCTTTCTTTCTTTCTTTCTTTCTTTCCTTCCTTCCTTCCTTCCTTTCTTTCTTTCAACAAGTTCTTACTACGTGGCCCTGGCTGGCCTGGAGGATCTCCTTGCATGTCTGCACACCATGTGCATGCAGTACCTATGAAATCCAGCAGAGGGCACTGGATCCCCTGAAGCTGGAGTTACCTATGGCAGTGAACTGGCATGTCCCGGGTGCTGAGAAACCTGCTCAGGTTTGATGTAAGAGAAGCAACTGTTCTTAGCCACTGAGCCAAGTATTGCTGGAAGCAATGTAGCTTTAAAACTTCTGACAAGTGTTTGCTATGTGAATGTTAGTTCTTTATGTTTTGAGACTTGTGCCCCAGACATTATGATTCCTGTTTCCTGTAATTACACAGGCTGAAATAAGTGATCTCTGGCATATACAATAGCTCTTCCTTTCAACTTTGTTTCATAGTTTTTTTTTTAATGTATTTGAAGTAATGTTAGGGATCTTAAATTGAAATTCAGCTCTGTTCAGTCATAACAGCCATAGCAATCTCAACTGTGCTTATAACTACACAACCTGGGTTTGCCCAGATCTACACTCAAACAGTTACGTTAGCTATACTTTAGACTTACTTTCCCCCTGTAGCTCACAGGTTTCTTGTGAGTGCATTATAAAGTATAGCCAGGTTTCAGACATCAAAGTAGAAATTAACCCGCCCTTGGTGCAGTCAAGGAGACGTAGCCCTTTGCTGTCAGTGGCCAATGTATGCAGCAGCAGCTGGGTCAAGGTAGTTTGAGTTTTTGGAGCTAGAATGTTGCTAAAAATAAGCACCTTATCTCCTGCCGGAATATATCCACTTCGAGGTCCAAGGTGAGAGTTGTTTTCTAGACTGATATGAGGCTCTCAGGAGACAGTGAAAATTTTTTGCTGAATAAGTGAATAAAAGAGCCTTTCCCAGGCTTAGCATTTTCACTGGTTCAAGCAGATGACTTGTGTAGGATTTACCCTGTAGAGGTGTTTTAGGAAGGAAGGAAACATATGTGACATTACTTGGAGCACAGGAAATACTGTTCACCAAAAGACCCCACCAGTGCTGTGGTTAGAACCTCATTTGGCCACTGGTTGGATCAGTGGCTGACTCGGGTCCACCTCAGGGGATGCTGTGCCATGAGGATGTCAGCTGAGGGTAGACCTGGCCTAGGCCAGCTGACTGGCTTGATTTCAGGACCTCTTCATAGAAAAGACCAGGCATGTGGAGGTGGGGGTGGGATGGGTGGCACTAGAGGGCAGGCGGGGCATGGGCCGCTATTTAGTTTCTCTCTCCCCCACCAATTGCTTTTTTTTGTTGTTGTTGTTTAAAAGATTCCTGCTGCTTGGGCCTAGAGAGATGGCTTACAGGGTAAAATGCTCTTGTCCAGGCACGTTCAGATCTCAGAACACCTGTATCCAAGCTGGGCACAGCAGTGCGTGTCCATAACCCTGGTGCAGGGGGAGTGGAGACAGGAGGATCACAGGACCTTGCTGGCTGGGCATTCTAGCTGAAGCTAGGAGTTCCTGGTTCAGTGAGGCATCGAGCCTATCTCTAAAAGCAAATGGGAGGGTACTAAAAGGAGAAATGTGATTCCATTGTTTCTTCTCTATAGGTGCATGCACAGGTGAACACACTCCTACACATGTGCACGCACGCACACCATACACGCATACACAGACACACAGACACACACACATACACACCACACACACATGCACACATACACATGCACACACAGACACACAGATACACACACACCACATACACACACAGACATATACACACCATTCACACACAGACACACACACCCCGCATACACACAGACACACACGTACACACCACACACACACATGCACACACATGCACACACAGACACACAGACACACAGACACACACACCGCATACACACACAGACATATACATACCATTCACACACAGACACACACACCCCACATACACACAGACACACACGTACACACCACACACACATGCACACACAGACACACACAGACACACAGACACACACACACACACACCGCATACATACACACAGACACACACACATACCCCTTCCCACCCACATACACACACCTGTCAGAGCCGTACATTATCACTACTTCTTTGGGTAGACTTCCACACCTCTCCACAACATGACAGAGCCAACACAAAGACAAAGACCCTCCTGGGCTCTCTTACATGGTGGGTGTAGCGGGTCAAGTCTAAGCCTGTAAGCAATATGGTTGTTGCATTCCTCCGTCAGAGGCTCTGGCCATAGGTACCCTTGAAAGCACAAAGGCAGGACAGCAAAAAAAGGAAGAGAGATTTGTCAGCACCCCCTGAGTTCCAGTGCAGTGTGCCAGTGCGTTTCTGCGAGGCTCAGCAAATCAATCGGTGCCACTGAATCTTGGTTTCCTGCAGCTCAGTTATCCCATGCCAGCTTATGAAACATGAATGTGCTGACTGGATTGATGTCAGTCTGACACAAGCTAGGGTCATCTGGGAAGAGGGAAGCTCAACTGAGAAAATGCCCCCACCAGACTGGCCTGTGGGAGACTCTGTGGTATACTGTCTTGATTGGCGATTGATGAGGGAGGGCCCAGCTCACAGTGGATGGTGCCACCAGTTGGCAGGTGGTCCTGGGTGCTATAGAAAGCAGGCTGAGTGAGCTGTGGGGAGCAAGCCAAGAGGCAGTGATCATACAGGCTCCTACCTTGAGTTCCTCCCCTGACTTCTCTGGATGATGAGCTGTGAGCCGCGTCCCTTCCCTTCCCCAGCTGCTCATGGCTATGTGATTTATCTCAACATTGGAAACCCTGACTAGACAATGAGGCTTTCCATAGACAACCATCAATGGACACTGGTGGGGGAATTGCTTGCAGTTTAGACGTGGGTCAGAAAGAAGCTGGTTAAGTCTCTTAAGACTTATGTTTTCATGAGAACTCCAGGCTAGATTTTCTCTATATTATAAAAAATATGTGCTGTACTGCATTTCAAGGGCCTAACAGTGATATTTCATTTTCTGGGAGAAACTGGAGCAATGTCTCCAGGGTGTTAGTACTACATGGTCTTCTCTCTGAATTCCTGGGACCCAGGCTGCTGGTGTGGGATGCAGGCTGCTGGTGAGGGATGCAGGCTGCTAGAGAGGGATGCAGGCTGCTGGTGTGGGATGCAGGCTGCTGGTGAGGGATGCAGGCTACTGGTGAGGGATGCAGGCTGCTGGAGAGGGATGCAGGCTGCTGGTGTGGGATGCAGGCTGCTGGTGTGGGATGCAGGCTGCTGGTGAGGGATGCAGGCTGCTGATGTGGGATGAGGGCTGCTGGAGAGGGATGCAGGCTCCTGGTGTGGGATGCAGGCTGCTGTTGTGGGATGCAGGCTGCTGTTGTGGGATGCAGGCTGCTGGTGAGGGATGCAGGCTGCTGATGTGGGATGAGGGCTGCTGGTGTGGGATGCGGGCTCCTGGTGTGGGATGCAGGCTGCTGTTGTGGGATGCAGGCTGCTGTTGTGGGATGCAGGCTGCTGTTGTGGGATGCAGGCTGCTGTTGTGGGATGCAGGCTCCTGGTGTGGGATGCAGGCTGCTGTTGTGGGATGCAGGCTGCTGTTGTGGGATGCAGGCTGCTGGTGAGGGATGCAGGCTGCTGGTGTGGGATGAGGGCTGCTGGTGTGGGATGAGGGCTGCTGGTGTGGGACACAGGAGCTTGGTGTGGGATTCAGGCTGCTGGTGAGGGACTTGGGCTGCTGGTGTGGGGCACAAGCTGCTGGTGAGGGATGCAGGCTGCAGGTGAGGGATGCAGGCTCTAGAGCCTTGGCTGGCAGGCTGGACTTGATTTCCATGAAGACATTACCTTATGTGACCGAGCAGGTGAACCTTACTGCTTAGGGTCATCTGTTGGAAGCCCTGCTGTGCTCTGAGGTCTGTGGCCTGAGACAGTGATCTCATCCCCTTAGCATTGTTTTTTGATGTTGTTAATATGTGTTAGTTATATTTAATAATAACTTTCGTTATGGCATTTTCATACATTTTTTTTTCTTGAACTCTTTCCCAAAACACCAACTGCAATGAAATGAAGTGAGTCAAAGCTCATGACGTATTGTCTTCATAACAACATCACCTTAGAACTGGATCACTTGGCCCTTTCTCTTCTTATCGCCTCCCAGTTCAAAATGCGTGCATCTCTTAATAGCCAGCATCCTCTTAGATCTGCAGTTGGGCTCAACACACTCCAGTCTCAGCACAATCTTCTTTGTAGTTTTTGCCTTTTTGTGGAAAATAGGCTTAGTCTGCCCACCATAGCCACTCTGTTTCCTGTCATAACGCTGCTTTCCCTGAGCATATAAAGAATCCTTGCCCTTCTTGTACTGTGTCACTTTGTGGGGCTGGTGCTTGCCACATTCCTTGCACAATGTCCGGCGGGTCTTAGGAACATTCACCATGTTGGCGGGAGCGTTATCGGCTAAGAAAGCTCATACATGTTTTATAACATATTTCAATAACATTCACTCCTCTGTAACCCTCTCTTGTCCCCTCACATTCCCACTGATCTTCTTCCTCTTCCCAACTGGTAATCCTACTGTGTGTGTGAGAGAGAGATGGGGGGAGGGGGAGGGAATATGTGTGTGTGTGTGAGAGAGGGAGGGAGGGAGGAGGAGAGTGAGAGGGAGGGAGAGAGAGTGTGTGTGTGTGTGAGAGAGAGAGCAAGAGAGAGACAGAGGGAGGGATAGAGGGAGGAAGGTATGGAGGGAGGAGAGGGAGAGGGAGAGAGAGGAGAGAGAGAGAGAGAGAGAGAGAGAGAGAGAGAGAGAGAGAGAGAGAGAGAGAGAGACTCAGTGAGTTTTATGAGGGTTGTTCACAGGTGAATGGGTGAGGACTTTCTTATAGGAGTGCAGGCTCCTTGCCAGTGGCTGCACCACTGAAGAAAATGCCCACGAACCATTAACTGTATATAAATCATCATGAGCCCCTCCTCAAATAGTTGTGTGCAGATCCTGTACGTGTAATCGCAGTGCTATGAGTGTACGAGTGCAGCAGCCATGTCATACCTCGATGTAGGTATAAGAGTTCATCTATTTTAACTTGGCCTCAATCTTGCTATGTAGCAAGGATAGCCTTGAATTCTGGATCACTCTGTCTCCACCCTCTGAGTGCTGAGACTACAGGTGCACCATGTGCCTGGTCTATGCAGTGTTGGGGATGGAATCTAGGACTACTTGTTGCTAGGCAAACACTGTACCAATCAAGCTATAGTAGCCCCTGTGCTGTTGGTTTAACCATTACTGATGCTCACAGTGACTTGCATGACAGACAACCAAAGCTCATGCAGCAACCGAATGCATAAGCAACAGAGCCGTGTGAGTGGAGACAGGGCGTTTGTCTCTGCTCCTCTGCGCTGTGCCACTCTGTCAGAGGATACAGAGACAAGCCACTCTAGCCATTCCTGTCCAAGAACTCTGTGGTGCGCAGGTAGACCAAAAGCCTGTGCCCAGAATATCTGGACCAAAGAGGTAGTTTGTGATGGTCCGTGCTCATAGAGAATACCTGGAAATATTTTATCCCAGATTGCTGACCAGGACAGCAGAATATAAACCAGCAGATATAAATGCAGTGTATCTCAATATTAAAAAAAAAAAATCAAACACAGGAAAAACCAACTAGGAAGAGCTGTGGTCTCTTAACCAGGTTTCATCTAAAATCCAAGCAGAAGTGGCCCATGGCTTTCTAAAGTAATTTAAGCTTGTTGTACAAAAATATGAATGCTAGTAAATTCAATAATAAAAGGGAACTTTTGATTAAAACTACAAACGAAACTGGCTTTTAGAGACATTAGGAACATTTTTTCAAATCATTTAACAATATCTAAATGACATTCCAAGATTTAGACAAACTTACCTAGTCTATGTGAAAATTAATCTTGAGATACCAATGGGGCAGAGTGACTTTTTTTTTCTTTTTTTATAATTTATTTATTTATTATTATGTATACACTGCTCTGCTTGCATGTACTCCTGCAAGCCAGAAGAGGGTGCCATATCACATTACAGATGGTTATGAGCCACCATATGGTTGCTGGGAATTGAACTCAGGACCTTTGGAAGAGCAGGTGGCGCTCTTAACCACTGAGCCATCTCTCCAGCTCCCCAGAGTGACTTTTTAAAGGGCTATATAACAACTTCCTATCAGAGCAACGTGAAGAAAAACAAGGAGAAGAATGGAGAGAGCAACCTGGCCTGGAAGACACCCCCACCCCCACTCACAGTCCCCCACCCACACCCACAGTTACTCACAGTTACCCACAGTTACTCACAGTTACCCACATAGTTACCCACACAGTCACTCACACAGTCACCCATACCCACAGTCACCCACACAGTCACCCACACAGTCACCCACACAGTCACTCACACAGTCACCCATACCCACAGTCACCTACACAGTTACCCACAGTTACTCACACAGTCACCCACACAGTTACTCATACCCACAGTCACCCACACTGTCACCCACACAGTCACCCACACAGTCACCCACACAGTTACCCACACCCACAGTTATCTACACAGTTACCCACGCTGACTTTGCCACTGCGTAAAGGTGGTGCAGGGGAGTGGCGCGACAAGAGTTCACTATGGATGGTTAGTTGTTTACAAAGACATGAAAAGTAAATCTCCACACTGTTCCCTTGTACTGTCTACCTTGTGGTGTACTGCTCTGTAGGGCGCCCAGGAATCCTGCTACACTCTGTCCAGTTTTAGGTTGACTTCCTTAAGGAAAACAAAATTAACCCATTGCTTAAAAACATCCTCAAAATGGCTTATTGAGAGTGGGAGGATTAATTTTCACCAGGGGTAAGCTCCTCAATTGGTTTTCCAGCACCAAGTGGTCAGCCCTGAAATCACAGATGTACAAGCCACACTAAACGGATACAGTAGATTGTATATGTGTATATAATATATGTGTAAGTATATATATGCATATATATTAACAGAAAGAGGCCATCAATTTGAAAGGGAGGAGGGAAAAGGAAGGGAGAAAATGATGGAAATATATTTTAATTAATAAAAAACTAAGAAAAGAAAACCTGGCCAGTCTTATTTCAGAGGCTCCCAATTTAAAAGCGTGGCAGTAGGCTTTGCAAATGCCCTTGCCCTGTGTCTGTCCTGGGGTGATGTCCTGGGTTAGTGTGGAGGGCTATAATTAGCGTTACAGCCTTCAGGACTTGGCTCCCAGCTCCGTAGCTGGCTCAAGGTTCCCGGCTGTCGGGCCTGAGATACACTAGTGCACAGCACTCAAACGTAGGGTTTTGGCTTCGAAGTCCAATGGCACCTGGGGCTCCTCCCCTGTGGTAGTGTGGCTTTGCGAACTTGTTACTCTAAGTCTGTTTGACCATCTCTAAAACATGAGTCATGACACCTCTGTGTGGAATAAATGAGGTTATGCATGTAAGCTGTTATTGGTCAAAATCCTCCAATCCTGATTAACAAATCAGATCCACGGGCAGGAACCTAGTTTTTTCTTTGATATTGTTTAATTAACTTCTAGTTCCTATTGTGAGAATCACTTTACCAAGGTATGAAACTGCCTAGTGGTCTTGAATTCTTTTTTGTTTGTCTGTTTTGTTTTATTATTTGCTTTGCTTTGTTTATTATTTTTTTTATTTTTTATTTTTTTGAGATAGGGTTTCTCTGTGTAACCTTGGCTGTCCTGGACTCACTTTGTAGACCAGGCTGGCCTTGAACTCACAGAGATCCACCTGCCTCTGCCTCCCTGAGTGGTGGGATGACAGGTGTGAGCCATGGTGCCTGGCTTCATTGTTCATTTTGAAAGCTAGCATCAGCACCCACTACCCCGACCCCCCTTTACTTGAGGTAGTCACGTCCAGCCTGACTTGGCTGCCTGTGTAACCAAACTGGGGGTGGGGAGCCAGCCAGTGTTTCTGGCCAGGGCTTATTAGGCCAGGCCCTAGAACAATAGAAACTATGCCTCAGCTCCTTTGCTCCTATAGCATCCAAGAAAGTGGCTCGGCAGCGTAAGTCAGTGAGGAATGGCTCTGTTTCTTTGGGACAAGACCCCAGGTGTGGGCAGCTGAGTGTTCCATCGGGGAACCCCATGAAATGTTGTCATCCAGGAAGCATCCTCCATCCCTTTGCTGAAGCCTTGGGTCTCTGCTTAGCTTCTACTGCATAAAGGATTTAATCTTCCCTGTTCTGGGCAGATTGAGTATCTCAGGCGCTGTGCCGTGTGACTCTCATCTCTGCTGAACACAGAGCAGCCAGGAGTCTGAATGACCGTGGCACTGTTCCAGTGAAATTTTATTTACAAAACAGGTGCAGGCTGGATTTGGCCTGTGTGCTGTACTTTGCCAAGCCCGGCTAGCGGACACTTGAGAGGCAGTTGAGACTCATGGGAAACAGGAACACCACAGCTGTGGGTTTGAGGGGACCACACACCTGCCTCTTTGCAGGTCTGGACTGAACAAGTCAGTAAAGGGCGTGGACTCAGTTGGCTTACCATGAGGACTCAGGAGGATGACGTCTGTGAGGCCTTCATGGGTTAGCTGTTGGGGATGGCTCCAAGTCCACTCAGGGCTAAAGCTATTTGGATGTTTATTTGCTGGCTTGCTTTCAAGCATGAAGCCCAAACGAAAGAGCTATGCGGTCTTTGCGGAGGTTGGTGCTGTTGCTGTGGATTTCACAGTTGAGTAGGTAAACAGCAGCAGAGCGGAGTTGGCTAGGCTGGTCCAGCCCACGGCGAGATAACGTCAAATAACAGCAGCCGTGGGTTTCCACCTTTTAAAGCAAAGATTGTGCGGCTCGGTGGGGAGAGCAGGAACCGTGGCTCAGCTCTCGCTACCCAAGGCCCTTGTTCCTCGGCGAAGCTTTGTCACGCAGCCACCGCTGTCACACTGTACGGCACGGGGGCATGAGACAGATGGTGCAGGTCTCATTCCTGTAGAAGTTCACAGTCAGGGAGAAGGGAGTAAGAAGAGGTGTGGGTAAGCATGCAAGGCAGGAGGGGAGGCGACAGCCCACCACCTCCCTCCCTCCAAGACGCCAGCTCTCCTCCCAACCCTCCTTTCTGCTCCAGCCTGGCCTGGTGCCACTGCCTCCTCACAGGCTTCCTCTGAACCCACTCACTCACTCGTTCACTGACAAGAGTGTCTGAGTGCATATTATGCACAGGAAGCACTGCTGGTGTCAAAGGGACAGAACTGCCAAGTTTATGACTTAAAACACGCAGGAAGGATTCCTGTGATATTTGTGTACTT
This sequence comes from Acomys minous, assembly GCF_964271855.1. Taxonomy (NCBI): domain Eukaryota; kingdom Metazoa; phylum Chordata; class Mammalia; order Rodentia; family Muridae; genus Acomys; species Acomys minous. Next base: position 37,459,040 of record NC_140490.1, read on the forward strand.
ACGGTTAACATACAGCTTATGACATTCAGAAACAAAAAACACTGGACACGTGTGCCGTTCATTTTCTTGAGTTCTGTCCTGTTCTGTTTTGTTTTTGTTTTTTAAAATGAAATTCTTGGCTGGAGAGACGGCTCAGTGGTTGATTGGGAGCACTGACTGCTCTGGTAGGGGACCTGGGTTTGAGTCCCAGCATCCACAAAGTGGCTTACAGCCATCTGTAACTCCAGTTCCAAGGGAGACGATGCCCTCTTCTTACCTCTGTGGTTATCTGCACTCCCGCGGATAACACACAAATAAAAATAAATCTTAAAAAAAAAAAAATACAAGTTTAATGGGTAGGTGTGGTAGTACATGCCTTAAACTTGTCTGTAGTTTTCTGTAGTTCAAGGCCGGCTTGGTCTATGCAGGACAGCCAGGACTACACAGAGAGGCCTTGTCTCAAAAACCAAAACCAAAAAACACAAACCAAACCAAAACAACAACAACAACAACAAACCTCAAGACAAACAAAAAACTTAAAAAAAAACCATATTTATCCTGATCTAGGTAATAAATTTAGTAAGCAGGTTGTATCTGTCAGAGTGTGCCTTGTAAGGAATGTCACCCGTAGCATGACTCTGAGAATGGAATTCTTGTTCCACAGGCAACTTTTGATGTTAACATTCCCTGATGACCTTCGCTGAGTCCGTTCCTATAGTGGTGCTTGCAAAAATAGTTTTCTTAATTCTGTCATTCTCCTACACTTAATGTTATAGCCAGGTTTTGTTTGTTTGTTTTGTTTTGTTTTGTTTTTAACAGAAGAGTCCTTCTTTTACTTCCTGAAGTGTCCGTGGCTCCTGGATCCGAATTTTATTTACTGTGCTAGGATCTTTTACTGTATTTTGAGAAGTAAGATTGTTTGACATTGAGGTAGAGTTTGGAAAACACTGGAATATACTTGTTGGGTATACAATTTGATTAACTTTAAAGAGGTCACTGGATCCCCTGGAACTAGAGATGGCTGTGAGCTGCCATGTGGGTGCTGGGACTTGAACCCGAGTCCTTGTAAGCACAAGTGCTCTTAACCGCTGAGCTCTCTCTCCAGCCCATTTTATTCTCTTTAACAGCAAAGCCAATTTTTCACCAGTGGTCTTCAGGTTGTTTTTAAAAAAAATATATATTTTATTAATTTATTCATATTACATCTCAATTGTTATCCCATCCCTTCTATCCTCCCATTCCTCCCTCCCTCCCATTCTCCCCTTACTCCCCTCCCCTATGACTGTGACTGAGGGGGACCTCCTCCCCCTGTATATGCTCATAAAGGTTGTTCTTTTTAGACTTCCCACTGTGTTAATGCCGCAGCTGACACCTCAGACACATGCTCTTGCCCACATGAGTGATCCTTTTGGCAAGCTTTTGCTCTAGAAGGGGTATTTTTTGACCAAATATGTCAAATATTTTGACCAAATATTTTTTGACGTCACATATGTCCAGCTGTACTGGCTCTGCCACACCCCCCGCGCCCCCTCCAAAGGTAAATGTATCCACTTCCATTAAGATGACTGGTTGGCTCAGCCTCTCAGGTCTGGATTTTGCCAGTCTGTGTGCGCAGTGCTGTGGAATTTGATTTTGGACTTAACCCCTGTGCAAAGCAAAACCGCAGCCTCTCCTTTGGGTCCCAGGTTCGCCAGCTTTGATTTGCACAGCAGTGCAATCTTTCCTCAAAAGAGAAGAAAGATGTTTTGTCTTCTGGCATTCAATGTCACTTTCATCATCATAGCCACTTCAGGCAGTGGGTAACCTTGCCAGCATTCTATATTATCTGGGGATTAAATGAGGGAGGAAACTGCCCCCCCCCAGGACTTCTCTCCCCCTCCCCCAGGACTTCTTCCCTCCCCCCCCCCCCCCAGAACTTACATATCTAGTTTACAGTTACAACTCTGCCTTTTTTGCTTGTTCGGTTAGGTTCAGTTTTTGGTTTTGTTTTGTTTTCAAGACAGGGTTTCTCTGTGCAGCCTTGGCTGTCCTGGAATGGAATTGTAGACCAGGCTGGCCTCGAACTCACAGAGATCCTCCTGCTTCTTGCTTCCTGAGTGCTGGGATTACAGGTGTGCACCATCACGCCTGGCACCACTTTGCATTTCTATCCTAAATGACTGACCATCAGAACTTACTTTAGTATGACCCATGACTGCACATGTGGCGTGGCAGGCTTATCATTTTCCATGTGTGTTCTCTGAGAGGCCATCTCTTTTTATTTCATCCTAAATATCAAGTCTTAGATTATGTCCCTGTGTGGATGACTGGCAACCTTTTTTTTTTTCCTTCCTGGTTTGTGACTTGAGGCGGTGGCTTTCAAGCATTCTCTTTTCTTCCCAGGTGTTTGAAGCTGTGATTTCATGGATCAATTATGAGAAGGAGACTCGCTTAGACCACATGGCAAAGCTGATGGAGCACGTCCGGCTCCCTCTCTTACCGAGGGATTACCTGGTCCAGGTCAGTGTTTGCAAGTCCGCCCGCCCGGCTGGAGGAGCACAGAGGCCACTCTGGCCGGGAGGTGTAGCTGAGGCATTTCCTGAGTCTCGGGGAGGGATGGAGGTTGTCAGCTCCCTGTGCTGAGTGGGAAGTGTGGCTGTGGAATGTGAAGATTTGAGCAGGGGATGTGGACTTTCTGTCAAGGCTCTGCCCAGCAGCTTTAGTTACCAGCCTTACTGTCTCTCGGTCAGATGGGGCAGTAGATCTAAGAAGAGCTGTTGTAGGGACCAAGGAACCCTGAGATCTGGGCCAGCAGTCAGGAGGAGCCGGCATGAGCTGGTTTTCCCTTGGAAAAACAGAGAAAGAAGAATCATTCCTTTGATGCCTCCATGTTCCCTTTCTGCTGTGATCTTAGGCAACACGAAGTCCAGGTCAGGCGTGAAAACCAGCTCTTCATACATGCATAGGGTGCAGAGTCTACTTCCTCTGAGAGAAAGAGAAATTAAGGACTCTGTGGTTTAATCCTTATAACTGCCCTCTGAGGCAGTGATTGTGGGCTTCTTGATGTCAGCCCTCTTTCCACATGGCTCTGAAGCACACAGTTCTGTGACCTGCCACCTTTAATAACCTCTGTCTTGTTTACACACGGGATGGTTTATTTTGTGCAGTAAATGGCGTTGGACATTCTTGCAAATGTTCCAATGTGTGGCTTTAAGTCTCCTGGTGTGTGATGCCTTTTACAGGTGCTTAGGAATATCCCAGAAGCCCATGGAGTGCTGCCACCTGGTGGCCACAGGTCTCCTCCTCTCATCTGCCTGAGTTACCAGTGTTACTGTCCACCCCTTTCTGTCCTCATGGAAACTGACCAGCTGGAATGGGTGGGTGCCCAAGGGACTGGGTTCCGCAGAAAGCTAAGGAAGCTTCTGAGGCTCCCATAATGGAAACTTACCAATGACATGGGCTCATTCTGGTTTACCCCAGGAAAGTCAGGTTTGGGTACGGAAAGAGGGTCAGAGATGATGGCCTGAGAAAGTTATGACCCTCTGTTAAAAAGGAGCGTTATCAATCAGGCCTCATGAGGTGGACTCCCCTAGGACAGGGCACTTACTTATCATTTATTTGGCCTTGAAACTTAAAGTATGATGAAGATATTTATATACTTGGGGGTGCTTTTCTAATCAACCACTCTACCTCCCAAGTAAATGAGACAGAGGCTTCTAAGGTTTATTAATAAGCTTCAAGCACCATAGCTGGTCAGTTATCCATTTACACTAATCCTCTATGCTAATCTTGCTATTTCCTAGCCATGTGTTAGTCACCATGTTGGTCCCGCCTGGGCTGTTTCTCTTCCATCAGGCCACGTACTTTCGCTCTCTTTCTCTTTCTTCTTCTCTCTGCCTTCCTCTCTCCCTACCTTGTGAAGCCTACCTGAGGCCCCAAGACTAGGAATGGAAGCTTTGCCTACTCTCTCACCCAGCTATAGGCTGTCCAGATTTTTTATTAACCAGTCAGAGACAATTGGGGAGCAAAGTTTACACAACATTGATCAATGTGCGTGATCAATGTGCTCTTGTCTGGACTGTAACCAGATCTCAGGGCCAGACGTCAGCATTAGAATACACAGAACAGCAGACTAACCCCCAACACGTCTCCATTTTTGTCTAAAGAAAAAGACTTTTTCTCTTACAATAATTAACTATATACAGTAAGAACAATTATGAAACAACTGTGAAAACTTATCATGTAAGAATCACATTCACAATGTCTAGTCCATTTGTATTTGAAAACTTAGGAGAAAGTACTCTACTATCTGTCCTATCTTGGTGAGTTCAGAGTTTTGTACTTAAATCATTTTCTGTCATAGCTTGCATTTATCAATCTAAAAATCTACTTAGACCCAAAAATATAATTTTAAAACATATTCTTAAATCCTAAACAACTCAAGCTTAATTGTGAGACTATAACTATCTAGTCTTCGAACCCACCAGAGATCTCAGAAGGCTAAGGATTACCTGAGTAAACAGGGAGTGCAGAGCAAACAGCTTCCTAAATATAGAAATGACAGAGGCAGCTGGCTGCTTGGACAGTTGCTCACGTTTTCTCTGCTATGTTGGAGCATCATCTTCAGTCTCTGGCACAGTATACGACAGACCCTTTGTGAAGCAGGAATTATGAAGGATTGCCTGCCTGGTCTTGATAAAGCTCAGCAGTCAACTTCCCTGCACAGTTTTCTTAAGTTTGGACAGCACGTTCTCTGCAGCTGAAGCAAGGGCAGTTTCTTGCCCCATGGCTAGCTTGCTGCACTTGAAACAAACTCCACATGGAGGTTCTTATTTGCCCATTATCTTCTTTGAAGTACAGTGGGGGTGATGCCAAGAGCTGACATGTATCACTGTCAAAAAAAGCTCATTGTTAATAGAACATCTTAAATGTCATATTCTGTGGATCTCCGAGGTTTTTAAAGACCATCTATTTATTTATAGTATATCTGAACAGGTTAACATGGCTCACTGGTGGTGTACTTTTAAACAACTATTTTTATTTTGGGCTCCTTATATCTTTTTCTCCCTACTCCACCCCAATCCCTTCCAACACCCCAATACCAGGTAGGGGAGAAGGAAGCTAGTGGGGAGAGGGGGCATAGATTTCCGTACCTGCTTCCTGATGTTTAGGGTCGCCAAGTTCCTTGGTGCAAGTCCAACCTTCATTCAGAATATTTCCAACTTTTTCTCATCAAACTGCATCAACAGCAACCAGGAGCAGCAGGGAGGAATCACCAGCAGCCTTCTTTTTTCTCAGAGCCCCCGGTCTTTCAGTCTCTCTCTCTCTGAGTCTCTCTCTCTCTCTCTGGGTCTGGGTCTGGCTTTTATCCCCACTGACAAAGACCACACTCTCCACACGAGGTAGTTCCTAGCTGACAAACATCACATGCCTTCTCAGGAGGCAGTTATCAGCTGTGGACAAACTGGAGCAGTTCCCATATCCTACACCTGGGATTAAAACAAAAACATGTTAACATATAAACCAAAACTTCCACAACACTCACTTCCAGCTGCTTACTATTTGTTCAACCTAGGAAACATTTCTCATGTCTCAGCCAGTCTCAGAGCTGTTCCCATGGAGAGGGATCAGTTCTAATGTTTCCTGTTTTGTTGGTCTTCTTGATTTCTTTCTTCCTGCTTGTAGCCAAGATCTTCAGGAGGGCTCCCCTGGTCATATCTAATTTTTATTAATCTTGATGGAATCCATACTTTCTCTTTTCTGGTGGAAACATATGCAAAGCCTTTTCCCCAGTGTAACACATTTCCTTCCCTCCATTTGGAAGTTAGGACATCCATGGGCTGACCTAATTCAACAGTCCTTTTTAAAATCCAGGTTTTTGTTTTGTTTTGTTTTTGTTTTTTTTTGTTTTTGGTTTATTTGAAGCTATGTTACTTGTCTTATTGATATTTTAAAAATTTAAAGTCAATGAATCATTATTTAATCTATCTCTGGGAGATCTCATGTTTTCCTTCTGTTCTATGGAAGTTGTCTTTGAAGTCCTATTAAATTTCTCCATAATTGCTTGTCCTGTAGGATTGTAAGAAATACCTGTAACATGTTCTATATATCACAATGTCTAAAAAATGGTTGTATTTTATTGGATACATACATTGAAGCATGGTCAGCTTCAGTTTGTAAAGACATTTCTAAGGTAGCCGCCATCTCTAATAAATGTATAATCTCAGAATCCCCTTTTTTCAGAATTCAAGGCAAAAGCCCATTGGGATTCTGAATAGGAATCTGTGACATGGTGCACAGTTTTTAGTTTTCCAAACTCTGTAAAATGAACCATGGAAGGTATTGTATGACATTTCTCCAAGGTAACATTATTAAACAGAATCTGTATTTTTAATTCAGTGTATAGACCTTTATCTAGTAATTGATCCTTTACAACATAAAGATAACATCTAGTCTTACGACGGTCATAGCTGAACCTTCTTTATTCAGCATCTTCACGGACTGCCTTCTGTAATTCCCTTAGGCCTTTGTGGACCTCTCTCATCTGGAACCAAGTTTTTGTTTTTGTTTTTTTGCGGTTACTCTAGCAGCCTTCAGTCTTCACAGTTACTAACAGTTACCCAGCTCTTAGCAGGCATTTAAAAAACAGCATGCAAACGTATACCATGTAATTCTGTGATAAAACATATGGCATGCTCTTGATAGCCTTGATCATTCTTGTTATAAGTTTGTTTTATATGTGAGTGCTTTGCCTGCATGAGCGTCTGTGTACCATGTGTGTATGGCGCTCATGAAGGCTGGAAAAGGGCACTGGATTCCCTGGAGTTACAGACAGTTGTGAGCCACCTAATGGGTGCTGGGAATGGGACCCGGGTCCTTTGGGAGAGCCGCCAGTGCTCAGGCCTCATTCCGGGCACTCTTAAGTGCACAGCTCAGTGGCATTAGTGTCCCTCTGCACACCATCGCCATGTGTGCTTCTGAAGCCTGCTTATCTGTAGCTGAACCCACGAGCACTAACTCCCAGGGGGCTTCTACCTCAAGGGACCAGCTGCCTGAGCATCGATAGCCTCACCCCACTTTCTCTTGAATCCTAAACATTTATGATTTGTCCCAACCTAGTTCCATCCCCAGCTGGGAGGGTGAGAGAAACCCAGATTGTGTCTGGGGGGGGGAAAAAGAGGCTTCCGGAGGCAAAGGCCTTGCTTCATCAACCCACCTTTCCTGCCAGCTCCAAAGCCGCCAGAAGATGATGGCCCCAGCTGTGTGTTCATTCCTCGGGACTGATGGGGCCCAGGAGACACCTGGCTGGGCCTTCCCTCTACATGGCTGGCTCGAGGGCTCAGCAATTCCAGTTCCTCACTCGGCAGCTGAGCTTGACTGGCTCAGGTTAGGAGCCGTGTAGTGTTCATCAGTGTCTTCCTCTGAGCTAGCGCCTCAAAACCAAACTACGGGGTTTGTGCCTGTGATACACCCATTTTATAGATGAGGAAATTGAGGATCAGGGCTCCATCCTATGGGGTGGAACAGGGACTTTGTGTTCATAACTCCATGAGTCTGAGATGGTGTGGTAGAGAAGGCGATGAGTGAGAGAGAGTTGAGAATGACCCAGCCTGGGGAGAGCCTAGGGAACCATGGTCCCGCTCTGCTGTGGGGGTCACCTGTGGACTCTTACCCCCCCCCAGACAGTGGAGGAGGAAGCTTTGATAAAGAATAACAACACCTGTAAGGATTTCCTCATCGAAGCCATGAAGTACCACCTGCTGCCCATGGACCAGCGGCTCTTGATCAAGAACCCCAGGACCAAGCCCCGGACTCCAGTCAGCCTGCCCAAGGTAAACCCCAGCTCGGCCTCTGCCAAGGCTAGCACTGTCCACCCGGCCCTTTCACTTCAGCCCCAGCTCTTTCTGGGTCACGGTTGCATTTGTGACCCGAGAGAGAGATCTGTTGGGTCCTTGTGAATTTGTTAGTACCTCTGCCTGCTGAGAACGGGCTTTGCTTAGACATGCAGGGTGGCCACAGCTGTGTCAGGGAGCTTTGGGCACAGGTGGGCTCTTCCCTCTCCTCTCATTCCACACCATGCTGTGTGTGCTGTTTCCAGAGAGGCAGCGCCCCCCCTGGCCTGCTGTACTGCAGGAGTCCAGGACAGTCCCAGTCTGATGCCTTTCCTCACTCCTGGGAAGGGATATGTCAGCCGGGGCTGACAGAGCAGACACCAGGCCTCACAGACAGTGGAGCAGGGTGGGAAGTGGGGTAATGAAAATCCTGCGAAATGGAGGAGGGGCCCGAAGAGAGGAAGGTGCTAGGGGTTCCCGGGTAGCCAGAGGGATGCTGATCTGTCTGGTCTTCATGAGAGCATCAGTAAGATGAGGCGTGTGGCTCTGGTAGTCCCTCAGGCTTGGCAGGAGTTTTTCCACTCTCCTAACATATGGATGTGGGTGGGGTAGGTGGGAAAGTCTCAGTCAATCCCCGCCTGCTGGGAAGGGGGGCAGGAATGAGTCACATTGCCCATTGACTACACAGCAGGGTGTTACCAGAAAGTGTTTAGACTCTACTGTGCCATGGTCCTCCCTCACTCCTTCTCCTCCTCCTTCCATCTCCGCTGACTACTGCTCTCCTCCTTGCCTGCTGCTTCTGGGAAGGTCTTGTTGCTGGAGAAACAGGTCATTGCCCAATGCCGACCACTTGATTTCTCTGAGATTGGCAGCCCCTAGCCCTCTGGATCATGCGGGGTATGGTGGATGCAGTGTGCTCATATGTCACAAAACTTTCAGATAGTGCAAAGCAGCTTGGTCTTTATGAAGTCCCTATCACGTGTCAGGCACCCGGCTGAGGGGATGGGGCTGTCTTTACTGTTGATATGATGAAACGTCATGACCAGCTGCAGCGTGGGGAAGAATGGGCTTGTGTGGTTTGTGCTTCCAAATTGTGGTCCGTTGTCAAAGGACGTCAGGACAGGAACCCAAGCAGGGCAGGAACCTGGAGCAGGAGCTGACGCAGAGGCCATGGAGGGGTGCTGCTCCCTGGCTTGCTCCTCATGGCTTGCTCAGCCTGCTTTCTTGACCACCAGTCCAGGGATGGCACCATCCCCGTGGGCTGGGCCCTCCCCCATCAATCACTAGTTAAGTGATTACAGGCTTGCCTACAGCCAGGTCTTATGGATACATTTTCTCAACTGAGGTGCCCTTTTCTCAGATGACTCCAGATGTGCCAGGTTGACCTAAACTAGCCAGCGCAGGCGTGTTTTACATATACGCCAGAGCTTTCAACACCGTGCTTATAAACTTTAGTTCTACAAAGGGAACCGAGGGTCACAGAAGTTCTGTGACTTTCCCAAGTGTCAGCACAGACAGCGTGAGGGACCCACTGTTGGAATCCACTCCCTGAATGGCACCTAATGCTGTGCAAACCTGGGCGTGATGGCTGCTCCTGCCACCCAAGTCTGTTCAGGGGGAAGGCGCAAGAACTGGCCCCTTAACGTCATTCAGTGTCCTTTCTTTCATGGAGACATTAAATGGAAGCATTTTATTTTTATTTTATTTTACTTTTCTCTGTGTATGTGTATGTAGTATGTACCTTGTTTGTGTGTATGTGTGTGTGTGCGTGTGCGTGTGCGTGTGTGTGTGCACGTGTGTGAACCACTTGCTGGAGTTTGTTCTCTCCTTCCACAATGTGGGACCCTGGGATTGAACTCCAGTTGTTAAAACTTGGTGGCAAGTACCTTTTCCCGTTGAGCCATCTTACCGGCCCTTCTTGTAGTTTTAAAATGAAGAAAATTGTATTTCTTTTACCATAGAAATGTAACTTTCTTGTATATTAATAAGACTACACTGTGACTTAGAAATAAAGTAAAAGTCACCTGGAGCCACTGCTCCTCCCTTGGTGGGTTCTCTTTTCACCAACATCTCTGTACATTTATCCATGAATGACTGAAAATGAACATTTTTATGTATCGTCTGTAAGGCCTGAAACACATCTCTGCACCCACTTAACCAAATGCTATAAATGACGGGTCTGGGCCAAGTCAGCATTTAAACTGTAATGGCTACAAAGTGCTTTGATGTTTTTCTGTACCACGTGTATTTCACAATCCTCAATTGATAGTCTTTGGAATAATTCTATTTTTAATATTGTAAATATATCTGTGTCAAATATTCTTTATTAAATGACATTTTTGTTTGTGTCTCTTTAATCTTGAGTGATAGTAATCTTGGTTTCATGTCATTATTTGTATTTCTTTTTGGAGAAATGCTCTGTTTATATCTTTCGTCCCTGTCTTTAATGAAATGCACGTTTTTATTGGTAGTTCTTAAGGGCCTTTTCTATATTGAAGGCATTAGGCCTTGGTGTATGCACATTATTTTAGTTTTCAGTTTTCCTTTGAAGCTGTTGATGATAGTTCTTCCAGCTTTTTGTTTTCTCAGTAGTATCTTTGGAAGAGTGAAATTTATAAAATTAGTTATTTCTATTGACAAGAAAAGTTGTGTATGTTTACCATGTATGTTTTGATTTAAAACATTTTAAAGTACTTATACATTGTAGAATGGCAAGATGAGCAAGCCAACATGTATTATGACCACATGTGCTTATTTTTTATGGCTACATCATTTAAATTTTACTCTCAGTGATTTTCAACAATGTAGCATTTTATCAACTGTGGCCACCATGCTGTCAGGAGAGCTCTTTTTTTTGTTTTGTTTTGTTTTTCAAGACAGGGTTTCTCTGTGTAGCCTTGGCTGTTCTGGACTCACTTTGTGGACCAGCTGGCTTTAAACTCACAGCGAGTGGCCTGCCTCTGCCTCCCGAGTGCTGGGATTAAAGGCGTGGGCCACGATTCCTGGCGTCAGCAGAGCTCTTGATTAGCCTTTCTACATGTAGTGGAAGCTTTGTACCCTTTGACAATTCCCTAGCCACCTTCCCCTCCCTCTGCCTAACTACTCTGCTCCCCTTTTCTCTGGGTTTGCCTGCTTTAGACTCTGCATGCAGGTGAGAGATGCCTTTCTGTGCCTGGCTTATTTTCCTTGATGTTGAGTCTGTGGGCTTTAAATAGTTTACAAATGACAAGATTTTCTCCCTTTTTTAGGCTGAGTAGTATCACACCATGTTGTGTTACATCGTCTCTTGTCCTATTGTCATAGTCACAGGCTGAGGCCTCAGCCATTGGACAAGACTGTAGTCTCCATCAGAGCGGCGGTGTCTTTTGACAGATTGCTATCATGTACTTTGGATAGATCTGTGGCAGTGGGATTGCTGGGTCACATGTCAGAGCTGTGTTTGACTTTCTAAGGAGCCCCCATACTGTTTTACAAAGTATCTATGTTAGGGAGAGCAGGTGCCCGAAAGTTTGTTTGTTTCTTTTTCTGTTGTTATTTATTTTGAGTTTTACCTGGGGGTGAGGAGCAGTTTTTTCTGTAAGTTTGAAGCTTTATATTTAAGTCTATGGTTCATTTTCAGAAGATTTTGAAAATACTCTATATGAAATAAGGATCATATAGCTGATTTATTTGGTATATGAGTACCTAGCTGTGGCATACCACACGTTGGAAGGATCTTCCCCTCCCCAGCCCTTGCCCCTTTAGCTGTAAGCACAGACTGTATATGTTCAGGTCTGTTTCTGGGCTCCATCTTGTACCATCCCTCTGCCCTATGCAAGTGTCACGTGGCTTTGCTCACTGACTTCCAAGTCCCGAGGTACTACTGATGCCTCAGCTTTGTTCTTGGACATGGCTTTGCTAATTTCAGAGTCAGCTCATTAATTCTCCATGAAAAGCTGTGGGAATCACTGGGCTTGGATTCCATCTCTAGATTAATGGTGTGTGTATGTGTGTGTGTGTGTGTGTGTGTGTGTGTGTGTGTGTGTGTGTGTGTGTGTGATGGAGGAGGCGGGGTGGTATCTGACAGGTTTGTTCCTGTCTATGTGGCCCACTGCCTTCTCTCTCAGTGATGTTTGAGCTTGTCCGCCTACGGCTTTTACCTGCTTGTTGTCAGACTTATTTATGGGTATTTTTGATTTTGATATAATTATAAATGTTCTTTTTTCTGTGGGTTTATATGGGGCAGGGAGGGTTCTCGTGAGTGATAGGTACTTTAAAAGAAGTAATGATGTGGGGTTTAGCACTGACCACTTGTCACACCTCTCATTTGTTTTCTGTGGTCTTCAGCATCCACACATGTGTTTTTGCATGGCTGTAGTAAGGATGTGTGCCTTACTTTATAGAATATTTGGTTCGGCCCTCAAAACCATCCAGCTCTAAGTGAACCTAGCCACCATTCCCAGGAGACTAGAAGACACTTGGATTAAACAAACAAATCCTGGGCCCCAACCTGCACTTGCCTGTAAACTGTCTCATAGGAATTGGTTCACTCAGTGACCTTCCACAGTTGCCCACTGCTGGGTAGGTTGTAGACACACAAAGACTGGCAGCTGTCCATTCGTCAAGAGACTCCAAGTGAAGGGAGGGGAGTCAGGTATACACGGCATTATTTGATGTAACGGAGGGATGCCCAGGGTGCCTGTGCACCATGGAGTAGAATAGAAGAAGCTCTCTGCTGGGCCAGTGTCGAGCTGAGGGTAAATGCAGTCAGTCTGTGGAGCTCACCCCTGTGCCCTGGCTCCCGCCCTCACCCTCTGATTGCAGCTCAGGGTGATGGGCGCTTTGTATCTTGCTCCTCCTTAGGTCACTGTTCTTGTCACTGGAAGCATCCATGATGACACAATACTGCTTACATAGCAGTTACTGGGCTGCCTCTCAGCATTTTATCCTGAGCATTAAACGCCTGTTATCTCATTTTGGTCTTCATGGGGCTGGAGGCTCTGCTGGCGGAGAACCCTGAGCGCCAGGAGGGTTGAGGGACTCATCCAGGGCTTTCCAGCTGGCCCGCAGCAGTGCAAAGGATGACAGTCCTTACAGCGATAACAGCAGCGGGTCTCAGTCACCAAGCACAAGAACCTAGCACCGGGCTAAGTTCTCTCCTGTTACTACCTCAGAGAATTTCTGCGATTGGAATTGCCCGCCGTTTTGAAGATAGGGAGATTGACTCTTAGGCTATGTCACCTACTTGCTATGGATCATGTATTATCAGTTTCCCTATTCCAAGTTGCCATTATCTCGCTGGCTTAACAACAGCTATTGACTGTCTTGCAGTTTCTGAGGGTAGGTGTCCCAGGGTGGCTTAAGCCGGACTGTGTCAGCTCTGGTCTCTCAAAAAGCCAAGCTGGTGGTCAGGGTGACAGCCACTTAAAGGTTTATCTAGGGAAGGCCTCATGCACGGGCTGCCAGCAGATTTCCGTCTCTTGCTTCATGGGCCTCAGTGCAAGGAACGCGCCTCTCCAGTGAGGGACTCTGACACGTGAGAGCCAGGGGGCCACACTCAAGGCAGAGCCTTGCTGTAACCTCATCGCGGAAGCACCCCATCCCTTTTGCCGTTTTCTTTGACAGACACAGATCACTAAGGCACATGTGAGGGGTAGGGAGTCAACTCCATGCCTGAGGAGGAGGAGGAGGATCAGAAGATGTCAGCGCTGTCTTTGAAGTACAGCCGGAGGGCGGGTGGGCTGAGATTTAAGCTGAGGGTGAGGAGCTGGAGAGTTGAGCTCCAAACTGTTCTATGGCATGGCCTCTACACTCTACAGAACCTTCTACCTCAGTCCTCTGCGGGAAGACTCTCTGAGATGGCAAGAGACTTTGCGAATGATCAAGGACACAGAGGAAGCGGAGGTCCTTGGGTTACTTGGAGGAACCAATAGGGAATTCCAAGGGCAGACTGGTTTGGCTGTCACAATTTCAGCTCAGGCAGGCTTTCTGATACAGCAAACTTGGAGCGAGGGAGGGAGGTTAGCACCCTGTCAGTATTTCTCAGCGCTGACTGTCTGCTAGAGAAAGAAACCAGCTTCCCTGAGATAGCTTCAGAGGGTGACAAGAGTGTGTTCCTGAGCTGGGGACAGGCAGACCATCCTGACACATTCCAGCAGGGACAGCTGATATCATCTTGGCTCCCAAACCTTTGGCGCCCAGCCCTCTCCCCGAGGCTGGGTTGCTATGGGCAACCAGAGACTGTCTCTCAGTCCTAGAGCCTGCCTGCGTTACCCAGCTTCACAGATGGAAGCAGCAGGAAAAAAAAAAAATCAGGTTCCAAGAGGTTCAAAGGAGAACCTCTGAGAACGTACCGATCACAACGCTGTTCTGTGATTCCAGCTCAGTGGGCACCTCTTTCCACCCCTTTTGAAGTGATCCAAAAAGTCATTTAGCATGGGCATAGGCAGGGCATGGCGACCTGCTCCTGAGTTGGACTGTTCTGCTCTCAGATAAAAACTGTTGGGAGAGGAGGCTGCTGGCACCTATTTAGGGTGACCTCCCCCCCCTCCCCCCCTGGCCCAGGAGCCTTGATTGACACTGCTTCTCTTCCATCCTGTCCCACGCCCCATCGAACACCCTGGGATCCTGAAAACCCTCACCTCGGCCCATTGTTTATACTCCTCATTCTTTCGTTCAAGGCTCGTGTATTTTTCTTTTCTATGTTTTCTTTCTTTCTTTCTTTCTTTTTTAAAAAAATTATTTATTATGTATACAGTGTTCTGCCTGCATGTATAACTGCAGGCCAGAAGAGGGCACCAGATCTCATTGAAGATGGTTGTGAGCCACCATACGGTTGCTGGGAACTGAACTCATGACCTTTGGATGGGCAGCCAGTGCTCTTAGCCTCCGAGCCATCTCTCCAGCCCTCTTTTCTGCATCTTTAATAGTCTCTTTTAGCAAAGTCTTCAAGCATCAATAATGATACCTTGTGTTAACCTTCAGAAGACTGCGGGCATGTCCACCTACAGACACTGTGTGAAAAACACCCTGTTTTTCAGATGACCCAGGTGCTGAAAATGAGGCCCAGCCAGGTTGAACATCTTGTCTGCGGTCAACATCTGACTCCTAATGCATTCACACTGTGCCAAGATGTGTCTGACCCCCACAGTGCCCATTGCCTTTCTAATCTGGGCTTTGCTCTCCCACTGTCTGGTTGTTAGACCCCCTACGGTTTCTAAATCTTGCCATCAGCTCTTGCCAGGGGAACCTGTTGCTTAGGAACCTGCATGGACCAGTCTTCTCTACTGGACACACTTTCTTCGGATGAAATTTTTGGTGTTAGCCCTGCGGCCCCACGCACCAGGGTAAGAGAGACTCACTTCCTGCCCTGGCCCGAGGGACCGACTGGCTGGGCCTGCCTTCTGCCCAGCTCACCTGTCATGGAAGAGTCTGGACACACTCTGCTCTTGCACAGCCCAGGAAGGCCCCTTGGCCTGAGTGGAGATCCCCTGTGGCCAGGACTAGAGTCTTGATCCATGCGTGGTTACCAGTTGCTCCGGTGCGTGCGTTCCTGTGGCCTTTCTCCTGGAAGCAGGATGGCGGATGTGAAAGACATGTGTTTTAAAACTCATTATGCTGGCTGTTCCCATTCTAAGAAACCAGGCACCACTTCCACTAAAATAACCGTCCATTTGACCGTCCATAGTGACAGTGTTTTCCTTGGGTTGTGCCTAGTGACCATCCCTGTCATGGTGGAGTTCAGTTCTCCCATGTTGCCCATGTTCAGTCAGCCGGAAATCTCCATGAACAGAACTGCAGCGCTTTTCACAGCGACCACTGAGACCTGGGGTCATGACACCAGGGTACCCAAGACTCTCGAGTACGTAGCAGGTTTTAGGAGGATTGCGCGGCAGTCAGCTAGCATGATCGTTAGCCCAGGATCAGTTCCTTATGACCCTGCATACCCATCCTTACCCAGGGTCACCTCAGTGGACAAGTTACTATTGCTGGGCGTGATGGGATGGGATGGATGTGTCTGTACTTCCACTAGGCTGAGGCAGGAGGATTGCTTGTCTAAAAGTTCAGGGCTAACCTACATGACAGTGAGACAGTTAATGCAGGCTTTAGGGAAGTTTATGGACACACCGAGAGCCTTTAGAGCAGGGCCTCTCAACCGTCCTGACGCTGCAGCCCTTTAATACAGCTCCTCGTGTCATAGTGACCCCCCAACCATAAAGTTATTTTCATTGCTACTTCAGTACTGTACTTTTGATAGTTATGAATCGTAATGTAACCATCTTGTATTTTCCAGTGGTCCCGGGTGACCTCTGTGAAGGAAGGGTCATCCAAAGGAGGTTGAGAACCACTGCTGTAGGGCTACCCTAGAGGAGGGAGGTGAAATTTGCCAAGAAGCTGAGATCATTAGCAACCCCTACCCCTCACTCCACGGATCTGCCCACCCACGGCTGCCATTTAAACAGGATGTGGTGTGAAGAAATGTACGATTTGACTTTTCTTTGAGAACAGTTCTGCTGACCCAAACCAAGGGTTCTGAACAGAGGCTTGCAGGAAAGGCACATGAAGACTCAGTCTGGGAGCACTGCAGTGAAGTCAGTCTGTGGTCTGGGAGCACTGAAGTGAGGCTAGGTCTGTGGTTTGGGAGCACTACAGTGAGGCCAGGCCTGTGGTCTAGGAGTACTGCAGCGAGGTCTGTCTGTGGTCTGGGAGCATTGCAGCAAGGCCAGGCCTGTAGTCTGGGAGCACTGCAGTGAAGTCAGTCTGTGGTCTGGGAGCATTGCAGCAAGGCCAGGCCTGTGGTCTGGGAGCACTACAGCGAGGCCAGGCCTGTGGTCTGGGAGCACTACAGCGAGGTCTGTCTGTGGTCTGGGAGCACTACAGCGAGGTCAGGCCTGTGGTCTGGGAGCACTACAGCGAGGCCAGGCCTGTGGTCTGGGAGCACTACAGTGAGGTCTGTCTGTGGTCTGGGAGCACTAAAGCGAGGGCTGTCTGTGGTCTGGGAGCACTACAGCGAGGTCAGTCTGTGATCTGGGAGCATTGTAGTGAGGTCAGGCCTGTGGTCTGAGAGCACTGTAGGGAGGTCAGGCCTGGGTGTCTTGGTTTGCTCTGGAAGAGATTAGAGGTCAGAACAGACCCCTGAGCTTTGAGGACCTTGTGACCCACATTGGATCACGGACACTGTGGACTGGTTCTAAAGAGCCGTGACCAACGATATGGGTAGTGGGAGTCTGGCATCCTGGCTGTGCTTGTGTAATGGTTGGCCCATTGGGATTTTATTCTCCCGAGGTTTGCCCTTCTTCCAGAGCACATGGTATAGATGACCCCCGCCCCATCCACTCTTCAGTAACACAGAGTGAGGAAGTAGAAAACTGTGATAAGTCAGTGTGGCAGAAGTGGTTAATGGCACATCAAGAAGTCCCTCGAGGCCAAGGGTTAAAAATGTGCTTCTCAATGTTTGCTTCTATGGCAGAGGCTCTTGGACCTCCCAGGAGTGTGTTAGAAATGGATTTCCAGCCAAACTCTGGACCTCCTGAATCGGAAACTTGAGGCGGGCCCAGAAATTCATGTTTTTGCAACCCTGGAGTTTGAGGACTGTGAGGTGGATAGGACAGGGTTCGGGCGGAGCTCAACCCGGGGCTTGTGTTGGCTAGCTGACACGTTCCCATTCCCTGCCTCGTAAGAAGGGTGTTGAAATGCCAGGAAGGGGCCAATGTTACCATGATGGGGGCAGGGAGAGGTGGCCCAAGTTTATCACACCATGCAGACTATCGTTATTGTTGACATTTTGATCCTTACGTATTAATAGCGTGTACAACTGTTCTGAGAGTGTGGATGCCACAGTGGTACTGCAGTTCATCACATAGCCAGAACATGCCTTTGGTTTGGCCACTCCCAGCAGCAAGAAATACATATGAATTGCTATCCAAAACGTACATTTTAAATGTGTATAACCAGGATGAATATTTCATAAAATAATACCCTGACTGTCTATTCTCTTCGCTGTTCAACTTGATGTGTTCGTCACAACCCATGACTTGCTTTCATGACCCCCTCATGAAATGCAGCCCACAGGGGCCAGTGCTGACGTGGACCACAGTTTCTGTCTGGAATAGGAAAAGGAACCATGGCAGTCCCACCTCAGTGTCAGCTGGGCTTGGCTTCTGTGCCTGCTCTGCCTCCCTTTGCTAAGTGACCTCTGGCCTTTACATCCTCATCTGTCTGTCACAGTGACAAGAAGATGACAACACACACTGCACGCCTGGATGGCTGTGTTAGCCACGGCCTTACTTGTAGGAGGAGAAAAAAACCCACTTCACGTACCATTTTCAGAGCACTGTCAGATAAGTAACTCTGACACCACAAAGCAGTACCCTCTGATGTCTAGATACTTAGAGATACTTATGTGCAGTGATATTATCCTAAAATGTATTGAAAACCTGTTCTTTCCACCTCAAATATGTTTGTCTCAATATAAAAACTGTTCCCCCATCTTTTGAGTACCAATATTGTGGTAGATGCTTTCATTACTACAACATCACCCTGGGTGGGGGTGTTTGGAAGGCGTGTGCCTATGCTTGTGCTTCTGTGCTGCGCAGGCTTTTCTTGACCGAGCGTCACTTCCAGCAACTCCTGTATGTAGCTCCGCAAACTTGCAGGCAGCACGTGGAAGGGCCACGGGTTGGCGATCCACTCCCACGTGTGTTAGTTAATGTGCATCTGTCTCTCTGGAGGTCATGATTGTGGTTGGTGGCCAGGCACCTAAGGCGATCCGCAGTGTGGAGTGCTATGATTTTGAGGAGGGCCGCTGGGACCAGATAGCCGAGCTTCCCTCCAGGAGATGCAGAGCAGGTAAGTAGCCTGGGCTGGCCCCGACTCACCTGGGTTCCAAGCAACCTTTCCCCAGCTGGCCTCTGCCTCATGATGGCCGCCGTGCTGGCCATGAAGTCCTGCTCCTACTTTTCCCTTTCTACCTTCACACTGGCGCTGCCTACTGTGAAGTCAGATCTTATGTGCTGACTTTGGGAATTTGCTCAAATCTGGTGAGGCTAGAGAAACAGGCAGAAGAAGAAATCAGAATCCCATAGTGACTCACACATATCTAAAGCTGGAAGTGGCCTTCCCACAGGGAGTCAGTCCTATACCCACCTTGCATCCTTGATGTCGCCCATCAAATTGGGCAGTCACCCGCCCTCCTGACTCTCACGCCTTGTTTTCCTGTGTCTCAGGTGTGGTATTCATGGCTGGCCATGTGTATGCCGTGGGTGGGTTTAACGGTTCTCTGCGGGTGCGGACAGTGGATGTGTACGACGGCGTGAAGGACCAGTGGACATCCATCGCGAGCATGCAGGAGCGCCGGAGCACGCTGGGAGCAGCGGTGCTCAATGATCTCCTCTATGCGGTTGGAGGCTTTGACGGCAGTACGGGTAGGTCCAGGGTGGGTTGCAGTAGTTACACTCCTCTGGGCGACCTCGCTCTGCTCCGTCAGTTCTTCGGTCTAGTCTGCACATGTGCAGCAGCGCCCTAGGAGGGAACCCATGGGAATTACTGAACTCCCCTCCACTGTCATGAAGTGCTGATGTAATCCTCGCACACAGAAAAGGCTTCCTGTGGTTTACAGTTGTGCAGGTTCCGGTCCACAGCCTGTGGACCTGTGGGGAGGTCGTTTATCATGGCACAGTGTGGCGATGTGAAACCGTTCACTCCATTAGCCAGGAAGCCACAGAAAGAGGAGCCCCATGACTTAAATCAATCACTTCAAGGGCACCAGCAACGCTAAGGGTCCTCTCCCAAAGGTCCCACCCACCACCTCTCAGTACCACACCCAAGAACAAGCCTTCAGCATAAATATGAATCTCTAAGGGTGGTCAGGATCCAAATTCCTATGTGCCTTTCTCCTTAACCACTCAGCTTTTGGGGCTAGGAACAAGCTTTCTCACATCCTGAGGCCATAGCTGCTCCGCGATAGGATGGGTTCTGAGGAGGCCCCACACTCAGAAGGGCCCCTTTCTTTCCTCTCCCACGCCTAGCAGCCTGTTTCCTCAGAGGACCAGGCATAGGAAGGGAGCTGTCTGATGGAGCAGCTCCAGGATTTTAGTCTGAGACCTTTACTGAGCAATTGAGGGAACCTGTGCCTAACCTGAAGGTTCTGTGTGCCTGATCGATCGGCTACCGGTCTTTCTACTGCCCCCACAGAGCCCCGCAGGCTATGGCACCACTCACGGGGGGAGGGGGGGGCTCTCGCTCCCAGATTTTATCTCACTTCAAAATGTCAACCTCGGGTCTGAAGAGAGCACTGGCTGCTTTTTCACAGGACCCAGGTGCATTTCCAGTTATTCATGTGGCAGCTACCATCGCCTGGAGCATCAGTTGCAGGGTATTTGACGCCCTCTTCTGGCCTCCATGGACCCTGCACATATGTGGTGCACAGACATACATGCATGAAAACACTCGTACACTTAAAAGATCATTTTAAGAGTTTGGATTTGAACTGTTGGCATGAGTTTGGAGAGAGGTCATCCGTACTCATGACAGCAGACGGTGACTCAAACTGCAGGGATATTCCTTGCCCGGAGGGAAAGAAGGGCAGTCAGGATTTTTGCTTTGTTTTCTGTTTTCCTTTATTAAACATCTCTCTGAAGGCTCATCAGCGAGCATGGTCTAGGAAGAGCTATAGTGATTATTTCAGCAGGATTTGCTCCTGCTGAGGAGAAAGCCTGGCTGACTGCCATAAAAGGGGGCTTTCGTTCTAAAGCAGAGAGGATGCATGGGGTCCTGAGGTCGCTGTTCCCAACAAGGCCTGACTGCACGTAGATACGGGGGTCAAGTTCTTTAAGCCCCTCTTGATTTTCTCCCACAACGACAATATAGTTGTTATGGCTCCAGCTGGGACACGTGTGTCCCTGGCAGCAAGAAGAAGGGCAGGGTTGCCCCTGTATCAGAAATGGGAAGGCCACCCCAGAATTCACCCATCAGATGTCTGCTTAGGGCTCGGTGATACCTAGCTGCAGGGGATCTTGGGAGGAACAATTTTAGCCATCCAGCTGGTAAAGTAGAGGACGACAAGGGGTCGGGATTATTGTTCAGTGCATCATTCTCAGGTATTTCCTTGGCATCAAATGTTCCAGTCTGTAAGTTCAGTGGTTCATATCTGTAGTGCAGTTAAGATGACCCCTTGCCACCTCTCCTGCTTCCTTGTATGTCGTATCTTGGTGGTCAGTGGTTGCCTTCTGTAGACTGAGGAGTTACCATGGCCACATGCCAGGCAGACGTGTACCAAGATGGACCTGAGTCTGTAGTCCTGTCTTGGCCTCTCCCTGGCTGCACTGTTCCTCACACGTCGGGGTGAGGCCCATGGCTGGAGAGCGCTCACTATTTTCTTCTTCCTAGGCCTGGCATCAGTAGAAGCCTACAGCTACAAGACCAATGAATGGTTCTTCGTGGCCCCAATGAACACACGGCGGAGCAGCGTGGGTGTGGGAGTTGTGGAGGGTAAGGAGGCAGCAGAGGGCGGTGGCTGGTCCTACCCTAGCCTCTAGGCCTTGTCCTCAGTCCAGCATTGTGCTCCCTCTACTATGGCTCCACTCTTCAGGTCTGAAGAGTGGCCTGAGGTAAGTTCCACCCTCTAGTTAACAGACAAGGAAGGCTGAGACTCAGCGGGGAAGCTCCTGAGCCAAGGCTAAGAAGGGGTTCAGCAGCTTAGGTGGGAAAGAAGAGGCTTGGGGAGAGTGGCAGTCTGGCCCGTGGCCACTTGTCAATATCTTTGCTACCAGTGGGGGATGGAAAGGAAGCAGGGAGCCTTGAGTCAACATAAAAACTGGGGTAATGAGGATGGGTGCTAATTATGCTTGGCTACTTCTCTGCTCACCTTCATTTGGTGCACACTAGCAGGGCCATGGAAAAGCAGGTTGTATGTGGGGCACACTAGCAGGGCCATGAAAAGGCAGGCTTCATGTGGGGCACACTAGCAGGGCCGTGGAAAGGCAGGTTTCATGTGGGGCACACTAGCAGGGCCATGGAAAGGCAGGCTTCACGTGGGGCACACTAGCAGGGCCATGAAAAGGCAGGTTTCATGTGGGGCACACTAGCAGGGCCATGGAAAGGTAGGCTTCATGTGGGGCACACTAGCAGGGCCATGAAAAGGCAGGTTTCATGTGGGGCACACTAACAGGGCCATGGAAAGGCAGGCTTCCTGTGCCACACACTAGCAGAGCCATGGAAAGGCAGGCTTCATGTGCCACACACTAACAGGGCCATGGAAAGGCAGGCTTCATATGGGGCACACTAACAGGGCCATGGAAAGGCAGGCTTCCTGTGCCACACACTAGCAGAGCCATGGAAAGGCAGGTTTCATGTGGGACACACTAACAGGGCCATGGAAAGGCAGGCTTCATGTGGGGCACACTAACAGGGCCATGGAAAGGCAGGCTTCATGTGGGACACACTAACAGGGCCATGGAAAGGCAGGCTTCATGTGGGACACACTAACAGGGTCATGGAAAGGCAGGCTTCATGTGGGACACACTAACAGGGCCATGGAAAGGCAGGCTTCATGTGGGGCACACTAGCAGGGCCATGGAAAGGCAGGCTTCGTGTGGGGCACACTAGCAGGGCCATGGAAAGGCAGGCTTCGTGTGGGACACACTAGCAGGGCCATGGAAAGGCAGGCTTCGTGTGGGACACACTAGCAGGGTCATGGAAAGGCAGGCTTCATGTGGGGCACACTAGCAGGGCCATGGATAAGCAGGCTTCTTTTTTTAGGTCTGATGAGTCTCAGGAGAGGCTAGGTGTCGGGTGGGGCTGAGGCAGGAGGGCATGGTGAGATCAGAGGCCTGGCCAGAAATTTGTAGAACATCTTTTTCTCTTACTAATTCTCCCAAGCCTCTGGAAGAACACAGGCTGGACTCATATTTTCCTGTCATATTTTTATCAGTGGGGGAACTGAGTCCTGGAGAGAGCAAGCGAAGTACTTGTATTATGATAGGAAACAGCAGAGCCGTCCTCAATCTAGGTCTTCAGACTCTGAGTCTAGATTCTGAGCCCATTCTCAGCTGCTGATAGGTAGGAGTTTGTGAGCTCAGAACCAACATAGAGAGTATGAGTTGAACTGAAGTGTTAGAAATGATGGGCCAATGCATATTTATTGGTCTGTACTGATGTCTGCATGGATGTTTCCTGTGCACCTATGGGAGCACACACATGCATACACACACACACACACACACACACACACACACACACACACACATGAATAGGCACACACACATACATGCACACACACACATGTGCGTAGGCACATACACATACACACACACACACACAGACACATGTACACACACATGAGCCTAATGTGCAGTGACATTGTGTCTTTGTTTTCTGTTGTTGTGATAAAACACCAAAAGCAACTTGGAGAAGAAAGGGTTTGTTTGGCATATAGACCATAGTCCATCATCAAGAGAAGCCAAGGCAGGAACTGAGGCAGGAACCCAAGGCAGGAACCCAGGCAGGAACCGAGGCAGGAACTGAGGCTGAGACCATAGAGGAGTGATGCCTACCTGCTTGCTCTCCATGGCTTGTTCAGCCTGCTTTCTTTTATACCACCCAGGACCACTTGCCTAGGGAATAACACCACCCACAGTGGACTGGGCCCTTCTTCGTCAGTTTGCAATCAAGAAAATGCCCCACAGTCCAGTCTGATGGAGGCGGCTCCTCAGCTGAGGGCCCCTCTTCGCAGGTGAATCTAGTTTGTGCCAAGTTGACACACACTAACCAGCATAGCTGGTGACCGTCTCTCCTCTTGGTGCTTCTTAACCCTTGCTATGGCTATTTAGTTTGAAATGTCCACTTAAAGATGTATTATCCCCGTGTAGTTGAACACATTGTCTTAGTGAGGCCAGGATTCCATATCTCTATCAGAATAAATTGCTTCTTGAGCTTTCATTCTCTCGTTGGGACAGAAGTTGCTTTGTCAGCCAGATCCAAGAGCGCTATCTAGCCACCTGCTAGTTTTTCTTCTTCTTCCTCAGCCAGGAGCATTAAACAATAGAGCTGGAACTAAGAACAGCAGACCCTTGCTAACACACATCAGGGGAGGCCTTGGGTGGCTGCTGGCTCTAGCTGGTACAAGGTTGGAATGGCTGATGAGGTTATAGGGGGTGCCTCAATGGTAGAGACTTAAAATGCTGCCCCGACAAGGGCTTTTGTCAGTGTGCCTGCTTGCAGAAGTGCAGGCAATTTGTCCCTTGGCCCCCTGCACCTGAAACGCTATGGGCTGTGGGCCGCCTCAGCAGCAGAAAGCGATCCTAAGAATGTGGAGGGGAAACTAGAGTGGACCGTGTCTCACGGTGGCCGAGGACTCGGCTTTCTACACTGGTCCGTTCTCCTCCATCTCACGCCCACGGTGATACAGTCTGAATGACCCTTAGAATTGCAGGTGGTTACTGGAACAATCTGTCACGTGGACAAGGTACAGTGTGGGTTGGAGTGTAGACAGAAACGGCCACCAGCGGAGTGGGTGCTACCAGCGACGGGACCACCTGAGCTGGTGCGCACCGTGTGACTGGCCTGGGTTCTGGAGAGGGGCCTTCGTGAATTTGTTTGTTAACTTTGACTTTGTGGGGTAGGAGCTGTGGTCGAGGTCTTTTTTGAGAAAGGTCAATTGAAAAGACTCAAAGAGAGAAACAGTTCAGCAACTGTAAGAGTGCTGGGTCAGCAGCCATGATGGCTCTCAAAGCTAACAACGTGATTGTGCATGCTCACATCCTAATTGTACCCTCCATATTAGGCCTCTCTTAACGCACCCCTCCCAATTCTTGATTAATAATTATGTTAAATAGATTTTCCCGTGTCTTTGTTTATTTAGCCTATAGCTAGTGTCAGCTTAGCCTGTGGCTAGTATCACAGTGTCCCGTACATCTGCTATCCGTCCCGAGGTGAAATAGTTTCTCTCCTGTTCCCCACAGAAGGGGCTGTCCCATTGTTTGAATAATTCTTGTCCTCACCTAGGTCAGAGAACTATTTCTTAGCTTTCAGCCCCAGACAGAAATGACTCTCCCACAGGAGCTAAGTGTTCTTTTTTTTTTTTTTTTTTTTTTTTTAAGAGTTGTTGATAGTGCTTCAGGGTTCTTGTCTATGGCTCAGAGAACAAAGGTGGCCTGCAGGAAAATTCCCAGCTGCCTCAGCCCACGGTGTACAGAGTGCTTCCTCACCCACCTGCTCTACCAGCCAGAGTTTCAGGAGGAGTGGCTGGGGCCGGGCTTGGGTTCTCACTGGAAAATATTCTTCCATATTCTTCTCACTTGTTGCTAGGAGCTTAGAGCCAGGAAGCTGGGTGTGTGGTCATGGC
This sequence comes from Acomys minous, assembly GCF_964271855.1. NCBI lineage: Eukaryota > Metazoa > Chordata > Mammalia > Rodentia > Muridae > Acomys > Acomys minous. Next base: position 37,484,150 of record NC_140490.1, read on the forward strand.
AGAGAACCATCCAGTGCTGGTATCTTCTTCTAGATGTGCCTGAACCTGGTTCTCCAAGCAAGACTAAACTGAACCCCAGTGATGCCAAGTGTGTGCTCTATGCTGGGTACCTGAGCTCTAAGTATCTCATGGGTTCAGAGCAGATAGAAGGCAGAGATGTGGAGGGAGATGTGCCCAGTGGGCGAAGAACAAGCTGGGTCCTCCTGGAAGGAGACTCGGAACCACGGATAAGGCAAAGACACTTCAGAGGGTTAAAAAACGGAGCACCAGCTGAGCTGCTGTGCCACATCAGTGTCACTGTCAGACCCTAGTCACTTTGTCTCCTCCAGGGAAGCTGTATGCTGTCGGAGGTTACGACGGGGCTTCCAGGCAGTGCCTGAGCACCGTGGAGCAGTACAACCCAGCCACCAACGAGTGGACATACGTGGCAGACATGAGCACCCGACGTAGTGGCGCTGGTATGTGGTATGGGAGAGCCTTGGGGCACAGGAGAGCACTGGGGTATGGGAGAGCATTGGGGTACAGGAGAGCACTGGGGTACAGGAGAGCACTGGGGTATGAGAGGGCATTGGGGTACGGGAGAGCACTGGGGTACAGGAGAGCACTGGAGTACCCGAGAGCATTGGGATACAGGAGAGCACTGGGGTACAGGCTGTGTCTGCGTTCCTCATGGCTGAGACTAGAGGCAAACAACTGGACTGTACCGTATTTCCCTTCATCCTGTCTTCATTCCTTTTGTTGTAAGTAACCCCACAGCGCATGTTCAGCTGTACCTACATGTACGAATCAGCCCTTCCCAGGGACTCCTTGCTCAGTGGGGAAGGCATGGTGCCATCACTGCCTTTCTATTATTACTGTTTCTTGTTGGTTTCTCTATTGCCCAGGCTAATGTCAAGCTCACCAATAGCCCAGGCTATACCAAGGCATTCCTTCTGTTTGTACCCAGGCCCACATCTCTAGAGAGTACAGACCTACTATGTGCCAGGGGCTGTCACGATGCAAATCACCTTCCCTCCCTTCCCTCCTCTGAATCTCACTATGTAGCCGAGGCTGCCCTCAGACTTGTAGCCTCCTGCTTCAGCCTCTGGGATTACAGGTGCGTCTGGCCGATGCATCCACTTACTCCTCCCCTCACCATAGTTTACCAATGTTGATTCCACTGACAAGACTTTGAAAGTAAAGTCCTACCAGAGGTGGAGCACTTCACCCAAGGTTTCAGAATTAGTGACTTGCAGAGTTAGAGTAACCTTCCCAGGCTTTATTCTAACTCTTTATTCCTGGCTTTAGCAGACAAGGCCAGCTCGCCTGCCTGAAGCTCGTGTCTTTGGAGTAAGAGCCGGCGTAGCAGTGCTTATGGTTGGAGATAAGCCTACGTCCCTACTTTTCCTTGCTTTGTCCTTTCCCACATGACCTCCCAAATGGTTTTCTATTTCTGTCAGGTGGGGAAGTCCAGGCACTTAGGAGCTGCCTCAATAGCCCCACCATTTCTCCTTTGTCTCCTCCATCATCCCAGGAGCCATGGTCTGGGAGAGCAGGCAGAGGCCTTGGCCACAGTTCCTGGGGCTCCTGGTGACAGATCTGATTCTCAGTTGGGGCTGGTAGGAAGGTCTCATAATTCCTAGAAAGAGAAGCCACATGCCCTCCACAAAGTTACACGTTCATTTTCTCTCTCCCCTGCCCCACCTGTTTTTGGAGAAGGGATGGTGTATCCTCATCCTTAGCATTTTGTAAAATTAGGCTGTTTTAGTTTTTTTTTTTTTTTTTAAGGGAAGTTTTCTGTACACACTGTTGGGTCATCTGCATGGTTACATTTCAGAAGCGTGTGTTTGGAGATCTTGAGGGAGGATGTCCCCTCGAATCCTGATAACTTGGCCCCTCTGAGTGTCTTGAAGTCAAGAAACCCGAGCTTTAGAGCTGGCATTGCTTAACCTCACCGCGTCTACTTGGGCAACCCTGCTTCCTGTCTTTGGCATTTAGTACCTCCGCTATGCAATGCATAGGCTGCCCACATTCTCAGAGGACAGTTCCATTCATAAATCAAAAGGCGGTGATTTCACAACCCCCCTTTCCTCATAGTTTAGTACTTTTAGCTTCCAGCACCTTCTCTGTATCTCCTAAAAATCCATATAGTGACTTGGGCCATGACAGCAAGTACTGAAGGCCTGCTATGGTGAGGCCTTTCCCTGATGCCTATGCAGAAGGTGGTTGGGATTGGGGATGTCACCTGGTCCATCCTTGCCTGGAGGACCCAGAACAATGCTGTTAGGGATGCTTGTTTCTGGGAGGCCTGGGGACCTTGGCTGGGATGAGTTTTCCTCAGATTCCTTCCTTCAGTGCTTCAGTCTGCTAAGAGCTGGGGACCAGTCATCGAGAGAGCTGGGAGCCCACGTACTTGTCATGCTGGGTGCTTGCCAAAGACCTAGAGACCAAAGGCTCTGTATTCCAGCTGTCTGAGGCCCAGTGTGGCTCTCCATGGGAGTCTGTGAGCAGGCTGCTGAGGATCATGGTTGAGTTGTTGAGGCAGTGCCTGTGTGGCTGTTAGCTCCTCATCAGTGGACAGTGCGAGCAGAGGGATGGACATGGTAGCTGAAAGAGACCATCTCAGGGTTCCAGAGGTGTCAGCTCCTGCTGACCCTCGAGGAACGGAAGGTGAAGCAGCTTGGAGCTTACAGAATTTTCTGAATCTGGCAGCCTGACTCCAGTCATCATCGGCACAGCAGTGCCATCTGCTGCTAGTTTAGGGCAACTGCAAGGAACCACTGGCTCCCCTGTGTGACTGCTGCCAGGGATTTTACATTGCACCCTGTCATTTCAATAGTATCTGCTGGGAGCCTCCACCAGCAGCCTCAGGGAAACAGACCAGGGCAAGACCAGTTCTTGACCTCATGAAGTGTGTAGCCTCCAGGTCCGGCACCCTCGGACCGGACCAACAACATGGCTGCACATCGCAGTCACCAAGACACCCTTTTGAGCTTCTGATCGATATCTCTGGGACAGAGGCTCTATCTTTCCAGAAAGTTCCCAACAGAAAGGATGTATCACAAAGGGTACAGTCCATGGAATCACTGAGTCATTCCAACACCCTCCATGAATGGGAAAGAGAAAGGGGCCACAGAGGAGAGGAGAGGCCAGTTGCTCTCACTAGGTACCACTTTGCTCCTCTGTGGTTGTATCTCCTTGTCTCATAGCAAAAGACTGTTCAGCCCCAGCAGCTCTCCTGCCCTTCCCGCCACCCCGTGGTCTGATGCCTTCTGCCATCAAGGAGAGGGGCTGAAGGAACAGGCTGGCAGGGTGTCTCCCCAGGGTGACCTCAGCACCTTGCTCTGTATCAATGAATACAAGGCTGAATAATAAGATGTTGAGGGAAAAACAAGGTAACACGGTGCATAGGTCAAAGGGGTGTCATTTTACTGTGAGAATTAGCCTCTTCCCCCCCTTCGCAATGTTAGTGGATTTCTTTGCATCTTTTTAAATCCCTTTGATAGCCCCCCTGCATGTATATACACATACATTATTTACATTTTAAAAGCAGAAATATGGGGTCGCGTGGGCTTTGTACCTCAGTGTTTGCAGACTGCCTTGTCTGTCTTAACGGGGAGCCAGGCAGGGCATCACTATATCTGTTTTTACAGATTAGGGCAATGAGATTCCAGGGAGACAGAACTTGCTCCCCAAGTCACCCTGCTGGCAATGGCTATCCAGGGCTGGACACCAGGCCTCTTGGGTTCAGGTTCTTCTAGTGAGCCTGGGGCTGGGACACTGTGTTCTGCCTTTCAGGGGTTGGGGTGCTCAGCGGACAGCTGTACGCCACTGGGGGACATGACGGACCTTTGGTGAGGAAGAGTGTTGAGGTTTACGATCCTGGGACCAACACCTGGAAGCAGGTGGCCGACATGAACATGTGCCGGCGCAATGCAGGTAATGTGACTGTTCTCTGTGGAGGTCACAGCTCTTCCTCTCTGTAGATAACTGCTCTAGGATGACGGTAAGAGGAACAAAACTGCCAGAGTATGTAGCTGAGCCTGAACATATGAGTCGCCATCTGTCCCAGAGGCTCCGAGTTAGGGGAAGGGCACCCAAACCGCTGGCCTCGGGATCCCCTTCTCTCTCCGGTGACAGTTGACACCTCTATTCATCAGTGCCCCTGCACGGTAGCTTTGCTGGTAGCCATGTACAGGGCTGTGGAGACCCAAGCCAGTGTCTGTCTGAAAGGTTTTCATACTTCTACAGAGTCCCAGAATTCCTTCCTGCCAGGAGAGCCGGACCCCACCTGATCCTCCAGTGTCATCTCCCCCTTTATTGTCTTCCTTGTATTTCCTGTCCCCACTTTCAGGGTCATGTGTTGTGGGTGTGGCCTGCCAGGCCTGCCAAGCTGTTTCCTCTTGTGACGTTGCTCTGAGCTGTGCCCTGTGCTGCTGTAACTTGCTTTGTGCATCTTCGCTCTGGGAAAGGGTGCGCTGGCTTTGCCCATCTTCCCAGGCTAGGCTAAATAACAGGAGCTGTCAGGAACTCTCATAGTGCCTGTTTGCTAACATCACTGTGGAAGTGTATACAGAGGGGTGTTACTAATTCACTCACTGCCTGAGCCTGCTGTGGTATGCATTGGCATGTGGCCTACAGCCACACAAACAAGGACTTACAGAGCCTGTAAGGCAGTAAGTTGGCCTACAGCCTATGAATTAAGTTTTAAACACAGACATGTACAAACATTCACATGCAGATATTGTTTATTTATGAACAAATGGGTCCTAAATTCCAATGAGATATGAAATATAAAATATGGAATACACACCACACAACAGATATGATGTGGAGAAGTTTGTTATATTAGCATGGGGGAGAAAGGAAAGGGGGCCTGAGAGAGAGAGAGAGAGAGAGAGAGAGAGAGAGAGAGAGAGAGAGAGAGAGAAAGAGAGAAACAAAGAGAGGAAGAGAGAGGAGGAAGGAGAGCAAGAGGGAGAGGTAAGAGAGAGAGAGAGGTAGGTGGGTTTGTCCTTTTATATACTCCTGGGCAGGGGCACACCTGGTGGCAGGTAGGCAATGACATCACAGGTTGCTAGGCAGACTGGAGCAGAATCCTAACACCTACCATAGCATTGGTTTAAATCCTGCGTTTACATCCTTCATCAGCATCTAATTAAAACACTAAATGTATCTTCAAGCTTTTGCTTAACATGACTATATCACAATTTACTATTCATTGAATAGTAATGCCATCGTTTCTATGTTACCAGTAATGCTATAGTTATTATAAATGATCCTTATAGTTAAGTCAGTGTACACCCTTAAAATGATTTCTCTAGAAGAAAAGGCCAAAAGTAGACCCTTGAGGCCAAGGAAGGATCCGTGCTAAGACGCCATGCAGCAAGGCAGTGTATGTCAGTTGCTCTCACCACTGTCAAGCGTATTAATCAGCATTGCTAGTTACCACTTTTGAAAGCATCATCAATTAACCAAAATTAAAACCAAAACCAAAAACCAAAAACCAAAAATGCACCATCTACTGGACTATGAGTTTTAAGTTCTTGAATAAAAGTTACATTTCTTTGCCCTTTCCTCCAGCTTTATGAGACCTTGCCTTCAAACAAACTTATGCTGTCAGGAATGAGAAGGAAAGCCCAGCCTGGGGTATTGTGTGTGAACTCAGATGCCTGTCTTGTGAGGGAATTACAGGATATAGGATGGACACAATGTCTTATGGGGGGTTACAGGTTCAGCCATTAGCAGCATGTAGGATGAATATATCATGCAGCTCAGGGGAGAAAGATGTAGGTGCACAGAAGTGGGAGCACCCTGGCATCTTGTCTCTTTCCTACAGGCTGATGGAGAGGTCTGCATGCTCCTCATGAAAAATGTTCCCCCGTGCCTGTAATGTTCTCTCTATAATGTGGTGGTAGCAAGTGGGGAGGATGATGCAGCAGGACATCTGTAGGACCACATAGGAATGGTGAGAGAAGTGGCCTCGCTAGGAAGGGGACCCTCTGAGCCCAGTGGCTATGGTCAGCATGCTCCTCCATTGAGTGAACTCAGAGTCCAGAGTGACATCTCTGCTGTGTAACAGAAACTGGGGAAAAGAGCCTCCAGGGCACGGGGACCATCTACCCATGGTACTGGTCTCTGATGCTCCCACTGATCCTGTGACTTCTGATTCGTAGGGGTTTGCGCAGTGAATGGCTTCCTGTACGTGGTTGGAGGGGATGACGGATCCTGCAACCTGGCTTCAGTAGAGTACTATAACCCGGTCACTGACAAGTGGACGCTGCTGCCAACCAACATGAGCACTGGGAGGAGTTATGCAGGTCAGCGAGTTCCAGGGACCACCACTCCAAGGCCCTGAACAACCTGAAGGGATGGGCACTGGGTTAGCTGGGAGCTGAGTGCTTCTTGCAGGGTCACGGGGAATTGTTACAGTCTTCAGTGTGTGCAGTAAGGATGGTGGTGATCACTTCCCCTGGGAACCTGAACGTAGCCTCGGAATACTTAGTGGCCTACTGCCAGGGGACCAGTTCCCACTGGCCTTAGCTGTGACTGTCTTGGCCATTCCTGGGTCACTTTGTGCCAGGCATGTAGGTGGGAGAGCATAGTTCTTGTTCGTTAGAAATTAGAGTGGGACGATAAGACCTCCCTGTACAGACTGGAAACACCAGGTCTTATAGAAGGCCACCAGGAGTTGGCAATGGGTGCCTCAAGACACAATAGTTTTAAGTACAACAGTCAGTTAAGGGCCTGCTCTTAGGAGATGGCTCTGTTGGATTCTGGGTAATATCACACACAAGCTGTCTTTTGTTATGCATTTTTTATGTTAGTTATTTCTTGTTGTGACAAATTCCTAAGACATTGACTCTCTCTCTCTCTCTCTCTCTCTCTCTCTCTCTCTCTCTCTCTCTGTAGGTTACTTTGGCTCATGATTTCAGAAATTTCAGTCTGTTGTCTCTCTATTACTTTGTTTCTTCCGTCAGCTCTTGGTTACTTTGTTTCTGAGTGGTAGAAAGGCTCAACACATAGGGATGATACAAGCAGCATGTGGGAGAACGGGTCTTGGCAGCCAGGCATCAGAGACACCCGAGTGGGTCAGGTTCAAGTGCCCTTCAGTGGCATGCCTCCAGTGACTCGCTGCCTCCATTCCTCAAGTTTCTAGCACCTCCCAAAATAGCTCGGCCAGCTGGGCTCCAAGCCTTCAACACGTGCACCTGCAGAGGCTGTTTCATAGTCCAATGAACTCTAACACCCCCGCCCCAGCCTTGTGGGCCAGTGTGTTATGTACAGTGCGTCCGTTCCCTGCCATCTTCTCCACAGCCCCCAGGCTGAGGGACTGCATCCTCGCATCTGGCAGCTGAGATGTGGAGACTAAGTAATCACCAAAGGTTGGCATATTGTCAAGAGGCACCCACCAAAGCCAGAGTTCAAACGGAGGTCTGACTTCTTGTCTAAGCCACGCCCCTTACAGTGTCCCAGCCCAGGGCTGAGTAAAGAGGCTGAGGGGTGATGGGTAGACCAAGAGGTGATGGATGTAGACTGGTACTGGGTGCGCTGCCAAGTTCAGTGCAACGCAGGCCTAAGAGTTGAGTTGCTGAGGTCAGGGATCCTCTGAAGAGGAGAAATACAAGCCCAGCTTTTTATGTCTGGTATAAACATTTAGATACATGTGGTCAAATGTTTATTTACTGAGCACACACAATGTGCCATCCATTATCCCAAGTATGTAAAAATCGCGATCTTATGTCACATATCCCTTGGCTCCCATGCGTCCCCTTTTACACATCCCATGAGAAAGGTCACTTTTGCATCTTGTTCAGGTTTCAGGATAGGGTGATTGCGCTGCAGGGACGCCAAGGGTTTCTTGTCACCATCTTTCCTCACTGCAATGCATTTCTTTCACTTTTCCCTCCTTTAAGCCTTTCTCACACTGTCACGGTTTGTTCGCTAAGACATTGGAAGCACTTTGAGCCTAGAACAACTCTGTTCTCAGGAAAATCGGCACCCTTCCCCCTAAAGCTGCAGAGGGAAGGGCAGGCGTTTGCAGGATGAAGAAGTGGGTGGAGTTTTCGGGCTCTACCTCAGTGATAATGAGAAGTAGGTGGGTTGAGAAGGCCCTATTAGGATTTCACGTGTGTGCTGAACAGTCCAAAAGCATGTGAGAGCCGGGTGTGCTGGCACACCCCTTCTAATCCCAGCACTGGGGAGGCAGACACAGGTGGGTCTCTGTGAGTTCAAGGCCAGCCTGATCTATAAAGAGTTTTCCAGAACAGCCAGGGCTATTAGAGAAACCCTGTCTCAAAAAACAAAAACAAAACAAATAACAAACAAACAAACAAACAAACAAAAAAATCAAAAGCCTGTGAGCCCACTCCAGAACTGGTGGGAGGGAGACATTCACACCATTTTGTATTCAAACCAAGTGACCAAGTGAGTACATTACCTTAAAATCTAGGGAATGGGCCTGATGCGCAAAGATTTAAGGTTGATATTACTTATCTGGGCATTGATTATATTAGTGCACCCCCTCCAAATTATAATACTTAATGATTGGCATTAGGGAAGTAGTTACATTTTCTATGGAATGTTTATTCAGTGGGTGTATTTTTCAATCTTTTTAAAAATTGAAAATAGATTTTTTTTCATACAGTATATTCTGATTATGACTTCCCTTCCTCTGACTCTTCTAGTTTTAGGTCATGAGGAAATGCTTGTGCCTGACATGTTGGGTTAGAAGAGGTTGTGTGTGCCAAGTGCTCTGGTCCCATTGGAGGAGAGGGATTTTGATAAGCTGTTAGTTCTGGAAATGGATATTGGACTCCCAGATCTAGGACTAGCTCTGGGGCTCTGGGCTAAGCATTCGGTCTGACTGAACCTCCATTGTCTCAGTTGAAAAATGGGGATAAAATTAGATTGAGCCTCTGAGGGCTTTTAAGAGAACGAAATATGATACAGCGTGTAAAGTTTGTAACATGTTGCCTGCCTGGCGTGAGTCACCACAGGCTAACGCCTTCTTGTTATTATTAGAAGCTGGGAAGTTTAAAAAGATAATGTTTGTTCTGTTTGTATGAAAGGATAAGAGGCTTTTCCTTTGTATTCTTCTGCACTTTCCAAATTTTACATAACGAGAGCGTATTTTTTCTAATTAAAAAAAAAAAGCTTATATAAAAACACTGCATAAAGACACTACAAGAGTCTGTTTTTGGAAAGTATTACTCAATGAGAGAGGTATCTGCAGGACGGGTGAGGGTGCCAAGGCCTGGTGGTATCTTTTGGTCTGGAGTCCAGTTCTATCTGCCTGCAAAATGTCTCTGATGGAGTACCCCCTTTTCTTTAGTTTCTCATCTTCAGTTAGAATATTTTACAGCTATAGGAATGTGTTAAAATAAATCTCTAGCAAACATGTTCAGTTGTGGGCACTTTCTGAGGTAGGATTTTAGTAGCAGTGAGCAGTATGGGAAAAAGGGATTTGTGGAGCGGTATGCGATGAGTCTGTTGACACGAACTGTTAAAGGTCATGTTTGTGGATACAAATGCCCCATTAGGATGTGGCTGTTAGAGTGGAGACAGCCAGCTGCTAGCAGTGATAGCATGGGACCCCTGGGGACCCCACTGGCTGTGATGTGGATTCCTGGACTCCTTGGGACTCTGAATAACTTAGGAGAAGCTAAGATTATAACTTTCTTTCTTTTCATGTTAGGTGTGGCTGTGATTCACAAATCCTTATGACCCAAACTCCCTGCCTGTGACTCAGCAGTGAGCATCTGGGCCATGGCCGCTGGTGAGAGTAACTGGAAGGCTCTGCAGTGGTTTGACAACCACCCTCCTTGTCTTGGCAGACCAGCCTCAACCCTCTCAGTGTGGACGTTGATGACCCACTTTCTGTTCCCAGGTGCTTTGGTTTTTGCCCTTAACAGTTGGGTTTCTGACAGCCCCAGCAGCACCCTTGGGCCTGTGTGTGTGTATGTGTGTAAAACATTTTATTCAGTGGGGGGCTGTAACTGTGTGAGTGTCTACTGGATTTCATTACTACTGATCTTTCTACTGTGCTAAAACTCCTTCAAACATCTTTTGGATATGTCCCATGGGGACCCTAGACTACTAAAGAGGCTGTCTTCTGGAGGTCCAAGCAGAACTAGCCAAAAGCAGCCCTACAACTATGTGTGGGACCATGACTTGACTACTGCAGCCATGTGGAACTTGGGGCTTCCTCAGACCTGCTCTGCAGCCTCCATGTGCCTCCATGTAGCAGCCCTTCCCTGTGCCGTTACCTCCTCCTTGGCTGCACTCTAGGAGGCAGATGAGAAAGAACTGTTTTGCCTTCACACCTTGACCTCTAGGCTTTGATGTCATGGATTCCAGGTTTGGAAGATGTTGTCTTTTCAGCAGGGAAAACAAACTCTTCAGATCATCCCTAGGTAAAACACTGGAGAGAATTAGACAAGAAAAGCAAGCAAGCAAGCAAGTAAGCAAGTAAGTGAGCAAGCAAGCAAGTGAGCAAACAAGCAGTCAATCATCCAAGCAAGCAAGCAAGCAAGTGACCAAGCAAGCAAGTGATCAAACAAGTGATTGAGCAAGCAAGCAAGCAAACAAGCAAGCAAGTGATCAAACAAGTGATTGATCAAGCAAGCAAGCAAGCAAGCAAGCAAGCAAGTGATCAAACAAGTGATTGATCAAGCAAGCAAGCAAGCAAGCAAGCAAGCAAATGACCAAGCAAGTGACCAAGCAAGCAAGGGATCAAACAAGTGATCGAGCAAGCAAGCAAGCAAGCAAATGACCAAGCAAGTGACCAAGCAAGCAAGGGATCAAACAAGTGATTGAACAAGCAAGCAAGCAAGCAAGCAAGCAAGTGATCAAACAAGTGATTGAGCAAATAAGCAAGCAAGCAAGCAAGCAAGCAAGCGACCAAGCAAGCAAGCAAGTGACCAAGCAAGCAAGTGATCAAACAAGCAATTGAATAAACAAGAAATCAAGCAATCAAGCAAGCCAGCAAGAAGCAGGCAAGTGAGCAAGCAAGCAAGCAAGCAAGCAGTTGTGTGATTAAGTGAGCAAGCAAGTGCTCAAGCAAAGCGAGCAAGTGAGCAATCAATCAATCAATCAATCAATCAATCAATCAAATGATTAAGTGACCAAGCAAGCAAGTGATTGAGCAAGCAAGCAAGCAAGTGATCAATTGATCAAGCAGGTGATTGAACAAGGGAGCAAGTGAGCAAGTAAGCAAGCAATCTAGGGACTGAGCAAGTGTGCGAGCAGTCAAGCAAGCGAGTGATCAAATGAGCAAGTAAGTGATTCCAAGCAAGCAAGCGAGCAGGCAAGCACAATCAAGCAATCAAGTGAATGAGCAAGTGATCAAGCAAACAAACAGAGAAACCAAAGTGGTATGGATTTTATTCCCACCCACAGCGGTCTCAGAGAGGAACTCTGCTTTCGAGTGTTCTCAGGGCACCAATCCTATTTATTATGCTTATTATGTAGGCTTACTTATTCATGGCATTGACACTCATGTGGAAGATACATGAAAGGTCATCCTGCCACTAAACCCAGAGATAGGTTTGTCCCTGGGTTAGGAGGGGTCGTATGTAACTCAGAGGGACGTAAATGACTTGGAAGAAATACACTGGCTGGATTTGGCCGCTAGCACTTTGTGATGACGGCCAGGGCTGCCTATAGCTTTGTCTTCCCTTTCTCATGCTTCCCTCCTCTTTCAGGGTCCTTATCCTTCCCCCAGCCTCCAAACACCCCCTTTTACTTTCCGGTGGGGAGGAGATGGTAGTGGGCCCCAGACTGGAGATCATTTTAAAAATGAAAGCAACTCGTGAAAGTTTTGCTCAGCCACAGATCAAAATGACTAATGATGTAACTTCAAGCACCCAGGGTGGTATTTGGAGGTTCATGAAAGCACACACAATTTTGGTGGGGGGAATGTGCTTGTTGCACAAGTATGACTGATCTCTAGCACTGATGACAACAACAACAACAACAACAACAACAACAACAAAAACCCAACTCTGGGTACAGCAACATTCGTCTGCTATCTCAGAGCTGAGAAGGCAGAGACTGGCAGAAATCTGAGGCTTTGGAGGGACAGCCAGCCGAGGCTAGCCAGCAAGTCTTGGGCCTCAGGGAAAGACTCATAAAACATGAGTCAACAAAAATGTTGGCTCCTGAGGTTGACAAAGAACCTCAAAGCCGAACTCTTCCTTAAGCTAGCAAATTGCTTGTATTGGAATTTCTGCCATGGGGAGAGGAGACTTTGTGCCTGGACCTCGCCTCACACCCAGGGGCCGTAGTTTCAGCTCCCCTGATGTCAGAGTCCATGTGGAGAAGACCTAGGGGCTTTGCGAACTCTGACTGTGGAGTTCTGACACACATAAGTTCTTCAAAGCACACTCTAGGAGGTTGGTACCGAGCCTCTGTGTTTGGAAGCCCAGCTTCTCCCCAGCTAGTCAGCCACTGAGGGCAAATCTTTCTTAATGTTAAACAGAATTAGGAGCCACCACATCTAGACAGCTAGTAGCAATAGGAAGAAACCAGAGCACCCAGCTTTGTGGGACCCAGAGAAATGTCCCCTAAGGGATGCACACGTCTTCTCGGCAAGTGTTCTGGTTCCAGCTGCAAGTGGGGGGCGGACAATGGGGGAGTATCTCTTGTGAAGCTCTGCCTTGTGCTAGGAAGTGGGTAGAGTTCCTGATGCCCATCCATGCCCCATTTCCAGGTAAGGTTGGGCATCAGGGTCTAATGAGTTGTTTGCACAAGTACTCTATTTCTGGTGAAAGGTAACCCCACCTCCTCCCCCACTCCCACCAAGAGCCTAGACTTTTATACTTAGGGGTCACCGTAAGTCTTCCTTCGTGTCCTCTTCCTGAAGAAAACCCCTGCTTCCATGGAAACTGCCAGCCATGGTTTCTGCTGGAGTCTTTGCTGCCGGGCCCCACCTCGTGTCATCCTCTCTGTAAAGCATGGCTTTTGCAGGAGGAGCTGCTGAGGGCTCCACTCATTTCACCCTCGTGTGTCCTTTCTTGTGGGGACTAGAACACTGGTACGTCATCACCAAAAAGCCAATCTGCCCTGTCTACCCACAGATGCTACCCCAAGACCTGTGTTGCTCCATCATAAGGTAGAAATCTCCCCAAGGTGGATACCTCAGGCCTGCTTTCAAGTCTGTGCTAGTCACGAGGTGGGTGAAGCCTCCCCTCCCCCACCTGGCAGAGTGGCCACCACTGCTAGTGAAGGTAGCCCTGCCAGGGGCACATCTGAAATCCTACTGCAGTGACAAAACTGGAATTGAGACCCAAGGTTAGAAGCAGCTTAGACGCCACTTGGATGCTGATTCGGACAATGTAGATAGAAGTCAGCTTCTGAATTCCAAAGTTATTTCTCCTAAGTACCCAACAGCATCTTCATCTAAACAAAAATGGCAGTATTATGCAAATGAAGTGACCTCATTTTTCTGCTATGCAATAAGAATTCTTAATTGTATCTCATGACAAGCCAGTTGCAATATCCCCTCAGCTGCTTTTTTTTTTTTTTTAAGCTGTCCTACTTTGATATCTGTTGTGTAATGTTTGTATATTTCTGAGCCAGATCCTTTCAAAGATTGCCTTTTTTTGTAAATTTGAAGCTATAGCTTTCAGGCTAAAGTTTTAATGTAGATATTTTTATAGATAATTTTTCACAACATTTGACTCACTTTCTATTGTCCATGATGATGAAATGCTATTCTGTGTGTCATTGACCCCGACACAGTTGCACACCTGTAGCTGCCCTTTTTTTTTTTTTTTTTGATGTTTCTCATCCCTCTCAGACCCTCCTGAGCTCCAGGCCCTCCGCCTTCTGGGGAGAGTGCTGCATTCCAAGACACGGTCACTGGGTTTGGTTTCTTAGCTACAAGGGTCTAATGTGAACCCCGATGCAGCACTTAGCCCATTTGTATCTCTCTTCTCTTTGTGTTTATGAGTCTGCTCCCTCTCTGCAGGGCTGGGGTTGGGTTGGCCCACGTGGTGCTGACTCTCACTGCCTAGCAATGAGTTTGCTCCACCCCCTGACCCCTCCCCACCCCCTACCCCCCCAGGTTGCCTGGGCCCTGCAGACCTTGTTCATTCTCTACTGTCTCCTTGCTTTTGGAGGTCTACACTCAAGGCCTCTGAGCTGGGTTATGTCTCTTTGGGAAGCTTGAGCTCTTTGTACTTTGGGAGAGGGTTCCCTTTGGGGGATCCCCCCCCCCAGAAGAGTGTGCTGAACGGATGCTCACACACGTTTTTTTTGTTTTTTGTTTTTCTTGAGCTGTCTCCACTCCAGGTTCTGGTTTGTGTATCTACCTGTCACAGGCCTCTTGTTTCTCTTTTTTAAAATCCTAATTTATTATTTTTGGGACAGGTGCCCTTTAAATTGCCTCCCTGCTTCTTCCTGTTTGGCCTGGCAGGATCAACTTGGGAGGGCGAACAGACTCATTGAGCTGGACAAAGCATCCAAGGCTGTGATGCACAGAAGTATGGGAGTCGGAATGGCTTTTGTAGGTTGTGTATGTGTGTGTGTGTGTGTGTGTGTGTGTGTGTGTGTGTGTATGTGTGCATGCTTATGTGTGTGTGTATGTGTGCATGCTTACACGTGTGTGTGTGTGTGTGTGTGTGTGTGTACATGCTCGCATGTATGTCTGCATTACTTAGGCTCCTCATGTTCAGCTCACTTTTATCTACTGAGCAAGCAGAAAACCAGAAAACCCAGCAGCACTTCCAACATACGGGGACAGGGAGGCTTTTCTGTACAGGTGACCCAGCCTTAGAGGCCTCACGCAGCCTTTACTGTGGGACTCAGAGACTCCTGTATGTAGTGGCAGCCAAGGCAGGAGTGCATGGGGCTGTGGCATTTACAGGAATAAATTGCCCCTGGGCTGTTCTTGCCTTTGGTTATGAGATTGTAAATTATTTTCTCCCTTTTTGGTGATAATAAAGGACCCTTGTTGCACTTATTGTTTAATTTGTATATGGTGTGTAAAATACTTTCTTTGAAAGAAAACTCAAAACACAGAACGTGTATATCTGTGTGGATGTTCTGGGCCCGTGCTTGGGCACTGGCATAGATAAAGTCCTTGTTCTGGTCTGATGTTTTCTGCATGGGTGTTGGGGGACCATATTTCTTGTAAAAGAACACTTGTCACATGATCAATATAGCGAGAGCTGAGAAGCATTCCCCAAAATGTGTTATTATAATAGGATCCCGTTTCAGTTCCCCACACTGTACATGGCATTTTAATAAAAGCTGAACTGTGCAAACATTCTGGACTTCATTTCCGTTGCACAGCGTCTCGTGTCTCAAGTATGTGAAGGACAGCCTAGTCCCTGCACAGAATCAGATGGAAGTTTTTCTCTTCAGAGTCTGCTGCACAGGGTCTCCATCCCTCTGATCCCTGTCACCTGGCCCCAGCATAGCGCAGACCCGCAGAGACCTAGTGGAGACAGTCCCTCTAATGGTGTTAGGTAGTCTCTGGGATCTGGGGCTGGAGGGGAAGATGGCTGGCTATTCTGACATCACTCCTGGAAGCTGAGATACATCCCAGATGTGTGGCATGCTTGGTGGCAGTTTCTCCAAGCCCTCTGCCTGCTGACATGGATAAAGCCCGTATGGTCTTAGGTCCCCTCAGAATGTCAGGGGCTCCGCGTCCTGAAAGGTAACACATGACATCCAGGGCCTAGTGCTTACTTGGCACTCAGAAAGAACATAAGGGGGAGGGAAAGTCACAAGTTTGACTCAGGTGATGGCTGGCTGTCTCCCTAGCCCTCTTCCCCCAGCCTGGCCTCTGCTCTGGCCTCTCTTATCCCTTGAGGATGAGTGAAAGCTGAGAGGTTGTGCTTCACCACGACCCTGTGAGCCACGAGCAGGAATTTATGTCTCTTCAGAATAGAGGCCCAACAGGTGAATGCGTTTGCCTGAAGGGGGATTGTGAGGGAGAGATGGGGTGGACCCACATAAGGGACATGAGCCCTTTGAACCCTTGTTTGAATCTGGGAATCAGTCTGAGGAGAGGCTCCAGGATGCAGTTGTTTTGAACATAAGAGCAGCTGGTGTTTATTGTGCAGCCACTGTGTGCCACGCCCACCTTGAAGAGACAGGTGACTATATATTGCTGGGCTAATTCCCAGCACAACAGGGGTTAATTAAGAGACCCTCGAGATGAGCTCTAGGCTCTTCATCCTACTAAGGTTGCCTGCTCTGTGCTGCCACGCTCATAACTGGGCGACCGCGTTCTGCAAGTGTTCTTTGAAGAAAGGGAGACACCAATGCCTGGATCTCAAAACTTTTCAAAGTTTCCCGAGAGACCTTGCTTTCTTCTCCACCTGCCCCGAGTGGAAGGAGGCGCCGCCCATGGCTCTCCTGTCCTTTCCTGCAGACAAGAAACACATGGCCAGAGAGGAGATTCATGTGCCTAAAAGTTCAGGGGCAGAAGCTCAGGGGGAAGGGAACCAGGGGGGAAGTAGAGCTGGTTCTCAAAACTGCAGAGTCTGGCCTGTGTGAGGATGCAGACAGAAGCTTAAGGACTGGGAGAGACAAGTTCAAGGCCTAGATTCTACAATGGGGTCAGGTACCTTTGGGCCCATATCTCGTTTCTCAGTCAGTTCCCAATTAGATGAAACACCTGTTGGTGACCTTGGAGAAACTGAAAATGAAGAATTACTTAGGTGAAGAAGGCAGACTCTCAGGTCTTAGGAGCGGGAGGCTGAGTCTCTTGCAGCATGGTCACACGTGCCCACATGCAGCACGGTCATATGTGCCCACATACACTGTGCACAAGGTTGGGCTGCTGGGAGTGTGCAGGAGAGTCATGCACACCAGAAGGGGCACGAGCTGTTCCTGGGCCTTGCCTGGCCAGGCAAGAGGCCCAGTGAGGCAATCTGGAAAGGCTTGGTTTCACCTGGAACCACTTGGTTTTTTTTCTTAATCCCCCTGCGTGCGGGCCCCACCCCCACCTCAAGGGGTTGCAGAGATGACTCTGGTTAAAAACACTGGCTGCTCTTCCAGAGGACCAGGGTTGGATTCTGAGCATCATGGGGGAGGCTCCAGACTGCAAATGCAGAGGATTTATGCCCTCTTCTGGCCTCCTTCGGTACTGCATGCATGTGGTGCCCATTTAGCCATACACACTAAATAAGATGCAAGACATCAGACGGCGAGTTTCTTTGTACTCAAAATGATTAGCTATGAACATGCGCCTCCCCATGTAGTGACTTCCAAGGTCATGGCGAGCACAGAGCTTGCGCAGGAAGTCCTGTGGCCCTGGTGGTTCTGTCTCATGGCAGAGCTGCCCAGTATGTGTCCACTGCTTCCTACCCTTCAAGCCCACAAGATCATCCACCCTGGAGGCTGTGATGCAGGGATTCTCCGTGGGATGTCCACAGCAATATCCAGCTGAAGTAAGTGTACAGTGTTCTCTACCTTCCGATATGACGCATGGCGGGGGTGGGGGGTGGGGGAGGTGGAACTGGTGCACCATTCTTGACCTCACCAATGTGCTGATGCAAACGGGCTTCCTGGAGATGCTGCCTGCAAGGACTTGACAGCAGGCTGCCACCTTGCCGCACTTGGCGTCTTCTCTATTTTGCACTGCTGCGTTTGCACCGCTCTCTTGTGTCCTTCCCTCTGAGTGGGCACAGGTGGCATGGGTTCTCATGAAGTTCCTCCCCTCACCAGCCGTGCTTTTCATGGTTTCCAGTCCCTCTGGCTAAGAACAAGTAAGTGTATGTGTGCTCATCTTCATCTGGCCTTTGACTGGTGACTCAGAAACAGGGCTTTGTAAGCACATGAGTTATGTCATGCAGGCATTTCAAGCCGGGTCTCACTTGGTCCTCGCACAAGGCATGAGGGGCAGCGGGTATTCCTGCACACACCGTGTCTCTGCCTGCTGTATGTGAAGGTTACTCTCCGGATGCAATGGGTGCTAAATGCTCCTCAGGGCACGCCTGTGCACAGCGTGTGACTCGCTGCTGGCGTTTATCCATACAAGTGGAATGCAGGTTTGAGAGGCAACACGGTTTGCTCGAACTCTCATAAGAGCCTTGACAAGGTTGTGCTTGGCTCTATGTGACAGCATTCCAGTGGCTTAACTGAGGAGTGGGGTAGTTTACTCACGTGGGGTAGTTTACTCACCTAACCACAAGCCCAGAGGGCTCAATTCTTCGGCCGGACCTGTTGTTCCATACCGCTGTCACACCCTCCCGCCCAGATCCTTTCATTTGCTTTTCCATTATTAGCATGTTGCAGGGTAGATGCCTCATGGCTATTTTCATATCAGAAAACAGGCGTGGGAAAGAAGTGATCTGAGAAGTGTAAAGGGTAGGGTCCATAACAGGAAAACTTCCCCAGAGATCCCCAGCCGACTAGGGCAGATAGCTCCTGCAGTGTTGCAGATGCAAGTGAGGCAGGCAGCAAACTCAGAGTTAAACTTGGGAGAGAGACTTGATATCAGGAGGGCAATTAGCATCATCTCTGGACCAGCTGGCCACTGCCTGTGTGAGCTGTGTGATTTCCTCTCCACCGGCCCTCTTGGGCTTTGCTGTCTTGGCCTCTGGTGCCCTCCTTGAAGGTTATTTTGTCTGGGCACTGAGTAAATCCTAGGCTTCTTGTCAGCGAGAATGATGTTCCCTGTGTACTTGGCGTCTGCTGAAGGGACATGGAACAGAGGCATGGTGAGGTGGGGAAGGCTTCTCAGAGCCCCGGCCCCGCCATCTTGCCGGCCCTTATTGGCATCAAGAGTGGACGTCCCTCTTGCAGGATAAATGAGAAGCCCTAAGCAATGGAGACCTTTCGGAGCCCGAGGCTGGGGTTCTGAGGCAGCTCATTTATCAGCGGTGGAGGTTTTCCTGAAGCCCTGATTGAGGAGTTCTGTCAGCAGGAAGATCTATGACCTTTATCTCAAGAGTGACCCATCTGCGCAGCGCTATAAATCTTTCTGAGTCACAAGTGGCGAGCAGAGGTGCGCGAGGCTTGGCATTGGACTCTTGGAGGCAATTTTCCCCAGTTATTTGTCCTCCAGCCCTCCAGGACGTTCTTGCGTTTAACGGTAGCCCCCCCACCCCCCCATGGGCATCCTGTGCCAAACTAAACCTGACAGTCCTGATAGAGCCGTGGGCGGCCTCTTTCCAGGGCCCTGTCCAACTCTGTTCTTACCAGGTAAGGCTCCATATCCAGGCAGGGAGCAGGGAGCGAGGAATATCTCAGTGAAGGGGTGGGCTTTGCCTCTTAACCTGTGAGAAGGATGGAGGACCGTGGTAGCCGCGGAAGGATCTGGTGTTATAGTGTTGTCCACGTGACGTCATGAATGCAGGTTTTCATTCTGGGTCACCAAGATGGCTGTGAGACCTGGGTAGTAGTAGAGCATGCACCCTAGGCAGACGGCTCAGCTCAGCATCACCCCCTAGCGGGGGAAGGGCACACCAGGGAGCTCATGGCTCCCTTGAGGGGCCTTTTCCACAATCCTAGGCCTTCCCTTCATTTTCCTGCAGTGGCTTAGGGCTGAGATAAGGGCACAGAGAGAAAAGCCTGAGGCCTCACATGGGAATCCAAGTGCATTTTCTAGCCACAGATCCATCATTTTAATGTGGCCTGGCCTCCTCTTAGAATGATTAACTAAAGAACCCTCTGTCCTTGTGCTGGTGGCTCCTGCAGAGCTGTGATAAGGAAGCCCACAAAACCGTCTCCAAACAGCTAACTGAGGCCATAGCACACACCCAGGAGTGCACGCACGCAGGTCCTGCAAAGGCCGCTTGGTTTCTAGTGACTTCTCACGATATTTTATACCTGAATCTGCCTGCTTCTAAGCACTGGGAACCTGTGCATGTAACAGCTGCTTCTGGGAAGACTACAGATGTCTGGGAGAAGAGGCAAGTGGGGTGAATGAGGGAACTGACCTTTGCTGTGGCACTAGCTCTTCATCACAAGTGGAGTGTCAAATGGGCTGCAGAGCTGTGCGTGACTCTAGCAGAGCTCTCCCACCGGGCCTGGGCCCCTGGGCCTCTCTGAAGGCCTGTGGAGAAACTGCTTGGTGGTGAAGCAGTCTGTAGTTAGTCTGTGCCACTTCCGTGATTTTGATGTGCCGTGCGGTGCCTGCTCTGGAGATAGTGTATAAATGGCAGGACTCTTGTTGTCGTGGGCTCAGTGGAGCTGTGGAGACAAAGCTGTAAATAAGGCATTGAAACACTGTGGTGAGCCTGGGGATGGGGACGAGGGTGGTCTATGGAAGCCCATAGCAGGGCGCATGCGCAGTGATGGCAGTCTGAGTCCTAGAGAAGAGGTGGGTGGGATGCTGAGCCCGGAGGAGGAAGGAACCGCAAATACCAAGGCCCAGAGGCTGGAGAGATGGCTTTTGCGAGAAAGAAGAAATAGTCCAGCATGGCTGAATCTTGACGTAAATAAGGACATGCCGAGAAACGAAGCTAGCTAAGAATGATGCTAGGGTACGCTGTGAGACCACAAGAAGGAGGTGCCCTCTGACCCCGTGTCTGCGGGGCGGCTAACGTGGCTAAAACGTGGCTACCGTGGAGTTCCTAAGAACTTGAACTAGTCAGGCTTCGCTAGAGGAACTGATAAAATGAACCTGTGTATAGAAAGGGGGTTTTATTAGAGTGGCTCAGAGGCTGTAGTCCTGCAGCTCCTACTGTGGGCGTCTAGGAATCCAGCAGCTGTTCAGTCCGCAAGGCTGGATGTCCCAGCTGGTCTTCAATGCATGACAGAATCTCAAAAAAAGAGGCTGTCGTGCCAGCAAAGGGATGGACAGCAGGAACGAGAGCAAGCAGGCATTTCCTGTGTAAACGCTGCCAGCACAGGGCACTGCTCAGAAATCTCCCCACCTCGAAAGATCTAGATTAAAAGTAAGTTTTCCCACTTCAAATGATTTAATTAAGGGGGAAAAAAAGTCTCTCACAGGCGTATCCAGCCTCTTGTGTTTTATTAATTCTAGAGGTAGTCACGTTGACAACTGAGAACAGCCGTCACAGAGGTCAGCTCTGAAATGCTCAGATCCAGGCGGGATAGGGAGGGGGAAAACAGAAGTATAGCATGGCTACAGAGAGGCCTCGGCCGTTCGTCCTTGGGAAGCTGTCAAGTTGGGTGGCCTTTCAATGTTGTTTTGACACATGGAACCAATAGTTTGCATTCCTGAAAAAAAAAAAAATCAGCCACTGACACCGAAGGCACGGGCGACAGAAGTAAATCGGACCTCATTAGAATAAAAAGTTCCGTGCTTCAAATGAGACCAACAAGAAAACAAAAGGACAGCTCACGGAATGGGAGAAAATATTTGCAAATCATATTTCTGACAAAAGCTGAGCACCAGAGCCTGTGGTAGGGGGGTGGGGGGTGGGGGTGGGGGAGAAACAAATGCACAAAGACAGATAACCAGATGTTTAAAATGGGCGACAGATTTGAGCAGCTATTTTTCCAGAGAAAATACACGAATGGTGGATAAGCACCCTGAAAACAGCTCAGCATCCTGGATGATCAGGGAAATGCAAAAGGAAACTACAAGGAGCTCTGCTGCCACATGCACATCAAGACTGCTGCAATCAAGGCCAGTAGCAAGGACTGACAAAGGCTCGTGAGAGAGAAGTCCTCATCTGCAGCCAGTGCTAATGTGCCGCCACTGCACAGCTTCCGAAGGACCAACCTGGTAGTGCCTCAAAAATTAAATGTAGACAAGTGATATTGCCTGGGATGTCCTGCTCCAGGGGATGTGTCCAAGGAAATGGGAGACAGAAGAGGAAACCACACACAACCTTGTCTATAAAGCTGTATGTGGCGCTGCATATCTTTAATACCAGAACCTAGGAGTCAGAGGCCAGAGCCAGCCACCTGCTTCTGAGAACCTGAGACTTTCTAAGAGCCTGGTCTACATAGTTAGTTCCAGTCCATCCAGAGAGAGACAGCCTCAAGCAAACAAACAAACAGCAAAATAAAACAACAACACACACATACACATGCAAACTTTTATATGAATTTTCATAGCAACTTTTTCATTTGATTGTTTGGCTTTTTGAGACAGGGCTTCTATGTATAATAGAGGCCTGGCTGTCCTGGACTCTTGTAGACCAGGTGGGCCTTAAATTCACAGAGACCCACCTGCCTCTGCCTCCAGAGTGCTGGAATTAAAGGCATGTACCACCACATCTGGCTTGCAGCTTTATTTATTTATTATTTATTTCCGTTTTTTAAACATTCAAGACAGGGTCTCTCTGTGTAGCCCTAGCTGTTCTGGAACTCACTATGCAGACCAAGCTGGCTTTGAACTCACAGAAAATTTATTTCATTCTTCTGCCTCTGGAGTACTGGGATTAAAAGCATGGGCTACCATGCCCTAACAACCTTACATATAATAGCTCAAAAATATTGCTTAAAAATGACTACATGCCCACTAGCTGATGAATAGATTAGCAAAAGTTTCCCCAGCCATATGGACTACATTGAAATGCATCAAATAATATTGTGAAATATTATTCAATATTTAATTGAATGAAGTGTTGATACAATCTGTGACCTGAGTGTGTCCAGAGCCTGCATTAGAAAAGTAATCCCCAGGGACTGGGCCTGTGCAAACATGCACACCTGAGCTCAGACACCCAGTACCCACATAAAGTCAGGTAACCCCAGTGTGAAGGGGGTTGGGTAGAGACAGGAGGATCCCTAGGCCTTGCTGCCAGTCTAGCTTAAAAATGGTGAGCACCAGGCTCAGTGAGAAACCCTATCTCAAGGGACTAAGGCAGAGAGTGGCAAAGGAGGGAGCCTAAAGTCCTCCTCTGGCTTCATTCAGCACACACATGCAGGGCAGGCATGTATGTTCTCACACATATGTGTACATGCACACATATACTTAAAAATATAATTTTAGCCTCAGGGCAAGAGGGTGGGAGGTGAGGCCTAACAGGAAGGCCATTCGGGCTCCACCCTCATGAATGGCATTCAAGGCTGCCATTTAATCTCTTGTCCCTGCCAACTC
Organism: Acomys minous; assembly: GCF_964271855.1. Taxonomy (NCBI): domain Eukaryota; kingdom Metazoa; phylum Chordata; class Mammalia; order Rodentia; family Muridae; genus Acomys; species Acomys minous. The sequence continues at coordinate 37,507,107 of NC_140490.1, forward strand.
TCGTGTCTTTTCTGTTCTTACCACGGACAACACAGATGGATGGAGGTCCTTTCCAGATGCTGCCTTGAGAATAGAGAGTCCCGAGTTGGGCTTCTTTCTTGGTGGTGGGAGGGGCCAGCTGCAATAGCTCATTCTTCACTTTAGAAGGACTATCTCCGTCTGCCCCACAGCACTGGACTCGTGAGAATTCCACTGAGGTAGAAGGAACACCTCGAATTTTGCTTGGATTTATTTCCCATCCTCCGATGCATGTAAGGTGTTACCAGCAAGTCCAAAGTGGTTGCTGCCTTCTGCTCGCTTGGTTTAACAGCACAGTGTTGTCAATATAGTGCACCAGTGTGGTGTTGTGTGGAAGATGTGAGATCACCATTCCTTCAAAGTAAGTTGTGACACAGGACAGGAGAGTTAATATGTCCCTGAGGAAAAACAGTAGAGGTATACTGCTGGCCTTGCCAAGTGAAGGCAGATTGCTTCTGGTGGTCCTTAAGGGAAGGCACTGAGGAAAAGGGAATTGCTAGGTCAACAGCTGCACACCATCTATCAGATGTGTTGATCTGCTCAAGTAAGGACACCCTGTACCGCAGCTGTAATCAGAGTTACTACCTGATTGAGTTTTCTATAGTGAGCTGTCATTCTCCACGTTCCACCTGTCTTCTGCACTGGCCAGACAGGAGAGCTAAAGCAGATGTGGCAGGGACCACCATCCCTGCATCTTTCAAGTCCCTGATGGTGGTACTAATTTCTGCATTTCCTCCACGGATATGATGTTGGTTTTGATCAACTATGTTCCCTGGCAGAGGCAACTCTGAAGGTTTGCATTACCCTTTCCAACCATAACAGCCCTCGTGCCACAAGTCAGGGAGCCAGTGTGAGAGTTCTGTCAACTTCTAAGTATATCTATTGCAATTATAAATTCTGGGACTTGGGGAATAACCACAGGATGAGTTTGGGTACCCGCTTGACCTACTGTGAACCAGACGTCAGCCAACACTTTTAACCACCTGACCTCCGTAAGTCTCTGCTTTAACCAGAGGGCCACAGTTTTACTTGGGTGTCCCAAGGTCAGGGTTAGTTCAGAACCAGCATCCAATACATCCCAGAAAGTCTGATTGTTTCTTTTCTCCTATTGTTCGGGTACCTCTGGGGAAGGACTGGAGAAAGGCTGACCAGAAACCTTCTAGGTATTTCTTTTACCAAGGCCTTTCCTCAAGGGAATCTGGCCTTCCCTTCACTCAGTGGGTTCTGGGTCTGCAAAATGGCTCAAGTCAAGGCTCAAGGTGGTTCATGGCCTGAGATTCGTCCTTTTGCCGTGATCCAGTGTAGCCTTTCTTTCACTTGAGAATTTTCTGCTTATACAGATCAAACAAAAATGCAGCAGGCTTCTTATTGATTTCATGCCCAGAAACACCATGATTGATTAGCCAGTACCGAAGGTCCATACGAGGCATGCCAGTATAAAATTCACTTGGCCTGTGCTGTCCATTATGGGTCAGGCCATTATGGAGGTGGCTTTGTTTATGCTGCCTATCATGATAGTTACGGTCCCCTTTTCTTTGGCGATTCAGTGCTGCCACCCGATCCCTGTTTCTTCAGGGCCCAGCTAAACCCACTGCATTTAATTCATCCACTGAGCAGTGGTGTTTCCAAGCCCAAGGTCTGGTACAGGAAAAGGGGCAAAAATAAAGCTCTTCAAATGTGTTGCTGCCCCTCCCGCCATTTTGTATCTTCTAGGACCGGTGAAGGGCGTGTCTCATGGGTTGTCCCGTTGTGGAGGCTCAGCTTTACACAGTTACCAGCTCTAGCATTCCAAGTGCCTTGAGCCTTAAAATCTTCATCAACTAAGTCAAGGGATACCAGGCATCTCCAGCCCCAGTAGGCCATCTTTAGACAGATGCTCAGCACACTATTCAAATCAAACCAACGTTTAAAACTTAACCAACTGTTCAAGCTTCCATATTAAACCTAGAATCTCTGCTCAGTGGTCCCGTATCGATAAACTCAGCCTGATCCAGTCACATGTCCCTTCCACTGTCATCCCACACCCTCCAAGTCTGTCCCCACACACATTGCCCAGACTTCTGCTTGAATGAATTAGCAAACTCATGAAGCTCCTTAGTGGTGCAGTGCACTTTCTACCTCCCTTCTAGCAGCCTGCTTAGCCTTACGTCTAGTTATAGGTCTAGAGGCAACTATTGGTGGGCCCTGTGGGGCGTCACTATTGTCCTGCCTGGCAACTCCTTTGGAGAACGTCACTGCTGGTTTAGTAGACAATGAAGGGTTAATTTCCTCAGTCAAAGGTGAAAAACACAGCATTTCAGGAGTTGGGGTGTGAGTACATCTTCTACTGAGGGTGGAGAGACTGCTTCCTCAGGTGAGACAAGCCTGAGAGAATCTGAGGGCTCCAAGTCCAGCTTCGGTAGGGTCCAGCCACCAACCATTCCTTTTCCAAGCCACAGGATTCCATTATTTGCCAATTAGTGCCCTGACTGCAGTGGCTGGCACCCTCTGAGGCTGGCGCTTGGATTTTGGCTAGAATTCAGCTGACCTTATAATGAGGGTTTTGATTTGATTTTCTGCAACTTGAGCTCTGTGCCTGCTGGAGAGAAGATTCTCTTCCAGGGCACAGTTAGAATCCTTTAGACTGTTTGTGCGCATCTGAAGTTGGTCAAGTTTATACTATCTTTGTTGTACCTCACTGCATTCTGAAGTTGGATAATTTTGTCACAGAGCTCATTCCTAACCATTATCACTTTATCCAGAGATGCTAAGAGCAGCCAGCCAGCAGCATCATTTTTTGTCAAAAGTTTTGTATACAGGGTTATCATATCCATTGTCACTCACCGTGGGGCCAGAAAGCCACAGCAAGAGTGTGGCCGAGGTGTGTCCAAACCTGGAAACTCTCATTCTGAAACAGGCAGAAGTACAGCTGTTCCCTCATTGCTCTGGGCCTGCATGTCCCAGCACACGTAGCCTGTGTGACCCCCACCTCTGCCACGCTTGCGGTAGTCACACAGCCTGGTTTCAGGTTAAACCTCCTCCTTCCTTAGAAGGGCATGTCCAGCTAGCACCTGGAATCCCTCTTCATGCAAATGCAGCATTCCCAGCACCTCAGCCCCAGCCAATGGTGTACACTCACCCCGAGCACCCCATCCACGTCCCTAAGGTTTATACAGCCCTTATATGCCCCTAGTAAAGAGCTGTTTCACTGAAAACCATCTCAGAGAAGGCTGTTCTCCCACACTCACTGACGACCAAGATCTTGCTAACCCACCTGCTGGCTAGGCGAAGTTTCATTTCTTCCAGTCTGGCCAGTGCACAACGGTGCCTGGAAATCCCGAGGGCAGCAGCAGACCTGGTCAGGCAACTCACAATTGGTGGACCAAGATAATCAAATGCATCTGTTTTCTTAAGCTCGTAAAGTAGCTCACACCACGGGCTTTCAGTATTCTCTGAGCTCCCAGGACAGGATTCAGTGACTGTAGGTGTTGGCAAATTGGAAAGGCTGTTTCAGATACTTAAAAAAATTCATCAGTATGTTTCTCTAGAACCACTTCTGGTATCAAAATCTGTGTTAGTTCGGGCTCTTTAGAGGAACAGAACACTCACATATATCTATATCCATATCTCTATATGCACATATACGTATATATATGCACATGTGCACACACACATGTATATATATTTATATGGGATTAATTAGAATAGAATCCAGTTGTGGTTCAGCTAGTCCGACAATGGCTGTTTAACCAGTGGGTGGGGGGCGTCCAAGAATCCGGTAGTTGCTCAGTCCACGAGGCTGGATGTCTCAGCTGACCTTCAATATACGCCAGAATCCCACAGAAGTAGGCTCTAATGCTAATGAAGGGACGGACTTGCCAGCAAGAGTAAGAGCAAGAAGGCAAAGAGCAAGCTTCCTTCTTCTTCATCCTGGATATAGGCTGTCAGCAGAAGGCGAGGCTTAGAGTAAAGGTGGATCTTCTGGCCACAAAAGATCTGCATTAGAAGTGTGTCTTTTCACTTCAGATGATTTAAGTGAGAGAGAGAAAAATCCCTCACAGGTGTGCCAAGACACATGGGTTTTAATTAATTCCAGTTCTAGTCGCACTGACAACCAAGAAGAGCCATCACAGTCTCCTTATGTGGTATTGGTTATAGCTACACAAGTGGACTAAGGTCCTAGGTAAACTTTGGAACTGCACTAAGTGGAGAAAGCACATTGTATGATTCTGTTTACATTAAAAGTCTGGAGTGGGCAAGTCTGCAGAGACAGAGGTTGACTGCTGGCTGCAGCTGCAAGCGTGTGTGGAAGAAGTGACTCTTAATGAACATGGGGTATGTCTGCCATCTTTTGGACTTAGTTGCTTAAGGTTTTGATAGGTCATATGTATCTCAGCCTGGCCTTGAACTTGCTATACACTGAAGATCAGCTTGAACTTAGGATCCTTCTGCTTCCTCCTCCCAAGTGGTGGGAGTTCCAGGGCACTGCTGTCTCAGTGTGGGTTTCTATTGCTTTGAAGAGACACCACGGCCACAACAGCTCTCATAAAGGAAAACATTTAACTGGAGCCGGCTGACAGTTTCAGAACTTTAGTCCATTGTCATCATGTTGGGAAGCATGGCGGCTTGCAGGCAGACATGGTGCTAGAGGAGGAGCTCAGAGTTCTACATCTGGATCAGCAGGCAGCAGGAACAGAGAGTAAGCCCCTGGGCTTGAGCTTTTGCAACCTCAAAGCCTGCCCCATAGTGACACACTTCCTCCCACAAGGCCACACCCACTCAAACAAGGCCACGCCCACTCTAACAAGGCCACACCTCCTATAATGTTACTCCTATGAGCCTATGGGGCTATTTTTACTCAAACCACCATAAGCGCCTAGTTTTATGTGTTGCTGGGGAGTAAACACAGGGCTTCATATATGGCAGGCAAGTACTCTATCAACTAAGCTGCAGCCCAGCTCATAACGATGGGCATGTTCTGGAGCTAGATACAGGTGATGGTTGTACAACCTTATGAATGGGCCAAAAGCCACCAAATTGTAATTTGAAAGGGTACATTTTCAGTTAGAAGCACTGGCTGCTCTTGCAGAGGACCTGAGTTTGATTCTCAACAGCCACATGGTGGCCCACGAATGCAGTCCCAGGGGATCTGATGCCCTTTTGGCCTCTGTTTGCATCTCCACACATGTGGAGCACAGACATACATGCTGGCAAACACTCATACTCATAAAATTAAAAATAAATTTTTGGATGGAGAGATGGCTCCATGGTTAAAAAAGTTTATGATTATATAAATTATGATTCAAGTCAGAAAACTGCTACTGAATGCATACCAGCCCCACTCCCCTCCCTGAGGACCATCTACCTTGGGGGAGGCAGCTCCCTCTGATGGTGGCGATGTGTGGAACAATGCTCAGGTGTGAGCCACTAGCAATGACACACTGAGGAGAAGGAGGGCCTTTGGCGACCTGGCTGCCCACCTGAGCACTTACTGCAGAAGGAGCCACTATGAAGGTGGCTGACTCAGATAGCAACTTTCACATGGGACCTTTGAGACCATCCCCCAGTACAGACATTCTCAGTCTCCGCTTCGAATGTGTGAACGGACAAGAGATGAAACTACCAGCTCAAAGCTCAACACACCATGGGAGTTTGAGCAGGAATGTGAACTCGTGCCCATCCAAGGCTTAAGTCAAGTCTCTTAGTGTGAATTCATGCATGATATTGCCTGTTTATCACTCACTGGAAGAAGGATGAGGACCATGCCCCTCCTGTTACCCAGGAACCAGAACTGAAGATGATTCTGAGACTAGATGGCTCAGTCCATAAAGTGCCTGCCGCCCAAGCATTAGGACCTGAGTTCGGATCCCCAGAACTCTTGTAAAGAGCCAGGTGTGGCAGCTCACACCTCTAAGCCCCACAGCTGGTGAGTGGTGGGGATAAGATTTCCAAAGATTATCAAATCAATGGGCTTCAGGTTTGATGTCAAAAACTAAAGGCAGAGAGTGATTTAGGAAGACACCCAATAGCAACTCCAGGCCTTTCTCCATATATGCACATATGCGTACACACACACTAACAAGTATATGCACCACACATGTGTACAAACACACACACACACACACACACACACACACACACACACACACGTGCGTGCGTGCACAGCATGCACAAATTCAAAGAAAAATTGTCAACCCAATGTGAGGTATTCCCATTGCACTTAAGGGAGGTGCCATAATGCCAATAATTTTGGGCAACAATCTTTCTACACCACAGGGATTAGCAGAATTTTGTTTTCAGATACATTTTTTTTGCTTATGCTCTGACAATTTGTTTGTACTAAATATCTAGTATCAGAAGGCATCTTATTTATAAAAGAATTGTAGACATCAATATTACAGTTTCCTGTCAACTGCTCCCACACCTAAACACATTCCCTTGATGGCAGGGGGAGAGTTATGGATTTCAATAAAGATAGTCAGGGCTGACGGAGATGCTGCCTGATGGCTGTTTTCCTCCAAGCATCCAGTCAACGTAGCTTTACTGCAGATGATGGAGAATCCAGCACATCGTGGTTGACTCCAATGCCATCTACTCCCCAGGCTTCTTGTTCCTTGGGCCCCATGTCTGTGTTTCCTTGGTTGCCAGGTGTGTTTTTCTGCCATTAGTAGCTCTTTCTTCAAATGGAAGATGGGAGGTGCAGGGGACAGAAAGAGTCCCTAGAAAGACACTGTGGTTTTTCAGACTTGAGAAAAACCCACCCAGCCAGTTCCTGTGCTTGTTTATTGTAGTCTTAGAGTTCAGCCAATAAACAGTGGTGGCTGTGCAGAAGGTTCCTGTCTGTCAAAGTCAACAGGGCTGTTCCAGCATGATTGCCCTGGCACAGATCAAGGGGAAGGAGGCAGAAGGTACCAAGGCTTTCGTGTGACCAGGAGAGCTAGGAGAGGATACAGGGAAAGAACACCAGGGTGACGGGTGAATTGAGGGTCTCTGGGGATGCGCTGTTCAGCTGCAGCCCACAGCCCACTGCTGTGGGTGGCTTGGGGCGTGGCCTTTCTGCTTCCAGCGCCTTACCATCGATATGAGGGCAGAATAGTTTTCCACTCTCTGGGTTGTGGAGGATACTGACAAGCTAATACATGTATGGCAGGCATGAAAGTGGGGCAGAGCGGTATAAGGAGACTGAGGCTGTCTGGGTCTCTCTCATCATGTTCTGGTTTTCCTCACAGGCCTCCCACTTGCTGCCTGGTGGGAGGAAAAACACTTCAATGTTAGTCGCCTGGTAAATTTAGTCTTATTTAAAAGCTGAAGTAATTGTCTTAGACAGTTCTCAGATACGGATGGTTGTGAGCCATCACCATAGACACTGGAAAAATGAAGCCAGGTCCTCAGCAAAAGAAAGAAGCGTTCTTAACCACCAAGCCATCCTCCCCGGCCTCTGCCTTTATGTTTCTTCAGCCCTATCTGGCTTTCATTGTCTCGCAAGAATGACACAGATTCAGATGTGCCGGTTATGACACATCATTCTCTAGCATAGCCTGCTGTGGCATTTGCTGATTTTTCAAAAGGATTTCCCCTGAAGGATGACTAACTCCTTCTTATGGGATCTCTCGTCACTCTCTGATTGTCCATGCTGTACTTTTGCTTCCTTCTGAGCAGTCTAAGCACTGGACAAGCTCACTCCGCCAGCAGCCTCCTCCTTCTAGGACTCCTATTGTTCTTTCTTTACTACCAAGCAGAATCTGGTTACTACCATTGACCCTCCCAAGTATATTAAGAGAGCCTTGGTATCCTATTCTGAGCCCAAGGCAGACATCACTAATCAATTGCAGCATTGACCCACTGGTTCCTTCCTGTAAGAAAAGGCACAAGGCAATCCCTGTCAGTCAGCTTGAATTGGCCTCAGAGACTAAACTGATTTGCTGTCTGGGTTTATGCACTTGCCCCCTTGGGTTCCTTGTCTGGTGAAAACAATGTGTTTTTCTGGTGCTCCTGATGTAGTGAGCTGTGCAGAGAGTTGTAGTATTAGGAACATTCTATAGCTGTCCCAAGTGTGTGAAACTGGTGTTGTAAAACCATGAGATAGTTCGTGCCTTCCCCATAACAGTGTGAAATTTGCAGTTTGTTTTCAAGTATGTAAAAATACCATGAGCGTGTCATGGGGGTGTGGCGGGGACAACACAAAATTGTATCTTCCCTCGAGCAGTTTTCACATAAAAAAAGGTGTCATGGCCACTCCCAGATCTTAAGGAGATTCTAGAAGCTTCTCCTTTTGCATGTAGAGAGGTTCTCAAAGATCTTTTGTGAGTTCTATCTTTAAGCATACATGTCTAACTTGTGCACCAGCCCTGCCCCCCATGTGACTTAAATATGTAAAGTTCATAATCACCAATTCTTGCACTCCTGGTGTGAACCCATCACCCTTCTGGATGATGACTTACATCTCTGTGTAAATCTGCTTGTTCCCACAGTGGTCTTAAGGACCAGGGACCAGCATCCTCATCCTAGGGCTGATGAGATTGCTCACAGTGGTTGGGTAACCTGGATGTTAGGATCTGGGCCCAGGTCTGGCTGGTACAAAAGCCTTAGCTAGACTTCAGAGAGTGGAGGGCCAGCGTTAGTAAATTACTGAATACTGTGAAATAAACAAAACAATGTCCTGCTCAGTGCTCAGGGACAGAGATGCCCCTGAATCAGAAAACCTGGGCTCCTGGCTTTTGCTTTATAAGCCACATGGCCCACACCTGTTTTTCTGCCTGCAGTTTTCGCTGGCCTGAGGGGATGGCTCCCAAGTCAATAGAGCCACTTAGTGGTGTCACCTCCTGAGGGTTTCAAATCCCACATAGTGTGGTGTAGCTCAGTGGTAGAGCACTCACTTTGGTGTGTGGAGTTATGGATTTGTTCCCTAGTACCCCCAACAGACATATACCAAAGCACCTACTGTGTGTGTGTGTGTGTGTGTGTGTGTGTGTGTGTGTGTGTATGTGTTATAGCTCAGGCCATCTCAAAATATCCTTAAGCAGAAAGAAAAACAAAACCCACACACATTTGTGTTTAAAGACAACCCCTGCTCAGTCCATCTGGCCGTGGAGGGGTCTGGCACGTGGCTCTCTTGAGGCCCTGCTTTGGCAGATTTTAACCATGGACATCCTTGAGCTGTATCTCCCCACCTCTCTCAGTCCAGCGATGTCCTTTCTGCTCTTAGTTCCCTGGGCCCCAGCCACACAGAGATTTGCTTCCTGCCCTGTTTGCATACAGGACCATGGGCCAGATGAGAAGAGATCCAATCTAAAGGAGAACTCAGCTGGGAGAAGAGAAAAAGCACTACTGCGGTTTGTGACACAGGATGTGTGATTTCCGTGGGCCCCAGAGATTGGGTCTGACTTCCTTGGCAAGGCCAGGTTCTCCATTTGTCATAAATTATTAGACCTTTGCACATATTCGCAGCACATGAATTAGACCCTGCAGCAAGTGCCCGTGGTTGTCTGCTTGCCTGGCACTTGATATCAGGCCTGGTCCCTGTGTTACCTGGTCAGTTCTGCCAACGGCAGCCTAGGGACCTGCAGGCCCAGGGATCCACCTCAGGTATACACCCTGCGCTGATGAACACAGCGTGGATCCTGCAGAAAGGTCTGTCTGGGAGCAGCAGGAGCGGCAGAGCACTCCCACGGTCTCAGAATAATTTGGTTTTATTACAAGGGTTTTCATTTTGATGGCAACATTATTCTTTTCACGGAAGAAATTATCTTCAAATTATTTAATCTTTCTCTTTTATCTCTGGGGGTACATTGGGGGTATATTGCTGCAGCCTTTTCAGATTGCTGGAGAAAACTGTCCTATCACTGTTCCCCTCAGGGCCACGTTGGGAGCAGGAGGATGTATAGTCCTGCTACAGAAGTCGTTCAATGCCTGAAATAAGCCCTAGGTATTTGTGCTGTTTGAAAGAGGCTCTGGGCTACTTGGCTCCTCCAGAGAGGAGTGTCCTCAGCTGGGCAAGAGCTGAGCTTTCTTCTTGAGAGACTCTCTCCTTGCTTTCGTGCGGTTACACGTGTACTATTATAGAGGCAGGTCCCGGCTACAAGAGCTGCTTTCCCCATTTTGTGATCTGGGATTTTACTTTTGTAAGCAATGAAAAGGAGCTGCTGCTGGTTGAACTGCTGCCTCAGTGAAGCCTGGGGAGAGCCCTGGAGCTGGGAGCTGGGGTATAGGGGTGGTGGGTGGGTGGGGCCAGTGGTGAGGTAGGTTGAACCTCACTGATGTTACCAGGCCCAGCAGTACCATGGTTCCAGTTTCCAGCCCAGGAGTAGCTCTGGAGGGAGACACAAGGTCAAAGTTCAAGTTAACTTGGAAACAGTCTGCCTAATCCCCATTGGCTTCTCTAGCCAGGGTCAGGGGCCAGGCCCATTAGGTGGCCTGAAAAAGGAGCCAGGGAAATGCTCTGGGTAGTCAAGAGCATCAGAGGGAAGTGCAGCAAGGAGACTGCGCCCTCTGCGCCTTCCCACCTCTGCCCTCTGCTGGCTCCGTGAATTTCTTCACTTGATTAATGGATCTGCTTCAAAGTCCCCAATCAGGCCTGCCAGGACCGCAGCGACTAAATCTAGTTGCTTTATCACGAACCCACAAAACTCACCTTTCTCTCGTGGTGTCGCCGCAGCTGTTAGCCGCACTCGTATATTTTGGGGCTTTCTCTGCCTCCGCGGCCTGAGTCTCCAAGATGGTGTTCGCTAAAGAGACTAGCACACAGACGGGCACACAGTAGATGCTCAAAGCTATTTGCTGAGTAGACAGAGGTTTATCCCTTGGCTAGGGCCAGCCCCATCCTTTGAAGGACTCGTCTGGGGGATTGATTCCTTGTAATTTTTGAACAGTAAGATTTCATTGTGTGATACATTGGTAGTTATGAGAAAGCAAACCGCAGATGAAATAGCAGGTGCCCCCGCACTCTGCGTTTCCCGTCACTTCCGCAGAGGTGGTCAGGACCTGCCTCCTTCACTTCAGTGTGGATGTAAGCACATGTTTCTTTTTAGAGCCCAGTGTGCCATGCCACTTCTGCAGGGCTCTCGGTCCTTGTCCATATGGACACACACCAACTTACCAACACACACTTAGTGAGCACCAGGCGCAGCGCCAGACCCTAGGGGGAGCCGTTAGCAGCGCAAGCTGTCAGGTCCGAAAGACTCAGAGTTGACTCCTAGCACTTAGCAGTGATGTAGCTACCATTAGGCCAGTCACTCAGCCTCTAATCCTGTTTGCTAATCTGCAAAACCCAGTACCGATGGAGGGGACTGCAAGAGGCGGGGCCTGAGGAGCCGGAGGATGGCGCCCTTCGTGCTGTGAGGTCCACACATGGGGGCTGCTGTCCTAGCTTGTACTGATGTCAGGAATGGGAAATTAACATCGGTGGGGCCAGGCACTAACCCAAATCCTCTGGAGCGTGGGTAGGTCTCCTTCTAGGAGGAGCGGAGGCTGGGAGCAGCGCAGAAATCTGGCGGCCCTGTGGGGCTCTCAGGAAGTTTATTCCGGGGCTCAACATATGCGGCTGCTTGGCCGGGTGCCGCCTTTCCACGGGAATCCACGGGCTGGTAAATCTGGGCTGTGTGCGGGGACTATGGGCCATAGTATCTGGGGAGAAAGAAGAGAAACTTCATGTGGGCTTCCTCTTTCTCAGAAATAGCGCTCCTCCCCTGCACAGAGAAGCCCCTCCCCTACAGAAACAGAGAAGCCTGGCCCAGGAGGTCAGAGCTCTCGGTGGCAGACAACAGATTCTTTGCCTTTTTTGTTTTTGTTGTTTGTTTGTTTGTTTGTTTTTGGCTAAGAGATCATTGAATTAAACCTTCGATTTCAAAAAATAAGGACTATGTTAGTCAGCTTTCTGTCACTATGTCCAAAGTATCTGATACAAGCAACTCAAAGGGAGATAGATTTTAGCTTGTGGTTTCCAAAGACTTAGTCTACTGTTGATTGGCCTCTTCTGCAGAACATCATGGTGGCAGAAGTGGTTTTTTTGTTGTTGTTGTTGTTTTTTGTTTTGTTTTTGTTTTGTTTTAAAGCCCCACTACCTCATTATGGACGAGAAAGGGAGGGAAGGAGGAGGGGAGACAGGGACAAAAATACCCCTAACTGCCTCAGTGGCCTATTTCATCCAGCTAGGTCCCACCTCATAAAGATCCCAGGACTTGCTGCAGACTAAGAGTTCACAATATGAGCATGTAGGGGCCAGTTCTGATTAAAGTTGAAACAGAGACTCTGATGTCCAAGCCAACAGCTTGGCTGTAAAACAGGGCTGCTAACATCTTTGTAGAGCTGGTGTGAGGCTAGAGTCTGTGCAGGCGATGGGTCTGGTGTACTACTTGCATATGGGGGGGGGGCTTCAGCAGGTCTGATCCCTCCTCTGCATGGCGCTTTGGCGAGGAAGTTACTATTTTACTGTCTTATATAATAAATCCCTTAGCCCTGGAACCATAAAATCTGAACCTGAGTCTTTGTCCTGTTACTCTGGGCGGGGGGAAGCCCTCCAGACCTGGGGTACATTTTAGGGCTTTTGGACAGCTGACTTTTTCATCTTCAGCCCAGAATGTCTGCTCAATGATCGCAGCGGTGTGGAGCTTCTGTAGAACCACGTGCACTCACGGCAAGGTATAAAAGTCCCTTCTCCCCTCCGGTCTATGTGGTCTCTTGTGTGCTTACAGGTAGACTCTTCTGCTAGAGGAATGATGTCTCCAGAGATGAACTATGATGAGAGCAGGGGGTGGGAGTTGGATGTGGGCCTTCTGAGGAGTCTCAGAATAGGGAAGGATGGCCTGATTCCGGCGTACAGGTTTTCATCGGCTTTGACACCCTTCTCCGCTCATTTGTGCAAAAAAGCTGGCATTCCACCTGATATTTCACTCCTGTAATGATCTTTTTAAGGAAGAGCTTCTGAATTGGCTGTAATCTTACACTTAATGATTGAGACTTACAACCTGATTCTCAGTCAAAAGTGCTAAGGGCGATCGTAGCAGAGGACACAAGCCTCCGATTTATGCCCAGGAGGAAAGACAATCTAGCCTGCTGCCTGGGATGGGGTTGCTTTGTTTTTAAAACCATGTATTTTTTTGTGTTCCGTTAATCATGTCTCTTAATATTTTTCCTCCAGAGGCCCTCATTCTTTTATCTCCCAGGCATTCTCGATAAAAAAGCGTCTCTTCTTTTATGTGAGCGTGTTCATTAATCCTAGGACATTTATTGTGCTTCATTAATCAGGATAGAGGATTAACAGAAATTGGGATTTTTTTTTTAGCAATTATAGGCAACAGGCAGGTTGGAACCACAAGCTGCATAATTTTAGTGAGCTGATAGCTTCATTACCCAGCCTGGATTTTGTGGATGACAAAAGTCCTCAGTTTCCTTCCTGGGCATGGAAGGTCTCAGTGTATCCCCAGGGCTTGAGGTGTACGGGAAAGGGCCTCGTGCTAGCTTCCACATGTTTATGCCCTACAGATGTCAAGGTCAGCATCCATGGACATTTGACAAACACAGCGGCTCTAGGACCTTGTCTTTCTAAGTTTTCTTCAGGCTCTATTGCCCAGTGCCTCACAGGTGAGGTAGTAGATTTGATGCTGGTAACGTTAGTAATGGTCCTGAGACTGGAATGCATGGAGCCAGGCGTGGTGCCAGGGACACCACACGAGCATCATTTGATCCTTCTGTGGACCTCAAAAGAGAGGCATTAACCATGTCCCTCTCCAGTGAGAAAACTGGGACACAGAGACGGCAGTTCAAGGCCACACAGACACTGAGTGGCAGAGCTGGAGTGAACAGTGGGCATTAAAAGTAAGCACTGGGGAGGAGGTGTGGGTGTGCAAAACTAAACAAGTCCTGGATTGGGGCCAGAAACTGGCACCTCAGCCTTGATTATCTCTCCAACCTCTTTGGCTTTCAGTTTTTCTTAAAACAAAACAAAACAAAACAAAACAAAACAAAAAAACAAAAACCTTTTGTTTGCTTGTAAATGAGAACATTAGAAAAAAGATGAACTTTATCTTGACTCTTTCCAGCGTTGACATCCTGGAATCTGGGAAGTTATATTGAAAAGAGAGAGAGAGGCGCTAAAGTGGATTGAATGGCGTCATCTCCCATGCAGAACACTGCATCTGGTCTTCATTTCCAGCGGTGACACCTCCACACTGGTGCCTGTGATTACATTGTGGCCAGTCTTTATGCGGTTCTGAGCACTTCTCAGCCGCCTCGCACTCCAAGCCCCTTGAACATTGCCCTCAATTTTGCAGCTTCTCCCCGTGTGCCCTGAAGCTGCAATGACACATAAACAACTAGACCAAGAACAATGGCCGTTTCTTGGTATTGAAGAGTGTATCAATTTTCTGTAATTCCTTGTCGCTGGCTGAGCATACATTATAGAGTTCAAGTGTTTTGAAAATAAGCTATGAAGAATTGTTATCTGCCAAGAGGACTGGCAGTTTATCAACTTTCAGAGTTTGAGTGTTTGGGTGTGTTCTGCAGCATAGGCGAGCAAGCCGCAGGGGAGGGGGGGGAGGGTGGCAGGGAGGGAGTGCCCCATTGTCTGAAGAGAAAAATAATTTAGCTGTTGGAGCTGGAATGAAGCATTCACAGGGACATGCAAGCGGCTATGTAAGGTATGACACAAAAGCTCAATTTTGCATCAAAGTATGAAAGAAAAATCAAGAAAACTTGGGCTCACTTCAATCATGCCTGCTCCTCTGGCCTGCTACCTCATCCCTCCTCAGAATGACTTTTGCACTGTGAGGTGTGTGTCTCCTCCCTTCCTTCAGTGAGCATTCAATTCACAGCTCAGTCACAATTGGCTGTGGATTCTTGGTAGGCATCTTCTGAACAATAAAAGAAAATTAAAAATTATTTTTCCCCCGCTTTGCTAAACTTTTGGTGCTCTTGAGTTATTTTGTAATTCTCTCCTTCCCCTTCTCTCTCCCTTCCATCTTTCTCCCTTTCCATTTCCCCATTTTCTACACCCTATGCTCTCCCTCTTATTTCCTTTTAGAATTCATAAAGAGGTTTCAGGTGCTGTAGGTTAGGAGAAAAGCTGTTTCTTGAGCTGGTCCAGCACCATGGACAGCGCCACAAAGGCGCCTGTATCCTGGGAGCTTCTCCCAGGTTTGTTTAATCACAATGTCATCAGCCGCATCACATCAGGGCAGAATTAAAGGCTTTAGAGAAGTTCACACACTTTCTTAGAAGCCACAGAGCCCAGAATGGACCAGTGTGTGCTTTCCTCGCGGTTTTAGGAGCTGGGGGAGTGACATGAGCATTACAGTACCACCTGATGTCAGGCAGATGACGGCCAGTGATACTGAGACCTTCCTCCCAGATGCCTAGAACTGAGAGATTCCTATCAGGAGTGAAGACTGAGATGCTCTGCTGCCCAGAGGAACTGGTCCGAGAGCTTGAAAAAGCATAGAGGGGTGCAGGTATTAGGAGGACCCTGTAGCCTCAGAGATTAAAAAATGTGAATATAACAGAACTCATGTGAGTATATGAAGTATATAGTGCATATCACAAGACAAACTGCGTGAAAGGTAGTGTTATGTGTTTATTAATTATTATGTAGAGCCTTTAAATGTTTGGCTATTTACATTTTCCAGTTTGTTATTTTATGGTATTTTCATGTTGTATCATGTTTGAAAGAAGCTTTGAGATAAACAAAAATATAAAATTTCTCTCTAGAACTTTCATAGTTTTAGATTTTAAATGTCCTAATTTTCAGATAGTGTTTATTTCATAATTACCCACTTCTTTCTTCCTCAGGTTGTTACTAATCTCTTATAAATCCTTCTAAAGACAGTCTACACAAACAGAGCACACACCTACCACATTTCCTCTTCTTTGTACACAAACAATAGCCTGTTTCATACATTAGAATGCATTTTAGCTTTTCAGTGTCACAGACTAGCTCTGAACAAGTTCATAACCCCATCCTTTGCAGGTGGTGAAGACCTTTAGTGTCTATCCTGTCAGGGAAGTGGGCAGACATCTCCATGGCACAAAAAGGACTTGGCTACCAACAGTTTATCCTACTCATGTAAATTCGGGCCTTGAAGTGTGTGTGTGTGTGTGTGTGTGTGTGTGTGTGTGTGTGTGTGTGTGTGTGTGTGTGATGGCTGGCTGGAGAGACATTTCAGTAGTTAAAGGCACTGGATGCTTTTGTAGAGGACTTGGGTTTAGTTCCCAGCACCTACATGGCAGCTAACAATCACCTGTAACTCTAGGTCCTGGCAATCTGATGCCCTCTTCTCGTCCCTGTAGAAACTACATGTGGTGCACAGATGTACCTATAAGGAAAGTCTCTATATGAAATAAATAAAATGTATAAAATAAATCTTTAAAAAAAATTCAGGTCTTGAGCTCAGTGCCAAAGACCCTCCTGCAGGCACACAAATGTTTACCAGATTTCTCTCCAGGAAGCTCCTTGATCCTTGTTCAATTAGAAGGGAAAAATCTCACTTTCATTTGTTTTTAGTTTTTCAAATCTAGACTATAGGAAGTGCCTCCAGTGCATGCTTGGGCCCTTGCTACTCTGCTCATTTAAACTTATTTTTCATTGTCATTTCCCTTTGATGGTTTTCACAGTTTTGCTTTCTATCTTTGGCTTTGTGTGCTTTCACCACATCACCACTCAAGGTGACTTATTTGAGAACATCTCCTTGGTTGAGTTTCCTGAATCTGCAGATTGAAATGTTTATAAGATCCGGAGATTAACCCTCTCCAAGTCAGCCTCTGGCTGAATTTCTCTTCTCCTTTCAGAATTCTGATGACACTAGATGTTTTCATTTTACTTCCCTTATTCGTTTTTGTAGCAAATTTCATTGAAATATAATTTGCATATTGAAGAGAAAGTAATCTTGCCTTAGTCTGGGCCCACGGTGAAGACAGTCTTGGGATGCTTGACCCCACTGAGACTTCGTCTCTACAAACTGGTAAACATCTCAGATAGACTCAGTGGAGGAAGTTTCAGCCCAAGACAAAAGACAGGGGCAGGCAAACAAGAGAGAGATCAGAGATTCCTGCCTGAGGACTGGGGGTGGGGTGGGGTTTGAGGATGGTTGAGGGTGGGGTGGGGTCTCAGAGCGATACCTCCAAGGTGGGTCCATGGATGGTGCGGCTTCTTTTGTCGGATAGATGATGTGCTAGGCTCTTGAGAATTATGCCAGGGGAATTGTCCCATGGAACTGATACCCACAAGGTTTCATTCTTGTTCTTCTTAATCTCCTTTCCCTCCTATTTAGGGTGGTCGGGTTGTAAGTGGGATACATGCCTTTAATAAATTCTTAATAAAGTAGAATCATTAAGGAATCGGAGCCAATAGCATGTAATACTGTCAACTGATTTAAAGTGTGTAATTCAATGACTTTTTAGTTTACCCAGATTTGAGAAAGTATCACTACTGTTAGTCTCAGAAGTTTTAACCACCTTAGGGGGAACTCCATACCTTGTAGATAATATCTCACTTTTATGGTTTGAATGAGAATGACACTACAGTCCACAGACTTGAATACTTAGTCATCAGGGAGAGGACCTGTTTGAGGATTGGAAGGGTTAGAAAGTGTGGCTTTGTGGAAGTGAGTCATTAGGGGTGGGCTTTGAGCCCAGTCTCTCTCTCTCTCTCTCTCTCTCTCTCTCTCTCTCTCTCTCTCTCTCTCTCTCTCTCTCTCTCTCTCTCTCTCTTGTGGACCAGGATGCAAAGCTCTCAGCTCCTTCTCCAGCACCATGTCTGCTGCCATGCTTCCTGCCATGGTGACAGTGGGCCAAACCTCTAGAACTGTAAGACAGCCCCTGATGAAATGCTTTCTTTTATAAGAGTTGCCTTGGTCATGGTGTCTCTTCACAGCAATAGATACTTACCTAACACTTAGCAGCCAGAAAATATTTGCATATTCTGGACATTTCATAAAATAGATGGTCTTCCGTGTGTGGCTTCTTTCACTTAGCATAATATCATCAAGATTCATCTTTGTATAAATGTAACATACTCCATTCTGTTTCATGGTTAAATACTATCCCACTGACTGGGTGGAGACCACAGGTTATTTATGCATTCATCAGTTGATAGGTATATAAGTTGTTTCTACATTTTAGAAGTTGTCATTAATGAGGCTTTAAAAACCCATCTATATATCGTGAACCTATAATGTCATTTCTCTCGGGCATATATTGAGGAATTGAATCATTAGCTTAAATATTAACTCCACATTTAGCCTTTTGAGGAAGTTATTGATCATTTCCATTCACCAGCCACACATGAACTGTCTCATCTCCTATGGTGACATTCATTAGCCAACTGTTTGACTACAGCCACTTAGCACAACACACCATGTGAAGCAGCATCTGATTGCATTTTCAATGTTCATTTTCCTCATGTCTAAGCATGTTTTAAAGCTTCACTGGCCATTTGTTTATCTTCTTTTTGTTAGTTTGTTCAGACCTTTTAAGTTTGCTTGACACAGAGTCTCACTTGTAGCCCTCACTTTCAGCCCAGGCTGGCCTGGAACTTACTATGTAGATCAGGCTAGCCTCAAACCCCACAAGGATATACATGCCCCACTGGAATGAAAGGAGTGCATCACCATACCCAGCTAGATTTCAACTCTTTTTAAAATTACATTTTCTGGTTTTCAAGAGATTTGGCACATTTTATATATTTAAAATAGAAATCCTGCATGAGAAGAGGTTTGCAAATATTTAATCCCATTTTATGTCTTTCATGTCCTTTGGCACAAAATGAATTTCAGTGAAGTCCAAAATTGACTTTTATTACTTGTATATTTAATGTCACAATTTAATGGCATTTAATGAATGCAACATTGTGAACACTTATTTTTCTATTTTCTGAGAATTTTATAGTTTTGTCTCTTGTACATAGATTTGCTATCCTCTTGAATTAATTTTTGCTTTTAGTATGAGGTAGAGTCACATTTCACTCTTTTGCCTAGTCACATTGTTTCTGTGTGCCCCAGTACTGACACACTGCTTGTTGAAATGACTGTTCCCCTCCCCCGTTGGGTTGTTTTGGATCATTATTGACAACTATTTGACAAATATATGGACTTATTTTTGGATCCAAACTGTGTGTCCAACCTTGTGCACAACAATTGGTCTTGATTACATTGGTGGCAAGTTTTGGAATCAGGAAGTGTTTTTCTCTACATTAATTCTTCTGTTTCAAGAAATTGGGTGATTCTGGGTGTTCTCCTTTACATAAGGATTTTTATGATCAGCCTGTCAGATTCTAACATGAAACCAGCTGGGAGTATGAAGAAATTACATCAAAATCTGTAAGTTGGCAGGGAAGTCTTACCATCATAAAAATACCACCTCTGATTCATGAACAGGGCATGTCTTTCGATGGAGTCCGACCTTTCTTTCTTTCTGTCTTTCCTTCTTTCTTTTATGACCTATACTTTTCAGGGTATATGTGTTCTTCTTCTTGATGCCACTTTTATCAATTTTGATGCTTCTATAAATGCACTATGTCCTTCATTTTTCAACTTTTGGATTGTTCGTTTTCTTACACTGACCTTAATTTCTGTAACATGGTTGAGCTCACTTTACTAGTTTTTGTTGCAGTAGGTGGGAGAGGCTTTAGGAATTCTACACAGGAAGAACATTCCATCCACACGTACAGTGTTGCCTTCCCTTTACAATCCTGGCAGCTCTTGCTTCCTTTTCTTTCCTGACTGTCCTGTTTAGCACATCTGATATAATACTGAATAGAATTGACAAGAGTGGACATCCTCCTGTTACTTCTCACTTTAGGAGGAAAACACCCACTTAGCGGACCATTAACTATGATGCTAGGTGGCTTTGTTTTATAGAGGCTTTTTTATTACCATGTTCAGGAGTCTTTTTAAAAAAATTTTAATTTGTTAAATTAAAAAAAATTCATAATGGTGTATTTTGCCAAGTCTAGGTTTTATAGCTGTTGAGATAATCATGTGATTTTTTCCTTAAATTTATTTTGAAAATTTATGTAAATTTATGATTTAAATGTTATACATTGAAGGCTTCAGAAACTTGGTAGTCTGCTTGTCTTATCTGTATTTGTATCTTATTTTTGTTTCACTTGCTTGCATTTTAGGATAGTTGGATCTTCCTACTAAAATATAAGTTTGATGAAGGCAGTGGTTTCATCTTGCAGTAAGTTATTGATTTTCAGTGCGGATACCAAAGTGTGTGTGTGTGTGTGTGTGTGTGTGTGTGGAAATGAGAGGAAAAAGGGAAAACATTAAGTGTATATCCTGGATTGTGGCTCAGTCATCAGGGAAGTGTTTTCTTATCTACCTGTCTGCATAAGAAATTTACATTTGATCCATAGCAAACTGGCAAGTATAGACTTCATAGTCTCCCTGGAGCTGTGCAAATTTCCAGTGCTACATGCATGGCCCACTGATGGTCACCTCTACGGCACCTAGTACGCATTGCGAGGATGGAAAGTTCTAGATTTGTGGGGATTGTATTCCCTCCATAAGCACTGGGTTAGGTTGTGAAGTGGCAGAAATGTATGAAATGGGCTCATTGTCTTAAGGAGTGCAGGACCAGTGGGGGCAGAGAGACAGCTGGATATGAGGTGAAAGCCCCGGGGGACCAGTGGAGAAAAGGGTGGAGGATGGGGCTCCAAGTAGAGTGAGTTTTGAGCTTTCTCTCTCCACCTCCGCTCTACATCACCGCCCACTATCTTCTGGACCAATTCAGGAGCCTCCTAACTTCCCTGCATTTCCCTGCACCTCATTCCTCTTTGTAGCTTATAGCTTCCGCTGATTGCCAGCATTCTAGAGAAAGCCAGTTTGCTTCATGGCTCATACCTTCCTACCTAGTGTGGTCTCCAAGGCTCTCTGACCTTTTTGTAGAGTTCCTTTTGACAGCATCTCTTCCTGTGGCCTTCTGGTTTTCTTGCTAATCTGCTACCACATCTCCACCTGGGGCGTTTGCAGCTGAAATTTCCTCTTTCTGGAATGTTCTGCCCCAGCTGGTAAGCTGGCATCTCTTCAGACCCTAGTGAGCAAGGCCTTTTCTGACCCCTCCACATAGACAGCAGGGCCTCTTCTTACCCATAGTTCCTTTCACCTCAACTCGTTTTATTTTTATTTTTTCCACTTACTAATGTGTTAGTTTACTGTTTGTCTTTCTTGATAAGAGTGGAGGTTCTTACATAAAGGGAGACATTTTGGCCGGTTTCATTTACTGTTGCTCCTGCGTGCTTGGCAAGCGTATAGTAGGTCTTACTTAAATTATCAAATGAATACACTGGCATTTAGGAGGGTCGATAGGAAGACACTGCAGCCTGGGATCTGAGATTGACAGGACACTTGTTGCATGGATAGTGTACTTTCTAGAGATCCAACTTTCGTTTTAACTGTTTCTGAAATAGCATAGAAAATAATGCTTTGGAGACTAGAATGCAGTGGGTCCATTTAAGAAACACAGAGTTTTTTTTTTTTTTTTGTGGTCTGATTGAAGGCATCAGGGCCCATTAGTAGGCAGTGAATATGGCACCCGAGGCTAGAGCCAATCAAAACACGACCCAATAGGAATGTAAAGGGCACCTGGCTATTATAGGACTCCAAAGGGCAGCATTAGCAATCAGCGTCCCTATCACTGTGTGCTCTGAACTTACTGTTACTGAATGCTGCTTTTGTACCAGGCACAGTGCTAGAAGGCACATGAGTTCTCTCTCCTAATTCTCCAGAACAGACACACCCATGGTCACCCACTTCCAGATGAAGTGGATGCTCCTGAAAGTTGCCCACTCACCCAGGGCTACATGGATGGTAAGTACCTCAGCTGGCGAGTTTTCATCCCACGGTTGACCATTCTGCATATCCACAGATCAGACTTGCAGCAGAGGGCCATGGCATGTGCTTGCAGCTGCTTCCCCTTTCTGACCTAGGAAATATGATTTTGTGGCCGGGGGTGGGGGTGGTGGTGGTGTCTCCAAAATCAGCAGGCATGTTTTAGCCATGTCTTTGATAAGAAGAGAGCAAAGGACTGCACAGTTTTGGGTATGGCTCTAAACTGTTAGTCAGGCTAAACATGTGGTATGTTTAAATATAATTAGGGAAGTTATTCAGGGTACCCGAGGTGGCTTGAATAGCAATGCCTCCTCACCCAGACTCATGTGTTTGAATGCTTGGCTCATGGGACGTGGCACTGTTAGGAGGGACGGCCTTGTTGGAGGAAGTGTGCATTGCGGGGCTTGGCTTTGAGGTCTTAAATGTCAAAGCTCTGCCCAGTGTGGCACACAGTCCCCTTCTGTTGCCTGCGGATCAAGATGTAGAACTCTCAGCTCCTTCTCCAGCACCTTGTCTGCCTGCGCTCTGCCATGCTTCCCGCCATGATGATAATGGACTAAAGCTCTAAAATAGTAAGCCAGCCCCAGTTAAATGTTTCCTTTGCAGTATTGTTGTGGTTATGGTGTCTCTCCACAGCCATAAAACTGTAACTAAGAGAGGACCACAGAGAGGGAGGACTGGGTGGGTCTTGCTGTTTAGGATAAATGTGTCTCCTGGGAAATGCTTTTTAAAATAGTAACGTTGGAGGAAGCTCAATGTATGTTTGAGGGGAGAGTTTGGTAACGCTCAAGTTCGGCTGGAAGAGCAGAGGGTGTGCTAGAGTGGGGTGGTCGGGGGCCAGATGGGTGGGGTGCGGGTTTCAGAAGGACCCTGATGTTCAAGTGATAATGAGATGCCTCTTCTTGGGCAACTGGTGGCTTCACCAGCAGTGGGACTGGTGCCCTAACCTACAGGAACAGGATTGAGGAGCTGTGAATGCTTTGTTTACATCCTCGGTGTGTTAAAGGACAGAACTTTGATGCCCCGTGTGAGGCCTCTTGTTTGTGGCACACTGTGCAGGTTAAGTTGGTGTGCAAGTATGTGTGTGTGTGCATATATGTATATGTATGTGCAGATGTGTATGTGTGTGCATGCATGTGTGTGCATATGTGTATATGTGCATAGGCAAATGCATGTATGTGTGTGCATGCACATGTGTAATGTATGTGTGTATATATGTGTTCATGCATGTGTGTAATGTATGTGTCTATATGTTTGCATGCATATTTGTGTGTACATGTGTGTGTATGTGTGTATATGTGTGTGTGCACTTAGGAGGCAGTGGGAGGAACTAAGGCTCACAAGTTCTGTGAGACTGCCACTCTACTTCCACATGGCTTATTCACCCACTGAGGGAGTTTTGTCTTAAGTCTGAGCTGCTCACTGTTAGGAACCCTCATCCTCCTAACTACCCTGGCCAGGTGTCTGCTCTCCCAGCTTGTCTTTTTATTGACTCTGGGGTTTGGTTCTCCTGTTTGCTGTCTTAGTTCCGTTTCCCCTGTGTATGCGGTTTCTTACTTCATCCAGGTTTGTTAAGTCTCACAGAAGGCGTCACAGACCCCTGTAACAACTGTGTCCCGACTGCTTCACAGTCACACGTGTATCCTAATGGGGACTCATGGAGCAGTGCCTCGTGTTCTGCCTTTCAGTCACTAGGCAGCTTGGTGGTGCAGGTCCTGACCATGGATAGAAAGATCTGGTAAGGAGGAGGCACAGGAACCAGCAGGAAAAAAGAGGCTCATGTAGATCAGGTGAATGCTCCCTTTCTTATATGGGGAGTCATGGGAGATAACTAGAGTAAATGCCATTGTGCAGGGCATGCTGGGAGCTGTGTATGTATGCACAGCGTGTGGTGGGCCCTGTGTGTGTATGTATAGGGCATGCTGGGCCCTGTGTGTATATGTATAGGGCACGCTGGGCCCTGTGTGTGTATGTATAGGGCATGCTGGGCCCTGTGTATGTATGTATAGGGCATGCTGAGCCCTGTGTATGTATGTATAGGGCATGCTGAGCCCTGTGTATGTATGTATAGGGCATGCTGAGCCCTGTGTATGTATGTATAGGGCATGCTGGGCCCTGTGTGTGTATGTATGGGATGTGGTAGGCCCTGTGTATGTATGTATAGGGCATGCTGGGCCCTGTGTATGTATGTATAGGGCATGCTGAGCCCTGTGTATGTATGTATGTATGTATGTATGTATGTATGGGGTGTGGTAGGCCCTGTGTATGCATATATAGGGCACACTGGGCCCTGTGTATGTATGTATAGGGCATGCTGGGCCCTGTGTGTGTATGTATAGGGCATGCAGGGCCCTGTGTGTGAATGTATGGGGTGTGATAGGCCCTGTGTATGTATGTATGGGGTGTGATAGACCCTGTGTATGTATGTATGGGGTGTTCTGGGCCCTGTGTGTGTGTATGTATAGGGTAAGCTGGGCCTTATGTGTATATGTATGTGTATGTATGGGGTGTGGTAGGCCCTGTGTATGTATGTATAGGGCATGCTGGGCCCTATGCATGTGTGTTTGGGGTGTTCTGGGCCCCGTGTATGTATGTATAGGGCACGCTGGGCCTTGTGTGTATATGTGTATGTATGTATGGGGAATGTCGGGTGCTGTGTATGTATCAGAGCTAATTAGGAGAGCAGCTTAAGCTGCTTTGGTGTCAAAATAGCTGTGGGGAAAACAACCTTAATAGCAGGTTGCAGATGAAAGGAAATGAAATGGGAAAGAAATGAGGAGCATTTTAAAAGAAAACAATCAGGCTAGAGGGACTGGGGAGAGATAAGCAGAGCATTTCAGAAATTTGAAAAATTGGCATGAGGAGGCAGCATGCACACCAGATGAGTGACAGGAGACAGCCCTGTCCCACGGGTTCACCAGCCCCCGCGCTTGCCATACACAAAGCCCCATAGGTCCCTGGAGACAGTAGGTGAGGCATCAAATATGGGACATTGTCAAAGAGCTTCTGGGGGGGGGGGTGGTGCCTTGTCCTAACGCCAGGTCTGCCACTTCCTAGGGCTCCTCTTTCTGCTTTCCTTTTGTCACCCCTCACCCTGGGTTCCCTGGTCGTTCCTTCCCTCACATGACTTCCAAATCCACCCCTTAGTGGATGTTTCTCAAATTTTCTCCTCTAATTGAGGGGGGCTTTCTTGGTTTTACAGAGCAGCTCCCACACTGCCCAGACCGTCCCACCTAGACAACTGGGAGGAGCTCATCCACTCCTTCCTTCCTCAAGCTTTTTATGTCTCTCGCTCCACTCTTCTGTTTCAGTTTTGGGTGCCATCTTCCACCCCATCATCTCAGTCAGGATACACTGCACGTTGCCACCCTTGCCACCCACCTATCTCTACCTGTGGCAACACTTCCCTTCACTGCACACCGCCACCTTTACCATCCATTTCTACCTGGGTAACATTTCCACTCACTTCCTGGACACCATACACCTATCGTCCAAAGAGTTGTTCTGCTAAATTCTCCTCACCTCCCAATTCATTTCCCCCATGGAACATACCAGAACAGATATAACTATGCTGCCTTTCATCCTAAGAACTTTCAATGTTTTTTTGCTGTTCTATCTCGTGGTGCATAAAACAAGACCCCTGAAGCGTGGCGGCCTAAAACAGCCATCTTAAATCCCATAATAGGTAGATCAGGAATCAGGCAAGCATGGGTGGGGATTCTCCTGTTTTCTGGGGCATCAGCAGAATTGCCTGGCATGTAGCTGTTGATGGTGCCACATGTTTGTGTAACACTTTGGTCAGATGGCAGAGGCTGGGCTCAGTTGGGGCTGTCGTCTCTAGCACCCTTTTGTTCCCCACAGCTTAGCAAGCTGAAGGTAGTCAGTCTGTTCACATGCTGACTCCTCACTCTTAAGAGAGCTTCGAGGTAAGCGTCATGGTCTTAGGGCTTAGCATTCAAACTCAAAAAGCACCCTTTCCATAGTACGTCCCTGGCTGAAGCTGTCACAGGGCGAGGGGATGAAGCCCCCATCTGTCATGGCAGTATTATGAGAGAACGTGCAGCCATCCTAGTCACCGTGAGGATGAAGGATGATCTTGTTAAGCACAGTGTGTGGCCCTTCATAGACGGCCTCTGCTGATTTCACTGCTCAGCGTCCCCAAATGCATTGCCTTCTGTGTTCAAAGACTCCATTCATTCTTGGCAGATTATGGGTCCCTGAGTATCCAGCTGTCTCCTACTGTTTGACTTTTTACTCCTTCTTCAGCTAACAAGACTTCGGATCCCCTCAGCTCTCAAATTAAGTGCCAAGTCCTGCAGGGCGATTTGTGTGAATCCACTGGTCCAGGGTAGGTGCTGCCTCATGTGATCAAGCCTAGCCAGCGTTGTAACGGATGGACAGCCTGCATTCCTCACTAAACTGAACATGGCTAGAGGGCAGGGCTATGTCTTCTTCAGTGTTCACATCCTCAGAAGCCAGACACAAGATCTTGCAGACATTAGCTGTTCAGCAGATGGTTACCGGGCCCCTTTGCCGCGGTGTCTCGGTTTCCTTATTGGTAAACAGAGGCTGTTGATTAATTCCTCTGTCACTTTTCTGTCGCTGTAACAAAACACCGACAGATGATTTGTAGAAGGAATTGTTTATTCTGTCTTGTGATTCTACAGAGGGAGCATCCCTAATGGCAGGGAAGGCGTGGTGGCAGAAGGCTGAAGCAGGAAGCTGTGTGATCATATTTTCCACAAAAGCACAAAACAGAGATGGGGAGTGGGGAGGTAGAGAGAAAGAGGTAGGGGGAAGAGGGAGGGAAAGAGAGAGGGGGAGGGAGAGAGATGCGGGGAGGGGAAGAGAAAGAGACACATACACAGAGAGACAGAGAGTAAATACAAGTAGGGCAAAGCTATGAACTCTTAAAGTGTGCCTCCAGTGATGGACTTCTTGGTGTTCAAATATCTGAGCCTGTGAGGGACATTGCTCATTTAAAATAACACCGTTAGCACTGGGGCTAGGAAGTGGTTTGCCCTGGTGCCACTGTCATTCAATTCCTTCCTTGGCACAGTACTGAAATGTTTTGGAATCAACAAGTACGGTTAGCAAGAAAGAAGATCATGGCTCATTAGTGATGTATACCATGGGCCCAGCAATGGAAAAGACAGCACACATGCGGTGGATTTTATGCACATTCAAAGCTTCTCTGGTTTTAACTCTCCATCGGTGCTGTGATATTCAACACACATTTCTCCTATAAGAGTTGGAGGTTTCCCATGTAGTAATCCAGGTAACAACCTCAGTACCTGAATTGGAAATCTAAGAGGCAGTGGGAAATCGACTTACCCAAAGTCAGAGCCTGCGTCCAGACTCAGGTCTATCTTATGAGGTTAGGTGTCCATTGGAGATGCGGTGCGTGGTAGCCAGGCCACAGCTCGATGTTAATTTCCTCTCCTGCCCTCTGTAAGCCCCCCCACCCAACCCAACAATGTCAGTATAGAGTTGACTAGACTTGTGCCCCAGATATCATCACTTACCA
Organism: Acomys minous; assembly: GCF_964271855.1. Taxonomy (NCBI): domain Eukaryota; kingdom Metazoa; phylum Chordata; class Mammalia; order Rodentia; family Muridae; genus Acomys; species Acomys minous. The sequence goes on from NC_140490.1 coordinate 37,534,449, forward strand.
GCTGTGTGTACCTTGAGAAAATTACTTGGCTTTTTCTAAAGTTTAGTGGTTTGTTTGTTTGTTTGTTTTTTCCCCTGTGAATTGTGGGCAACTCCCTCTCAGAGGTGAGGTGATGCTGGGAGACAACTCCAGTCGTCTCTGGAGTACAGGAAGGAACCACAGCCTTAATGATAAGATGACTCTACAGTTACCACTGGCGTTCTTTCCTGCCTTGCCTCCTGGAGCCGGCGCAGAGGCCCAGGCTCTTGTTAAGGATAAGTGAGGAGCCTCATTTCCCCAGCCTGAAAGCGTGTTCCTGAGATGTTTCCAGTCTGCAGTCCTATAAAGAGAACAGAGCGACCCACTCAACAAGCCAGAGGACTGACTCGTCTGAATAATTTTGTCTTTGGTGAAGAGAGAGATGAGATGGTGAAAGCCAATGTGAAACAATTGGTCACACGCTTGTATGTGCATTTTCAGGTAATAGTGTAAGGGAATATTGTAGCCAGTGAGGGATCAGAGTGAGAGTCCTCGGAATCTGATGTCCGCCACTGACAGAATGATAGCAATGTATTAAATTGATTAGAAAATTTTAAGATATACAGTAATGAATTATGAAGTTAAAAAAGTAAATGACTTGGGAAAAGTCAGCAGAGGGCAGTTATTGCATAGGCCTGGCAGTGCACTGGAGACGCCAGGAGCATCGGGGAACAGTCAGGTGTTAATCTGATTTTGGGAGGGCCAATGCATGAAGCTCTCCAAGCAACAGTGACAAATACACCTCTAATCATCCATGTATTAAATTTAGAACCAAGCAGAGAGGCACTCCTCTCTCCTCAATTTTATCGGAATGCAATTAACATGGATATGAAAAAAGTTAAAAGGAACAGAATTAGATTTGAACTTCACGGTTTATCTCAGAGTGAAATTTAGGATGTGTTTGTAGGATACTAGCAGATATGTTCCCCAGGGACTCTAGGCTGTGACTGAAGCAAGTCCATCCTGTAAATTTCTCCCCTCCTTGACCCTTTCCTGGAGGGAGTAAGTTTCCTAAGAAGGATGCTGAAGGAGCTGAAACAGCCAGGGGTGGTGATGATGTCACACCTGGGACAAGAAGGAAAGCAGGAAGAAAGCACATTGTCAACATCACAGTGAAAGATTTTAGGCTGGTGGTACATAGGGGAAGCCCTTGTTAGCCAAAGCCTTTGTGAGCAGAGCTTAGAGGCCTTTAGCCCCAAGGCTGGTGGTCCGGCTGGCTGTGGGCAGCAAGTACGGTTTCACACACAGCTGCCCCATGGGACTCTCCAGATCCCCTCCCCCGGCTGCTTGTCCTCACCTTCTGAACAGGTTTGGATCCTAACACCAAGAGCTTCAAAAGTCAGTTTGAGCCGTCAGCGTCTGAAAAGGTCCTGTCTTCCCAGTTTTTCCTCTTCAACTTTAACAATTTTTTAATTCAGGTGAGAAAAACAAAACCAAACCAAAGCAAACCTGTTAGGGAGGGTCTGAGGGCTCTTTCTGACTTGGGCAGTGAGGGTACCTGCTGTGTTACTGTCTGTCTTGGTTAAGTGGCTGTGCTTGTCACAGCATGGTGTCTCAGACATTTTCTTCTTCTTCTTCTTCTTGTTTTTAGATTAAAAATTTTATTTTATGCGTGTGAATGTTTGCTTCACACACAGTGTGTATGTGCACCGTATGAGTTCCTGGTGCCCATGGGGCTCATTGGATCCCCTGGAACTTAAGTTGAGAGCCACCATGTGGGTGCTGGGGACCGAACCCAGGTCCTTTGCAAGAACAGCAAGTGCTCTTAACCACCAATCTATCTCCCCAACTCCATCAGACATATTTTTAATAAAAGAGAACATATTTTGATGTGATGCACACAGATCTGTCTCCTTCATAACACATGCTCTCCTTTCAGACAGGAGTTAAGGAGCAGAGCCCTTTGGTCTGGATAAATATTAGAAAACGGTATAATTAAAAGAGTGGGCTTAATTGGAAAATTGACCCAAAGCCCTATTTAGCACCCCTCCCCCACCAGACAGGGCAGACCTGTCCTGGTGGAGCCTGGCTGCCTCAGGAGCTGGGGACCGAACTTGCTTGATTAAGATGTTTCTTGGGAAACGGAATTAAGCCGAATGATTTCCAATGGAAAGGACTGCTAATTGGGGAGGCAATGTTGCTTAATTGGGACACCTGCGGGTAATTAAAAGCTCTCTCCCAGTGGCCTTTCCTGCTCCCGGCTCTGGGAGGCTAAGGCAATGCGAGGGATCTGGCATGCTCAGACCCTGGTTCTCACTTTCTGTCTTGTCCTCCATCCACCATCCATGAGGCATTTCTTTCTGTGCTATGGCAAGTGTGCGGTTCTTAGAGTGACATCCTCCTCTGCAGACCAGGAAGCCCTGCTGACTTAAGGTCTCTGGATCTGAGCTGTTCTTGGGGAGACTCATGAGCTTACTGGAAGGGGGAGAAACAGGGAGTGACAGTTGGAATGTGGTCACCCATGATCTCAGAGTTCAGGGAGTGTGAAGCAGGAGGGGCAAGGATCCAAAGCTGGCTCTAGTTAGACATAGCAAGCTTGAGACTAGATGGAGCTGCCCTCGGCCCTAGCAACCATAAGGGCCAGGCTGCGAGGGACTTGGTGCAGATGGCCCTTTCCATGGACAGAGGTGCCCTGCTCCAGCACAGGAGGCCCCGGAATTCCTCTGGATTACCTAGGAATACCGATTTCCGAATCAGATCAGGAGCTGGGATTGTGACACTCATCTCGTCCCTAAGGCACAGGTTCCCCAGCTCCATCCCTCAAACGGGGATGACTGCATTTGAGTACCAGACACTGAGGGACCACTGTACTGATTACGAGCCACAAAGGGCCTTTCACCTGTAGGGGTTAGGTGGGTTTGTTTTCGGTGAAAGCATCTCACTCAGGTTGGCTGTGAATTCACTCCCCCTGCCTCCATGCGCAGGGCAGACAGGCCTGTAAGCCAGCACTTGGCATTTTGTTCTGTGGGCTTACTGGGCAACCAAGAGGAACTCTGACACAGCAGGCTTCAGAGAAAGCTTTGGAGAAAGGCAGCACTGAGCAGTTTGTTGCCTAGGCAGGGGAGAAAGAATAGAGCATACAGACCTGTAGAATATTCTGTGAGTTGCCGCGGCCTGTGTTTCTGTTGGGAGAGTGACACAGCAGAGCTTACACAGGAGGGGGTCTCAGAAGCCATGGGTGTTCCTTCAGGGATCTTGTTGGGTCTTTCTGTAATGGAGAAGTGGGGACAAGTGGACGGCTGCTGAGGAACGCACAGTATGGCACAGAGGGATCAGTGTGAGAAACTCCTTTTGTAGGACACGCCATTCTAGTTTGGGAGCAAAAGAGAAGGGAAGGTGGCTGCTCTGATAGCTCCAGAGTCCGGCTCAAGCCCCTAAGCTCAGGCAAAGGCAGTGAGAACCAGTGAGGGACAGTCTGGGTATGTATCAGCGATTGCTCCTGTGACAGCATTGGCTTCTGCAGTCAAGGGTTCACCAAGATCCCTGCTTCTCTGACAGCCAGTGGCCCTTTGTCCACACTCCCTTACCTTCTCTCCCTTCTTAGGTCTTGACACTTCAATGGAAACTTTGCGGGGGAGCCCTGAGACTCCTACCCAATGCTCCCTCACAATAGAGGTGAAACAGGACCAGGATTTGGGGTGGCCTGCTTCCTGAGGAGGCTAAGGAAAGAGACAGGAAGTAGGCTGGGCACTCCAGTTTCGGCACTGAGAGGAGGCAGGATTGAATAGCAGCCAGGCTGGGAGCACAAGGTGAGTTGGAGCATGGGTAATTGCGGCTTTCACTGTGACAGCCATCTTATGTTCTCTCCTTTCCTTGTAGTTTGGGTGAGAGGCACAGCATTCATGGCAATGGATGAGGGCCGGCCCCGTTTTCGGTCTTTTCTGAAAAGCTGTTCCCACGAGCAGGGTTACCTAAAAGGCTCAGCACGGGCTAGGTGCCGACGCAGAGTCCTAGGACGGAAGCTGTTACCTTCTATCTCATCAGAAGCATCTTCGGTGTTAAAGTCTGGTGAAGCATCCGCTATGCTTTTCTGTAAAGCACTTCTGTGATTAGCCGCTTTGCAGAGAACCAGTTAATGTGGTTGACGTCAGCTATGTGGGAGAGACTCTTAATTTCCCCACTAAGGCTGGCCCAGCACGCCTCTCCTAGCCCTCGTGGCACTAACTAGCTGTGCCATCCCTCAGCCAGAGAATGCCTTGAGCTGAGATTGAAATATGCCAGTGTCCACTTGAGGGGCTTGTGAGCAGTGAAACACCAGCCATTCCCTGGTGCTAACGTTACCACTGACCCCATGGCATGGATTTCCCCAGCCGTGTTCAAAGTTGGTGCTGTTATCTCCGTACACATCTGACGGATGAATGAACATGGACTTTATTTCAGCGAAGTGTTTACCCAAAGAGAAAGTAGGGGCAGTGCCACAAAGCACAGCTTTTAAGTCAGTGGGCTGTGACCCCATATGGGCTGTCACAACTGAGTGCAGGGATGAACACTTTGGTGAGTGGTAAAAGTTTCTGAACATGCAATGACCAAAACTGAATTAAAAATCAAGCACGGAATGAATCCTGGGTGAATGAATCCTAAGCGCTTCTGGCAGCTCCCACCTCTGCTGCACTGTGACTTTACTGTAGCCCTGGTTCTAGACACACAGATCCACACAGGCTTTGCCCTCCACATGCCACCATGCCATGCAGTGCCAGTGAGCCGTGCCTGAAGCACCTCAGTGCAGATTTGTGACTACATCCTATGACGTGCACTTATTTTTATTCACACATTAAAAAAAAAAACTTTCTCTCCTGATAGCAGCATAATGGTTTAATTATGAAAAAAGCCGCTTAATATTTTCCCACTGTCATTCTTCACACACGTAAATATCAAATTAGATTGTCTTTGGGCTGTCTGGTTTTAGGATATTTGGTTTTAAAAATTCATGTTTGAGTTGCTGACTCGGGCTTCATAAAAACAGCATTAAATGGTTTTTGGCTAAAAATTAGGACAGAGTTTCCAACCATTTCTGAACTGGTTGTCTTAGTTACTTCTCAATTTCTGTGGCAAAACACCATGGTCAAGGCAACTTATCAAAGAAAGTGTTTAATTTGGGGCTCATGATTCTGCAAGTCCATGACCATCCTAGCGGAGAGCATGGTAGCAGGCAAGCGGGCATGATGCTGTAGCAGCAGGCAAGAGATTACCTCTCAACCACCAACACAAGGTAAGGAGCTAACCAGGAAGCACACTGGCTTTCAAAACCTCAAAGGTCACCCCCAGTGACACACCTTCTCCAACAGGCCACACCTCCTAAGCCTTCCTAAACAGTTCCACCAATGAGGGACTAAGCATTCAAACATATGAGCCTGTGGGGGCCGTTCTCATCCAAACTACTGCACAGGCTCTAAACATACTTCTGCCATTTGGTACCAGGTGCGTCTAGGAAGCAGCATCTCAGCACTGAGAACCATAAAATAAAAATGTCAGTGAGCTCCGAAAAACACTGAAGTTGCTCTGTGTCCCGTAGTATCAGATATTCATGGGATTTTATTCTTTATGTAAAACTAAAACAAGCAAGCCCATCTCAATGCAAATATGCCTTCATTTTTAAGTAAAGTGATAAAATTATATATACACCAAGGAACTGATCTGGGGAAGTTTAAAAATATTTATGTGCGTGTTCATTTATTATGCCTATGTCTCTGTGGTGCCTATGTGTGTGTGCACCTGCGTGTGTCGGTGCACCAGAGGTTGGAGTTGGGTGTGTTCCTCAGTTCTTCTCCACTTTTTGAGATGGGGGTCTCTCCCTGAACTTGGAGCTAGAGCCCCCAGGATCTGCCTGCTTCTGTCCACCTATCTGGTGCTGGAATGACAGGCACATTCCGTCATGCCTCACTTTTTATGCATGTGCCAGGGTCCTGAACCGAGGGTCCCATTTCTGTGCAACAAACACTGAGCCATCTCCCAAGCCCAAGGATTGTTTTAAAAACACATTTCTTTATGAAAGGTTTTCATAAAATTATTCCTGTCTCTCAAAACAATTTCACAAGCGGTTCGTCTCTCTGTTCCACACACCTCTGTATCCAGGGTCACTTCCTTGCATGAGAAGCCCTGCTGTAAAGCACATCCCCGACCATCTTCTCCACTTGTGGAAAGAGTTTCCCTGCATAGGCAACCTCTGTCGTTTCTAGGATAGAACCCAGCTCCCTCACCATGGCCCACATGGTTTGGCATAGGGTTCTGCCATCCTCACTGTTGGCACTGATTAAGTGGCACTACAGCTTGCCACAGTCTCATCCCAAGGATACAGCACCATCCGCGCGTTTGACTGGGATGTTCTTTTCTTCTTACCTGGTGAATTCTTGTTCATATCAAGCTGGTGTGGGAATCCCTCATTGGCCACTACTTTGTCAGCAGTTGAGGAAGGCACAGGTGGTGGGCACTTCCTGCAGCTGAGATATGCCTAAGTCTCATCAGACCCGGAAATGACGACGGGCACAGTGCTTCTAGGACTTTGTTGCTTCTGCTCTCCCGAAACCATGTGTTTGGGCAAAAAATCGTAGATGTTAGGGCCCCTTGAATCAGGTTGTGTTTTCCTTCCTCATCCTCTCAAAGTCCCGAAAACGCCATGCTGTTTTCTTCTGTCCATGCAGGGCTGGTGGGCTGGAGCTGTCAAGACGGAAGAGTAAAGACCTGTTTGGCCAAATTGGAGGCTGGTGAGCAGTTCGCTCGGCGGGATATCTGTTGATGAAATAGCTGGAGCCAGCTGTGAGAGGTCGTTAATCTCAATTAGACCTGATTCTGACACAACTGGGTTTGGGCTGAGGCTGTCCACACCAAGCCTGGACCACTTGCTGGTCTCTTCCACACCAGGGTTGTATTCACAGGCTGGTGTCCACACCTGACAGAGCAGCCTCTGGCACCTCAGCGAAAGAGGTGAGATACTGTGGGTATTGTGAGTCGCAGCCCAAGGGGGCTTATAATGTCTAAGTGCTTCTGGCTGCTTAAGTAAGGTGTGACATTCAATCTGGAGAAATTAGTAATCACTACAATCATAATATTATTACTCTACAAAGTGCTCATTATATTGTATTCCCAGTGGGACTGGGTTGGGAAAGAAGCTGGCCCTTGTGTTGAGCCAGGGGAGAGGGCTAGCAGCCTGGCCTCCTCAGTCCCTGTTGAGGGCCAGGTGGATCTCTCATCAGACAGGAGAATTTGTCTGGCTTGGTGAGATGTTCAAGGCTTCTGCTGTTGAAAAGTATAGCTCAGCCAGTCGTTATCATAGGGAGCAATGAAGGGTCGTCCGTTTGTGGGCCGTACCCGCCCACAGGATGCAAAGGGCAGGTAGCTATTAGTGATGTTGTGGTAGAGAGATGCAACAGGGAGATCACTGCTTTGAAACATAACATTTGGTTTGACCCTCAGGTGAAAGCTGAATGGGTACAGGCTGGACCACAGGTTTCCGAGTTATAAAGAAGTATCTGTTCATAGATCATAAAACATTAAAAATCCCTCAAACACAGTTAACTGCTTTCAACATTTGTGATTTTAAAATATTGCCCCTGTGTTTATAAATTATATTTTAAAGCTTCTTTTCTTCCTTCATTTTGGCCATTATAGGATTTTGTTAAAGATGAGCAGGTTTGAGTTGGTTACTACTACTTCTTGTTCACCTTCCATCCTCAATACTCCTTCTTCATCTTCTAGTAGATTACAGCCACAATGTGGTTGAGTGATTTCATTATGATTGTGTGCATTTATCTCATGCACAAGCCAAGTGTTATCACTGTTTTCTTCCTCTCAGGATGTTTACTATGTTTCCCCAGAGTATATAACTTTTGGTCCCTTTATTTTCTACTACTAATTCATTTTGGCTTTTTTTTTTATTATATATCTTCACAGTTTTATCAAATCTTTTAAAAATGTGCATATATATATATAGTGTTCTAGTTTGCTTTCCCGCTGCTGTGATAAACACCATGACCAAAAGCAATTCAGTGAGGGAAGGTTTTATTTTATTTTACAAGTTATAGCCCTTCATTAAGGGAAGGCAAGGCAGGAACCTAAGAAAGGAGCTTAAAATAGAAAACATAGAGAACACTGTTCATTGGTTCTTGCTCCCTCCTGGCTCAAGCTCAGCTTCCTTTCTAACCCAGGCCCACCTGCCTAGAAATGGAACTGCTCACAGTGGATTGGGCCTTCCTACATCAATTAGTAATCAGAAAAAAAAAAGTCCTATGGACATGCTCATGGGCCAATCTGATAAAGGCAATTCTTCCATTGAAGGTCTGTCCTCCCAACTGTGTCAACCTTATAGCCATGATTAGCCATTATACATAAATATCTTGTCCATTTGGTGGTGATGTTTTTCTCTTTTCTGTAGACACGTTCATTTTTTTGCTTCTAGTTTGGACTTACTGTTCACTTTTCAGGACTGCAACACAGAATCACTAATGGGTAGTATATCTCTTTTGCTTTAGGGTCTCTATTAAGGTTTTGAGTTCTTTGAAGTCCGGAATGTATTTAGGCTCACTCAAATGATAATTTAGATGGCTATAAAATCAAAGTACTCCATTTGAATGGCTCTTATATTGCATCTTCAAGTCTCACCTGCAAATGACAGCTTAGCTGGCTGTAAAAGTTAAGTACTCTCTTGAAGCTATTTGCATTGCATATTCAATTAATGAAACACAGATGATAGTTTAGCTGGATATTTAAGAAGTCCATTAAAGCCCTTTGCACTGCATCTTCAATTCACTCCATTTCTTTGGTTTATCTATAAAAGAGGAACAAAGGATAAAAGTATTTTCAAGGTAAAGTCTTTTTTTTTCTTTCCAATTATTGCATTGAATTTTTTGTTTTGTTTTGTTTTTCAAGAAAGGGTTTTCCTGTGTAACCTTGACTGTCCTGGACTCACTTTGCAGACCAGGCTGGCCTCAAACTCACAGAGATCCACCTGCCTCTGCCTCCCTGAGTGCTGGGGCAATGCAGGCATGGGACACTGTGTCCGGCTTATTCCATTGAATATTTAATTTGTATCTTTTTTAATTTTAAAGTTCTTTATTGAACTTCTTTTTTCTTAAAAATGTCAGAATCTTATTCTTATGTTTTGAATGCAATATCTTATATTTTTCTTTTTGTTCTTCTCAAACTGGAAAATTTTGTCAAATGTTAGTTGGTCATCTGTTGGTTGCTAAAAAGGTGTTTGAAGTGTGTGTGTGTGTGTGTACTGTATATATGAAAGAGAGAGGATGGGAAAGAATGAAAGCTACTGAGATTGATCAATAAGTTGACTTTAATGATATCAAACATACATATCTGACTATCTTTGCTGTAGATAGCAATCACCTCATCTCTAATCTGGAAGGAGAATGACTCATTTCCAGTTTGTTTTGGACTGAGGTAGAGGATGAAGAATGCAGATACTAATCCCTTTATATCTAATGTATAATATTGTTTCAAAGCCGGAGTCTCTTGTGTGTTTGGCGAACAAACCTTTGGTTCCCTTGGAAATGGGTGAGTCACCTGGCTGTGTGGGCTGGGGAGGGAAGCTTGGGGCACAACATTTCTGTACAGCAGCTTTCAGTAAGTCACCCTGTTTTCAGTTTTCAGCCTCATAGTCTCCACCTTTTGCCTTTCAGTGCATTGAGAACCCTAAGACCTGAGCCTGCCTGGGGTTCTGTGTGTGTGGTGTCTCCATCTTGAGGGTATAGGGATGGTAGGCTCCTTTGCCCTGCTGTGGACATTACCAACCCTCTATCCATTGTCTTTCTTCCTAATGGCTGTCGGAGAGTTTTCATTTACTGTGATCTCTTTCTCATTAGTTGAAAATATAAAAATCCTTACTAGTATTTAAATAGGCTTCTCAGAGGGAGAAATGATAAATATGTTGGTGATTTATTATATCTAGCTAGTGGTTACATATAAACATAAAGGTGTGTTTATGGCTTTGTTCTTTTTAAAAATTGAATACATACATGATTGGGTTAATTCCATATTAGGACCTGGAATGTGTTGCTTTTGGCTCACAAAATAAGTCACATATTTTTTTCTCTAAACTGTACATACTGCTGTTTTTCTATAGTAATAGGCCTTTGTTCCTTTCTCAATAATCTAATATTCAAGTATTTGTAAAGGTAAAGAATTGCACATAAGCGTAGCAAAGCTAACAAAAATAGAACAATCATTAGGTAAGGAAGGCTCACCCACTAACAGCCTGAACTATTTCCCCATCAACTAGGGAAGTCCAGCTTTGAACTCTCTAAGGGACAGTTTAATTCCCCATTACATCCTTCCCTTCTGGAGACCAGTGCAGTGCCTGGACAGAGCAAGCACCGAATCAGTGGGCCCAAACTGAGTAGCAAAGACTCACACTAGACAGCTTTATAGTCTGTAGAATTTCCAAGCACCTCTGCTTTAGTTATTCAGTAAAAACAAGTAAACATTGACAACCTTGTGAACCATAAACCCCAAGGTGCACACAGATGGACTCATTGAATTTGTGAACCTTTTAAAAATCGTGTGTGTGTGAGAAATCTCATATATGTTTGCTCCATGCAACTTTTTCTGGGGATGAGTTTCATACCGTTAAAAGCTTAAGAGTCACCGATAAGTGAAGGTGGACTGTCAACAGGTCATCACGTGTGCATTCTAAGGAGACAAATGCTGTCTGAGCATGGGTGGGGCGTTCTTACTGTCTTCAGGGGTTCTGTGCTGTCTGAGCATGGGTGGGGCGTTCTTACTGTCTTCAGGGGTTCTGTGCTGTCTGAGCATGGGTGGGGCGTTCTTACTGTCTTCAGGGGTTCTGTGCTGTCTGAGCATGGGTGGGGCGTTCTTACTGCCTTCAGGGGTTCTGTGCTGTCTGAGCATGGGTGGGGTGTTCTTACTGCCTTCAGGGGTCTTTTGCTGTCTGAGCATGGGGTGGGGGTGTTCTTACTGCCTTCAGGGGTTCTGTGCTGTCTGAGCATGGGTGGGGCGTTCTTACTGCCTTCAGGGGTCTTGTGCTGTCTGAGCATGAGGTGGGGGTATTCTTACTGTCTTCAGGGGTCCTGTGCTATCTGAGCATGGGCCGGGGGTGTTCTTATTGCCTTCAGGAGTTCTGTGGTGTCTGAGCATGGGGTGGGGGTGTTCTTACTGCCTTTAAGGGTCCTGTGGTGTCTGAGCATGGGGTAGAGGTGTTCTTACTGCCTTCAGGTGTCCTGTGCTGTCTGAGCATGGGGCGGGGGTGTTCTTACTACCTTCATGGGTCCTGTGCTGTCTGAGCATGGGGCGGGGGTGTTCTTATTGCCTTCAGGGGTCCTGTGGTGTCTGAGCATGGGGTGGGGGTATTCTTACTGCCTTCAGGGGCTTTGGAATACCCAGCTTGATTTCATTGAATTTTGGTGTCATCACCCTTTCCAGGTAGCCACATAGCTTTGGGTATAAGATTTAACTACTGGGGAGCAGATTCTGAGCTCCAGGTCATTAAGAAAGCCTCACACATTCATGATTAACTGGATTAATGGAGCCATCTTGTTCATAAACATGACTATACTTCAGTTGTATTTACTTGTAAATTATAAGTGATTATCCAATATATTTTTTAAAAAAAAAATAGGCTCTTGAAAACATTGCTTTAATGAAAAATAAATCTCAAGGCAGATGTGGCGTGGCAGTGGTGTGTAATGAGTGAACTGTAATTAAGAGGTGCAATTATTCCTAATTAGGCATTTGGAATGCCAGACTCAGAACCCCAGTCAAGTCAAGCCAGGCAAGGGAGGATCAGGGTGGAGACTAGAGTCAGCCATGGCAGGCAGGGGTTGGCTTAGGGATGCTTCACTTGAAGCATCCGCCACAGGGTGGCACCTCTAGTGACTGACCCTTATTTGTGGTTGGATTGTGGAGGGAAGGCCCGACTTCTCGTGCTTGAAGAGAAGATGCTGGCCCACAGGGAGCTGTTCACTTGAAGACGTCTGGGTCTTACCTTCCTGGGAGCAAGAGGATGTCCTCAAGAATGGATTCTACACAGAAAGTAGGGTCCACCTGAGGGTTAGTCAGGAGCTAGTCCTTTCTTTTCCTAGAGCTCACCGGGACCCGGTCTCCAGTATTACCAGTTTCTAGCTTTGTGCTAGTTTATTCACTTCTTCTTTGGATTCCACCAGAAACCTTTATTGCCTATTTTCCCAGGTAGCATGACCAGGATTCTATGTTCCTCACGAATGAACTCAACCTAGCCCTCTGTCCAGTTTACCAATGCCTGTAATGGGTGGCGTGTGGAGGTTTGTTCTCCAGGTAATATTATTTTCTGAGCCTTAGGCCTACAATTAACAGTGGTACTTGAATCAGTGTGGGAGTAGAAGGCCTACTACGTGCCTGGCAGACCTACTGTGGCAGAACTATGGGTGGAGTGTGGTTGGAAAGGTCCCTTAAAAGTCAATTCACGACAGTGGATTTCGACACTTGGGCTTTTGGCTAGCAGTGCGGGCTAATATGAGTCCACTGGAGACTGTGAGTAAAGAAAGGACCTGGTCAGACTCCCTCTGGAACGCACATTAGACATTCTGTTTGTAGGACTGGCTGGCAGGGGAAGCCTGGAAGCAGGAAGATGTCCTGGTGACCCCTCCTGCAGTTCAGGGCAGAGTGGTGATGAACTGGGAAGCAGGCTAACCATAGCCAGTAGACGGATGATCAGCGGGAGAGGCTCAGGTGCCTACCAGGGTGGTACAGGGGAGTGAGGAGGAGGGGGAGGGGCCAGTTCAGGGTTAGAAGCCCGAGTTAGACGATTTTGAAATTAGCTAATTAGCAGAAGACTAGAAGAAGAGGAAAGAGGAATGCTTGAAAATTGAGAGAGGCAGAGACATACACACAGAGAAAGACACACAGAGAGTGAGACACAGAGACAGAGACAGAGAGATGCACAGAGTTACTGGTTTGAGCTCGGTCTGGGTGTTTGGGAGAATATCATCTGGGAGTGACCATCAAGCATTGGGAGTATCGGAGCCCAGCGGGGCCAGGCTGGGAAGCTCTGGGCACAGGACCCTGCTCCACACAGGATGGCTCACTTTGGATCTTCATCCACAGGAATTGGGTGAGGCTGTGTACCCAGCAGGGCTCCTGTCATTGTGGGTGGAAACCTCTGTGCTGGAGCTGGCCTCTGACTCTAGAATGGGGCAGATCTAACCCCACCGGCAGCACTGGCTGATTGATCTCACCTGCCATCTGCTTCTTTATCAGTGAAATTGGGTAAGAAGAGGACCAGCTCCAATGGTCCAATCAACAAACAGCGAGACTTTTGATGCTAAGCCTGGTAGTTTTCTAAGACATGATGCACTGCTGCCTTCAAGGCTCTCACCACACAGAGGGAAGATGGACAGATACAAACCAGTGCAACAAAATGTGGGAGGAGCTAGGGAGGATGGGCAGGAGACAGTCACGTGTGTTGGGGGTAGGAAAAGTTCTGCTTTCTCTGGAGGGGCCATGGCAGATGAATTCTGAGGTTGAGTAGGGGAATGTATTGGCTTCTTAGCCCTTGGTGTGCAGGAGAATTACTGGGAAGTCCTGGTTTACACTGACCAATCAAATCAGACTCTCAGCAGGAAGGGAATGTGAGGGCATGGGCCCAGTAGAAGAATAGGGAAAAGGGAATTGAAAACACAAAAGCTGCGGTATGTGTTAAATGTCAGTGTTTTCAGGAACATGTGTGCTGAGTCTCCCACTGAAGGTTTCTGTAGCCATGGGCCCAGCTGAAGTTTCTAAGAACTGTTAGCTCCCAGGACTGAGTTCAGGGAGGTGATGAGATGATGGGCATGGGGCAGTTAAACACACTCAGGCTCGGTCCCCAGGCCAGTGGGATGCCTTTAAAGGGTTTCAATAGGGAGAAGCAATGCTGCCCAGAGTGACCAACTCTCACTTGCAGCATAGGCAGCCTGTGGCAGGTAGAGAGGTTGCTGCTGCAGGGAGGGTTCACGTGAGAGGTGACACAGCTCAGGCATGGGTCAAGGACACACATGAGAGACATGCCAGGGCTGATCATGAACCTTGGCCAGTGTCCTCAGCTTTTCTCTTATGCGCTATGTCTGTGACAGCCCTTTATAAAGGACCAGCTACAAGAGCTAATTCACGGCCTTGGTAGCATCTCTCCTACCTCCATGGTGTTTCCACCTGGAAGCTCAGCATCACTTAAATGACTCAAGCACAGGAAAGAGGAGCCTCCGGAATCTTTCTTAAATCAAGGCACCGTTTGGGCTTCCTGCTCCCCTAGATGCAAAAATAGCAGAACAGATGTGTCTAATCCTCTGAGAGAAAATTTCCTTTTAGTTGATATCAAACGTAAATGCTGGGCCCCAAAGGGAATGTTCAGGAAGTTCTGGCTTGGAAAACATTTCTCCTAATGAGTGAGTGGTGGATGTGGGCCACACTGATGGGCCGGCGCACTCTCTAGATCTTCTCTCAGACCTGCTCCTGCCTGGTCTTAACCTGTAGCATTTGTGGACTATCGGCTCTGGAGCCTTTTTCTTATGGCTGACACTTTCTCAGATGGTACCCCACTCCTTTGGTGCCTCAGGTGTCCCCTGTAGTGGCTTGTTCTGGAGACTTAGAGCATCAGGTACCAACTGATACCTAGTGTAGGAATTCCATCCGGTAGCCACTGGTGCTGCAGAGCAGGTCTGCACCATCCGTCCTCAGGATGTGTCCCACTGTACTCATGTGTTTGCATCACGCTGCCTCCTGCATGTTCCCCAAGGGATCCTCCCCTGTTAGGGGGCTGAGAAACCCCACCTCCTTTCCTTGCTCTCTGTGTCATTGTATCAGTTAGATTTGAGGCTGGTGGGAGGTTCTGGTCACAAGTTCCAACCTGTAGCCGGTTCGTTTTCTGTTTGTCCACATCCTACCTGCATGGTAGGTACCCATGTACATTCATTCTCAGGTCTTGCCTCCCCGCTTCTCCTTGAGCAAGCACCAGACAGCAAGTTTCAGGCAGCACCAAGGGCTCAGGAAGGTTCTGGCCTCTGATCCCACCATCATTCCAGCTGCGCAGTCCCTCAGGCTTCTGTCTGACGTTTCTTTGCTACATTTGAAGCTCTTAAGCCAAACATGTTGCCAGCTGCACCAGCTTGGTTGTTCCCAGTGAGCAGGAGTCATGTAGCCATTTAGAAAGAGAAAGAAGATACTTTGTCTGTCCCGAGCAACCAGCTTGTTTAGCCTCCTTAGTCACAGGATCTTTATGTAAAAAGTGGGACAATCTTATTATCCAATGTCAGACAGACCTGGAGGAGGGCCGTCCAGGGCGGAGGAGTTTGGTGAACCTGTGTCTGGAATGTGGGCTCCTTTGAGACCTCACTTTGGTGAGAACCTAATCTTGATTCCATATAAAACCCATCTAGTCAACCCCACAGCCAATGGGAAGTGCGGGACCACTGGGAGAAAGAAGCCAACTTGAGCCCTTGAACTCTCAAGGTCTTGAAAAACTGTGCTAAGCTATTTCTGTAGTGCTGCTCACCCCCTGCTGCCAGCCTGGCTGGGTAGTGCTGGCTTTGCATGCCGTAGCCCCATGGCATCGCTTCTCTTTGTAACAGCGCATGGCTTTGAAGTGTAATATAACAAGTTCACCTGTCACAGGCCCGAGCGGTTCCTCAGTTGTTGCCCCCAGCTCTGCTGCTCCTGCAAAGAGGCATGTTAGAATCCAACCTCAGAGAAAATGGATGTGGGGCTGAGTGAAGACGGCAGGTGCTTTTTATAGTGTTCAATGGGTTGCCAGGAAAGCAAAGAGCTGACAAAACACCTCCGAGGCAATGGCTTCTCTGGACAGACTGTTTTGAAAGGGATTCAATTCCATTTAAATGATGGTACTTTGAATATTTTTTTTTTCACATTCAGCACCCCCTGTCTTCCTTTTTGTTTTCTATAGGAAAAACGTAAATGTGAGTTAAAATTGCCTGGGAAAGTCTAGGCATAAATATTAAAACATTTGGCTGCTGGTTAAAGGGAATTTATGTCTGTCGTTTCTCTCTGTTGCAGGAACTTGCTTTTTATTTTTGCTGGTGAAGCATTGCCCCAGACTCCATAAGACATCCTTTTTCGTGCATTCTCACTCTTTCTTTAGTAACTCCTCTACTGTTTGCCTGCTCCACTTCTGTGTCTGGTGGTCCTGGGAACAAAGCGTATACACAGCCTACAAAGCAGAGGGCTGAACTCTAGCACCAGCTGGGCCCAGCAGGTGCACAAACAGGTGATCCAGGCTGTGGGGTCTGGGGTGAACCACGGTAGACACGTGTGTTGGGAAAAGCATGCAGACGCATGACAGGCAGCCCTCTGAGGTCTCAAGAGAAGCCAGCTCCAGATTTCAGGGTGAAACTTATTGCTTCTTAAATGCACCCAACTAGAGCCCAGCCCCGTTGTGGGGTGTAGTAGAGTCTGGCGGAACCTGGGGTGGGCAGGCAGTAGCATCTGCTGTGGACGTCTCAGGTCCTCCTGGCCGTGAGGAGGAGCTGGAGCTGCCGGAGGGTGGGAGGAGGCCTCCTCAGGCTTGAGGCCTGGTGGCAAGCAGCCCCCCTTTAGGATTGTTTTAGTTTGAAATAGTGCCCTTGTCACAAGGTAGGGACAGGCTTATCCAGGGAGACAGGGTCTGCAGCCCTGTTTGTGTTCCGACCTTCTATGGGTGGGGCCTCCTGAATGAGCTGTGTGTGTGCCCTGTGGGCCTTACTTTCCTCTCTACCCTCTTCCCCTACATTCTCTCTTCCCTTCCACGAGGACAGAGTCTCTCTATGTAGCCCATCGTGGCCTCGAACGCATGTCCTGGGATTGCAGCTGTGTGCCACCACACTCAGGCCTATTCCTTTTTATTTTGTTTTTTTTTTAAGTCAGCATTTTAGGTTACTGTGCAAAGTAAAGGGTATCGTCATGGTGTCTTCACATATACGTCATCATGGTGTGTTCTCCTCCCCAACTGTGTCCCACGTGGCCCTGCCCCACCCCCAGCTGGCTCCCTTTCTTCTTCCAATGAACCCCGACTTCTGATCTCCTAGTGGTAGGTCCTCCAACTCCCCCAAGATCTCTTCCTCCCCTCTCATGACCCCCTTGCTAGTTTCTCAAATGAAACATACATACATATTCTTTTAAACCAGGGAAATGACATCTGACCCATCTACTGGGTTTCTTGTGAGACAAAAGGAGGGCGTGAGTAACCTTGATGCGAAAGCAAAGTCAGAGCCTGCTGTTGTTCCTCATGGGCTGTGAAAGAACTGTGAACTAGTGTGAGTTGCAGCCTGGACCCACGGAAGTAAGGCTTGAGGCTTTTGTCCACACCCACCTTGCGTAGAGGGCAGGGCATGGGTGCGTGCGGCAGCTAGAGCTTACGCCCTTCCTCACAGTCCCTACGCTCTCATGTCACACTCTGAGGCATCTGGTTTCTTTAAACAGAATTTTAAAGCAGAGACATTCTCCCAAGTAGTGTTTCCAAGCCAGCACACTCAGGAGCTCTACTCTCTAAGATGCAGGAAGGAATAAGGGATTTTAGACTCAGGTCGGAAAACACTGCATTAAATAAACAGACTCTTCCTTGTAGGGCTCACTTCTTATCCCGGCTCCTTGCTTTAAAAATGCTCACGTCCATTATGAACAGGACAGTCTTACTGAAACATCACTATCTCCTGGCTAGGTCACATTGAGCCAGGCCACCCAATGCGCTTGTTCTCTCTGGAGGTTTGTGTTTAGTGCTGCCAAGTGCCAGTGCTGGGACAATAGGGATGCAGAGCGTACCTCATGTCATCCCTGCCCTCATGACCTTGACAGTCTGATGAGTCAGGGCTGGTGGTACTGATGAAGAAAATTCACACACAGCATAAAACCAGACAGGAGAAAGCCAGGCAGAGAGGATGCTTGTGCCCTGGGCGTGGGGCATCTGCGAGGTCGAGAGGGAGAGTACAGGGGCGCTGTCAAGAGTGCAGTAGCATATGAGACATGTCAGAAAGCCCTGATCCAGGACCGATGAGTGCTTCTCAGAAGTGGGCCCAGGCATGCTTGTGTGAACAAAGCTGGATAGTGAGGGCTGTTAAGATGGGAGGAGCTGTTAAGGTGGGAGGAGCTGTTAAGGTGGGAGGAGCTGTTAAGGTGGGAGGAGCTGTTAAGGTGGGAGGAGCTGTTAAGGTGGGAGGAGCTGTTAAGGTGGGAGGAGCTGTTAAGGTGGGAGGAGCTGTTAAGGTGGGAGGAGCTGTTAAGGTGAGAGGGGCTGGGAGAGGTGAGAGGGGTGGAGATATTATTCATTCAGAGGCTGATGAAATCTAAAATCTCTTTTTTTTTTTGGAAGGAAGGGACAGATCAAGGCTATGTGTTTTGCGAGTTTTGTTTTATTGATATTTATTGATATTCTTGCTATGCAGCCTAGGGCAGCTTCGTAGTTTGTGAACCTCCTGCCACCCCCAGTCCACAGGGGCTGGGATGACCTGCCCTGCAAGAGGAACTAAAAGAGATTGGGGGGCGGGGTGCCGCAGTTTCCTTAATTTACAGATTGGTGTGGTGTAGTCTGAGGTAGTGGGGGATATTGGGGTGGAGGAAGACCCTGTTATAATATTCTGGAGTCAATGCTGGCTGTCTGGGTTTCCTGTCGCTGTGCCTGCCTGCATTGCCAGGTGGGTACAGGCAGCTTTTCATGAAGATGCAATGCATTCTGGGAAGGGTGTTATTGCTGACTGCTATGCTAACGCTGGGAGCCAATCACAGGGTGGTTCTTGTTCTTGTTTGTTCCGGAGCCAGGAATTTGATGGTCCTACCTCTGAGGAGTAACAGTTCCTGAATTCAGCATTAGGCAGTCAGGGATCATCAAATGCCTTCCATGTGTTCAAACTCCATTCATAAATATTTATCATAGATCTTGCCAGGTCTGGGAGACTGGTCAGGGGTGGAGGGTGAACGAGATAGAGGAGGCTCGCTACAAGGTAAGGGGTGGGCAGTAACACAGATTGACATGTCTTAGAGGCGTGAGCTCTCACCTTATTTTCAGGCTTTAGGGAAGTGGCTGCTCATGGAGAGGAGGAGCTAGTTTAGCATGGAGAGGTGAGGTGAGGGTGGGGAAGATTGTTCCAGGGAAGGGCTGGATGGGAAGGAGCCTGGAGGGGAGAGAGCAGCCCTCACAGGTGTGGCCGTCCTGCCTGGTCATAGCATGCCCCCTACCAGAGAACTCAAAAGATCTCCTATTTTCTCCAACTCTACTGGGAAGAGTTTTCTATGATGTATGGGTGCGCTTCTAGACAGTTCCGGTCATGATCACACCAATACAATGACATCATCTTTTTCTTCCATGCACACAGGCACTCTCACGAAGCCACCCTAGTTTTCAGCGGTTGCCCATATGAAGGGGGCACAACACTAGATGCCAGCGATGGCAGGAGTTGATGCGTGTGCATGGCCAGAGACTTATGGCCCTGAGCCCTGCAGTGCCAAAGGGGCAGCGTTCTTCATTTCACAAAAGGAATGGGGACAGTGGAGACCTATCTGGTGCAGTGACCTTTCACGGCAGGCGGACTGTGTGCCAGCGGGAAACAATTATCTCCAGAGCCCGTGGGCACGGACTTCTTGTTGATAACATGTGGAGCTAATTACCTTGAAGAATTGACGGCAGATGTCGGTGCCTGCAATTAATTGGCCCTCAGGAAGGCCCAGTTTGGCTCTGGACCAGGAGCCGAGGCACCAGCCTCCACCAGCACCAAGGCCTGTGGGCAGTCCCACAGTCTCATGTCCTCTTGCCTCCAGCGCGGAAGCTGCTCTCCTGCCTGCCAGTGCTTTACTGCTGCACTCTCTCAACCTTTTCGGAGAACCCAAGACTGGATTGGCTGAGCACTCACCCCTCTCTCTGTTTATAGCTTCCTAGGCCTGCAGGGGAGGAATCAGTGGCCAGTTAATAAAACATATTCTGTGTGGAAAAGGTCAGCACAGAAAGGCCTCTACAATATATTCCCTCAGAACGAGCGAGGGCATTAACATTCTGCTTCCGTGCTCCTTTTGGCATTGTTCAAGTTGAGCCACGGGGTCCAGAACTTAATCAGTACTGTGGATTCTTGATGCCTGGGATTTCACTGAAAGAGGCTTGGCGTGCTGTCTCTTCACCTTCCTGGACCACTCTGTCCCGGGGAGGGAGGTGGAGAAGCTGGGGTTGCTCTGTGCCTGTGCTGCTGTGAGCTCGTCTCTGCTCTGTATGCTTTCTTCTTCCATGACAGTTTACTACAGAGTGTGACTGCCTATGACAGTATGAGTTAATCTTCACTCAGAGTGCCTG
Organism: Acomys minous; assembly: GCF_964271855.1. Classification (NCBI taxonomy): domain Eukaryota; kingdom Metazoa; phylum Chordata; class Mammalia; order Rodentia; family Muridae; genus Acomys; species Acomys minous. The sequence goes on from NC_140490.1 coordinate 37,554,700, forward strand.
TGCTCCAGGCCCCGCGCCTTCAAGCATTTACACGCATCATCTTGTTCTATCCCCACACACTCTCCTGAGTTTATTGTGCCCCTTTGCCAGACAGGGAAGCTGAAACCCAGCAAGGCTAACTACACAGCAAGTTTATCCACCTAGAACGCAGAGAGCTGGGATTTGAACTTGCAGGGTTTGACTCCTGAACCTCTCTGTTCGTCCCTCTGCCCTGCAGATCTGAAGTGACATGGGACAGAGCCTACAGCTGCCTTGCTGACTACTACGCACAGTCCCCAGCACGAAGGTGAGTGTAGAGTGGATGGTCTTGAAGAGTTTAAGTGAATGAATGAAACTAAAACACAAATCTTATATTAAGAGCAGGAAGTACCCGGGGACCAGGCTCCCCTTCTTACACCCTGTTTTGTGTGGTTCTGAGTGCTGCCAAAGCCGTAGCTAGTGCAGTATCTGGCACAAATGGTTCCTGCCATTAAGTGAAACTTGGTTGTGAACAGGAAGAGACCATTGACATAGAAGATAATGAACACGGACCGTCTTGCATCTTTTCTTGTTTCCCCCAATCTTCAGCTTTCCCATGAGCTCAGCCTGGTTCACAGTTGCTGGGTAACCAAAAGTGGAAGAGAACCTGGACACCTCGGTTCGCCTTCCAGAAACCATCAGAGAACCTGTTTTTCATGTGAATAGGTTGTGTATGTGTGTGTGTGTATATGTGTGTGTGTGCATGTATGTGTATGTGTGTGTATATGAGTGTATGTGTGTGTATGTTGTGTGTGTGTGTGTGTGTGTGTGTACCTCCACTCTTGGGTCCAACATGCTGAACGATTGCTTCTCATTTTCACCATGGAAAGCCACTCAATTTTGAAAATTGTATTTTATATAAACAAAATAGAAAGGAATGAAAGATAAGGTCAAATCTGCCTAAAAGCCATTGCTTGAAGCTAACTGGTAGGCAAGTCGGTGAACATTCTTCAAATGTGTGTGTGTGTGTGTGTGTGTGTGTGTGTGTGTGTGTGTGTGAGATACAGTTTTCCAGAGAGGAAAGCCCTGTAAACATTCCTTTGCAATATCACTGCCCTTTTCCATTTTGACATACTGTAGAGATTCTTTCCATGTCAATGAATACAGTGCTTCATCACTCTTTTTAATGGCTATATAGAACTCTATTGTATGGCTGTTCCATGATTAATTTAACCTGTCCCTTATAATTCACATTTATCCACATTCATTCAGCAGCATAATTATCCATTTAACTGCCTGTCTCTCCCTCTAGGCTGTGTGCTCACTGAACACAGGCAATATCTAAAGCCCACAGGCAAACAATAGGCACCCAATAAATGTTTACATGGATAGATGGAGAAGTTAGTGAGAAGGGGAGGAAGAGGTTTGGCTTTGTCAATGCTGTGGATTGTTTCTGGCTATACCTATGTTTTGAACGACAGTCCATTAACCCGGGGCTGGCAAGGACACTGTAGTGATTATACAGCTGACGGTTGCCGTGCTCTTAGTGCACAGACTTTAAATCCCGGTGCTGCAAAGAAGAATTAATTCATGGTCTTCCTGAAGGAGAGTCCTTGGTTTCTAGAGCCTGTGGGCTGCTTCCCGTGCCATGGCAGCATCTCACCTACTCATGTCCAAAGCTGCAAAGGCTGCCAGAGAGAGGCCTTTTTTGTATTTAGGAAAAAGGGGTAGGCTTTTTGTGGGGCATTTGTGGGAGGACACCAGGGACAATGACCTCTTCTATCTTTCAGAGTTCTAGGCAGGATGCCTTAGTCCCTTATCAGCAGCGCAGAATATGACCCAAAGAAAAGATGCAAACAAAACTCAACTGCCTCTAAGATCATTAGCTGAAACGAAATGAAATATTGGGTACCTGCTTGGAGGGGATGGAGAGTATGCTAGGCTTCTGTTCTCAGCCTTCAGTGAGTGAGTGAGTCCTTAGCTGCTGTCATAGCCTCTGTGTCAGCTTGACCCAAAGTAGGGCCATCTGGGAAGAAGGAATTTTTTTTTCTGAGACAGAGTTTCTCTGCATGTAGCCTTGGTTGTCCTGGACTCACTTTGTAGACCAGGCTGGCCTTGAGGTCACAGAGATCTGCCTGCCTCTGCCTTTGCCTCCCAGCGTGCTGGGATTACAGGTGTGCACCTATAACGAAGGCAGAGGAAGAAGGAACCTTTTTTTTTTTTTTTTAAGATTTATTTATTTATTATGTATACAGTGTTCTGTCTGCATGTACAGAGGCACCAGATCTTATTACAGATGGTTATGAACTACCATGTGGTTGCTGGGAATTGAACTCAGGACCTTTAGGAAAGATAACCAGTGCTCTTAACCTCTGAGCCATCTCTCCAGCCGAGAAGAAGGAATCTTAATTGAGACAATGCTTCCATAGGCTTGACCTATGTAGGCCAGTCTAGGCCTAGGTAGGCAAGTCTGTAGAGCATTTTATTGATTAGTAGTAAATGTGGGAGGGCCTGCCCTTTTGTGGGTGGTGCCACCCCTGGGCAGGTGGTCCTGGCTCCAGCAAGAAAGCAGGCCAGCCATGGAAAGCAAGGCAGTAATCAGCACCCCACCATGGCTTCTGCATCAGTTCCTGCCCCGACTTCCCTCAGTGATGGAGTATGACCTCCCCGAGTTGCTTTTGGTCATGGTGTTTCATGACAGCATTAGAAACGCTAATGAAGACAGTCCCCTAGTATTTTGTACCTCAAGTAAATCCCAAACCTCTATCTTTGGAAGTGCTCAAGCCTCACTTATATCCATCTGCAAAATGGAGCAATAGCTATGATTAATAAATTACTGTCTTTGCATCATGGTATTATCTACCTGAGCATTGCTACGTGTTGAGAATGAGTGGGTCATGAACAGTGGGGAACAGTGGCATCTGCTATGGCCAGAGTGTGCCAAATTCATATTATCTACTTCCCCAATAGGGTAGTATTAAGAAGTAAGGCTTTTATGGAGGTAAATAAGTCATGAGAGTGGAGTCACCCCTGCTGTGGGAGGTCACAGACTGCACCATGCACAGGGGTGAGTTCTTACTGGACTCCAGATCTGTTTGTGTCTTGGCTTTCCCAGCTTTCAGGACTACGAATAATGACTTCCTGTCATGAATAAACTAACCCAACGGAAAGCATTTGCTACAGTAGCCTAGAGAGGCCGAGCTAATTCTCGACAGATTGTTGGTACCGTGAATTGAAGGACAAAAGCCTCGGGACCGTCTAGGGCTGTGTTGTTGCCAGGTGTGAGGATGAAGAAGGAGGGCATGGAGGAAAAGGCTCCTTCAAGCCTGCCAGCTAAGTGAAGCTAGGGATGGAGAAGGGGGCGTGGTGGCAGTGAGGAGGAGATCAGGGCTGGAGAGGACTCGGTTTACACACACCCGGGAGGTGGAGCACAGGAATGGAATTCTGCTCTTGGAGCTATGGTTGCCTTGTGCTTCTCCCTGGCCTGATCCAAAGTCCATGAGGCTTGGCTGAGAGGCTTCTGCTGCTGCCCCTTGCGGATGCTGCTGATGTTGCTGCGGTGCGGATGCTGCTGATGTTGCTGCGGTGTGGATGCTGCTGATGTTGCTGCGGTGTCCCCACAGCTGGCTTGTCTGCTGCCGCTCTCAGTGGTTCCTGTGTTCCTGCAGATGCCAAGGCCAAGTAGGTCTCTCCCTGGCTGTGCCCTGCCACTGTGGGCTGAGCCTTCTCCCTCACCCTAAATGCACTCCCTACTTGTAGGCCTGCACAGCCTCGTCTCTCTCTTCATTGCTTTTGGCTCCTTCTGTCCTCTGTATTACACATTCTTGTATGTTCTTTATATATTAAAGCTCTTAACACCTTGGCTTATATACCCTTTTCCAAGTTTATAATTTTAGTTCCTATCGATAATAGTTTAATATAATTTTTATTGGTATAGATTTAGTGGTCACGGTGATGGGGAATAAGAAGATATATGAATATAAATATATCATGTACTTTGGCCTTATGCACCCCCCACCATTCCTCATACCCTCTTATTCCCATCTCATTGCTTCTGCTTTTATGTGGATACACAGGAACTGGATAAAGGTGAAAGGTCAAATCAGCTGAGTGTTTCTTCTATGATATCCCACTTCCTAAATCAAAACTTTTGACCCTGTAAAAATGTTTTGAGACAGAGTCTCACAGTGCTGCCCGTGATGGCCTTGAACTCTCCACCTGCTGGTGTGGATCCAAAGCGCTGGGATTACAAGCATGCATGACTGTATCCAGAATAAAACTCCACTCTAAACAGGAGTGAGCAAGCCTTGTATGTGGACCTGTGGGATCCTTATGCATCTGACGTATGCTGGGTAATAATTGTTCTAGTCCTTCCACTATGACTGTTTTCTAAATTTATTATGATAAGGAGATTTTAACACCCACTACATGATAGAAATCTACAGAGAATATATAGTCTTCAAAATTTCCTATATATCCAGTTACTCAAAAGAGAATTGGTAGTTCATCAATTACCATAGCACTTGCTTGTTTTGAGAAGTGGCGTACCCATGTGTAAAGTGTGTGTCCTGTCTACAAGGAAGGCCTGACATGACCGTAGGTGCTTAAAGCCATAGTACCCAAATGCTCCATGGAGCAGGGGTCCTTCCCGAGAGGCTGACCCTTCCCAGGCATAGCAGGGGCTCAGATATTTTCCCTGTGTTGCCCCGTCCTCTAAACTGCTTTCAGTAGGGAGCGTTGACAATGTGGGCTTGAGGCTTCTCAGAGGTCTGAATCTGGGATAAATACAGGTATTAAAATGTCGCTGTGGTGGGTTGAATGAGAACAGCCCCCATAGGCTCATAGATTTGAATACTTGGTCCCTAGGGAGTGAAAGGATTAGAAGGTGTGGCCTTCTTGGAGGAAGTGTGGCATGTGTGTGTGTAGGGGGTGGGGTGGGGGTTGGCACCTTTGTGCTTTCAAAAAGCTTAGAGTCTCTCTCTTCCTGCTGCCTGCTGATCTGGATGCAGAGTTGTCAGCTACCTCTCCATGTCTGTCTTTCTGTCTGCCACCATGCTTCCTGCTATGGGAAGGATGGCAGGAACCTCTGGGCCTGGGAGCCACCCCTAAGTGAATGCTTTTTTAAAATAGGAGCTGCCATGTTCATGGTGTCTCGCCATAGTAACAGAACACTGACAGACATAGTCTGCAACCATCCCTTTGCAGTTTTGAAGGTCTGTTTTAACTAAATTCTTTTTTTTTTTTCATTTGAAAGGCCCCTGTTTAATTTGAAATAGCAGATACACTGGATATTTGTTTTCTCTTAAATTGGAAACATTGAAGTTATTATCATCTAGTACAAGTTGTGTTGATGTCCAGGGATAGGATTAACTGAGAGGCTGCAAAGTTTGCTACTCTGTCTCTTCGATTAGCTCTTGAAGAAACTAACCTTGGTGTATTCTGAGGTGCTTTCTGATGGCTGCTCACGTAGGACAGCATTGCTTTCTGTTTTGTTTTGTTTTAATTTTTTTTATTAATTTATTCATATTACATCTCAATTGTTAGCCCATCCCTTGTATCCTCCCATTCCTCCCTCCCTCCCGCTTCCCCCCTACTCCCTTCCCCTATGTCTGTGACTGAGGGGGACCTCCTCCCCCTGTATATGCTCATAGGGTATCGAGTCTCTTCTTGGTGACCTATTATCCTTCCTCTGTGTGCCACCAGGCCTCCCCATCCAAGGGACATGGTCCAATATGGGGCACCAGAGTTTGTGTGAAAGTCAGATCTCCTTCTCCACTTAACGGTGGAGAATGTCCTGTCCATCGGCTAGACTGGGTAGGGGTTCGAAGTTTACTGCCTATATTTTCCTTGGCTGGACCACAGTTTGAGGAGGACCCCAGGGCCCAGACCTACCTGTAGTTTTCCAGGACCCTCTGGATCCTTCTATTTCCTCATTCTCCCAGGCTTCTCACACCTAAAGTCTCAATAGGATGTCCTCCCCTCTGACACACTTTCCTGGTAGGTAAAGTTTTTCATGGGGACCTACCCCTTGGACTAGTGTCTCGATATAAGTGAGTGTATACCATTTGACTCTTTTTGTTTCTGGGTGAACTCACTCATTATGATAATTTCTAGTTCAATCCATTTGTTCACAAATTTTGGAAATTCCTTGTTTTTTAATAGCTGAGTAGTATTCCATAGTGTAAATGTACCACAGTTTCTTTATCCATTCTTCTACTGAAGGACACATAGGCTGTTTCCGTGTTCTGGCTATTATGAATAAGGCAGCTATGAACATGGTTGAGCATATGTCCCTGTTGTGTGGAAGTGCATCTTCTGGGTATATTCCAAGGAGTAGAATAGCTGGGTCTTGAGGAAGCCCTATTCCCATTTTTCTGAGAAAGTGCCAGATAGATTTCCAAAGTGGTTGTACTAGTTTGCATTCCTACCAGCAATGAAGGAGTGTTGTGGTGTCAGTTGAGTTATTGATCTTAGCCATTCTGATGGGTGTAAGATGGAATCTCAGTGTCGTTTTGATTTGCATTTCTCTGATGACTAAGGAGGTCGAGCATTTCTTTAAGTGTTTCTCTGCCATTTGATATTCCTCTGTTGAGAATTCTCTGTTTAGTTCTGAGCCCCATTTCTCTATTGGGTTATTTGGTTTGGTGGTGTTTAATTTCTTGAGTTCTTTATATATTTTAGATATTAGACCTTTGTCAGACGAAGGGTTGGTGAAGATCTTTTCCCAGTCTGTAGGCTGTCACTTTGTTCTCTTGACAGTGTCACCTGCCTTACAGAAGCTTCTCAGCCTCATGAGGTCCCATTTATTAATTGTTGACGTTAAGGCCTGGGCTGTTGGTGTTCTGTTCAGGAAGTTGTCTTCTGTGCCTATGTGTTCCAGACTCTTCCCCACTTTTTCCTCTAAGTGGGTTAATGTCTCTGGTTTTAGGTTGAGGTCTTTAATTCACTTGGACTTGAGTTTTGTGCATGGTGACAAATAGAGGTCTAATTGCATTTTCTACATGTAGACAGCCAGCTAGACCAGCACCATTTGTTGAAGATGCTGTCGTTTTTCCATTGAATGGATCTGGCTTCTTTGTCAAAAATCAAGTGACCAAATGTGTGTGGATTCATCTCTGGGTCTTCAGTTCGATTCCATTGATCCACTAGTCTATTGCTATGCCAGTACCATGCTGTTTTAATTACTGTTGCTCCATAGTACAGCTTGAGATCAGGTATGGAGATTCCTCCAGAGGATCTTTTATTGTATAGGATTGTTTTTGCTATTCTGGGTTTTTTGTTTCTACATGAAGTTGAGAATTGTTCTTTCAATATCTTCAAAATATTTTGTAGGTATTCTGATAGGGATTGCATTGAATCTGTAAATTGCTATTGGTAAGATGGCCATTTTACTATATTGATTCTCCCGATCCACAAACAAGGTAGATCCCACGATCTTCTGATGTCATTTTCAATCTCTTTCTTCAGAGATTTAAAGTTTTTTTCAAATAAATCTTTCACTTGCTTGGTTAGGGTTATTCCTAGATATTTTATATTGCTTGTGGCTATCATGAAGGGAGAAATTTTCCTAATTTCTTCCTCTGCCTGTTTGTCATTTGTATATAGGAAAGCTACTGACTTTTTTGAGTTTATTTTGTATCCTGCCAATTTGCTGAAGGTGTTTATCAGCTGTAGGAGTTCTCTGGTGGAATTTTGGGGGTCACTTATATGCACTATCATATCATCTGCAAATAGGGATAATTTGACTTCTTCCTTTCCCATTTGGATCCCCTTGATCTCCTTTTGATGTCTTATTGCTCTGGCTAGAACTTCAAGAACTATATTGAAGAGATATGGGGAAAGTGGGCAGCCTTGTCTGGTCCCTGATTTTAGAGGGATTTCCTTGAGTATCTCTCCATTTAATTTAATGTTGGCTATTGGTTTGCTGTATATAGCCTTTATTATGTTTAGATAAGTGCCTTGTATTCCCGATCTCTCCAAAACCACTTCTTCTTAAAACCACTTTCTTCCTAAAGAGAACTGTCTTTCCCCCTCAGCATGGCCAGCCGGTGGCTTTCTTGAGTCCCTGACTTGAAAGATGCCTTCTAAAGGAGATAACACATGAGAAGTGCCTAGGACAGGACATGTTCAACAAAATTTCTTCTCTTCTTTCCTCTGTAGGACTGCAGATTCCAAATTCACTTGCCAGTGTGGCGTGGGAGTCACAGCAAATCTGGTCTGGCTGAGGAATGGGTCCACTCAACTGAAGGTTAGACCTGCTTAAGTCATTGAAATGCCTTAATCCATAAACGCATATGAATGTTGATTTGAACTAATGGTCTTATGTACTTTGGCTCCCAAAGTGTTCCATCTTGTGGGGTGGTTAATGTCTCTGGCTAAATATCTTTTGCTGTCATATACATTAAGAATACAGGTTTTTGAAAGTTTCTTTTGTTTTAAATTTGCAATGGAGTATTAGATTGCTTGGTTCGTTTTTTTTTTTTTTAAAGTCCTTTATCAAAATGTTAAGCTTGGTTAATTTGCATAAAACATTTCCTCTGCAATTTACTCTCTATTACTTTTGAAACGCAAATTGCCCCTGCTGCCTCTGGGTGGTTGTGATGGCACGAAAACTATTAAGGCTTGCCATTCTAGGGATGAACGAGTCTTGGGTTTGAAGCTCAGGGAAATAAAACTAGAAATCTTCTTGCTCTGACTCTCTGGGGTGAACTGTGTTGATCTGAAGGAGAAGGAAGAGAAGCAGAGGTTCAAGGAGAGGTGGACGTGGAGAACGGAGAAGCCTGTAGTTGGGGGATGGGGGTGCTCAGAGAGTGGATGGGGAGAGAGAATCTTGGGGTGTGTATGGAAAGAAACTGGTGACAGCAAACCTAATGGATGTTCCTCTGGTGGATTTCTCTGCTTCAACAGCTCCCACAGCTTTTACTGCCTCCCAACTAGCCCAGGATCCACTCTATTCAAACAAGGAGTCAGAGTAGTTGGTGTGTCGCCAACATTAACAGAAATAGACAAGCTTTAGCTGTTGAGGGAGCCTTGAATACACTCCCAGGGTTTAGGGACAGGGGTCCCGATGGTCTTGCTTTTGTGCAGTGACTCCCATCTTGGACCCAGGCACCAGGGTCTCTGCAGTTCAGCCCTACAGAGGAGAGCCCTCTGCATTTAATGACAATCCCCCTTTAAGGCAAAGCTGCTCAGCCTGAAAAACACTGACATTCCAAATAGCAGATGGGCAGGCTGTAATTAGGCAGCTGCTGTCTCTTACACTCTACTTTTCTTAGAAAGGAGTAGACTCACAGAAAAGATGGAGGGTTTCCTTGCTGGGGAGGGGTCTTCCCTTTGCACACTAGAAGTTCCTTCCTGGCACCCTAGGCTTTTCTCTGAAACTCGTGTTAGTAGGAACAAATGAATATATTAGGCAAAAGGTGGGATTTGTATGCAAGGAGATGGGATTATATTTAGACTCATGTAATTAAAGAGCCATTTATGTCTGAGCACCCTTAAACAGACAAATATAAAACTCATGAATACCAAATCTTATCTGGTTAACTGGCTGGAATCTCATACACTCATGCAGACATGCTGAGCCTTTTTCTGTCTGTTCATTTGGGGCTCACATCTCCTGAGCCAAACCTCCCAGTGTTAGCCTGAAGTCATGAGTTCTGCAACTGTACACTCACGGGGGTGGGGGGGGGGCACAGGTGGCTGGCAGAGTGGCACACCAGCTTCAGCACATCAAGAAGGCAGTCAGGGAAACAGGTTGTGAGTCTCTCCTTGGGTTCTGGTGAGGGGGTCCCTGTGTTGTCTGCCTTGAACCAGAGTCACCTGAGACCCTTGTGGTCTGCTGTCTCTACTCTTGGAGTCTCTACTGTGACATGGTACCTGTGTGACCAGAGGTTGATACTGACACAATGTTAATACCAGTGTCACTTTGGGGTGGCTTTTTTCATAGGACTTAAGTAGAATGGATGTTGACCTGAGATTGATCACCTAGCACCCAAGTGAAAAGCTGGGTGGGTGACATGCTTGTAATCCCAGCTTGTGGTGGAGGTGACAGATGAATTCCTGGAGCTTGCTGGACATACAGCCTGACATAATTGGTGAGTCCCAGGTCCTGCTAAGAGAGTCTGTTTCAAGCCAAGGTGGGTGGCTCCTTAGGAATGACACCTGAAGTTGACCACTAGTCTCCATTCAATTGTGTTGTATCCCCTCCCCCCATATGTCCACTAAAAAACCAATTTGCTTCCCACCTAAAAATTCTTCCTTTTGAAAAAAGAAGAAAAAAGTCTACAAACTTTCAATTTCTCAAAAGCACAGCCAGCCCTGAAGCAGGACAGTATCTTTATTTCATTGACTTAGTGGTAGTGACAAAGAGGCTAACTTGTGATCTTTTTATGAGATCTAGAATTACCTGGGAGATGGGCCTCTGGGCATGCCTGTTCAGGATGATCATGAATAGGTTAATTTAAATCAGAAGACCTGCCCACTGTGGGTGGCGCTATTCCCTGGGCTGCATACGAAGGAGGAAATGAGCCGAATGTGAGCAGTCATTTCTGTCTTTTTCCTGACTGTGAGCACAATATGGCCGGCTGCTTCAAGTTCCTACAGCCCAGATTTGGCTGCCACAGTGAAACCGACAGTCAAAATAAATTCTCCTCTGCTTTCTAAGCAGGGACTCTGTCACAGCAATGAGTGGGTGTAGGCACACCTTTGGCAGTAAGAAGTGACGGGGTTCATTTGTGCCTTCTGCTTTCTTCACTCTGGAGTTCAGCAGGGTGCCATCTTGCTCCATGCAGTTCTGTCCTGACTTGCCCAGAGCTTTGCCTTGAGATTCTGAAGGAGAGAAAGAGTATCCAGAGGGGTGCATCTCATCCAGGGTCACCCTACGGCGTCATGGACTCGCATCTGGGCATTGGTGACACAAACAGATCGACACACAGTATTCACCGTCTCAGGCCTGGGAGACCCCATCTTTGCTGCCAGCAGGCATCTGGGTTGGCCATGGCAAGGCTCTCTTCTCAGATCCCTTGAGTTCTGGATCTCTTAGTGTGGCCGTTTGTCCCTGGACTTAGAGAGCACTCAGATAATACTTGGGATCTCATCTTGGGGCCCTTAACTTAGCTACAAAGCCTTTCCAAGTAAAGTTATGTTCTCAGATGACAGGAATTTGGATGGGAATATACCCTACGGCAGAACCAGGAGGTGTGATGGATCCCTGGACGAAGGCCATGCAGAAATCTAGCTGGAGCATGAGGCGCGCTTAGTCCAGAGCAGCAGGATCGGAAATCTCGGCAAGACAAAGATTGATGGCAGAGGGAATGGGATGCAGGAGAGGCATTACCCAGGTTCTTCCTTAAGAAGTCGTGAGGACGAAATGACTGCTTTCCATGGGGTGGGGAAGGCTGATGGTGGAGCACGGTTTTCCTTGGCTGATCAGCTGTTTCTTCTCTCTTGGTAAGGAACAGACCTGAAGCTCAGTTGTGAACAGGGTCAGTTCAGCCCATGTGCGTGAGAGGTCAGGCGAAGACTCCAGGGAAAGGAGTTAAGACCAAAGTACGTCAGATCAATTCTGGTTACTCCTTGGATGATTGGCATTGCCGGAGAGCATTTTAGATGTGCGGAAATCCCCAAACATGCCCCCATCCTCCAGATGGTCCCAGCACCCAACAAACCAGAACCTTTATTTGCCAGACCCCAGGTGGTTTAAACCTGAGATGAACTTTGAAGTGTGCTGCCCTCAGGGGAGCAGGCCTAGCAGTTGAGTGTTCACCACACACCGTTCATCGGGGTTTTCTCAGAATGCTTTTACAAGACTGCTAGAGCCAAACAAAGAATTGGGGTAGGGTGAGGATATGCTCTGTCCACAGGAAAGGTCTAGTAGCACTTGGGCTCCTCTCTATTTCATTCTCAACAGTGTCTCCCTGAGAGCTGTCCAGCAAGTCTGCTAGCTTCAGGGAGGGAATGTCACTGCCAGAAGAGAAGGGACTTGTCTGGTGTGCCTGGCTACTCTGGAGCAGTTCCCACTCAAGAGCACCTCTGAAGAGTCTGGTCTTTCTCCATCCACCTCTCGGCGTTCCTCCACCAACACTTCAATCTGTGAAGCCCTAAAGACCTGGAGAATGGGTTCTTTTTATGTTCAGTAGATATAATGTGATTTTCCTAAACATCTTAAAACACATTTTTTATAAGGCAAATCTATCTTTAATTTCTCAGCCCAGTAATGTTTGCAGTAAAACAATCTATAAGCACAGTGTGGAGGTGGATGGGACAATTTAGGGAGATGCCTTCTTGTGCGAGGCAGGCTCATAAGTGGGAACGAAGGTGCTGGTCTCACTCATCTTAGCCCAGGACTCAAGGAATCACTTTCAAAATGTTTCCTTTGTGGGGTTTTTAAAAAGCCAGCTGCTTCTTGATTTCCATAACTCAAGCCCATTTTTCCACCTGGCTCGCCAAGACGATAACGTGTCCCCACTCCTGAGTTACAAGGACTAGGCTGAGCATAAGCTGGCCATGTGTCCCTGTTTGCCTGTAGCTGAGGGATTTCCAGGGATAAGAGCCTTTCTCTTTTGAAAAAAAAAATAGACACATTTCAAAAGTGCAGTTGTAGGCTTACAACAACAGTGAAGAAAAAGCAAGGCAGGCCTCACATGCTCCCGGCCCTCAGGCTTGCTGCCTGAGCTAAATATTGACATTCGCTCCAGCGTGAGGGATTTCTTACACTCGCTGAGCAGCTGACGCCCCACCGCCCCCCCAGCCTTCAGTCTGATTAGGATTCGCCTGGTCTATGAGTGCTGACAAATGAACAGTGACGTGGACCCACCACAGTTGACCCACGCAGCGTAATTTCATTACCCCCAGCGCGGCGTGCGCTTCACTTGCTCTTTCCCTCCTTGCTTCCCTGGGTGACAGGGACCTTTCTAGCATCCCCAGAATCTCTGCCTTCTCCAGTGCGCCATACTGGAAGCCACTGTATTGCCTTTTTACTTTGGCTTCTTTCACTTGGTACCAGCAGTTTAAGGTTCCTCCATGTCTTGGGACTGTTTCATAATGCACTCCTTTTCAGAATGCATTAAGAATTTAGAAATTTTAACTGACATTTAACATTGTGGCTTACTTACGAGGTACAGTGTTATGATTTGACACATGTACATGGCAGGTTGTGATTAAGTGGTTCTAGTTAATATTTTCTTCTCTTTATTGTCTTCATGTGTTGAGAACCCTCAGTTCTCCTGTAGATGTTTTAAATGTAGGGTGAGTTGCATGGCATAGGACATTAAAGTTCTGATTTGGTATTCACTGTCCGTCCCTGCCCACCCCTTTGCCCAGCTCTTCCCTCTCCTCTCTCTTGGTCTCTAGTTTTCTACTTCTGTGTGACCAATGCACACACATGCAAATACACACACATGCACATGAACACACACACACACACACACACACACACACACACACACACACACACACACACACACACCCCTTATTTGTGGTCTTTTGAGCTGGTTCTTACTCTTAGTCCAGGCTGGTTTGGAATTGAAGATACAGTCTAGACTGGCCTCAGAGCCCTTCTTGAATTCTGGGATTGCTGGCACGAAGCACCATGCTTACCTCTTTTCAGTGCTGAATACTGTCCCAGTTTTTGAGATTTCACAGTTGATTTATTCACTTACCCTCTGAAGCCATCTTAGCTGCCTCCACATTTTGGCAGACGTGACTATAGTTACAGGCATCCCTGTGTAGGTCTTTGTGTGGGTGTGAGCTTTGAACCTATCTGAGTAAACACTGGCTGGTATAGATGGCTGTGACTGAGCACTCTCAGTTGCTTATCCTCAGCTCTCGGACCAGCTATGAGTCTCTGCACTGTCCATCACTTATTGCGATAAGAAACTTGCCCAGCTGCAGCTGAGAACAGCACAAGTCTGTGGATATAAACATAAATATTTGAAATGCGGCTTGACAATGTGGCCACTGAGCAAAACAATGTCCCCAGGTACCAGGCATGGCTTCCCTCTTGTGGAGCAGGCCTCAGATTCACTTACGAAGGATTGACTACCCTGTACACAGTCTTACCACTATTGCACAAATGGACACACCTTGCCTAGCAGGTTGGTACTGTGGCACTCTGATTCAGCCCTGGGTAATAGCACTGGTGTCTTCTCTTAGGCACAGCACCTTCTGGTGCCATGAAAGCTAGCCAGAAGGGAGAGAGTGTCTAAGCCAGTTCAAGGTTGATTTCTCCAGGTCCCACAGACAAAGTCTGTGGCATCTTGAAGACTATGGTCTTGTCATCTACTTATGATGGGCAACCAAGAGCAATAGCCATAGTCTGTATTGTTGAAGGTACCTCTGGAGGGTCTCTAACTAGTAACTTACAGGAAGGTATCCCATGTCTGACGCTGAAATTTTCATTTAATAAGCTATATCTTCTGGAATAACATTGTTCACTGTCTTAGTTAGGGTTTCTATTTGCTGTGATGAAACACTATGTCCAAAAAGCAAGTTGGAGGGGAAAGGGTTTATTTGGCTTATTCTTTCACATTGTAGCCCATCATTGAAGGAAGTTAGAATAGGGTCTCAAACAGGGCAGGAACCTGGAGGCAGGAGCTGACGCAGAGGCCATGGAGGGGTGCTGCTTACTGGCTTGCTTGCTCATGGCTTACTCAGCCTGCTTTCTTATAGAACCCAGGACCTCCAGTCCAGGGGTTGTACCACCCACAATGGGCAAGGCCCTCCCCCATGAATCACTAATTAAGAAAATGCCCTTCAGGCTTCATATAGTCCAATCCTATAGATGCATTTTCTTAGTTGAGGCTTTCTCTTCTCAAATGACTTTAGCCTGTGTCAAATTGCCATAAAACTACCCAACAGATCCACACATGCGGGCACTCACTAAACTATCTCTCCAGCTCATTCAAACATTTCCTTTTAATCTTATTGCCTTGTGTTCTTTTGTTTAAGAAGGGTCTTCCAGACCCTGGCTGGTCTAGATAGAACTTGTTGCATAGATTAGGCTAGCCTCAAACTTGAGGCAATCCCCCTGCTTCTGCCTGGCAAGCACTGTAATTATTGTAGGAAGTCAGAGAAGAGCTTTGCATGGACAGGGAACATTCTGGGTCACCAGGAGTTGTTCACCATGATAGGAAGGCAGAGATTCTGTCCTGGCTTGGGTGATTCACCTTGAGGATGACATTTTTCATCTTAGAGCCTCAGTTTCCTCTTGTGTGACATGAGATGGAGCAGGTTCTGGGCTTTCCTCTGGTTATTTTAAGCTCATGAGACCTGATTTCTCTATGCCAGTGCTCTGAATCTGTACTAATTTGGTCTTCCTGCTAGGAGACAAAACTCTTGCTTAAACGTCCTTTTTCTTGACTTGAAACGATTTTGGTTTTGAAGGCAGAATGACCCTTGGCTCTGGGAGAAGGGGCCTCCCGCTGCCTTGCCCCATCACAACATTTGTCACACAGCAGGGGGTTTTCCTCCATTGATATCACCTGTTTGAAAATGGGACAATCCTTGCTAAGGATGCCTTCTGTGGGCTTGGCTCGAATTTGACTGAAATACCCAAAGTAGAAGTTAGATGTAGGGGTGGTGTGAGGGCTGGCCCAGCCTCAGGGTTGATGGCCTGTGTTCTGGGCTGGCCAAGACTTTCTTTCTTTCTCAGCGTGTTCAGTCCCTGTTTTTCCAATTATTCTATGGTCCCTGATTTGCCTAGCAACATAATCAGAAACATTAAGTTCGTCATTATCTTCCAAAGTCTACAGCAGAGAAATAGCTGAGGCAATTTCTCCTGAAATTGTAATGTGCCCACTTGAACAGCAGTCCTAATTTCCTGAAGCCCAGCTCTTTTTTGAAGAACTGTCTAGCTTTTCCCCCTGCTTAAATTGAATTTTGTCATCAGAGGAACTGCCAATACTTATTGCCAGCATCGTTATTTTTCTTTACATATTTTTGTCTGAGCCCTCGAGTATAAAAAGCTCTCTCCTTCCCTTCTTTCCAAGAGTTGAGTCTCAACTGCGTGAACAGATTGTGCAATTTTGCACAGACTTCTGGCTCTGCCGTGAAGTGGAACATGCTGCCCATTGTCTCATTGTCCTTTCTTGCAAATGATGGATTTTCCCCTGTGGCAAATAGACACAAGGAGAGGTCAAGCAATTCTGCAAAGTAAAAAGGGTCTTAAGAGGTCTCCTGCTCCAACCCTGCGCGCAGACAGAATTATATCCAAGCCACTCCGCCTGACAATGTGGGTGTGACAATGTCTCCCTTGTTCCTTTTCTCTCAATAGGGTCTTGTATAAGGTCTTAAATTTTAAGACAAGTCAGTCAACAAGTCCAGAGGACTGCACTACGTACCATACAGTCTGAAGAACTGAGCAGCCACGGTGAGGGAGGCTGGTGGACAAATGAAATCACTGACCTGCACTGTGAATACAGAGACCAAGTCACATGGTGGGGAGTCTGGGGGCACAGTGTGCAGGATACGGCCTGAAAAGGAATAGGTGAGAAAGGGCTGGGGTACATGTATGTGGTATGTAAATTAGATTTGCCTGCCAGTCACTTAGATTCCATCCAGTACATAGAGAAGCAGCTGACGTTTCTCTGGTGGGGACCCACAGTGTGCTGCACTCCCTGATCCCTCATCACACACAGATGGACACGGATGATTCTTTTATACAGACTGTGATGTAGCTGTTATTCCCTATTTATACATAAGGATATGGGAGGCAGCCCTTCCCAGGCTTCTTGTGACCTTGTGTCTGAGGAGAAACTTACTCTTTTTTCACAGAGGTTTATTCTCAATTTTGCATTATGTGTACATCAGTGTGTGGGTGGGTACATGTGCATGTGAGTGCAGGTACCTACAGAGGCCAGAGGCAATGGCTGGCCCTGGAGCTGGGTCACAAGTGGTCATGAGCTGATTGACATGGACGTGGGAATTGAACTCCTGTCTTTGGCAAGAGCAGTAGGTACTCTTAACCATGGAGCGTAGGGTCCAGTCTCCAAACCCCACTCCTCTTGATGACAACAGGGAGGTCTTCTCTCTCTCTCTCTCTCTCTCTCTCTCTCTCTCTCTCTCTCTCTCTCCTTCCCTTCATTTCTCTTTCTTTCTTTGAGACAGCACTTCTCTGTGTAACATCTCTGGCTGTCCTAGAGCCTGATTGGTAGGCCAGGCAAGTCACAGTGATCCACCTGCCTCTGCGAGTGCAGGGATTAAAGGTCTGGGCTACCAACATCCAGCCAAGGTTCTTTTCTTTTTGACTATTCCTTTCTTTGTTCCAAAGCTGCACAGGTAGCCAAAGGAACTAACTCTTGATAAGCATTATCTGTACAACTTTAGGTCATTCAACTTTGTGACACACTTGCTCCTCTGTGACGAATAAGGTGCCCTTAAGTGGTTGCAAAGACTTTAGAATTTTGAGTTCAGAATTAATTATCACCAAATTTTCCTCCAAATTTGTTTTATATGTATGTGTGTTTTGCCTGCATATATACATATATATATATACATACACACACACACACACACACACACACACACACACACACAGACACACAGACACACACACACACACATAATGTATACCACATGTGTATCTGGTGCCTACAGGAGGCAGGAGAAGGCAACAGATCCCTTGGAACTGGAGTTATGGATAGTTGTGAGCTGTCATGTGGGCACAGAAAATTGAACCCAGGTTCTCTGGAAGAGCAGCCAGTGCTCTTAACCCTGAGCTATCTCTCCAGGTCCTCTGTCCCCCTTTAGGACCATGAGAAGCAGGCTACGTGGCTAGAGCCTTCTGCCTCTCTTTATGAGTGGCCCTCTCCAGTTTAGTGGCTTCCATTTCCTCTCTGTGGCCTGAAGATAGAGCCTTGCTGATGTTCTGCCAGTCTGCCTGCAGTGACACACTCTCTGGAGGGCCCAGCTTCCATCCGGTCCTTGTAATAAGTGGATACCCACACAGTTGGAGCCTCCTTGCTACGATAGGCTTAACATCAACATTAAGCTATTCATTACAAACAATGAATTAAAAAAAAAAGTCCTTTTTTCCAAAAAACTAGGTCAAACGTATCAAGTCGGCTATCATGTTATTTAATCTTCAGATATTAACGTCCATTTATTCTGCAGCCTCCCCCCAGGGATCCTGCAATGAGAAGGGTTGTTTCACAGCCCGAGATGCGTGTTTCACGAGCTCTGCTTTATTAAATTGGAGTAGAACCCATCATTTGTTCTTCTAATAGATATTTGAACAACATACTGTATATTAGTGCTCTCCGCCACAGTGTCTCTCTGAGGCAGCTGAACAGCCAGGGGGAAATCAAGTTTCAAGTGTTCTCTTAATCTTGTCACCCAAACATACTGCTTACTTACAGTCCCCATGGATGGAGCCATTCCTCAGTCTCAGGTGGTGGCCCTGACCCAGGATGCTTTGCTCTTTATGGGGGTGGGGGACGAGGTGGCTGCTGATGACTTAATGATTTTCTTCATGTGGTAAAATACATATAACATTTATCATCTTAACTGTTTCCGTGGTGCAGTTCTATGGGACCAGGCACAGGCACATTCGCATCATTGTATAACCTTAGTGACCATCCATCTCCAGAGCCCTTTGCTTTAGCAAAGCTGGAACTTGGACCCATTGAACACCTCTGCACCACTCCTTCCTCAGCCCCTGGAAGCCACTGTTCTTCTGTCTCTACAAACTTGATGACCCCCTCCCCCTCCCGGTGATAGTTCTCATTTTGGCCCGGGCTTATTTCACCCTACATGTCCTCAGGGCTCATCTCAGCCTCTGTGAGACTTTCCTTCCTCTTTGAGGCTGAACAGTCACTGGTCGTCGTACAATGCTCTCATTTGCCTTCTGTTGCTGTGATGAACACAACGGCCAAAGGCAACTTGGAGAGGAAAGGATTTATTTAGTCTTGGCAGCTTACAGTCCATCATCGAGGGAAGCCAAGGGAGGGGCTTGAGGCAGAAACCAGGGAAGAGCACTGCCTACTGGCTCGCTCCTTGCCTCATACTCAGCTAGCTTTCCTATGCAACTTAGACTCACCTGCCTAGGGATGGTGCTGCCCACAGTGGGCTGTGCCCTCCCACATCCATCATTAATCAAGAGACTCCCTTACAGACGTGGCCACAGGCCGATCTTATGTGAGCAGTTCTTCAGCTGAGGTTCCCTCCTCCCAGGTGACTCTAAGTCATGTCAAGTTGACATGGATCATGTTCTAGTTATATCTTTGTTTTTTAAAGGAATCTCTGTACTACTGTTTATAGTGACAATACCATTTTATCTAATATATCCATAATTATTTATAGCCGGAAGATTTAATGATATATAATTTATATATGAATATATACTTTATATATACCTTATAAATATATTTATCTATAATGTATTCAAATATTTTACAAAAAAGGTTCCTTTGTTTAACATGTTCTTCGTATGTTTCTTTTTGGTTCTTGACACCAAGTCTTCTTTGGAGACATCCTTGACATCCTCTCCCTCTACAGTCAATATTATAGCTGTAAAGAAATTCTACCAACACCCAGGCTTGGGAGAGGGCTCAGTGGATACAGTGCTCGCAAGTGTGAGGGCAGGAGTTCTGATCTCCAGCTCCACATAAAAGCCAGGGTAGGCATTGCAGATGCCTGTGATGCCGTCATTTGGGAGGCAGAGTCAAGGGACCCCTGGGGGCTAGCTGGCAAGGGACACAGCCTCAATATATAAAGAGGTGAGCCATGGAGAGAGCCACTCAATGGCAGTTTCAGGCCCAGTATTCAGACACTCACACACATGCAGGCAAACACATACATTCACAAACACATATACGTGCATGCGCATATAAGTATATAAATGTGTAATTTTTTTTATTTCTGTACTTTTCCTTAATCTTGTTTTATGTTTAGAAAGCAAATTCCAGTGTTTAGTGTTGCGTGATCTCCACCCTTGTGCTCCCCCAAAGCATGGCCTTACTCCTAGTTGTAGGCCTTGCAAATCTGTCCTCCCTATGGCATCCGGAACAAGCTTTCTGAATTTTGTCCCGTGACACCCTTCTGCTCCAACCCTCTTAAGATTTCTCTGGCTTCCTGAAATCTAAAGGCCTTGCTGGGGTGGCAGAGTCTTCAGGACCTTGGCTGTCCTTCTGGCTGTCCCTCCCACCCTGTCATCCGCTGCATCAGTTCTGGGAACACACAGAGGCATCCTTCCCAGGGGCTTTCCCACTTGGTTTCTGTTTCTTCTCCTGGAAGCATCCTCACTTCCATTCCTACACCCATCCCTAGAGGCATGTCTTGTACTCCGGCCTCCTCAGAAGCTTCTTTACCTGCTTTGAAGATTGTTTAAATGCTACTTTCTCAAAAAAAGACCTCTCCGAAAGGGCCCTGTTTACACCTTTAATCTAACGCCCCCCCTCTTATCTCTGTTTTTCCGTTTTTCTTTGTTTTCTTCGCTCAGCATCTCTACCAATCACGTTGAGTTTCCACCTTTTACCTGTAGTAGGAGGCAAGGCCCATGAGAAGTGCACGATGTCACCCTTTTTACTCGTTACAGTCCCCAGAACTTTCAGAAGAACCTGACGCAGACATGTATTTCTTTGTCATGGTTGGACATCTGTTTATAGCTGCATGTTCACACGGTAATTATGAACTCTTAAAGGAGAAGTAAATCTCTTTTCTTCTAAAAGAGGACCCAGGCTCAGTAGTTGAAAACATGGACTGCTTTTCCAGAGGTCCCAGGTTGGTTCCCAGCACGCGCACTGTGTGGCTCACAGCTGGCTGTAACTCTAGCTCCTGGGGGAGTCTGAAGTCTCTGACCCCCAAGAGCAGGGCACTCACATGCGGATTCCTATTTACCTACATATTTTCCCTCCCCCCGTCTCTCTCTCACATACACGCACACATACACACACTCTCTCTCCCCAAAATAGGTCTCAGTTTAGCTCCTTTGGTGGTATAATTAGCCCAAACTTCATTTTCCCCATCTGAAAAGTGAAAATGGGGGTGCACAGTAGAACCTGCTTATTACATTGCAGTTGAGGGTTCAGGGAGTTCAGCTGGGAGTTCTGTTAGTCACACTTGGCATTCAGCAAGGGCTTAGAAAACCCGTTTTTTTCCTGTAAATTGAGATTACAATTATTTTATTTATTTAATCTCCCCAATTCTACTTCATGGCCTCCATGATCTCCACCCTCAAAATTGCCCTTCTCAGATGTAAAATCTATGGTGTTTTCTTGACCGTAACCATGCTATGACAAATCCCTCGGGGGCACATTGTAAAGTAGTTCTTGGCTGCACGCATTTGGGAATAGCGTTTTTCTTAGAGCCTTGGAGCACTGAGAAGCGTGGTGGTGTGTATGTGTGGCAGGCCCAGTGTTCCCAGCATCCTTCAGGGAACCAGGTGAGTACCAGCCTCCAGCTTCTGCTTTTCTGGCTAAAGTTGAAGCCGATCAAGAGCAGGGCGTGGGTCAAGGGGACAGGATGTAGGGCCAGATAGACCTGGAAGAATCCAGAGCTGTCCTTTCCCAGCTGGAAGACTGCAGCCATGTTCTTTAATTCCTCTGGACTTCAGTGTCACAGCTGAGCAAGCAAGCCTCATGGGATGTTGTGGGAACTGGACATGTCGGGGGAGAGCCATGTAGAGCCGTGTAGTAGGTGCACAGGAAATACCTAACCCTTCTGCCTTTATTGTTCTTTGCAGGCAGATGGTGCCTGCCTTCTGTAGACTGAGGGGAAGGTGGGTGCACTGCTAAGGTCCAATCAGAACATTGCACTCACTCTTGGAACCGTGAGTTTGTGCGATGTCTACAGGGCAGACGTACTTCCTCCACACACCTGTTTTCCAGAACATCATCTTGATTCAGATCCCATGGGAGCGAAGAAGCCTCCTTTCCCATGCAGCACGGTCCCTCGCAACATGATGTGAGGTCAGCGTCACACGTGAGAACACTGAGCCCCAGATTCCACAGTGGCTGGTACCAACACACAGGTCACGGCCACTCCACACTGACTGCCTTAGGTGATGCAGATTTCTTCTCATCTTTTGTGACACTCTAGCGTGAGAGACTTTCAGTCTGAGGAAAAAAGTTTTCAGATATGTGATGCCTGGGGAAGGGCCAGCTGGGAAGCCTGTTTCTTGTAGGAAAAGGGGAGATTTTGGAGGCCTGAGGTGAGGGGCACTGGGAGGAGAGGAGAACTAAAAGAATTTCCAGAGATAGCAGCTTTATGCTGGTATAACAGAGTGGGTGAGTTTAGAGATAAACATGGGTGTTGAGACTTCAAATAAAATATTTTTTTATTTTTTTTTTGGGCAAGGACTTGCAATGTTTACTACAGTTTAAGTGTTAGAGACCAAACTAAAGCTGGCTTAAAGGAAAAAAGAAGA
The DNA here is from genome assembly GCF_964271855.1 of Acomys minous. Classification (NCBI taxonomy): domain Eukaryota; kingdom Metazoa; phylum Chordata; class Mammalia; order Rodentia; family Muridae; genus Acomys; species Acomys minous. The sequence continues at coordinate 37,577,018 of NC_140490.1, forward strand.
AAACAAGAGATGTTTGCAAGTGTTCCTGACTCATTCCCTGTTAGCTCTGCCTCCCCCACCCGAGGGCCTTCCTTACTATCTCTCCCAAGGATTGCAGTGAAGCCATCTTAACTCTGGTGGCCATCTTACTGCCATCAATGGGAGCAGAGCTGTTTCTCTGGCAATTCTAACAGAGACCTTACAATAGAACCCCAGGCTCATGCTGGACAGAGGACCCTGGGGGCGGGGTGGGGGGTTGGGGGTGGGGGGTGGGGAAGCAGAACTTCACTTAGCATCCCAGAGTCTTTAGTTTTAATATCCCTTGGTATCCAAATCCACACACGATAATGTTTGTTATACAAAGTGGTGCAATGCCTGTCGGCACATCTTCCTGTATACCTCCACCACCTACAGATTGTTTAAAATGCCTAAGACAGTATAAGTGCTCTGTGTAAAGTACCATGTTGCACTGTTTACAAAGGAACAACATACATGATAAGTACATAGATAACAAATGGCTCCAAGTCCCCACAAGACTTCAAGCCGCCAGGGAGAACCTGAGAGTCTGTGGGATGGTGGGCAATCATTCTGGGAGTGCCTGTGTGGCACATCATAAATTCAGTGTTGCACTTTGTATGCAAATTTGGGTTTGCTTTTTTAGAAAAAAAAAGTGTTTGTTTTCCATCATCATCATTACCATCACCACCACCACCACCACCATCATCATCATCATCATCATTCTTGAGGGACCGAGAGGTGGCTCAGCAGTTTAAAGCACCTGCTGCTCTTGCAAAGGAATCATGTTTGGTTCCCAGAACTCACATGATGGTGCACGGCCACCTGTAACTCCAGTTTCATAGGATCTGATGCCCTCTTCTGTCTTCCTCAGGTACTACACATACATGGTAAGCTCTACAGGTAAACACCATGTACATACTAACTGAGCACACTGTAATTTCATCACATCTCTTCTTTCTCTCCTTTTAACTCCTCCCATGTCCCCCCTCTCAGATCCATGTCTTTTTCTGTAATTATTACACACACACACACACACACACACACACACACACACACACACAACCCTTACCAGTCAAATTAGTATTGCCTATGTGTACTTGGGTGCAGGACATTTTTCCTTTAGGATTTTGTTTGAGTCCACAGATTTAGATCCTACAGAAACGGGGCTGCCTATATGTTCAGCTGGGCTCATGTGTCTTGAGTCCTGGCTCTGAGAAGGGGGCTTAGGAAAAGCCCCAAGGAAAGTCAAGGCATATTTAGCTGAAGCAAAAGAATTCTCGGCAGCAAAAGCCATGCGTTTCTGTGCCATTTACTCTGCACCGCTGTTTAGTCACCTAACAATTTCCCTTGTGACATGAAAGGTGCCCCATGAAAGGCTTGTGTGGAGTGAAAACACCCAGCCTCTACAAGAATATAATTATAATGTATCATCCTGTACATTTCTGTATCACCTTTGTGCACACCACAAATAGAGGGATTGAACACAACTATTGAATTTGAGTTCAATAAAAGATTTGTACCACCTGAATTACACCTCTACACATAAGACAGGGCACGTTAGCTAAAACAAGGGGCCTAAATTAAGGATGAAAAGATGTGAGGACAGAGAAGACGAAACAGAACGGCAGCCAGCATTGCCCAAGCAACTCTGGCGAGAAGGCATGAGGTTCCCTTTCCTCTTGAGGATGCTCAGCTAACATAAAGACTTGGTGCGTGTCACATATGGCAGTCTGCACACAGGTGCTCTCATCTTTCCTTCTCCTGATGGCTACATGTCACAGCTGTTTCATTTTCCAGATAAAAAGTGCAGCACAATCTGGATAAAATCTTTGCAGGCTCACACGGTGCCACAGGGATGGGGCTGATCTGCCCCATCCCCAAACCTAGAACCAACAGACAAACCATGGTCCCCTGCAAAAGAGCTGTTGAAAAATCATCACCAACAACTGTGTTCTGTATGGTCCAGCCATCATTCATCCCCTAGGTATTTTTTCATCTTGGCTTTTTTCTTTTCTTTTCTTTTCTTCTTAAAAAAAAAACAGAACTCTGTATATCTAGCTCTCTTTTGTCATGTGATCACTTTATTCTACATTTCCTCGTGTTGCTTCATGGATTTTATAGCTGTCATTTTAATTCTCTGTATAATATTCCTTTGTTGGGCAGATGCTAAATTCCTGGATTTAGTGTTCTCTCACTGACGATGTTGGGAGAATTTCTAGGGACCCCCTGCTGTCTCCCCTGCAATTCTCCCTGGATGGATAATTCCCTTCTCACTTCACGCTTTGAGTGAAATGGTACAGATTTAACTTGCAAATTGCCTCAGGATGGCTTTCATAGTTGTAGGCATCTGTAAATTATGTGAACGTGTGTGTAACCAGACAAGTTCTTCCTAACATTTTGACCTTAAAATGGCCTAACGCGGACGCCTGTGTAAGTGGTTAAAACGTGTTCCCTGGGCCTCAGCGTCTGTATCTACCCAGGGATGACCTGCCTGCCTTCCATGTAAGCTTGAAAAGTATTAAATAAGAACAGCATGAACAGTCCCAGGCCCTGTACAGCACTTCTGAGTACTATGGAACTGAGTGTGAGGCGCTGTGAGCTTTGTGCAGCTCTTCGTCTTTCCTGAGGTCACCGAAAGAAGACACATCACTGCCATTGCCACCACATAGAGAAAGGCAGAGTGCCTTCCAGAGGTAGTAGGAGACAGGTCCTGTGAGAACCTCATACTGATGGCTTGTGTCTTCCCGCAGCTCTTCCAAGGCGATCCCAGATGTCTTTGCCCTGTAACACCCTTCCTGAATATATAAGCAACTCTTATAGCTTAAAAAAAAAAGCTCAACAAAATAGTAATTGGAGTAAAAACATGAGCAGACATTTCTCCAGATAATATATACAAATGGCTAATGAATGTAAAAAAATGCTTGGTGTCATCAATTATTATGGAAATGAAAATGAAAACCATAATGAAAAAATCACCTCGTAGCCCTAGGATGACTGTTATCAATTAAACCAACTACAAGGACTGGTGCACTGTGGGGAAATATAGAGGTGGTGGGCATGCAGAACAGAGCAGTCTCTGCAGAGTTCTATGTTTCTCTCAGTCTTGGCATCCTTGTAGAGCTGGGGTTCTTTCAGCATGATGTCTTTCACCAGTTGGCCAAGCTCTCTGTTCACTCCACACCAGGAATCTCTGAGTCCCTGAGGAATGAACCTGTGTATATGCAAACTGTACTTCTTCTTAGGGCAGCCATTTGTCTTAACCCCTGAGAGGGAAGGAGGCCCCTCCCACTTGCCTCAAAGCCTGGTCTTACACACAGAGACTCATTGAGCATATGGCTGAATTTCTCTCCTTGTAACAAACACAAAGCAGATGAAACAAAGGGAAGGGGATCTGGATAGCTTTTCTAAGGGAAAAAGGAAAAGCAAGCTCCACATCAGCCAGCCACAGAGCTGTCATGTCTTCGTTGTCCATCTCAGGTTGGCGTGTAGGTGGGAGTTAGCATCAGGGCCTGGGCCCAGGGCTGAAGGAGAAGATTGCTTTGAGTTCTGATGCATTAAAATATTAAGCCAGGTCACTTGCCCTCTCCAAATCTCAAGGCCCCCACTCAGAAGGTGGTCTCTTCTGTAGGAGCTTAGGTGATGGACTTTACATCCAACTGGGAGCTCGCCAACAGCGTAGTACAAGTGTGAACTTATTTAACCCTCTGGATGACCCTGTGATAAAAGGCTGTTTCAGACATTTCTGATGCTATTTTAATTTCTCCAGGATGGTTATGCATCTGACAGCCGACAGTGACTGTTTCAGCCTTTGGGGAATTGGAGGGCAGAACGTTCCAGAAGCAAGGATATTGGAATTCACTGGGAGCCTGCTGCAGCACAGAGGAGTCCAACCAAGATGAACTTTTGTTCGTGGAACAGCATTGCCCCAGCACTGCAGACTGGCTGCAGCTCTCTCTGGTGAAATATGCTTCATAGAGACAGGGTATGTCTGACTTGGTCCCTCATGTGTCCCCAGCAGCAGCTGAGAGGACACAAAGGGCCAGCTCAGTAGCTGATGGTCTAATAGCCAGCTGGGGAGTCTGAGGGCCCCTTCCCCAGAGCAGCCTGGGTCTTCCATCCCCAGCCACAGTCACATCTCATAAGTCCTCAGTCCCAGGAACAGCTTCTCCCAGGATTTCTGGCCACGGGTGTTAGTTTCCCAGAGGGCACGGGGACTGTGGCCCGTGAGGCAGCCTCACACCATTCCCACAGTCATCGAGCTGAATGTTCGCTGTTAGAGGTGAGGAAGAACCCAGTGTTCCTGGGAGAGGATTGGATATGCCATCCCAGAAGCAAAACTGCATTTTCTGTTTCCAGGATATCGAGGCTCTGTGATCCCCATGCAGTGCGAGTCACGTGAAGTCCTTAGGTATATTGTGTTCACAGTTGCCAAGGTCTTTTGCTATACACAGTCAGTGAAAACAGCTGAATACCTTGCAGATACTGAACCCCTCGAGAAGAAAGAAAACACACACACACACACATACCCCACATGCATGCATACACACACACACACACACACACACACACCACATGCATGCACACCCCCCACATGCATGCACACACACACACACACACACACACACACACACACAGACCACATGCATGCACACCCCCCACATGCATGCACATACACATACCCCACATGCATGCACACACACACACACACACCACATGCATGCACACCCCCCACATGCATGCACATACACACACCCCACATGCATGCACACACACAAACACACCACATACACACACACACACACACACACACACACACACACACACATATACATTTATGAGTTAGTAAAAGCGTATTTATACCAAATAATGGCTTTTCATTATAACACTGATATGCTGAGGGGCGGAGGGAAACACCAGAAGTCATGGTGAGGCACAGCACAGATGTGGTTGTGCTCTGCGGCAGCTCATAGTGGGAGCTTTGGTATGGGTGGTTCTTGGTTCAAATCCTGGCCCTTTTCTTTCCTTCTTTCTTTTTTTTTTTTTTAACCTGGTGATTGGGATGAGTGGTGCTGCAGTTTGGATATGATTTGTTTCCCCAAATGTCTATTGCTGGAAGCCTGGTACCCACCATAGTAATTCTGAGAGATGGTGAAGAGGCGGGGCTACTAGGAGGTAATTAGGCTACTGGGGGGGTGGGGGTGAGGTATCCAAAAACAACCCATTCTGACAGATGAATGGCAGGCTTCAGAGGTTTGTTCTCAAAAGAACTGGTTGCCAAAAAGTAAGGGCAAACACTGACACGACTTGCATATTTCAGATTTCATTTGTCTGCCGCATTTTGACATAGATAGGGGCCCTCACCAGAAACAGATGTGGCCACTCAATCTTGGGCTTTCAGCCTCCTGAGTTAAGGAAACTTATTTTCTTTATATCTTACCCAGTCTCAGGTAGCATGGCCAATACAATGGTCAATATAACTCGGGACTCAGTGTTTCTATCTGAGTAATGGGACTTATTGTCATGCCTACATCACAGTGGCTCGTCCTGAGGTGGACGTCAGATAACACCAGGGTTGCTTTGACATGGGTGCTCATGCAGCATCAGCTGTGTTGTCAGCATCATTTTTCTCTGTGGCTAGGACTTTGGCCCCTCTCTTTGACCCCGTGTGGTTGATTGGCTGCTCGGGTCCTGGTACTTATTCCCCTTTCTTTGTGTTGTAACCCATTTGCTTAAGACTAGTTGTTCCTGAGGTAGGGCAGCCACTCACTGTGGCTCTGAGGAGGGAAGAGAGTGGGAAGGCATGTGTGGGAGGGAGGGAGGGAGGGCTGCTGGGATGTAGGGAGATGGAGCGAACCTGAGCCTGCTGAATACATATAATCAATAGGCGAAAAGGGTGTGTTCATAGAAGTTCCAGGCCCTGCTGGGTGAGCTGTTCTCCATGGTGACAAGAAATGCATCTACTTCATTCCTCCTCATCTTAGGGCAGGCTAGGCTACAGCACTATCTTTATGACAGAATGGTCCAGAAATGCAAGGCCACATCTCTCTCATGTCCCTGCCCTCTACCGAAGGGGTTTTGGGGTCTGAAATCTCAACATAAACCTGGGAGCGTCTTTTGTTTCTCAGAAGTGAAGAAAATAAAAACCGCGGAAACTTGAGCCGTTGCACACTCACTCAGTCAGCACTGGCTGCCTACCTACTATGTGCGGAACTTTGAGCATACGTTCCCCAAGCAAGCCGGCATTTCTTGTGTACTTACTATGTGGGTGTGGTTTTTGTAAAGCCCTGCGGACACAGTACCAAGTAGCATGGTCCTGAGTGAGGCGATGCCGTCGTTCTGATGAGTGTGTCTGGTGAAGGATGGGTAGAGGTAGTTCTGAGGGCCTCGGTGTTGTGAGGACCAGGGAAGCTGTGTCTGAAGACTCAGCATGATGCTGTTAGCAGCATCTGAGGGGGCAGGTGGTAACAGGCTGTTAGTAGAAGGCTGGGGAGAGAGGAGAGCATGCAGGCTATAGGGAGCCCACAGGAAGGGCCCTGCAAAGGGGCAAGGTGGGTGATCATAGCAGAAGGTAGGAATCTGGGGAGGGGGGGTCCCCTAGGGTCAACAGGAGGCATAGAGCCTCAGTCTGAGGTGTTGGGTATTCATCCATCCTGAGGGAACAGTGAAAGTAGTACATATTGGAGAAGTGGTCACATTTACACAGAGGGAAGGGTCTGTATGCCTGTGTGGAGGGAATTTTCTGTGGTGGTCTGCAGATGGAGGCCCTGGCCAAGGGTTCTTCCTGTACTACGAAGCTGAGAGGTGCCTGAAAGGTGAGGGATAGGGGTCTAGTAAGAATTCAAGAGTAGTGTAGACCTAGGCAGCAAGGTCATTGAATGTGGGGCTGAGGTCAGAGCTGATGCCAGGGTTGGGGGTTGCTTTCCTGAGGTGGGGCCAGAGAGCAGGGCTTGACTGGAGATGAGACCCAAGCACCCCACTGTTGACATTCTGAACTCAGAGCAGCAGAGATAGCAGATGTGCTACATGTCAGAGAGACACATGAGTTGGTAGCTAACAATAAATCCAGGTGGACAGCCAAGCAATGGACCCCTGTCATTGGATGGAGCCCAGCTGGTGGCTCCCAGCAAGGCCAGAAGAGGGTCCCCAGTGGGTGCTGCCCCTAGACTTCCCTGGGCTAGACTGGGCCAGATCTCTGTGACCTTCACGGTTCTTCCTGTAACCCTCTCTCCTCGGCAGAAAGTGGCGGCGGCAGTTCTGTCTTCTTCAGTCTAGCCAGGAGCACATGTTTGAGGATCCATTAAACTGAAAATAAAACATGTGGGCTCCTTGGAAATGAGAGCTATGTTAAAACAAGGAGTTATTATACTTGTATGTGAGCCAATGAAGAGCAGAAATACAGCCCCAAGGCACAGTATTGATTTGGTCCTGGGTGCTTCTCACAGACAAATAAATCTGACATTCCTCCCCAGGAACGCTAGCCGAGTGGATGGCAGGTGTCCCGCTGCCAGCCTCTTCACCCCACTACAAGGTTAAGTCCATTCTTGGCTCAGGCCTGCTCTGACAACCCCCCCGCCCCCAGCCTGTGCTGCGCTGGCTGCCCTTGCCATGCGTGGTGCTTACAGGGACAATACCAGTTGTGAGGCTGGCATCTGGCCAAGAGTAGATGCCCTCTAATTAAACTAGGGACAGGTCCTCCCAGAGAAATCAGAGATCTGCTCTGCAGAACCAAAGGTTGTAGATGGGGGTTTACAATTTTGAGATACATTAGGGTTATGGAATTTGCTTGTTCCATTCATCCAGTCACTGGGTTTATTGAGTGTTCAATGAACGTCAAGTTCCAAGGTGAGCCTGGGGGGACAGGCATGAAACAGCCTGCCCTGTGGCACCCTGGGATGTTGAGCATGAAGCTGGGTATTATAGTGGGAAGGTTCCAAAGCACTGTGGGCTGGGGTTGGCATACAGACTCTCAGCTCAGGACCACAAGGGATGTGGGTGCCTACAGAAAGGATGCTGTGGTGAGGGTAATGGCCAAGGGGCATGGCGTGGGTACAGGAATGCTTCATGATGACCGGAAAGCCAGGTGAGGCCGTGCACTTCAGGAGCCCATAGAAACAGCCCAGGGTTGAGCCCAGAGTGTTTCTTAGGAAACCATCATGAAGGGTTTTAGCTTGGGGTGTGTGTGTGTGTGTGTATGTGTGTGTGTGTGTGTGTGTGTGTGTGTGTGTGTGTGTGTGTGTGTGTGTATGTGGTGTGGTGAGCAGGGGAGACTGCTGGTGTGACAAATCTCGTCAGTTAGTTGGCTCAAAGGTAGATTAAGATGGCTTGAGGAAAAGGACGGCATGTGAGGAGGCAAAAAAAAAAATGACATTTAGGCTCGATGCATCAGAATGAGGCTGCTGAGAAGCAGGGCAGAGAAATGAGGAGGCGATGCTTGCACAGTCCCTCGGAATACAAGGTCATCTCACCATTCCTAAGTCCTCCGTTTACTCAGGATATGATATTAGACACTCAGTATATTCCTTCCTGTGAAAAGATACTCCCTGGGTGAGGTGTTTCCCCAACATGAAAAAAAAAAGTAGTCCACTTCTCACCTACTAAGGCTTCCCCACTGTGCTTAACAGCTGCCACTCAGGCTAAGCTTAAAGCAAATCACAGTCTGACTTAAACAGCACAAGTTACACCTGACCACGCCATTGTGGCGGCACACTGAAAAGTGGCTCAGACTCCTCTGATGTGTGTCATGAATTGTGCCCTGTGCATGGAGGAGCAGCTAACAGCTTGTTCTGCCGTAAAGTTCCAGGCCACGGGGAGGACACACATGGAATAAGTGGCCTCAAGTGAAGTGAGCTTGCAGTTGGAGAGGCACTATGTCCCCAGGACAGCGTCACTGAGGCCCTGGCCTGCAGCGTCCTCAGGACAGCATTGCTGAGGCCTGCAGCGTCCTCAGGACAGCATCGCTGCGGCCTGTAGTGTCCTCAAGACAGCATCGCTGAGCCCCTGGCCTGCAGCATCCTCAGGACAGCATCACTGAGGCCCTAGCCTGCAGCATCCTCAGGACAGCATTGCTGAGGCCCTGGCCTGCAGCATCCTCAGGACAGCATTGCTGAGGCCCTGGCTTGTAGCATCCTCAGGACAGCATCACTGAGGCCCTGGCCTGTAGCATCCTCGGGACAGCATCGCTGAGGCCCTGGCCTGCAGCATCCTCGGGACAGCATCGCTGAGGCCCTGGCCTGCAGCATCCTCGGGACAGCATCGCTGAGGCCCTGGCCTATAGTGTCCTCAGGACAGCATCACTGAGGCCTGTAGTGTCCTCAGGACAACATCGCTGAGGCCCTGGCCTGCATCACAGGCACCACCAGTCTCAGAACAAGTGGAGATGGGCAGCTGCAGAATGTACTCACAGGATCCACTTGGCTCAAGTTTGGCCCAGGCAAAAGCAATCTCAGTGCTGGAGGAGCCCATTGCCACTGGGTCTGACCAGAAGGCTAAACCGTGTATGAGTGACAGCAAGAGGAGGGAGCAGAGCCAGGGGGGAAGGGCAGGTGTGCAGAGGCCTAGGGTTGCAGCTGGGTGTTTCTTAGGAAACCACCATGAAGGGTTTTAGCTTGGTGTGTGATGTGTGTGTGTATGTGGTGTGGTGTGCATGTGGTATGTGTGTATGATGTGGTATGTGTGGTGTGGTGTGTGTATATGCATGGTGTATGTGTGGTGTGGTGTGCATGCGTGTGTGTGTGTGTGTGTGTGTGTGTGTATGTGTGTGTGTGTGTGTGGTATAGTGTGTGTGTCTTTGTGGCATGGTATATGTATATGGTGGTGTAGTATGTGTGTATGAAGTGTGCTGTGTATGTGTGTGCTGTGTTTGTGTGGTGTGCTTGTGTGTGTGTGTGTCTGGGTGGTATGTGTGTATGCACATGGTGTGTGTGTGGTGTGGTGTGTGTGTGTGTGCAGTCAGTTGTGTTATAACAGTACTGGCTAGTAGGCTGCAGCTGTACAGAGAAGCGGGCAGAGGTGCACTTGTTTTCAGACAGGACACCTGTTAAGATCTTCCCAGCCGTATTGGAGCAAACATGGCTGAATATGGGGAGAAGAGCAAGGGCTGGGGCAAGGCCAGCCTTCTTCTGAACTCTGTCCTGTGCTTGAAGCTGGAGGATGGTTCCTCAGGACTCCCAGGGGTGGCTGTGGGTAGGGGACAGACTTAGAGATTTTGGGTATAAGGCTTGGAGACATCTACTCAAATATTTTCTGTGCACAAGAGGGACCGGGGACTTGTTTAAAGTGCAGAGATACTGTTGAGCAATGTTGATTCAGAAAGTTGGGAGGCTCTCTCCTGTCTCCACCAAAGTGATTCTGAGCCGGGTGTCCCACACCTACCCCTTGAGAGTCTCTTAACACTAGCGAGGTCTTGGCCTTGTAACCTCATTTCCCTCCTGCCTGGAATCTGTGTCAGCCCTGCAGAGCTGTGAATGAATCACGCTCCTGGATGGGACCGCGCAGCGCCGCTCAGACGCCAGGGGGCGCCAGAGGCCTCGGCTGTGAGCTCGGGCTTCTCCGCCCGCGGACGCCGCGCCCGAGCCGAGCCAGAGCGCTGCAGGCTCACAAAGCGGCCGGACGCGCGGAGGCGGCAGGTGCGCAGGGGAACGAGCCGGGTAGCAGCCTTCCCAGCCACCGCGGCACGGGAACCCCAACAACTCGGGAGGTGGGACTCGGGCGAGCCCCCAAGGTACGTGTCCACAGAGCCCTAAGCTCCAACTTGGCGTATTTGACATAGTTGGGACCTTCCGGAGGCCATCCCCGGGGCCCGTAGGGTCAGGGCCTGGGGGCATCTCTGCGTGCCCCTGTTGCGCAGAGCCGCGGGCTGGGAGTAGGGAGTCCTTTGCCTTAGCTGGGAATGGGAGGCTTGGCTTGAGGGCACCCCCAAGCCCCCATCTTCCAGAGCCTGGGATGGTGCTCAGAGAGCCGTTATCCTCATCCCTTCTCCACAGCTGTGGGCCCCGTCTGTGGGAGTGAGGCTGACACATTGAGCATCGGGTTTTGGGGAGAGGTACTGAAACCCCTCATCCGAGAGCAGGTGAGAGGGTCCTCTATAGTTTGACAGCAGCCCCGAATCCGTGACCAACCCTCTGCGTTTGTAGCTGTCTTGGTTCTTGAGGGCTCTTCAGGTGCAGCCTCCGTGTCCCAGGTGTGCGAGGGACCACCCTATCCCTGCTGTGAACCTAGGTGCTGAGCTGGTGCGCGCCCCGAGGCTCCCAGACCCTCGGTGGGAGCGAGGGGCTCGAGGTCGCTCTGTTGTCACCGGGCTCACGCCGTGTGCCCTGCCCCCAGATGCCAGCGATCGCGGTGTTCGCGGCAGCCGCCGCGGCGTGGTGCTTCCTCCAAGTGGACAGCCGGCACCTGGACGCGCTTGCGGGTGGCGCGGCCCTCAACAACGCCAATTTCCTAGACAATGACCAGTGGCTGAGCACCGTCTCCCAGTATGACCGTGACAAGTACTGGAACCGCTTCCGAGATGTGAGTATGGCTGCCACCCGCCCTTGGGGTGGAAAATGGGGGGGGGGGGGTTAAGAGGCAGGTGTAGGGATAGGGGTGGTAGATTCAAACCTCCCTTGGGGGTCCACAGTGCATATGTCTAGCCTGAGAGGAACTTTAAAGAGAACTTGGAAGGCTGGATGCTCTTGGCGTGTTACCTGTGGTTCAGGTGTGTGCACTTGTAGGATTGATGCAGCTGTCTGCACCGAAACAAGGTGCGAACCTTAAGCAGCTTGGGGGTGAGGAGCTCTCCAAGTGTCTGAGAGCTCCTGAAGGCCGACTGACTTTCCCAACCCGCAAAGGGAAGCTCTCAGGGGCCACAGCGATTTGAACATCTTTAGGGTGCATCAGAAAGAAACAACAACCCAAAATAACAACAACAAAACACAAAACAAAACAAAACAAAAAACCCAGTCGTGGAGTTGAGCGAGCACAGCTCATTTATTAGGGAGCTAGATGTGACAGGCATGAGGAGGGGATCTTGGGGATCTCATGGCAATGAGCTTGATGAGATGGTTTAGAGTCTTCCAGACTTTAGTGGCTTAAAAGGGAGCAGGAAGTCTAGGGAATCGGTCCCCTTTCCGTGATGAGAGTGCTGGGTGTGGGGTGTGGGGGAGAAACTCCAGGCACTAGGGGGCATTTCTGTTTGTTTCCGCCCCAGTCCTGTCTGCTACTTACCTCTGTGCCCCCAGAAGATGGGTCAAGAAGCACCTGGCACAGTTGTTCTAACAGATGGCACCCCCTCTCCCCCAGCAGTACCTGCTCCCAGCCCCTTCAAAAACACATCCCCTCCCCATCGGGGTCAAGCCTTCCCAGTGGACATTAGGACACCCTGTCCCCAAGACACTTTCAATATTGTAAAAATGGCCCAAACTTATAACAAGTAAAACTCTTTATGTTCCAATGCATTGTTTTGTTTTTATACAGCAGTTTAGGTGTTACAGCAACATTAAAAACAAAAAAAGCAGTATATGTATTTTTAAAGGGTTAGCCTGAGCTGTACCACCGAAGCCCTTGTCCTCAGGCCAGGGCATGGCTTACATGCAGAGGTGGAGAGGTGGCTGCACACGTCTCTTTCTGGGCTTCTTCCAGCTCCATTCTTAGTGTCGCCAGGCTTTCAGGGAGTGGGTCTCTGGGGAGTTGAATGATCATGTCCTTCTGTGCTTTCTAAACAGCACCTGCCCAGGTCTCCATCCCAGAGCGGGAAGCAACTTTAGCCTCGAGTGGAGACTTGGTTATGGCCCCCCTCCCCTCTGGAGCAAATGGAGGGCAGCTTCCTCTGGGAAGAGGTTTTCAAACACACACTGAATAACTTTGGTTATTTGGGGGCCCTTTGCAGCAGGTCTGCCTTCTGGATCCCAACATAAAGAGGTTCTAGCTGCACCTCACAGCTCCTACTAGGGATCTCTATGGCCCCTTTAAACTCTCGAGGGCCAGTCTGTGATGCTGCTGCCATTCCTGGCTAGGTGTGTAGTGGGGTGGTGCATGGGGGAGCCAAAGACAGAATTTTGTTTTGGTTTAAATTATTACATTTCAGGAAGAGTTGAGGAGCCAGGGACACGGTGAACCCCACAGTCTTGAGCAAGCTGGGCTTGGCTTTGAGCAATGGTTCTCAACCTATGGGTTGCAACTCCTTTGGGAGGGGTCACATGATCCTGCGTATTGGATATTTACATTACAATTTATGACAGCAACGGAATTACAGTTATGAAGTAGCAACACAATAATTCTATGGTTGGGGCTCACTAAAACATGAGGAACTATATTAAAGGGTCGCAGCGTTAGCCAGGTTGAGGACCACTGCTTTAGAGGATAGTCCACTTTTGTTGGGTGCCTTGGAGCAGGGAGTAGGGTTGGGTGGAAAAACTTGTGCCTGCTGGATCTCTGGGTTGTGTGAAGGTCTGCATCCTCAGTGCTTTATGGATATTAAAGTCCTAATTCCCACTTAGCTTCGCATTTTAAGAAAAACGAACAGTTTATTTCTTATTTCTCTTTTTTGGTTTTTCGAGACAGGGTTTCTCAGTGTAGCCTTGGCTGTCTCGGACTCACTTTGTAGACCAGGCCCGCTTCAAACTCACAGAGATTCACCTGCCTCTGCCTCCCTGAATGCTAGGATTAAAGGCGTGTGCCAGCACGACTGGCTTTTGGATGGTCCTGCCTTATAAAACATAGACTATTTTCCCCCAAATGTGACTGATGATGGAACTGGAGTTGCTTACTGAACTACAGCATCCAGCCTTTCCCTCTGTAGACTTGGACTCCTTTTTGAGGATAAGTGCTATGGCTCATTTTTTAAACAAGCATATTAGAGAATTCTTAGCATGGTTAGGAACAGTGCCTTAATGGTTGTTTTGGGGAAAGGTCCAAGGTTTAACCGCAAAGGAAGGAAGCATCTAGAACAGATTCAGGTGCCAAACTAGTGCTTTTAGCAGCGTATAGTTTGTAAAAATGACAATTTGGTTCAGCAAGCCATTAAAAACATCCAAAGATGTTGAAATATTTGCAAACATCATCAATCATCAACCATTTTCTACGCTTCGTGGAGTCATGTGATCCCTGCAGTGGCTCAGACATAATTGAATGCCATTAACTCCTTTAAAGCATTGTGAACTCAGATTAGGTGGCCTTTTAGGGCAAACTTAACTATCTTTAGTTGGGTTTGTTTAAGTGGAAAATCCTGGGCCCTCGGGAGCCAGGGAGAAGGAGGCCACTTTCTCCAGAAACAGGCCGTTCTGGGGATAAGAGATAAAATCTAGCTAGCGTGGGAACAGCCTGGCCAGCCAGATCACTTCTGTGAGGTAGGCCTTGCTCCAGGTTGACAAGACCTTAGCTGTCTTAGGTATTATTTTGGTTTTTTTCTTTTGTTTTATTTTCTTAGGTAGGGTTTCATTCTGTAGCCTTGGCTATCCTAGAACTTGCTTTGTAGACCAGGCTGGCCTCAAATTCACAGAGATCTGCCCGCCTCTGCCTCTCCGAGTGCTGGGATTAAGGGCGTGCTCCATCATGGCTGTCTGGACCTTTTTGTTTTGAAGCCTCTGCTCACTTTAAAAGACAATGGTAAAAATGCATGCCAGGGTTTTGAAACTCACTATGAAAGAAAACTACGCATCCCCCGGCAACTCATTATTTTCTTAGACTTGAGTGGTAGACATTTAGACGTGACTTTTGATCTTGAGAGGCTAAAAGCCAAGTGTTTCCTTACTTCTTTTTGTCTTATTTTGATGTTTTGAGTCTCCTTTAGTCTAGCCTGGCCTTGAACTCATTATGTAGCCAAGATTGACTTTGAACTCCCGACCCTCTGATCTAGCTAGTGAAGACACTTCCCCAGTGCTGGGATTATAGGTGTGCACCACCACTCTCTTTTAGACCAACTTGGAAATGGACATGATGGTGGGATGCATTCCCTGCTTTCTTGACTGTTGAATGTGCTGTGTCATTGTTGAAGATGATGTGGCTGCCCCTGAGCTGCCTACCACTTTGAAAATGTCTTACCATTCTGAGCACATGGTTAGTCACTCTCTCCAGTTAAACCATTAGAACTACCTCATGACTTGTTGGCAGGAGTTAGGAATCCAGCAATGGCATAAAAACACTCATAGGGTGGTTCCTCCATGTGCTGTGGTCCCTCCATGTGCTGTGGTCCCTCCATGCGCTGTGGATCCTCCATGCGCTGTGGATCCTCCATGTGCTGTGGATCCTCCATGCGCTGTGGATCCTCCATGTGCTGTGGATCCTCCATGCGCTGTGGTGCCTCCATGCGCTGTGGTCCCTCCATGCCCCGTGGTCCCTCCATGCGCTGTGGTCCCTCTATGCGCTGTGGATCCTCCATGTGCTGTGGTCCCTCCATGCGCTGTGGATCCTCCATGCGCTGTGGATCCTCCATGTGCTGTGGTCCCTCCATGCGCTGTGGATCCTCCATGCGCTGTGGATCCTCCATGTGCTGTGGTCCCTCCATGCGCTGTGGATCCTCCATGCGCTGTGGTTCCTTCACGGCCTTGTGGTTCCTTAGCTTGTTTATTACTCTATAAAAACTAAAATTTGGATGTTTTGGCCAGAGGGAAACCTGGGCTTTTCCTGAAATACATAAAGAAGGAAGCTATAAGCAGGGCAGCTGAACATGTGAGATCAGTGCTTGTGACAACATGCCCAAAACCTGAGCAAGCCCAAACCAGACCAAATCCCAGCATGGAGAGAGGAACTGGGCACACAGTCCCACTCCAAACCATGGAGCTGTTGGCAAGTGTCAGCTGTTGGGAGGAGAGAGCGCTCTCCCTAAGGTTGCAGTTGCTAGGTTGACCACTCTTCAGTAGAAGATGACCTAGCCAAGGATATTTGGGCAGCACAAACTACTAGTCTTGAAGGATTGAAAGCAAAGAGAATGGGTTTTGTGGGTGAGGGAGGGGGCGAGTCCGAGGACAACAGCAATGCCAACAGCAACAAAAGGAAGCAGTGCAGAAAGCAAGCGCTGTGTTTAGCTGCCCAGCGCTTCCCCATCTCTAGTCATGTAACCCACTTCCCTAGGGGTTGAGTTTGAGACATCAAAAATGTCACAAATCCGATTTGGCTTTGACCAAGTTCCTTCTTTTCATTCCTACATTTCATTCATCCTTGTAAATATTTGGCTACTTCATAAGTATGAGGCTCTGACCTATAAAAGACAGCGGGTTTAGTGTAATCTTTTCCTACAACCTCTGGTATGCTGCTAACTTAGGCTGGTGCACAATTCTTTATTAGTCTATGTTCTTTTTTTTTTAAAAAACAAAACAAAACGCTTTTTTTTCCCTCATGAAGATAGCACCCACTGTTGATAAGAAAAAGATTTAACATCGAAGAAATAGATAATAGCAAACATTTATGGAGTGTTCAGTGCGCCAGGCATTGTTCAAGGCACTTCCTGTGTTTACTCTAACAAGCCAGTGGAAAAAAGTACTACTATCCTTGCTGGTTATCTAGTGAGCTGCACTTCTTACCCAGGAATCCAGAGCTACCAGGATGTGGAGGGGCCTGGGGCCTGCAAACCACAGCTGAGTGGCTCTTGGGGGTGCGCCTGTCCATAGCTCCATCCGCATCATGCTGCCAGTCTACCCTGCTTTGTGTCTCAGGGCAGTCAGCCAGGAACCTGAGCAGTGGGAAGCCGGGTAGACACAGCTTATTGTTGGGGTCGTGTCAAGCTTTATCTTCTAATAATGAGCTCCTGATTTGATTAAATAATATTGTTGCTTACACTAAACATGACATTTCCTTTCTTTTGCACACATGAAACCAGCCCTGACATTTAACTCCAGGATAATTACTGCTGGTAAGCCTGAGGAGTCAGAAGTGCTGCCTTCGCTGGCATTTATCGTCCTCCCGAGTGACCTGGGTTTGTAACTCTAATGAGAGCGTGTGGGCCACACTCTGTGGATGTGGTGGTCTCTGTGGCAGAAGTGGGTGGCAGCGTCTGATCGTATAATGAGTTTCAAGGGCAAGTGGGACTTCCTGCTAGGACAGGGGTCTGACTCTGTCAGTGGAGGTGGTGTGGTTTAGTGGATTGGTCGTTAATTTGTTGTCACACGAGGCTGGTTTGTGATGGAGTGTAGCAGAGAGTCATTTTGATTAAACAGGTTCGAGGAGACATGAATGAGTTGCAATTTTAACTCTCTTTAATGAACCCACGGTCTCAAATCCCCCGAACCACACGACCACTGACAGAAAGAATTACATCCCTGGGACAGTGGAGGCGCATCCTGTCTCTGCTGGCTTTCCTTTTGGTCTGTCCTTGGCAGAGAGAAGCAAGGTCTTACTTGGCAGATGTGGTAGGCTTCATGTCTCTGGTGGCTTTCTGAGGCCATATACCTTGGTACATGCTGGCAAAGCTATTCTCCAAGCCAAGAAGTGGCTCCAAATAGAGAAATAGACCTCTAAGAGTCCCCGAGGGACAAGACTCAACCAGTAGCTCCACTGTTATTTTGCTTGAGGAGACAGAGGAAAATTAGTAATTAGGTATTTTATAAAAATTATATTTATTTACTTACTATGACATGTCAAACCAAACAGTCAATTTCTAAACTCATAGGCTTTCAGGAAGGCTGAATTTACATTTAAAAAAAAGCATGTATATATATGTGCCTGTGAAAGTTTATGTGCACTTCATGCATGCAGGTGCCTGGGAGGCCACAAGTGGGCACCAGAGCCTTTGGAACTGGCACTGCAGGTGGTGGGGTACTAGTCCACTGAACTCTTTCTCTCGCTCCATCTGCCTTTCTTATTGTATTTGTGCTGTATGTTAGATGGGCAGTTACTTAGATAGTAACACATGGCCATATTTCCCCACATTAGATAATTATATTGAAGACGTTTCTGTAAGAGCGTAATTTGCCAAGGCTAGTTTTATGGGTAGAGAGGTGATGGGGTCCTGAGCAGATGGCCCAGCTAGCCTCTGTGCTACCATAGCTTTCTTAGTCCCTCTGTACATCAGATATCCACCGTTTAGTCTCAGTTCTGAGTGAGAACAGCACCATCCCTCTGTGGGCACAGGACCCATGGAGTCTAATCATGGTTCTCACTGGCATCTAGTCCACCCCAAGTCCCAGGGTTGGCATTAGAACCAACTGGCAAGTACATGTAGGATTGGCCACACTGTTGTCCTTCTTTCCCAGTAAGCATCTGTTCAGCTTCTGCTCTTGAAAGGCAGTCAGAGGCTTATAATTCATGGGCAGCCAGAGCACACTGCCTAGGGCTTGGGGAACCCCCAGCAACAACAAATAGCTGATCTGGAGAAGGGTGTTTTGTTGGTGTAAGAATGTTCCTCGAATGCCAGTCATGTTGGGTCTTTGCTAGGTGCTGGGAGCAGGAGACAGACACAGTCTGTACTGTCCTGGGGCTTTGATCTACTGTGTGAGACAGGCCACCTTAACACAGCCAACCCAGGTGCAGCTGGTAGAAGATCTGTGAGACAGAGGCATGGGAGGAGGAGCCCTGAACTGCTCTGGCTGGGGAAAGTCTCTCTCCCTGGGGAAAGTGCAGAAGCCGAGTCAGAAGATGACCTGGGTGAGCTGGGGAGGAGAGGATGGGCAGGTCTGAGGGTCCAGAAGTGGGGGAGCCCTTAAGGTGTTTTCATCAGGTACGTTTATCCTAGGGTTCTCTCAAGCAGTGAACTCTGTCCCTCGTGGTTACACATTTTTGATTTATTAGACAATCAATCAATATAGTTTTTGAGGGCCAAGGAGTCAGTTATGAAAATTGGGGTTCATAAATGGCCCAAGCACTGGGGAGATTGCCTGCTCTTTCTGTGCCATTGTTGTCTACAGCCTTTTCGCTGAGCCAATATTCCTCTGTACCCTCACAGTCTGGCACTTCCTACTTTCCTTGTGTCTTTGTCCTTTCTCTCCAGTCGAGTGAGATGGGATTTAGCGCTGCGTTTCCCTCTGCTGTTTAGGGATGAGATGCCCCTGAGTTTTCTGGATGCTTTGTGAAGTTGGTGTTTTAAAAAGGACTGAAATTCACGATACTCTCCTTGCGTTGCTTCCTGCTGTCTCTCCTGTTGTGGAGGCCAGACTTTGAGGTCACAGATGGAAGGCTTTGCTCTCGGAGGTCAGTTTGGGGTAGGGAGAGACAACAGTACCCATCATCACACTGCCCTGTTGTGCACGAGATGTACTTTGCAGCCTTGGGTAAGGGTCTTCCCTGTGCCCCCATGGCAGGCATGAGAGTAATGGTTTCCTACAGGAGAGGAAGAACGAAGCATCTACAGATGTACAAATTAACTTGGTTGGGTCACTTTTCTTATAAATTCTCTCTGAATGTGTCCCTTGGGACACTCATCTGATGCTTGAAAATTAAACTATTTGAACATGGAGAGATTGATTGTTCAGTGGTAAGATCACTTGCTGAGGACCTGGGTTCAGTTTCCAGCACCCACATTAGGAGAATTAAAACCTCCTCCAACTCCAGTTACAGGGGACCTGATGGCCCTTTCTGGCCTCTGTGGGCACCAGACATACACATGGTACGCAGACATGGATATAGGTATTCAATATTCCTACATAAGAAAGTAAAATAAAATAAATTAAAAATAAACTACTCTTATAAAAAAAGAATTCTTGAGTCCAATATAAAGGAGGAAAAGGGCTTATTATGCAACTATTTGTAATAACTTTAGGCTCTCCCAGTGTGATATATGGCTTATCAGCAACATTCCCCAGCAGGGGTTTGTTGGGGGAAGTGGGCATCTATGCAGAGTAGAGCAAAGTTTGTATTTGGGGCCAGAGGCAGAGCCATCTAGAGCTTCCCTAGGCAATGCCAGCCCAGATAAAACACTGAGCAATGGGATATAGTGGGGGGAAGGCCTCCACTTTCCATTCCAGCGGTATACATTCTGTAACTCTGCATATACAGAATGATTCCGAAGAGAGGCCAGGCCAAGTTAGAGATGACCAGCTACAGACAGGGCTAAAACAGCAGTAGCCAGAGGCCCGTGCAGGGCCAGTACACGCTGACCACACAATATTGCGTAGTCACTGGTGGTGGGGCTTGCTTCAAATGCAGAATTGAGCCTGCTAGTCTAGATCGCAGAGGCCACCGTATGGAAATGGTAGCTAGGCACCTACAATTTGATGCACAGTCTAGGCAATTTGGGCGTAGGTGGTTCATGGGCAGTGTTACAGAGAAATCATGAAGAATGAACATTCATTCCAAATAGCCAATGCTAGGAAGCAACGTGAGAGTGGCATCTTCACCTTATACCAACGGGGCTACCACTGCCAGCAGGGGAAGGGAAGATCCTGTTTTCTAGTGCACGTATCTGCTTCAATTTGAACAAGTCACCGCTTTGAACAAGTGGGCTGGAATAAAATTTAACTCCTGGTTGTTGTAGGGGTGTTTGAACTTATGAGCAGAGAATAATTGATGGGGACCTTCTCCACCACAGAGTACTGGGGGACCATCAAAATAAATCTTCCTGTCCTCAGAGGCCGAATTACACATGACTCTCATTTTGCATAGTTTATCACACAGTGGATATGATTTTTGCACAGATGAACTGAAGGAAATCGACTCTGACATTGGCTTGAGTTTATAGTGAGCAGGAATGGAGGCAGGAGAGATGTTAAGGCCATAGACTAGACCAGGAATGGCAGATGTGACAAAGAATTGGCGTCTTTGGGGGCTGTACACTCAGATACATACTGCCATAGTACATAGGAGTGTAGTACACACAAATCACAGGGGACCCAGAGTAAGCACAGCCACACAGCTGCCAGCTGAGAGATACTTTTAGGAGCATTGAAAGTTCATTCTGTGGACCTTGGGATTCCTGTCTACTTTTATACTTCCTCAAGTGAGTCTTTGAGGATTTGCTCTGTTATGTCTGCTATCACTCTTTTATGTCTATTTATTGCTCTGCTATGTCGGTCATCACTCTGTTATGTCTGTTTTTCATTCACCAAACTTGAGTTTTGTTCTGATAGGTGGTCTCTTTTCCTTTTCATTGTGCTATGAATATCCAGAACATGGCTGACTCGTTGTTAAGGGGAACTTGGGAGGTCGTCAGGCTTGATTACCTAAGAGCACTGTCATGAGCATGTCCTTGGGTGGGCCTAGGTTCCCAGGAACACACCTAGTATGGGATCCAGTGATCACATAAGACAAGTGAGTTCTCAGCTTTAAGAGAAGTGGTTGGACCATTTCCCACAGTGGTTAGGCCAATTTCCTTCGCTACTGCGGAATGAAAATTCAGTGGTAGCAACACATGCAATTAAAAAACAGAAAGCAGAGGCAAACCTATAATCAAACCCACAGATCCAAGTGAAAACTCTGCTGAGCATCTATTGTTTCCCAGGCACTTGGCTAGCCCCATGGAACGTGTGTGTGTGTGTGTGTGTGTGTGTGTGTGTGTGTGTGTGTGTGTGTGTGTTTATGGTGGGGGAGAGGAGGAGGTAGAGAGTGGAAGATGGAGGGGGAGAGGGAGGGGGAGGGAGGAGAGAGCTGAGTTCATTAGTGAAAGCGGTTAAGGGCATGGTAGTGTTTTGAGCATTGTAGATAAAACGTAGGGAAGGGGACCACAGAAAAAGTGTGTTTACACACTAATGGGAGAATTCTTTTAATTTTTTTGTGTTCTTTTTCCAACGTTGGCTTCATAGTGTTCTTTTTACAACGTTAGATGGTACAGAAAAAAAGAAGTAAATTGCTCACGTTTGTTGGCTCCAATTCCTTCACGATTCTACTTTATTAGGGATTTATTAAAGGCATGCACCTCCCTTACAACCTGACTACCCTAAATAGGAGGGAAAGGAGATTAGGGAGAACAAGAACGAAACCTTCTGGATATCAGTTCCATGGGGTGATTCCCCTGGCGTAATTCTCAGGAGTCTAGCAGATCATCTGTCTGACAGAAGAAGCCAGAAGCCGCACCATCCGAGGACCGAACCTGGAGGTCTCCACTGGGCTTCCTGCTGCTGCCAAATTCTCCAACTCCTCCTGCAGTGGGCTGGAACCTCTGATTGCCTGTCTCTCTCTCCTCTCCTCTTCTCTCCTCTCCTCTCCTCTCCCCTTCCCTCCCCTCCCCTCTCCTCCCCTCCTCTCCTTCTCTCTGACTCTGTCTCTCCCTCTCCCTTCCAGCTTCCCTCTCCTAATGGATGATTCTTTTCATCTTTCTCTGAGTCTATCTAAGACTCAGTTTATAGAGACAAAGTCTCAGTGGGGTCAAGCATCCCAAGCCTCTTTTCACCTTGGGCCTAGAGTAAGGCAAGTTACAGTCTCTTCACACACGTTTGTCCAATATGCAGGTGATGTGAACTCTTTGGGTGGTGTCTATGTGTGTCCAGTAGACTTTAACATATTTTAAAAGAAGGAGGTCAAAGGGCACCTCACAGAAGTTTATTCTCTCCTTCCCTTTTGTGGGTCGTGGGGCCTGAACTCAGGTCACCAGCCTTGGCAGCAGGAACCTTTACCTGCTAAGCCATCTCAAACCAGTTAGACTTTTTAGTGCTAAAGTTTTTCATAACTTATAAGCTATTTCTAGGGTTTAACACACACACACACACACACACACACACACACACACACACACATTCTCTCTCATTCATTTAACATCACAGCATAGACATTTAAGTGTGGTATTAGACTTCAAAAAATGACAGTTTGTTAGATCACCCCAGTGAAAATATATGTATTCTGTAATATACCTAACCAGGATTCTGATGATAGTCAAGTAATTGTTTATGTTCTTCCTTATTTTGGAGTGTATGAATCTCTCTGATTCACTTTCATATGTTTCAGGAAGTACAAAAACCTGGTGTGTCCACACACGCATCTGTGTCAAACAGCAGCCCTCAGAACCACTGACTCGTACTGTGTCAGGGCTGGTATGGAAACTTGGCGTGCCCGCCAAGATGCACAGGGGCAGTGGTCCTACTCAGGGACAGTGCATGCTCTTCAGTAGCCTGCTGGGGCGGTTGATTCAGTTTCCTCTGGATTCTGCCAGGGAGACAGTCTTTGAGGAGTGTCGTGGGGAGATCCCCTTGCTCTCTCCCACATCTGCTTTGGGGATGTCTGTGGAGCCAGTTCTCTGAGGATGCTACTGAACTCATTGTGGCAGTATTAATGAACCCCAGTCTCACTTATAATTGGGAGCAGATGCTCCAAGCCGGGTTTTAAGTGCAATTGCGGCTGACGGATCCCTTGCTGCTGGCACATCATATAGATGCTTTAATGCCCTTGTGGTGGAGGAGGGTGAGAAGAAATCATTAAAAGGCAAGTCCACCTTCACCATGGCGGCAAAGGAGCTTCTCCTGTAGAATACAGACACGGCCTGGGTCCCAGCTAGGTCTTCATCTGTAGCTGAGACATCTGCCTGCATTTCATTGCCCAGTTTTTCCTCCCACTCGCTGCTCTCATCAGGTCTGTTGGGCATGTTCACTGAAGAGCAGGCTTGGGAAAGGGATCCCTCGATGCTATTTCAGCAACATCCGTGAGCTGAAAGCACAAGGCCCCCTCTCTGCTCCAGTCAGCTTGTTGGGAGCACTTTGCAGGCCGTTGATGTCCATCTAGAGAACACTGTGTCCCTGAAGACATCTGGTCACATCTGGCCACATCTGGCCACATTTTAAGTTGCCATAGTGGGTGGGGCAGGACTAACGGTGCTTGGTGAGAAGGGTACTCTGTAGGAAGCCTTCTAGCCTCAGAGAGAAATTCACAATCAGGTCAAGGTTGTTGAAATGATAGCCTAGAGCTAGGTCATCCCTCTTATGACATTAAAAATCATTAACTCATTTGAGAATGCCCTTTGACCATCTCTGTACCCTAGTTACATAGTTCAACTCCTCCCAGGTCTTCCTACCTATCCTCTTCCCAGCTCCATGTCCTGTCCTTTCTTTTCTTTCTTTCTTTCTTTCTTCTTTTTTAAACAAATCACCGAATCCAATTAGTCCCGCCATTGCACACATGAACGTAGGGCGCATGGAGAACCTAGTGGGGTCCACACCCCTGGAGAGCATTGATTCCTATCAATCATCAACAGTGGCATCTCAGAGAGCGATTTTAGATGCAAGGTATAGCGCCGGGTGGGGGAAGCTGAGGACAGGGATGTTGGCCCATCCACACTCTCCTTTGTTCACTTACGAGATCAACGTGTAGACAGTTTCCGAGGTCCTGGGAGGCAGCTGAGGAACAGACAGCACAGTCCCTGCCCTCTGGGGGGCTTATGCTCCAGGACACAGACTCTCTTGTAATGTTTGACTTTTTGGAAATTAAAGTCAGGATTACCTGAATAAATATGTTTTGTTTCATATCCTTGGGGGGATGTGATAGGTCGTTGCAGGCAATCCACTCTAGTAAAGGCCGTATGGCTTTTATTATTTTTGTCGCGATAAAGAGCTACTGGGAGTTGCACAAGACGCTTTGTGCTTTCCTGTGAGTTACAGGAAGCATCTTCACTGTGAACCAGAGGCCCATTTAATGTTCTTACCTCAAAGAGCGGGGGAATGCAGAATAAAACATCTCTGTCCCCCCCTGAAGAGCCGCCCGTTTCCAGATGGAAAGGCTAGCACTCTCCCGTGATCTCTGTTTCACCATCCAGCTTGTTTACATGCCTTATTTCCCTCAAGAGGGTCCCTGCTCACAGCTCCTTTCTGTCCCTTACGCTGAGCAGCAAGCTTTTAAGACTGGCCCTATGACCCCACAGCAGTGTCCGCTCCACCATGTGGCAGCATCTGCAAGCTTGGCCAGTTCCAGGGCGCCCTGGCTGTGGCTCCAGCTGGAGACCTCAGCTCTCGTCTTCTGTCTTCTACCTGCTGCTCTCATAACTCCAACACTCTTCCTTGAGGCAGGAAAGGAGTCACAACATGACAAAGTCACTGAGCCCAGTAGCCCCCCACAGATGACATTCAACATTCTCATTCTTAGGCCTGGGTTAAGTTCAGGTGGTCTATTCAGTTGTTTGGCATGCTCTGAGGAAGCCTGTCCTGTAGCATGCTGCCCCCTCGGCACAGCTCTGGGAGACTGCCTCCTTCCTTTCACGTTGACTTGCAGTCACCAGACGTGTGACATAGGACTTGGCAACCAGGTGACCTGGAGTAACTTCCTACGTGCTTTGTCTAAGTCAGAGACTGTTTCAATTTCTACTTGTATCTTTCAAAAAGTGCCGGAGAAGACTCCCTCAACCCAGAGCCACGCCTCTCAGAAGCCCATGGCTCTGCTCTTCACTGTCCTTTTGGCCCTCGGTCTGCTTCCTGACAAGGCAAGGCGGCCTTTCTTCTTCCTTGCCTCCTTGAGGCTTTTTATAACGTAGTGAAATCTGCTTAGTCTCTGCTGGCTTCACACTTCCCGCTTTCCATGCAAATCTTAGACATTCTCCTGCCTCAGACTTCAGGGTGGAATACAGCCTTAGCCATTCTTTAGAGGGAGTAGGGAGAGCATGAGGATTGGCGGTAAAGTGGGGCGCTCCACCACGTTAGCTCCCCCTGGCCATAGTCCGCTTTGCTGTTCAGTGCTCATCCCCTCTGTGTGGGTAGTTAGGGGATGATCCACTTCTCCAGGAATCTGTAATCTCTCTCTGCAGGGCACACCCTCTGCGCACAGTGACACAGCTCTATCTCTAAGGGAAGTGGGAAGGCACATAATGGGATTAGTGGACCGCCATTGCTGGAGCTGATTAGAAGCAACTGTCTTAGGGCAGTATTGATTGTCTCTTGAAAATTATTGCAGTGGTGTATGGATGCTTCTGTGTGTGTGCACGCATGTGCCCTAAGGTGTGCAGGAGTGAACAGCTGCTCCTTTCCAAGGCCAGTCGTGAACACTTGCCCCTGTTTACTAAACACGTACAAGCAACTGGCTTTTCGAGGAATTTCAATCTGGGGAATAAACATGAAGCTGGTTTATTTATTTTTACTCCCTGCTTTCTCTGATACCATGGATTCATTTTCTATCATTTTAAGACTTTAAAAAACCAAGTCCAGTTAAGTTTGAAGCTTCTGTCGATATCAGATTCGAGATTCCCTTTCTCTGTGGTTTTGCATAGTCTAGACTTGTGGTTTGCGGGGGTGGGGTGGGGTGGGGGGGTGGGGGGGTGGGGGAGTGGGGGTGGTTCTGTGCTAATGGATGCACACCTGGTTATTTAACCCCTTCCCTCCCAGGCTAGAGGTCAAGATGGGCCCTCTGGGGGACCAGTAGAACCTTGATGTGGAGGTTCACTGATGGTCAACCTCATCCTCTGGTTTTTCTTTGTCCACACTGTTGGAATAACTTAAAAAAATAGTACCTTTTCCTTAAAACCATAACAGCCGATTTCTCTATCACACTACTCTTCTCTCAGTGCAGGAAGGACCCCCATATGTTATTCAGGACAGTGGCTTCCGAAGGTTCCAAGGCAACACTGTTATACACACAGTCACAGGGTTGCTGAGCTGTGGAGATCCTCCTTCATATCCAGTGCCTCTTAGGATGCCAGTGTGGAGAGTACCCATGGGCGATTAATCCTACCGTGTACCCAGAAAGTGGAGAAGTTATATGCATGGCCAATGGTGTTAAGCCCATCCCAAGAGCATCCTTCCTGGTGAGCAGCCCCCACCCCCCGCCTTATGTAGGTGGTGTTCTTGGAGGTGTTATGTAGGTGGATCCCTGGGATGTCTGGGAGTTGATCCCGCGTCTCCTAAACTCTCTTCTCTCCTTACCGAAGGGTGAGGGAACAGGCTTCCCCCACGCTGTTCTTTCTCTAGATTTAGCTAGTCCCCTCAGACACTCTTCACCCCGTTTGGTTTGTCACAGCACAGATGAACAACTCATTGCCTAAAGAAAATATCTGAATTGGGAACTCACATTTTTCATCAACTATAGATGCTTTTATTCCCCATTTAATAAAGCAGTTTATTTATAATGACTCTTGGTGGAAAATGCACTTCCCTGGGGAAACCTGCCCAATTCCATGTGCTCCCAAATGCAGGCAGCTGTCACTTTCCCCTCATTTAGTCAGATTGGGGAGCAGAGAGGCATCTTCACTCTAGGAAGCCCCTTGTCACCCAGTGGCCTCTTCCCGCTGTGTAAGAGCTTGTAGAAGTTTGATGTTGAGCTTTGATCACAGGGACAATGTGGGGGTGGATACAAGTCCCCTTTATTCAGTGTGCTCATGAAACAAGGGCTTTGACCGTTTTGGCAGCATAGAAATTCTGTGTAAATATGAAAGTGTACAGCCGGAACGCTGTTTGTCCAGTTTGTCATGTGCACACCCCACCCTGAGTTTGTGTCCCAGGCACTATACACAAAGCTCATTAGCTTCATGGCTCTGCTAGCAGAGAAAGTGGGAGCCCTGAAGTGGTTAAGTGGCTAGCCCAGGCGGAAGAGCTAATGTGAGAGAAGAGAGCTTTAAATCTATGTCGCTCCAAGGCCCCCCTCCCCCATTCCTGAGCATGAGGTAAATGCCGTTCTGTTTGACAGGAGCCGGACTCACACTGCTATGTTTTGTGCCCTTCTTCCCAGAGTCATGAGGAGATACTGAAGTGGGAGTGTCCTCTGACAGCTTTTAACTGCAGTCCTTAGTGCCCTGGGCTGTCTGAGGTGACACGTGAAGCTTAATGGGGGGCTGTCACTCTGTTGAAAGTAGGCTGTCTCCCCTTCGGATGCGGAGGAGTTTCACGGTCCACTGGACGCTGACCTCCTCGTGTGCTGAAGTGCTTTTAGGGGTTGAGGGCAGTTGACAGGTTTGCTTTGACATCCTAGCCGGCATCTGGACCTCCTCCCTTCCCCCCTGCCGGCCTCACCAGGCAACATAGCAGGAGCCACAGCCAGAGATACCTCCGACTCACCAGGTCTTCCTGGCTTTGAAGCATCCAAGGTTCGGATCATCCCCTCTCATCCTCCAGAGCTTTCTGTATAAGGTTTTCCCAACCCAACTTGTAAACATAAATTCACTACTTATAAACTATAAAATCTCTCCTGATTAAAAACAAAACAAAACAAAACAAAAACAAAAGAAATAAACAGAAGGATGAGAAAATAAAACATCTATACTCTATTCCTCCAAGGGGGCTGTATTGCTTTATATCTTTGTATGCTCATGCACACACTTTGAAATACCATGTTGTGCTGTATACAACTCTTGCATTTAGAAAGCGACAGAAATACCATTTGAGGCAGTCTTTGGTGGGTAGTCAATTTATTTTAAAGTTTTTTTGAAAACATTTTTTTTTTTGGTTAAACATTTGTGTTACTTCCCACTTTATTCTATTGAATTATTTCCTTAGAAAAAATTTTCAGAAAAAAATGTAGGGAATTGCTGTGAAATAAGAATATGCAGCCGGGCATGGTGGTGCACGCCTTTAATCCCAGCACTCAGTAGGCAGAGGCAGGCGGATCGCTGTGAGTTCAAGGCCAGCCTGGTCTTCAAAGTGAGCCCAAGAAAGCAGAGGCTACACAGAAAGACCCTGTCTTGAAAAGCAAACAAACAAACAAACAACAAAAACAACAAAAAACAAAACAAAACAAAAAGATATTAAAAAATAAAAGTCTTTAAATATTAGGAGGGTTGGCCTCTTACAAGCTGGGTGAGTGTTCGTCTACCGAGCCATTTCCCAGCCACAGGAACATGCTGACTTTCCCAAGGATGCTATCAATACTGCCAGAAACCTCCAAGCCCTCTCTCCTGAGGATCCTAAATACTTTCATGGCCTTAGAGCTGTACTTTTTAGGCCTTTGCGTTTCTTTATTATAAAAACAATTTCCCCTGGTGTTTTTGAATCAGTATAGATCACAGTATTTTTGTTTTTAATATATAAAGTGCACTTGTTCCTGGTCTGGTGAGATGGCTCATTGTGTAAAAGCACTTGCTGAATAAGGCTAGTAATCTGAATTTAATCCCTGAGTTCTACAGAAGAAGGAGAGAACAAAGTTCTCAGAGTTGTCCTTTGACGTCCATGTGCATGCTGAGCAGTGTGGCATCACCACCACCACCACCACCACCACCACCACCACCATCACCACCACTACCACCACCACCACCACCACCACCACCACCATCACCACCACCACCACCACCACCACCACCACCATCACCACCACCACCACCACCATCACCACCATCACCACCACCACCACCACCACCATCACCACCACCACCACCACCATCACCACCATCACCACCACCACCACCACCACCATCACCTCCACCACCACCACCACCACCACCACCACCACCATCACCACCACCACCACCACCACCATCACCACCACCACCACCACTACCACCATCACCACCACCACCACCACCACCATCACCACCACCACCACTACCACCACCATCACCACCACCACCATCACCATCATCACCACCAACACCACCACCACCACCACCACCACCACCACCACCATCACCACCACCACCATCACCACCACCACCATCACCACCACCACCACCACCACCACCACCATCACCACCATCACCACCATCACCACCACCACCATCACCACCATCACCACCACCACCACCACCACCACCACCACCACCACCACCATCACCACCATCACCACCATCACCACCACCACCATCACCACCATCACCACCACCACCACCACCACCACCATCACCACCACCACCACCATCATCACCACCACCACCACCACCATCATCACCACCACCACCACCACCACCATCACCACCACCACCACCACCATCACCACCACCACCACCACGACCACCACCACCACCACCATCACCACCACCATCACCACCACCATCACCACCACCACCACCACCATCACCACCACCACCACCACCATCACCACCACCACCACCACCACCACCATCACCACCACCACCACCACCATCACCACCACCACCATCACCACCACCACCACCACCACCACCACCATCACCACCACCACCACCACCACCACCATCACCACCACCACCATCACCACCACCACCACCACCACCACCACCACCACCATCACCATCACCACCACCACCACCACCATCACCACCACCACCACCACCATCACCACCACCACCACCACCACCACCATCACCACCACCACCACCATCACCACCACCACCACCACCACCATCACCACCACCATCACCACCACCACCACCACCACCACCATCACCACCACCACCATCACCACCACCATCACCACCATCTCCACCACCATCACCACCACCACCACCACTACCACCAGCACAAGCACCACCACCGCCACCACCACCATCATATGTGTGCGCTCCTGCCTCTCATCTCCTTCCTGTTTTTTTATCCTCTTTGTTATGCAGCACAGGAAAGCGCTCTTATTAACACATTCATATGCCCTCCTGTAAGTTACATTTGTACAGTAAAACAAATTCATATAATTTATCTGACTGCTTCCAACTTTTTAGATCAAGGTGTCAGGTCCAGGAGGGTTTGGGCACCACATGTATAAACTGAGGACATGACCACTCCAAGGTGTGGTTGAGGGAAGACTTTATTGTAGATATGAGGGAGAGTACAGCCAGAGACACCTGGAAGAGTCCAGAGCAGAGAGAGAAAGTAGTAAATTGTACGTGGCCAGCTGACTGGACCAGGCCACAAGAGGAGAGAAGGGATAGGGAGAGTGAGAGAGAAGAAAAAGAGATGGCCAAGAGAGAGGAAGACGAAAAGAGAGAGGACCAAGAGAAGACGCAGACAGACTGGTATGGTCACGTGGGAATGAGGAGCTAAGGAGGAGAGCCCATGAGAGGTTTAGGGTAGGGGGAGACTGAGAAGAGCTGAAAGGAGCCAGGATGCCAGTGTGGACTCTGGAACAGGTATTGGCAATGTCGAGAGAACCTGGAGGCCACCGTGTGTGCTTTGGCATGCAGACAGACATCACTGACAGCCATTTGTCAGGTTTCTCTTAATCCTGACACAAGGCAGGATTCTATGAATATTGTTCATATCTTATTTTTTTTTATACCAAACATACTGACAAAACACTTTGAAAACACCAAAACATAGAATTTTTTTTTAATCCTTTACATTTAAAGACACATGTCAGCTTCTCGTGGGAGAAAGGCATCTTTTGCGACATGGACAGTTTGGGACACTGAGGCCCCATTGTTCCAGTGGATGTCACGTAGTCCCTGTATCTGACCCCTTCTTCATGTTTAGCTCCCGTGTAGACATTTGGGCAAAAATCACACTTCTGTGTGACGTTATTCCCACTGTATCACGTGGGGGCCCTGATGCCAGTTGGTTTCGCTTAGGGTCTGCTCAGATTGATCACACGACTAATGTTCTGTCTGCTGTATGGCTCCTTGTGGAAATGCCTTCGCTCCTTTGTACTTATTTGATAAATCTGTGGGGCAAGAGGCCGCGTGATTGTCCTGTTTTTCAACAATCTCTCACCCAATGACTTGAGCATCCTTTGGTGGTTTTGCCTCCATCACAGGCATCACTGGGGGCTGTAACATAATAATGTCCAGTTCTTCTGTCCCTCCTACGTTGAAAAGTGACGTTATTAAAGGAAGGACAAGCCTCTACTTTTTTGGGCACCGTGAACACATGGATTTCACGCCTGACCTCTGCGTTGACACCCACTGCGTGATCATTATTGTCACGGCTCCACTGATGCTGCAGTTGGCCTTAGTTTCACTTGAGAGCCCCCTCAAGCTGGTGTTTATGTTCATCTGGATGCTCTTATTTCTTGGCTTAGGAAAATACCTCTCAGCTTATCCGTCATTCTTCCAGGCGAGGAATCATTTATTGAGAAAGCTGTGGGTCCTTCTAATGAGAGCTGATGTCTGTGAACTTGGCATGGGTACTGGGTGTCCTCACCACCACGGGGACTTGTCAGTACTCTCTGGAGCATTAAGTGCACAGAGTACAGAAGTCACCAACTCGTGCTGACATTTTCAGTGTAAACATGACACTATCATTAGATTACATACGTTCATATGTTTCCTAGAATGAGAACTGTGATTCCCAGTAACATTAGTGGCTGAGCTCACGTGTTTTTGTCTATAGCATAAAGGGGCCTCGGGGTTATACACCAACACTCTTAAAACAAAGCCGCTGGAGCTCAGACTGCATAGCCCTTCTGTCAGACACTCTGTGCTGTCTAGCTTGATAGAGAAGAATGCTCCAAGTTACTTGAAAAGCTGGTTTCCTGAACAAAGCGCCTCTGTTAACATCTTCATTTAGACTTGGATTTATTGTTGCTTGTATCCGCCTTAGTTTATTGTCATTTACAAAATTATTTCTTAAACATCTACATGGTCACAAAAGACTGAATGAGGATGTAGGCTTAGACACTTTACTCTGATTTCTTATGCCATTTGGAGCACCCTGCTCTGTTAGCTTTGGATGGCAAGCAACCAAAATGTTCATTGACAGCAGTGACTAGATAACCACTTAGAACTTGTCAGAGAAAACACTGTAAATGAGGGAGAAAGGCCTCAGTGAGCTGCTGTTGAGTGACCACATGCATTTTTAAATGAAAAAAAAAGTAAGATACAGAGATAGATATGGAACACTCACATATATACAAACATGCACATGAAACCACATTCACATCCATCCATCCATCCATCCATCCCTGTGCCATGTAACAATTTGATTAGTGAAGAACCATATATGTGATACAAGAGACCATGTCACTTGGTAAGATCTTAGCCATCTTAGTTATGGCACACGATGATATTTACACAGCTAAGAAAAAAGCATTTCTCATATGGATCCATCATGAAGTCACATGTCTGAACACACAGGAGAACAAATAGGAAACAAAAATAGAGCTGTACTTGTTTGTAGGAGGAAGCACAGGAAGCTGGGCCACAGAGGAGTGAAAACATCTTTACACACTTGCTTTAGATGACCAAGGCACAACTGTAGAGGGAGCCCTCAACGTGTAGTTTTGTTAGCTGTCACTTCTCCACGGGGCATCAGAACCACTCTGCACTCTAACCAGCAGCACATAAGGGTGCTGGCTCTTGATTCCCCACAGCCTCCCACAGGGGAGGCCATGAAGCCTTTGGATATTGTCAAATACCGTAGACAAAAAGTGCTGTAGCAGTGTAGACTTTGAAAACAATATTCTGTTGAAATTTGATTTTGTTTTATATTTGTTTTACCTACATGTATTCATGGGCTGTGTGTGTGTGTGTGTGTGTGTGTGTGTGTGTGTGTGTGTGTGTTGCCCGCTGAGGCCAGAAGAGAGCATTGGATCCCCTGGAACTGAAGGTGCAGCTTGTGGGCCATCATACGGGTGCTGGGAACCAAACCTGGGTCCTTTGCAAGAACAGCAAGCACTCTTAACCTGTGAGCTGTCTCTCCAGCCTCAACAGTGTAGTTTTAATCGGCATGTCTTCTATTATCATGAAGTAGAAAATCTCTTCAAATATCGTATGTGTCAGCAAAGTGCAGTGGCATATGCCTGTAGTCTCAACACTTGGGGAGGCAGAGGTAGGAGATCTCTTTGAGTTCAAGGCCAGCCTGGTCTACAAAGTCTGTCCAGGACAGCCAAGGCTACACAGAGAAACCTTGCCTCAAAAAACAAAACAAAACAAAACAAAAAATATATGTCATAGGTGTCTTTTTGTATACGTAGCATATGAATTTTGCACATTTTTTCCATTGGTGCTGATTCACATTTTTCTTTTTAAAAAAGATATGTAGCATGCCACTGCTTAGATATGCTTATGTTACTGATAGTTTACTTAGGTAAGCTTACCAACAGGCTGGAATAGTTTGTTTTGAGTTGCTGTTATAAATTGCAATGAATGATTGGATGGAAACGTCATTTACTGTGCTGATGGGGATTGAAGTTCTTCCTTAGCCAGAGTTATGGGTTAGTTACATTAATGAATGTTACCAAATTCTAGGCCCCGTGCTGACTTGTCTGGTTAGCACCCGCCCAGCAGTAAACAGGAGTGTATGCTCTAAGCCCCAGAGCCGACTGGGTTTCATTTGTTTGCTTGCGTGGCCATTTTTAGAGCCAGCACAAAAAGTAATGGGTTCATTAAGGCCTTTTCATGTGTGTTCATTGTTATGCTGACTCTCCTTCACTTTTATTACGTTTCTTTTTTATTTTTAGAGAATTTCATACATGAGTGCTGTATTTACATCATTTCCACCTCTGATGCCCCCTCCAAGTCCTCTTATGCCTCCCCCTCTCCCTTTTTCCCTTCCCTCTCAAATTCATGGCCCCTTCTTCTGTAATTATTATGATTACAAAGATACCCTGCTTCTTAATTCTTCTTCCTGCACTGCCCTCTCTAGGCGCCTCCCCTCTTGTTTGTCCCCATTATCTTCCCATTAGTCTGCCCTCTGCTTCCATGCTATATTTACTCCATTGCCTCTCTAGTGCCGCCTTACACATCTTCTCTCTCCTCCTAGTCCCCTTTCCAGTTCCATCTCTCTCTCTCTCTCTCTCTCTCTCTCTCTCTCTCTCTCTCTCTCTCTCTCTCTCACACACACACACACACACACAGGCTGGCTTATTTCTCTTAACACAGTGATCATTCATCTGCTGATGGACACCTTGGCTGATTCCCTAACTGTATTGTTGTGAAAAATACAACAATGACCACGGAGTGCGAGTCCTTCAGACCCAGGTGCCTAGGAGTGGTGTGCCCTATATATGCGCTAATTTTAGATTTCCAAGGAACCTCCCCACTGACTCCCATGGTGCTGCATTCTTACACAGCTAGCCATCCTCTCTTTCCTCCTCAGCATCTGTTGTCAATCTTCTTCTTGTCTATGCCTTTGTGACTGTGAGTTCTTACTGACTTTTTCTTCTGATAGAAAAAGGAGTGTTCACTGACATATAAGTGTATACTGAACACCTTTTGTGCACCTGTTGTTTGCACATTTTTTTGTGTTATCATTCATATGTTTTTTATTGTTTTTTTCATATCTAGACCTGTTGTTCCCTGGACAAACCCTCTTTTTTCCTGAATGAGTTGGTAAAGGTAGCATCCGATGAAAGAGCATGGCGAGGCCCTCCACAGCATGGGCCTCAGCCCCTGACGGACCAGCTCTTCCCAGGGTTCTTGGTGGCATGTCTCTCCATGAACTCAGTTCATGGCGGTGGCACCAGGTGAGCTGTCCTGCAGACAGCTTCGGTAGCAGAGAGAGCTTGACTCTAGGCTCAGCTTGTGAGTTGAGGAACCTGTTGCATTTCTGTTCACCCTTGTCAGCTGCTCCCTTTCTCTCTCCTGCCCAATCTACTGAACTAAATCATGCGGCCCTGTTATTTTTCCTGCGGCAGGTGATTACCTCTCCACTGATTGCAAGCTGCAGCAGCGCCCGCTCGCTCCCTGATCACCTTGCTCTCAGCCTTTTGTTTCTCTGTTGGGAGGTGGGGTGAGGCCCCCCTTGCTAAAGGAGAGGGTCTTTTTCCTGCTGTTGGTCCATATCCTCCCAGAAAAAACCTGGGCCAAGCTGCAGTTTTTCTTAGGTCTGATCAGCTGACTTCAACCTGCCCCCCAACCTCCCATAGATGACCACATCTGGGTAATGAGAGGACCACATCTGGGTAATGAGAGGACCACATCTGGGTAATGAGAGGACCACATCTGGGTAATGAGAAGACCACATCTGGGTAATGAGAGGGTCACTTTTGAGCTTTCATGCATTTTGAAAAGCCACAGGTTAAGTGTCTGTAGTCTCCAACAGCTCAGGGTTAGCCACCTCATAGCCACCAGAGCATGGGCGTAACTTCCTTTTCATTCTGATGTGTATCTCACACACACACACACACACACACACACACACACACACACACACACACACACACACACACACACTGATAGGTGCTGCTTCTGCTCAGGAGCTCAGCAGGCTTGAGTCCGATCTGCTGAACCTTTGCAAGAGCTGAGTAAAGAGGGTCACATCATTATTTATTTTGCTCTAATAAGGAAGCTGCTGAAATGCTTTAAGAGGCACAGCAAGAACACACACACACACACACACACACACACACACACACACACAAAACATCGCACATATACTACACATACGCACAATTATTTGGAAAAATAGTATTAACTTCTTGAACATGTATCTTTTGAATAGACTGTCCAGGGAATCACCCAATCTGGAGACCCCACAAAACAGGCTGTGGTTAATTAAGATCAAGCTATTGCTTAATGATGCCAGTGTTAGTGGGCACCTACTTTGTGCCTAGTCCTGGTCTGAGGCTGGTCATCTGCTTCACAGCAGCCCTATGGGAAACAGCTGTTTTTAGCCCCATTTTCACCCAAGCATAGGGAGGCTCAGAAGGACAGAGGCTCATCACGAGAGAGCCAGAGTCCAGGCCTGGCTGCTGCCTCTTGTCGCCTATGCCATCACTAACAGGCTGCATGGCCCACCATGAGGAGAGCCTTTCTGCATAACACATCCTGTACTCTTATTCACAATTTCTTGCTAAGCTGCAAATATTTGGGAATCTACATGTTTAGTGGCACAGGGAGACACAGAGGCTTCAGCTCTGGGGCTGCAGTTTCCTCTTCTACCCATCCACTAGGAATGTCCACAGAGGGCGGTAGCCATAAAAGGAGACATGTTGTAGACAGTGTCTGGACAGCTGTCAAGAGCAAGATGTGACTCGTTGTGTCCCGTGTGGGTGGATGGTCCTGTGGGTGGGTGTGAGTGTGTCCACGGGAGCTGGAGTGTAGAGTGGGGCAGCCCATTGGGGCAGTCTTCTAGAGTTCTGATGCCAAATTGGGTAGGGTGGGGGGGGGGAGGGAGGAAGGAGATGTTTTCTGCACAGCCCTTTTTCAGCAGCCCATCAGGATGACTGAAGACCACAGAACACAACGCTGGGCCAGCAGTGCACCAAGAGGAACAATAGAGCTTGCTCCTTCCAGAGAGCCCCTGTGGAGCTGCTGTCCCAGGAGCTGACTCCCTGGAGAAAGTTCCAAGCCCACGCATAATGCTTACCACACGTTTGTCTTCAAAGGCTTTGGAAAAATCCTAGTGTTAATGAGTTTATCTAGCTCCATTGTTTGCCACATGTGTTTGGCTGTGGCACCACCCAGACAAAACATGGGTAGCCTATTCCTTCTGAGCACTTTCTGCCTTAAGAGTACACAACTGCTAGAACATTCTGCTGAAAGCCTCAGGACTGTTTCTGCAGTTGTAGAGAGCTGATCCCAGCCTCTTCTTTCCAACTAGAATATTAAGTGCCTGGGGGGGTAAGCCAGGTACCCCGACCTCCTTCGTACCAGGCTGAGAGCATTTTTCTCTGTGCTGGCTGAATAATAGATACTCAATAATCACTTGTTAATGGATTGATTGAAGATGCTTGTTAGAGGCCGGAAAGTTAATTAGTTGAGTGGGAATCCGGTTCTTTCAACCTGTAGCCAGAGGCTTGTGCTGCCATCCAGCAAGCTCTGCCTTTCAGGGTCTCCAGCCTCCTACAGTTTCCCAGGTTGACTTTAAAAGCTTAACAAACTTCTCTGTTAAGCCGTTTTATCCAAGCATGCCGTCCTTGCCTTTGCCGCCTCTGTGTTATTCTGGACTTTAGCTGTGCTAAAAGCAGGCGGTGCGACAGCCTTGTGCGGGGCGGGCGGGAGTTTTGCGTGTGTGGGAGGCCCCTTCTCCCTCACTTGTATCTGATTACTGGCTTTTGCCCCAGGAAAGCGTGCGGCTTTGATCCTTCCGCTTTGTTCTGTCTGTAGGTTTCACCTGGGGGATCCATGCAGAGAAGTGGGGCTGGAGGCATGCTGCTCCCCAAAAATGCTGGTTTGTGCTGGAGGCTCAATTCTTGAGCACAATAAGGCGAACGTTACCGACCCTTGGTGCTTTAATTGCATTATCATGTATGTGTTTACCCCTGACAGAGTACTTGATGCTCAATAAGGAAGGACAGTCCTTTGTTGATAGGATTACAGTGTGGGCCATTTGTCACAAGTGTGTCAGCCCCTGCTAACCCTGCTATAAGGATGCATTGGCTTTTCCCCTTGTAGGTTGTAATAGACTTCTGCTGTACTGAAATGTGTGTTTTGGTAGCTGTTGGGTACCGGACCCTGCAGCTTGCTGGTGAGCAGGAGGGCACTGGACCAGTTTCTCGGTCTATTTTCTAACCGTGGGGATCAAAAGGAAAGCATCCTTATCTTGGATGTTTCTGTCTTGTTCCTGCCTTGGATCGGTATTCGTTCTCCGGGAGTCAGTTAGTGGCATTATTTATGTAAACATTGATTGGGTTTATGGAATGGAATTAGATCGGAGTTGTCCCTACCCTGAGAGACTGCCTTTTGTCTCCAGTAACCATTGAGAGGAGAGCTGACTTTGGTTGAGGCAATGTGTCCTCTCATTAATAAATAATGCCGTCATGGACACATTATTAAAACAAACAAACAAACAAACAAACAAACAAAAAAACCCCAAGCCCTAAGTCACTGGAGAGATGTTGAGCAGTAAGACCGAAGTGGATTTTATTAACTCTACTTACATAGATATTGTGTTTGCAGCCCACACCATAGAGACTCAATCTATATGACAGTCTGCGAATTTAATTATCCAGCTTCTTACCTCCATGCTTGGAAGACACTGTCCCTCTGCTTGCCCAGAGCGTCCTGCACCCCTCTGTATTTAAAGCCATTGCCATGTTTCTGATGCCTCCCATCTCCTGGTTCTTTGCAAACGTAGATACTTTTGCATATGAACCTCTGTCCTCTCTCCTGGTCCTAGCCTTTCTGTCGTTAATTCTTCCTCATCCTTTGGTTTCAGATGGATTTCTTTCTTTAGGGGAGCTCTTCATACTTCTAATTTTATAATGTGGTTTTATTTATGGAGCTCATCACTACTTTAATTAAATGGCTTAATTAAATAGACATGTCTTTTTTCTTTTTAAATATTTATCTCTCTTGCTAGCTTCTAGGCTTCATGCAAGCAGGAGCTCATCTGTGTTTTCCCAGGTTATCGTGCCCTTTGTGTGGTGGCTGGCACAGGTTAGACCTTCAAGGGAGGGTATTCAAAAGAAAAAGCAATGAAAGAATGAGGAGTTCTCCTGTGAAGATGTTGCTTTTTCAGATTGGAAGGATGACCCTCACAGAGTCCCATCTGCTGGTGACCATGTCCTCAGTGTCAACACCACCCCTCTCCCACCTGCATAGGGCCAGTGGACCTACCAGCTCCTCTTGAACTAATTGTAGCTGAAATATAGATGTCGCTCCTGAAGTCAGACTCCTCAGAAGATGTAGCACGGTCCTTCCTGGTCCCTGCTTGCTCCCTCGTCTATTGGCTGTGAGGAAAGCCAGCTGCTACAGTGTGCTGCTCAGAAGAAGCCCTCGTGGTACAGTCAGGAACCAGGGAGACTTTGGTTGCCAGGCAGGAGGCACCCGAGGCCTAGGCCCAGTTCTCTGAGTGGCTGAATACCACCTGTGATCCTGAGAATGAGCTTTGAAGCACATCTGGCCTGTTGAGCCTCAGATACTACCCTGCAGATGCTTTGCGGGCCTGCAGCTGGTGAGAACCCTCAAGGCAGAGGCTTAGAGTTGAAATGTGCTTTTGATTCTTGATCAGCTGGAATTGGAGGTGGTACATACTTATTTGTTAAAAGCCATTAAGTTTTGGGGATAATTTGTTACACAGCCATAGCTAACTAATATACAGTTTTTTTCTCACTTATATCTTATTAGATATATTAATGGTGATCATGGAAAACTTAATAAGCACCACATCTCATGCCGAGCACTTGGCATGCAATCTTGCCTCCTGCTGCCTTTAAGCTCTGTAGTTTGGGTTGTGTAACTATGTCCACTTAGTAGGTGAGGCATGTGGGTTGTTTGTCTAAGGGTGGTATGAGCCTGCTGAGTGTGACCTTGGAGCACAGTGTCGCTCTGAAGCAAGACTGTAAGCAGGAATTGTGCTCAGCATCGCCCTTAAAGTCCCTGCATAGTGGCCTTGTAGATGACCAGCGCCCAAGGCAGGTGACATAGGTAAGGATTTATCATGAGCATTTGGTAAAGGGTTCAGCCTGAACCTTGTCTGTTTAAAGAGCTGCAATAAATGCCTTTAGGAGAGGTCTAGCCATTGCTTTGCTTGGGTCTGCATGACCCTCTCGAAGCTCTGAATTAGTATGCTTAGCGTCGAGCCCCAGGGAGAAACTCCAAGTCAGTGGATCATGCTTGTGGTCAAGAATAAAATCCAATCAGGAGCATAAAAGATGGTGGTTTTGGAATAGAATGGGCAGTATCTGCTGTGATTGCAGCTTGTTTTCAACTTCCGCATGATGATATTAAATTAGTCATTGTCTGCTCATCTGACCACACGACTCTGATTTGTCTCATGCAGATTGCACTATGGTGAATGCTTAAGCCGGTACTGAAGCCCGTTAAATTAAAAATCTCATTTATCTGTGGAAATGAAAATGCAACAGAACAGAATGTAAGAATTTCTGTGGGGAAGGATAAGCACTGTGTAAGATGATCGGGGGGTTGGATTATGTATTTCCAAGATCTGGCGCTAGGAACTGATTTTGTATGCAGAGTGCCTCTGACCCTTGGTTGAGGAGAACATATTTCAGGAGAAAATTTGGAATAACAAAGTTCTGTTGCGCTGTTTGTTTCTCTGTCTTCTGGTGAGCTTGCCTGGTTCCTCCTTGGAATTGATTTTTGCTCATTTCTTGAGCATCGTGGAGTTGCATCATAATGGCTTGCTGGGACAGATCCATTTGGAGTGATGGACAAATAGCCAGGTGGATACAGATTACAAATGAGTGCTGGCCACGCGACATAGAGCCAGCGAGTGTGTGTCTGACTGTGTGGGATGTTGCTTCAGGTGTGACCTTGTATTCTGGAAATGTAACTGTGTCTCACAGTAAAAATCCTCCGTGGCTCCGCAGAGCTTTTCTACATAGCAAGAATCCGATTTTGGCTCCTAGGAAAAGACTGCAACTGCACAGGGGTCTGTGCTGCTGAGAAGGCACTCGGATGCCATGGGTTTTATTTTCCACGGACCTCTGTTGCCCGTCCTGCTCAGCTGTCATGATTTTACTTGGAGTTTTTTTTTTTTTTTTAACTCCAGTAGGACCCATAAATCAGTTACGTAAGTGTGTTAGATTTGCGTTCTCTTCATCAAACTAAATTTGGAGAAATGTGATAGTATGTATTCATATCTGTTTTTTCCTTGTGTTATGAATATAACCAAAACAGATGGCCTGGCTCTGTTATCTACCTTCTCCACTTACTCTTGAGTTTCTGATGCTGGCGCTCCAGGCACACTTGCTTTCTATTGGCTTCAAGAGCACTGCATTCTCATGGTTGTAGGCATGCCCCCTGGTGTCTCTAGCTCTCTCCCATTAGCCCCAGGTCATTAAACAAAATTCCATTCTCTAGGTATAAGTGATTCCTTGGAATACTGCCCCCAGATCTCTTTTTACTTCGTTTTGTCTATTTTTATTTTATGTGTATTAGTGTTTTCTATGTATGTATGTATCTATGTATGTATGTATGTGTACCATGTATGTGCCTGGTGCTCATGGAGGTCAGAAGAGGGCACTGGGTCCCCTGGAGCTGGAGTTAGGGTGGTTGTGAGCCACCATATGGATGTTGGGAACTGGGCCCAGGTTCTCTGCAAGAGCCACAATTTCTCTTAATCACTGAGACATTTCTCTAGCTCCCTCTTCTTACTCTGAAAATCTTTTGGAGCGATTGAATTCATTAGAGAAAACTTTAAATTTTAATTACTTTATGAATTAATTAACCTTTTAAGCACACTGAGTCCAATTCATGCTGCCCATGGGCACATGGGTGTGGGGCCGTCACCTGGGGCACCGAGAAATCTTAGTGTTTTGTCTATGTTCTGTTCTCCTAGGTTCCAAACAGAGCTTGTTCAGTTTCTCAGTGGCCCCTCCATTTGCATGCTCCTCTTCCTTGGCTGTTCACTCTAGCATGTGTAGCACTGGTCTCTCCCTGCTCCTAAATCAGAACTTTTCTCTCCTGCTGCCGGCTCTGTCTGTGAACTTGGTTAACATCACTTCGGACACCCAGGGTTACAGGAGGCCGTTATCCCTGGATTGCCCACTTCCTCTCCAGCCAGGCCTGCCCATGGTAACCCCTGTGTTCCTCTCAAATCTAGCTTTTCCTCCTTATCTTCTTGTCTCTTAGATTCTCAGAATATATCCCCAAGGCATCTTCCGAGTAGATCTTCCTTTCTGCTCCGTTTCCAAAACCTAACCTCGTTGCACCCCAGCTTCACAGATGATGTCAGTGGCTCCCCACTGTCTCCATGATTGTCACAGCTTTTACTTTCAACTCTGGGGTTCCCACATGACTCAGCAGCTCCTTACTCCATTACCCGAATTATCCCTTCGGTATCAGCAACATCAAGCCTTGTTAGTCCCCATTACAGTCTATTTCCTGTCAGGCACCTTGATCAGACCTTCCAGTGTTGCTCACCTGGAAGGAACTTGCTCTCCGGTGGACATTTGGAAAAGCCAGAGGAGGAGGGAAGGGTTGCTTCTTTTGTCATGTGAGTCGAGCCAGGGCTGACACTAACCTTGCTGCAGTGTTCAGAGCACACCTCACTACGAAGATGCACATGAAGCCAATGATGCTGAGGTGTGGAGTTGCTACTGTTCTGTTGCTGAAAATTCCCAGGGCACCAGGTTAAGTCTAGCCATGCCCAGCCCATGCTTGCTGGATTGCAGGACTGAAGCCCAGTGAGTGCTCAGATGTATTGCTATGACCATCATCTTAATCACTACTATTTGACCTAGTATTTATTGACACATTTTATTCTCATCCCAGGGGAGCTGATCGTAGGCCACATACAGACTGTGAATGCTTTTAGGGAATGAGATGTGACGGGTACTGGAACTTAGTAGCTGATGACCAAATGGATGATTTCGTCTGTATGTGGTTTTATATATAGCGTAAGGGTTTGCCGCTGATGCTAAATCAGCCAAAAGTCCATAGCGTGTTCTATGCTAATATAATTACGGATTTTCAAACTTTCCCCCACTGAGATATTTGGATGTCAGTCCATCCAACACTGTGAGTTTTCTTCCTGAAGTTGGGGCTATGGCAGAGACCCTGTAATACTCTATAACACTCTCTGGGGTCTTGAGGTCCACGGAGATGAGGCTGACAAGTGTACTTGGCACTCTTTTCTTTAAGGTAGTGTGTGAAGGCGGGGTTCCCCACTCCTTGTGGTTGGTAGCCACTGGGTGCTAGAGAGCCCCTGTATGTGCTGTGGGGGTACCAGTCACCATTCAGTGATATCATGGCAGAAGGTGGAAATGCTTGGCTAAACTGTCAAAATGCTTGACTTCTAGAAGAATTAAGTGGGG
This sequence comes from Acomys minous, assembly GCF_964271855.1. Classification (NCBI taxonomy): domain Eukaryota; kingdom Metazoa; phylum Chordata; class Mammalia; order Rodentia; family Muridae; genus Acomys; species Acomys minous. The sequence continues at coordinate 37,620,260 of NC_140490.1, forward strand.
AGTCAGAGCCTAAAGCAATCTTCAGCACATAACGAAGTCTCTGCCATAGGAGACAGCAGGTTGACCTCAGAGAGACCCTGAGGCCTCAGCCATAGGAAGAACTTTAGGTCAGATACACACGTGCATGGATAGCTCTTTGCTTGGTGTGTCCTTCTGCTGACACTAGAAAGAACTCACTTACTCTTCAAAACTCAGTAATGCCCTGGGAGTTGCCCAGGTGGACCCTCAGTCCTGGCAGGATGGCAGTGAATCTAACCTTCAAGCAGTGCGTCTCCCACCTTTCCAGTGCTGGGGGCTTGCAGGAATGGGTCCATCCTGAGGAGTCCCATTTGCCTCATGTGAAAGCCTTGTCAACACCCAACCCTGGTTTATGGCTGGCCAGAATGCCTATACTCCCTAGAGATGCCACACACTAGCTGTTGCCCAAGGAATAGTCAACAGCTGGCTCCATTCAAGGTCAGTTCCTCAGCAAAGCCTTCTCTGGGAAGGCATACTTTCTGTGCCATGTTCACACAAGGAAAACTGTAGGTTCAAGGGACACTTGGGAGAAGCTATCTGAATGAGCTTGGCTTTACCATGCTGTGAACCCCTGGGGTTATTGGAGTGAGCAAAGGCAGAGCTCAGCAACCTGCAGGTCTGTCAACTTCTGCTCGGTCTGCCTGTGTATAGTCTGGGTGCTTGGCCTTCCTGGTGAGACCAGGGATCCTGTCTGCTCTGGGCCAGACTCGTGGTCTCTGCGAGATGCAGGCTCTGTGTCAGCGAAATGTTGCCATTGCACTGGCTTCCCAAGAGCCTGGGGAGACACGAGTGTGGGGCATGCAGCTACAATCAGATGTGGTAGAATGCAGACACGAGTGTGGGGCGTGCAGCTGTGATCAGATGCTGTAGAACACAGGGAGTTGTTGTTACATCACAGAGAGGTTGGCTGGAAGATGCTTTTGCATTATCAGAGGGGCTCTCAGTTCCTGTGCCTCCTCATCAGCACCAGTAAGCGAAGCTTGGCTGCAGTGTGCAGCTTCTAGGCAAGCAGAAAATTTGCTTTCCAGGCCAGTCTGCTTTTCATAGGGCCTCATTAGTGCCAGGGAGAGGGTAGAAGCAGACAGAGGCCCACAGTGTGCTGTGACTTGCAGCCCGGGTCTTTCAGTAAACTCATTCCTATCGTAGTCGAATGCTGGCAGCTTTACCTTTCTCTCCAGCCTGTAAATTCATACTTAGACGTTGGGATATATTTTTTTTTCCTTTTGCCAATGTTGACAGCATTTCAAAGGGCTTTCCTCAAAAGCTGCCTCATTAATGAGGATATTTCTAGAAGTTTCTTTTCTCATGGACTGTGTATCCAGCAAGTTTCCCACTGCTTTCCCATGTTTGATGTGAACATACCCAGTACCCAGATGCCAGTGTTTTGGATGCAGATACTTCTAGCTTCTTTTAGAAGCTAGAAATTCTATTGTTACAGCAGGCTCTGTGAAATCAGCTTGACTGTCACATGCTCCTAAGAAGGATCTATCAAGGTTCCTGTATTTTCTAAGACATGGACTGACAACTTAATTATTCCATTACTTAGCAAATGTTTATTGAGTGTGTCTGTGTACCATGATTTTTGTAGACACTGGAGAAACATGTGACCAAAACAATCTGCAGGCTTCTGGGTTTTATGGGCTAATGGGGGCATAGATAACAGGCATTGCCTTAGAATTTGAGGCAGTCTAAGGGCAGTGACAGTGTCGAGGGTGCTGTGGTTCGCCTCCTCGAGGAAGGCTTTGATGAAGAACTGGACTTTGAGAGGAGCCAGCTGAGTGAAGAGATGAGGAGGGCAGTGAGTGCAGAGGGAAGAGGTGGGATGTGTTTGGCATGCCTAAGGAAGAAGTCTGGAGTGCAGTAAGTGGGCAGTGATAGTGTGGAAGAGGGAGGAGAGCGATGTGGCCCTCACGGACCCTTACAGTGCAGTGTAAAGAGTGCTCCTCTTTAAAAAAAAAGCCTCCACATTTCATATTCTAGGGCAACAAGTGCATAGCCAGGGTAGGTGGTTCTGGGGGGTCTTTGAATCCCAACCTAGAGACAGTTATTGATGTCCTTTCTGTGTCCACAGCGTCCAATCTGTAGGTCGGCCTGATCTGTTAGATACCTGGATAAACAGACTTGTGTCTTTGGCCAGCTTAGAGCACAGAGGAGGGCAGGGAAGCCACAGAGATGGACTCTGTGGCTCCTCTACAGCTCCTAAATACACCAAATAGGGTGTCCTTCATCCCTACCAGGGAGACTGAGGCACCCAGAAGCAGGATGTACAGAAGGTTAACACTGTGGGTGCTGTCTGGCCTCCTGCTCTTCTCTAGCTGACATTTGCTTTCCAGCCCAGACTTGTTTGTTGCTGTGTTCCTGTTTTTCCTGTTAGCCTCAAAGCAACTGATCTAGCGCTTTCAGAGACCCTCCCCCGCAACCAGTACATCGAGTCAAACTCAGGCTGCTTGGCCTAGCTCTCAAGGTCCTTTGTGACTCGGTCCTGCGAACTGTTCATACTCCCACAAGGGATGTGTCTACTTGCAGTCTCTGAACACCTTGTGCTTTCTGCATTGGCAACTGCTCCTTCCCTCAGCACCTCTTTTCTCCCCTCCCTTCTCTCCCACCTCTCTCCCTCCACCCCTCCTCAGTTCTAGGCCTGGCCTTCTGTAAAAACCTTTCTTGGCTGCTCTAGCTCTCAAGGCTCTTTGGTGTACCCATGAGCCCCTCTGGCCATTTCTTCTGTGTTTATCTTTAGAGGCCTCACACATGGTTCCCCCCACTCTCCCGTCTCTACCAGTTTGTCAGCAGCTCCTCGAAAATAGGGCTCCTGTCTTATAGGTTAGTATAGGTAAATATCTTAGGGACTTAAGAATCTATGAACAACCTTGATTCCCCATGTCACCCCCACATGCTGAGCTATACAGACCCAGGGGGAGGATTTCAAATCGTAACCAGAAGCACTGAAGAAGTCCCTTTGCTCCTAGATCCACCTCTCAGTGGAGGGAAATTCCCCCAAGTCTCAGGAGTGGGAGGTGCCTCTTGTGTCCAGGGAGGAGTGACAGTTCTTGAGATGACTGGGTCTGGCCACAGGGACTCTCTTGTTGCTTCTGGCATTAGTTTGATAAATACTCAACCTTCAAGGATCTCTCTTGCCCTTGAATTCAGTAATGAGCCTTGCTTTTAGTTCACAGAGACTGCACGTTTTATGTACCCACACCCACACCTGGGCAACAGGGAGCCATTTCATGGGTCAATGCACAGTCACCAACAAACTCACTTGGTGGCAAGTGTTTTTACCAAGGCTGGTTGACAACATTGCTACGTCTCATTGGGGCTGTGTGCAGCCAGACTGAGGTGCACACACTAGATTCTCCTTGGCACATTGGCCACTTTCCTGTCATTAGCATCATTTATAATAATCAAAACCAAGCTAGCAGTCCATTTTCATGGACTTAAGAATATGCCAGAACTGCCTGCCCCAGCTACTGTTAAAGTTCATTTTGATATATGTCTCTGCAGCACTTTAAAATTAGCTGGAATCCAATCTGTGTGTCTTTGCCTGATGCTTGTGTCTCCCTTATACCCACAGGCCATCTGTGAATCCTCAAAGGGACAGTATGACACATACATGAATCGTAAATGTGTTCCTGTCTTTGCTAGGCAAAGCCACAAATACTAGAAATGAAAAGCATTTCCCCAGAAGGAATTCGAATGTAAGAAAATGAGATGACTGAAGAAATAAAAATTTCCTAAAATGCATAAAATGAGTTCTTACTGTGTGTTAGAAAAACTGGACCAGGAGCCAAGATTCACACATTCTCAACAACAGTAGACAATTTCTTTAAGATGGGGGCACCTAGGACTGAAAGATGTTGCCCCAAGCAACAGTTGGAATTTTTCATATAAAATTGCTTTAAAAAATTTAATTTCTCTCTCTCTCTCTCTCTCTCTCTCTCTCTCTCTCTCTCTCTCTCTCTCATTCATGCATGCACATGTGCACGTGCATGTGCACGTGCGCATGTACACACACACACACACACACACACACACACACACACACACACACACTGTAGACCATTTAGAAAGTAGGGTCAACTCTTTTCTCTTCAAGACTCTTCTGGTTTGGTTAAGAGAGCCTGGCCATGAAGCCCCTTTTAGAAATGACAGATGAAGCTTGTAGTTTCTTCAAGCATTCATGCTTTGAGCCTTACAAGAAAATGACACTGCGTGTCTTCATCTAAGTTGCTTATCTGGTTCTCTCTCCCATGGCTGTTTTCTCTGACACACATTTTTCTGACCTCAAAAAGAGAGTTCAGACAGATTTTAGAGGAGTGACTATGCTGTGTGTCACCTATGAAGGAGCAAGCTCTCTATCTAGGGGACACCTCCACATTCCTTGAGGTGCCTGTTTGCATTTCTTGGCAGCACACTGGCTACATTCTTATCTTTCTTTTTGGTAACCACCAAACAAGATTGAGTCATTTTCTTTGAATTTTCTCATTTTGTGCCTTTTTCTTTATTTCCCACATGTTTAAAACTGAAGGAGATTGGTCTCGTTTAGGGAACAGATTCTTCTCGTTTCTCTGAGATAATCTGGAAAGCCAACCTGTCGTTGTTGCAGATAATAATGCTGTTAGCATGGGCCACATGCTTTTTGGTTATCTTTCCAGTGACTTTTGTACTCTTTAGCACACAGTAGATACTCAAAAACAAAAACCAAAACCTAGGTGACTTACTGAGTTAAACATCTATACTGACTTATCTCTCAGAATAAGTGTGAGTCCAGAGCCTCTTTCACATGAGCCATCCCTCTCTTGTGGCTGAATACAGAAGCATGTTTAGAAGTGAAAGTCAGTCTATAGTACATGGTTTGAACATTCCTTGACTCTGCTATGCCTAAAAGTACCCCATAGTGCCCCTGAGTTTGGAAAGCTGGGGCCATTTCATGCTTTCCCACTGTCCCTCATGGAGCAGGATCCTTTATATCAAGCCCAGGCACATCGTACTAGTCTCAAGGTCACCCTGCATCCACAGACTTTATCTAAATTCTAGTCCATGCCAGCTTCACATCTACTTCATATCATTCTGCTCCAACCCATTCATGCCTATTTTCCCTTTGATTGTCACTTAAACAATTCATAAGGACCTCTTCAGGCTGCCACTTATGTGTGGATTTCTACTCAGAAGCAGCCATTTGTGAATCCTCATCTTAGTGGATTCTTCCACCAGACGAGTCATTCTTAAACTTAAAGTTACCTTCTTGTGCCTACTTAGTTAAATTTAGAAGCCCTTAACTGTTATATGGATGAGTACTTTGGCAGAATTATTGCAGAGTTTCTTCAAATATTATTTGTACACCCACTAGTAGATGAATATTAGTTAGTAGTATGCGTTGACAATGAATTTCCTGTGTAGCTGTCAGCCTCATGCTTGAAACATAAAATTACTGCACTTCTGTAGATAAAAGAATATTTCTATAAACTCCTCATTAGCTTGAGGTGATTGGTTATTGGTTTGGACCACCATGGTCTCATTGCAGGCTCGTCACAGTTTCTAGAGGACATTATTGTACTGATTTTGGGCTCTTGATGCCACCATTGATTATTGGTTCTTAGAGGACAAAGACTTTCTCTTTTTGTAAATAGTCCTAGTGATGATAATTGTGGCTCAACCATAGTGCTACTCAGCAAAGGCTTACTGATTGAATAAATAAAAAAAATCTTAATTGAGCTAATGGGTCAAAACCACTATAAGATTGTTTCATATGAAAGTACCATTTGGGATCAGGAATTGTCTGTGTTTAGCATATAATATAGTTGGAGAATTACAGGTATGGCATAGTGGATACAATTACTAAATTAACCAAAAGAAAACAAATCATTGTGTCTGTGAGAATTAAGAGTATGTGTAAATAGCTGTATAAGTGATGGTGCAGAAATTATTATCTAGGCTAGTCCTATGGCAATATTTTTTTGGTTGCAAGCCTAGCCTTTAACATCCCTCATCCCTTCCATCTCTCTAGCCTCCTATGGAATATAAAACCACATATTTTGTGCTATTGGGATGAGAGCTGCGAGTATTAGGCATGGTAAGAACCGCCTTTTAAAAAAAGAAAAAAGAGAGAAGCTCCAGGGAGCATCCATGGTTAAGCACCACGGACAGCTCCAGAGTCGTCAGGCCCAGGCTCTGGCCCTCTTGTACCCACTACTGCTTATTAAAGTGGACTGAGAGAGTATATTAGTCTCTAAGTCCTACGCTATGAAGAAAGCAGCGGGTTGCAGGATGGATTAGTGTGATTCTGAGAGTAGATCCTTAGGTACACTCTAAATCCAAGTAGATAGACAGTCTCAAAGTTCAGGAGCTGTAGGTACAAAAAGAGAATAAGCTACCAGTTATCGTGGGGCACTCATGGTGAATAGCTGCTATTTATTGTTTTAGAACATCTCAAGGCTGTGCCTTTGACTGGCTATGATCTACTTAGTATTTATTTATTTAGCCTCAGTGATATAGCTTTTCTTCTTACATAACATACTAGGTTGGCAGGGGCCTTGTAACCTAGGAAACCTGCACAGTGCCCTGCAAACAACTACCTCAGTTTGATTCAGGTGGCTCAGTGTCTACAGTGCCTCCCTGGAAGCAAATCGTCAAGAGAGCACGGTCCTCAGCTACACATACTTCTAATTTGGAGAGGGTAGTTCTCTCTTGTCTTTATGGTCAGGTAGTCTCACATCTTTTGAGGAAGGATGCTATGGAGGCTGAGAGTGACACAGTGCTGTCATGCAATGATAAGCAGGCGCTTTCTCACGTGTAAGGCACAGTGCATTAAGCATCAGAGTGTGGCCTCTCTGCTCTACAGTTTCTTGCTCAAGGAACTGACTGTACAAAGGTTAGATAATAGAACAGGTGTGCATTTGAAGAATCATACTCTTTAAGGTCTCTAAGCAAGGCAAATATGTCTTGCTGATTGATTTGATTTGAAAAGCAGGGACCATTTTCTTCTGTACTTTTTTGCTTGGGTAGAAAAAAAAAATGGAACAGATAGATTTATGCTGATGTCTAAAGGCAAAAGCCCAGTGTCTAGATAGAATGTGGCAGAATTTGTGGCCTGGGATTGTAAATCCATCATTTATTGCCTAAATCAGGAATTGTGACTTTGGTTGGTCAAGGGTCTTAGTTGTCCTTGGACAAAACAAAATGAAGATAAAACAACATTTTCATCTCGAAACCCGTGTAACTTCATGTTTATTAAGTCTTCCATGAAGAAATCAATATTCATTTTTTAATCAGAGTACTAATTGTGGACCCCTCAGTTACTTCTGGGAGAACACACTTCTAATTTCCCTGACAAGTGTCTGCATGCTGCCATCCCTTCCTCATTTTAGCAGTGTTTTTCTTCAGCAGGCTCTGGATAGATTTTTCAGAAACATGACATTTGCTTGAGGTCCATTGGTGCTGTGAATCAGCTTTTAATGCTGCTATACATGGATTCTAAGAGAAGCCTAGACTGCCTCTGAATATATTTTCCATTTTTAGGGGTATTTATAAGCATGATGGCCCAGACCTTGTCCAAATACTGCCAGTGCTGGGTCAGTATATTTGGGTATCTGTTTTCTTAGGCTTGGCTTCCTGTCTCTTGCTAATTTTGCATCCCTGATAAGGTTGGATTGTCACATAAGCCATACTCAGTTTGCATGGATTGAGCCACACTCACAGCCAGTGATGTTTGTAATTTGTCCTGTAGAGATGTATTTTTGCTATTTTTTAAAATCTGTTCTGGCTTTTAATACAATGGATGGACTGAGATCTTGGGTCCCTTACACAATATTTTCTAATTCTCAATGACTTGTCTTTCATTTTTGTTCATGACATCCCTATGAGCTGTAATTGCTGTTATTGACATGCATGGTGGACATTTGTACACATCCATGCACAAACAGATTAATTTATTTTAGAAAAGTAAAACCCAGGAGATATGGAGACTTTACTAGGTTGAGTCTAATAATCAGAATAGAATTTAAAGTCATGATTTAAACTTCAATGCTTTTTATGAGCCCCTTGTACTGAAATAATATAAAATAGCATTTTGACCCCTTCCATTTCTTAAGCTGCACCAGCAATGTCATATGGATGCTTTCAGAGCTATGATGACATCCATAAAAATGATTCTTACTTGGTCTGCTCATAGTGCTGACTGGCTCACAGGAACATTTTTCTTGAAGCACATGGCCTTGGATGGGTGAAACCTTTTTCTGCTTATACTTACAGCTTTACCATGGGTGGTTTTTGTAACACTGGGAGACGTAGAAAATAGGGGACTATTATTTTTCTGGTTTGAGCAAAAATGGCGGTAGCTTTCAGTGCCTTGATATTTTGAAATCAAGTTATTTTGGTATTACATATAGAGAGAATTTCTCACCCAGGGGCTGTTTATGGGAAAGAAAGCTCATGTTTTTGTTTTTCCTTTCTTGTGGATACCCGGGAGAATCACAGGCAGCACACAGGGAATCCACAGTTGCTTTTAATGAGAGATGTACGTGAGGCAGCTTCGCAATTCTCTGCACCACTCTTTAGTGGAGTTGGGGAGGGTGATGTATTTCTGTTTGCACTGACAGTGGATCCATAGCCTCTCTCTGGAAGGAGAAAATGGGTTCTGGTCCTGAGTTTTATTTAGAAGCTTGTCTATTTTGCTTAGCAAACTCAGTATTTGTGATATATAAGAAAATAGCTTATAGCTCTCTAACATTTGTTTTTACTTTGAATGAAGATAAAGAATAAGTGTCCAGAAAAACACATCTAAATTTGATGTTTAGAAGTCCACATTCCTTGTCCTTTAACACTCAGACATGTGGACCCTCACCCTGGATTTTTAGGGCAACCTGGGACATTTTCAGGAAGTAAGGGAGGGTTTTCTTTTGAACTGGTGTAGCCATTTCACTAAGACATAAACACAAAGAACAAAAGTGGTGTCCAGATTAGTGTGTGTTCATCGAGGATTTACAACTGGGCTCTTGCAGAGCGGACAGTGCTATGAAGAGGGCACACATAGGATTAGTAATTGCTCACATGCATGAGGTCATGGGAGCAGGGGGAAGGGCTATGTTTGCATCTGAAATGCAGGTGGTAAACATTGCAGGTTGGAGGCATGTCCTATAAATTTTTCATTGTTGTTTTGCACTGAAAACTATTCCAGAAGTTATTGTATGGGATGTGTCATCCCAGTTCATTTAACAGGTGCTTTACAGTTCAATTAACAGGATGTCAATTGGACACATCTAAATTAAACAGGGTAGTTTTTAGGAGTGGAAAGATGGCTCAGTGGTTTAAAACCACTTGCTGCCCTTTCAGAAGACCTGGGTTCAATTCTCAGCACCTACATGGTGGCTCAAACCTTCTGTAACTCCTGTCCCTGCATTACAGATGCTCTCCCAGCCTCCATGGGCACCAGACACACACGTGGCAATGCATACATACGTGTAGATAAAATACTCACAAAATATGATAAAAATAAAGAAAAGAAAATACACCTCATAAAACATAATCTATATGGTTGCTGCTATAAAATACTAGTATTAGGAAATTGTCCTAATCTGTAGAACTAGAAAAATGCAGGCACACTTAGCTGGAAAGTTACAGTGCTCACCAAAGGAAACTAACATGAGCAAGTAAAGTAGATCAGTGGAGTCTGCTAGCAGTGTTTCATCTATATCAGAATTAATGTGCTGCAGCAGGATTAAGATTTCAAAAGGATGCATAAAATGTCTATGCGGAACTAGATAAGTCTGGATGGGCTAAATTCCTTTTTTATTTTTGTATAGATCAAGGGGAAGCTGTTTACAAAGATGATATTTGTTAAATATTCAAATGAAAAGTAGACTTATGTGGGTGTTAAAAAGAACGAGCATTAGCTGGATTAGTGTAGCTTGTCTGTGCTGTTTGGGGGTAGATTACAAGAGCCTGTTTATGCTTAATGTAGTTCTTCTGTCTGTGAGTATTGTTACAAAATACAATGGAAGAGCAAAGGGGATGGCAGGTGTCCTACAAAGCTGACTGCACAGTAGAAAGCACTGTTTAGCAGGGAGCTCAGCCTGGGGAGACTGAGGTGTGAGCTCGGGGCAACACTGAGATGATCTACTAAAACTTCCTCTAAAACTTTACAGCGTGTAGGACAGAGATGGAGTGTCCAAGCATGGGTTCTGACCTCAGGGGGCATGTAGCATAACAAGGATACTGTAGAAATCAGAAGTGTGTGCGTGTGTGTGTGTGTGTGTGTGTGTGTGTGTGTGTGTGTGTGTGTGAGTGTAGCGTGGGGGTGCTCTTGTGGCTTAGAACAAGGATCAAGGAGGAGCATGAGCACAGCTCTTGAGAAGTTTACACAGCGTGCATCTCCAAGGCTGGCCAGGAGCTGGATTCTGTGGAATGCTACACAGGGTTTGAGGAGCTTAGAAAGAGAGAGAGAGAGAGAGAGAGAGAGAGAGAGAGAGAGAGAGAGAGAGAGAGAGAGAGAGAGAGAGACAGACAGACAGACAGAGAGAGAGAAAGACAGACAGACAGACAGAGACAGAGAGAGAGGAAAGAGAAGGAGAGAGAGAAAAGAGAGAGAGAAGAGAGAGAAGAGAAAGAGAGAAGAGAGAGAAGAGAGAGAAACAGAGAGAGAAAAGAGAGAGGGGAGAGAGAGGAGAGTGAGAGAAGAGAGAGAGAAGAGAGAAGAGAGAGAGGAGAGAGAGACAGAGGGGAGAGAGAGAGAGAGGGGGGGGGAGGGAGGGAGGGAGGGAGGGAGAGAGTCTTCTGATCACTTTTGCTTTGGCAAAATTACCCTGGTGTGGCTGAGCAAGACTGATGGACAACAGAAGGGCTGTGGGAGGGAAAGACCGGTGCAGACAGAGTTAGCGAGCAGGAGGGCGTAAGAGCCTGAGCAAGCATAATAGGGACAGATAGGCAGACATAGCTGCCAGGCACAAATAGGATTGATGGCACCTCACAGCTTTCAAATACAAAGCATTAGCGGGGGAGGATCTGAGCTTTTAGACCCAGGAAGACGGTGGTGCCATTGTCAGGAGGATGGGGAAGATTGGAGAAAAAGTTAGATATTAAATGTGAAACAAAGACCTGCCTGAGTTATTGCTAGGGCCCAGCATGAGACTAAAGACCTACTGTTATGCTTTTTTTTTTTTACTTTTATTGAATGTCTATGATTTACACATCATGCAGCAAAATCCCTCTCCTCCCCCCTCCCAGTAAAATAAACAGACAAAAAAGCTTGTCATAGAAGCTGTAGTGTATCATGCAGCATAGCCTTTTGTCCACATATGTTTACTTTCAAATGTTCATTGCTATGAGTCATGGGTCTGGCTTGAGGCCCACACTATTGTTACTGAATCCTCACTGGGACTGCTGTTGGATATCCGGTTGTTGCCGTTGTCAAGGAGATTCTTAATCTTTGAATCTGCAGGTCCGGCCCCTTCATGTGTTCCAGCAGGTCATACATGGGGTAGATGTTGGGGTGAGGGCCACTCAGAGCCCTGGCTCAGTGCCCGCTCCCTTGTCCTCAGGGCAGGGCCAGCTCACCTGCTCCTATGTCCTCAGAACAGGCCCAGCTCTCTGGCTCTCATGTGATCAGGGCCAGCTCTCCTGTCCTTGTGTCCTCAGGGCCAGCTCTCCTGCTCCCATTCAATTCACCAGATTGTTGCTGGCCATCAAGGCCTGGATGGCCTCCTACTCCTGTGGGTACTGGATCTTGTGGGCCATCAAGCAGGTGACAAGTGGAGGCCCCTCAAAGTCTTCATTGAGTAGCTCACAGAAACCACTGATGTTGGCTCAGCTCAGCTTCTTGTCCCGGGGAACTTGTGGCTCTCTTGACTCGTGCCTCCTGAGTCTCTGGTTCCATTGTGTGCTCCATCTGCCATGGGCTCTGCCTCGGTGCTGCCCCTAGTATCCACCTCTGCATGATCCAGGTCTCAGCACTGAGCGTGGCCCCAGCCCATGAAAGGAGGTCCGTGAGGCCCGTGGTGTGGGTTGTGCAGTTCTCTCTCGGGCTTGACTCGAACAGCACCCCCTCCTCAAATGCCATCTCCTTAACCCACACTGCACTGGGCTGCAACCCAAAAAGCAGCAGTGGCAGCCCAGGGTCTCTGGGAGCTCACCTGAGTGTGGTCCCACGGTCCTGCAATGGGAAGGCGTGGGCGATCCACATGACAGGATTTCTTTCTTTCTGGGAAACACCAGCACCGTGTTTTGGAGCTCTCAGTATGGTCCTTTGGTGGCTGGGCAGTCACTGCTGTTCTGCGGATCAGACACAGTTTCCTCCCAATCAGGCCGCTCTCGGGGGTGAACATTTCTGTGTAGCTCTGGAACACAATCTTCCTCCTCAGAACGCATTGAGGACCTCATCTTTTGAACCCCGCGGATCCGCGCCTGCTGCCTCCTGTTATCTTTTTGTTTCTGCACTGTGATTTGCCCATCTGGAGTTAGATTTTTAAAAAATTTTTCTTTAAAAATTGTATTTTTTTTCTAATTTCAGCGTATGTATTTGTAATGTTCTAAGAACTAATTCAAGTGAAGTTGAGGTATTGCTTTCCTCCATGGAACTGATATTTGGGGGCTCATGGTACATCCCTCATATTCTTCGTGAGTCAGATTCTGTTTTGGGGTCAATATAGGCATTCTGCCTGGGTCTGAAGCCTGCTCTGGGGTGTGTGGACGCCTTATGTGGCTGTGGGACTTGCTCTAGGTCAGATCCAGTCTCTATCTTGAGTCCACAGCTTTCCCTGACATATGTTGTGAAACTGTGCACCTCCATGCCTTACCTTGCTTTAGTGCAGGCCTCCTGCCCAGGTGTGAAACCTATGGGAACAATTGTGGAATTATATGTGTGTCTTTGGGTCTTTCCCTGGGTCAGGTCTGGTCTCCACTCTGGTTCCAGAGCCCAAATACCCAGCAAAAGAAACATACCAGCAGATTGGATTAGAAAATAGGATCCCTTTTTTTTCCACCACCAAAGACAGACATCATCATAGGGCAAAAAGAAAAAACGTATTCTAAGAAAATGGATTCAAGAAACAAGAAATTGTAGCCATTCCAATATCTGACAAAAGAGATTTCTAACCAAAATAGAAAAGAAAAGAAAGGAAGGTCACTTCATACTCATCAAGGAACAACAGCACCGATATGACATCCCAATTTTAAACATATATGCACCAATTGTAAGTGTATCCAATTTAATGGAAAAGATACTATTAGATCTGAAACTGTGAATTAACTCCAACCGAGTGATATTGGGTGACTTCAACCCCTCACTTTCACCATAGACAGCTCATACAGACAGAAAAGAACAGAAAAACCTTGGATTTAGATGAGACATTATATAATGAATTACATTTTTAGAACATTCCCTTCAAACACCACCAAAGGCACATTCTTCTCATGGGACTTCTTCCAAAATTGATCACACATTAGGCTATAAAGCAACTTTCAATAGCTATAAGGAGTTTGAAATGGCATCCCACTGTCTGTCAGAGCAGGAAGGGATGAAACCAGGTCTCAGGAGCATCAGGAACCACAGAAAGCACACGTTCTCATGGAGATGAAGCCGTGCACTGTTGAATGGGTCATTAAAGAAATCAAGAAAGAAATTGAAAAGATCCTAGGAGTGAACAAAAACAAGCACAGAATATATCAAATATCTATTGAACAATGAAGGTAGACCTCAGAGGAAAGTTTATAATGCTAAGGGCTACATAAAAACAAAGAAACAAAGAAACAAAAAACCTCCGACTCCTCAAATAAATAAACTAACAATGCATTTTAAGACCCAAGAAACTAGAAGAACCTGACCCAGAAAGAGTATATGGTAAGAAGTAATCAAAATCAGGACAGAAATTAGTAAAATGAAATGAAAAAACTACAAAGAATTAGTTCCTTGAGAAGACAAAATTGACAAACCCTTAGCTGAATTAACCAAAAGAAGGAAAGAAAAGACTCAATAGTAACATTGGATATGAAGCGGGAGACATTACAACAGATACTAATGAAATTCAGAAAATCATAAGGACCTTCCTTAAAAACATATATTCCATTAAATTAGAATACATAAAGGAAATGGCAAGCTTCTAGATGCATATGACATACCAAAATTAAATCAAGATGAAATAAATGATTTATAAACATATATAGCCAGCAATGAGAATGAAACAACAATAAAAAGTCTCCCAACTAAAACCACCCAGGACTGGATGGATTCACAAAAGAATTTTACCAGAGGGCCAGAGAGATGGCTCATCTGTTAAAGACTCGGCTCACAACCAAAAATATAAGAATTCTACCAGAACTTCAAAGAAGAGCTAACACTAATACTCCATAAACTAGAAAAGGAGGAAAGCTTCCAAATGCTTTTTATTTATTTTTATTTTTTAATTTTTATTTATTTATTTTCTCTGTGTAGCCTTGACTATCCTAGACTCACTTTGTAGATCAGGCTGGCCTTGAACTCACAGCAACCCACCTGCCTCTGCCTCCCAAATTCTGGGATTAAAAGGCATGCATCACCACACCTGGCTTCCAAATGTTATCAAGTGTTAACATTGATACCAAAAAATAAAATAAAATAAAATAAAATAAAGGGCGGGTAACACAGAAAAGGAAAATTGTGGACCAATCTTTCTGATGAACATAGATGTAAAAATTCTCAACTAAATATTTGCAAACCTAACTCAATATCCAATAAAAACATTTGTTGTGATCAAAGTGGCTTTATTCCATCAATGCTCAATACATATAAATTAATAAACACAATTTGTAATGTAGCTAGACTAAATATCAGAAATCACATGATAATCTCAATAGGTGAAGAAAACCCTTTGACAAAAAGCCCACCGTCCCTTCAGGAAAAGTCATAGAGAAGTTATGGCTATCTGGAGCACACTTCTATATAATAAAGGCCATGTGTGACAAACCTTAGGCTCCAAATGCTCCTCCATTTTCAAGGGACAGTCTTTTAAGCAGGTCTATTTCTCATACCCCAGGGCTACGATGACTAAAGTCTGGCCAGTTTATGTGATGCCCAATACAAAGTCCTTGGTTTCTTCTTAATGACTCTAAGCTTTGAAATAACTATTCTATGTTTGGTCCCAGTTTAAAGCTTGACCCTTCTAACTGGACAGCACGTTTTCAATACCTCTCCGATTGGGGCAGCCAGCAATAGCCATGACACAGCACAAATGCCACTACACAGCACAAATGCTAGGCTCCCATGAAACTTATGTAACAGTTTAATTTGTCCTCCCGTGAAGTCTCAGAACACGGAGAAGACTCAAGTCAGTTCTTTAACATAGTGTAACGTGAACTGATCCTGTTCCTCAAACAGTCCTCATCCTAGCTGAAATCTCACAAAGTGTTACTCTTTGGGAGCATCTCTGTCACTATTTCAGTTTTCTTAGCTCCAATCAGAATTGCCCACAGAATTACAAGCTTCTCTAATATACAAATCCAAATCTTTCCAAGTTCTTCTGCTAGGCCAGTCCCCTAACACCTTAGAACCATGTAGTCAAAGTTACATCAGTAACCCCACTCTTAGTACCAACTTTCTTAAAGAGATCCTTTTAAAAATATTAATTTTATTATATGTGTGTGAGTGTTTGCCTGCGTGTCTATATGCATATACCACATGCCTGCCTGATGCTCACAGAGGCAAGAAAAGCGTGCTGGATATGCTGGAACAGATATGCAGTTACAAGTAGTTGTGAGACACCATGCGGGTGCTGGGAATTGAACCCTGGCCCTCTGCAAGAGCAGCTAGTACTCACAACCACTGAGCCATCTCTCTAACCCTGGTTAGTAACCACTTTTTTTTTTTGGGTGTGTGTTAGACAAAGCACATGATATCCATGTAACTAAAAGGGAACCATGTCTCCCTGCACCTGGCTTCAAAGGCTTGTTCATCAGGGTGGAGAAATCGTGGGGGCAGGGGAGTCAAGGACCAGCTGTAACTTGCACGTTCATGGCGATCTACTTCACCCTACATCTTAAAGCTTTATTTATCTCTCAGGATAGTGGTACTAGCTGGTGAGTGAAGGGTCAACACGTGAGCCAAGGGGTGGTGGCGTTTTTTTTTATACTCAAACCGTAACAGCCTCCAGTGACAGCATAGGTTACACACTTATCCCTGGCTAGTCACCATGTCCCGAGATGTACATGCCTGCCACAGCTTGCCTGAGAACCTCCCCGGTGCTTTGGAGCTCTCAGGCAACAGTCAGAGCGACTTTACATGCAACAGCACAGGCTGCTGCAGGATGGAGAACAAAGCTGAAAGGGGCAACCCCCGCTCAGCAGCCTCTCTTGTGACCCCAAGCCTGTTCTGTCCAGGCTGTTGGTGAAAGGCTCATTATCTGTACCCAAGTGCGCATGGGGAGGGCAGAGGTCCTGTGACACGCGCCACCTGTTGGAATTAGCATGGGAACTACAAAGCCAAGAAAGAAGGCTTTGGAGGTGCCCAGCTGTGTGCCTGTTCTCTGCTCCAATCTCTTTCCACTTTTTACTGAGTGTAAAAGATATAGTTTTCAGGGTAGAGAGTCGGCCGCGCGTGCGCGCGCGTTTGTGTGTGTGTGTGTGTGTGTGTGTGTGTGTGTGTGTGTGTGTGTGTGTGTGTGTTAGCATGCATATTGTGGGCAGAGGATAACTTGTAGGACGTCAGCTCTCTCTTTGGCCAGTCTAGGTCCCAGGGCCTGAGCTCAGATCATCAGCTTGGGGTAATCACCTTTGCCAGCTGAGCTGTCAGTCATCCTAGAGAATTTTAGAGATTGCTAGCTCATTGAATCATTAGATGAACTCCTACCTCATTTTACAATGTTTCCACAGGGCTGAGACAGCCTAGAGGCTGATTCCTCATGGCCAGCAGCTGGCAGAAGCTCTCTCAGGTGCTGCTGCCTTTTGTTGCCGATGAAACACACACACACACACACACACACACACACACACACACACACAAGTTTGAGATAGAGTTGATGTTAAAACTGAGAAACAGGGTGGCCTTTTCCCCAGAACCAGTGGAGTGGCCTGACTGTGAACTTTCTAGGTACTTTCCTGGTATAGATGGTGTGCATCGACAATAGGGGGGCGTTGGAGAGTCTGCAGGTGACAGTCTCTGTCTCACTCAACAGAAGTGGAGACTCCCAGAGAAGTTGAAGGAAACCATTCTCCACTTAGGATTGTTAGCAGCTGGCAGGCTGGGAAGAGTGACCGTGCATGTGGTCCTGTACATATCCTGGCGCAAACCCTGCCTTTCCCTTCTTAGCTGCTTGTCCCGGGGCCCAGGAGCAGACCCCTGCACAGGGGACCTTTGGAAGGCCACAGCCAGAGGAGCGTATGTGAAGATGACTGCCTGCTTTCATGCTGTCCAGCTGAGGGGCACCAGAGCTCAGACGAGACTCCTTCTGCTCTGCTGACCTTCTCTTGGAGAGATTTCTGCATAGAATACTTCCCAGCCTGAGGGAGGAAACTTATGAGGGACGGGAAGAACTGCAGTTGCCAAATAAATGCAGGGCGTGCAAGCAATAGTACAACACAGGGGTGGGGGTGGGGGGTGGGGGTGGGGGTGGGGCCTGGCACTCAGAATTCCAAATCTATCATTTAGTTTTAAATGAAAGGTTCAAACTGAGTTTTAAAAGTGCCTTTACACTCATTATTTGAAAAATTAAGTTTGTCGCACTCTCACTGGGAAAATTATTTTACAAAGTTACCTCTCTATATACATCTTCTTGTATTTGGATTCTATGTAGTGGCTATTTCTGATGGAAAGCGGGTCTATTGAGGCCTGCTCCCAAGAGATCACTCAGGTAGATAGGAGGGCAGGTGGCAACCATAGGTAATTAGGAATCTCCTGGGGTACTTCTCACAGTAGGATTTTGCATTCAACCCTCCTAGCTATAGGGGACCATAGAAGAAGCTGGTAGATTCCTAATCAAGGGGTGTTTGTAGGGAGGAGGATGAGCCCAGCCTCAGAGCACGTATCTCAGAAGCATAACATCTCATGTGGTTCTCAGAGCAGGACCAGTAAGTCTGTGCCTACTTTTGAATATAATGTCAGCTTGGCATTCGAGGGCCGATGCCACTGTTGTGGGAAAGCAGCCAGGGCTCATGGACGAATAAACAGACCTAGTTCAGCACTGAGACAGGCTACCTTTATCCCATAGGGTTGCTCTTGTTTCTGGCTGGCCTCATAGAAAATCATCACTGTGTTTGTAGCCCTGGCTTTAGATGTTTTCGCATCCCAAAGCCCCATCTCATATGTATGAATGGAAACAAAAATGTGGCACATAAATACAACGTTACACTACTTAGCCTAGAAAGAAGGCCCAGAATGCTGTTATGTACTACGACTGAGATGGACATGAAGGATGCTACGCACATGAAAGGATGCTGTACACGGCCTTTCTTTCATCTCTCCTGTGGCTGGTATAGTCCCAGCTTTCTCTTG
This sequence comes from Acomys minous, assembly GCF_964271855.1. Lineage (NCBI taxonomy): Eukaryota > Metazoa > Chordata > Mammalia > Rodentia > Muridae > Acomys > Acomys minous. The sequence continues at coordinate 37,638,726 of NC_140490.1, forward strand.
CTGTGCACCTCACGTACCTCCCTCCTGTGAGGGTTTCTCCAACTGCTGCTTAGACTTGTCCCTGGGAACTCTTGTCTGTGGGATCATGCAGAGACCAAAGGGAGGCTGTCTTCACTCTGGCCCCTGCTGCGGGAAGCTTCTCTTCGTGTCTGGGTGGCATCTAGGGTTTGTTTCTTGCTGGTCCAACTGCTCCCTTGAGATCCTAATGTGGCGTCATCTTCTGCAGCTGCATTGATTTGTTGCATCATTAGGTCTGGTTTAATTGCAGTGCCTCTGCCATTAGCAGATTTGCACATGATACAGCAGGAAAAAAAAAAAGGCCTTGGGTACTTCCATCTCGCCAAAAGATGAAGTGTAACTGCCCTTAAGCATCATTTAAATTTTTACTGCTAGTAAATTCCTGGCACTGCTTTTTTGATGCGATTATTTAGGTCCATGGGGATACTGCGGGTCCTGCATATACGTAATTTAATGAGGGACATAAAATCTTCATGTTGGAAGGGATTTCTGAGAGCTATTATTTCAAGCCCCCCTTTTTAATGGGGAAAAAACTTAAGAGTCTTGACTGGGAAGGTGGCTAACTGTGGAGATAAAACTAGGGGTAGGTCCCAGTTGGAGTTGCGAGCTCTTTTTTGTCCCCTGAGATACCTGCTTGGAGTTTTCTAAACTCAATTTATTGCCATTGACCCAAATGCCACTTCTGTCCACCCATAATATGTCATTGGCTTGAAGAGGCCCTGCACCTGCCTGTCAGCTGCAGGTGGCCACTCACGATGTCTGAAGTCCCGTGTGGCTGCCCTCTCTGAGGACAGCCTTCCCGTGCTGGCACAGTCCAACTGCTGCACTCCATGTTTCCAAGGAGCTGGCTGGTTTAAACCACCTTGACAATGGAAAAGGTATTTATAGCAGGAACGAAATAACCTTGAATTGGGAGGAAACGCTGTTTGTGTTTGCATCTGCCTTTGACACCTGTGTTAGTTCTGCCCTTGTGAGATATTCTCAGGGGACTTTGGGGTGTCCCAAAGCCCTACTGTGTTCTCTAGCTCAGTTTCAGCACACACTAGACACATTTTCAATGTACTGGATTTCAGTAGAACATTCCTAGGGCTGAATAAATAAAGGAAAACCCCCAAATCTCCCTAACAGGATTCTGTAACTGGAGTCAGCTCACAAAAATCCACATGTGAAAGTTCTCCTCAGTTCTGAAGAGTGAAAGAGGAAGTGGAGCACCCTAGGGAGAGGGAGGAAAGGCAATATGCTGGGGTCACTCCAGTGTCCACACCAGTGGCCCCTCTGCTCTGTCTCGACTGTCTACAGTCGCCTGAGCCAGGGACAGGTTCCTGACCCAACTGAGCCAAGCAGTCTATGCTTTTCTTCTTTCTGTGGCACAGGTAGCTGCGGCAGAGAAGAAGGCTCTAGAATCCCGGAAGCTGGCCCTCTTGGGGTGACTTCAGCTATTGGGGAAGTGTCATATCCCTGAGACTTGGCAGTTGTAGACTGAGGTCTGAACAGAGCCAAGGTCTTCAGGCTTGCCTGCTGAGCAGAGCGTGTTATGCGAGTGGACTCCGGGGCTGTTTGAGATGGAACTTGGGAATCAATGCCAGTGGTTTAATTGCACCGTGAATTGTGGCCAGAAGAACAACCTAACAGCAAATGTATTTTCCGTCGGGCACAAGACACAGAAGATTAGCTACAGTTAGTTCTGGCTTTGTTTTCTTTGGCAAAAGCCTCTTTATCTTTTCTTCCTCGTTTCTCATTATGGGTCAGCTCTGACTAATGAGTTCTGTCAGGGTCCTCAGTGTGTATGAGCTTGGGCACATACTGCATCTACATTTATTGAGCACCTGTTGTATGCATGATAATACACCTGAACACTGTGCATGCATTGTCTCGGTGCAGACTTGTGAGTCAGGATGCTTTTTAATTATGACTTCCCTACTAATTGGGAAAGCCAAGTGTCCAAAGATCCCATGCCAACACACAGGAAGTGTAGTTTTTAAACCCTACCCTCTCCAATCCTTCCAGCTGTTTCCTGCATCTTTCAGGACATCTTAGTCTCTTTGGCCTAACTCTGGGATTCTGTTTTTTGTCCCTAATTCTGTTTGTTTTTTAATAGACAGGCCTAGTGGATGGTCCCAAAAGAGGCAAAAGAACTCATGCATAGGCTACAGCAGGAACAGCTAAGTTCTGGGTGTTGACTGGAGCCCCAGATGCCACCAGTGAGGATCTGCAGAGAAGGGGTGGAAGACAGCTCAATGAGGGGGAGCCTGTTTGGCAGGCGTGAGGCCTTGGGGTCCATTGTTAACATGTTACCCAGTGAGGGAGTGCTCCAGCTCAGCATTGTGTCCTCTGCCACCCAGTGAGGGAGTGCTCCAGCTCAGCACTGTGTCCTCTGCCACCCAGTGAGGGAGTGCTCCAGCTTAGCACTGTGTCCTCTGCCACCCCAGTGAGGGAGTGCTCCAGCTTAGCACTGTGTCCTCTGCCACCCCAGTGAGGGAGTGCTCCAGCTCAGCATTGTGTGCTCTGCCACTCAGTGAGGGAGTATTCCAGCTCAGCACTGTGTGCTCTGCCACCCCAGTGAGGGAGTGCTCCAGCTCAGAGCTGTGTGCTCTGCCACCCCAGTGAGGGTGTGCTCCAGCTCAGCACTGTGTGCTCTGCCACCCCAGTGAGGGAGTGCTCCAGATCAGAGCTGTGTGCTCTGCCACCCCAGTGCGGGAGTACTCCAGCTCAGCACTGTGTGCTCTGCCACCCAGTGAGGGAGTGCTCCAGCTCAGCACAGTGGATTCTGTTTTTTGAGATTAAACTGAGGCTGTTGTGGAGACATAGAAAAATGGTGATGCTGTCAAACACCTCTTGGCCTTTTGGGCAGCCCTGTAGCGCTTTCTGGCTCTGTCCCTGCCCAGTAGTGGAAAGCTAACTGCTCAGCTTCCCAGGCTGGGTCACAGCACACAGGTAGAGAGATCCCTTTGCTTGGGGATTCCCTTTGTCCTTATAGTAATTCAGTGCTCATTTGGTAATGAATCACCTAAGTGGATCCATGGCATCCAAATAGCAGGAGACACAGCTGCCAACTCCCCCAACCCCCAGATTCCAAGGTCAGAGCTCTAAACTGATTAGAGCTGGGCCATCAGCCATGATCAGACTCCTTTCCTGTAACTGGGTGGTCTGCGAACACTCATCTGCTCACTCACCTGTGGTGAGCAGTGGATTGTGCCTGGCTGGAGGCAAAAGCTGCTGATTTGCTTTATCTTACTAAGTGTAGGACTTTTTCTTTTATTGAAAACATTTTTTTTCCATATAAAACAATCTGCTTATCGCTCCCACTCTTCCCACTTCTCCAAGTTCCCTCCCACCTGGATCCCTTTCTGTCTCTCCTTTGAAAACAAACAGATGTCTAAGGAATAATAGTAAAATAAAATACAATAAGATAAAAACAAAATAAACAAATTGGAATAGAACAAAACAACCAAACAAGAAAAAAAGCCAAAGAAAAACCATGCATATAGACACAGAGACACCCATGTTTGAAAACACAGGATTTCCATAAAACCCTAAAACTGGAAGCCATAACCTGTAAGGTTAAAAAAAATGTCCTGAAGTTTAAAAAATTTCAACATTAATGGACAAAGAACCTCTAAAGATACTGTTGAGTTTATTTTGTGTCTACTGCTGGGCATGGGGCCTGCCCTTAAGAGTGGGACTCCCTTGGAGAAAACTATGTTTTTATTTGCAACTGGCCACCAGTTGGACATAGCTCTGGCTTAGGGATGAGGACGCATGCCTAGAGCCCCGTCTGGTGCAGACCTGTGCATGCCGCCACAGTCTCTGTGCGCTTGTATGCCAGTCTTGTGTCTAAAAGGCCTCAATCCCTTGGTGTCCCCTATCTCCTCTGGTTCTAACGCTTTTCCTGCTTCCTCTTCCATGGGGTTCCCTGAGCCCTGAAGGGAGGGTCGAGTGTTCGAAAGACTCACTCTCTGCCTACTGTCTGGCTGTGGGTCTCTCTCTGTATTTGTTCCCATCTGCTGCAGGAGGAAGCTTCTCTGACGATGGCCGAGCAAAGAATTGATGTATGAGTATAGCAGAAGGTCGTTAAGGGTGATTTTATTGCTGTTAAAAGAAAAAGGAACAGGAGGATTTGGCTGTACCCTGGGTCCCTGTGTTATCTAGTCTCAGGCTCTTGGTCTCCCAAGCAGTGTTGGGTATGGGTTCTATCTTATGGAATGGACCTTAACACAAACAGGATACCGGTTGGGTTACTTCTACAAGCTTTGTGATGCTATTGGGCCAGTGTATCTTGCAGGCTGGTCACCACTGTAGCTTTAATGGGTTTGTAGCTGGGTTGGTGTTTACTATTCCCCATTTGTAGCACTCAGGGGACCATGAGCACTTGCCCATAGGGGCAAAGGCTCCAGGTAGACACCACCTTAGCTTCTTAGTGTTCCGTGAGTTGTGCAGGCGTTTCCTTCAGCAATAGGGCCTTACCATGCAGTTTGCAGAGGGCCAGCAAGAATATGAATATATATATATATATATATATATATATATATATATATATATATATATATATATATATGGAAGCTTCTACTGTATTAGGCCCTCAGTTTTAGCAGTCTCTCCCCATCATCCCACTCTTCTTCGCCCTCTCTTTTGGATCCTCCCATTCCACTCCCCTCTCCATCCATAACTACTTATTCCAGTTCCCCTTCCTAGGGAGACCCTTCCTTCCCACAGCCAGTCCCTTCCTCTCTCTCCCTAACCTCTATGGGTCTATGGATTGTAGCTAACGTACCCACATATAAGCAAATACACACCATATTTGTCTTTCTTTGTCAGAGTACCTCACTCAGGATGATTTTCCCCCCTAGTTCCATTCACTTACCTGTGAATTTCATGATTTATTATTATTTTTTAAATGGATGAGTTGTATTCCATTGTGTAAATGTGTCATATTTTCTTCAGCCATTTTTCTGTTGATGAACATCTTGGCTTGTGATTTGATAAAAGTCAGAAACTCAGCCTTTGGGAGCTAGAAGGATCTTCTAATCATTTCTGTTACCTTGCAAGTGGAGAAAACAAAGAGTAAAGAAGGGAAGTGCCCTTAGTTAGGATCCAAGGAGAATAAGGGCAGAGCTGCACAACCCTCTCCAGACCTGTATGAGCACTTTGTGACAGCAGCCTGGGAGCATAGGAGAAGAGCAGTCTGAGAGCACAGGAGAAGAGCAGCCTGGGAACACAGGAGAAGAGCAGCCTGGGAGCACAGGGGGAGAGCAGCCTGGAGTGGCTTCATCAGTGATCATGGGATGGGTTCTTTTTTAGACACACTGAAGTTTCCGTGGTGGTGCGCCTGTTCAGTCTAGCCTTACATTGATCGTGGTGATGAGTGTCAGGCGCTTTCATATATGTGAGCAAGGATCAGTTGTCACGTGAGAAAACTTTATTGCTCTCTGGGTTATTAAAAGCCCATTAGTGCCCTTCTGATAGTCACGAAACAAATGAAGCCTCCGGAGGCTGCATGACATCAGTAAGAAAGAACCCGAGGATTCTCTTGCTCACTCAGTAGGAGGTGGGTCAGTGGTCATCATTTTCCTAAGACATTTGTCTTCCTCTTCCCATATGAGACAGGTTTAAAATACAGCTGTAAAAATAGAATCTTGAATCAAACTCAGGTATAATGTAGCGTGCAGGGAGCCAGGTAGTGACACCCTTTTCATTCATATCAACAATGCCTCATAGTGAGGTTGAGACTGAGAATTTACTTCTGACTTCTGGAAGATGACTGCACACAGCAAAGGGTCAGCTGTGTCTGCTGGAAGATTCTCAGGTAAGCCCAGATGTCATCCAAGAAGATTACCTCACTTCTTGGCATGCAGCCATCAAGGTCAGCACCCAACAGAGATCTCTGCACACCCAAAGTGGTAGCACCGTTCACCATGGCCAAGTTAGAGGGTGAGTCTACATGGCCGTGAGCACATGGACAGAAAGGGAAAATATGCTATACACACATGAAGAAGAACAAAAATCCTCTCACTGGCAGGAAAATGGGCAGAGCAGGATCAACATGGAATATGGAGAAGGCAGCCTTGGGCAGACACTACTGCATATTGTCTCTTACATATGTGAGTGAGTGGAAGAGAAAGAAGAGGAACACTATGACAGGGTAATCTGGGTGGGTGGGACCAAAACTATATGTACACCTGGGAGTGTCCTGGCTAAGCCTGTTCTGTGTAGTTGATGTACATTAAGTTCAAAGAATGTGAACAGAAGGTGCCAAGGCTTACAACGGAATCAAAGAATTCCTTTGCGAGGGCTAGTCATGTGACTATTCCTGTCACGTGACCATCCCTGTCAAGGTGACCATTCCTGTCATGGTGACCTTTCCTGTGGGTCTTAATTTTACTCTTTAGTGGGGACCATTGCCTTCCATCTGTGCATGGTCTTCCTCAGGAGAGCCTTCGTGGGTGTGAAGAACCCTTCCTCCCTTTCTCTTTTTCTCATCTTTTACTCTGTGACTTTGCCACCTTCTGGACTTTTTATGAGGCTTTCCTCAAAACAGCATTAAAAATTCTGTTTCTGTAAACAAATGCGAACATATAAATTCCACTTTCTAATTCACTTTGGGAGGGGGTGTTTATTCCACATTCCTTGTATTATATCTTACTATTCTTATTCCATGGTTTTGGTATCATTTGTTTTTCCTTCTAGCTTTCTTACTTTGCTTCATCCACCGAGTCAGACTATTTTCCTGTGGAGAGCTTTGCTTCAGTGTCTGGTAATATTAAGCCTGGGTCCATAGTTAAGGGGACCTCAAAGTCATACGAAGACTTCAGTATGCAGGTGAGGTTGTGGGCCCTAGCCTCACTGAAGTGTGACCTGGCTGGTTTCCGCATGTGTGCTCTCTTAGACCCGCTCACTTCCAGAGAACACCCTTAGTGTCTGGAGTGAGGGTGGCACGGCCAGTGGTGCTGGGAGCCAGCGGGTGTGAGAGACCAGTGGCTCGAGCTCCTCCATTGGCTTGCTCAGTCCGCCTTAGATCTGGGCTCCCTCGGTTGGGATGCCCTCTGCCCCAGGCCTATTCATAAACTTGTGTCTTGCAAGTATAGAGAAGGAGCAGGCAGCCTTGCCACATGACAAGTAGGGCCATGTGACACAGCAGGGCAAGTTAAAGCCCCCAATGCATCTTGTTCAGAAGTTCAGTGAGCCCCTCTTATCTTAGATCCAGCACCCTGCATCTCAGGGAGGGCTGGAGAGCGTACATTCTCTCACGATTTGCAGTGCATTGCCTCTTAACTGCCTGTTGGTGGTTGGCAGTTCAGTTTGCTTAGGTGACCTGCAGCTTTACTGAGTGAGAAAGCCTAGGGCAGGAGAAGGGATGTACCCTGCCCATCACATAACTAGAATCCAGGTTTTTTGAGTCTTGTTTCAGCACTGAAACTACCAGAGTGCTTTGTCCCACCCCTTCCCCACCTCAGTCTCTCTCCTTATCCCTTCCTCCTCTGTCTTCCCTCCCCTTGCACCCTTCCTCTGTTTCATGTACTGCCCCTTCCAAACTCTATGAATTGGCTCGATTCTCTTGATTTTACAAATAAGAGAATGGAAACTCCATTGGAAAGATTTGCCCCTGCCATAGAGCAGCCTGGTAGTAGAGCCACTGGCTGACCCTCCATGCATCCTGTTAAGCCTCCTGAAGTGTGTGCTCAGCCCCACTTGCGTGCCTACTGTGGGTTACACTGGCTGGCTGTTTGCAGGTGCTTTTACTCAGGAGATCTGAGTAGAGACTATTTTTCCTGTCACTGAATGTGCCCTCTAAGTGCTCTGGGCAGTGTGGTCTTCTGCCCTGCAGCCTCCTTGGCTGGGTGAGTCTCCATTTTCCTTTATGATCTACTGGTTAGAATTCAGACAGCAGTCAGACCTGGCTTTGTGGCTTTCATCTTTGTCTGTGAACACATGTAAATATCTTAAAATATGATTTTGGAATTAAGTTTTCTCATGAAGTCAAAGGGTGCAAAGCTGGCTCACACATCCAAAGAGGGGATGTGCACACAAATGAATGCGTTTGCTGATTTGACTCCATCTCTTTCTTCTTTGAATTACTTCAGAGTAGCAGCCAGGGGCCTGTTGACAGTTGTCCTTAGGTCTTTCATTAGCGTGGATTCACTGTATGAAGTGATGGACTTTGTTCTGACGTTTTCATATGTGCTTACCATGCAGTTTGCCCACCGCTACCTTCCCCGCCTTCCTCATGCCAGTCCCCTGCTTCTGGCTAACAGTCCCCCTTCATCTGCCCACCTGTCCTCTGTAGTCTTCTGTCTGTGATAGCAAAGATACTGTCCCTTATTCTGTTGTCAAATCTACCAGCGAGTCCTGTCACCCTATCTTTAATAATCCTTCTTACTGTGAAACATGCCTTGAATGCATCTGTGACTGTTCCTTTTCATCTTTGCTGGGAGTGTGCCATTGTCACTGTCCTGCCTGGACCAGCATAGGAGTGTCTAACTGCAGCTCTCCCTCCTCCTTCCCTTTTTATCTTCCCCTCTTCCTTCTTTTGTCCCCACCCCTTTTCTCTTGATAAAAACTTGCAGTGTATTTGCCCTTAAAATGAAGGATGCTGCAACGTGTGACAGTGAGGCTGAACCTTAAGTATATTTCAGTCTCTCTCATACACAAATAATAACTGCGGGGTGACCTCACTTAGACAATGTACTTAGAATAGTAACAAAAATCACAGAGACAGCAGAGCGGTGGGTGTCGGGCTATGGAAGAGGTAAGTGGGGTTTGTTTAATAGATACAGAGTGTCATGTACCCAGGATGAAAACATTTTGGAGATGGTTTAAATGATGTGAACAGACCTATCACCAGTAAACTATGTATGTATATAAATATATAATACATAAGTATAAGTATCACACACACACACACACACACACACACACACACACACATACACACACCATAGTTTCAACTTAAAGTGAATACAGTTTCCTCAGTGCATGATAAAAATATTCTCAAATAGATTGTGTTGGTTGTTGTCCAATTTCGTCCCAGGAGTCAGTCAACTGTCCACTTTAAAGGTGTGAATTGTGTTGTGCGTGGATGGTGTGGCAATAAAAAAAAAAGAAAAAGAAAACCCTAACTTCAAATTCTCCCTTCAGCACCCCATTTCTTCTGAGCATTTGGCAGGGACTCAGAGGTGATTTTTTCTTACAGGGAGATACCTGGCTCAACCCCAAAGCCAGCGTCAGCCTGTTCAAAACGGAAGTTCCCTAGAAAGACTCAAGCCTGCGCGTGCCCCACCACGCATCCATCTGGAGCAGAGGGATCGGGACGGGTGGGGGTGTTCTCTATGTAAGAGCTGGCGGAGGGTGTGATGTGACTATTTGCATGTCATTTTTTTTGTGTGTGTGTGTGTTTTAATATCATGTCACCGCTGGGCATGAGAAAACAGCCATGAACACTGCATGGCTAGCAACCCCTGTGCTGCACGGATGCAGGGCTCTGAGGTCTAGACATCATCCGTTTGATTACTCATTCAGGAAAATGGGAAACCCTTTCTCTTGGGCCCTGGAGAGTGAAGCTGTCTTTGATGCTGTAGCATTGAAATGTGGATATGCCATCTTAGACCTTCTGTGCATGGGTTAGTTTGCTTAGGAGTAAAAAAAAAAAAACAAACCAAAAACACACATATATATATATGAAACAGACAGAAATAGTATAGCAGGAAATGTGGCCGAATCCATATGAGGCAAATCACAAAAATTTACTGACTGACAGAAAAGAAGAGGCGAATAAATGGAGATGTGTGGTGCTGGCTTCTCAGAGGGTGATGATGTCAGTTCTCACTAAAGTAATGTGTCATTTTGCCCCATCCTAATCAATATCCCATCCAGAGTTTCTCTCTCCCTCCTCTTTTTGGAATGTGTCAAGTTGTTCTCAAATACTTGAATAGTAAACTGGCTGAAATTGCCAAGAAAAATTTGAAAATTATGTATAATGAGAAGAGATTTGCATTTCCAGATATAAATGCCCTCAGACGATGCTAATTGGGACCATGTGGCTTTCATTTTAGGAGTATGCCTGCGCATGGCACAGATCAGTCCATAACAGCCCAGCATAAGCTGGGTGAAAGGGGAAATTACTAAATGTATCCTAAATTGCCTATTTGGAAAAATATGGTTTAAGCCTTTTCTAATAAAATATACCAGAAAAATTTTAGTTAGATAAGTTTAAATCCAAAAGTCAATTTTGTTGCATGTAAAATCTGCAGTCATATAAATTTGAGCCATCTCTCCAGTCCCTGGAAGCTTAATAATACTGTTAAAAAGAAAAATAAAAAAAGGTGCTTCCCAGTCTGGCTTTTCATTGCATTGTTGGTAGAAGTGTAATTTGATGTAACTTTGGGTTCAAGCAGCTTGGCAGATGTTTCTGAGAAACTTAGCAAGTCACTGAGCATAGTCTGAGGCATGCCTGTCTGAGGACCCTCATCAGCAGCTACCTCGATGGCAGTGGTAGCTTTGCCCTGTGACAGGAGTCAATTTATTAGAGAAAGCTAAAAAACTAGGAACCTTCTATAAGTATAGCAGTAAGGGATATTTAAAGAAATTATTTTAAATGCGATTGACTTAATATACAATTTTAAAGAGATGATAATATAGAAAATTACAAACACGATATGTCTATATTATGATAAAATGATTTATTTTCAGAAATACATTGAAAAGCTAAAAAGCCATAATGTTTTGTTTTGTTTGTTTGTTTTTTTGTGTGTGGCTCCATGTGGTTGTCGAGGTTATAAGTAATCTTTACTTTCTTTGCACTTTGATGATTTTCTTCATCTTTGCACGCTCTCTTCCCTTCCATAGCCAGAATCTTGTTTTCTGGGTGCCCTTAATATTTAAGAAAAAAAAATGCACTGCAGTTTCAGGAATTACACAGCTTCCCCAGCTATGAGCGTTTAACAGCTAACATTATAGAAATGCTTATTTATTCGATGCATGAGTCTTTTCCTGGCTTATTTGTGTGAGCACCACTTGTGTACAGTGCCTGTGAAATGCAGATGAGGGCACTGGGTCTCCTGGGAATGGAGTTACGGGTGGCTGTGATTTACCATGTGGGTGCTGGGAACCGGAACCTGGGTTGTCTAGGACAGTCAGTGTTCTCAACCGCCGAGCCTCCTCTCCACCCACAACAGTTCAATTTTTAAGTGAGATAGGATATCCTTTTCACACCACTAAGGGATTTGTCCCCACTCTCCAACCTGATGTGTCTGGGTAGGAGACTTGGGTCGCAAACAATGGGAGAGCAAACGTCCATCCTGGACTTGACTAGAGACCACTGGAATGCAAGATGTGTTTTTGTAGCTGAGGATCAACACTGGGGTGTCTCTGTTTTTTCCAAATGACAGCTGAGGAGGAAAGCTAAGTCATTCCCCTCTGCCTGTTTGGGGGCCATTCATGAGCTGCTTTGAAAAGCCGTGCGTGGTTCAGCCACACTGCCATCTCTTCAGCCGGTCACTTTTGCTGGATCTGTTTAGTTAGATTTCAACACGGCATCTGTAGCCCCAGTAAATTTAAATAATTAAGCCTCATGATTTCTTGTATGTTATAAATGTCACTAAAATCGCTGTTGCAGAACTGATCGTTTCGTTGGTAATTGCAATTTCTGTCATGAATTGTTTCCTCTCTCGGAACAATTAGAACTTTGAAATAATTTCTTGAAATTGGTCTCAGTTGAATATATTTTTTTTTGGGAGGACTTGGTCTCCTTGTACTATTTTTTTCTCCCTTATTTGCACCATTTCCTTGTCTTGCATGTTGTGGGCAGGAACGTGTACTCTCAAGGCTCAGGTTGCGGCTGTGTGTTGAACACCAGCGCTCCTGTGCATCACACACATACGGTGAAAACTTTCTGAGTGGGTTGAATGCGCCTGTGTGTCCATCAGTAGCCGGAGGCCTTTTGAGCTGTTGGTGCATTTGCTGAGGTTGTCTGCATTCCTAGAAGTGTGCAGGGGACTGGTGGCCTTCTTGCTCATCACCTCCAGACATTTGCTTCCAGCTGGAGGAGGAAGCACTTTCTGAGAATCTTGGATGTGCCCAGAAGATGCTTAATAGCTGCTCCTAGCACCACGCGCGGCCCTCCTCCCTCAGTAATTAGGATGTAGCCCTTGTGCTCAGTGTATGTCACTTTCCCCCCTCAACCTAGGGCACGGTTCTCTCCAGTCAAGCAAAGCGGCTCTGCCATCTCTACTGTGGTGCTTTGAATGAAAATGTTCCCCACTAGGTTCAAGTATTTGAGCACTTGGCCTCCAGCTGTGGAACTGTTTGGGATGGTTGTGGAGCCTATAGGGAAGGGGCAGCCTCACTAGGGGAACCATGTCCCTGAGGCTGAGCTTTGAGAGTTCATAGCTTTGCCCCATTTCCGGTTTACTTTCTGCTTCCTGTTTGTGCCTGGCAATGCGATTGCTCAGCTTTCTGCTCCAGTCACCCGCTGCCATCCTTCGCCGCCATGCTTCTTTGTCAGGAACCATCAGCTGACAGAATCTCTTCTGCCACAGGCCAGCTTTGTTCACTGTGTTTTATTACAGCCAGGAATAGTAACTAGTGCAGCTGCTCACAACGCCTCGATTTCTCCATGGAGCCGCCTTAACCCTTTCTGCTTATCAGAAAAGGGTCCCATTCTTCAAGTTCAGCTCCTGTTCCATGTCTTCTCTGGCAGTTTTGTCAAGCTCCGAAGCTGTGAGGCATGGTTCTGACTCTGATGACATTCCACACGTGTCCCTGACTCACTACCCAGCGACTGTGACACCTGCTTTGTCTGTGGCCTTCCACAAGGCAGGGCATCCTGGCATTGGAGAGGCACCTGAATGTTCCAGCTTTGTACTTGAGTGAAACTCCTTTTAGAGATGAGGCCCAGGGGCCAACCAGATTGGAATGAGCATTGTGGCATATCGCCCATGGTATTGTCTGACACATTACCCATGATGATTATGGGTTAATTGGATTATGGATTAATTGATATGTTACTATCAATATTAGGGTTGGAATCAGAGGTTGTCTATCTATCTATCTATCTATCTATCTATCTATCTATCTATCTATCAATCACCTATTTACCTATCTATCTTCATAGATGCACATAATAAAACAACCATTTTAGCACCTTTTTTCTTTTCTTTTCTTTTCTTTTTTTTTTTTTGAGACAGGGTTTCTATGTGTAGCCTTGGCTGTCCTGGAACTCACTCTGTAGACCAGGCTGGCCTTGAACTAACAGAGATCCAACTGCCTCTGCCTCCCGAGTGCTGGAATTACAGGTGTGTACCACTGTACCCAGCTTCATTTCAGAACCTTTTATTGGACTGAGTAGCTGTAAGTACATTCATGTGGCGCAACTCTTAGGACTATCCAACTCTAGAACTGTTTCTATCTTTCCAAATAGAAGCTGTTTCTTCCCCTTGTAGGCTCAGAGACTCCCATTCCACTTTCTTTCTCTATAGATTTTAATATTTTCAGAACTTGTCCCAGTAAGATTACATAGCAGTTTTCATCTTCTGACTGGTTTATTCCTCTTAGCGCAATATCTTCAAGGTTTGCTCTGTATTATAGTCCTAGTCTGAATTTCTTTACTTTTTAAGGCTGAATGATATTTGTGTGTGTGTGTGAGTGTGTGTGTGTGTGTGTGTGTGTGTGTGTGTATGTGTGTGTGTGATGTTTAGTTTATTCAGTCATTAGCAATGGGGTACTCTCCCATTCTGACCATCATGAATAATACTGCTGAATTATATGCCAATTTATGTGTAATTTGGTGGCTCCAACATTGTTCAGTGATCTGAGCCCAAAGTCCTCCAAGAGCCTGGCAAACCATAGCTGAGAGGATATAAAATGTTATGTGCACACACACACTCACACACATGCTACACACAGACATGCATACACACACACTCAGACACATATACATACATACTCTCACACACAGCAATGCACATGTACATGCATATGCACATGCACAGTGTGGGTGCATCTATATTGTTTTCTATAATGCCCACACTGTTTTATATTTCTGGCAGGACATAAGGACTCTGATTCCTCCAGATTTTTGCAAAGTTGCTTATTTCTTTTTCCTTCTTTAATGGCCATCCAAATAGACACCTTGCAGTTTGAGGTGGAGCATCCCTGATTGTACATAGTGCTGGGTCTCCCCGCTCCCCCCTCCCATCATGGGGTTACTGGCCACAGTTTGTCCCCAAGTCATCACACAAGTGCCACAGATACTCTTTCATCATTCTTGTCACTTCCTGCCCCCACAATATGTAACATGGGCTCTATCTTAGTTTTCATTGTGTGGGAGGGAGATGTAAATGAAGCTCCTAGGAATTGGGTGTCTCATCCAATGACCAAGGGCACTAACCTGAGTGTATCCGGTTCAAAGGCCACACGCTTTCCCATTCCCTGGGATACGTATTCCAGCACTGTTTGGTTTCAGGTGAAAAAAAAAAAAGCTTCCTCTGTGGTTTAAATAGCCCCAGGTGGCTTTTCTTACTTAGTAAGTTTCCAAAAGCAGTTAGCCACTGTTGGCAGCTCGCTGGCTCAGTAGCAGTGGGGTCAGCAACCTCAATTCTAAGAAAGTTTTGTTCTGTCTTTGCCGTGGTTCCTGGTCTGCAAGATGGCTGCTCTAGCTCCAGACATCATATGTCTGGTAAAGACAGGGAGGAAGAAGAAGGACCAAGCTGTGTGGGTTTTCTCTTGTTAAAATCAAAGTGAGGACTCTCATAGAAGTCGCAGAGGGATCCCTACAGGTGTCCCAGTGGCTGGAAAGTGGATTGTATTATGACTTAGTTTGTCGTCTGACATCTAAAGCTCTGGAGCAAAAGACTTAAAGGGAGAAGGGGGCTTGTAAGGCTTTGGGGTGGCCACACAGTGTGTATTTCTAGAAGAACCTATGGTATGTTCTTCCCCTTTAAATTATAAACAAAATGGGGCAAAGCAAAGACTTCTCTCTAATTCTAACCAGGTGCCAATTTTACGTAACATCCTTCTCAGGCATGGGAAGTTATAGACAGCAATAATGGACATAACCTAAAAGTGTGGCTAAGGAATCTAAAGAAAAAAAATTGCTCAGTAAGATTGTAAAGAGCTGTACAGATGTAGTTTTCCTGACTGGAAGCCTCCTGGGGCACATGCTGTCTGATCATTGCTGGAATCATACAGTGCAGCACTGGATTTGAAATGCCACAGACAAGATGGTAAGTAATTACAGAACTGGCTGAAGCATCACTTTAATATTCCAACAGGGAGAATTGTTTCTAGCATATTTGGCCTTGGATTAGGCAGGAAGAAGCTGTCTGTGACTTGATAGGATATGGGCTGAAATGATCAATTATCTTCTTGCCCACATGTGAATGGAGCCTTTGGTACATTCAATAATAATTCTAAAGGTACATTTAAATCAAATTTTAATCCCAGTAAATACACTGCTGGCAGAAATCAGTTAGCTAGCCATGCCGTCTATTTAAGATGGATCACCTGCCACTTGGCTCTGTGTGCTTGGATGTTGAACACAGCTCTATGTGGTAAGATCAGTATCATGCGTTTATCATCCTTATCAAACACTGTTTGCTGGCAGCCTGGGGGAATGGTGACTTCCCACAATGAAATGCTTTCTTGCCTTCCTAACGACTTGGCTATTCTAGTGTGGTTGGAAGCAGACACACAAGCATTAAACAGAGATAAAGGACACAGAGGAGTAGAGACAGGAAGTGAAAAATGAACAGCTCAGGGAAGTCAGGGCCCTGCTGTGTTCCAGGAGTAAAATGGATGGACCTGGGGGAACTGAATTGGAGAAAAATGGAGCCCAATGAAGGGTCAGGGCCATGCCATTACAGCAAGGTAAAAACCACAGAGCAAAGGTACACCGGAGGGGTACAGGGGGAAGGGGGAGTGATGTGATGTTACTATAATAAACACATGGATTTGTGGCATTGATCATGAGACTCTAGGAAGACCACTCACAGTGGGCTGGAGTCCTCTGATTGGATGTGAACCTGTAGAGATGGTTTTGATTTACATAGGAAGGCCCTCTAGAAGACATAAAGGGAAGGCTGTCTGGGGAAGGATGATGGAGGTGGGGGCAGCCATGGAGATGAGGACAGAGAAAAGTAGAAGGGCATGGGAGAGGTTCTGGAGCATGGTGGGGAATTGGTAAGCTATGGTGTTTCCCTTGATGAGGGCAATCAGGAAGAGGGTCAGCAGTGGTAACTCACATCCTTCTGGGCTCTGTCATTGGGGGTTGGGAGTGCCAGGGGCCAGGGAGGAATCAACAAGGGAGTCAGAGTCTGGCAGTGGGGCACCGACATATGGGCTTAATATCCGTGTGAATTACGTGTACATCACTCTGGCAATGCCAGGGAGCAGTGGTTTTTGTGCTTGGCTTTAGAGGGTTTTCCACGGTCACTTGACTGTGCAGTTTTAGGCTTATGGTGAGGCAGAGCATCACACAGTGGGCACGTGCAGAGGGAGGTGCTATTTCCCTCCTGGTAGACAGAGGGCAGAGAGTAAGGTAGGAAGGGGGCTAGTTATAATAAACCTATTATAAACCTATTTTCTCCAGCTTTATGCTGTCTACTGAAGTTTCTATGGTTTCCTGCACCCCCCATGCTACGAGCCAGAGACCAAATGGTTCCCATATAAACCTGTGGGATACATTTTATATTCAAGATGTAATGCTTGACACACGGTCTCCAAAGGCTCTTGGCTGCCTCGCAGTGTAAAATTCCCTTACTTTAGCTTCAAGAATACTCACAATCCTAACAGTTTCAACTTTGTTCAATAATCCAAGCACAGAGTCCCCTTGAGAGTCAAGGGAAACTTTTAGCTGTGAGTCTCTGTAAAATCCTACACACACACATACAAACTCATGTGCACCCATGCATACGCACATGCACTCATGTTCAAACATGCATGTGCACACACAAATAAACATGCTTTTCCAACATACAGTGGTACAGGGGTGTAACTAGCATTTTAAGAGGAAATAAGAGGAAAATACCAAGGAAGCGTAAGGTAGAAGCAGGATTGACGCCCAGGAAGGTAAATATCAAGCCACGAAGGTCTAGTCTTTGACTCTGAGGCATATAATGTCTTGATGCAAGTTCTAGTGGGTCCAGGCCTCGCTGCTGCTCTTACTGCCTTGCTGTCTGCAGCCTACATTGTTTCTCTCTCGGGCTAGCTCCAATTATCACCTGTAGCTTTGCTCAGTAGACTTCTCCAACAGCCTCGGGTCTCCATTGCATCCTAGGATTCATACCTTCCATAGATTCATACCTAGCTTTCTTAGAGGCAGCCTGTAGAGATCCTTAGCCTATCACACATTGGCCTGCCTGGTCTCCCCTTTAAAATCTAGATGAATATCGCCATGACACTGTGACTCTGGTGCTCTGCATGTGAGCAAAACCAGCGTCACTTGGATGGCTTCCAGCTCTGCCAGGAGCTTGAACAATGGATGGCTACAGCACCCTCAGAGTGCTCACATCCCTAAGATCTGTGTGAATGCATGCCGTATCCTGGAGCCCTCTTCTCAAAGCAAATACTTCCAGATGAGTTAGAACTTTAACCTTGACTCTGAGATAAGCACGGGACCAGCTGAGTTCTGAGATGCCCACAGACTTTCTGTTTGGCAGCGCTAGTATCGAAACAACATCTACTCTTTGTCCACCACTTTCAAAGGGCTTCATTTCTGGCCAAAGTGTTCACGTCCACATCTCAGGGTTTTGTTCCTAGTCCTCACTACAAGCCTGCTAAGAGCAGCTGGCGATGTAGATGTCATATCTCTCAAGCTACGCTGTCCTGAAATTCCCTCCACCAAAGTAATTAGCATACTACTTTAAAA
The DNA here is from genome assembly GCF_964271855.1 of Acomys minous. NCBI lineage: Eukaryota > Metazoa > Chordata > Mammalia > Rodentia > Muridae > Acomys > Acomys minous. The sequence goes on from NC_140490.1 coordinate 37,656,601, forward strand.
TTCAGCCCCACTCAAAAAAAGTCTCAGGGCAGCAACAGTATGAAGGGAAATGCTTTCTCATTATTTAACATGAATGGCCCTTATCTACCCCCCGGCCTGAGTGCTCCACTCCATCTGTACTCTGTGGCCTGTAGTTTATTCTTCTGATGTCTACAGCATTGTGGTCTTCTTGGAGTTAGCCAGGGTAGCTACGAATCTCTGATTGAAGCATCTCAGGGTTTTTCTTCATTTTCCATACTTTTCAAATTCCTCCCACAAACCTTTTTTAAAGGCTTAATGGCCACACTGTCATGTAGTCACAGAATGACTGCTTTCTTTTTCCTCCTTTTTTTTTTTTTTTGTACCAAGCAATTTTCTTTGTTAGTCACTTTTGTGTTGCTGTGACAAATAACTGAGAAAAATTTTCAAAAGATAAGAATTAATTATGCTCATTTGAGGTTTCAGAGGGTTCAGCCCTAGGTCCCCTGGGCTCCAGCCTTGCTGCTGTGGAATATGTGTGATATATGTGTGCACAGCTCACACTGCTTTGGGACCCAAGTGTTGAAGCATCAGGTGCTGCTGGACTAGGACCTAGCATCTCTAACACACATCCCCGCCAGACGCAGGAAGAGACAGCGTGGAGCAGACACACCCACTGCTTGCCCACTTGATCTGAGAGTGACACACATTATTATTAACCACTCTGCCAGTGAGAACGAGTCCCATCCTCCCAACTAGATGTGAAGAGGGCTAGAGGTGAAGGCCTTGGCTTCTCAGCCACCCCTGTGCATTGTGAGAGGGGACCCCAACTCTTGGACGAGCCATTCACTCTTTTTGTCTTCACACAGCAATAGTGTGGATGCCTTCAGGGAATGCCGAGGAGAGTAAACTATTGGCAGAGATGGCAGCACACTTCCTGGTTTTGCCTAGGTAGAGTATAGCTGCCGGGGGTAGTCGTACTTGGAGGATTTGTTTTGTCAGTTCATGCATTTCCTTTCCAGGGACCCCTGGAAATATCAGGATGGGATTTCTGGAATCAGGAGGTCATACATAAACTTGGGCTCCACGTAGCAGGCAGTTCTCAGTGTTTTTTTTTTTTTTTGGTTGAGGGAGGCAATCCAAATTCATCCAATATAAGTAGCCTTGAAATGTGCCTGAGAGTAACGCACCAGGTTGCTGTTGTTGGTTAGAAGTGTTTTGGGGGGTACACGTCTTGGCTCTCGTTCTCGACTCATAGGCATACCGCTGAGCCCAAGGCACTTGCTTGAGTGACTTCCGGCTCCTGATCATAGATTCTCCTTTTACGACTTAAGAAGAGGAGGCGTTCTGAATTATACATGGGCCTCACATTTGTTTGGTAGCAATGAGTTCATTCTTCGGCCCAGTCAGTCCTACTGCAAAACTGAACAGCTTGCTTCAGGTCACTTTTTGAAGCTCAGCCACAAAGAGCCCTTATTTCTCTTGCCATTGCCAGTTGACAGCCAACAAGTGTAGTATGTTTGAATAAGAGTTCCAGAGAAACTGTGCCTTTGCTCTGGGTTTCCAGAGACCTTAATGCTTGCGTCTACATCTGATAACCAGTGATCAATAACCTGATTACTGAATGGATGGAAGCTAATATGCTTAAAGGTCAAGTAACAGTTCATATAGACTAGAAACAATGAGCGCTGGTGACAGCGCTAGGGTGGGTTGGGCACGTGCTTTATATCCGGTGACTGTTGGCATCTTTGTTCTATGGATGCAGAAGGCATGGCAGTTCTTCCCATTTTGGAGGTGCTGCAGAAATGTGGCTAAGTCATATTTGGAGTGCTGGGTCAGATACATTGATGGGGGGCTAGGAGCATCCCTTGTGGGATTTTTTTTTAGCCTTACTGGTCCAGGAGGTTTCGTATAACCTTGATTCAACTCAACCCTCCTCTCTTCTTCACCTTTCCCATCTTGCCTCCTTCCTTCCCCTCCCTGGAATGAACCCTTAGTGATATGAGAGAGAACACTTATCCCAAAGTTTGAGGGCATTTTAGGGCCTTAAAAGTGATGCATCTGTTGGAGATGGGGTCTGTTCAAAGTATCTTTTACAATCTTAACAGGTTTGTGAGTTTTGCTTTCTAGTCCGTGACACAGAAACGCCCGATCTCTTCCCTTTTAACTTTCCATGCCAAACTGATGCTCTAGAGAGACATCACAGCAGTATTATGGGACTGGGTTTGCTCTCAGGTACCCAGTTGGGATTCTTATGGGGGTGAGCATATGCACGTTTGCTGTACCAGAGGTTCTAAGTGTGTTTCAGCATCCCCCAAACTAGGATGTAAATGCAGATGTGGGGATGCCCCAGTTCTCCCTGGGGTGGCATTGTTTTGTTATTTGCTGACATTGCTGGAGTTGCTTCAGCAAATATTCACATGCATTCCTTTGTTGGAAGTAAATTTGGCAGCAACATTGCAGGTCATGCCCATTTGGAGAGGAGGTTGTGGACACGCTTGGTGGCATAGATAGAAAGAGCCACAACTGAGCAGGGGCATTTGCAGGTGGAGCTGGTTTCACGTTCTGCTGTTCTTAGCCCCATAGCCTTTACCACACCAGTGACCTGAGGGGAGTCAAGGAAACAAACAGCCAGGAGAGATCAATAGCATGCTAGTAATAAACGTGCACACAAGGCAGGCCATCCATTGCATTAGACCCAATCTCAAGTGTTTTAAATATTAGCTTTGTGGAAACGTTTTAGGAATAGTCAATAGAAACAAGGGGCAGCGTGACATTTTTATATCCAAAGTATGTTTTCTTATACTTAAAAATGATGTGGACTGATTCTTTGGTAGATTTTTTCTTTTTTAGAATAAAAAGTCTAAAATAAAAACAGGGAAGATTTTTTAAAAACTCAGTTTTATTGAGAAAACAATTTATGTGCAGTAAACCCCACCTATTTAAAGTGTACAGTCTGAGATCTAGCTAATGTATGCGGCTTGTGAATCCTACCACAATCAAGACTGAGAACGTCTTCTTCACCATCAAACCCCCCGGTGTCCCTTTGCAATCAGTCCCTCAGCCCCAGGAGACTCGCTGCTCATCACCTTCTTAGCAGAGCAAGTTATACATATAAACAGGAGCATATGTGACGATCATTTGTGACTGACTTCTTTTTTTTTTTTAATAGCACGATCATTCTTTCAATTTGTCTCTTGTTCTGTGTATATATTTAAAAGATTGTTGACTACTTTTGACAAAATCCATTTTCTACTCATCTTTTGAAGGCACTTGTGTTGGTTTTAGATTGAGACCACCAGAAATAGGGTTGTCATGAATGTTCAGGTACAAAGCACTTCTGTTGGGCAAGTAACTGGGGATGAAATCGTTGGATCACATTTGGAGATCCATTGAACAAAGGAGAGCCTCTAAGTAGTTCCATACATTTATGAACAGCTGAGTTCTTTGTAACAAAGATGTCAAGATAATTCACTAGGGAAAAAGATTGTTCTTCAAAAGTCACTACTATAGCAGCCTATGCATATCACCATATATATATGTATATACGTATTCTCAGTATACATATGTATGTGTGTGAGTGTATGTATATGCATAGGTATAACAAGGAAATATATAAAGAAGTAATGTAATTTATTATAAGATGATTTGATAAGGAATGAACAAGGTGTTTGAACAAAGACATTGTAAATGAAAAATGGGTAGGTGACTCCTCAAGACTTGAAAAGATACTCAGTATTATTAGTCCTCAGGGAAATGCAAATTTCAACTACCAGAAGACACTGTTGTACCTCTCTGAAAGTGAGTAACATTAAAAACAGCTCACGGTGTTGGTGCAGATGTGGAACATCTGAAACTTTGCTTGATACACCCACTGCAGAGCTTGGGGAGTCACCCTGCCCCCCACCCCCGGCACTGGAGACAAAACTCACAGTGCATGTGTTAGGGCACATGCTCTACTCTACCCCAAGCCACGCTCCTAGCCACGTGCTTTCCTAACTGTGGTAATTCTACAGGTCTCTTGTTTTTGTTTCTGTCTTTTAATCACTGAGTGTATTAGTTACATTTCTGTTGCTGTGATAAAACATCATGACCAAGGCAGCTTTCATGAGGAAGGGTTTGTTTGGACATATGATTCTAGAGGGATAAGAGGCCATTGCCATCACAGCAGGCAGACAGGGCAGTTGGAACAGGATGCTGAGAGCTCACACTCTTATCATAAGCACAAAGCAGAGAGGCCGTTCTGGAAATGGGGTGGAGTGTTTAAACTCTCAAAGCTTGCCGCCAGTGAAATAATTCTTCCAATATGGAAAGCTCCCAAAACAGCGCCACCAACTGGGGACTAAGTGTTCCAACATCTGAGTCTATGGGGAACATTCTCATTCAAACCACCACATTGATTTACTTTTTGATTTCTCTAGTGTATCTCCCCCAATTTATATCTCTTTATGATGGAGAATAATATTTTCTTGGGTTTTGCTAGAGTTGAGCAGATTACATAACACTATCTCTTATCTTTTTTTTTAAACTCATGCAATATTAAAAACAACAATAAGCACAGTTAGTATAAGGAAATCTATCTATCTATCGATCAATCATCTATTATCTGCCTATCGACTATCTATCAGTTATCTATCTATCTATCTATCTATCTATCTATCTATCTATCTATCTATCTAGGCTCTATCACCTATCTATCTAATTGATGTTGACTGTAAGAGCCTGTGTAGCCAACTTATTTCCAGAGCTTTCCATATCTTGAATAGATCCATCTCTTGTATAGATACAAGTCTCTGTCTGATACATTTCTTCTGTTTGAAGTTTTAAATATTATAACATACATTATTTATGTTTTTGTAAGCCTGAGGAGTTCTTTCTGCAAACTATATCACCAGACATTTTTGGTTTTTACCAGATATAGAATTTTAAGTTAGGTTATTGTTGTTGGTTTGTTTCTTTTTGTTTTGTTTTGTTTTTGTTTTTGTATTTTAAAGATGTTGTTCTTCTGTTTTCTTGGTCATGTTGTTTTGCCAAGAAATATGTTATTTTCTTTTTCAGTTCTCCCTCTGTCTGTGACAAATCTACTTTTCCTATAGCTGCAGCTAATAATCTACTCTGTACCACTGGCTTTTAGCAATTTGATTGTGATGTGCCCAGTTTTGTTCGTGTTTCTTATTGTTGAGCTTCAATTCCTGGATTTGTGAGTTTTAAGTTTCTGTGTGTTTATATCTCTGAGGATTAATGATATAACTTGTGAGATTAGGGGCTGTTTAGGCTCATGTGAGAATGCTAAGCGATGCTTTCTTGTGCAACTGAGTCACTGGGTCGTAAGTGAATGAGATTTTCTCATCCAAAAGCTAAAAGCATTATGGGTGAAGTACTAAGTCTTAGGAAATGTGTTTTTAATACTTCTTATGAATACAGAACATGCAGGAAGTACTGAAAATGCAAATTGCTGGTGTTTTTCTTTTTGCACTGATATAATTGATAGGTGGACACATGGTCACATCCCAATTTGCTATAATTTCTTTGCTACTACATCATAGCCAGAAGGAAGTTTTCAGTGTTTTGCCATCAGCAAGCAAATGTCTTCCGCTTAATATAGGGAAATGTAAACAGAAAGAGTGTTCCCTTTTCTTCAGGCTTTAAAATCATTAATAAAGATGTCTGTACTCTCAGAGGGAAGGGGCGAGCAGTCACTGTTTTATTATTCTACCGAATGAGTGAATTTATCCAGCATATAAATTAGCAAATACGCGTTCTCCCTGCAGCACATGTTGACATTTTCCTGCAGATGGCTTGGCAGAAGGGGAAGCTTGGAAAGGTGGTTAAGTGACAAAGGACAGACATGTCTGGTCACTGTCTTCTGCCACCCAGAGGCCCTGGCCTGCTGGTCTTTGTCACTAAGGCATGGCTCTGTGAATGCAGGTGCTGCTGGGGGTGACAGGAGGGAACTGGACAGAGATCACATCTGTCTGACTCCTCACAGGCATGTTTTGTCCTCTGCCTCCATTTCGCTTATGCCACTCTGAGTTGGACAAGCGTTTTTTTGGTGTTTTCTCTTCCAGGTATAATGTATGATCTTTATAAATTTATAATCCGTAATCTTTTCCTGGTCAGTTTACCTAGAGCTGCTCTTTCTTGAATGGTTCTTTGGGGGCAAGCTGTTCCACTTGCAAGTTCTAAAATGTTGGTTTCATCTAAGTGGGGAGCCAGGATTTTGGAGAATGGCAGGAGGCGATCTCTGAAGAAAAAAAAAAAAAAAAACAACTGTAGAGTTGAATACAGACTAGTGGGCCTCATTTTCTAAGCCCAGTCAATGTCTGTGGCCAGAAGCTCCTTGCTGAGGAAATGGGTGGAGGCCTGGCACGAGCTGTGGGATACTTCAGAAAGGTGAAGAGGAATCAGACATTTGGTCTTGAGCTCTATGCACAAGCAGGATTCCTGCTGAGACGATGGCATCAGAGGAGGGGCACCTGCCACTGGAGGTCACGGCTTCAGAGAAGCCTGGGGTGTGTGTCTGGTGGGAGGCCCAGGACTTGTGCATGGGTTGGGTGGAGCTCACTCTAGGTCCCACAGAGGAGTGAATGCAGCCAAGAAAACCCATTTTTTAGGCAGGACAAGATCAGAAGGATCGACCTAGTTGAGTGAGTAGACAACCCACCATCGAACCGCTCCTTACCATCTTGTTCGAACTCTTCGACAAGGGCAACTCTGAAGCAGAAACAAGTGACGCTATAGATGGTGGCATATGAGCATCTGGTGACTGTTTTGCTTGACATTTCTTTCCTTGTCACCCAGCGAAAGTGTCAGAGATCATCTGTACATTTTAATATTTTTCTGATTTTACATTTGGCCCGCAGTACAATTCTGGAAGAACACCACTCAGGGTAAGCTGACAGTGTCTGCACTGGTGACTGAGAAGTTGAAGTAGAGCTACTCATTTAACAAAGCAGGAGAAGAGAAGCTTGAGTTAATGGCTTCATTTATAACGTGAGGTAATGGCAGTGCCCTTGTGTCACCTCACATTGTGGCGGTCACCCCTGCATATTGGTCTTGCTATGCTTTCAGAAATATAGCGTCTTTACTGTGTGTGACCAACACTCTTGAAGGGCAGTGCGCATTGCCTGCCAGGGTCATGCGAACTGTTTGAGACTCTGTTGATGTTCCAGGGCCTCCTCTGCTCTGTGGAATTAGGCCCCACGCTGCTCTCTTTCTGTCCCAAGGACTGTTCTTTCTGAGCTTCACAAATTATAAGTCAACATTATTCCTTTCAGTGCCTAGGAACAGGCTTGAGACCGACACCTTGTGCTTCCTACGTCTCTCCCTAAAACAAAGCAGCTATAACCCTGCGGGTGTTTTCACCCTCCTCATGCTAGGGTAGAGATTGGACTTGGGAAACATCTGTCTTTAGCTGCCCTCCAGGCTCATCCTTTCTGAGAGCTGGCTCATCTATAGAGTGGAAGTCTAGCTAGTTTTTAAAAATCCTATGTAGAGGTACCATACATTCAGCTTGGCCCAGAGCACCCTTACCTAACAAAACTGGTGATAGCATCATTTCTACATGACCCCTGGGCAGTGAGGGCCTTAGTCAGAGAGGGCCTGCAGGATGTGAACCTGGGCTCTGAAAATAGATGTCTTGCCTGCATTGTGGGATATTCTAGAGCAAGATGGAGAGATAGGGGGTCTGTTCCTCTGTTCCACCGGGTTCACATGCTCCATCGCCACCACATGTGGCCTGTCCCCTTCACTCTTTGCAGTGGGAATCCAAGGCTCCACAGAGCCCCAGAGAAACTCTCTTGTCACCCTCTTTCTTCATGGCTGCTGTGGTAGCCACTCAAATCTCTCCTTTCTTATGAGGGCAGCAGAGGATAATGGGAGAAGCGTGTTCAATCTTGTCTTTAGGGCCACAAAGAATTTTATTTTCTGGAGTAAGTTAAATCTATAGGAAAAGTGATACTTGAGTGTTGTGGAGCATTGCCATGATTGTAGTGTGTGTGTGTGTGTGTGTGTGTGTGTGTGTGTGTGTGTGTATGTGTGTAAGGAAAGGAGAATATTGGATGTTCTTTCTCCTCAGGCATTGTCCGCCTTGTGAGACAGGGTCTCTCATGACCCTGAGACTTGTTGATTTGGGATCTGCCTCTCACTGCCACGTCTGCTTCTGAATGTGACTTCCATGGTTAAACTCAAGTCCTCATGCTTGTAAAGCAAGCACTGTGTGGACTAAGCCAACTTCCCAGCCCCAAGTTATCATGATGGCATTCCTTTACTTTGTGGAACTTTCTGGCATTCCCACTATCATGATTGGAGATGTACTGCTTAGATCAACAGTGCTTGGACTATGTTAGACCTGTATTGCATGGGATAAAGTGGGGGCTCTTCACGGGAAGTGATTCATCTAAATACATGTAGTTAGAACATGAGAGTTGAGGAAGCCCTGCTTCTCTTAGCTTTGAGTTCAGGGGCATTCTAGAATACCATGTTGGGTACTCATAAGATGAGTCTTTAAGTACCGGCCATGTGTCTCCTGTCTTTGCAGTCTTCTGGGGCTCCTGTTGCCCTCAGTGTTAGACTCATGTCCCAAGAGTGGTCTCTGGCTCCTTCCTCTTCTCAAGGTCTTTCCCCTACTTTCTAGAATGTGTTCCACCTTCCTTCCACTCTGAACAAGTATCTCTTTCTGCTCATCACAGCCACCTTCCAGCCTGGCTCTTGGTCTTGGCCGTGTTGGCTCAGTCCTAATTCAAGTTAAATGGTTGGTCCAGTGGCTCACACAGCACTCTCTCTACTGTGTTCTAACATACATGTCTGTGAGTAGCCCTGGGTGGCAAGGGTGGGGGCTTTGTGCATCCTGTTCTCTGCTGTCTGCAGTAGGACCCAGCGCTCCTCCCTATAAAGGTACTGGGATTGAGGATCTGGGGTGGGGGAACCCATGCTGCCAGTGGCACGGAAAGGCTTATGACTGGGATCAGGATTTTATCAATAGAGAGATGCTAGGAAGCAGTATTTTCTGTAGCCCCCAAGCTTCATCTGTTCTTCCACTAGGCACGGCATCCTTCTCAGAGTTGGGGGGATTTCTGCCCCTTTTTTACCTGAAGCCCTGTACTTCTCACTTCAGTGCTGCTTACCTCTCTGTTTTGATCTCTGAGTGGAACAAAATCAAACCAGGTTTTTTTGTACACAGGACATTTCTGTCTGTTTCTCTAGTGGTGCTCATTACAGGGCTGTGTGGTACATACGTCTTTTCACTGGAGGGGATGCTTAGAAGTGTGAGCCCTACTGCCCACACCTTGTTCGCCTGTTCTGTGTGAAGACTCCTTTGCAGAGCTGCCCAGATGTGGGTAAAGTCTTCATTGACAGTTGTTGACTCCATTAAGATGCAAAGATGTCTGCTGGGCCAATTATCCATTGGTCGCAAAGCAGAGCTCGTTTGGAATAATGAAACTAACAACAGAAATGGATGTTGATGATCCCTGCAGCCACCACGATGGTTATCCAAGACGGCCCTTCCCCGGCTTCTCAGAACATCTTTTTAAAAGCCCTGTTGTCATGCTATACCGACATGGCCATCAATTTCCGGAGGCTGATTCCCCTCTAACATCTTGATCAGTTCCTAAAATTAATTACCGTTTGCAACAAGTGCAACGGTACCTGGGAAAGATTTTTAAACACTGACGCTCGCTGTGGTGGAGTTCCCAGATAAGGGGAAATACATCAGCTGGAAGATTCTGTAATAAACCAGCAGAGAACTGTGATTAAGTGCCTGCGAACACCAGAATATCGGGAGCATGGTAATGAGGGTGGAAAATGGGAAGACTTGAGAAGGTAATAATATCTGTGATGATTTGGGATGTGGGAGCGGTGGTGGGGGCAAGGGAGGAATAAGCTTTCAAGGTTCCAGGGCCAGATGCAGCTGGTGCTGGCTGTGTGGTGGTGCTGTGGGTGCTTGCCAGGAGGGACAAGCTGGAGATGCTTTCCTCTCACTCTGGTCCTTAGCCTTTGCCTGAACCCGGTAAAGGCCAAGCTGAGCTAGAGTGCATTTCCACTGGACCATGAACTCCCCAAGGGGTTGATGTCTGTTTTGCTCAGCGTTTAGACTAAGCCAAACACTTTAAGAGCTGTCCAGTGAGGGAATGAAGGTATCCTAACCGTACAGAGAGAGACAAGGACTGGAAAAAGCAAAGTAAAACTGACCTTCGCAGACAATCGGTAGGAACTCAGGTACTGGTCTCCAGTGAATGGCTAACTACTCTGTGCCTCTAGCCCATGCAGCACTCACTGTGGGCTAAGTCCTTTGGATGAATCATGTGTTTGAATGATGTTGGTATTTTCATTTAACACTTATGGAAAAGCCCATAAGGTGTATATAATTACACCATTTTACAGGATAAGAGGAAGGCGTCATATGCAGCTGGCTAGAGATGGTTTGCCTGTGAGCTGCCAGGCACATTATCTGCTTCAGGATCCCATTGGTCCAGCACTCTTCAGCCCCGATGGTGGGAGCCCAACGCCAGTGTGCTTGTGGCAGCCTCTTCTTCCGCACACTGTTTCCCCAAATTATGGCTTTCCCTCAGCCTACCTGCCTAGAGTTGTGAGAGACACAACAAACAAGGTCTTATGTGAGCCACTCTGCTGGTCCCAATAGTGCCACCTCCTTCTGGCTTCTAAAGGAGAGGGAATGTCCACATCGTGGATGGACAAGTGGGGCGTATGCCTAGCATTCACTGTAGGGTTGAGAATAGGTTAGAGATGACGCCAGGCCTAGATTCCCTCAGACTCAGAAATCCAGAAGGCTGTGTTCTGAGGGGTGGGCAGACAATGGAAGGAGATGGGACAGGCATGGACCGCACAGCAGGCACCATGGGTGCTGGGAACTGTCTTTCCACTCACCCAGTGAGGAGGGTGGAACTAGCCATCTGTGTTTTTCAGTCAAGGAAATCAAGGGTTAGGGTGCCTAAAAAACGAGGTCAGGACGTAGTCAGGGCCACATTGCTAGAAAGCAGCAGAGCTGTGACACTCCAGGTCTGTGTCAGTGGAGTCCATGGCCGTCCTATCATTTCTCTGTGGCTTCCCAGGGGAATCTGATTTTGGTAGAACTGCCCTTTGTCATGACACAACATTTGAAATATCCGAGCTACAGTAGACCTCATAAGTTAACAGAAAATACAAAATACACCAACTGGGACCAGCACCGGTATCTAGTTTATTTCCCCACTGGCCACATCCAGGAACTTAGGCCTTTTTCCTCTCCTCTGACTTTTTCTAAGACAAGTTGTGATTATAGCTGAAGACAAGCACTACTCCCACATTTCCAGGCCAAGGGTACGGTTCTGCATCATAGAGGTGGGGCTCATGAGATTGTGATGGTCACCGCAACTAGTGTGGTCTGTTTTCAGCGTTCATCAGCTGAGGAGAAATGTTTAGCCCAGAGAGCTCCCTGTGTGCTCGTCTTCATCAGCTGAGGAGAAATGTTTGGCCCAGAGAGCTCCCTGTGTGCCCGTCTCCGTCTGGAGGTTTGAACCATAGCTCTGCAGTCTGACTGTCAGACGCAGCGGCAATGAGGATGGGGTGGGATGACGTAGACAACCTCTATAAATGCCTGATGGGTAAGAAGTGTAGTGTGGTAAGCTGTTCTTGCTCAAGGGAATGGCCCTCCATCCATGATCATGCCAGGCAGCCCTACTTCAGTGCAGTGGGTCACAAACAAACAAAGGGATTAAAGTAGGAGAGTCTTGTTGAGAAGAAAGGGTATAGTGGGATAGGGAAGGAGATAAGCGATGTGCTCAAAGATGGCATTATCCACCCACCCATGTACCCATAAACCCACCTACTCATCCATCCATCCCTCCATCCATCCCTCCACCCACCCTCCAACCCATCTATTGTTTGCCCACCCACTCACCCACCCACCCACCGACTCATCCACCTACCCATCCATCCCTTCACCCACCCACTCACCCATTCATTCCTCCAACCATCTCTCTATCTCTCCACCCACCCACCCATCCATCCACCCACCTACCCATCCCTCCACCCACCTACCCATCCCTCCACCCACCTGTCCATCCCTCCACCCACTCACTCGCCCATGCATCCCTCCACCCACCTGTCCATCCCTCCACCCACCTACCCATCCCTCCACCCACCTACCCATCCCTCTACCCACCCATCACCCACACATTGATTCACCCACCCACCCATCCACCCACCCACCTACTCACCTATTCACCTGTCCACCCACCCACCCGCTTGTCCATTTATCCATCCATCATCTATCTAGGAATGAGATTGTGAAAGAACACATAAAACTAGAAACAAGAACATTGTTCGATGTTTCTTTGAGTATATATTTCCATAGGGTCCTTGAGTAAAGATATAGGCCCAGGAAAAGTTAAGACATTCCTTTGTGCTGCCTGTATTCCAGGCATACTCTGCTAAGAATCTCAGGGTTCTAAGTCCCAGGGTAGTGAAATCTTTTCATGACATCCTGCCTTCTGGGTTAATCCCGTCAATACTGCCCTTTCTCTACCCCTTGACTCTTCCCAAGTTTCTCTCTACTTGTGAAGTGTAGCTTAAAGTTTTAAAAAAGAAATATTGTCATCTTTCCCCAGAAGAGAAAAAGATCAATTGCTCTAAAATTGCTCATTCTCCATGGACAGCAACAACTGGATAAAAGTGACAGCTATGGAGTTGAAGATCTTATGTCTGCTTTTCCAGACCATAAAATTATATCTTGCTTCAGTATGTATTTCACTGGTACAATTAAGCTGTTAATTCTCGCCAAAGTTATTTCTACCATATTTTAACATCATTGCAGGGTGCCGTTAATGTCACACTGTAGCTGAGGGTAAGACCCCGGTCCAAGACCCAGCTCTGCCACTTACTAGCCTTTTGGCTTAAGGCAAATTTCTTTCATCTTCAAGTGTCAGGTCCCTCAATATAAAACTGATGCAATAGCAGAAGCTAATGGAAGCCAGCATTCACACTTAGGCTGATGACATATTTAAATCACTCACTTGATCTTCTCAGCTATCCCGTGTGGCTGTTACTCATTTCTTCCAACATACAGACGTGAATACCAAGGCACAGTCCACATGTGCCCAGGGCTACCTACCCAGAAAGCAGAAGTGCTGGCATCTGAAGCCATGAATGTGCTCTCAGCAGCTAACTGAGCCTGTTTCTAAGGTTGATGTGAGACTGAAGCGGACAAATGGGTGTCCAGCACAGTGTGTTTCTTTCATCAGTCTGCCATGAATTCTGAAGAGTTGCCCCCTGGACGCCTTCAAGCATAAGGGGCAAAGCTTCGGGTCTAAATGCTGATGGTGATGTTCCTCTGTCATCTAAGCCTCCATGTTAAATGTTTCGGGCATTGATACAGCAAACTGCTGGGGAAGAGGTGTCTCCACTGTAAAAGGAATTGTGTCCGCACCTGTTGAGCTCTGATGCTCTTGCTAACGTCCTTGTTGTCATCCCAGCTCCAGCATTAGTGTTCTCCTTCAGGTGACTATAGAGGTTATTCAGGCTTTTATAGAGGTTGATACCGGGGATGGCATTGATTTTATGTGACACTTGATGTGGCTGTCTTGGTGGGTGGCTTCCTTTATCAGCGTGCCTGGCCTTGGGTTGTCTGTGGTATGGCTATAAGCGAGAGGGGACCAAGGGGCTTCTTATTTCATCTCCTCAGAACTGAGGACATCCTGTCATCTGGGTTGTGACAAGCCCTGGATGGTGACATTTACCCTGGGGTAATGGGTTAAAGGATGATAGAATCAGGCAATGACTGGCCACAAACTTTTCTGCTTTCTCTTTCACTCTAAACATCTGGGCCACATTGGTGAGCAGAGACTTGGGGTACTGCAAGGATTCCACTGTCAGCTTAGGTCTTTGGGGTTCTTAGATAAGAGATGAGGTTGCACAGATGATCCACAGTACAACACTGGATGTCACGTCTCCTTTTCTAACTACCACAAAGACAGATCATTTCCAAATAGGGCTTTCAATATTTGACTACACTAAAGATGGGGTTTGCCAAATTCCTCTCTTACTCTTGCTCTCTGCAGTTTAGATTTTGTTCATGGGCCTGGACATGTACATCCAGATCTTCATGGGGCCTGGGAAGAACCTCTGTTGGGCTGGTGGGCATCAGGGTTGCTCCAGGGCTTGCTCATTGCAGGGCAGGGGGATCTGGAGACTATGGTTGTGCCTAGCTCTGGGGCCCAGGCTCCTCCCAGAGGATGCCTGGGGGAAGGGTACAGCAAACCAGCTCTTTTCCTTGACTCCTGCAGCTAGCTTTTCTCACAGGAGGCCCACCTCAAGCTCCCCCTCAGTGACTTAGTTACTGGCAGTTCAGATGATTTATGGGGCTAAGATAAGCTCATTATGTGAGTTGTCAGTAATTATGTAAATTGATGAAGGGATTTCCCTGTTCCTTGCCTTGGATGCTTGCAGAATCATTTCAGGTTGACTTTACTTTCTTGACCTGAACAATGATGAATTTAGACGTTAGCTTCCTCGAGTTCAGGATAACTTTTAATCACCAAATCTGTTGCTTTATAGAAACTCATCTTGGGTGGTATTTCCAAGGGGGAAATTCTAGCCCTGTGGGTGACCAGGGATTCCTGCATCTTTGAAAGAATTACACTGTCTTAATTTCTGAAGATTTCTGGCCCTTGGCTTGCAGCCAAACTCAAAGGGAATGTTGGGGTGTCCTCGGAGGCTCTGGGGATACTGGGAGCTGTGCCAAAGTGGTAGCCTCGTGTTGCAGTCACTTTTGAAAATCTGTATCCAAAGAGCTGACAGCCATAACTGGAAGAGAGGATTGGCTCATACGCTGGCCCACGGTTCAAAGGATCTGGTCCATGGTTGCTTGTCCCCATGGGCTCAGACAGAGCACTGTGGTGACAGGAACATTAGAAGCGGACGTTCTTCACACTGCTGTGGATGGATGGGAAACAGAGAGATGGCTAGGAGCCTTACTCCACAAAGGAGGCTGCCGAGGTGGCTGTTGGTTAAACACTTGCCTTGCAGTCCTGAGGATATGGGTTTAGACCCAGAACCCACAGAGAAGCTGGCACTGTGCCTGCCTTTAGTCTCAGCATGGTGAGTAGGAGGCAGAGATAGAGTACCCCTGGAAGCTTGCTGGCCTATTTGGTGAAGGCCTAGGCCAATGAAAGATCCTGCCTCAACCAAGTGTAGAAGGTAGCTGAGGATTTTCCTTGACCTCCACATGTGCATCCTGAGTACGTACAACTGTATCCACATATGTAATCAACAAGAATACACACACACACACACACACACACACACAGAGTCATCCCTCGATGACCTGTGTCCTTAGATAAGTCTTCTTTCCTAAAGTTGCCAGAACCCTCCAAAAACAGTGCCACTAGGTGGGCTGCACATGTTTGATGCATGAGCTTTCCCAGAGGGCACTTTATGACTCAGTCTGAACTCTTCACAGATGAGTAGGTGTGGCTTTCAGTGGCTAACCAGACTGTTAAGGGACACCAAAGGGAACATGCAGGCTAAATCTGTATTGTAGTGGGTCAGTGTTTTTGTTTTTATTTTTGTTTTTGCCCATATGTGTGTATGAAAAGGATATTTTGAATCTGTTGCTAACATTAACAGATTAGAAAACCCCATCTCATAATTCAGACATGTGAATTTCCTACTTACCTGAGAAAAGCCTCAGACACTGGCACCCTGGCCACAGTCTCTCACAGAGGCAGATGGCTGTCCCTGAGGAGAGGCTGCCACTCCATAGTCCACCTTTCCTGCAATGCCAACTCTGCTTTGCTTTTAAACTTAGCAGTTAGGTAGGCCTCACGTGACATTTGATTTGGGCACTCCGGACCCAGGCTAGTGAGTGTGGCCATGCTCAGTGACTCTGAAGCTCACCAACTTGGTCATGCTGGTCTCAGTGACTCTCACCTAGATTGATGCTGGCACCTTCTGGCAGATCTGTATGCTTCCAGCTGCATCCCTGAGCCCCCTCCTCCAGTCCACGCTCAGCACAGAAGCTAGATTGGTCTCCATAAACCACCTGGCATCCTGTTACTCAGCTTAAAATATTGTGTACTTCCTGTTTGTTTTGGTGATGAAGCCAAAGTGCTCACACTGCCCATAGGCAGCTAGGATGGGTCTCCTGGTACCTCTCTGGACTGGCCTCCATCCCTTCTCCAGCCTAGTGCCCTGTTGCTGTTCTTTGAGCATGCTAGACTTCAGTCTTTCCCTAGTCTGTCTGAAATGTTCTCTGATACCTGCTTGTCTCTGCACTCCTTCAGATGTTGCCTCCAATTTCCCCACACCATCTTGTACCCTACCCTGCTCCATTTCCTGTGTTTCTTATCTCAATAGAAAACTCTATGCTTTTGTATTTCTATAATGTTTATTTCCTTCTAGCACAGTGGATGCTTTCTTTACAACGAAATCATGTCACATTTGTCTTCTCTGTGCTAGAACGTGTTTTTGATGATGCCAAGGGTGTCTGCTGTGCTCACCGCCTCATCCCAGCACACTGAACAATGTGTGGCACACAGTAGGCACTCAGACAGTCTGACGGTGAGTGCTGTTGAAGTCATGGAGTGCCTTTGAAGACCTTCACAGTGGTTGATGGGAATCAGGAGGTGCAGTGTGCTGCCTGGCAGGGAATCCCAGCAGGGAATGCCAAGGACCTGAAAGCCTCAGCAGTTTCCCTCCAGTGTCTTTCCTAGGTGGCCTTTTATCCCACTGCTCCTTTCCCTGTGGCGATGCACGTGGCAGTCTATGCGTCACATGTAAGATGGAATGAAGAAGATGGAGCGGGATGTGGTGGCTCCACCATTAGACTTCATCTTGACACTTGTACTGGTTACTTTGTTGCTGTGGTGAAACACCATGACCAAAAAGGAGCGCAGAGAAGGACTCATTTATTTGCTGTGGTTCTAGAGGGAGAATTGGCCATGATCATGCATAATGTGTTTCCTCTAAAGTCCCACACTCTTCTCCTCCAGACAGCATCACCAACAGGAGACCAAGAGTTCAAGTCCTTGATCCTGGGGGCATTTCTCATTCAAATCACCGTGCCACGGGACCTTAGGCACCAGTCCAGGCTTCACTGTTAACATCTGTGAGGTGAGCCTGCCACTCCAGAGGATGTCTGAGGCCACTCACACATCCTGCATTGCTCTTTTTTTTTAAGGTCTTCTAACATGGGTTTTACAGGGTCTCCAGAGCAGTCATGCATGCCTTTTACTTGCATAGTGCAGAACCCGAATCAAAGGTCTTGAAAACGTTCGCTCTCTCTTTTTCCCCCCTGATTGTTAGGTCGTATTATTGGATGAACCCAAAGATACAGCTTTCAAACAGAATTTCGAGTTTTACAGAGACTGTGTTAGAAGGTTTTGTATGAGTTGCAGAGCAGTGCAAGGTCAGACAGTCATAGCTGACATGGACATTGGGGAGAGAAGAGTTAAGAATGTGCTCTCGCTCTCTCTTTTTTTTTACTTCTCAGGGTTCTAGTAAAAAAATCCTTTTTTTGGGGTTGGGCATTTCCCTCTGCTCAGTGAAATATACCATGATCTGAAGTGTTATATGGCAGCCTCTGCCATGGCTGGGGAGGACGGGCAGGCCAAGGTCCATCCTGGCAGCTGCTCGGGAGGCAGCATTCACAATGAGCTGTCTGCTGTGGTACAGTTTCCACCTTCAGTTCTACTTACTAATGGAGAAGAAACTGCAGTCAAGTATGAAATAATACAGGCCAAGCAGAGCCTTGGCCAAGTGGCATGACACACCTTGTTCCCACTCCAGATGGTTGCCAATAAAAGGTGGCATTTAAACATGCTGACTGAATTCGGCCCGTGAAATGCTTTCTTCCGTGACTTACGTTCATCTGGGGAAGACGTAAGCATGTTTTGTTCTAATGCACCTAAGCACATTAATCTCACGTGGACTAGAGCATCTACGATGGTTGTGCGTTGTCCAGAAAACTTTCCTGAGGGAGCCTAACGGCTTCTCCTGACACAAATGAAAACCCCTCCGTGGCTTGGAAATGGAAAGAAATGGCCAGTTAGTGCTCGCAGCCCACCTTCCCTGGCTTTCTGCTGCTGGCCTTGGGGTGAAATCCTGATGAGCAGATGGGATTCCTCAAGGCTCCTTTGGAAGCAGATAGAAATGTCTCTGAGATAACACTAATAAATGTGCCCTTTCCTCCCTCAGAAACCTGAGGCTCAAATAAATCTTCAGACCTCAGACAGAATGGAAGCTATTGAGACTTTACCTTTTCCATTCAAAAAGGAAGCTCCGGGCCTGGAAGGTTGGCAGGCAAGAGAGTGGTGGTAAGGCAGTTGATTTGCACATTTACAGACATGTTATCACACGCTCTTTTTTTTTCTTTTTTCCGAGACAGGGTTTCTCTGTGTAGCCTTGGCTGTCCTGAACTCACTTTGTAGACCAGGCTGACCTCGAACTCACAGTGATATGCCTGCCTCTGCCTCCTGAGTGTTGGGATTAAAGGTGTGTGCCACCACACCTGGCCACACACTCTTCTTGGTGCCAACTCTGTGACCCTGGAGAGCCTATATAACCTTCCTGAACCTTTATCTCCCAACTTCAGGAAAAAAAATGAGGACAGTGCTTTGTTAAAGATCATCCTGAAAACGAGACAGGGTGATTTATCAAAAGCTGACACTTGCTA
The DNA here is from genome assembly GCF_964271855.1 of Acomys minous. Lineage (NCBI taxonomy): Eukaryota > Metazoa > Chordata > Mammalia > Rodentia > Muridae > Acomys > Acomys minous. Next base: position 37,675,229 of record NC_140490.1, read on the forward strand.
AGCACTAGCTTTTATTAGCTTTCATTTGTGGTCTTTCCTGCACCCTGGGGCCTCTTGTTTGTTGTTGGCATAATGAAAGATATATAGATGCTTCCTGGCTGCCATTACTTTGCCTTCAGCTGAAGTGTTTCACCAGTGGACCTGGTACCGCCTCTTCTCACTCCCAAGGCTGTCATCCCTACCTGGTAGACATAGCAGGCAGGGTCTGGGCTCTAGCGTGGCTTTAGGAAGCTTAGCCCTCCCTTTGTACTGACCCACACTCATCCTTTGAGTCTGTTCCCAGCAAAGGCTTAACTTAAGGGACACCTGGTAGGTGTGTGTGGATGAATCTAGGGGCAGGTGTGTGAGCACAGGAAGCTACCTTTGACCTCTGTGGGGATGGGCCTTTACATCCCTCTGCAGCATAATTGGCCTCCTCCCTGGTGGACCTTTTGAAACACATACATTTGGTTGTTGGCCAATGAGCATGTGCTGGTCTCTGAGAGTAGCCTAGCGTCCATGGATAGGAGGTGGGATATCTTTCTTAATGATGATTCTGAGTTCTTGGATCTTTTTGTGTTGTTGCTAATACTTGGGGGTACTGTTTTAACAGTGATGATGCCCCACAGGTATACCCTTCCCCATGAGAAGACCATTGAGTTCAGTTTATTAAACATCTATCATTTTTTATATGTCCATCCTATCTTACCATGCTTAAAAACAACAAAGAGGAAACATATCCCAGTGGTAGGAGATGGTTCCCCACAGTCCAGACTGGGTGAGGATAGCATTAAATGGGTTCATGCTCGCAAGAGCCTGCTGCATGCCATAGCTGGGGCCCTCAGGGTGACTCACTGTTCATGGTTACACTGCACAGTCTTTCCTTGGTGTCTCCACCCAGGACATATTTCAAGCCTTTTCTCACATGACTTTCAGTGCCTCATGTGGGGTGACCGCGATTCAGAAAGATACAACTTGCAGGGGGATAAAAGGACTTAGCAGAAATATAAATGCAAAGTGGCTATGTCTCCGGCAGCACACATTGTCTCCTTGCCTTCCATTGTGTAAACTTTGGGACAGTGTCGTTTGTATGCAGATGAGCTTTCCCATCTCGTTCATTTGACAAAGACATTCTTGCCCTCTCCACTTCTCCCTAGTTGCTTGCATTGAGAGGTTTTTTGGAAAATCCCAACGGCCTTGTGCATTCTGTACCTATGCAGTTAGAGGCTCATCTGCGGACTACAGGCCACTGCCAGCTGTCTCATTTAGAGTCTTAGATGAAGTATTTCCCTTGCCACTTGTTCATTTGGAGAAGTAAACAAGTGCTATAGTATTAGATTTTTATTGATCACTTAACTAGGGGAGAAATCATGGAAATATTATCCATAAACCCCTGCTAATATGCCATACTTTCAAATTAGGAAATCAATTGAATTTGTCGGGTATTTGTTTAGTGTGGTCCCATACGTCTCCCAAAGATTTGTTTCTGTCTTCCCGAGAGAAGAGTGTGCTCTGCGTACTCTATCAGATGCAGCTTGAAGGGCTGGAGATAAATTAAGCAAATATTTCAGATTTGTTACTGTATATTTGTGAGCCATATAAGTTAATGACCCGAGGCCAGATACATTGCTTAATGCCAGAAACAATCACATTCTGCTCTGCTATCCCTGGGGGACCAGGGGATGGATTGTGTTCAGGTTCCTCTTGTTTGTCTCCTGGGGTAACTGGAACCTCATGCGGCTTTATCTTGGACCAAACACTCCATTTCCAGGCACCAATTATTTCCAAAGTATGAGTTCTTGTCATGGCACTGTCTTGTTGTAACCTATCAGTTAATGAGGCTGCCTTGCTAAGGTCTGCACATGCCCAGAACTGGCAGCAGGCTCAGGCAGGCATTCAGGTAGGTAGGCAGGCAGAATGGCTGGGTGGCTGGCCAGCCACCCTTGAAAGCCTTTGAAGCTAGAAGAATGCGTTCAGGCATTGGCGTTTCAGGCTGCCACCTGTATGATGTGAGCTCATGGTGAGACGGGGTCCTAGCAGTTTCTCCAGACTACAGAGTCGTGAGCCTATGCCTGGCATTCTAGCTGGTCACGTGCTCTCATTTTGGATCTCATGGTTCTCTTTTGTTTGGAAAAACCATCGTTCTGTATTCACTTGGTACATAAATACTGAGCATCTGTTGACTTCTGGGGGTAGGTGAGCCTCCGTGGGCAGGAGAGGATGGAGAGCCAAGAAGTCTCCCTGAGGCGAGTGAGCTATGTACTGGGTCTTCACAGAAGAAGAGAACCAGGTGAAAGGAGTCATGTAAAGTGGCCGAACGGGCCTCTCAGAGCCTGGGCAGCAGGCATTAGTGTTGCTCCCGCTGACTCTCAGAGATAGTAGCTAATGTGTCCAAGGTCAGGGGCTAGAAGTGACCTTAGGGACTCTCTCTCTCCAGAGGCATATGCTCAACTACCTCATCTTAACAGTGGAGAGTCAGGTCCACAGTCAGAGCCAACACTGGCATGCTCAAGGGGAACATGAGGACTGGAGGGACAGAGAACAAAGCTCATCTCCTTCAGGCCTGGCTCTGTGACAGGAGCGGAGCTTCGAGTAGAGAGAGAGAGAGAGAGAGAGACTCATTACTGTCGTTAGAGAATGAACCGTGCTCTTGCAAAAGTAGGCCTGGGCAAGCTTTAATGTAGATGCTGGCAACACACAGCTATAGCTGCAGGTGCAGAGTAGACGGTGGTCCCTAGGAAAGGCTGGCAGGCCATAAAAACTCCTGTTCACGCACTCTCCATGTGGGGGGCTGGTCCCCAAACCTGGGACAGAGGTGGGCATGGCTCTTGCAACTCTTGTAGAGGTCCTCTCTGGGTTTAATGCCAGTGCTGACCTCTGAGTCTCTGGCACCACCCCCCCCATCTCAGTACCCACTTCCAAGGGACTGCATGGAAAAGTTGTGGCTTCTTATCTTGAAAAGACTCCAGAGCACAGCTTTGAGCTTTTAGGCCCCCCAAATCTGGATGCATCAGTTCTGATATTGCTTTTGTTTATTTACTTGGGTGACGTGGGTCAATCGCCTAATGTTTTGGGGGCTGTTTTCTTCTTCTTCTTCTTCTTTTTTTCACATGGTGCTGGTGAATTGAGTGTTTTTGAAAGGCTAAAATTACAAAGCACTCTGCAAGGAAAGATTTTTAATGCTGTAGTACTTTCTCAGCTTGCCAGTAGAAAAGGGGAGGGGCACAGCCACTGAGAACTTCTCTGGGGAGGCACTGAATTGATCGAGCCAATCTGAGGCCAGATTAGCCAGTTCATACACAGGATCTAGAAGTATATATATAAATATATATTTCTGAATTTTTTTTTTGCTGTCTGTGACATGAAGAAACTGAGTTGCACCTTGCAGGCCTCTCGTGAGAATCAGATGAGATACAGGCGGAACCCTCCTGACCCAGAGCAGATGCACAGATCTTGGCTGCTCTCCCATCACTCACATCCAGCCTGCTGTGCCCTGGACCTGCAAATATCACTGTCCTGACTTCTGCCAGGCTAGCATACATTTGGAGTTACTAAAATGTTTTTAATAAAGCTAGTTCTCTCTCTTCCCAGCATAAGCAGTTGTGTACATGAAGTCAGAGGCGCGGTGCGTGTTATCACACACCATTTAAATAAAGCACACTGAAACCCTCAGTAGCACCTGCGTCACCTGCTGAGAAATGCCATGAAACCAAATGCCAGTGAGTTACTTCCACGTTTACAGACCCCCCCCACCCCCCCACCCCCTGCACTGGGAAGTCAGCCTCCTTAGGACTCACCCTGAATGGATCTTCACACCCAGGAATGAAGCTTCCAGACCTCACAGGAGCTGACTTATATTTCTTTCCAACTGCATTGCAGGGGCGCCATTTCTGTTCCACCAGCCGTATCTCCTCCCCCGTCCATCGCCCTGTGACCTGTTCACAGTACAGCAGGCACCTGCTGCTTGGCGGGGAGATGAGTGATTGCTTTAGTTATTAAACGTAGTCATTAGGGAATGAGTCCCAGGTCTAAGTGCCGGGGTTGGTGCTGAAGAGATGTGAGGAAGATGCATGAGTCTGGGGACATGTTCCTGTGTGACTCTTCCACCTGCTGATGGAGACCTCTCCACCCCAGACTGGGAAAAAAAACACTTCCTGGTTGTCAGGTCCACAGTCCCACTTTCTTTGGAAGAGAGATGTGCTATTAATTCCGCAGATCAGATGAGATGACTGCTTGTTCGCGTGGCTGATGCATCCCTTTAAGGGAAAATTACTTTGGCATGTTTGACATTTGTATGGATAGCTGATGAATTAAAGGAAGGGATCCAGGTCACATCAGAAATATCTCACCGTCAGAGAGCACTGTGGTCTGCGGAAAACAAAATCCGACAGCGCCGTACAGCTGTCTGTCTGCCCACCCCTCTGAGCTGCTGAAGTGTAGCGCTCTGAGACCATGCTATTGGCATAAACAAGATGGATGGGGACAGACAAAGGAAGAGCAGAGCCCAGGACAGGAACCCGGAGGTCTGGGTTAAGCCTCAGCTCCACCCATTTACTGCCATTCACTGTTGCAGAGGGGTCACTTCATCTTGCTTAGCTTCAGCTTTGCTGCACCATTAATTCCACTTGAGTGTCTGATCAAAGCTTTTCTCTCTCCCTAGAAAACATGTATATATCCACAGAACATTTTTCACATAGTCAGAGGCTTGGTGGAACCCCTCAAAGCCCAGCCAGGAGCCTCAGGACTTCTTCTTGGCCTCATTACCTTGACAGGCTCTTCTTGCTTTGAGATCCTTTCACTATCACACTTGATTTATAACGCTCGTCTGTAGCGGAAGGGACGAGGACAACTGGCCTCAGAGCTGTGGTGCCTGCTTGCTGGCTAAGCTGAGTGAATATCTACTGATCACCACTGCATGTAAGTCACCTCTGGCTGGAAGTGCGAGAGTGAATGAGACACGTGCCCGAGCTTCGAAGGGTCAGTCTCAGGCGGCTGCTCATCGGCGTCAGGGCTAGAGAAGGCCACAGATTCAAGATAACAGCATCAGAGAATGAAGGGAGGTTTGAAGCTTGATTCTAACTTTTGTGTTGCTACGATTCTGCCCTTTAGGATCTTAGAATCTTGATTACTTTAAATGTGTAATAAAAATTACTTATTCTAGAACTTTCTGCCTTAGCAGATTATGAGAACTGGGTTTGCCCATCTATGAATGAAAACAAATATCCCTGCTACAGAGGATAAAGGCAAAACCCTTGTTCCAAGAGTGTCCCATCGGTGAAAGGAGGCAAGGTCTTTGCCAACTAAAAATAAACAAAGCTGTAAGCATGAATGCCCACATGTGCTTAGTGCTCAGGGAAGGAAGGCCTTTCTCAGGGTTTGCCTGATAGATGGACTCTCTGCCCAGATCCAGGCTTTCTGCCTTGACAGATTTAATCTAAGGCATTACATTATTACACAAGCGGCCCATGTTAGCTGTAGAAAGATAGAAAATGCTGGTTATTAAAACAGATATGAAAGACATACTGCCTATAACTTAAGCATCCAGAGATAGCCATTTTTGGTCATTTGATGTGCCACTGCTAGATTTTTGGATGTGTGCACTCATGTGGAAATGTCTCCCATTTACTCACATAGTATTTGTCTAGACTGTATAAGTCTCGCCTTGATTTAGGTGAGCAGGTCTGTGATGGAAGCAGGTGTGATACAAATACATCATCCTCAAGGTTGGGAAACAGACCTTAGATGAACATCACTGTAGTCTGTAAATGTTACTATTCTATCTACAGAAGGTCACGCATGCAGCTGGAACCATGTTCTGTGCCATAGTCTGCTATTGTGCTGTGAAGGTTTCTCCATGTCCCCTTACTGTGCTTATTAGCTCTGTGCTGTTTAATTCTATGGCACACAGCGAGTCTTTGTGTCTGTCCATAGCTGGGGCTGACTCACCTGGCTGATCTGACATGTCACCCACTGGCTCTCATCTGGTCTAAGTTGCCTGTAGGCAACTTGAGGGGCTTCTCGTGGCCATGGCCAAGGCACAAGAGTAGAAACTGAGCTGCCCAGATGCTTTTTTCAAGTCTTGCGGTGTGCCATGTCTGCTGGCAAAGTCGCGTGGCTTTATCTAAGCAGAAGTGCATGTAGGGAAGGGTGAAGCATGCAGCTGGTCGGCTGCAGTGTTCCTTCTGGTCTGTGCTTGTAGACTCGAGACAAGGTGTGTGTGATAGCAAAGGTGTGGGGTAGTCCTGGGGATTACCCCGGGTCCTGCCGGCCGCCAGGAACAGACTGGAGAGTGAGCACATTGTGTTTAGAGAGAAAGGGGTCAGGCTTGATCTCGTCAGATATGAGTGATGATGTAGGCTCTGGAAATGTAAACCTAAAAGTAGCATTCGCAGTGTGTTTAGGTAAAGGAGGCCAGGGAAAAGGAAGTGAATCACCATTAGAGAAATCACCCATGAGACTGGCTGTGGAGGGCGTGGAAGGGAGGGGTGACCAAGACGGTCAGAACTATTGGCATGGCTTTCACAAATTGCATTAAAATTGGGTGCTGGACACTCCACCAAATGCTTTGTGCCTTCTTACCCCCAGAAGAGTCTCACTTTTCCTTTCTTACAGAGCAAGAGACTGAGGCATGGCTTGTGAAGGAGCACACAGCCTCCTAGCAGCAGGACAGAGTTGTCATTCTGCCTCATCTGTCCCCAGAGACTGTTTCCTGTGACTTCAGATGTCCCCAGGAGCCACCCCAGGAGCAGAAGGCATCATTGCGGGAGTTTTCTGAGATTCGATTATAAGTTATGAGAGACAAGAGAGAAAGGAAGGCGTTATGAGGCGTAGCTGAGCCCACTAGTCACAGGAACAGTGTTGTTACAGAGGTGCAAGTATTAGGAACACTGTATTGTGGGGAGAGGTAAAGTAGGCAAGGTTGAGATGGAGTGGGATGCGTGTTGGACCCTTGGCTTCTGTGGACTGACCGCAAAGAAAGACTGACATGGAGTTTACCACACTACAGAAGATAAAGATGGGAGGATGGCACAGGGTGGAAGATAGCTGAGGAGAGTTAGAGGGCTCATGTGACCCGAGGTCAGCAGAGACTTCAGACAGCTGCTTCAATGGCGCCTGGTTCAGAGCGTGCACTCAGGGAGACAAGCTGGGCAGCCAAGGCCAGGAGGTCTATGGGTAGGCGGGTCCTCTGTGCATTCTCTGTGCATTGATGAGTGTGAGGAGAGATTGTTAGATATGACTGAGGTCAGAGAGGGGCTAGTTAAAGGAACAGGTTCTGTAAGGCAGGAGGTGGTGGCTACAGAGCCAGCAGTGGAGGAGGAACTAACCATGCACGGGCAGTGGTAGGGGTTGGTCAAGGAAGCTGTGCAGAAGGCCGCAGGCGACTAGGAGGCCAGGACAGGAGAAAGGTCAGAGCCCTTCAGAGCCAGGAGGGGAGCCACAGGGCCTCCAGGCACTAAACTCACCCCTGACCCCGCAAGGTATGCTGTTCTCCTTTAAGGCATCTGCCCTGTGGCCAGCGCCTTCTGGTTCTTCAGTTTTGTCCAGCTTCATCTTCCCGGATCCATTTGGCCTGTGTCCTGCACCTGCCCGATCTTTCCTGTTGCCTGGCTTGAATACAGAGCATTAAAAATCTGGCTTCTGTCCTGTACTTCTCCTCTGGAAAGCGCTTTGGTCTTTACTGTATCCTACCCTGACACCATGCCCAGCACACAGTAGGGGCTCAGCCCAGGGTTTGAACAGTGTGAGCTGAGGGGAGCCCTGCTGCTGTATAAATTCCCAAGATGTATGCGTGTGTGTGTGTGTGTGTGTGTGTGTGTGTGTGTGTGTGTGTCCCTGGAAGCTTGCCCTCCTCTTTTGTGATGCTCCTCAGGATAGCCAGTGTGTGTTTTTCAAGCCTGACCACCTGTCCTCTGCCCTACTGTGCCCCCCTTCCTTCCCTTTTTAAAAATGGAAATAGGGCGGGCAAGGCAGACCTCACAAGGACCTTTTTCCCTTAGACAAATAGCTGGTCTTCCTATTAAAATGGTAATTTCCTTTGTTTAAAAAAGGCAGATGTGGTCAAATTAAGCTAATCTAATTTGCAGTTTTTCATTAAAAACATATACGAGTTAGGCTTGAAGGCTGTTCTGGTCCCCAGGGGTCATTGTGTTCCCAGGCACAGGAACAAATGTCCTTTATCTCCTTATAGATACATATGCTTTCCAGGCAAGCATCACTTCCTCACACTGACTTCTTCTTGACCTTGTCTTCAACCACAGGGGACTTTTATCTGCTGGCTTGTCTTGTATTATGCCCCTTTATTAAATAGAAAAATCCCTAAGTACCTCTGGGTTGCCAAGTCCCATGCGGAGAGAAGAGAAAGGGTCCCTTTTAATAGGGAACACAGGACAAAGACGTGGAAATTTTATGTGGGAGTGAGAACAGTGTAAGCCCTGCAGATGGCTAGATGGTGTGGAGGCCCTTTCTCCACAATGGGCTGGGTGGACGGTGCACATGGACACTCCTGGATGCATGGCAAGGGGCTGTAGGGTTTGAGGGGCTTCCTAGATAGTTAGTCTCACATTCTGTGTTTTGTTAGCATTGGTGTCAGCTGAAACCTACATATCCCCACTCAAACTTTCACAAAAAGTCGCGTACCCTTGGCAACTCAGGCATCTCAAGTAAGCTGCAGGGAACCTGAGATTATGAGGCCAACTGGCTTTTCTTCTAGAGACTTGATTCGCCTACTTTTCCTTAGAGGTTTCAACATCTCAGAGACCTGGGTTTGGGCATTGTTTCCTACCTTCGATGACAGTGTTGCGGCTCTGAGCCTGTGGAGTGGGTGTGCTACTTTGCAGAGCATGGATGGACTTGTGAGCATTTTTTTAAATTTCTTTTTTTGTGAGCATTTTTTTGTGTTTTTGTTTTTTGTTTTTGTATTAGTCCAGTGCATGGCATTAGTCAGAAAGCATGGGCTTTTACTGTCACCGCTAGTGTTTGGACTGGTTGTCACATGTCAGGACCATATAATTAACACTTTAATGTTTTAGAGTCCTCCTAGCCATGGTACCTCAAACCCTGGGGAAAAATATGTCATTCAGTGTGGTGTCAGATGAAGCCAGGCAGTATTAGCCACTGGGTTTTAGTGTTTAGGGCCCACAAAGGCAGAGGATACCCAACAGAGGGCAGGGCATTGATGCCTATGAAGGACACACAGGAGCCAGACACAGTGTTCTTGAAGTTCTAGAAGCCTCTGGCCCTTCTTGTCATCATGTGCAATTGCAGACTTTGCGCAGGGAATCCGAGGTACTCTGCTGTCTGGAAGCCTGTTTATTCGGGTTGTCACTCATCAGCCTGCAACACGCATCTCCCAGGACGTGTGGGCACCGTTCCGTGTTTGTGCTTGTCACATCCTGTCTGGTTGGGCTTTGGAACAAGCCCTAGATGCTTTATGGTAGCTGTCCTATTTTCTTGCCTACCCAAATGATGCCAAATTCTGCAAAGTGCTGCAGAAGATGACAAGTGGATAGTCGGTGCCGGATTCTCTTCCTCAGCTCCTTCTCATCAGTCAAAGCCGTGAGCGTTGGCAAGTCTTCCGGATGAGTTTTCTTTATCTTTTAAGTGTTTGTCTAAAATTAATTCTGACTGTTCTGAAGAGGTTGGGAGTAGAGGCAGCAGTTTGAGGAACAGAATCTGTAGTCTCAGCAAGGTGTTGAAAGCTTCGAGTTCAGTGTGATGCGTGTGAGTGCTGAACCCAGATGGAAGCTGGAGTCAGATCTACGTAGAGCTGCCATAGGAGAGTAGCCATTTATTCCAGTGAGCCGAGCTTGCCAGGGTTGTAACCGCCAGCCCAAACTTCACAGGCAGGAGATGACATAGGTGCTGATAGATCCACATACCCTGGGCATCTGGCTGTACATCAGAAAAACTTGTGGTTTTTTTTTTTTTATTGAAGAGTCCTGAGACCTTGATGTTATTGTAACAACAGACACCTTGTGAAGTCAACAGCAGCTTGTCCCATGCCCTTTACCCCTGGAGATATCATCAGAAAATACTGGGAATACTTGGCTCTCTATCAGAAAGATCACTGATGTTTGATGGTTTCTCGTGTACCATGTGGCTGTGTTGTTTGTGTGCTTTCCGTTGACATCTGATAGGGCGCTGTTACCAGAGTGGGATTCTCATTCTTTTAGGCTGTGTGCAGCATGAGAGACTAAGGCTTCTGTCCTTCCTGTTATGTTCTTACAGCCTGGCAAAGGGCAGAGTCCAGTAGGAGCTTCACACGTACCTGCTGCACCTGCTGCATGTGTAGACAGACCTTCCCTGCTGTTGGGTTGAATACCACAAATATCCCTGGGTGCCTCCGACAGATGCTTTTGGTGCTATAGCTCTTCTCCCAGAATTGCGCTTTTCCATGGTGCTCGGTAGCATGGCCACCTCATGTGTGGGTGGCAGGCCTGGGTTCTGTTGTCAGCATTATCTCTTTCTCTCTATGTGAGGATTGACCAGCACTGGGAGAATATGAGCCCAATTTATAACTCATTCTCAAAATTAGAGACTACAGACTGTTAGTAGGCTACCCACCTCCAGCCACCCCCCCCCTCCTCTCTCTCTCTGAATAAAGGTCTCACTATATAGCTCAGGCTGGTATTGAACTTCTAGACTCAAGAGTTCTCTTACTCCAGACATCTGTGTTATTTTATAGGTGGTATATTTTATAACCTACCCAACTTAGACTATTTTTAAAAGCACTTTCAAGTTAATAGCAAAGTTGAGAAGTTACAGAGACTTTCCTAGATCCTAGATGCCCTTATGCACGCACAATGTCTCCACTACCAAACACCCCCACCAGAGTGCTGCATCTGTTAAGTCAAGAATCCCACACTCAAACCCTTCGGTCACCCCTCGGGTCACCCAAGGCCCATAGTTTGCAATTTCTTGGGGGCACATCTTATGAATTTGTGTAAAGGATGATGTATCTGTCCTCACAGCACGGTGGCAAGTAGCTTTATTTTCCCTATGGTTCTCTGTACTCTGTGTGCTCAGCCCACTCCATGTCCTAACAACTAACAAATGCTGAGCATCTCACTGTTCCCATGGTTTTGGCTTCCAGAACATTATAGGCTAGAATCTCACAGCGTGGCATTTTCAGATTGGCTTCTTCCACTTACTAGTATGTACTTAGGTTTTCTTTATTGGGTTCGTAGCTGATTTCCTTTTTTTTTTTTTGTAATAAATAACACCCCTTTATTTGGATGTAGCTCCCTCACTTTATACACACTGAAAGATGTGCCAATTGCTTCCGAGTTCTGAGAATTAAAATAAGGCTAAGAGCACCTGTGAGAAAGTGTTGCTGTGGCCACAAGCTTTTGGTCCATTTGGCAAACCCCCAGGAGTTTGTACTGAGTCTGTAAGGAGCTGCCAAGCTGCCTGTGAAAGCAGCTCCACACGCATTTCCACCAGCAGCGGACAAGAGTTGCTGTTTCCTCACCGGCATTTTGTCGCATCGCTGTTTGTGACTTTGGCCATTCTTATATGTGGATAATGCTATCTTATGAGAGCCTTAACCCACTGATCAGCAGGCTCTGGGCTGCGTCTGCCTTGATATTTGTTCAGAGTTCTGGCCTATTTATTTTAACCGGGCCATTTCTTATCATTGAGTTTTAAGAACTCTGCATATTTTGAATATTATTCCTTTATTATATATGACTTTCATAAATATTTTTCCCATTCATTGGGCTCGTCTTTTTATTTTATTAGCAGTGTCTTTTGCAGAGAAGAAATTTTTAATGAAGTCCAGTTTATTATCTCTTTCCTTCATAGTGCTTTGCCTCACAAGTTATCATGAAAGCCAAGCCCACCCATTTTTCCTGTTACTTTATAGGAGTTTTACTGTTTGCTTTCCTAGCTACTCTGTGATCAGTTTTGAGTTAATTTGTGCCGAGGATACAATGTCTCCATCTAGATTCTCCTCCTCCCTTCTCTCCCTCCCATCCTGTCCACCTCCCCATCTCCTCTCTCAGATGTCTAGTTGTTTTAATACCATTTCTGTAAAGGGCCACATTTTCTTCCTCTGCTTTTAAAATATGTTTGACACCACTTGTGCGAGTGTTCTGGGCTCCCATTCTCTGTTGTGTTGATGACCATAGTTTCACAGTTGGTCTTTGCCTTAGTTAGAGTCTTAGTGCTGTGAAAAGACACCATGACTGTGACAACTCTTATAAAGCAAAAAGTTTAATTGGGGCTGGCTTACAGTTTCAGAGCTTTAGTCCATTGTCATCATGGCAGGAAGCATGGCAGCACGCAGGCAGACATGGTGCTGGAGGAGCTGAGAGTTCTACATCTGGATCCATAGGCTGCAGAGGTGGGGGGAGGGGCTGGCCTGAGCATCTGAAGCTTCAAAGCCCACCCCTAGTGACACACTTTCTTTAATAGGGCCATACCTACCCCAACAAGGCCACACCTCCTAATAGTGCCACTCCCTGTGAGCCACCACAGTCTTGTAGTTGTTGGCTAGTGTCTGTCTTCTACTTTGATTCTTCCTTTGTAATACTGTTTAGACTCTCATGAGTCTTTTGCCCACTCCATATATACTTTGGATGTCAGATGAAAGTATGTTATGGCTTTATCTGGGATCACACTGAGAGTATAGATCAAGCTAGGACTAGCCAACCTCTTTGCAGAATTTACTTTCTATCCATGAACATGGATTGTCTCTGAGTTTGTCAGTTTTTATTTAAACTCTTTCATCAAGGCTGTGTAGTTTTCTTCAAACAAATCTTGTGTACACATAGTTGATTTTTGTATATGGTATATCATTTTTAGCTGCTGATATACATGCTATTGTGTTTATGATTTCAATTTCTGTATGTCCATTGCTAGTATATATAATTATGACTGGGTTTTATATATTATTATCCTTATTTTCTACAAATTTTCTATAATTGCTTATTAGCTACCACCTGTTTTGTTTTTTTTTTCCTAATAAGATTGTATTAGAACACAGCCATGCTCACTTGTTTACGTGTTTTCTGTGGTGGCTCTACTGTCAGTTCCTGTGTGGCCCTGCAGGGGCTTCAGTTGGCAGTGACTTAGACTTCCCAATATGTCATTTCCATTTATCCAGTGGCCACTCCCACTGTGTCAAGCTTGTTCTGTCACCTTCTTCATTCCTGGACCATTGTGTACCTTCTTGGGGAGACATGAGCAAGCATCTCTTCATCCCAGTTAGGGTACTGATGACAGACCACAGAATTGACTCCATCTAGGCCTAGCCTAGCGAACCAACAGGTCCATTTGGCTCCTTATAGGAGCATGGATGACTCCAGTGAAAGCTACCCCCCAGCATGGGTGAAGACTTAGGAAATTGGCATCCCTCTAGGTCCAGCAGAACTTGCAAGTTGGCAATTCCTTATGTTGAGTCTTCTCTCACTGCTTCTATACCTTGGAGGCAGAGGGCAGCAGGGCTGGGTGAGGCATGGGGAGCTCATGAATCTTGCATGCTTTTGTTCTTTTGTTTTGTTTTTCCAGACAGGGTCTCTTTGTGTTAGCCTTGGCTGTTCTGTACTCCCTTTGTAGACCTTGAACTCACAGCGATGCACCTGCCTCCCGAGTGTAAGTCTTGTATGTACAGTTCCTTTTCTTCCCAGACTCTTGAGCAATGCCCCTCCTGTAGAGAATGTTTCAATTTAGGGGACATGGCTACAAAGTAACTACCTTGGCGGTTTTTAGGCTCTAGGGACTAAGTCTCATGGAGCACTGGGAAAGGGGGAAGCCTCTCTGGACTGTGGTACAAAACCTGTCTTTCACCTTACATGGCTGAACAAGTTTACCTGCATGTGTGGGGTGAGGCATGTTTGCAGAGAGCCCTAGTCCATCTTTTCTGAGGGATAAAGGATAGCTGATACATATCCATCTAATCAGCTACCAGAAGGGTCAGAACCAGCAAGTGGTCAGGCCGGCTAGAGGAGAGCTGGTTGGTGGGCCACAGAGTGGGCAGGAAGGGTAATGGAAGCTGCTACTTGGGAAGTTCTGTCATGCAACAAATCACAAGGGAAGATTTTGCACATTCTTATTAAACATCACAGCAGCTCTCTGAGTTACCACGCCCCCATTTTACAGATGGGGAAAAGACTTAGGCTTATATCAGACCTAAGGACTCACAGCAGGCAGGCAGAGCTAGGATGAGAACCCAGGATCTTTTATTTATTTCATGTGTATTTGTGTGTTCGCCTTATTGCATGTATGTGAACCACATATATGAAGGTCCCTACAGAGCCAGAAGAGGGCACCAGATTCCCCTGGAGCTGGAGCTATGGTGGTTTTTGAGCCACCCAGTTGGGGTTTTGAGGACCAAACCCAGATCCTTTGTAAGGCAGAAGTTGCCCCCTAGCTTCCTGTTCTGATCTTTAAGCCTCAAGTTCCTGGGCTTGACTCACTGCCTGGAACGGCCAAACGCAGTGCAGTGCGTTCCTACCTTCGCCGCACAGGCCCTGACAGAGCTGAGGAAGCTTTCTCACCGGCTACAGGGAAGGGGAGCCCAGGGCTCCTTGCTAAAGTGGTGTTCTTTCACACAAAAGCTGCGCTGGGGTTTCCCCTGGGTGGGGTATAGCTGTTCACAGAGGGGAGATTCCTAAGCATGCTTAGTTTAAGGTAACAACTGTTTTTTTTTTTAAAGTAGACATATTTTTGGGGAGGGGGTGAGTGGGTTTAGCTCACAGTGTCAGAGCACTTGTGTAAAAGAGTGAAGTGAAGGGCAGGAATGCCTTGGGGCATGCTCAGTTCTACCATGAAGCTTCAGCTGAGAACAAAGGAAGGGCATTTTGAAGGTGCATTAAAACAGAAGTCTGCCCCTGATGGTGCCTGTCTTGCTCAGTCACTAACAGAATAAAACTTTTTTTTTTTTAAAGTCAATCGCAGCTGGTATTGGCTCAGTTAACCAGACTTCAGAGCCCTGCCACCTCCTGTGTTTTCCTAAGGGTAACTCATACACTTTCTCCCCTGGGCAGTGCTGCCTGGCAGCTTCCAGCAGCTCTTCTCTACTGCCTTCTGTAGACACTCACGTAAACACCCCCAGATCATCCTGTGCCCCAGTATTTTATGTCGGTTAGAAAAGGAGCCTGGCAGTTGTCACTTGAAGGTGATGGTGAGGCAGCTCATGAATGTGCTTGCTGCTGAGTTGTAATTGCTCCTGGCGTTGGATGGCTCATCTCCATCCCCACACCCCTACCCCTGTCTCTGCCTGCAGCACACTGCTCTTACCTAGAGCCTGAGGAACTATGTGGCATTTGCTCTACCCGGCTACGGGCCCAGTGAGTTTATTCGGCGAGGGTCTAAGGTGTGCACTCTGAATATCTTAGAAAGGGGAAACTGAGAGTGATGAATGCTTGCAGAGCTCTTCCCTGACATTCTAATTCCTCCCAACTAAGTGGTAAAGTAACATTATTTATTGTGATGGTTCAGTCTGTGCGGAGGGACTTGGTGTTAATATTGTCACTAGCCGGGCCTTCAGAAGTGATCTGCCAATGATCTCTGTCTGCATTACCCAGGAGACCTGTTTATTTGGAATTTAGAGAAAGAAGGCAGTCTTAACTACTGACCCCAGGGTTTCTTCTGTCATCTCAGCCCTGGCTAGTGACATAAGTACCACCCTGGCCAAGCATGGCTTGGCTTATCTAAGGAAACGTGCATATTCAAATGAGATGCTGATTTAATGTATAATTTATGGCCATTAAGATAAAGAAATAGTAAAGTTTAAAATCATTGGCTTGGCTCATATGGTTTTCAAGTAACACCTAAATCCTCCTGGTGGTCAGGGATGCTCCTGAAAAATGGTGTGGTGTGGTCGTGGGGGATGGTGGTGGGGACATGAAGAGACCCCTATCACTTAACCTGTGGTGGGTCCAACATGACTTCCTCTTTTTTTTTGGTAGAGCCTCAAGATGTTATAGATACACATCTGCATGTTACTCGGGATATTGTTTTTGGCAGTGAAGATAAATGTGTATGTGTTTGATCTCTCTTGTGTTTGAAGGAGATTAAAATAGATTAGTTATGATGAAACTGTTCAAACAGAGAGCCTGTCTGCCTTGATGGAAAGCCAGGAGGCACTCCCATTCTGGTGGCTTCAAAACACGGTCCTGACATTATCAGTCCTGGGGCAGGGATGAAGTGATGACTGCTCTTGCTACCCGCCGTCTACTTAGCATCCCCCAGCCCCCATCCATGCCTCTGAGGTTGGTGGTGATGCTCCCGTCTCTCTTAGGCTCTTAGGCACAGAGGCTTGCTTTAGCTCCTGCAGAAAACCAGTGTATACTGTGGCTATGGGAGAGGAAGGGAGAGGCTTAGGATACAGCCCCCAGCTATAGGAAAGCCACACCCTACCAGTAGCCAAGCCACTCCTGAGGAGCAGCAGTGGTCATTCTGGGGGGTGTGAGTCCATGGCCATCTCAGAGGGTACCAGTTTGGCTGCCAGGGGGCTTTTCTGTCTCTTTGGTATCTCTTTGCTTTCTCACCAATTGCTGGGTCACCCTCCAATTCCTTTAATGTGCCCAGTTGCTTCTAGGGCTCAAGTTGCTGTCTAGTCTGTTGAGGGCGGGTTCCTCCTCAGGCTCTGAGGTCTGGCCTGGCCACTAAGTCTAAGAAGGACTGCCTAGGACAGACATCCTGACCTGCCGTCCCGAACCCCACTGAGGTGACTTACTGTCACAATGTCTGTCTGCAGTCCCCTCTGGCTCAGGTGGGGACTCTGATGTCATGTTTCCGAGGGTCTTTTGTGTCCCTGTGTGTTTCCACCTCAGAGATGGGTGCTGCCCATCTGCGCGTGAGGCAAATCACCACCACCTGTCTCACCCCTCGAGTTAGATTCTGATCACCAGCTGTCCCCTGTGGGTTTCGTGGACTGGGTGGTTTTTCCAGACCTGTCTCCATCCACAGTCTTATCAGACCTATTTTCTCCCTTCCTCCATCAGCCACAAAGTTGAAAGAGCCCCGGGACGTGTCTGTGGCCACCACAGGCTATGCCTCCTTCAGCAGCAATGCTCTTGTGGAACACTACAAGGGGTGGGGTCACTGTGCTCCTTCCTACAAGCTCTGCCTCCCGAATCACATTCAGTCTTGCCTTATTTCTTTTCAACCCCGACTGATTGCTCTTTAGGACCCAAATCTACTTTCTGTACTCATTTCTTTCTTTCTTTCTTTCTTTCTTTCTTTCTTTCTTTCTTTCTTTCTTTCTTTCTGCCACTGTGTTGATGTTGGAATCTGTCCGTGGTGGGAAATGTCGGGGGGTGGGGGGGCGGTTCAGCTGAACACACTGTAGGAGAATCCCGAATCCTATCCCAGTGGGGGGTCGTACAGAAACATAGGAAGTGTCCCTCCTCCTACGGCTAAGCTGTCAGCTTATTTAATTGCTTGTGTCTTGTCTTGTTCCAAAAACGTAATTTATTATTCCACAAGTAATACACGCTCCTTGTAGAAAATTAAAAAAAATATATATAGCAGGAACAAATTGTTCCTTGATACTTGGGAAGTAAGACATCACACATTAAAATGTCTTTCCTAAAGTTAGACCAATGTTAAGCCTAACTTGTTGGCACAGACAAGAAACCTAGATTCAGGTATTCTTCAGGGGCCATGCTGTGGGAAGGGCCTGAAAGACTCAGGCAGATAAAGGCTCAGAGTCTTCTCTGGGGGCCACAGCTCGCCTCTGCCCAGCCCTCCTACAAACCTGGGTGCTCACAGCTTAGATCTTCACCTTTCTCTCTTTGGTGCTATGGTTACATTTTCTTGTTGGACTAAGAAATTGGAGTAGGGCCCACCCGTTGTCAACCATTTCCTTTCTCTCACTCTGAACTCCACAAAGAAGTATATTTAGTCTTTTATGGTACAAAGAGAACCGGGCCTTAAGAGGCTCGAAGCCCGGTCCCTGATGGTAGGAGGAAGCAGTGCCGCAGCTGTGAGTCTGCAGCAACAGAAAGCCCAGAAAGAGACCAAGAAGACTCAACGGCCCTCTCAACTACAGCTCACAGAAAGAAAACACAGCCTTGCTACACACTTCACAGGGGCTCACACATTGTTGGTGTCTGTCCGGAGGTGCCCCAGGCAGGTGGGGGCAGCTCAAGTAGACTGCAGGAGGTGGAAGGGAGAAGGGCCTCAAGATGGGGCGGATCTAGGATTAAGTTACTTTTAAGTTCTTACTTTTCTTTCCTCAGCACTTGAAGAGAGTTTGGGAATAAAGAGTCTTTCAGAAGGCCTAGGAGAGTGAAAGCTGTTAGCCTGGGGGCTCCAATTTCCTTCCCTTTTAAAAGCCCACCTTCCAAATCCCTGGGAGCTCGGCTGGTCGAGGACTTTGCCATTGTCCAGCCACCATTCAAACCGGAGTTAGGTGATTGCGATCAAGCCAAGGGACTCATTTCCCCCTGTGCTTCTTGCATCAAAACCCTCTCAGTGACTGAGAGCAAAGCTAAGAACCTGCCCGTGAGGCTTGCGAGGCCAGATTCATCTTTGTTAAGTAGGAAGTGCAGATGGACAGGGCAGCTGGTGCTGGCTGCCAGGTAGGGCGACAGAGGCCCAGGGATATTTAGGATGCTTTTTGTAGGGCTTGAGGTTGCTTGCTGGGGCTGTAACTGGGTGGGTCCCTGACATTTTTTTTTTCTCTAAGTGCAGCTTGTTCCCAAGCCTGGAAATAATTAGGGGCAAGGGCACACACAGTGGTACATGGTGTGGTGAAAGACTGGTGGGCTGTTGATTTCTTGTTATTTACGCCCATTTCACTGTATGTGCTTGGTCACTGAGATGGCCAGCTGTTTTATTTCACTCTATGCTTTTGAGCTTGCTCTTTTGAGTTTCTCATAGTGCTGTCTTAAAAGGCCCGTTGCTCCCAGGTGCAAAGGAAGGGAATATTCGTCTAAGCCTCTCTGAAGTGGCAGGGGTGGCCTTGCTTTGTTCTTTGCAGACATATTTTTCTGAGCAGACTGAATCTCCACAGCAGGGTGTGCTGGGCTGCCTGGAGGGCGTGTGTGGCTCACGCATACCTGGATCTTGCATGGCTCACGCATACCTGGATCTTGCATGGCTCATGCACACCTAGATCTTGCGTGGCTCATGTACACCTGGATCTTGCATGGCTCATGCACACCTGGATCATACACACCTGGATCATACACACCTGGATCATGCAGCTGATAACCATTGCTTGCATGTTTCACTGTGGTTACTGAGTTTCTGGTTGGGTGTATTAAAAGCCCCCCCCTTTTTTTATTAAACACACAAGTTATTTAGCAAAGAAATAACATTTTTTTTTTCGATCACAAAAACTTCTTCTCATTTATAGGGTATTTTTTTTTATACCCAAGATAGATCATTGATTCTTTAATTAGAAGAAACGAAGGGGCCTGGAGAGATAGCTACATGGCCAAGGGCACTTACTGCTCAGTCATCAAGACCAGAGTTCTTATACCAGCAGCCATGCAGGGTGGCTCCCAAACACCTGTTTGCTCCAGCTCCTGGGCATCTGAGGGCCTATTCTGGATGCTGTGGGTATCCGTGCACACCTGTGGGCATACAGTCCCCATAGATCACCTGCATAGACACACGTACATTTATCTTCAGAAGCTAAATAAGAATCTGGGCGTTCTTATCCAAAAGTAGGGTCGTGGATCAAATCATATAGAGATACGTGTTTTTAAGATATTGCTTTTCATTTTTATCAAGTAATAATACCCACATAGATCTTTGATACACAGCCCAGTGAATGTTTACCTCTAAATCATCCTTTGTAGCCCTCGCCGGATCAACATCTTCCAGCTCCCCAGGGTCTCTCTTGGCCTCCTCATTAGTTCTTTCTTGCCAAGAACCAGTCTTCTCATTCTTAGTATCAGATGGCACTGATACTAAAAATGAACTACCTGGCTCTCTTGTATCCTTTCGGGTGGTTGATTGCCATGGTTTCTCTGCCGATGGGTATTTTGCGTCATTGCGTCGTCTTCTTTATTTTAAAGCTTGACATATGAGCTGTCTTGATATTGGTCATCATTTGTTCCAATGATTTTTGAAAGGTTAATGGAAAATTTCACATGGAATCCACTCATGGAAATCAGACCAAATAGGAATTGTTTCAACTTAGCAGGGTTCAGGTTACACGGAGACAACCTCTTTCTCCCCCGACCCCTAGAGTGGACCTTGGTCTGGTTTGGCTCATGGGTTCAGGCCTGGACTTTTGGATCTGGTCCCTGCCTAGATTCTCCTTGTTGTTCAGTCCAAGTCAAATTCTTTGCCTTCACTTTCCTTGTCTATGAAATAGAGCATATAAGTGCGTGTATCCCATCTCTGGTTGGGGGCGCATCGGTGGGTGGGGCAAGCACTGCCTCTAGTGTTTGTTCAGAAGATATATGGTGAGTGGTGTGGTGATCACTCCCTGTCACAGCTGACTGCACTCCTATCTCTGCAGACCTCGTGCTCTCCAGAGCACCACAGGAAGGCACCAAGTCATGCTGGTGATGGGACTTTAGTTCCCGTGAAGATGCCAGAGGCCGCAGTCTGTTGGGATGTCCCCAGCTTCTCATTGGCTAGTGCATGAGCTCTGAAGGCAGGTAGACCACTCGGCATGGCCCAAAAGCAAGCTGCTCCTCTACAGGCTGGAGAACTGTATCTCAAGGGCCTTCTTTCTGGGCCTACCTTTCACTGAGTTCCTGAGCTAAGTGGGCTGTTGAGTTTGCCAAATAAGGACTGCCTAGGGTCCATGCGCATGCAGGATGCTTATGCGTCATGAGTCCTGAAAATCTAGAAAGACAATAGGATATGAAGAATGGGGGGCCCCTTTGGGCTTTCATTCTACCCTGGCTTCCAGCCAAATTAGGGTTTTGGAGCTATGCCCAGGCTCCCATATAGCTGGGTGGATTAGGCATCACCATTGCTACTATCCGTGTCAGCAGCAGATGACATTGAATCAGTGCATTCTGTCTTCATCGACGAGACAATCTTCATGACGGGCTTTGCAGAGCAGGCATGGCTGTTACATTTGCTTGTGTGTGATACCCTGTGTGCTGGCATGTCCTCCTTCCAGGCCGAACATATCTGTTCTTTTTTTTTTCCTTTTTTTATTAATTTATTCTTGTTACATCTCAATGGTTATCCCATCCCTTGTATCCTCCCATTCTTCCCTCCCTCCCATTTTCCCCTTATTCCCCTCCCCTATGACTGTTCCTGAGGGGGATTACCTCCCCCTGTATATGTTCATAGGGTATCAAGTCTCTTTTTGGTAACCTGCTGTCCTTCCTCTGAGTGCCACCAGGTCTCCCCCTCCAGGGGACATGGTCAAAGGTGAGGCACCAGAGTATGTGAGAAAGTCATATCCCACTCTCCACTCTACTGGGGAGAATGTTCTGACCATTGGCTAGATCTGGGTAGGGGTTTAAGGTTTTACGGCCTGTATTGTCCTTGGCTGGTGCCTTAGTTTGAGCGGGACCCCTGGGCCCAAATCTGTCTATCATAATGTTCTACTTGTAGGTTTCTAGGACCCTCTGGATCCTTCTACTTTGCCATTCTCCCATGCTTCTCTCATCTAGAGTCCCAATAGAATGTCCTCCCCTCTGTCTCAGTTTCCTGGTAAGTGAAGGCTTTCGTGGGACATGCCCCTTGGGCTAATATGCAGATATAAGTGAGTATATACCATTTGAGTCTCTCTGCTTCTGGGTTAACTCACTCATTATGATCATTTCTAGCTCAATCCATTTATCCACAAATTTCAGGAATTCCTTGTTTTTAATAGCTGAATAGTATTCCATAGTGTATATGTAGCACAGTTTCTTTATCCATTCTTCTATTGAGGGACACTGAGGCTGTTTCCATGTTCTGCCTATTATGAATAAGGTTGAGCTAAGGTTGAACTATGAACATGGTTGAGCACATGTCCTTGTTGTGTGCTGGAGCATCTTCTGCATATATTCCAAGGAGTGGAATAGCTGGGTCTTGAGGAAGCCCTATTCTCATTTTTCTGAGATAGCACCAAATAGATTTCCAAAGCGGCTGTACTAGTTTGTATTCCCACCAGCAATGAAGGAGTGTTCTGTTCTTTTTTTTTTTTATTATCCCACATAGCTAGAGAACCATGAGCACAATAACTGTGTGTGATATTAATGGAGGACTCTAAGAAGAAAAAGACCTAGGGCTTCAAGTGGTTAAATAAACCACCCAAGGTTATATTGTCTGTATTGGACAAGCAGAGCCATGTCCAGTGGGTGCAGAGATTAATGTCCCACTGTACAAGAATTGGGAGCGTCGCATGGCTGTGGGTCAGGTCACCTGCTACCCAGGTGGCCCAGGTCTGAGCTTAGGTCTCAGTTGTCCTCAAGTGGCCTTGTAGGCCAGAAGACTTGCCATGTAGGTTGATCTGGACTTTCCACGGGTGTTGGAACATATTTCTCCTAGGACTCTGATGGGGATGCTGCTGGGATGTTAGCAGAATACAACCCGTCCTTGTGCACAGGGCCTTGGATTAGTGCTGCATGGAGACCAGAGTCTGTCTTTTTTTTCTTCTTCTTCTGGTTATGCCCTGGGTGGTTTGTGCCACCAGGAAACTCCATGGGTTGTGTTAATCTCGTGATGGCTTTCCAAGCTGTCTTGATTCTTGGGTGTTCTTTTACTTGTGGTGAAATTGGCATCTGGAAATCACCAGCATCCTTCATCAGGCAAAGTGTCAGGGCAAGGAGTCCAGCCTGGCTGTTTTTGTTGCTTTTGAAGAGACAATGGAAGACAGCAAGTGAGAGCCGGTCATTGTAAGCTGCTCCCTCCAGGCCTCTGAGCCTGGTGCCTCCCACCTCATTGCTCTGTCTCTGGATAAACCTGCATGTGCCTGTCTCCATTGAAGGACATGCTACCGCCATTCTCCTAGGGCTTTGCTTTCCATTTTCTATATTTTACATTGGAATCCTTATCTAATCATAACTAATATTTGAAACGTTCACTCTCTTTCTGAGATTTCTGACAGAATTGAACCTTTTTTTCTGACAGTTTGAAACCATCTTCCAACATCAACTAGGTGCTGTCGAAAAATTACCCATCTTCTCTTCTTACCCGGTTCTCACCCCGGGGTCCCTTTTAGCAGGTTTTAGTGACAGTGTCTTGTCAGAATCGTAGTTTTAAAGTTAAATAGCAGGCATCTCTTTGTGCCTTCTTAGCTTGCTGGATGGAGCATGCATCCAGTTCCTGTAATGAGGGAGAGCTCCCATTACTTGCAGCCGAGGTGGCCTGCAGGATGTGGGGGTTGGTTGATACACCAAGCCATACAACAGAAAGGATAATAGCAAGGACCATGGCTTTGCACACAGCCTTCTGAGTCTGTGTGGGGCCAGGCCACACTTCTCTCTTTAAAGCTTAGAATCTGATTCAGCAATAACCAGACACATGTGACCGCTGAGCCCATGATATGAATATGGCCAGGATACACCGAGATACGCCGAGAGCCGAATACTCCCGACTTAGAAAGTCCCAATATGAAAGATCATTATGTTTAAAATTTTTGATGGCATGGTGAAATATACTTTGAGTATGTTGGGTTAAATAAAACATTGACATTCTCGTTTGTCTTTACTTTGTAAAGTGTGATGGGTAGAGAATTCAACCACATAATGTGTCGTGCAGAACGTTGGTCATGATGCACCTGACTTATATTTCCATTGCACAGTGCTGGCCTCCACAGAGGTTGGCAAGAGCTCCCTGAGGTTATGGTAGGGGCTCAAACACTGGCCTTGCTAGTGCATCATGCACTATGAAGTACTCACTTGTGTGGCATGAAGCACGTGGGTGAATGACGCCTGCTATGGCCTCAGCGGCTTTCAGGTGGTGGCTTTAGCCCATCTTCCTGACCATCCTCTTCCTGTCGAAGGAGGCAACGTAAGCTAAGAGGAAGAAAACTACAGTGATCATAGCTGGGCTGTATCTCAAGGGGGGTTCATGTCCTTCCTCTGAGTGGTTGAATATGATAGTGTGTGTGTTGGAGGGGGACAGTTTCTGGTATCACAAGTAATCCTGTCTGTGTTTATAATGAGAGGATCTCTGTACAGTTTAGGGTAGATCCTGTTGCCAAAAGGGGCACTGCTTCCGGCAAACTGCTCTGTAGGCTCCTCTGTAGATGCCCCTTTTATTTAGCCAGCTTTTTTGACTGTTATAATGGAGTGAAAGTCCAGTTTCTTTGTGAAGCCAGTTACACACAGGTGATGTTTGTCACATTTGCTGAGCATATTCTATGTGTCACTTTACAAACGCATTAACCTTCCAAGGTAGTGAGCATTGGCTGCCCCAGTCTGCAGGGAGTGGAATAAACATTTGAACATAATACACGCCCAGTGTTCAAGGGAGCTTTGTCTCGCATCCAGGTCTGTTTAATTCTATAGCTACTACACTATTTACTGTGCTTCAGTAGAACTCAAAACACATCTCTTTTACTTAGGAAATGTCATGCAATGCAAAGCGGGTATTTTACAATGTATGGTGCCCCAGATAGGGCAGGATCTGAAGGTAAAAAGGGCCCAAAATGACTGAGAGTCCTTAGGTCCAGGATAAGTGAGTAAAGAACATGGTGGCCATGTTCCATGACTAGCTATGGACTGAGCTGGGATTGGTCCTAGGTTCTTCTCAGCCTCAGCCAGGAAGACCAGATATAATTGGTCCCTTGGACTTAAGCTCTTCCCCCTAGAAAGATGTTCTACAATCCCAGTGATGTCAAACCACTTGGTAAATGCACGAACTTACCCAGTGATGCTTATAGGAGACATCGGAGGCAAGCATTCTAAAGCCCTGGCATTTCTCACGACAACAAAACTCTAATGACACCGTGTGTCAGTAAAGGACATTCTCTTCCATTCAAGCCCAATGCAATGTGCTCGTGACTTAGCCATGTTAGCTGAATGCCAGGAAAGATACATGTCACGATGCTGGGTGTTCTGTTGCCACGGGACACTGCACAGCACATTCTTTAATGAATGAGCGTCACTGACTGGAGCAGGTGTCTTTCAGGGAGGCTGCTGCTATTGAATAAAAGATCTCTATTTAGTGTCCCAGTTATTTCCTCTTTGACCCCCTTTCGGTCAAAACATGCAAGGCATATTCCTCACCCCTGACCTCTGATGGCTGCCAGAGCCTTGTTACCCTTTAATCTCACCGATGCTTGCTGCATATTAAGTCTGGCAGGGACGTGATTAAGAGGTAGGAATTCACCGGACTTGGTCAGCGTGAGGCTGCTGGATCGTGGCGTGATGACCAGCTCAGCATTTAATCATTTCGCTTGTGCTTTCATTTCCTTTCATAGCCCCAGAGGGGGAAAGTTCAATCCCATGACAAGCTCCTGCTTTGCAGGGGGAGGTGGGTGGAGGGGAGGGCATTGAGTCAGATACATTGTGAGTTCTGAGAGGCAAACTCTGCCTGCCATTCATACCTGAGGTACGCACAAGAATAAGCAGACTGGCGAGACATTTACACAACAAGGTCCAGGGCTTAGCAGCGTCCCCAAGGGTGACAAGTGATCTTTGCCCTAGTCCTATGAGGCTGATGGTTGACAGGCAGTGGATTACATAGCTCCCCTTGAATGCCTATGTGGAATGCCCAACCCATAGTGTGAGGGCATTTGGATGAGCTTTTAAGAGTTGCTTCCTGTTAGCTGAGGTAATTAATCAGGCTATATGTCTCTTGATGGGATTACAGTCCCTATAAAGAAAGATATCAGAGAGTTTGTCTCCTTTCTTCCTTGCCCATGTGATGACATAGCAAGAAGAAGGTAGCCATATTTAAGGCATCGAGAAGCCTGTCCAAATTGTCCCGCACCGTGATAGCAGACTTGCAGTCTCAAGCTGTGAGGCTCACAGTCCTGTTGCTTCAGCCATCTGGAACAGTCTGGAACACTTTTGTCGTGACAGTCCTAGTTGTCTAAATCAATGGTCTACAACTTTTAGAAACTGGCTAATTAGGAAGTCGCATGCCTAGCCTGTCTGGGGACACTGATTGCTTTGCTTTCTCCCCAGCTCCCTTTACCTCCAGGTGGACCTTGCCTTTGGGTTTCTGCCTTCCTGTGTTCTCCATAGAAAGATCTCATGTGGTATTGCCACTTACCTATGGATTCCTCATACAGCCAAATTTAGACCCTGAATGGATACCACACACTGAGGGTGACAGTCTGGGATAAAACATAAGGACAGTGGAGGATGCGGGGAGGCCACATTTATTGTTCCCTATTATGTACCTTTTGAACAAGTCTGTGTGAACAGGGAGTCCCAGAGAAACCACAGCCATGACCCTGCTCTCATCTGGAACAACCCAGGGCAGAAGGGATTGTATTTTGCTGTTCCCTCCCGCATGCACCCAGGCAGCCCTTGCCAGGCCTGACGGCAAAGAAAGAGTTAAAGCTTGGAGTGTCAGTCTCTTGTAGAGAGTGGCATCTAGGTCATTTCTCCGGCACAAAAGAAATGAGGTACAGCTTGCCCAGCGGCCACTTGTGCTGCACACACACCCGCTGCTCTGTGCAGAACACCAGGCAGGCACCAGGCCACTGTGATAAGATCCAGCAAGCTGAACCAGGGAGCTGGACCGTATGGCCCTCTGTGCCACTCAGTGCTGTGCTTGGTAATGAAGGGAGCAGAAACAGTGGGGTTAAGGAGACATAGTAGGGACACTGGCTCCAGGGGGAGGCCAGCTCAGGGAACTTGCTAGGGTTGGGGAGAAGGGCAACATCATGCAGGATCCCCCAGAGTCCAGGGGCTTCCTAGCACTCTGTGGTAGCTGGCTGCTCTGTGGGAACCACTTTGACATCTAGCCCACTCTGCTTGGGGCTGTGCATTCTCTCCCATCTGGCTCATCTTCTCATCTCTGTGTAGTTAGCTCCTTTCTTCCCTAGGTCTCTTGAAACCTTTTATGACTCCCAGAGGCAACATGTGTCCACTGTTGCCTCTGAGGAGCCTTAGGCTCCTCGTTTGTGCTACTTCCTAATTGCAAATCTAGCTTAAATAGTAGTCTGACACACTCTCCCCTTCATTCGCTCACCAGGATTATCATAACCATCCTTAGTAGACTACTACTCTATGACTATGAGTGGGTTGTTTTTTGATTTTTAGATTTGTTTATATTTTACATGTACGGGAGTTTTGCCTGCATGTGTGTCTGTGCATCATGTGCATGCAGTACCGTCCAAGGCCATAAGAGGGCATCAGACCCTCTGGAACTGGTGTTAACAGATGATCATGAGTCACCGTGAGGGTGCTGAGAATCAAACAAGGGTTCTTGGCAAGAGCAAGCAGTGTCAATCACTGAGCCATCTCTCCACTCTGGTTGGGTGTCTGAGCAGGAACTATAGGGTCAGACGTTGCTCTCAACCAGAGCAGGTTGTCAGGGGTGGTCATGTGACAATGTATCTGACTTTTTTGGGGTGGTTGAGGAAGATTTGCTAGGGCAGGAATCTGGGCTGGCAGGCCTGAGGGGCAGTGTCCCCACCACAGCTTGGCACGACTGTTGGAAGTTTGTGGAAGTGGCCCTGACAGTGGGAAAGGGAAGTCTGGATGACAGGCTCTGTTAGGATGGACATGCTGACGTGAAGAACTGTGGACCTGTGGAATGGAATCTGCCTAATGTGGGATGGATCTGGTGATGCTGCGCACATGGCTGGCATCCTACCGTGTGCTGCTGTCTTTGAATTCCTGGGGTGTGTGTCTTCTGTATGGTTGTTCATTCTTTCCCCATAAAGCTGTAAGCTTTTTATAGGATTGTGTCACCCATTTCTCTCATCCTTGGCCACTATGCTTTGGGGCTGGCCATCCTAGAAACATCTAGAAATGCCCAGTGATGCAATTTCTCAAAACCTCAGCTTTATTGTCTTCCATGTTCTTCTTGCTGACTGGGACAGCTTCCTCTTCCTGAGTGCGGACTGTTTAGGATGCTCAGGCTTAAGAGGGTCTGAGAGGCCAGGGTTCTCCCTGCAGCTCATAAATTTTGTATCAGTTGGTAGCTGGTGACTGGCTGTGTTTCACTATGGGTAGAAAGGGGCAGGGGTAGAGAGCTCACTCAGTGGGCAGCCATCTATGGTGGCAAAGCAGACACCCTCCCTTCTGCTGCAGATGGGACAATGGGTATCGTCAGGTAAATCTAGCTCCCTGCTTTACCTCATATGGATTGGTGTCCAGAGAGAAAGCACGGAAGCACAGGTTAGGCACCATCAGACTCGGGAGGGAGGGGGGTGTGAGGGAGAGGGGGGGCAGGAAGGGGAGGGCAGTGCTCACATGCTTTCTTGCCTCTGTCTCTGTTCTTCTCTCCCTCCCTCTCCCCTACTTCCTCCTTATGCACTGCCACCCCCCTCCCTTGTTCAGTGAGGTAACCAGGAACAGGCCTGGTGTTTGAAAATTGCAGCCATACCCACTAACCAGCTCATTTTCCTGGGCTGATGTTTCCTGGTTTGGCTGACAGTTGGCACCTGGCTGGCCACAGCATCGGTGACCTTCCTTCTTATCTTCTCTCAGAAAGGTGCTCCCTTCCCTCATATCCTGCCTTTGACAGCAGCAGCCTGGGATGGACGTCCCTGCCCAACTATTTCTAAATAGGATCCTTCCTAAGCATTTGTGTCTCACCTCGCCCTACCGAGCTCCCATTCAGAGGAGCAACATGTTAGTGTCCAATGGCATTAACCCCCCTCTTACCGGAACTGAATGGAACACTGAACACCAAATGGTGGATGGTGTGCAACTCAAGCTTTGACCTTCTAGTACAGGTGGGAGAAGGCATCACAGTGTATGCGTTGGCTCCAGTGGGCCCTACTTTCACCTGGTTCTGCCCTGGTCATGGACAAGTTTGCTTGCATTTTAGTCTTTCCTAAGTCAGAAAGGTGGTAGCATCTCCCTCAGGCATATGTTGGGGATGGGTTAAGACTCAGGTCTCCAGTGCTCAGAATATTGCCTCCTGGTGTGAGCTCAGTGGTTGGAGTCATCTGAGGCATTGTTTTCTAGCTTCCAGACCTCAAGGTTTTATTTTGAAAATGTCTAAATTGTCTTGTTTCCCCTGTGATACCCTGGGCGTTCATAACATTGAAAAATATTCTCTTGTCCCTGGAGCCTGGAAGAGAATTCCTAGAGGGGCTTCTGTGAACTTCTTGGTTGGTGGTACATAGCATCCTCGTGGCTCTGTGTGCCTGCTCACTCGCTTCAGCTCAGAGCTCTTGTGCGAACCTGTCCCCGGCCTCTTGTGGCTCTGGCTGGCATGGGGCCTCCTCTGTTCCTTCAGGGACAGGCCCTGAGGTTGTGCCTCTTTCAGTGCTAGCAGAAGTTCTGGGTTTGTGCTTTTGTCTGCCAACACATGTAAAAGACGCTACAGAATATTTTATAAGGTCAGCTATAATACATGTTTGAAAACTGTATAAATTGAGTTAGGAAAACAGCTTTGATTGCATGAGTAATATTTAAAGTGGCTGCTTAAGATGCAGCAACTTTTCTGTCAATAATAGAATGCCTTCTGAGTTCTGCAGAGATCCAGTGGCTCTTGCCGGTCGCGGTGAGAGTTTTCATTAAACAGATGATTCACACAACGCACGCGGGCAGAATGATTAACGTGAATCATGGGAAAAGATTCTCAGACTCGGGTATCTGATTTATGAATGGATTGGGAGGTAGATTTCTCAACAACCAATTCCCTTTACAGGAGGGTTTGGCTTTACTGAGACCCTCAAAAGTTTTTTCTTCACCCCCTCCCCCATTGTTGTTTGTTCTAAGATGACATCTCAGGATCTTTTATTTAAGGAGGGAACGTTTACTTATGCTAGTAAATTCCCAAACTTTTCTCATGTAGAAAAAGGTTCATGGGGTTAAAACCCTCCTTGTGCAGGTTGGTAAGTGGGTGTGTCCCTCTGCAAAGGGCTGGATGATGCCAAAATTAAAGCAAGAGGCCCAAAGCCTCCTACGTTGACAAAGGAGGTGGCTTAGTTCTCCTTATCTGTCTGTTCAGTGGCAGCGCGCACTGGTCTCGGGGAGAGTCCTCACAGACCAGGCCTGGGAACGGCAGCTTGAGAGGGGCTGCTTAGCAAAGGAAGCTGCAGGGAGCAGGATCTCTCTTCACACTTCCCTCAAGCCTGGGCTGGGGTCCTGGAAGAATGGCATGACTCCCTGCTGGGTGCTTGGGCAGGCATCTTCCTGTGCAGGCTGACAAGAGAAGGATAACAGGGTTCCTGCAGCAGCCCAGGGAGCAGTTTACATGTATCTAGCCCCCTCACTGAGACAGTGCCTCATATCCGCCTGACAGGCAAAAAGACCGAGACTGCAAAAGGGGCAGTGGGTGCTAGAGCAGCCATGCTTTGCCCTTAAATTCCACCTGCTCACTGGTATGGAAAGGTGGTTAATGCCCCATGCCCTAGTGCATGGGCAGTAGGTGTTGGACATAGCTCGATAGCAAAGGCACCAGGTGGGTGGGTGAGGGGCTCAGATTTGGCCCTTTTAAAATCAACTCTGTGGGCATTAGTAGAAAGAGTGGGTGGTTTACTCATCTGTAGGGGTGGCACTGGGTCTGTAAGACCTTCATGAGTGACTGCATTCTCCTTTGACTTCCAGTGGTTCACTTGGGTAGCAAATGGCAGATCACCAATGTGTTACCATTTAGAGTGAGATGAACAGGGCTCAGCGAAAAGGTAGTGATATATTTTTTTGTTTTTTTGGTTTTTTTTGTTTTTGAATGCAGGGTAAGGCAATGCTATGACAAATGGAGTGAGTGGTGGTTTATAACCTTGTTTTACAAGTTTTACTATGGGTGGTAAATTTCTCTCTCTGTCTCTTCCCCTCCCTCCCTCCCTCCCTCTCCCCCCCCCTCTCTCTCTCTGTGTGTGTGTGATTAAGGCATGTTATCAATTCTGGGACTCTTGGTGTTTCCATGTTTTGAAATATCCAGGAATACAAGTGGATAAGAAATATCCAGGGATTTGTTGGCTCATATTCATTCAGTCACTTTCATTCTGTAGACAGAAATGAGCATCTGCCCTGTATCAAACCATGCGGAAAGTACTCGGGACTGACCCATGTGTGAAAGTTGTCTGTGATTTCAGAGCAGCCACTGTCTACATAACGTCTCTGGGCTAAAGTCCTGCTTGAAAATGGAGCTGGAGACCATAGCCTTCAGCACTGGTGTGAAGATGGAAGTCATACAATTCTCTGCAGTCCCCTGACAGTAGAGCTGTAGGTGCCGGGTATGCCGTTTCTCTTCCCCACACCATTGCTTTGGCTCTGAAGGCACAGAAGCAGCCACAGGTGTGCAGGTGCTAGTTGGACCTTGGGGGAAAGCTGCCTGCGAATCCTGGCGTTTAATTGCTGTGCTCCTCCAATTAGCCACTTATGTCCCCAAAAGGCCTGTGGAGGGAAACAGGTGGAAGGTTGGGCTGGGTATTCATTTCTCTGCTGGAGCAACTACGATCAGTTTATTTACAGCCAGAATTTGAAGGGAAGCTGCTTAGGGAGATAAACATCCTCTGGGGCTAGAGGCTCCAGACTGGAGGTGGGGTTGCCATGGCCCATGCCCAGGCGTCCTAGGTTGTTTGTGCTGAGTTCCCTGCACCTCTCCAGCTTACTCTACTGCCTCTCAGAACAAGGCCCTCCTCTCTCTAAAGGTGTCTCTGTGTCTCCAGGCTCTTCCCCCTGCTGGCCTGCCCAGCCTGGCTCTGTGAGACAGCTATGCTGTCCTTCCAGCAATTACTGACCATAATGAGTCTTATTTTTCTGTTGCGTTGGGTGATTTCAGAATGCCCCCATTTGTAGTTACCTCTCTGCCCATTTCTCGGTGCCCACGCTGTCTGCTGCTTTAGATATGGCAGCGAACATAACAAATATGTCCCCTGCTCTGCCCCCACTGTTTTCTACCAGCCCTGGGGAAACACACCTTTCTACCCTTGGCATATAGACATGGGGTAGGGCGTAGACAGGTGGTCATTTACTCAGGATCTGGCAGAACTGGGACTTTACCTCAGGTGCCCCTAAGCTGTGACTTAAAACAACATGTTTCTAGGAAGGGGTTTTTCATGACACAGTTTATCCTTTGGCTTCTGTACTCAGGAGTGAGATGTGTAAGTCAATATTTGCAGAGGCCCTGAGTAAGCTCTCTTCCTAGGAGTATCCTCGCGGAGAGCACTCAATCCCTCTGTAAAGAAATCAGTGCACGTGGTGTGGGTTTGTGCTGTGGGCCATGGGCCTCCGTGGAGGAGAGAGGAGCATACATCTTGAGGCCTATGCCTGTGCGGCACACTGTGAGCTGGGGAGGCCAAGGCCTGACTGCTTTTCGCTGCAGTCTATCCCCAGCCTGATGCTGGTACACGGAAATGCTCAGTACATGTCCCCCTGGTGGGGAGGGGCCCTCTTGGCCTGTAGGGGTCCCTAAAACTGAGTGACTTTATTGTACTATATGGATGCTTTGGAGTCAAATTGACCTGAACTTGAACCAAACCTTGCCACTTTCAGACAAAGCATCCTGGGCGCGTGACTGACCGTCTCCCTGAGTTTCCATAGCTAGACTCAAGGGTTGCAAGAATTGGGGATTATGCAGGTCACTGTTAATGTTAAGACAGAAGCTAGCTGGCAAGCCAGTGGCTCCTGGGCCAGATCTGACCCACTGGCTGGTTTTATATGTGTGGTAGTCTTTGAATACAACACACGACTTCTTTTCCCTTGTCAGTGGCTGCGTTTTGGACTCTAATGGAACACTTTTGTTGTGATGGAGACCATATGGCTGGCAAAGCCAAGAATATTTACTTCCTGTCCTTTCACAGTGGAAGGTTGCCACCTGCTGTGTTAAGCCTTGAACAAATAGCAAGTACAGTCAGCATCAGTCTTACTGTCCTTACCTAGTCCTCCCACCCTTCTCCTCCATGAGTAACCATGGCCTTTAGTGCTTTGAGTCTTGGGAGGGACTTTCCAGTTACCTGGTGTATGACTTACTCTTGTTGCCTTGACCAGACGCTTGAGGGAAGAAAGGCAGGATCTGGCTCACAGTTTCAGGGTGTTTCGGGCCTAAAGAAGGCTTGGAGGTGAGAGTGGTTGCTTCAGTTAATAGCGGGGGTGGAGGGGT
The DNA here is from genome assembly GCF_964271855.1 of Acomys minous. Taxonomy (NCBI): domain Eukaryota; kingdom Metazoa; phylum Chordata; class Mammalia; order Rodentia; family Muridae; genus Acomys; species Acomys minous. The sequence goes on from NC_140490.1 coordinate 37,708,250, forward strand.
GGGGGGGGGAGTAGGAGGTAGATGTCACATGGGAGCTGAACCAGGAAGCAGATGGCACAGAAGCAAGTATGTAGACTTTAAGACCCTCCTCTAGTGACCCACTTCTGCCACCCAGGCCTTAGCTCCTAAAGGCTCCACACCCTTCAAAATAGTGTCAGAAGCTGGGGCTGCGTGTTCTTAACATGAACCTTGGGGACATTTCAGCCATAACCCCTGGTGACCACTTACCCTCCCCCCCCCCGCCCCTGTTCCATGGTGACCCGCCACCCAGGGATTCCCTTGGCTGTGGTCTTCATGGGCCTGACGCCCTGGGTGGAATTTCTCCCTAGCCTTTTGCTTCTAGTCTGGTGGTGGCCTCAGGTTGGAGCTCTGTCTTTTGAGCTGCCTCTCTTCCGCATCTGAAAGGCCAGGCCTGGAAGCGGCACTTGCTGCAACACCATCCAGCTAGAGGGAAACCAGTCTGTTTCTTTCCTGCTTGAGTGTAGGATGGAGATAGGAGCTCTGCATTCAGGGACCATGGGCCCTTCATAATCCTGGCTGCTGCCTCGATTCTTTCTGCCTTGCTTTTGAAGGATTAAAAAAAAAAAGGCATATTTTCCATAATAATGTCCTTTATAGAAACATAACCTTATTTTTGGATTACAAATGCAATATGTACAATTTGTGAAACACAGAAAAGGAAGAAAACTGCAGCAATTAGTCCAAATCTCAGCACCCGAGATAATCACTATTAGCATTCGCAGCTCACGTCCCTCCATATCCTAAGCATGCACAACTGTGTACATGATTGGAAGCACATTGTTTACGTAACTTTATTCCCCACATTTTAATTTATTATATCATAACCATTTCATCCGGCACCAAATGTTCTTCAAAACCGTAATCTTTGTCTGTGCCTGGGTATATCCACCCACCGACCCGCACATTCTCTAGCCCAACACGCATTTTTTAGTGTTTCTTGCATCTCAACCTTTGTGCTGGGTGCCAAGAGTACAGTAGGGAACATGCTGATGCCATCTGTCCCTTCACAGAGTTCACAGTCTAGCAGGGCATTGGGTCAGGTGACCAGCACAACCCAGTCTTATTGGTTCAGACTGCTTTAACAAAGTACTGTAGACTCGGTGGCTTAAACCGCAGAGGTTTGGGAAGGTGGGCAGTCAAGGAGCTATGTGCTGGCAGTTCAGCTGCACAGTAAGACCCTCTCCTGAACTGCAGATGGCAGGGGGTGCGGCTGGGGGGGAGGGAGAGAGGGGGTGGGTCCTGAACAGGGTCTACACTCATGGCCTTTCAAAGACTTTTCCTCCAAATATAATCACACTGAGGGTCAGGTTTCTTCCACATAAGGATATGAGGGAGAGGACCATGGACATTCAGTCCATAACAAGCATCAGGTGTACTTGCTTTAGTGTGTGTGTGGGGGGGGTGGGGAAGAGGAGCTTGTGGGTGGGGCTTCATCACTGCTTCTGTAGCGATGAAGGCAGGGTGACTTTGCAGAGGCAGCTCGCTTCTCTCTGAGGTCCCCTCTTTGGAGGAAGTTTGAGGAGCCCCGACTAGTTTACTCCTTTTCAAGTGGCAGAACTTCTGAGCCATATACCTGAAGGAAATAGAATAAGAGTGCGCGACTTGACTTTTCTGTCGCTGTGATAAAATTCCATGACCAAACGCGAGAGTTTGTTTTAGCTCGCTGTTCCAGAGCACAGGTCCACAATGGCAGGGGAAGGCATAGCATGCTGGCTGGAGCAGGAAGCTGAACTGTCACGTTTTGTCTGCACGCAGGAATCAGAGAGAAAGAGAGTAGGAAGTGGGAAGGGGTTCCCAACCTTTAAGGCACACCCCAGTGGCATACTCCTAGCAAGGCTGCATCTCCTAGAGTTTCTACCTCCCCAAACAGTGCCACCCACTGGAGACCAAATATTAAAACACATGGGCCGATGGGGAGCACTTTCCATTCAACCCAGCACTGGAAGGGAATAATAGCTCTAGTCAGTGGTAGAGCTCTTGTCACTACTGTCTTCCTAGCAGGGAGCCCCTCAGGAGTAAAGCCCCCGGCACCACAGAGATGAAAGCAGGCAGTTGCCGCTGGGCAAAGGTGGGTGTGATTTAGAAACAGGAGGAGGTTGTCTTTAAGGAGAGCCCCCTCCCTAGACAAAGGCACACCTGAGGATGGGTGTGGCTCAGACACCCTCTTGTCGTGGATGCGGTCCTGTTCTTCCCCAGCTGTGTGGTGTAGATGTGGAAAGTGTCGCTTGCCTTGTGAGGTGGGGCAACACAACATGTTAGTGAGAGCAGAACTCATGGCGGCCCACCTCTCTCCCAGCATCTGGGCACATGGTCGCTTGTGGCGTCTTTTCCTGGAAGGTGACATCCAGCTAAGTCTTGCACATTTATGTCGGCAGCAGACTGTGACTCCAGAATTTTGTGTCCAATTATCTCATAGGGTGCTGGTGACTGGATTGGAAGTATGTCCCTTTTGTTTGTTGGATGGCCACTAGACACACTTGATTAGGGACAGCCCTGTGGGGACTCAGGAATACATGTGTATGTGAACTTGCTGTGGGGTGAATCTATGTGTCACAGCCTCCTCCTAGCAGGGGACAGACAGTGGCAAAGTTATGTGACATGGAGACAGCCCCAGTGCTGTACCATGTGCACAACAGAGGAAAACTATCTGATTCAGAAAACGTATGCATCTGTGCATTGCTTCTTGAGTTTTTCTCTAAGTTGGGTAAGCATATAAAAGCACCGACTGCGTTTGCTCCTTAGTATGGAGAACAGCGCTTTATTTAAAAAAGAAAAAAAAAAAAAGCAAAAATGCCTTTTCATTAACAGAAGCCTGCAAGCAAGGCAGCGACTAACACGATTTGCATTTCCTCACCTTCATCTGTAAAATGTGGGAATTATCACTGGCCCGTAGGGTCTGCTGTTAGGATTAAATTAGAGAGCACGTGTCCTTAACCTACTGTCTGCTATGTACTGAGTGCTCAATAAATGGAGGCTATTATTTTTATTGATATAATAGCTAATTTTGATTCAGGGTTCAAAGTGCTTTGCATATATTAACTCTCTTAATTGATTTTACATGCTCTGGACTTCTGTAGTTTGGTCTTTAATCAGAGGTGGAGCTGTTGATGAGAATGCATGTTTGTGCTGTGTGTTCACTATCTTGGGGCCGCCGTTGTCTCTATGATGAACAGTCAGAGATGAGTTTTATAACCGGTGAGAGTACCGTGCAGATGCAACCCCGGTTCTAATCCCTGGAGGGGCATTGCTGAAAAGTGACTTGAAGTTTTATTCTTCAGAGGGCCCTTTGCCCTAGTTAGAGGTAAAGTTCTGATTTCACATGGACACGATGCTCAGAAGATTGCTACCCATGTAGGTCTTACACCATAGGCTCCCTGGTGGGCTTGATGTATTTAGACATCCTTTGAGGCTAACTGGCTGTGATAGGCAATTTTTAGCCTTCATCCCAGAAATGTTGCCTTAAGTCTCTGTCCTCTGTTCCATCCTGAAGCCTTTGTGATGAGTTTATACTTTCTAAGCTATCCAAAAAGCGGCTATTAAATTAGAGTTCGGGGTACCAGGATTTTTTATTTGATCTTGTGAGTTTTGAAAGTTTGTCCAGGAGGCATAGAAAAACCCTTCAAAGTTTCTAGTGTTTAATCTGTTTTAACAGGAGTCTCAGAAAAGGTTTAGCCAAGGAATATCAAACTCTGAGATAAACAGTTCGTCAGAAAACCAACAGAGAGTGCTTCTTAAACATACAGCCACCCAGGGCGTTCACATTTGGAAGAAACAGCTGGATATCCCTTGGATGGATTTAATTTCTGATCATGGCTGGTGGAAGAATAAGGTTCTCTGGGAGGACATTATTAGGGAAAAACCTATGCATATGTCTGTCTGTCGTCTGTCTGTCTGTCTGTCTGTCTGTCATCCTGTCTGTCTGCCTGACTATATTTGTGGCGTGAAACTGACCAGAGTTACATAAATTGTGCAAATGATCATGCTGTTCAGGGTCAGTGCTGTGTCCCTTTCATTCATGTGACAGGCAGGAAGGACAATAGAGAGCTGCTTTGGCCCTGAAACGTGACTGGTCTGGCCCAACCATTGCTCAGTGAACTCTGTTGTGGACACACAGCACACAGTCAACACTCTTGATTTTTCTTCCTAACATGTGGACCCAGTTAGGTTCCTTACTGGTTTGTGGCATCTGAGAGTCTGCAGTGATTGGTGCAGTCTTCGGGAAGGAGACGGGGCTTCAGGCGTCCCTATCAGAGGCCAAGGTTCTCTCCTTGTTTTATTCATACTAAAACCTCCATATGAAGTGAATCCAGCAATGACTTCCCGGTTCCCAGGAGGAGCCACGCCACAAGGTTTAAATGGAGTGGTACCTCAGGGTAATGATACTCTGGTGCACTGGAAGTTGGATTATTAACAGAGTCAGGAAAGGGCGCTGTAAGGATCCAATTCTTCCATTTCCTTCTAGCTTCACCAAAGATTCGTCTCCGATGAAACAGAGCCACGCTGACCTCCTTAAAGGCCTGTCCCAGCCGTGCACGCTAAGCTGCGTTATGCCCTTACATTTGTGTGCTGTCCCATGTGCACGTTTTACATGTCGCAGGACCGCTGGACGTCACATTTCTTCTTCACACCCTTTCTCCTCATCAGATCCCCACACTCCTTTCGCAACCTATTCTACCGCCCTTTCTCTGTGCAGCTTGTTTTGAGTCTTTCATTCATTTATTGCTTTGCTTCCTATTGCTGTGATAAACATCATGGTTAAGAACAACTTGGAGAGGAAGGGATTTATTTCACCTAACAGCTTATCAGTCTGTTATTGAGGGAAATCAAGACAGGAGTTCAAGGGAGGAACCTGGAGGCAGGCACTGAAGCAGAAGCCATGGGGGAGTGCTGCCCCCACCTTTTTTTTTTTTAATGACTTACATGCCTGTTTTCTTATACAGCTCAGGATCACCTGCCCAGGGTTGGCACTGCCCACAGTGGGCTGAGCCCTCTCACATCAACCATCAATCAAGAAGAAAAAGCTTCACAGGCCAATCTAATGAAGGCATTTTCTCAATTGAGATTCCCTCTTTCTAGATGACCAAGCCTGTGTCAAAACAAAACAACCAAACCAAACCAAACCAAAACAGACACACTTGAGGCCTGGTCAACCTGACACACAGGCCTGTCTATTCTAATGATCATGGATTTCTTTGCATCCCCATTGACCTAGACTCCCAGTGGCTCTGGCTCTCACTCTCAAGTGCTCTGCCCTTGATAAAGAAGGCACCAGGGCTAATTCATTTAGTGGTATCTTGCTATGAGAACGTATTTCTGTGTCCTCAGCAAGCCGACAGGACAGTACCTGGCTTATAACTCCAGAGGGTTGGTTGTGATGAACTGAACGGATGGATTCAGCTCACCAACTTCCAGATGTGCTCTCTTGGGATGCCAGAGGTGGGGAGCAGTTCCCTCCTTTCTGCACAGAGTTTGTCCTCTGCTCAGCCAAGTTTCTGCTGGGTGTAGAGCTGACTGAGTAGAAATCAGTTCCTCATGAGGACTTCAGTGAAAGGGAGATCAAGAGAGATAGAGACAGTTGATATAGATGATATAGATATAGATATGAGATTAAAATAGATGATAAATACAGATATGAGATATAAATAGATGATATAGATATAGGTATGAGATAGAGATAGATATATAGATATAGACAAAGACATAGAAACAGAGAGAGATAGATACATAGGTAGAAATAGAGAAAGGAGAGATGGAGAGCATACAATGGAGAGAGCCGTCTCTGCTAGGTACCAGGTAGGCCAGCAGTAGGTGAGGGTTTGTGGTCTTGGCAGACATTCTGAGCTCCTGTGGGGAGTGTGGAGTACGGCTGTTGTAAAGGTGGAGGCTGGCCTGAGGTGGGATCTGGGGCAGAGACAGGCAGTAGGAAGATAGTTGCCACACAACTCTACACTGGTTTCAGTTGGAGATACATGAACTCCATCTGCCAGGATTCGTGGCCAAAAAGATGGCAGCGACAACAGAAGTGATGCTCTTTGCCACTGATGAGATGCTGGGCAGACATCCATTCACTCCCTTTTAAATTTCCCACCAAGTTCCATAAATGTCCAGATGGCAATTTGCGAGTGAATAATTTACAACGGCATCTTATGCATTATGCAGTGGAGATTTAAATTATAAATTGACCTCACTTGGCACTTTACCTTAGTTAATAAGTGGACTTGGAGGTGTTTGCCTTCATCTGCTAAATTGGTGTTGAGTTAGGGTTCGTCAAAGAGAAACAGAACGGTTGGCCTGATGCCACTTACAAGTAGAGATGGGACACACGGAGTCCCAAAGCTCGGGGGAACTTGAAACCATTCTCTGACAGTGATCCCAGGGCAGTGTCAGTGGAGACACTCTCGGTGCTCTCTCAGGTCCTCAGGAAGGGATGGGAGTGACAGCGGTACATCTGGGTTCTTCTTCCTGTGTGTGACCACCTAGGAGACTCATGTTGCCCTCACAGCAGGTTGTGTCCCAGGTAAGTGCGCAAGTCCCTCAGGCATCTGATCCCTTGTGTACAGCAGCTGCTGTCTTGGACTTCAGGAACCAATCCTGACTTCACAAGGGAAGTGGGCAGGACCCTCCTGTGTAGGCTCTGCCCTGAGACAGGGAGCAAAAGAGATGGGGTGCTGAAGGCAGAAGAACCTGTCCGGTGAGAGTTTTGTAGAGTCTGGGACAGTCTGCAGTGGTTGCTGGCACAAGGAGCAGCTGGTCTTTAAGATGGTCTAGGGACAAAATCAATGAGCATACAGCAGGCAGCTCTGGAGATGTCGTGTCCAGCTCTGATGGAGGCCCTCCCCGCAACTACTCACGGGCTCTCCGTAATAGCTGTCAGAGGTGGTTCTGTCCTGTTTTCTCATTTTACCAAAACGCTAACTAAAATTTGAGAGTAAGCTACTGACCAGAGGTAATGTGTATCAAATAAGACTTGAGAGAAGGCTATTTAGTTGATACAGTATCGATTGAAAACCTTATAGAGGTGGACCCTTCCCTCAGTGCTAAGATTCAGCAGGGAGCTGGAAGATGGGTGTCTGTCTTTAGAAATATTATGTTCTGGTGAGCAAAATAAAACCAGTATCTTCACAGAAAAGTGTCTCATGTCTGCACTGACACTGAGGTGCTCTCATGAAACTGTGCTATGTGGGTCGGGTGATTGGCCAGTTTAGCAGATACTGCTTGACCAGCCTAACACACTGTAAAAACCTGCACTGTGAGACATTCGCACAGAACTAGAAAGAAACGCACTGCAGGCATAACTTCACTGGGCTCAGAGTTGGGGTTGGGGGAAGAGTATAGAGCACATGAGTGACACGGGGCATGGCCCCAGTAGGACCAGATGACCCATTTAGAGGGTCAGAGGGAAGGCATTCGTTTCCCCCTGGGGAGCCATGAGGAAGCCTCCTTGGGAAGTCAGACTTGAGGTATCCTTGAGCAGTGGTGGAGTGTACCAAAAGGCCAGAAACTGTTACTGGGGTTCTGAAAGGCTTGGTTTTGTGGGAGTGAAGGATATAAGCAGAGAGGGGAAGAATTCCAGAAGGGCAGAGGTCACGATTGGGGATTTGGACCTGGGATGGCGAGGGTCAAGGAACTAGCTGTTGTTTTGGTTGCTACTGTGGGAATTCCTTAGTGTGATCAGGTGACCCTTATGGTGCACTGAGGGACGCAGTTGGCAGAGGAGGTGCTGGCACCGAGAGCCTTGTCAGAAGTGCTCTAGCAGGTGAGGATGCTCGCAGTGGATGGAAAGGGTAGGTGTGAGTTTCCCACAAGCAGCAACTTTGAGGATGTTTTAGGAAAAAAATTGGCAGTTTCGGGGGCCAGGGGGGTTGCCCAGTAGACATGGGGAAGTCAAGCTGTTGATGACTTGGGAAAATATATTGTATTGGGATTCACCACATGACTCTCAGGAGGCCAGTAGGTGTCCTCAGGAGGAGGACATGGGAGGAAATAAAAATGCAGAGGGGACTGGCCTGCCAGGTATAGAGTGTTGGCCAGAGAGAAGACCGTGATGTGTCTAAGTGTGTCTGTTGTGTATTTCCCACCCAGGGAAGTGGCGTGGCTAGGGCTTGTGATGGCCGAGTGTTCTGGGGACATGTTGGTCAGATCATGGAGTTAGTTCCCAGAAGGATCTGAAAGTAGGGTTTAAAGAGCTAGGATTACCTGTCCTTGTTAGAGGGGAACTCTCTGTCACCTGGCAGGTCATTGGCTCCTCACTAGAAGGTAGCCCCTTTGTTGAGGCTCAGGGTGGCAGGCCCAGGGCCAGCACAAGGCCACCAGGAGTCTGGCTAGGTTATTGGGTTTGCTTTTCATGTGGGTCCTTTGCATTTGTCTCTGCCAAACTCTTTTCTCTGACTTGACCTGAGCTTCAGTCGACTTGGTAAATCCAGACTGTCACGGATGTTTGATGCATAAATTCCAAAAAGCTTTCTGAAGAACTGGTGCTTTTTTTCCCCCCTCAAATGCAGAAGATAACTGTGAGGAGAAAAAGAGAATATGAAGAGGGTCCCTGCAGAGGCCACTCCCATCAACCCCCACACCTACCCTTCTCCATACAAGTCTTGATTTAAAGACATGACCTCACTAACATTTGCAACATGTTCCTTGCTTCCCAGTGCCTCGCTGTGCGGCTATGCTGCTTTTACATTTTGTGTAACTTTTGACCTTTCCTCTCCTTCCCTCCTCTCTCCTCTGTGTCCCTCTCTCCTATTGCCTCATGGAGGGTTCACACATCAGCTCTGCCAGACCCCCATCTTCTGGGAGAGACCACCACGTGATCTCAGGTGATGCCACACAGTGTAAGAACACTGTCTAGCCACGTGTGTGCATTCCTACACAAAACTGAGCTCGAGTGACAGTCTAAAGACACTGAAATATGCACATGGCATTGGATATCTGGGATGCCATCGCTGGAGTGGCAGCCCTTTGTTTCATACCACACCCCAACCTGTCCCTAGCCTGGGTTTTCTCCTCTCTGGCCAGCTACTCCCCTGTGTCTGTCCCTGGATGGCCAAGGCTCTGAGCTGCTTCTTTCTTCACTTCCCCTCGAACAGTGTCACTTGTGTCTGTGTCTTCATACACACTCAGGACCCTGTCCTCAGGCAGCTCATTCTGCGTGAACTGCTAAATGAAGGAACGTCTCAGCTCTTGTCACATTTCCCTTCTGGTCTCAGGACCCCAAAATGCACAAGTGTCTGCCCTTCACCTTGCTTAGGACCTCACTGGGCCAGGCCTCCTCCCTTCCCTCTGGGTCTGTATTGCACTAAAAGCATACGCTGGAAACCTAGTCCCCTGTATTTCACAATAAAGGCCCTTTGTGAAACAAGGCTTTTAGAACAATGATACAGTCCAGCTGAGATGACTAATGTAGGCCTTGTAACCTAGTGTTGCTAGGGTTTTTTTTTTCATGACAGTGAGACATTTCGACACAGAGACAGGCATGTACTGATGGAAGACTATAAGGAGATGCTGCCGTGTGAAGATGAAGGCAGAGACAGACATAAAACGTGGGACACGAAGTATTGTCAGCTAGCCACAAAGACTGGAGTACAGAGGAATAGAACGGATTCTGCCTCCCACCTCTCGGAAGAGCCCACCGACCTGACCTTAAAGTTAGACTTAGAACATCTAGAACTTGAGAGAGCACCTTTCTGTTGGTTAAGCTGCCTGCCTTGTGGCTACTTTGATACAGCAGCCCCCCCCAACAATGAACATAACTTCCTTTACCATCCACACTGCAAACTTCAACTCTCTCCACAATCCTGCTCTCTCAGCAAATCAGTGATCTTTCCCATTGCCAAAGCTTGACGCCTGGAGTCTAGGCATTGAGAACAGGGCTGGCCTGAAGTTAGGCGTGCATAGCAGTGACTATTTAAATAGAGGCTCTCAGGCACTGGGGGCCTTTGGCCATTATAGATATTTTCTTGAGGAGGTGCAGAACTGGAATTAAAAAGAGATGCAAACCAGACATCTTTTGCATCCATCCTATCCCTCTGTACTTGAGGCTCCCTGAGAAGAACTATTGATTTCTTCTTTCAGCCACGGGGCAGGCATACATTGAGAGTCACATGTATGTAAATAAGGATCCCGCGGCCTGCCTGCTTTTCTATTCTTCAGAGAACTATTGATTCCGACTCTGGAGCGTTACCTGCAAGTTCTCTTTTCACTGGTTTCTTCTTATTGTGAGCGAGCCTCGCCAGCGTGTTGAGGTGTACAATGCAAGCTTTGTGAAGCGTCTTGCAAGTTTGGGCGGAGCTCTGTGGAAGGCTGAGGGCGAGGAGGGTTGTTTTAGAGTTGTATTGATCTACAGCAGGTTATTGAAGTTGTTGCAAGTGCTTGCTTCCATTTTTTTCCCATTCACTGATCACTGGTCTGCAGAATTAAAGAGTCAGGGTTCCAAAGGGCTGTTGGGCCATTTCCTCTCGATGGAGATTTGAGCATGTCCCTGTTCTCTGTCCTTTCAGGGCACCTGGATTACCCCTGGTAACAGAGGAGCAATATGCTTATTGAAATGTTATCTTATATTGAAACGGCCTTAACACATTTCCTGTACTTGGTCTATTCAAGATGGTCTTAAAAATAATTTGGGGGCCATGAAAAGGAATTTTAGTTGTTTGAAGAAACCCTAAGCAAGGCACAAAGACATCAAAGCCCTCTACATGCTCAGAAAAAGCACATGCAAATATTTTGCATTAATAATTCACAGTAGAGTGCTGGCTCTGTGCTCTGCATTTCCCCCCCCATACCCCCTTGCCCCCCCCACACCCCCACCATCACAAGCAGCAATTTGTTTAGCTTTGGTAAAGGACACAGAATTGCCAAGTTCACAGGTTCAGTTTTGGTCTTGCACTTGCTTTATGGATTTGATTTAAGCAAATATCCAGTTTTATGAGAACTTGTGGGTGTCAAGAAGGCTTGGCTTTTAAGGGACAAGGTTCATTTCATGGGTGTTGTCATGAATGTTTCATGGTAGCTGTCACTACCAGCTCTGGTCTTGATGAGACTGTTAACTGAACCTTCAGTTCCCTAGTGTTCATCTTTGTCCCTTTCACATTTACCCATTCTACACCGGCCGAGGGCCTCCATGTTCTGGGTTTGGACTTGGCGCTAACAGTCCCTAGAAACCACCACAAGTATGCCTCATCAAGCTTTAGTCTCTGTGCGTGGGGTATGTGGGCCACAGCCCAGCAGCTTCAGCTCTACCAGTTGGGGGGCAGTGGTTGGAGATGGGGCGTCACAGCTCCCTGTGGGACCAGCTCTATTGAAGCACAGTGCACGGACATTCTACAGGCTGGCCAGGTGAGTCCCATTCCACGGCAGGAAGAATTTATTTACTCAGTGGGTGGTCAAAATATGACACGGAAATGCTCGCGTGTCACCTGGAGGAAGAGGCGGGTCCTGTAGACGAAGAGTGGGAAGTGATCTGAGAACACACGACGTGGATGAGACTGATTCAGGAGAGACCAAAAGTATAAACAAACATGAGGAAGAAGATGCAGACTGGGCCCAGGAGGTATTAGGTCCTAGGCAGCAAGTGAGCCTAAGTGTGCTTAGTCTCAGAGGTGACAGCCTACGGGAGGAACTTTAGATTGTGACATGAGCTCATTAACTCGGGAGTGCGAGTAAGGTCTTAACTTATTTTAGGTCCTCAAACAGGAAGCTTGGACTTTCTCCACGAGGTCACCTGAGCTATGAGGCCTTCAAATGGGATTTGATTTGAGAGCAGGGTTGGGCTGTAAATAATATCCTGGGCTAATATGGGAAGGAGGGACAGGACAGGGGAGAGCCCCAGTGGAGGGCTGTTTAGGCTCCGAATGACAGGTCTGGGTGAAAGCGATGACAGTTTAGGAAGGTCAAGTACGTGTGCTTGAGACCAGCTCTACAGAAAAACTGAAAGGATCTGGGAGTAAAGGATGGAAGGGTGAATGGAAAGTCCCCCTGGAAGGGTGCACTGGTGGATGCAGCCTTTTCCGGAGTCTCACTTCCTAGACAGGATCCTAGCAGCCTTAGCCTGGGGGCCTTGGGTATTTCTCAATACGCTCTGAACCGGTCTTAGGGTCTGATCTGTGGTTGTGTCCAGAGCCGAGCTCTCAGCCGGGCATATTGCAGTAGCTGAGATCCTCCTTCTGAGCTGTGACCTCTTTTCAGGACTTTTCTCTGATTTAAGAACGCGAGCCTGGTAGAATTTGCTGGAAGAGCTATGTTTCCCTATTTGATTCCTTTTATTTGAGAGATAATTCCTGTCTGTGTCTCGCTTTGCAGCTCAGGCAGACTTTTCATACCCAGCATCTCATTTGCATCCCTTCCAGCTGCTACGTGTGCCGCCTCAGGAAAGGCTGTGCATCCCTGGCTCAGTGTTAATCAAAGGCTGATTATCTGCATCTTCTTCTGCCCTCTCGCTCCCTTCCTGCCTTTGACTGGGGACTTGGAGCTGGAAGCGGGCTGGAGTCAAGTGATGCAGCTCCATCAAATACACACTCTCCATTGGGGCGTGCCTTAAAGAGCAAGTGGGTTCTAGTGGAAGAGGAGAACAAGGTCATGATGGCTTTTGGGCTCAGACTCTGGGTAACTGGCTCCCAGCCTCCAGGGCTCGCTCTTCCCAACCATTCCACTATGCTCTGTCAGAGAAAGCCAAAAGGAATTTAGCAAAAGTGAAGGGGGGAGGTTGGACTCTCCTGAAATTGCTGAGAGGTATCATGCAGGAAGGACAACCCAGGGATGTGTGGGGCACAGGCAAGTTTGACTCCAAACTCTGCTGCCTGGAAGTCTAAATCATATGGACCCCAAGGACCAGACTGGGCAGGTGGAAGCTTGTTAGTGAGGTATACCCCAGCCTAGGAGGTCACCCGCTACAGTGGTGCTGGTGGGGTTGTGTCTGTCCCACAGCAGTTCCACGGCCAGCTTGTCCTAGGTCAGGTTCCCACTGGACAGACCTCTGGGGCTGTGTGGAGTCTGTCAGACACAGGGAGCCCAGCTTTTCAGCTGTCCTGTACAGCAGCCTTAACTAGGGATTTGTTTAATATTTCTGAGTTCAGCTGCCCAGATTTGGATTGGTCTGGAATGAGGTTAAGTTGATTCTTTTAGGATCTAGATTCTGAGATAGTTGGGAACTGGGCCAGAGGTAAAGAGCCTCTTGGCTAGGTGTGTGGAGGATGTGCTATCTGTTCTAGGTGAGTTACTATAGGGACTTTCTGCATTTAAGTTTTATTTTGAGATTTTTATTCATTTAAAAATTTTATGTGTATGGGTGTTTTCCCAGTATGTGTGCCTGCAGGAGCCAGAAGAGGTCTTAGATTCTCTGGAATTACAGAGATGCCATGTGGGTACTGGGAACCAAACCCGAGTCCTCTGGAAGAGCAGCTTGTGCTCTTAACTGTTGAACCACGTGTCTAGACACGGGCACCAAGTGATCCTCGGGTGTACTAGACTGTAGACTGCAGGCCACATCTGCTCTGTGTGAGTTATAGGTACCAAGACAAGCATCAGGGACCATATACAAAGGTAGGTGTGGGTTCTGCCTTTAACGGCAAGAGCCAGCCATGGAGAGGACTGGGAGCGGGCACAGGTTGGCAAGGTTGTAACCTTAGAAACCAGCTGTGCCCTGGACAGTCACTTCCGGTGTTAAACTGAGGCTGTGTAACCGTGTGGCTTTCCTATGCGGCTCTGACGGCACTTGGCTCTGAAACACTCAGTATGAATTCAAGGGAGAGGTGAGGACCTTTGTGATCCGGCAACTCCCAGCGCCTGCCGTGTGCATTCCTGTGCAATGTTGGTAGATACTATGTTTCTTCAGTTTCTGTACTGAAATAAACCCTATATTCATTTAATTAGGTTTTGGTGGGGGGCTTGAGGGGATGATGAAAGCATGTGTGATTCTTCAGACTTTGCTTGAGAACTTTCTAGAAAACTTTTGTTACCCAAGTCAGTGGCACTGCTGCCTAGTGGCAGTGTTGGGAATTGCGAACCAGTGTTTGAGGAAATAACATTTGCTTTGAAGTCGCCTGAGGGAAGGGAAAAGGTGTGTGTGTGTGTGTGGGTATGGGGGTGAGGGGCATTTGTGTGTGTGTGTGTGTGTGTGTTGGGCATGTGTATGTGTATGTTTGTGTGTTTGTATGTGTGTGTGTCTGTGTGTATGTGTGTGTGTGAGTGGTGGGCATGTGTATGTGTGTGTTTATGTTTGTGTGCATACACATCTGTGTGTGTGTGTGTGTGTTTCAAGGCGGCTTCAAACTCCTGAGCTACTGAAATATAACCTCTTTGGGAAGGATTTATAATTTATATTTTTAAACTTCTGTTATCAGCCAGTGTCACCTGAACTTCTATTCTGGGACAGACCCTTGGCCTTGGTGCTGTGGCCTTGGTACTGTGGCTGGTCTAGATAGTCCTGTGTGGACAGCTGTGCAGCGGCACCTATTTCCTCACATCCCTGACCCCCACACTAGATGTCAGCATCACTTCTCTCTCCTCATTTGTGACAATCAGAATATCCCCTGGGAGGCAAAATCACTCCCATTAGAATGCTATGCTAGGGAGCATTAAGAACCCCCAGACCATTTCAGTGACAATGTGTGACAGAGGGTCACTGAGAGCTAAGACGTGACAACTGTCTCCACAGAGGGTTATTTATTGCAATGGTGGAGAGACTTCTGACTTGGAAGTTGACAAAAAAAATTTCAGGTTTTATAAACATTGTTTCGATTTTTCAAAAGCCTAGAGAGAGCTCTAGCGGATAGGCTGGCATTCACAGATCCACGCTTGGCATCTGCACAGGAAACACTGTGGACCTTTCTGGGTGGACAAGACAGCTGTAGACTGCTGGCCTGCAGGAGTCTGAGGACGCGGGCATGAGGGGCCCATAATGTCTTTTCTCTTAAAAACCCTTTGAAGTGAGCAAACCCTATCAGCTTTTGAAGTTTGGGGAAAGAGCTGATAATTGTGTGAAGACTGCTTCTATGTAGAAAGTCCACATTCTAAGAAGGCTGAGACAAGGTTTGCTGTGGGGAAGAAAAGTCTGGGAAATCCAGTGTGCCTTCCAGCCTGGCTGGGTGAATATTGCCAAGCTTGTTGTAGAAGGCCAAACTGAATTCTCCTGCGTGACAGGTACATGGTCCGGCTCTCCCACGACGACTGCAGCTACCCCTACCTTACCCACAGCTTTGCTTCCCCCCAGTTTCAGCTAGCTAGGTCATCCATGGCTGGCAGACATTAAATGAAATAAGTTAAAAAAAATTCATAGTTTTTAACTGTGTGCTTTCTGCGTAGTGTGAGGAAGCATCTCATTGTTGGGATGGGAGTCCTCTTTGCCTGGCGTTTCCATGCGGTGTGCACTACCTGCTGTTACTCATATGGACATCTTGCTTAAAGGCAGCGCGTGGTCATCATATTATCCCACGTGACCACTTGTGAACAGTGAAGCGTGAGTATGGTCAGTAAGGTAGTCTCAGAGACATCTAGAAGGAGGAAAGACAGCCGAGGCAGACAGCCCACGTTCATATAACTTTCCTGATAGCACATTTCCATGATTGTTCTGCCTTGCAAGTGATTACACTGATAGCCTCCTACTGTACACAATCTGGAAATTAAACTTTATTATAGGTATGTATGTACAGAAAAAAGAAACAGTATAGACGGTCCATGATTTCTGCTATCTCTTGTCCATGACTTCTGCTATCTCTTGGGGGCCTTGGACTATGTCCCATGAAGACAAGGGACGTCCTGTACTCATATTTAACCCTTTCACTAATGGGCCTTTAACTAGTTTGACTCATCAGCATTCCCACCGCACTGTCGTGTGGCGCCTGTTTTCCAGTCTTATGCTGGCACAAAGGTTCTCACTGGAAGAGCCAGGAGCTGGAGAAGCAGCTTGAGGGTGAATGGATATTGTAACAGGGTATCTTTCTTTAAGGTTTATTTTGTTTTAATTGTGCAAATGTGTTTGTGTCCATGTGTAGTGTGTGCATGTGAGTGTGGGTCCCTGAAGAGGCAAGAGGGGTTGGATCTCCTTGGAGCTGAATTTACAGGAGATTATGGACCCCCCTCACTTGGGTGCTGGAAACTGAACTTGAGGTTCTCTGCAAAGGTAGTGTGTGCGGCTAACTGCGGAGCCACCTCTCGGCCCCCAGGGAATGACTCTTGCTCTGTAGAGCAGGGAGCTGGGGATGACAAAGTCCTGTTCTCCATGTTTCCTGTCTGGTGTGGGAGTTTACAGTGAGGCTAAATGCCTCATATGTCCAGAGGCTGTGATGAGGCATGTCCTCGTATACAGCTGAATGGGCTGTGAGGCGTGTTCTGTAAGCCTCTTCTTCCATTGATCCTTGGTGACCCTCAGGGAAGGCCCTGCCATTATGGGGCTCCTTTTTTTCCATTGTTGAGTAGGAGTGTTGACCTTCAGTTTCCCCAATGCACTTACTTACAACAGCCCTTGGAGTGGATTTCTACTTCTGGTCTGAGTGAGACTTGGGCAAGAGGGTGTGGAGCAGACAGACAGAGGAAATGCGTTATACTTTTTGAGCAGTTCATTTTCCCTTCCTACCTCATTTTGCCTTCCAAAGACCTGCAGGCGTGTCATCACGGACACTAGTCAAGGTATAGCCAGTCCTCTCCCCTCAGTGACTGGTGCGCCTGAAACGACCTGTGACTCCACAGCATTGAGTAGCCATCAGGTCATCTTTGCAGTTGGCTGAAGACCTGCTCAAAGCCACTCCTCAGCCCTTTGCAGGGATATCTAATGTGGTCGTTATATTTTAGTGTGTATGCGTTTAGCTCATTTCCTGAAATCCAATTTTGTAGGGAGAGAATTCTGTCTCTTATTCTTTATCTCTATCCCTCTTTACCTATCATCTATCTATCTATCTATCATCTATCTATCTATCTATCTATCTATCTATCTATCTATCTATCATCTATTTATCTATCATCTATCTATCTATCTATCTATTATCTATTTATCTATCATCTATCTATCTATCTATCATCTCTCTATCTATCTATCATCTATCTATCTATCTATCTATCTATCTATCATCTGTCTACCTATCCACCCACCCATCTATTTATCCATCTGTATCTATACTGAATTCCTGAGAGTTACAGGTAGGAACAAAGTGGAGCAAAGGACACAAAACTTGGAGACTGAAGATGACACTAACATGTTTCAATCCAACTGCTCCCCTGTTGGAGCCAGGGACTCTAACCACAATTTCTCCACTTTAAGTACTCTGCAAAGACCCTAGTCCTTTCCAAGAGGCTGCCGTCTCTCGTTTCCCATGACCAACGCTGCCAGTATCCTATTGGAAATCTACCTTATTTGGTCTTTCATGAGTAAGAAGGAGGTCAAGAAAATCCCCTCAGGGGCTGACAGTTACTACCTCCTTCATTGGACAGGATAGAGATTGGCTGGGCTAACTAATAAATTTTTTATTTGTATTTTGAATTATTCATGGTGATCAATTCCAGAGTGAGCTGAAAGAAGTGCCCATGACAAGATATATACTTTAGTGATGTAGGTATAAGATGCCTCTTAGAGCCTTCATTTTATTTTCTCCCTCAGAAAGAAATCCTTGTTACAAAACTATTAATTATCACTCTGGGAAGAGGGCATTCCTAGGTTGGGAGAGGTGAGGGGGTACCAAACTCCCACATCTATAGCAGGCTTGCCTTGGATATTATCCCAAACTGAAGTGTTTCTGCAAGGTGCTCTCTGCGGAGTCCTGCTCCTCATGTGTCCTGTGGTTAAGTCTGTGTTGCGATGTGTATCAGTGCAGCCGCAAACCTATGTGCCTCGTCCATGAGCCAGATGTGTGGACTTAGGATGGTTCACGAAGCAGAGACACAGAAGTCCTTTAGTGAACGGTCTGGGGCCCCCCGGTTTGAAAACCACCTGCTCTCCCCTAGTTTAACTAATAACAATTTGTTTCTTTTCCGTGCAACAGTTGTAGAAGTGTTGACCTGTGGAATGGTTTTTCTCTTGGGACTGGCTGTTATCATGTCATGGTAAACAGGGAATTTTTTGCAGACTTCTGTGGGTCCTGGCAGTGGACATAGGGAGGCAGAGTCTCCGCTCTCACCAGTAGGGCCTAGCTGTGTGTCTGGTATCTCCAGGATATAGTTTCCTGTCTATCACCCTATCTGGCACCTAGGAGCTCAGTGAAAATCAATGGAACAAGAAGGCAAACAGAGATCTGTTCTATGTTACTGATTGTTCTGAATAAATCATAGCACACGCATCCTCCATGTTAGTAGGCACAACCTCAAAAGCTAGAGTTGAAGCATTTAATTTTTTTCTCCCTGTTTGGTCGCAGTGTTTTCCAAGCTTGAGACACGATCCACCCTCCTGACGCCTGAGCTATCTTCCCTAGCAGTGCCTTGATTCCCTTTGTTTGGGGTCTGCCTGCTTCCTTGCCCATACTTAGGATGAGTGAAGACCCTGAAAGCAGGTGTTACCAATTCAGAGACCTTAAAACCCAGTTCCATCTGTGCATGTCTGCCAGGCACCGCGAGCAAGCACACCCATTACAAGGCAGAATGCATGCTTTGTTTCTGAGACCTGCCTTGCATGTGTATTGAATATAGCTTGACATTGCTCCCCCCTGAAGGAGAACGGTATCCTGGGTAGTGCAGGAAACGTGAGCAGAGACAGTTAAGAGTTCATCGGTATGGTGTCGCATGTTAACTGGCAGAGTTATGGAGTGTCTGTTGGCCAGGTTTATAGTACTGTGCATGAGTGAGGGAATGGAGGTTCCTCGTTAGACTCACCTTTCCCATTATCAGCCCATGGATCAGGAGTGTCACAAAGCCACTACGTACTTCAACCTCCTTACCTCTGAAACTGCAGTGAAGGTCTGCTGTCTAGCCAACTTCTTTCGTTGGTAAGGAGTTTAACTCCTGGTTTTATCGCATGGATGCTGGGCTCAAAGATCGCAGAGGTAAAAAGACTTGCTTTAGGATGGTCTTAGGAAGAGCACAGGTCAAGGATTCAGCCAGATTGTACTGAATCTGCTAACTACAACACAGACCACTCTCCCACAATGCCCCATGGTGAAGACCTGCTCGGGTGAGCTGTGGACCGAGGCCAGGGGGACTGTGCAGATGGCGGACGTCAGGTAATGCTGGCCTGAGCCTGTAAAAAGGAGGAGGGCAGTTCACCTCTCTTGTTAAGAACCCAAAACCAAGATCTCTTCAGGGACAGGAACTGGAGATCAAAAGTTCCTTCACTGTCTCCCTTTGGTGCATATTTTAGCCATGTTTTTTTTCCCCTTTCTTTCTTTAAAGCAGTCAATAAAGTAGCATTTATGAGCAGCTTCCCGCTGTGCTCCAGTGAATGCTCCCTGGTTATGTCTTTCTCCTTCCCACCTGGAAGGATGAGACAAACAGGAAGTCAGAGGTGTTACACGCAAGGGCACACTGCCTGTCACGCCTGGACTGGTCTCCCGGGGCGGACCTGCACTCTCAGGCCTGGAGAGTGCCATCTTTATATTAGGAGCACAGGTCCCCAGGGTCCAGGGTTGCCATCTGTTAGCCAAGGCGCCACAGACCAGTAGGAAACAAGTCTCCTGGCTTCAGATCAGAACTGAGGCTCACACAAAGCGCGGGAGCAAGCATCTCTGCTCACGCCATCCCCCTCCAATCCAGCCACACACATTTCAATCCACAGAGCAGACAGGACCATTCCAGGACTAGGAGACAAAATAGGTTTCTCAAAAGAAAGCTGGGTTGGGGGTGGGGGTGGGGGGGGGGAGACTTTAAAATACATCTGAAAATTCAACAGGATGCGCCAGCTTCAATGTTAGCTTGATGCAGGGCCATAGACACCATCAGAACCAGGCTCCAAGCTCTGGTCTTTGACCTTAGTTCTCTTCCATGCCCCTGGGCCTATTTTGGGGCAATGTTGTGTGCCACCCACAGCAGCTTCACCGAAACAACCATAGCATTGCACTTAGTAGAAAATGCCTTTTAGTCGCTCTGGAAACATTTAAAATGTTCTTCCTCGCCTTTAGTTGGATTATATAATCACAGTAGCCCAGAACATGTAATGCATTGGTTGGCATAGACGTGAGTCAGTGATGCACCCTGGAGCTGGGGGGAGTCTGGCACAAAACCATGACTAAATGCAGTAGAAAACCCACGAAAGGTGAAGTGGGTGCTCGCAGTCATTGTGTAGAACACGTTGGCTTTCTCAGATCTGCTCTGGACATGTTTATCTCTGTATTCTCAAAGCAGATAGGTATCCATGGCCTGGCCTTGTACTTACACTGGTATGACAGGGGACACCTAATAAAAGCAGCAGTTGTGGCTACAATCTTCATGTCAGTTCCTGTCACATGGTATCTACCGCTTGACACTTGGGTGTTTACTCTCAGACTTACCTTTGAGTAACACCACCAAAGACAATACCAGTCCAGTTGAAAGGTGGAGAAGCACTCTGGAGGGGTAGAGATGCCTTGAAAACTCACATTCTTAGTGGGGATACCACGTTGTTAAGTCTGGCCTCACAGCTAATACTCTTACTAACAAATCACTGGCCCCAGCTTCTGGGTGATTATTAATATTTCTTGACAGAGCAGAAGAAAACACAGTAAACTTATTCCTGTAGAAATATCAGAACCTAGCCTGATACTCAGTGAGAGAGGGGGGGGGAGAGGGAGAGATTCCATTTTAAAAGTGAGATGCAGAAGTCTCTGATTGTATTGGGAATTGCTACTCATTTTTGGCTTTAGTTGGATGGCTGCTGGAGCCAATGTTTCATGGACACTTGTTATTACAGAGGATGGAAGTGGATGATGCTGTGGAACCCAGTGCCAGGGCTCAAGGGACTTAGTGTAGAAAGTACGATGCGAACCCTTCTGGGTCACCTGGGAGATGCAGAAGATGAGTTCTACAAAGCTGCACTAGCCTTGTGTTCTTGCATGCCCTGAGCTGCAGACAAGGCTGTCTTTCTTGTGGTCCCATCCTACATCTCTGCAAACAGGCGTGACCTGTCCATCAAACGGGGGCTGCTTTCTGTTCCTGGACAGACGCTCTTCTTTTTTCAGCTCCACTATTGCATGTTTAACAACCCGAGCCAGGCTCAGAATTAATTTTTGTAAGGAGCTGATTCTCAGAGAGTATTTGCCAAGCCATTAGTGAGCCTAGCCTCTGTGTACTCAGTGATGTCATAGGTACATGGCATGCAGTGGTCAGTGAGGCATGTGTTGTCCCCTGGGCCCTTGCATGAGTGCCATTCTCAGGTACTTGTAGGTGCAGCTCCTTGGCCCCTCGTCCTGGGGAGGAGCAGGTTTCCTGCCTCTGGATGTCCTTTTGTCAATGTCTCCAGGTAGAGAGCCCAGGGAAGAATTTCCTCTTTTCAGGATGGCATTTTTGTAGGTTCCATATTTAAGGGTGCCCTGGATGTGAATTACCAAAGGTCATCCATGCTAAAAGGGTGGCAGTTTGTATATCCTAAGAGGGGCCCTCGCAGGGACTGTTTCTCCAACCCAGAGACATATTACGGGGTAGTGGTGAGAAAGACACCCCAAGTCTTTTTTCTATGTGTTCTCTGCTTAGCCTGATTCCTCTCCTGATGTGCCTTAGCAGGTACTTTGGTGGGAAATGACTATGGTGTGGCCCCAGACTCTACAGATCTACATCTCAAACGACCAGCAGAGCAAACCAGTTACACAGTCTGGTTCCCCACCCTGCAGGAGAGAATAGGTAGACCGGCGCTGTCTCCACAGCCCCTGCAGCCTTAGGCTGAGGGATGGTGAGTTCGGTGGTGTCAGCCAGGCTGCAGGACCCATCACTCAAGAGCTGTGCCGCCAGGTTCAGGATATGGCCTTCAAGGTTTCCCACGGGGGCTCAGCAAGGAACCTACCTTTGCCTCAGTTTAGGATGCTTCGTAACATCAAACTGTAGGGTTGACCTTAGGATGCTTCATAACATCAAACTGTAGGGCTGACCTCAGTGGCCTTTGTTCTCAGGCTTAGCACCAAAGACAGAGAATCCTCATGCTAGTGCAGTACAAAGCAGCCATAGCTTTGGAAAATTCTTTGTCATTGTGCTACCTAGAGGTCGGTGTGCCATATTAATTCCATTGTTAGTTGAGGTTAGCACCTCCTCTCTTTGAGCAATTCTGTATAGTTCTAGAAAATAACTTTTTTTTTTCATGAGGAGAAAAGCATTGATATGAACATGCTTCTCTGGGCGGGTGTGCTTGCTTCTTCTGTCTCTCCGATAGCCACATGTGCTTGCATGTGTACTTTAAGCAGTTACGAGCAAACGATGTGATCGTTTATGTTCTGTGTTGTTTCATAACTTGCTTCCCCCATATCATTAGCTACTCAATGAATGCACTTCTTTTCCAGTTTTATGGCGGCCTAATTTAATATTACAGCATTAGCCTGTTTAAAATGTCCAACCCAGTGAGTTTCAGTCAAATTGCCAGGTTGTACAACCGTCACACGTTCTAATTGGGGAAGATTTCCATCAAACCCCCATAATTTCAAGTTCCTACTTCTCCCCCAAGGCAACTGCTGTGCTGTGCTGTGCTGTCCTGGGCCTCTTTAAATACAGTCTGCAAGGTTGTATGCTTCTTGCAGCCCCAGCACTGATGGGAGTTCTCTGGGGGAGCACACTGAGGTGCTAGCTTCACGGCACCTGCTGGTTCAAACGTCACTGGAGGTGCAGCTATGCACTACAGTCTAAGTACTGTGTGCCCCTCCCCCACCAAAGAAAGGCAGGACAACACAGGTGTCCATGGGCAGCATCTGATTGGACCCGAGTGCTGAGAGGGCGAGATTACAAATGTCAACATGGCTGGCAGGGTGCAGTGAGACCTCTTATGTGGGCATCTCCTTGCTGACTTCTGCAGGGATTACTTCTCAGGGTCTGGGTTCCTCCTTCGTTCAGAACCAAAGACTATCTTCTAGCGATTGATTTTTCTAATGAAGGTTATTCTTGAAATAGGAGGACCAGGAAAATCATTGTCTGATCGGCAAAGATGATGGGGCAACTGGACAAGAAGTAAGAAGCACAGGGCCCTGAGTCCATGGCATTCTTTTGCTCTCCTTTATGCCTGGCTAATTAAAGACTTTTCTCAAGCCATTTGCATTCTTACTCAATGCTTAGAAGACCCTCCTCCCCCAAAACAACCCACAAATAAGCCTCACCGCCTGCAGACAGGTGGAAATGATGTCGTTCCCATCGGCTGGAACCTTGCTCATCCATTCTAACGAGCACTTTTTATAAGCTCTCTGATTCTATTTGTCTCAGCGTAGGAGAGCCTGGTTTGGATGCTTATACACACTCTCTCTTGTTTCGAGTCCGGTTCTATACCGGCACTGTTTTGAGGCAAGCCTGTCTCCCAGAATCCATTCTTGGGAAGATGGTGAATTCTGTGGCACTCGCTGTGTCAGTGTCACATGAGGACAGAGGGAGGGATGGATGCATGACTCTTCTCCCAGAGACCCCAGGGAGGGGGCTATACTGGTCCCCAGTGGGACATCGCTTAAACGCCCCTATTTAATGGGCTTAATTTTAGTAATGGTGTTTTGGACATGATGCTTCTACACCTTGATGCTTTTGAGGTTTTTTTTTTCTTTCCTTTCTTCTGTTGAGCGGTAGAGGCTGTTTAGATCCATCTCCCCACATACAGACACACAGTGCGTGCTCACTGAAGAGCTTGTATATTTGAAGATGCACCATGTGTGAGCCTGTTGTTTTCAGAAGAGCCGCTTCTCGGCACTGGCCAGATTTGAGAGCCTGCCTCTGTGCTTCTAGGGGCTGGAGCATCTGATGTGTTGCATATATTACTGCCAAGTACCTTCAGAAGCATCTGCTCTGGCCTGCCTAAGAAATCCAGGCCTGAGGATGCTAACAAAAGGAACACAAAGGGGCTCAAGGCACAGGGGAGAAATCTCTTATTCATGGGCCAAGAGAGGGATCCATCAGAACTCGAGTGCTCAGGCACGGGTAGTTGGCAGGGATGCATGTGGCAGGTTAGATACCCAAGTCTCTGGAAACAAAGACAGCCATTGCAGTCTGGTGCCGAGAGCCTGCTTTGCTGCAAAAAACCTGGTGTGTCAATGTCACATCATGGCTTTGTCAAATGTCTGTATCTAGCTCTTGAGTCTGACATTCAAATGCCCCCGTTAGCCTCAACATTAGCATTAGAGTTCACATGTCTGCCTTCCCCATTTACTTCATGTTCTTTCAGAAGCTTGTCCTCAGGCAAAGCTGTGTACACTCAGGCCCTTTTGCCTTGTGGGTTTCCTAGGTATCAGAGTGGTCAGATCATGTGGTGGCAGCACAGACTCCCATGCTCAACTCAGTCATGTGCTGTCCACCAGGGCATTGCTTAGTCAGGTGAGCAGGCGCCATGCTGATGCCAGGCTAGCTTTTGCCGTCTGCAGACCCGAGCCTCTTCTTAGGCCTGATGGACATCCTTCCTCCTCACTCCCTGAGGTGCTCTGCCACCCTGTTTTGTAATATGGTTTCTGCATGTGGCATGGTCTGATCTGAGTCTCAGCGGAAGCCAAGGACGACCGGTGCTGCCAGCAACAATGGTTGTGCTCTGGGGTGTGCGTGAGTGTTGCTGTTTTGATCTTGTGCTGGGCGTAGTGTCAGGTCCTGGGTAACCATGGGAAACAGAGATGAACAATGAGCCTAAATAGAAGAGCTACGGATTTTGATATAATATTGGGGGACTAACCAGAGATGGGCTAGTGAGTAAAGTGTGAAGGGACAAGAAGGGACTGGTCAAAGGAAGGGAGCAGGCTTGAGAGGAAGGGTGTGGCATGTCACAGAGAGAGGGGAGGGCTGAGGCTAAGGAGGGAAAGAATGTGTGGAACTGAGGACTTTGGGGTACTGAGCTGGGGTATGCTACTTTCAATGTGGAAGAGTGACACGATATGAATTAGAGAGAATGCTAATACACACACAGATGAAATAAGGGAGGGACCAGGAGGCAGGATGAGGGCCTGTTTAGGATATGCCACAGGCAGGGCTACTGGGACCAGCTTGTGTTTTGTGTGAGGGCCTGTCGGTCTCTGGTTGGGATACTGTATGCCACCAGGCAGGTCCTCTGCCTCAGGAGACTTGGAAGACTCTAAAGTTGGAATGTGTCTTAGGGATGCTGTGTTTTGCCTGCCCATCCTGCAGACAATAGGGCACCTAGAGCAGGAAGTATTGGCCGTGGGACCTGCAGCCATATCACTGTCCCTTTTGCTCTGTCCTGTGGACTCAGCAATTGTAGTCGGAAGATTATTTTATAACCAAATGATGAGAAGCGAGTATCCCAGGAACCACTGGGGTACCACTGGGGAGCCACTGGGGAACCACTGAGGTACTGTCACCTTGGATGCTTGGGATGATCAGATATTTCCCATTAGGTTCACTGGGAATTTCAGTCTTAGCCCATTGCCATCTCATGAGTATAAGGCTTTGGCAAGTCACTGAATCTTTCTGGCTCTCATTTGTAAAAGAGTCATCCCGTATCATCCAGCCTTGAGATGTCAAGTGGATTAAATGGTATGGCAGACACAGTACCTGTCACAGAGCTGGGACAAGAAGTAGAACAATGAAAATCACCACAGTTAAGTGTCCCTTGGAGTGTGATTTCTTAGATAATTACCAGGTAAATATGGGGCTGGATAGATGCACACAGCTTTCCTTGACCAACTGGGGCAGCTTTGAAGCTTTCAAACAGTAGTGAGCTCTCGTGAGCGTGGCCTTGTCTCTCTGCCTCCTCTGACTGATGCTCTATAGCATCTTACCATGGACAATCGAAGGGTTGCATGGGTGGACGTGCTTCCTTTGGGGGACAGACAGCAGGTTACATACTGGAGCCTTACCATCTACATTCACTTTTGATTTTTTTTTTCTATTCGTAAGATGCCAGGCTTAGAGCATCATCATGTCTTAAGAGCTGAGAAAGGTGGCTTTAAAATAAGTGTTAGTAGGTTTAAGGAGGGAGTCGAACCAGCTTCTGCTAACCTGACTGGAGATCGGTAGCTGTTTACACTGTGGCTGAAGCTTTTGAAAAAAAGTTAGGAAGAGCAGGAAGACGCCAGGGCTCCACCTCCTTGAAGTTGCCCTCCACTGAATGACTTCCCCCACAATTTCTGGGGGTTCTCTGAGTTAGCCAGGGGCACTGAGCAGAGAGAGAGAGAAGGCAGGGACATAAATAATACGAATTGGACCCACAGGTCAGCTCTTAGCTTCTGTGCTCTGAGCAGCTCATCATGATGAAAGAACTAGCTTTCAGAAGCAGTGGCTGGTGGAAGGCCTGGTAGAGCAGAGGTGAGGTTCCAGCTGCCCATGTGACATGCCGTAAAGGCCGGGCAAGCTCTAGCCACAGAGTGAAAAATCTCTAGTGAGCCCGGGCAGCCTGTCTTGTGAGATGGGGATTGACACGTGCACCAAATAGAGATGGTCTCTAGAGAAGTAGCTTTCCCTTCAGTACTTGTTCAGGCTCTGAAGGCAGCACACCGATGTAGATTGTTCTTCAGAATCACACTATGGGCTAACACTTGCATGCAAGGGGTTGGGCTGTGTTGGTTGGGTTTCTATGATGCATCTGTATTTATCAGTGTTCTCCAGAGAAACAAAACCAGACAGAGATAGGTAGGTAGATTGTGTGTGTGTGTGTGTGTGTGTGTGTGTGTGTGTGTGTGTGTGTGATAGATAGATAGATAGATAGATAGATAGATAGATAGATAGATAATAAGTAGATAGATGATTGGTAGGCAGGTAGGTAGGTGATAGGTAGGTAGGTAGGTGATGTGTATGCAGGAAGGTAGACAGACTAGACCAAAGGGAACCACTGGTGAGTACAATCATGTCTCAGAATTTGCTCCCCACTCATTAGCAAAGAGCAGTTCAGCAATCAGTTTGGTGTTGGGAGCAGCAAAAGCTGTGATGGGCTGTTGCTCCTTAAACGGGGTCACAGCTGGCTGTGGATAATGGGCGGTTAATTCTAACGTGTAGCTATAAGCATCCCCGAGAACAATACAGTTATGTTCTTTTTTTATTCTCGGTAAGACTTTCCCCTGTCAATTCTGTGGCTTGAGAATCCACATGGTTTTGCACATGATGAAAAGGCAGCTGGAGGTGTCTTCTCTGTGCTCGGGCTGGCAAGCACTCACTATGTGTGGCAGGACTTGTCTACCATCTGAGTTCATTTTCTCCACAGCAACACTGGAACCTGCCTGTCTGTTTTTGTCCATCTAATGGAGGAAGAAATCGAAGGCTGGCTGGCTGTTCACTTTGTCAAAGGCTACATAGCTTGTGTAAAAAAAAAAAAAAAAAAACCTAAGACTTGTATTTAAAGGATGTGCCAGCTTATTGAGATAGGAAGCCCAAAGGTATGATTTAAATAATTGTGACAGGCTGGGGATGGCCTCAGTTTCTTTGCTGGGGTCAAAAGCGAGTGGCTTAGTCACTGGTGTGTCACTTCCCTGAGCGAGGGGAACATAGCTGTGCTGGCATCGTCATTGTCACCAATACTTAGCACTCTGGTACTTTATGCCAGCTATTTATTCTCCCATTTATTTGGCAGATTGTTTGTAAGATTATGAAAGTACATCTTTGCTGTTTCCTGCCACCAAATTTAAGTATACGAAGAACTTCTGGCTCCATGTTTTTGATAACATCACCTCCACGATTGGGATACAGACAACGGTATTAATCATCACTGCCTGTACGTGGTGTGGAGCGGGCAGCACTGGAGTCCTGAGTTGCCCTGTGAGGAGTAGAGCTGGGGTGGAGAATTGCTGTTAATCCTGGACTCCACTGTTCGCCATAGTGTTGTCCCTCCCCTACACTAGACAGCACAACACTTGGGTGTTTAAAAAGTTCCATTTAAGCCAATGATGAATGCAAATGACAATTTTTTTAAGATTTAAGTGAAGCGTATTCAGAGCGAGGCTCTTTTGGACACCATCTCATCAGACATAATGAGGTTTAATGCAACATGTATTACAATGCACCCCATTTGAGGACATCCCAAGAGAAATTACTCAGTTGCTTTTTACAATGGGCATAAACACAATGGGAGGATAGCAGAGGCGAAGTCAGGTAATCTTCGGATTAGAATTCTGAGCAGGGAAATGGCATCTTTCGTGAAAGGTTGAATCTCCTGATAAGCTTCAAATTGTATTCCCACCTTATTTAAGAATATGTGTTGGCAGGTTTAACAAGATCTTGGCACATTCTAATTTGAGATTTATTACAAGATGTGTGCATGTTTAATAGGGGCTTAATTATTCATATCCACATCTTCCCGACAGTAACTTACTTCAGCTTTAGATAAATTCCTGGCACATCGGGGATATAGGCTTCTGCTGTTAAAAGATCCAGCAGAAGGAAATCAAACGCACAAGCCAGGCATTACCCAGGGCAACAGCGCTGCTCAGGCGAGGGTCCTTGGACATGTGATTGTCCCCACAGTTCTTCCATGTCCCACGAGGAGTATGCAGCCTGGTTATGCAAAAGAGCTTTGACCCTGGAATCAGACTTCTCTGAGGGCAGCTACAGCTCCGTCTTAAGACTTGAGGGCTCCTGTTCTGATTTCTTACTGTCTCTTGGTTTCATGGATTTTTTTTTTCCCCTTGCTAATGCTTTCCTCAGAGTGTTGGTGAGCATGAACCAAAACATCTGTCAAATGGTGTATGTGCACCTGTCAGTGGGGTGGGGTGGGGCGGGGTGGGGCGGGGTGGGGCAGGCCTGGATATACCACAGAGAAGTACTCAGGAAGTGCTGAGTGGAACTGCCTGTCTTCCACTTCCTCTCTTGAGTCATCATTTCAGTGAAGAAGACTTACCACAGCAGCGGAGTGGGGATTTTAAAATAGAAAATAAAGGAAGCAAGCCAGGTGTGGTCATACTTGCCTTTAATCCCAGCATTCCACTCGGCAGGCAGAGGCAGGTGGATTGATGTGAATTTGAGGCCAGCTTGGTCTACAAAGTGAGTCCAGGACAGCCAAGGATACAACCAAGAGAAACCCTGTCTTGAAAAAAAAAAACCCAAAAGAAAGAAAGAAAGAGAAAATAAAGGCAGCATGGGTAATTGAGGTGGAGTGGGGTGTGCTGGGAAACACGCATTCCAGCTGCAGCCGTGTCAGTGTGAATTGACCCAGGACCTTTAGAGGGCAACTTGTTGAGAATCATTTAAACTGAAAGGCCCTGTGACCTCCGTGTGTATGCTTTCTCCTACCTCTGCTTTACCTCCTGTGTGTCCATGTGAGCTCTCATGCTGGGTAGGAAAGCGCTTTACCATTGAGTTACATACTCCCAGTATTCTCACTACTTTCAACCTTTGCCTCTAAAGTAGTTTTCTCAGAGAGGCCATAGCAAAGTGTTCTGCATACACTATCAGCATCCATCACTCCATGGACCATTGGTCTGGATCTGTTTTCTTCAGAACTTCGGTGCTCTCTGGCATAGATAAAAAATGGATAGGCGAGTCTGTTGTGCCCATGTCCACTGTGAACGTGAGTTATAAAAGGGAAAGGGACTTTTCCTAAACCCTGAGCTATACCCACAGCCCGAAGCAGAGCTCTGTCTTGTATAGAGGAGGTGTGGAAGTAATGGTTAGATACTACATTGCAAGCAGCTTGGTGATCAGCTCCTGAGAACTGGACTCTTGGGAGCCTCATACAGACATTCTCTGTGCATGTGTGCGCTGACATTTCACCCTGGCCTCGCTGCACAGAGAACTGACAGCATAGGGGCAGAATCCTTGTCCTCATCACAGGGAGGTGACACCACCCTGGTTTGACATTACCCTGGTTTGAGAAGGGAAGAATATGGTGAGAGATAGTACCATAATGAGCAAGTAGGTATTTGTTTAATCAAGAAATTTCACCCTCTTCACCCTCATTATTTCAAATTCCACCATTAACATATTTTTTTCTTTTAAAATTATTCTGACAAACTTTACAGGACCTGTACACACACACACACACACACACACACACACACACACACACACCTCTGCAATCTCTTGACTTTTTCTCCCCATAACAACATAGTTCTATCAGTTTGTTGTATGTATTTCCAGAGTCACCATGCGTCTATATATGTTACATATATCAAAGTCTGAAACTAGACTGATGTGCACACCTTCATATTGTTTGTTTTGGGAGTTAAGCCATCGGACTTGCTTACACAGCTTAATATCGCTGGACTCCACCCTCTGTCCCTTTGAAGGCTAAGACTGGAATGGAGAAACCTGGCTGTGAAACAGGCTGTGTTTACATTTCTCTGAGAGTCTCTGCTTATGCAGGAAGTGTGACAGGTGTTCTGCCCTCAGCTGTTGAATGTATTGTGTGCTATTATGAGCGCATCTTCATGTGGCTGATACATAGAACTTTTCAATTTAAATGACAAAAGCTCTAACCCACTGAGTATCAACCCAATTCTATCCCATCCTCTCTCTGCACAAATTATCACTGGGATCATGATCTCAATTATTTTGGGGGGTGGGGGGAGCGTTTGGTCACATGAGAGTTCCAGCTGATGTTTCTGAGGCTCCTGCTTACTGTCTCCCATAGTGGCTTCTTGTTTTACATTCTCACCCACAAGGCATTTCCGCTCTGTTCTCTACTTCCTTGCAAACACTATATTTTGGAACTGGCCATCCTAACCAGTGGGAGGCCATGTCCCATTTTTGATTGTCTTCTGTTGGTGATTAGAAATATTTAACACCTTTCATGTTTCTGTGGGCTATTAGCATGGGTTCTTCACAGAATGTCTTGTTTGTTCTGGTCCTTTTGTACATTTTTCCATGGAGGTTATTGGGTTTTCTATTCTTGGATTATAGACATTCCTTCTATATTTCAGATAGTATCCCTTGTCCAGTGATGGCCAGCAAACACGTCTTCCCATCCCATAGTCTGTGCTTTCATCATGTTGACTCCTCCCCCTTGTGGCTGTAAGCCTGCCAATTTGATGGAGACACACTTGTCCGTCTTTGCTACTGTTGTCTGTGCTGAAGCTAGTGTTGTATAGCTTGCCCCCATGTTTTCTTCCAGGAGATTTTTGGCCTTAGTTTTTGGAGGTGTTATGAGATAAATATCCAATTTTAATTCATTTTTTCCATCACCATTGGTCAGAGAGACTGTGATTTCTGCATTGTGTAGTCTTGGTGCCCTGGAGGAAAACCTTTGTTTTGAGCTGTGCATCCTCCTCCGTTAGCATACACGTCTGCTCTGCAGTCCTTCCATACTGCTTTGCGTACTGTTCTTTTGCAGAGTGTTGGAGTCAGAAAACA
The DNA here is from genome assembly GCF_964271855.1 of Acomys minous. Classification (NCBI taxonomy): domain Eukaryota; kingdom Metazoa; phylum Chordata; class Mammalia; order Rodentia; family Muridae; genus Acomys; species Acomys minous. Next base: position 37,739,546 of record NC_140490.1, read on the forward strand.
AGATGCCTCCAGTCTTGCCTTTTCTCAGGATGATTTTGCTGTCCAGGGTCCCCTGTGGTTTTTATTTAAGCATAGAGTTTTATTTTCTTATTTAAGTAAAAGACAACACTGGGATCTTAGTGTTAAGTTTAGAACCTATACTGGATTTCTGTATTTTGGGGTCAGTGTAGAGACTTAAGCAGTTTCAAGTCTTTTTGTCCATGACTGACTGATACCTCTAGTTTCTTTCAGCAACCACAGCAGTCAGCGCACGCATGTCATTACTCCCTTAGAAAGGCTCACTCCAAAGTAATGTTTCTGATCCTGTGCTAAATGAGATCCTCCCTACCCCCGCCACCAAACTGTTCACTGTGGGAGCGTTCAGTACAGCTGACCTGTACTATCACTTTGAATAAAGTGTTACTTTTTTCCCCCGTCACCTTGTTATATTTGTTTTTGCTTCAAAAGTCAGCCAACTTCCCTGCTTTGGGTGCTCAGGAGCAGCCAGTGAAGTGGGTCCACTTCCTTGACAACATGGCAGGCTTCTTGCTACACTGGATGGTGCTTTCTCTCTGCTTGGCAGTGACGTGAAACCTGCCTTTATGAGTCAGGCATGCACCTGGTGCAGCTGAGGATGGGCCTGCAATTCAGCTGAGGGTGGTCCTGGCACTCCTGTTGATGGTAGTTTGTATGTGGAGGTGGCTGGCTATCAATGGCTAGATCTGCTTAGGAGTTTCCAATTTACATCACTTAGACAGCCATCAGTATACCTGTGACCCTAGAGTCCAGCTCACACTTGGTCACATCGTGGGCTGCCCTGTTGTTGTGGGCCTTTACGTGCGTATTTGGTTTCTTCATAAGGAAACTGGGATGGCCAGCTATGCTTTTACTGATGGCTGGGGTCTGGGCCAGGTGTCTTCAGGGTTGGGGCCTTTTGTCCCAAGTACTGAAATAAAGGCACAGACAGACAGTAAAGCAGAAGCAAAGCTATAGTACAGGCCAGAAAGGAATACACTGCCAAGAGTGGTAGCAGGCCATGTGGGTGAGAAAATGCTCAAGGCCCCCAGTTTTTGTTTAGTCCTTTCTGTTTATGGGATTTGAGAGAAGGAGAGTTTGGTTGCTAAGGTGCACCATGGGTGTATCTATTTTGGTTGACAGCTTTTGAGTTATATAATCATTTCTCTGCTGGGCATGCCCCTTCCCATAAGGAATATGACTTTAATCATACAGAGGTTCAGATATGCATAGGCATAAGATTGTAAATAGGGGGTCCTCCCCACACTGTCTGGATGACGAAGAATTGGAGATGAGATAACCCATAAACCTAGGGTAGAACCCAACACAACTGGCCCGCCCCAAATCAATGAAATGATTCCTAATGATATTCTGCTATACTCACAGATCAGTGCTTTGCCCAGTCTTCATCAGAGGCTTCCTTCAGCAGCAGATGGAAGTGGGTACAGAGACCCTCATTAGGGAGAGACTCTACATTATGGGGAGAGAGTCTAAATTGGAAGTCTCCATCAGATTCTCCCCCTTGGAGCTTGGGGAACCCTGTGGAGAAAGGGGAGGAGAGATTGTAGGAACCAGACCAAGAAAACATGGCTCAGTAAATCAGTGAAGCAAGGATCTCATGGTTTCACAGAGATGGAAGCAGCAAACATGGGGCCTGCATGGGTCTGCACCAGGTCCTCTGCATATGTGGTATGGCCGTTAGCCTGGTGTTTTTGTGGGACTGTTAGCAGCGGGAGCAGGTATATCTCTGACTCTTGGCTGCTCTTGGGGCTCTTTCCTCCTATCGGGTTGCCTTGTCCAGCCTTAATGTGAGGCCCGTTTCCTTGTCTTGTTATATCTTATTTTGTTGTGTTTGGTTGTTGTCTTTTGGATGCCTTCTCCTTTCTGAAGGGAAATGGAGGGGGACTGGAGAGAGTGGAAGGAGGGAGACTGTGGTTGGGATGTATTGTGTGAGAAAAAGAATCTATTTTCAATTTTAAAAAGTTCACTTAAAGGACTGTCTGTATTATTGGCAATGAAATCCACTCAGCATATAGTTGGTTCTTGTTTTTATTTTTCTCCTTTATCCATTTAGACACTCCATCTTTTGCTTGAATAATTAATCTTTTACATCTAAAATAGCTGCTGTTAGGAAAGTAATTATATTGTGTGTATGTGGGTGGGGGTTTACCATAGAGGCCTATGTGAAATTGTCTATATTTAGTATAATTCATTTTATGACAATAACTTCAGTCATAAACACACATCTTATCCATTTTTTGTTATTAGTTTCACAAAGTGTATCCTCTTAATTTTGTATCCATTAAAATATTTTGTATGTTGTTTCACTCCCATCTTAGAACTCACACCAGAATTAACGGCGTTTTTTTTTTTTTCTGTAGAATGTTACAGAGTTCTGGGTCAGGATGGATGACTATTTCCACTGCATTCTTTATGCAGTCTGCGCTGTTGTCTAGTGCCCTGTCTCTTTGACTTGAAGATGCCCTGTGACTTTTCTTGCAGTAACCTGTACTTTCGGCATCTGTTTTCCTAGGGAAGACTTTATCTCACTTTCATTTTTGCAATGTATTCTTTGCTGGTTGTTTTCCTTCTGTTCTCTGAACCTGCTCTCTTCTGGTCAAACAGGCTTTTGCTGAAAAACATACCAGGAGCCTCATGGGCCTCCCTTACATACAGGTCACTCTTTGTTGCTTTGAAATTCTTCTCTGATTTTGACAATTAATTATATAATGTCACAATTTACATTTCTCTCTCTGGGTTTGTGCTAGTTGGGGTATATTGGACTTCTTCAAGGTATGTATGTAAGTATGTATGTATGTGTATGTATGTATATGTATGTATGTCTATATATTTCTTGGTTTTCATGCCTTGGATGGCTTTGGCCATTCCTTAGAATTTGTTCTCTTCTTTTATAATTTCCATAAGACACACAAGGCACACTCCATTTATCCCTTAGTTTTTCTTTATTTTTTTTAAAAAAATTATCCCTGCCCCCCCCCCCCACCCCGCCCATGACAGGAGAATTTCAGATGACCTGTCTCTGAGTCAGCTTGATATTTCTATTGTGTATTTCTGCCGTTGAACAGCTCCAGTGAAATCCACAACCCATCTACTCTCTTCTGGAACTCAAAGCCTTTTGTTCTTTTACATTTTTTTCCAGTTATTATTGCTGTTGTCATTTTGTTTGTCTTGTTTTTCTGACCTTATTTAGTATCTTCATAATGGTCCTTTAAACTGTTTTCCGGGAAATTCAGGTACTTCTGTCTCTTTAGGAACAGTCTCTGAGGTAGGTTTGCTTTATGGCTTCATCTGGGTTGCGTCTCTCCATTCCTTTGTGAGCCCACTATAGCTTCTTCTTTGCACCTGCTGCACATTTGGAAAAAAAAAATAGCTGCCTCTTTGGTCTCTGTGCATCCCCTCCACCAGGCGTTCTCCTGTGTGCAGCGAGCAAGTCCGGGCATTTCTTAAGCCTTTTCTGGGGAGGAGTTTTCTATGGGTGTGCTGTACTTTCCAGATGAGTGGGGTGTGTTGATTAGTCCGCAGGTGCTTGTAGTCTCTTGTTCCCTGGTACCTCTCTTCTGAGGCACTGCAGGCTTTCTGACAATTGCAGGGCACCTTAATTCTCTGCTGGTCTCTGGATCTCTCCCAGTGCAAAAGGTTTGCAGGATCAGTCAGTGCTCTGCGAATTGAAAGACAGAGCCCCTTGCTTAGAGGGCCTTTGAGAGACTGAAGGACACTGTATTCTCTTTCCAGCCCCGTCTTCCCTTCCTAGCAGAGGAGTCATGTCACAGCTGCAGCAGGCTTTGCTGGCTGCTTGCTGGGGTGCTCCGCCCCGCTGATGGCGCCTGGGCTGTAACCGCTCGTTTGGGTTTTCTGTTGTCATGGTTAGTTGTAGTCAACTTGGTAGAGACCTCGGTATGCCTTGGGGGAGAGAGAGCCTTAACTGAGGAACCACTTCGCCATGCTGACCCGTGCACATATCTGTTCAGCGTTTCCTTGATTGCTAGTTGCTGTGGGAGTGGCCATCTCCCTCCTGGCTAGGTATCCTGAGTTGTAGAAGAAAGCGAGCTGAACAAGCCATGGAGAGCAAGCCAGTCAACAGCCCTCCTGCCCGGCTTCTGCTTCAGTTCCTGTCCCCGAGTTCCTGCCTTGGCTTCCCTCAGTGATGGACTGTACCCTGTAAGCCACGTGAACTTTTTCCTCCCCAAGTTGCTTTTGGTCAGTGTTTTATCACAGCAACAGGTAGCAAACCAGAGTGTCTGATACCCCAACATCCAAGGTGTGCAAGCTCCCCCTCAGGGCCCTGAGTTGGCCAAGGCAGAAACCAATCCCAGATGTCAGCTAGAAATCACGAAATCATGTAGTGGTTTGACATAAACCCTCCCCTCTCAAGTTATGTCTGTCGGATATTTTGTTGCAAGTGAGAGGCTGCTCTGCTGTGATAATAGGGGATACCTTTGCTGGGCTTTGTGGGGTACTTATTCTTGGTTGTGAGTTGTCTACGGCACTGTGAATTCTTAACTGACTCCTAGAGTTCTCATAAAGACGTTGTAGGCCTTGCGTTTTTTGCTAAGTCAGTGTTTCTTCAGGTGAATGATATGTGGGCCTTCCTACCCCGCCTTCTCAGTGCTATCACCTGCACCTCCTGGTCTTTCGTGATCTTGTATCCCAGCATCCCCCACTGCACTCTCAGTTAGCTCAGTGTTGATATTTTCCATGTTTTAGAAGGCCTAAGAAATTAATGGGTGTTTCATTCAAAGGTAGCTAGAGAGTGTTACTCTGGAGTCAATTACAGGACAAAAGAACCCCTGTCATTGAGTTCTGTGGGGTTTTTTTTCAATAGGTATTTTCTTCCAAAAACAGTTGCCCTCCATTCTGTGGATTTTTACTCTCAGGAGAGGCAGCTTAAAATTCATCTGGGTAGTTTTTGTGATGATGTCGCACACAGACTCCATAACCTTCACGACACAGGGCCTTAGCATGTGTCTGTGTGTGCCTCTTCCATCCTCTGAGGCAGAAATTAGACAAATGTGAGAACTCCTGAGAGGAATGGAATGGCTTCTGACAGGTTGGAGCTCACAGCTGCGTCAGTTGGCAGATCTTGGGGACTAACCTGTGAGGTGTCTGCCCTGCGTAGAATGATGTCAGCAAAGCAATCTCTGCCCTGTTCCCCGTAGGGCAGCAGGTAAGTTGATCAGCAATTGTCCATTACAGGGCATTGCTGTCCTTGGGACAGCATGTTTAAGGGACAGGAAAGCTTGCACATCGGCCAGGTGACCTGCGGAAGGCAGCCTCTGCTGTGCTCTGTCATGCATAGCTCTGGGGCTGGAGTCTTTATGTTCTTCACAAAGAAGAGCAATTAAACAGTGAGCAGTAACGATTCCCAGTTCACCAAGGGGCTAGTTCCTGGAAACATCTGCAGTCTGTTTGCATTTCCACTTCAGACACACCTGGGCAGCTAAAATATTGTCTATCTACTTTACCATTCACCAGAGACTTACAGCAGGAAGAGAGCCTTGACACCCACACCTTCTCTCAGAGCATGGAGGCAGGTTCCTGGGGAGGGAGCCCAGAAGACAGACCACGCCCCTCATCACTGTCAGGTGGCCCTTCAGGCCTACAGCCTGGAAATAGGAATTCTGAGGGCCATTCCAGACAATAGAGCCGCGCTTTTAAAAATTATTATTTAAAGGCAGCTTTTTCTTTCCTCTCAGGTAGTCGACAGCTAGCAATTTAAATGAGCCAGGTTTATGGATGGCTGCAGAAATCCCCTTCACCCGAAGCCAGTATCTATCCATCAGCCTCCACATGGCACTTTATTGCGGAGATAGTGGGGACACAGCTCATCAGACTCACCCCAGTGGAATGTTGTGATAGCAAAAAGAGGAATAGATTACATATTTATGTAGTCTTTGAAAATGCGGTGGGATCGCAAGATGGCTGGTAACATACGCAGCCACATTAAATGATTATTAACCTTCACTGGTTTGCAAATGTCTGGCACATATATTGGTGCCCACATGCGTTGTATGCCTGAAACATTAATGAGACTTTTTAAAATAATCAGATTAAAGGTATTTGTTATTCCAGGTTCTGGCGAGCTTCCAAAAATAGAAGGAAAAATATCAATGGAGCGGAGGAATAATAGCTAGACCAGTTTTTAGCTGATGGGGTAAAGTAATAGGAAATATAGTCATGGTGGCCGGTCCCCTTGTAGATCGAGGTTGATGAATGAACTGTTTTGTCAGAAATGCACCCCACATGGGGCGGTGGGGGCGGTGGGGGCATGGGGAGGATGCAGCAGCTTTGCAGTGAAGTGTGATTCCTGTAGAAACTACACCTTTCTCTGCTCCTAGGATTGCTTCTCGGTGTCAAAGGCTGCCCACTGAGCTGAGATTCTTGAACCAGACAGAATGTTTTCAAGAGGTTTTGTTGACAGGGACAGTTTAGTTGTATTCACACTATCAAACTGATCTGTCTTCTTCCAATTGTCTCCGTTCACCCCTCACTTTCACCAAGCACCCACCTTCCGCTCAGTCTGCTCTTGAAACACACCCATGCTTGGTCTACTAAAGCCAGAATTCACCAGGCCAGTCAGTGCCTTGCACTGTCCCTAAGTACCAGGAATATAGGTCAAGGACAAGCCTCCAAGAGCCCTGAAGGGGAGACCACCAGTTCTCTTTACTCTCTCATGTTGTGGGTTTGCAAAAAAGAGAGCCAAGGAGACATGGGGTTCCAGCAGCTTCATAGTTGGCAGAAGCTGGGAGCAAAGAGACTTCAAGTTTTGTGACTCCACACGCTTTTCAAAGTTCTGGGAGTTAGTCTAACAATAGTTGGAGGGAGAAAGCCAAGAGCTGAGTTGTGGCTGGTGAACAGGGATTTACCTCCTAGGATACCCCTATCCTGTATCCTTCAATTAAAGGTAGTTAGCCCTACAAAGGCCCCCCTTTTTCCTGGACCGCCCCCCCCCCCTTTTCCTTTGTGCTGATCAACCAAGAGTGGCATATTGGTAAAGTTGTACTCCCACAAATAGGACGAGATGATAAACATTTATCACTTGCTTCGGGACTAAAAGACAGAGGCCATCTTGGCTGAGTGGACTTTCCAGCCTGATCTGGGTTCTGGGACAAAAAGAAATTGCCTTATGAAGTTACTTTCACTTTGGTAATGTATTCTTGAACAGCAACGAGACTATTCTTTGCCCAAAGCTTGCAAACAGTTCTGCCCCTGGTGAGCTGATTGAACTGTGGTGTACCCAGAGCCCACAGAAGAAGGAGTGTTTCACTTTCTGTTCATGTATCAGCTTGGGAAAGTGTCTGAGCCTGAGAATGCTGTGTAGTGTGCCCCCTTTTAGAAGGCAGAACCCTGAATCTACAGAGGCAGGTAGATCTGCTCTACATTGGGGCCCCCGGAGCCCACACTGAACTCAGAAATGGTGTTATTTTCATTGTTAAGTGGTAAAAAAATGACAGGTTGTAAATTAGGCTAATTGAGCTGCAGAATTCTGGTCTCCTGCAATTTAAGACTATATCCTGGGAATAAATGAAATATTCAGAGAGCAGAGGAGCTAGAGATGAAACCTGCAGGGGGAAAAGTTTAGTTAAGAATATGATCTTAAAATCCCAGGGACATAAAAGTACAGGCTTCGGTGCAGGCCTCAGCTGAGAGGACCAGGTTGTTAGAGATGAGCTGTGTGAGCTATGAGTCTGGCAGTTAGCCTGGATGTAGCATAGTGGGTTTGATCTGGAAAGTTCTTCTGGCCTTAGCTCTCTGGGACGGAGCTCTGCTCTGGATTTCCTCACTCAGATGTTGTCTGGCCCTTCCTGGCAGTTGCCATAGCTGAGAGCAGTGATAGCCCTAGTTACCCAGGAGTGAACACTGCAAGTTTCTTTCTGAGAAGCAGTGGAGGATTGGCTGCAGCCAGCCACATCTCGCCCAGCTCAAGCCTGCTCCTAGGAGTCAGTGTCCCTGCTTTTGCAGAAGTCTGGGCCTCCCCCCCCCCCCAGGAGCATCAGGAATTCTGTCTCTCAGGCCCCTTTTATACCAGCTGATAAGACTCTGCATTTCAGCAGCTGTCCAAGGAGAGTTCACGTGTATAAGGGAATCTGAGACACAAAATTTCAGTAAATCTTCACGGCAGTCTGCATGGGGTATGTTTGTGTGGAAAGACAGGCCCTGTGCCTAATGTAAAGGAGTTTACCATCTGGGGAACACGTACACACACACACACACACACACACACACACACACACACACACACACACACACCATCACAAAGGGAGAGTCTCCAGCCACCAGGACACTGGTGAGCCATCTGGGGAACACACACACACACACACACACACACACAAACACACACACACACAAACACACACACACACATACCACACCATCACAAAGGGAGAGTCTCCAGCCACCAGGACACTGGTGAGCACAGCCTGGATGTGTTGCTTTGGTGTGCAGGTCCCTTTCTATGGTCAGTAAAGCAGAGCAGAGAGGAGTTAAGTACTCAGCCTTTCCCAGCTGAGGAGTTGGGAAGAAGGCCTTCTTGAGGCTGGGAGCCTGTTTGCTAAATGCTTACTGAACCCATCCTGCATACTCCTCACTGCCCCTGCTGCAGAGATAGAGCAGGTCCCTGGAGCTCACAGCCTCCTGGGATGAGAGATAAGAGGAGGAGGGAGTTACAGTCCAGTGCAATATGAATTTCAGAGTACAGAAGAAGCTCGGCTTTGGGTCTGTGCGGGCTGGCTCTTGGAAGGCTTGTAAGTGGAAGGAGACGGATTCGTAGCAGAGGTAACATAGCTCTAACTGTCCACTCTTTATTCCTGTCTGAGCTGCAGAGGTCAAAGGTCAACACAAGCAGAAGATAGTAGGGACCACAGGGATTTGGTGGGATGTGCAGGCAGGGGGAGGAAGGCTTTGGTTTGAAGGATGCCATACGATTGTGGAAGCAGTTAACATTTGGTACATAAAATAGTTTCGAGTGTTCCCAAAGACAGGTAATCTCTGCTGGGTGTTAGACCCAGCCACTCACAGTGGTGGATAGAGAGCTTCTAAATGCTGCTGATCTCACTAGAGCCAATTATAGGTGTAGCGCTGGCTGAGGCTGCCCTAGGAGCTTAATTTATGGAGCAACTTCTTGGTGTAGAGCACAGGGTAAGATGCACAGGGGAGCAGGGAAACAATGGAAAGTGTGGTCTAGGCAGAGACTCTTAAATATGGCAGGGTCTTGCTTGTCCTTTTCAGCAGAGCCAGGCTGTAAATCAGTCACTAGAGAGCCTCGCCTGGGATAAACAGTAGACGTGTGACCAGCAAAGCTAACTAACTACCTCTCAGAGAACAGAGCATGTTTCTGAAACCATGCTGGCTGTTTTATCTCTGACATTTTTAGCTAATTAAAAAAAAAAAAGCCCCCAGAGCAGGTCTTTTTATCTGTTTTGTATAGGTGAGGAAGATGCTCATCACTGGCAGTGCTGGGACTCCAGCCTTGTCAAATGTTGAGCCCTCTCTGCTACATTTAAAGCCAGACCTGGGAATGACGGTCAGGTTACTTTAGGATCAAAGGGCATGGGGTTTGTGACTTTGGATTTTGGAAGTCTTGGAATCACTGTGGGAGACATCAGGGTTACCCCAGTTTTGAGGGTTTGGGAACCACTGTGGGGGAATATCAGGGTTAGTCTGCTGTGGAGGAGAAGCCGCCAGTTCTTTGTGCTCACCTACTGGCTGCACTTAATGAAGCAAGCTAAGCAGAGGGAAAGAGTGGCATAGACACACTGTGTGTTCTCTCAGGCTGTTGGACTTTGATTAAAGTGTAAACCCTAGACAGAGAAGCCTCGGGGGATGGGCTCAAAGCCGGAGCCCAGCTTCTATCAGGACATTCTAGAACAAAAAAGTCAGAGAGGGAAAATGAGAGAAAGAGAAGTAATCCTGGGTGTCTGCAAAGCTTGGGTTTACCCGAGAGCACAGAGAGGCTCCAGTGAGAGCTTGTGGGTGGGGGTGGGGGACTGCTGTCCCTTCTGCTTCTGTCTTTATGAGAATCATTTGTGGAGGCTGCTTGATCGGCCCAGGCTGTGGAGCCTACAGGCCATGCAGTAAATAATCACAAACACACTGGAAAATTCTTTTGTTCTGTCCTATATGAACACATCCTGTTATGTAAGGCCTGGTTCGTGGAGCCCAGGGACACTCACAGGGAGTGTTTGCCAGGGAATGTGGGCTCTCAAGTGATGGATAGAGGTGAACTACTTCCCCCAGCCCCAGGGCGCCCACATGTGTACAAAGCAGCAGTGTGGCTGGGAGATTAGGAGAATGGGACCAGGTCATTTCAGGGGAGCTGCATGCATGACACTAGCTCTGAGATCTCTAATGGGTCCCTGCTGAGGCTGTTGGATGTGTTCCTGTGCATGGTGATCTCAGGTACCAGGCTTTCAGATGGTTTTCCAGGGAGGCACGACCAGCAGCAGGATGGCCAACTCTGTTTCTTCTCTGTGACCTTTGCTCCTAGCAAAGCCCGCCTCTTCTGTATGCACACACCTTACCCCTGATGCTCAGAGGTGACTGGTGGGCATGCCTTACCTGTAGCTAGTTGCATTACACCAGGGACTAGTTTGAGTATTGCTTTATAGTGTAATATGGTATACTTATTAAGGTACCCTTCTGTGAAGAGGCTCCCGGTGGGAATTTCATTAGCCATACAAAATGGCTGACAAGGGTATGCTTTGGTCAAGGGCATAGAAACCACTCTCCATTATCTCCTGAAGGGAACAGTGGCCTGCATTCAGATACTGTTGGTCTGGAGGCCGCAGAGCCAGGACAGGGTCATGGGCTCCTTTTGGTCAGGTTTAATAGCTAGCTGGTGGTAGGCCTGCTCTGTTCTGTTCTCTGGGGGCATCTTGGAGGCACTGGGGCTGCACAGAAGTGGGGATCAATCCAGAGACTTTCTCTCTTCAGAGAAGACCGTACGTGGAGGTGTCTTCTCTTGGTGAGACATCAACTAGATAGAAACAGTGAACGAGACAGGGGGCAGGAATTAGGAACAGAAAAAGCATTTATTTTCAGAACTGGAAGACTTTTGGCTTCACTGGGCCCCGAGCCGACCACATGCCCAACTCATGGCACACCCTAAGGAAGGATTAGTGTTTTTATAAAGAACTTGGGAGTCCCAGTTACCCATTTTTAAGAGGAAAATTAGATTTTAACTTGTTCCTAGATATAGATTAATAAAAAGAAGGCAAACTTGAAAGCTCAAAGCTTGCTACTTGGTTGCTGGTAGGGTAATGAAGGGGTTGAAAGTGCTGGGGGTGGTTTTCCTAGGGTTTGAGTGCAAGTCCTCCTCAAGTCCCAAACTTAGTCACAGGCTGTAGGCTCTGCATGACGGCACCTGGGGCCCCATGCAGTTTCACTCCCCCAGTGGCCATGCCATGCCTAAGGGTAGGAAGGGGCTAGGTGCAAACACTGAACCAGCTCCTGAGGGTTTTCAGTTATGTTTTGAAATGGCATGTGTCGAGGATAATTTTGTAAAGAAGTGCCCTAAATAATTGGCATTTTCAGGCGGCTATTCAGTACCTGCCTGCCTGGCTGTTGCAGTTTGGGGATAGAAAGAGAGGCTTCTTGTCAGAGAGTAAAGCCTAATTAATTCAGACAAGCTAAGTAAACGAGGGCAGAAGCACACGCTGTCGTACCAGACAGCCGCTAAAATGATGCTGCAGAATATTTAATGACACAAGAAAGAGTTCATGCTTTCTTAACTATAAAAAGCAGGTTACAAAGGAGTGAGTGCAGACTTACTGTATTTGCTTATGATTTAGAAGCAAATAAAAGGCTGACAAAGCAGACATCAAATTTTTAACAATGGCTTTCTGAAAATTCAGCTAGTGTGTGATTATTATTATTAGTATTTATTATATGTTCATATTAACTTAAGGCAATAGCTATAGTTGTCAGACTGAAGGAGAAGTGTGCACATGCGATTGAAGATCTGGTTCAAGAAAAATAAGAATAAATACTTTGGAATTGTGTAGAATTATGCTAAAGCATTTTGAGTGAAGAAACTAGGCTAAATGTGGCTTTCCCATTTGCCCAGGCTTAGAAGATGCAATGACTTTCAAACTAATCATTAACAAATACCGTGGGAACAGACGTGAATCCGGAATTACCTGTTCCTAACCGCCCCCAAATTGATGATAAGGGTTCACACATAGTAGATGCTTATAAAATGATTAGTTACCCCGCCTCCACCCACACACAGTGTGCTAGGTCTTACAGTTAAGATCCCAACTCTTCAAAGCAAACAGCAAAGAAGCTGCTTTGAATTCGTTCCTCTTGGATCAACGCTGTTTGTTCCGCCAACACCAGTGGTTCTTGTCTTGTGGCCTGAGAGACTGGTGCGCACTTTGAAGCATGTGCTTTTAAAGATGCGAACAACACAGATTTCTAGACTAGCCTGTGGTGCCTTTGCTCTTGAGGCGAGGAGGGTTTCGGGAGGCAGAGCTGGCAGCTGAGGGTGCTGGTGTTCAGGAGCAGAGTGACCCTTCCTGCTACTTTGTAACACCAGCAGAATGGATTTGAAAGTATCTGTTGCCTGCTCCTGAAGGAGGTAGTTTCTTACTCATGTTCGGCACCACAGCCTCTCATTTCCTGGGTTACTTCTGCAGTATTTCATGGACATTATTTAGTAGAAAACAGCCACTAAATATTCCCCAAGTTATTAATTCGTTAATAAGCCCATTAAGCTCTGGCTGCTTTGCAGTGACTAATAGCTAGGGCCCCTCCTCCACCCAAGTGCCATTCTCAGCTACAAGTGCCCCTGCTGTGCAGAGCCAGGTTGGGACAATGCCACAAGTTGTGGGCTGGCTGAAGTGACTGTAGATTTTTGTGTGACTTCTCCTTTGTTACCAAAGAAAGCTCTGCAGAAGGCAGCACATCAGATGCATGTTGCGCCTGCGAATAATGAGTCTAGCATACCAGTCTACCCCGTTTTCTTCAGAGCAGTTATTTTAACTGTGCCGACCCTCAGGGAAATGCTCCTTACGAGTAATAAATCAGCAAATGATATAGAATTCTTAAGTGAAGATGATGGTTGTGTGCTTCCACCTGGATGCCACTAAGCTGTGATAGTAAAAATTGCAGCAAAGTGTGTTGCTGCTGCTGCTGCTGCTGCTTGTTCCTCTCATTCTTGTTCTTGTTCTTATTCTTCTCCCCATCCTCCCCCTCCTCCTCTTCCTTCTGACTTGGTCACAACACAAACCCTGGATGAAGGCAGATATTTGCAGCATCCTCTTGCATTGCCCCAGGAGCTATGCTAAGCACTTTATGCTTTCCCTTACTTAGTCCTGCAAATTCTTACAGGAAGCTGATGTCATTTTCATCTTAGGGGACTGGCTAACGTGCTTAAGACACACAGCTAATGAATAGTACAAGGCACCCACACAGAGAACCTGGGATTTAAACTCTATGCTGTTTTTAGGTTTTTGCTTTCTGGGGCTGTCATATAGAGAGGTGGGCATCATGGAAGGGCTTCTTGGTGACTAGATTTTTTGCAACATATGGGGGAGCAGGAACACTGGATAATACTGGTTTCATAAAAAAAAAATTTCCACAGCATAGCTGTTGTGTTCACTCTTGTGATGGTAGAACCTATGGATTGTAGGAAGACCCAGTCAATGTCTGAGGACCTTGGTGGTCATGACACTACACGTGTGGCATCTATTTTCTAACTTAATCTTTGTGATACTCATATGTGTTGTCTATAGTCTGAACTTATCATTAAGTGAAGATAAGCCAGGTGCTCATGGTCACTCAGATCTGAAGTGGCAAAGCCAGGCTTTCCACTAGTTTTTGAGCTTATCATAAACATATACTAACAAGGCATGCCATAACTACTCAACCCTCACTCAGTGTGTCTGAAAAACACTCAGGTTGCTCTAGAGGACATGAGTGGGCACATGGGCAAGAGTAGCCAAGAGCCAAGGAGAAGCACTGACAGGTCTTCTGGTTTGGGTACGAAAGTCTCCAAGGGGCCTTCTGCTAAGGGCTTGGTTCTCAGCTGGTGGCAACATTGAAAAGAGATTGGATCAGGAAGGTTCCAATCTCGCTGGTGATGGATTTCTGGATCGATAAGTTTAGAGCTGACTTGGTCCTTAGAAGGTAGGCTGGTTGGAGGAGCAGCACTGTGAGCTATGGATGGATGTGCCTTTAGAAGGTATGTCTGGTCTCTGGTCCCTTTATCTCAGGGTCTCTACTTTCTGGTTGTCCTGAGGTGAGCAGCTTTCCCCTGTCCATTCACTGTGGTGTTTCTGCCCTACTATAGCCCCAAACACAGTGCATGCGGTCCATCATGTGCGAACAGACATGAGCCTAAATTAACCCTGCCTCCTTGAAGTTGATCTTCTCAGCTACTTCACTGGAGTGCTGGAAGCTGAAAAGTCCGAGGTGTTGCATTTGGTCCAAGGAGAGAGCTGTCGTGAATGGTTGCTGGGTGAGGAGGGCTTGGTTCAATGCAAGGCTCTTTAAGGCCCCTTTAAACATCAAGACAGTGTGTCCAAGTTGCTTCATGGGCCAGATGCTCTGAAATTCTGGCAATTTCTGCTCTTCTCCAGTCTGCTCATGTACACAGGCTCTGTTATGGACCCCCTTCTCCACTTCTTTCCTTTGTGCCAAGAGCATGATGGGAAACTCTTCCCTTATGGAAGTGAGAGAATGTAAAGGAGAAAGACAGATGGCAGCAGAGTAGGTGTCCCTCACGTTTTCCCGAAGATCTAGCTCTTTGGATGGCTTTCCCCCAGAGTAGAATTGGCTTGTTTCTTGGTACTAATGTGAAAGTAATTCAGTATACACAATAAACAGTGTGGTGCATACGCCTGCAGTACCTGTCTTTTTCTGAGTATAACACTATTTTGCTTTCTTGCTTCATACCATAGCCTGTGTCCTCCTTACATGTTGGTACCGTCATGCACGGACCTTTGTTCTGATAGCCACTGAGTGCTCTGTGGATTGGATGAATACACTTTCTTATTTGGATGCATCATATTGGTCAGGGTCCCTGGGTGGTACGGTCGCTATTTTAGGTGTTTGCTGGAAAGGGCCTGCCTTAGTCAGTGCTCTACTGATGGGAAGAGGTACCATGGCAGTGACAACTCTTACAAAGGGAAGCATTCACCTGGGGCTGGCTCACAGTTCAGAGGCTTAGTCCATTGCTGTCCTGGCAAGAAGGGGCATGTAGGCAGACATGGTACTGGAGAGCTAGCTGAGAGCTCTATATCCAGCAGGAAGAGAGAGACACTGGGCCTGGCTTGAGCATTTGAAACCTCAAAGCCCACCCCCAGTGACATACTTCCTCCACCAAGGCCACACCTACTTCAACAAGGCCACGCCTCCTAATCCCAGTCAAGTAGCTCCACTCTCTAAAGACTAAGCATTCAAATATATGAGTCTATGGGGTGTGTGTGGGTGTATGGGACGGGGCATTTTTATGCAAATCATCACAGGACCTGAGGTGAGAGTGTCAGGAACTTGCTGCTTCTCCTGCTGGCCCATGGGGGGAGCTGATGTCAGAGGTCAGGTGCTCTGGGCCTCTCAGGTAGGAGGCTAGAACCTCAGCAGGTCTTTGGAGCCAGGCTTAGAGTGAGCACTGAGACAGCAGGAAAGACATGCTGACTGCTGAGATGCCACTCAAACTGGGCAGGCAGGGCCACGCCCAATTCCCCCTCAGCATTCTCCTTGCTTCCTACTTGAAAAAAACTTCCTTGTGACAGCAGAAGGCAGAGAAGTCTGGGCATTCCCTTGTTCTGACACAGTCAGAGGAAGAACGGGGCTTTGCCCTGACATCTCACACGGGCAAATGACTGGCACAGATGGGGGCAGGCAGCTGGGTAAAGAGGTTTTATATGTCTGAAACAACTTGGAAGGACACACGGAACGGTTCAATTTCACTATGCCCGTGTATGCCTTGTGCTGGATTAAGTGTAGCTGGGAGTGCCTGCGGGCCGGGTCCTGCACTCTGTGGCATAGCTCGGCAGGCCTACCATTCTGACAGCCGCTGTCTGTCAAGCGTTTACTAACTGCCAAGCCTCTGCCTGGTGCTTTGTGTATTTCAGCATTTTAGTCTCCGTGGTTCATAGCACCAAGTCTCATTTCTTTGTAGCTGTGGCCCCCTCTCCTCATTATAGAAATGCAGACCTCGCTCCGTGCAGCCAGTGTTCCTGGAAATGAGCACACTTGCTGACTCAGCTCTCTGAAGGTATGACACCTGGGCCTTCAACTTCAGTAGTAGCTGCCATCCTTTCTGGCACATTCCCCAAGGCCATGTGAGGCATCTGTCTGCGTCTCTCCCACTCCTCATTTGTGACAGTTGTGCTGAAGCGGGGGCAACTGTGGGGTCCTCCCTAAGTCGCCATGCTGTCACTGGTCCCTAAAGGTTGACTGGTCTTTGTTTCCCGTGTCCTAGAAGTTTTCTTTGGGGAAGTGGGCACTTTAGCCTCATTTTCTCCTTGCTGTACTCCCCGCCCCCTGTAATCCACTGTGGATGATCCCTCCCCCTCCTTCCTCCCCAGTGAGTAAAATATAGTGAGCAGGAGCAAACCAAATAGTGAGAGACTAGGCCACCGCTGAGTAAATGGACACCACAGAACAGAGCCTATCAAGGGAAGCCGCAGAGCCCCCTTCCATCCTGGGCATGGGTCGCCTGTTCTTGCTGGATGGAGTGTGCATATTATGCCTGGGAAAAGTAGTTGCATGTTTAAACTGTGCAGTTATGGTTTGTATGGCCCATTCTCGGTTGCAAGGTAAAGATTTTTGTCTTTTGAGCAGGTGGTGTCTCATGTCAACTCAGGCATTCTTGCCTTCCCAGTTTCAGGGTCCCTGAGAAAGAGGACAGAGTTCTCCTCATGCCTCTCGGTAGCTGTTAGCGTAGCACTTACAAACGGAGTGATTTTTATTCGGGACAAGATACATGATCACATTTATGTTTTATGGCTGCTGAGGATGAAGTGCCGGAGGCTCAAGCAAGATACCGTAGTGACCACCATAGACCTCCGTACTCAGCTGGGAGGGGTTATCAAAGTCAGCCCCGTTCTATAGCCTAGGAAATCAAGGCTCAGAGAGGCGGGATAAGCCACTGGGGACTGGTGGTAGAGAAGAAGAGTGTGTCTGTCTGCACAGGGGGATGGCCTGTCTGAGGATTCTGTTTATACAGTGCATCAGGAAATCATTGGCTTTTCCAGAGAGGACAGTGAACTCGGAGATCACAGTCACTCACACCTGTGTAGATCCAGGTTTAGTGGAGCCTGAAGCTTGTGCCATGTATAAACATTCTTATACAAGAACTTATAAGGAGTTCTACATAATTACTTATACACTGATGTGTAAAATGATTTGTTACTTGGGCAGAGAAAATAATCACAAAGTTATAAGTTTTCAAAAGCACACACACGCATTACAAACGTAATATATTTTAGAAATTAACTGCCCAACACACCTCTGCAATAAATTTTGCCCTGCGTGTTTTTGAAGCATGCTCTTTCATAATCTCTTTATGTGACATCAATTTAGTAATATTCTCCGCAGAGAGATTAGAAAGATAATTCAGCCTTTCTCTAGAGGCTGAGCAAATTTGTTTTTATATTTGATAATTGGATGCACAAAGCATACAACTTCCAACGCAGATGTGCTCTGCTTGTTTGCGGTGTTACACCCCTCGAGCACAGGGATTTGAATTATTTCTATGTCATGTGACTCCCACAAAAATAAAGGATGCATGCAGCCTTATTATTTGCAGGGGCATTTGCTGCACTCTTAGGACACTTGCTGGGAGGGAGTGTCGTGTTGAGAGGCTCCAAGGTCTTCACTTCAGTTTCATTTGCTCTATTTCTGGAAGATTGCAGACATCTGGACTCACAGTCTAGAGTCTAGTTTAGGATGCTTTCAACTGTTTGCTTTTCTGTGCCTATGTAGAGAGTGCTGGGCACGCTCTTCTTGTCACGTGACTTCCAGTGTTCTTAGGTGTCACCATGACACCTGATGAATAACAATGTTTCTGAAAGGCATTTCTATACCATGTTTATATGCTAGAGGACATGCCTAGTGGCCATGGGCTATGGAAAGATGACAGTGGCTCTGCCAAGCTCGTCAGGGTGACCAATGGTCAATGTTGAGGCAGTGCTTTCTTGTGGCAGGTGCTGCAATGAGTGCCTCTTGGATCTTGTGGGTTTCCTTGTTTTATATTGAGCATGGTCTCTGTGACCTTCTGAAGTTGTAACCCTAATATCTCTGTTTGCAACCTTAGTATTAATAGGTAGTCACTGGAGATAATGCTGTAGGGGCTGGAGACGTACCTCAGTGGTTAAGAGGACTTGAGTTCCATTCTCAGCACCTACATAGTGGGTTTGTAATTCTTGTTTTAGGGGATCTCATGACTTCTTCTAGCATCTGTAGAAGCTAGAACATACATGCTCACATAACTCACATAACAACACATGCATACCCATATAAACAAACAAACAAATAAATCAGCCATCAGGGTGATCCCTGAGCTAATTAACGTGACAGGAGTATTTATGAAAGGAAAAGACACAAACACCAGAAGTAAACCTGTTTCACTAGCAATAGCTACCAGTCTCGAAACTGGTGGGAGCAAGGAAAGTTTCTTGCCTTCAGATTCCAGAGGGAGCCTGGTCCAGCCAATTGGGTTTTAGACCATGAAGCAGTAGATTCCTGTTGTTTGAAAGTGCCTGATTCTGGTTCCTTATTACAGTGGCCTTAGGAAACAAGTTTGTTCCTTGGACAATAATATGAGGTAGGTAAAGTCACTGGCAGAGCTAAGTGGCTTGCCAAGGTCCCCCAGCCATGGGTGGTAGATCCTTTAGAGCCTCGAGAGAGACCATGCTGGGGTAGGGTGCTAATTCTTCAGATCGCCAGTTTACCTTGCTTTGCTCCCCACCAGCGTGGAAGCTCCTTTACCATGCATGCTGGTTCTGGCACCACAGATCTTATTTGGGGGTTCATAGCTTCTTTCTACAAATGTCATACTCCTGCCCTTCTCACAGTCAGCAGCTGTGTTGCCAGGCCTGTGTACCACACATCACATCTCACAGGGCTGGACTTGGTCTTCCATTTTAGGGCTTTCTGGAAGACCATGGAGGGCAGATTGTAGGGGGAGACCTGTGAGGACAGGCAGCAGGCAGGGTTCATGGGAGCTGGGCTGGGAACAGGGCTTATATGAGTCTTCTGTGTATCAAGGCTCCAGCAGTGCTTGGGGATACAGAGATCACCAGATGCTGTCCTGTCCTGCCTCCAGCACTACAGGTGCATCTAAGCCTCTGACCTCCAAGTTCTACTTTCTCATGGATGTAAAGACCTTGGCATTTTATTTAAAATCTTTTAGGAATGTGTTGTTTTCGGGGTTACTTTCTTTGATGTCCTTCCTTGGCGTCCTGCCCTGTTTCTTGGTTTAGTAATAAGATAGGCCAACCCTCCCATTTGATGCTTTAACATATAAAGCTTCCCAAGCACCAAAATGATGTTATAAAGGGGGGAAAATCCACATTTAACTTTATATGACAGGTTTCAGTCAAAATTCAGGGGCCCTAAAAATAAAAATTTACTTTCAGGGTATATGTGTAAGATGCACATAAAATATGAATGGGTTTCACTTAGACTGCATCTTATCTACATGATAGCTCATCTCATAACCATACAAATATTCAAACTCCACAATGGGAGAAAAAGATGGGAGAAAAGGAGGAGAATATAGAGGAGAAAGAAGAGGAAAATGAGATGGAAGTAGAGGAGGAGGAGATCAAGAAATAGGAAAGAATTGCTTTCTTGGTAACAGAAAGGTGCACTTGAATCAGCCTTTTATCTGGATCTAAAACTGATTTCAAGGAACCTCAAGAATAAGTCTCTACTGAAGTAAAAGAGGAGCCTTCTGCAGTGCTTCTGCTAAAGCTAAAACTCTAACTCAATTTTCTCTTTGCCTTTACTTTTTATTTCAAAATACCCTGTTTCTATAATTCCATAGCCTGAAATTCCCAGAAGTGTGTCTGTAGGTCCAGTGATATAAGGTCGTGAGCTCAGTTGTGACAATGCTTCGTCGGGAGCTTGTTCATTTATGACAAACTGGAAGTGCATTGCCAGGAAACCCACTGCCTTTTGAGTCTGGGCCTCCTGGAGTGGGCTCCTGGGTGTCTGGCATCTTACCACTCCCAGTAAGGCTGTGCCTTCTAGGGAAAACCTGTGAAGCTGGCCTTGTTAGAACAGAGCATTGGTCCCAGATAGGTCCTTTATCTCTAGCTTGTCTCTGTGCATATACCGGAAGCTGTATGAGATGCCTAAGACTATATGAGATGTGTGTGCTGATAACAGAAGCTGTATGAGATGCCCAAGATGGTAGGCAGGATGCTGAGATGGGTGTGCTGATGGTGCCTAATGACGGCACCCAAGGGCGTATGAATGAGTTAGGATTTTTCCTGGCATTTGTGGAGTGTTCCAGAGCAGAGCAAGGAGAACTTACAGTTGTGCAGAAGGCACCTATGCTTTGCAAGGAGCTCTCAGCTGCCACTGCTGCTGTAGATCTGAACCTGTTCATGGCCCAGGTAATGTGTGCGTGGAGTGGCATGGCTGCCCTGGTCCTTCTCAGTTGCTAAGCGACTTTGAGGCTAAGTGGGGCACATTCCCACTGGGTCAGGATTAGCCATGGGCCATCATAGGAATCTAGTCGTCTTTGGTCGGGTTCCAAGAGAAGATCCTGAGGGTGAGTTGTGTGTGTGTGGAGGGGGGGGGAGAGGGGGCCCTTCCTTGTTATAGGACTGCAGCTGTCCTGGTAGACAACCCCAGGCATTCCAGAATTCTAGATGAGGGTGTGGTAAGGAGACAAGGGGCTAGGAGCCCCGAAGATCTGCATGGGCATGTCTCCATCGAGGAGGAATCCCGTATGTCGCAGCCTCTCAAGACAGCAAAGCTGTGGTTTAGGTTTTCCACCAGAAATTGGGAGGGAATTGAGCATTGAAAAGCACTCGCTCCTGGTAAATTTGTGTTTGCATGGTGTTTTGCTCAAGGGGATTCTCCTCTTATGGGCTTGAGGAGGATAGGAGTCAAGCTCAGAGCTCACCCAGCAGCTAAAGAGTGTGGAGGGGGAGGGTCTCAAAGAGGTGGGAGCCGCCGAAAGGGAGGATGGCAGCCATTGTAGACCCTGCCCTGCCCACACCATTGGCTGACTCCTGGACTCACAAGAGTGGGACATGCTCCAAGCTTCTTAGTGGAAAAGCAGCTCTGGAAGTCTGAAGGAGCAAGAGAAACACCTCAGACAGACTTCAAGTCTAGCCAAACTAGCTGTTAGGACACAAAATTAATGTTATTCCACACAGGGGAATGAATCTAGAGACTCCATAATGGGTTGTGAACACAACCAGGCAGATGAAGATGCAAGAATGATACAGTGCTGGAATTAGGAGATAAACGCTTTGAAACGTCCATTGTGAATATGTGCCATGACAAAGGAAGGGAGGATGCTAATAAACAGGCTGAGAAGCATGAACAGAGAAGGGGAACCTTTAAAATGCAACTTTTAACACAGAAAACACAGCACCTGAAATGAGGTGGCCATGGGCTGGGACTTGTAGCAGACTGGAACTGGGAGCGTTGCTGGATATAGAATCGAACCAGTGAAATGATTCAATCTGGAAAGCAATGCAGGGTCCGCGGTCATGTGGGGAATGCGATTAGCTATGCATGTAGTGGTGTCTTAGTTATGGCTTCCTGCACTGTAATAAAACACCATGACCGAAAGCAGCTCCGGGAGGAGAGGGTTTGTTTGGCCTATACTTCCTGATCACAGTCAATCATCAAAAGAAGTCAGAGCAGGAAGTCAAGGCAGGAACCTGGAGGCAGGAACTGAAGCAGAGACCACGGAGGAACACTGCTTACTGGCTTGCACAGACCAATTTCTTATACACCCCAGGACCAGCTGCCCAGAGGTGGCACTGCTGTCAGTGGACCAGGCCCTCCTACATCATTAATCAAGAAAATACCCCACTGACTTGCCTATGTAGGCCAGTCTGATGGAGGAGTTTTCTCAATTGGGGTTCTCTTGTCAGATAACTCTAGCTTGTCACGTGGACAAATAAAAACCAACCAGGAAAAATAGGTATTCATGAAGGAGAGGGAGGGAGGGGAAAAGCTGACAGAAAAGTGTTGAAAAGACAACACCAAAACAATTTCTGAAACTCTTGGGAAAAGATGCAGAGACACAGTGTTCCAAAGCAGGCCATGCACAAACAGCTGCTCCGACATGCAGTGTATTTAAAGTGCTAAAAGCAAAGAGGAAATTTGAAAGCAAATGGGGGTGGGGCACAACACATTATTTATAATGAGAACGATGATACTTTAAAAGCCAACTATTTAAGAAGTAATAAATCCACATATTTAAAATAGTTAAAGAGCATTAAGAATCTTTCAACTCTCAATTCTGTATCAAACAAAACATCCATTAAGCAGGAAGATGAAAGAAGTATTTTCAGGTGAGTCAATGCAGTTTCTAGCAAACTATGCTGCAGTGTATGACAGAGGAAGTGTTTTAGACCCGTTGGGGGTCTTGAGGGCCTGGAGAGATGCTCAGTGGTTCCTAGGCCTTGCTGCTTTTGCGGAGAACCTGAATTCAGTTCCTGAGCCCCATGTTGGGCTATTCACAACTCCCTGTAACTCCAGCTCTAGGAGATTTGATGCCCCTCTTCTGGCCTTACCAGGCACTACACACATCTGCAGACACACACACACACACACACACACACACACACACACACACACACACACACAAACACACTCATACTCATGTAAATAATTTAAAATAAAATAAACCTCAAAAAAGAAACATGTACATTTACACATAAAATATGCCTATATTTATAAATTTATATGTAAATTATGCACAAATTTCTGTATAAGATATGCATAAATTTTCTTTCAATTCAGTTTACTTAAAATGACTTTTGGAGCTGGGCGTGGTGGTGCTTGCCTTTAACCTCAACACAGAAGGGGGGTGGATCATTGTGAGTTCGAGGCCAGCCTGGTCTACAGAGTGAGTCCAGGACAGCCAAGGCTACACAGAAAAATCCTGTCTTGAAAAACTAAAAAACTAAAAATCTAAAATCACTTTTGGGGTTAGGAGGAATTGGAAGAAGGGGAGTAGGCTTATGAATAATCTAAATACACTGTATAAATATATGAAATTAGCAAATCATTCATAAAAAGGAAAAGGAAACATGCACAAAACAGTAAAAGCACTATTAGGGTTACTATATATATGAAGATTATATGACATAATGCAAGCATTGTATCATCAACAATAAATATAATGCATGTTTATTCTTACATATGAACAGTGGCTGTGTCCCAGAGGAATAGGGTGGAGAAAGTCAATGGAATCAAGTTTCATCTTACATTAAATGGTTAAATGGTACAATGCAAACTGTGAGTGGCTAGTATAAGTTAGAGTCACAGACCACTGTATCAATTTGCTCACCCAAAGTGATAGAGCAAAGATGTATGTAGCCTAAACAGAAAGTAGAGAGATGTAAAAGGCATGCTGAAATGTCAGTTAACCCAGAAAATGGAAGAAAATGAGAGGAACAGAGAACAAATGAAACCCACGTCTAGGTGCAGTGGCACACACCTGTAGTTGCAGCTACCTGAGGGATGAGGGACAGGGAAATTGCTTGAACTATGGAGTTTGAAGTCAGCCTGGACAACATAGAAAGACCCCCATCTTAAAAAATATGAACATGTTAGATTTAAATTCAACTTATCTGAGATTATATTGAATGTGAGTGAATTAAGCGTGAATGCAGAGACTGTCAGGTGTGGGAATAGATGGCCCTAAATGTTGTCTACAGAAGACCAGCTTGAAATAAGGAGGACGATTAGGCTGAAGGTTGGTAAAGAAAGAGATTCCATGTGGAATAAGCAAACCGGGGTGTGATATTAAGGCTAGAAAGCAAACTCCAAGTCAAAGAGTGTTAACAGAGACCTGAGGTCATTGCGCAAAGGCAAGAGTTCACCCATAAGACCATGACGGGCGTGTGGCTAACAACAGAAATGCAGAAAATTGGATTAAAAGAGTCAATTAAAGGAAGACACGCTCCTGGTTGTGCCTGGAGATTTCAGTGTTCTTGTCTCAGCTATTGATGGTGCTGGTAGAACAGTAAAACTGATGTGACAAAGGTTTGAAATTTAAAGTCTTGTCTTGGTGCATAGTTGTATTTAATTAGAAACCATTTTCAATACAGTTGAAATAAGCCCCCAAATAACTGGAAATTAAGTCACAGTGCATTTGCAGTCCCTATGGGAGCTCTCCTGTCCAGGGCACGACTATGCCCAGGTGGTGAATAGCTCAGGGTGGACACTGCTGCGATGCATCCAGTCCCTGTCCCCAGTGTCATTTTAAAGTGCCTGAGATGCAGTGGATCATGTAGTGCTCGGTTGTCTGTTTGGGAGGAGAGACTGTTGATGCTCAGCAAGCTGCCACAATTTGCCCAGATTTTTCTCACCTTGGGACAGAGATGAGGCAGAGCAGCCTTAGACCAGACACAGGCCTCCCTAGGGTGCATCTGCCACATGGCTCTAAATATATTTGCATAAATGACATTTCTTTTCTTGAAAGGACAGTGTAGATATATACCATACTCCTTTTTTAATGAAAAATTGTCCATTCTCTTTTCTGGTCATGATTTTTTTTCTATTTAGTAAACTATTTCTATGAATATTAAGCACTCATGAAGTTCTTTGCTCACACCTCCATTGAAGACATCCAGGGATCCACCGGAGTGGGCGGGGCAGGATTCACCTCTCTTCTCTCTTCACTGTTCCAGCAGCACCTGGCTCTGTCTAAACTGATGCCAGACTTCCCAGAACCTTGTCTCTGTGCCCTGTTCCTGACGGGCTTGAGTGCCCACTGAGTGCCACGCACCTGCCCGAGGCCAGAAGGGCAACTCTCCTTCTTTATCAACACGGAAGAGGAAATGGCTCTCAGCTCCCAACAGTTTTGTTTGTTTGTTTGAAATTTGATTCCTCCATTTTCCTATTATGCATCATAAATGGCCTGTCTCTTCTAACTTATAATTTCATAAAGCTTTCTCATTATCTCAGTCTCTTTTTAAATGCGTGTGTGATGTACCATGGAATGAATGGATCATTTTGCTCAGTTATTACAAAGGACAGAGGTTCTCAGGATCAACCTCCAGTCCTCCCTCCCCCACCTCTTCCTGGTTCTTCTCCTCTTCCGCCACGATCTTTTCACTCTCCTGCCTTTGAAAACAACCTAGATTCCATATATGAGAACGAATAGAATATTTGTCTGAATGGTTTGAGACACCAGTTGGTGGCGCTGCTTGGGGGAGGTTATGAAACCTTTAGGAGTTGCAGCCTCGCTGGAGGAAGTGCGTCACTGGGGGTGGGCTTTGAGAGTTTATAGCCTTACCCCACTTCCTGTTCACTCTCTCTTGGCTTTGCACTTGAAGTTGATGACGTGACCTCTCCACTTCCTGCTCTGGCTGCCTCCTACAGCACCTCTCCTGCCATTGTGGACTCTTCTCTGGAACCTCAAGCCAAAATAATTCTCTTTTCTATAAGTTGTTTCTGGTCATGGTATCTCATCACAGCAGCAGAAAGTCCCTTTCTGAGCCTGGCTTATGATTACTGCCATTGCCCACAGACTTTCCGGCAAACGACATGATTTTGTTCCCTGTAGGCCTGAGTAACTCTCAATCGTGTGTAGTTTCTGCATGGTCTTTATCTAGCGCCCTGTTTGATGAGCACTTGGCAGTGTACCATTGTTTCACATTCATACGTAGGCATCCCCACCTGTACTGACTGTTTCAGGTCCATACTGGAATGGTGTGTAGCTGGGTCACGTGATAGTTCCTTGAGTTGCCCTCTATTGGTTTCCACAGTGCCTGGACTCCCTGTCAGCTCTCAACAGTGCACAAGAGTCTCCATATTCAGGCAGCCGTTGTCTTTTGTCCAAGAGAAGTTCTCTTAAGTACCAGCTGGGCCACGCCCCTTCTGCTGGAGGCTTGGGTTTTCTTGCTCGCAGAAGCCTGCTGTGGAGAATCCCTGCCCTTCTGTGCTGCTCGGATGTAGCCTGGCCACAGGTGTGAGTTTGTCTCTGGAGCTGTGTAATGTCCATATGCATTTCGGCTCATCTTCATTGCATGGTGAACTACACTGCTGGGGGTGTTGTGACATCTCCACTGGCCCTTCCAGGGGACAGCTCTAAACGGATTTATCTGGGCTTGTCACACTTGCATGCTGTTTGCTTGTGAGGCCTGTTCTCACATCAGGTCAGTGGGGAAGCCCCTCCACCTCTCACCAGGAAACCCTCGTCAGCCAGTAACACTCAACAGGCAGAGCCGGCGGTGCAGCTCATAGCACCATTGGTTCCTTCTTCCTGCGCATGCTCAGTGGGGCTCACCTTGGCCTCTCCCTCACTGGATACCTTTTGTTAGTGTGTGTGTGTGAATTAGCTCAGCTCTGCTAACTAACATTGGGTCTTTTAACTCAGAACAAGTATAGGTCTGGAACCTGGGTCCATCTCTGTGTGTCCTAAGGTGCACAGGGAGACACGCCGTCTCTCTCTGCCTCTCAGTTTTGACCACTATTCCAAAGCTGTCATAAAACAGATGGCTTATGAAGAGCAGAAATGTATTTTCACAGCTCTGGTGGCCGAAAGCTCCAAATCCAGGTCCCAGTAGATGCTGTGTCTGGTAAAGGCCAGCTTCCTCACCAATGGAGCTTCTTCTTGTGTCTGTGTGTGTTTGAAGGCTTGGGCCTCTTGTCTAGGGGCACTACTCCCAGGGCTGTAGTTACAGGTGGTTGTGAGCTGCCTAATGTGGGTCCTGGGAACCAAACTTGGGGTCTTGCAAGAGCAGTACGTGCTATTGACCATCAGGCATCTCTCAGGCCCTTCGCCACAGCTACTTAATGAAAGAAACAATGGGTCATCTTGGAGCCAGTGAAGTGACACAGGAGAGAAAAAGTGCTTTGCCAAGTGGTCACAAGATGGGCCTTAGTGTCAGTCTTCATATGTGCCATGACTCCATTGGCTTCTCATTGCCAGGAGTCAGAGAATGCATGGCTATTTTTTTTTTCAGTAAGAGGTACCATTTGCCAATGCTCACTCACCTTAGAGCTAGGGTCCTTGAGTTTGTTTCCTTGCCTATAAAGTTAACCTGAAAGGCTTTTTGAGGCATTGTAAAGAGCAATAGACCCTCAAACCAAGCTGTCCTTCCTGTATGTATTGATGGAAGAGATTGCCAGCCTTGTCATCATAGAAATAAATACAGTTTAATCTAGTCTGTGAACATGTCAATTTTTTTTCTAGTTGCTTCTGACCATACCTAGCTATATGGTTCCACACAGAAGCCAAATGCATATGAACATTTAAATAAAGTGAACTGAAAGTAAACAAAAATTAGGCAGTGGATTCCTAAGTCAACTGCCTGGAAGCTACATGTGGCTATGTGTCTTAGTCACTTTCCTCATGGCTGGGACAAAATACTCGAGAGAAGCACCTTGAGGGAGGAGAGCTTTGTTTCCCACCCGGGTATAGAGAGTTTGGTCTGTCTAACTGTCCATAAGGAAGCAGAGTAGGACACCACGGCAGCAGGTGTATGTGGCAGAAGACGTTGACATTGTGGCAACCAGGAAGCAGAGAAAGGACCTTCAGAGAGGCCCATGGGGAGCTATAGCCCAAGGACATCCCTCCAGCTATGTGCTTCCCCCTACTGCCCCACAGCACACAAGTTCTTTGCTGCCTCTCGGTAAAGCCAGCATGCATCTGCTGCATGCTGCAAAGTGGCTACAGCTGCATCAAGTGTTGCGTCCATTCTTCCTCTCAGAGCCTCCAGGGCCAGTCGTCTCTGGTGATGTCCTCATAGATGCTCCCCAGAGGCATGCTGGGGTGTATCCATGTCCCTAGGCAGTCCCACTGACCATGAAGAAAACCTGCACAGTGCTCTGCTGGGCAGTGAAGGAGGTAGGACATCTCTGTCACCAAGCATTAATGTTCCCTTGGGACATGACGTTCTAGAGCTGGTGACACACTTGATTTGTTCTAAGCTCTGGTCTACGTTGGAAGGGAATAAAACCCCCTTGTCAATGGTGGCATTTCATAGTATTGTCCTCTCAGAGCCTGCGACACATGTCCTGATTCTGAGTCTCTGGCAGGGAGGCTCAGGGCGCTTTCCTTAACTGTTTCCTCTGGGGCTGTGGGGCAGCTTCTATTAGGGACTTGGGGCTTTAAGGGACACTGACAGAGCAACTAGGGCGTGTGGCTTTTCCTAACGTGTTCAGCTGCTGTGAGCTACAAACTTGCAGACTGCTATGACTAAGCTGCGCATTGATTTGGCAGGTCACTTCCTGGCAATCCATCTGAGATTAAGCTAATTTGCTGGGCTCAGCCTACTCCCCTGCAGATAGCACTTTGTGTGCTCCACTAAAAACTGCTAACGTGTTGTGTACACCTTCAAAACAGTCTTGAAATAAATGGTACTCTGTGTTAGTTTATTAGGTTTAAGTGAATAAACCCAGTGCCCAGTGCCATACAGTAGATACTGAAAGAAAGTCAACAGACCAACCCCAAGCTTGGATTAAGTGACAGTGGCCACAGTTTTCTTGAGAGTGTGTGCCAGATGGGCTCTGGCCACAGGGGGGTTACTAGACCAAGAAGATAAACAAGATTAAAGTGAAATTATTTCTCATTCCAAATCAGGATTTTCCGCTGCGTTTGCAGCAGGGACTCTTGGGGAAATGCAGCCTGAACAGAGTTTACTGTGGCAGAGCCTGCACGCGCGCGTGTCCAGTGATAAATCAAAGGATTTATGTATTTAATTTCCTCTTATTGCTGACTCTCTTCTCATCTCAAAGATATGGATTTAAAAGTTAGGGTGTGTATCTACAGGTAGTAAAATGCCATTTTGTTCCTTCTCGCCGGCTCAATCCTCTGTGGAATTAAAATCGCAGGAAAATCTTGTTAAAGACGCGTCAATTCATTATGCAGTGGAAATTCATGTGGCGAAGAAGGGCCCGGCTACAGTTAGCTCTGCTGTGGGGGGGATGATGAGGGGCTGTCAGGCCGCATTTCCACCCACAGCCCCTCCCTGGCATTGTGGGTCACCCCTCCACCTCTTGGTTTTTTGTTTTATTTCCTGCACGCTGAACACAACCGACCTCCAAGCCAGCTAACCATCCCTAGACTGTTGACATCCGCTCGTAGAAAGAGGGTCACTTGAGCATGCAGCCCCTCCACGCCACCCATTTGATGCAATTCTGCCCTAATTGCACGTGGCCCCTGGGAGAGACTAGACTAAAAGGCTGGGGAAGGCTAGGGGAGAAGGGCTCCATCAGTGCAGTGGTGCAAACGCCCTTGTCCCT
The DNA here is from genome assembly GCF_964271855.1 of Acomys minous. NCBI lineage: Eukaryota > Metazoa > Chordata > Mammalia > Rodentia > Muridae > Acomys > Acomys minous. The sequence continues at coordinate 37,768,958 of NC_140490.1, forward strand.
GTTGGTAAAGACTTGTCAATGCAGCCTCTTAGGTGGGGGCACCTACAACCCTGGAAGACAGCTTCCATGCGTGCTCTGTCAGCAAGCCCTATGAACTCATTGGCTCCCAAAGTGGACTTGGCTTGTCTTTGGGTAGAGGTGCAGCTGTTGTTTGTGCCTCCCCAGGGGAGGTATTTTAGCAACACTGCCCCAGCGAGTGCAGACAGTGTAGGCCTAACAAAACCACCACGCCTCCCAACCTAGAAGCCCTAAGTGGGATCCTAAGCAAGGGTGTAGAGGCTTGCCGAGTGTCACTTCCACTCAGATCCCGTCTGCAGTGGCTGGGACTGTTTCACCCTGTCCTTTAGCATCGCTTGCTAGATAAATGTTCCTGCGTCAGCCGGGCATGGTGGCTCACGACTTTAATCCCAGCCCTCTTGGAGGCAGAGGCAGGTGGATTGCTGTGAGTTCAAGGCCAGCCTGGTCTACACAGCAAGTTTCAGGACAGCCAGGGACACACAGAGGAACCCTGTCTGAAGAAACCAAGCAAAGTGTTCCCATATGATCCTGTAGGCTCTGTTTCTTAACAAACTTTATTATACAACCCAACTAGCTTACACAAGAGGGAAAAAAGGTTAAAGGGAAAAAAGAGTGAACCTTCTGGTATCTGTTCCACAGGACGCGTCCCTAGGTGTTTCTGGCCTACGTGCTGGTCCAGCCTGCTCGCTGATCCACCTGTACTCAAGCTGGTCTCTACCTGCTGCTGCTCTCTCCTCTCTGCCAGCCTGTGTCAGGCAGGTCTCCTTCTCTCCCAGAGAGGGTGGGTTAGAAAAACAATAGTCCAGGTGGAGTCCCCAGGTCTGCTTCCTGAATTCCAGGCCCAGGATGGCTCCACCCAGTCTATCTCAAGGTATCCATGGTGTGTCCAAGGGTAAAGCCTGCCAAGACTGCTTTCACCCGTGACAAAGCTTTCAGTCTTTCCCACATGTTCCTCTGCTCAGAGACCTTCACCGTGGCAGGGCTAACAGCTGCGGTTTCTAGACGCTGCATTTTGACCAAAATGTTAACACACAGGCAAACTACCTCTCCCAACAGCATGAAAGCCTTGGACTGGACTTCAGGCATGGCTGCATCCAGGCTTGTGGTCAGTGTTCCTTTGCACCTTGCCTACAGCTTCCTGGCTCAGTAGCTTTAGGTTTCATTCTTGTATTTTTGGTTTCGAGCCTAGCCCGAGGATTCATTGTTAAACACGCACGTCTCCAGCTGCAGGAGGCTCTCCAGCAGTTCCAATCAGTCCCTTCCTATTAGGCTCCTGTGGAGAGAAAACTGTTGTTCTGTGTGGCATCTGCAGACCCAGGGGTAACTCACACTTTACAGTAAAGGTTCTATATTCATTCCTGGATAAACCTGACACTTAGTAAGGGCAGCTCCCATTGGCAAAGCCCAAGGGCCCTGTGTTGGTGGATTGGAGTTTAATCAACCTTGACTGAACTCTAGGCAAAGGGTCCCCTTAGAAAAGGGAGTGAACCTGTGGAACTGGTGTACCCTGTATGCATGTGCATGTGTATGCATGTTCGAGTGTGTGTGTATGTGTGTGCATGTGTGTGTGTGTGTACATGGGCATGTGGGGGGCTCCTCCTCATACCACACACTTGTGGTGACAGCTTCCCCTCAGCTGCCACAGAGGCTTAATCTGTCAGGATCCAGCCTGGCTTATGGAACCTAGGAGATGGCACTGGTACTCTTGTCCTGCTCAGGCCCTCTCGTTGCTGGCTGTCCCAGAGTTCTACAACTGTTCTGGCTTTCCTCCACCACTAGGAATGAGACTAGTGCTACAGCCCAGGATGGCCAGGGAAAACCAAAGCCTGCATGGAGAGGAGCTGTGCTGGGTGCACAGTAGGGCTCACTCACTAGTCCCTTCTCCTTTAGGCTCTGTTGCCTCCCCTCGCTCCCATTGCTAAGCTCCTCTGCTGAAGCAGGCGTATGATTTCCTCAGAGAGCGTTCTTGTGACTTCTGGAGCAAGACCACAGATGCCGAATCCAGGCTTCGCCTCTTTCTGGCTGTGTGGTGTCAGGCAAGCCTCAGTGTCATCTGCTAGAGAAGGGGGCAGGAACATAGAGGGATCTACTCATGCCAGCCAGCGCCAGCACCTAGGAAGAACTCATGCACCATCATGGTTTGTGGCAGTACTGGGTTTCCCATTTGTCTTTCTGACCTCACAGCCTTTCTATATTGGCATCAGCCATTGGCTCTGTCCCTGGCTGGCTCTGGGGGTACCCATCCAGGGGTTCACCAGGCACAAGGAAAAACATGTCTGTTTTGCCATATGAAGATTTCCCTGGCTCAGCGTAATCTTTTATTTTCCAGTACGCCATGGCTGAGCTTGCTCACATAGATCAAAGGAAACACTATTTCTTATATTCACTCATTTCTCTGCAGTGTGTGTGTCTGTGTGTGTGTGTGTCTGTGTGTGCACATCCCCATTTTTATCCCTCTACTTCACTCCGGAGGGCCCCACAGTTGTAACATCGTCAGACTTTTAAATGAAATAACAGGTCTTATACTGATGCTCTTTTGTCCCTAGCCTTTCACCCGGTGCTCAGTGGGTGATGTCACTCTCTCTGGTGTGTGGCTGCTGTTCATGGCATCGTTTGTTGTCTGCTCCTTTCACTCTGAGGACATCTGGGCTGTTTCAGAGGAAGGTTGTGCGAGCATCTCTGTAGCTGACCCTTCCTTCATGTGTCCTTTTGTAGTCCTGTCTCATTTCATGTTGGCCTGCAGTTATGTTCACGGGTGTGAGTGTCTTTAAATTGCCACAGGTGCTGGTGGGAGGCAGGGTTTCAGCAAGCCGTGTTTCCTCTATCCATTAAGGTCAGGGTTCAGACTTCAGCTATCTTGTTATAACATAGCTTGTGAGAATCTACTTCATGCAACACAGCTATTCATACCTCCTTTCCCATTCTTGAAAAAAAATACTTATTTTATTTTTAATTATGTATATGTGCATGTGAGTGCAGTTGCCTGCAGAGGCCAGAAGAGGGTGTCAGATGCCCTGGAGCTAGCGTTACAGACAGCTGTGAGTCAACCTAATAGAGGTGGTGGAAATTGCACTTAGCTCCTTGGGAAGATGTTGTGGTTAATTTAAAAGTATGGCCTCAAAATAGTTTATTACAATCAGTGAAAACACAGACACCTGTTATATCTAATTAGAACAAGGCTTTACCTGGAGCATGGCAGACATTAACCTTCTAAACTGTCTTTACCTCCATGCTCCATCTCAGGCTACCTCCCATCATGATCCCAAAATACTTGCTAATGTTCTCCATCTCCACCCACACTGACCCAGCCAGATGCTCCTTTCCCATGCTCACCCATCTCCTCCTATCCTGTCTTCTTCCTCCTCCTTCCCTTCTTCCCTTGTGGTCTCCCTTTCCCAAGATTCTCTTTGTCCTCAGAGCCCTCAAACCTTGGCCACGCCTATCCCAATTGCCTGCACGTGTGTCAGCTTTTTCTTGGTCAAACGAGAATAGGTTGTTAGGCAAGGCTACAAACATCATTTTGTGGTAAGTGAGTCTGCTCATTTAAGCAGCAACCAGATCTTGGGAGCCAATAATTAGTATCAAAATAAAAAGCACCAGACCAACCCCCAACAGGAAGAGCAGCCAAGTGCCCTGACCTGCTGAGTCCTGTCTCCACCTCCCCCACCTGCATGACTGACTTATCTGTCTGGGAGAGTGAGGTGTCACTACTTTGTTGAACACTATGAATAGCTCTTTCTTTGGCTTCAACTAGCATATTTCCTGTGGGCAACCTTGTGGTCTTTTGCCCCAAATGTCTGGTTCTTTGTGAAAGAACCTTTCTTCGCCTTTGCTCCTGGTTTGATTAGGGTTGTCTCTTGGTTTTTGAAAGATGCTCAACTGGGACCAGACCACAGAGAGTGTGGGCTGTGCTTTGAGGGAAAGGGACAGTTTAGCCAAACATCCTTTCTCCTCTGAAATAGTAATGTAATGGGCAGGCCCTGTTTAGGAGAGGAGTGGCAGGTTGAAATGAACACAGAGGACAGACAGCCACCAGACAGCATTCCCACTCAAGATCTGCCACTCCTTTCGTTAGCACTCGGCATGGATTAAATTGCATGGACTTTGCAAACTCTAGGAAGCTGGGTTGCAATTGTAAAGCAAGTTCCACTTGGAGTTCCGTTGGGGGGATCCAGCTTAAAACTCCGTAGCCCCCCTCTTTGGGGGAAGGCGAGTCCCTGAGCTTTCCAGTGTGGCTCCAGCCAGTCAAATCACACTGTGAGCCTTGAGCTATGAAGAAGAGTCTCAACACTCATGAGAAACAAGGAAACTTCTTACTTTTCAGTTTCCTATCACGGAAGTGAGTCAGGGACACCGACGATGTCCCTGGTGCTTCTTAAGGTTATCTGTTCTCCAGGAAGGCATTCCATCTTCTCTTTCTGGGGAAGAGGAGAACCTGGAGTTGTGGTAAAACATGGTAGGCTTCAACAGTTATCAACAAGCCGAGCTAGAATTGTTCACGGAAGATCATCAGTTGTCTCTGAAAGGCAGCCTGGCATCCAGGCTTGGCAACAGATGACTGAGGCATAGGTAATCTTGGGGAAGCCAGCAGTTAGTGTCTGTGACCTCTAGGCTCCCTTTCAGGGGAAAAGGCATGGAGTAGAAGAAGCCGGACTCTGCTGTTTTATTTTGTGGGCCATTTGTTACCAAGTCCCATGGGGCCAGGCCAGGATCCATTCTTTCTAAAGCTGCCCCAAGTCCCTTGGCTTTTTGGCTTGTGGCTGCAAGGGAGTGACGACCTGTGTGCTACTGCCTGTTCTTTTAAGGGGCCAGCAGCACTGCGCTGTTTGGCTTTGTCAACTTGACACAGAGTAGAGTGGCCTGAGAAGAGCAAGCCTCGACTGAGGAATTGGCTGGTGGGGTATCATCAGCATGAGACATTTTCTTAGACAGTGACTGATGAGGGAGAGCTCAACCCACTGTGGGCAGCATCACCCCAGGTAGGAGGGTCTGGGATGTATAGAAAAGCTGAGCGCATCAGGAAGCAGGGTAGCATCACGTTTTGCTTCAGTTCCTGCCTCCGGGTTCCTGTTTCAGTGATGGACTGTCGGCTGGAAGCCTAAGCCAAATAAGCCCTTTCCTCTCCCACTCGTGGTTTTACCACAATGACAGTGAAGCAGACTAGTGAGGCACCGCGTGGTGAGCCACATAGCAGCTGAGGAGGAGATGGGGTCATGGAGGAAGACAAGCAAGAAGAGCAGAGGGGGCGGACTTACTGTCGGGACACGTAGCTGTGTCCCTCTTGGACTGTTACAGTCCAGTCCTCGTTCGTCATTTGTTGGTGGCTCGTTGGGAGCTTTCCTTCTTTCCATATCCGGGGTGCCCTGTCTTTCCATGATCCACTTTGAGTACCAATTACTTTTTCAATGAGCTGTCCCTTCACTTTTGGCTTGAAAACAGTATTTTCTCAATTTTATGCCTTGTGGCTTCCACCCACCTATTGCTTCTCTCCCCATGCAGGTACCGCCTAAAGCATAAACAGCTGTTTTTTTGGGTAATTTTCCACAGTGCTGTTTGAGAGTTTTGTGGTAGTGAAGGGCTCTGGGGATGATTGCCCCGCCTGAACCAGCCATCCGTAGACACAAACACAATGGCAGCGTGAAGATGGGCTGTCGGAGAGTTCAGAGCGTAGTAATTGCAGTGTGCAATTTGCTCTCTCTCTCTCTCTCTCCTCACTAGTGTCTGTCTGGGGACAATCACAGGAACTTTCACGGGCTTCTGAGGGAAAAAAATCTCATCTCATCTTTGGAGTTGGAGATGAGAGCAAGAAAATGAATGCAGTTTCGTTCATTTGTGAGCTAAGTCCTGACAGTTGAGGTCAGTCTTCAACTGCTGAAGTCTGTGGAGTTGATGTTGTTTGGCTGTGCAGGATGGAGAGGGACAGCCTCCCTGAGGGCTAAGGCCTCTCCTTGGCACAGTCACAGGACTGAGGCCACTAGGACAGTCACTGCTGTTTCTGTCTTATAGGTTAGGAACAGAACGTCTGAGCCACGGGGAGGTCTAGAAACATACAACCGGGAGACTGGATTCTGTCTGGAAGCTTTGTGGGAAGAAACTATTCATGTTTGGGAAAGCTCAGTCTGTAGGAGAGCCCACAAGAAACCTAAAGCTCTGTCATACTGAGGACCCTCCCTGGTTCGAGGTCAGCACCCCCCGCAGAATAGAATTCAGAGTATCGGAGGGACATTTCTTACAGGTTTAATGATGTCTGTTTGTTCCCATCCATGTGAGGCAGCCAGCAGTCTGTAAATTCAGTGCAAAATGCCACTCCATGACAGAATGAAGCTAGATTCCCCCTCTCTGGCTCCCTCCCCCCATCCTCCCCCCATTCTGTCATTATTATACACATCTGGACTCTGTCCTGTCATTATTATACACATCTGGACTCCGTCCTGGCCCTCATCGCTGTACCAGCTTCTGGCGGGGCTGCTTCCTCTTGTTTAGCCTCTCTGTGAGGTCTGCTGCCACAGCCGCCATGGGGCCTTGGTGAGAACCAGAAGGAGACATCCAGGTGGGTGAAGCTTGCTCCTTAGGCTTGGTTATCATGTGAGAACACATGGTAGTCCAGCCCCCGCCATTTTCCTAGCCTGCATTTCTTAGACGGCGAGCATTCTGTCTAACCCCATCCTGGCCCCAAGGACCAAAGTGCAAAGCCAATGACCAAAGCAACATATGGATTTTTAAAGCAAGCCCCTAGAACAGCCCTTATGTCATAATCCAAATGTGCTTCTAGCTGAGCATAGAGTTCCCATGTTTAGAATGTCCAGCGGTCTGCTTTGCAGGCCAAATCCAGACGAGACCTGTGGGTTAAATGGTTTTCATGTTATTGATGCACATGGGACAGGAGTTGTTAAAGAAGACTGTGAGACAGTTGGTACACAACCGCCAACTTAAAATGATTACTCCCTGGCCCTTATAGAGAAATGTAACAGCCCCACCTGGAGCCTGTTTTGTGTGACCATCTGTGACATGGGGCACTGGTACCTGATGCATAACTTTGCCTGGAACAGTGGGTGCAAGGGCTTCTATCACTGAGACCAGCCACCAAGACCTGTGTGAGTCTAACGTGGAGACCAGTCCCAAGTGAAAGTCTGTGGAAGGCCTGGGTCTCTTGCCATTTTTTTTTCCACCTATCGGTACTAAGCTCACAAAGGACCACTTCATTTTTACCATGTTCCTCACTCCCACAGGTGTGAGTGGCTCTTGATATCCCTAATAAATACTCACGTTTAAGTAGAGTACTGCTGGAACATTTCTCTGAAGGTCTTTAAACTGGCTATTTATTTTCTTGGAGAAATATAACCCAAAATGGCTTGGTAATGAATTACCACTGTTGTTACGGGACTGGCTCATGTGGTAAGGAAGATTTATGCTTCTGGGTAGATGTTAAGAGAGTTAAAGAGAAGAAGGGCAGCCCTGATGAGCACACAGCTGTGGTCCTGCAGGTACTCATCTCTCACTTAACATGTTTTCCGCTTGTATCTCCCAGGCTTACATGTTACATGTGAATGTGGGCTCGGCCAGAAGGCAAGCCTCAATAAACATGTTTGTACCTGACGCTGGTGAAGCATCCTGGGGGATTTTCTAGCATGGTTCATTCATGTTGCCAGTGGCCTGCTCATGCGATGCCCAGGGCAGAGCTGAGGGAGCTGCTGAGGGAGGCACACTCTCAGGACGAGGGCAGAAGTCACCCTCCATGTGCTATAGAACCTGCTGCCTACCTATCTAATCAGGGACACTCCCCCTCTGTGCCCCTTTGCCTCAGTGCCAGCTCTACCCCAGGGGCTACACAGAGACCTTGTGTGACAGTGAGACTGGTGTGGATGTCATGTCCTCAGCCCATGGCTCCCTCCCTTCCAAAGCCACAGACTTGGCTACATCTTTGAATCTGCACTCCCTTCCCCCAAAGAGAAGGCAGCTGTTCACCATTCTTGTTGGATGCTGTGCTATGTGCAGATGCAACCCTGGGTGTGGGTGTCCCCTGATGCACCCCTCATCAAACAGCCTCAAGATTGCTAACTGCATGCCCGTCTTCTCTCCCTATGAGGTTCCCACCCCCCGAGGGACTTCCCTTTTGCTGGTTCTCTCTTGATGTCACCTTGGTCCATCCTGTTGCCTCCCTCTCCTCCCCATGTCTTCTCAGACAGTTCTCCACTCAGTCTCTAGGCTCACCTCTCTTCCTTTCCACACTCTCCTCTCTCTGCAATGTGCCCAGCTGGGATTCCTCCAGTATGTTCTGAGTCACCTCTGGCTGCTTGAGCCAGGGCTGGGTCCAACACAATCTACCTGCCAGAAGCTGACAGCCTGGAACTTGCCGAGGTTCCAGGGGTCTAGTACCAAGAACTTAGACTTTACGTCATCCTTCCTTGGAGTTTTCTGGTTCCTTCCTCTGAATACACCCACATCTGCAGACCGTAGGCAGGTTCTGGAGCCTTCCAGGAGGTCCACTGCTTTCCAAGCATAAATACACAAGAGACTCTGGTAAAGCGCTCCTGGGTTCAGGGGTCCTGCTTAGAAGGAGCCAGATTTGAGTTCAATAATACTTGTTTTGTTCCTCTGATGCTTGGTGTAGTGGTCCACACTGCTAAGACAGAGCAGGGCGGTGCCTCGACATCCAAGTGGGACACTCCACCCCTTGCAAGCCCGACCAAGAGAAGCCAGAGCTAGCGGCCCACACTGATCTGTAGCCGCTGAGGGTTGAGGGCCTATGATGATGACTTAGAACGTGGCAGCTCGTCTTCTGTTTGTATTATCACCTTAGTATAAAGGCATTGCCTCCTTCCTCCCGAGACTGGTCCCACTGATAGCAGAAGCTCAGGGCCACCAGAAGCTAAGCTAATGTAGATGTTTCCAGCCAGAATGCCTGGAGACAGTTGGACGGACTGCAGTGGCAGCCTACAGATAATCCAAAATCCATCACACTCGAGGATGCACAGCTCCGGTTCACACCCATAAGCCGAGTAATGTGATTACTTAAGTGGCACCTTATTTACACTTTCTCACAGAGCTTAGGTTGCTGCCTCTCTGAAGCAGCCATCAGCCAGATTTCTCAAAAATCTCCTCTGTAGCATCTCGAAAGCATCCATCCAGAGAAATCCAGCAGTACATTTTAAAAACTCCATTATCAGCTTGGAGCAGAGGATAAACAGGGATCAGTTACAATATAGCCACCATTTCTAGAGTGTTCTACATGCTGGGGACCTGGCAATACCCATCTCTGGTCTAGCCTCCTGGTACCCTGATGGTGTTGGCACTACTGCCTTCATCACCCAGATGAGAACGCTGACCATGGACCAAAGAAGCCATTTAACTGTTGCAGCAGAAATGCCTGGATTAAAAAAAAAAAGTGATCCAGGTGTGGCTACACGTGCCTGTAATCTCAGCATTCAGGGAGGCAGAGGCAGAGGATCTCCGTGAGTTCCAGGCCAGCCTGGTCTACAAAGCAGGCTGCCAGGACAGCCAAGGCTACATTGAGAAGCACTGTCTTGAAAAAAAAAATAAGTGAATGAATGGAACATTTTACTACCCTAGAAGCAAGCCCATGAGAAAGGCTAGTGGTTTCCCAGGCTGCCTTAGGATGTCTCTGGATGTGTGTCTGGCTTGGTTCAGGGGCCTCTTCATTCTTGCATCTGAGGCCTGGTATGCACTTGTCACAGACTCAAGTAGTAGTCTACAGGGGTCTTAGATGCAGCTTTGGAAGTATAGATTTGGGCAAAAGTAATTTCACTTCTCTGAGTCTGGAGGTTCCCTTGAGTGTGACAGGAGGGATCTTCTACTTTTAGTCTGTTTATTCCAAAGACTTTAAATGAAATAAACCAGCATATATCATCCATTTAATTCTAACAAATAAAGAATGACCTTTAAAAGCAGAAACAGGAAGGAAACCCAGTTCTCCCAAACACTGATAGCTACTGTCACCATTTTGAGTTTTCTCCAGGCCCCTCTTTTCTTCTCATCACAGCTTGTGAGCACATCTTCAGGATGCTTGAGATCCTAGTACACATGACCTGGAGCTCAGCAAACAAAACCAGCTGTGGCCCACAGGTTCTGGCGTGATGTAGTAGAGCCATGTTTTTCTGGCCTCCAGCATATTAGTGGACCTGGCTGCCCTGTCCCCTTGCATGCAGAGGGCTCTGAGCACTGGGAGGGTGTGTTTACATTGGGAGACGAAGTCGTTAGCCACCGTCACATCACTGGCTCTCTTTCTTCTGTCTTACTTTTCAACTTTTTTTTTCTGTTGTTCTACTTGCTGGAGAGGCTATCTTGGGAGTTTGTTCAGGAGTTTATGTCTTCGGAGTTCTGGGTATCATGTAGACAAACCAGCTGCATTGTTTCTTTAAGGCTCATGAGTTATTTAACAGGAAAGGGACTTGAAGGTTCTCAGATATAATTACTATTTGTGTTCATGCTAGTGCCTTACAATGTGAATGCAAAAATAAAGATCCAAGCAATTGCATTTTATTGCTGTGGTCCAGCTTAAATCCTGCTAGTTTGCTCCAGCCCTTGGCAGTCTGTGAGGGGGAAAAAAAGCTATGACTTTATTGACACAGAACTTTTGGGTGTATTTGATTTCTTATTTGACAAATTTAGAGTCTGAGACAACAAAGACTTACATTGTCAGTTTTTTAAAAATAACAAACAAATAAAAAAGCATAAAAGCAGTGCATGGCCTTTGCTACAGAAAACCCATGTCCTTACTGCTGTGTCTCTGTTACCACATAAATGACATCACTTGATTGCTTTAACTCAGAGGGTTCTGAATTTAGAAAACATGGCTCTCAGAACCCGGGCTGTACGCCCTTCCCCAGCCTTGTCATTTTCACACTTTCTTTCAAAATCTGAGTGTGGACAACAGGACATTAATCACTGTCCTTGTCTGAGACTTGGAAGCCTTACCCCCAGGGTCTTAATTTCCATAGAACGGTCCATGATGTGGCCCTCACTCTTGGGGAGCTGGCCTTGGAGGGAGAGAGGCTTCATTATGTGATGCAGGGAACACCAGCTGGCTGCCAATGTGCCTTGGCGTGGGGAGCAGTGGCTGCTCTTTGTCTCTAACCATGCTTCATAATGACGCACACATGTTCTTAACTGGTGGCATGGGGACTCTTGCTGATGGACCAGAAGGTTGGCGTCTGGGCTTCCTGTCACTCCTGGGGTGGCACGGGATGGGGGCGTGTGCTTCATAGGTACTGAGCCTTCTTAGCCTCGAGCCTGAAGCAGCTAGCGGTATTGCTCAACCTCTGCACTGTTCTTCACCAATGTCTACAGTAGCTAGACTCCTGGTCCTGGAGCTGGCTGCAGGTGCAGAGGGTGGGCACTGAGTAGAACTTGCCAGAACCTTCTGTTGTTACTCTCTCTGGATTCTGGAGCTACTGACTTTTCCCTGACTCTCCTGAGCCAAGGCTTCCACAGCTAAGACTGTGCACATGGATTTAGGCTGACTCCATACTCTGCAAGCCATCTCCACCCCTGAATACACTGCATCTGGAATCTTCCTTGACCTTCAAGATCCAGCTGGTCATGTCCTCCTCAGTGGAAACTGTCCTACTTCCCTGGTGTGTGTGTGTGTGTGTGTGTGTGTGTGTGTGTGTGTGTGTGTGAGAGAGAGAGAGAGAGAGAGAGAGAGAGAGAGAGAGAGAGAGAGACAGAGAGAGAGAGAGACAGAGAGAGAGAGAGACAGAGAGAGAGAGAGAGAGAGAGAGAGAGAGAGAGAGAGAGAGAGAGAGACAGACAGACAGAGAGACAGAGAGAGAGACAGACAGAGACAGAGACAGACAGACAGATTAGAATAAAATTACTGGCTTTCTTCTCTTAGTTCCTTTAGCTGTTTTTTTTAATGACAATATTCATTTGCCAGGTAATCTATTTTCATGTTTCTGGTTTTTTCTCCTTTTGATGGACCATAGGCATCATAGAGGTATGGATTAGCTGTTTCTCACATCTATTTTCTGGCCCAAATGTCAGTGTAGACATACAGCATGATGATTGCACATTTAGAATGAAGTCTTCCACTGGTCCCTAGGTCCTCATTGGGCTCTGTAGACTCCATAACACACAGAGATCTGAGCATGTTTAGAAGATAGATGCTGCATGGGGCCACTCCCTTGAGGGCTTCTCAGTGCCTTCTGGTTAAATCTAGCATGGCCAACTATAGCAATCAAGCTGAGGGAAATGGGATTGCTAGATACTGATGGACTCGCCTAGTATGTAGATGCTGAGGCTTCCTTCCTACCAGGGAAATCATGTGCATCGCTTATTGCTGTGATAAAAGTTCTCTTGGGGCTCTCTGGGCTCTCTCTGTCTTGTCCACATGGCAAAGACAGTTCTGTTCTCTGTAGTGGGCCAGATGTGAATATTCTCAACTGTGGCGTCTGAGTGGGGTACCCCTGATCATGTCCCTAAGCCTCAACTCTATCAGCACCTTTTCTCTGAACAGGCATGAAAGACTGTGCCGCACCCTGGTGGCCTTGCACTGATGCTTTTTCGATGACAGGTTTCTGTGATCTGGGTTTTATTGGCAGCTGGGTGGATTCTGAAAATAATGTTTAATCAGCCTCAGTGGGGTCTTCCCCTCACATGGTGAGCCCTGGTTCAGTGCTGGGGTGCATATTCTCTTCTTCATGGAAACTTGTTGGTAACTGTGGAACTAAAGCTTGGCTTGGGAATATGAGGCCATTCATGACAGGTTTGTTTGCTCCGGCCCCCTCATGCTGGAGATAATGTTACTGCAGACATTGCACATTTCACAGGAGAACTTGCAAATCCTGGCTTTGACACGGCTTGGAATAGACAAAAGACCTTGATGGGATCTATATGGGGTCTTTGTTGACTGACTCTGCTATGTCAGTGCTCCAAAGACAAGGCCTCAGGACATTGTCCCTGGCAGAGCAGCAGTGGGGAGTAGGACAGTTTAGGGACCCAGTGAAGACAGTCTTTATTGCTACCATGCTTAGCCTGTCTGTGGAAGTGGCAGGGCCAAGAGAGGGCTGGAGAGAATGGTAACAAAACGCACCAGGTGGCGGGAGGACATTTCAGAGACTCTGTGCCTCTGGGTTTCCAGAAGGAAGGCTTGTGCCAAAGCGTCCCAGCTTTTGGTGAGCAGTTTGATGTCTGTGCAGCATGCCCCAGTCTGAGGGGGGCTCCCATGAAGGCTGATGGCAGGCAGGTGTCGGCAGCTACATGGGGCTCACAGCTGCAGGACATTTCCGTGTGCCTTGCCCTTGCTGGCTCTCCAAACTCTTCCTCTTGGCCCCAGAGGCATATTATATCCAGGGAGGCTAAGCCTGGGTAGGTGTGCTTCAGGAAGCCAGGCCTTGTTGTCCACCTTCCTGGGGCCAGACTAACAGGTTGTGTTGCTATCCAGTCCCTCAGAGACTTACTGAGGCATTGATTTCTATTTTCCCACTGTACTGGTGGGATGTCTCTGGTCTGTGTGCTTGTCACACATCCCTTCTTGTCTCCACAGAGCAAGGGCAGGCAGGTCCGTGTCCCTCTCCAGTGTTTCCATTCTTTACATTCTTTACCAACCTTCCCTTTACATGGTGCCACCGAAGGAGGCAGTGTTGTGTAAGTCAAGTGAACTCTCAGTTCCAATCCTGTTCCCCTTTCCCTCTAGCCAGCCACCTCAGAGAGTAATAGGCTCCCTCCGAACTGCAGCGTCTTTACCTGTGAAGCCGGGCTCTTCATTGTCCCTGTCTCCATTAGTTATTGCAAGGGTCAGACGAAACAGCATCTGGCCAGGTCCACACTGCAACCATGTAAACAAGCTGGCTGTTCCCGGCATCATCATCACCATCACTGCTAGTTTCATTTTTAAATTTTTATTTAAAGTTTTTGGTGTACACTTCACTTTGGTCAAAGTCTTGACTCTTATACCACTCACTAGACATCTCTGTTGGCATGATAAAAATAACCATCACCCAAACAACTGAAGGAAGAAAGGATTTATTTAGTGTGGCTTATGGGTCCAGATGGAGAGATTCCAAATTGGTAGGGAGCAGGGAGCTGGATCACGACGTTTTATACGTGAGCTGTGAGTAGATACATGATAAGTGGATAGACAGACAGACAGATGATAGGCAGATAGATAGAAAGGCAAATAGATAGATGATTGATAGGTAGATAGATGATGCATGGATAGACATGTGCTAGATAGATGATATATAGGTAAATAGATGATGGATGGATGATAAATAGGTGATCGGTGTTAGATGATAAATAGATAGATGATAGAGCATAGATAGATAGGTAATAGGTGATAAATAGGTAGGTTGTAGATAGATGGTAGATAGATATAGACAGTAGATAGATACAGGAGACAGGAAGTGGGGCCAGGCTACAAACCCTCAAAGCTTACCCCCCCACCCCCACTGCCCTGGTGACATACATCCTCCTGCAAGGCTGTAGTTCTTAGAGGCTCCACAATCTTCTCAAATGGCGCTACCAAGTAAAGATCAAGTGTTCACATATGTGGGGGACATATCTCATTCAAGACACACCAGATTTCAACTTACCACAGGCTGTGAAGTCTGGTTGTGCCTGGGATGATTTGGGGGTACTTGTTGCTCAGTAAGGCCATGACTCAGAGCACCCCAGTATTGCACACTTTGCCCCATCCCTCTGAGTTCTCAGGAAGGGGTTGCACGAAAGTAGAGAAGTAGCGCAGAAGAAGGAACCATGGATGAGACCGAGAAGGACTTAGCTGTGACCACTGAGGGAAGAAAGTGAAGATGGGATTTTTTTTTCTCTCTCAGTATTTGGGGCTTAACCCATGGCCTCATGCATGCTGGACAAGCATGCTACCACTGAACCCCCTCATCTGTAGCCTGGATTCTGGAGTAAGCGAGTATTCAAAGGTTCTGTATACTTAGCCTAGAATAGCCCAGGGGCCATGCTAGGGCGGGGGAGGGGAGGCCGTAGAAGCTGAGGCAGAGGCCCTCTAGTGTTCTGTAACTGCAGTGCATGGGATCTACAGTGGGTCTGACTTTGCCCTGTTCACCTGTCACTCTGACTGATCGTGTATGGCTTACTTCCTTTGCCCCATTGAGGGCTAAACATGAGCTTTAAAAAAATCCCATGCTGGGTGTCATCACGGTGGACACCATACTCCAGGCCGCCCACTCAGCATCTCCAGGAGAGGAGATGACTAGGTGATTACGGAGCCTCTTGGCTCCCCAGGTACTTAGCAAAGGACAGCGACTGTCGCCTGGAATTAATATAACCCAGGGAGGACGAGGAGGGCAGAGGAAACAATGCGATGGCGTCTAGCTAGTGCCCTTTTCTTTCTTTCTTTCTTTCTTTCTTTCTTTCTTTCTTTCTTTCTTTCTCTTTTTAAATTTGTTTTACTTTTATATGTGCGAGCATTGACACGCATGAGCGTGTGTGCATCATGTGCATGTAGCACTGGATTCTCCTGGACCCTGGAGTTAGTGCCTAGGAGCTGTCATGTGGGTGCTGAGAACCAAACTTGAGTCCTCTGCCAGAGCAGCAAGTGATGCTAAACTCCAAGCCATCTGCAGTGCCAGGTGTCTTGTTCTTAAATGGCAGCGTGTCCATAAAGGCCTGATAGTCAGGGGCGGGGGGGCGGGGGGGGGGGATCTATCATAAAGATAGTGGGACACAATTACTTTGGAGTCTGTGTTACCTGGACAAGACTGGGTCTCAGGCCAGTTATCACCTGTGCCCTCTGGAGAAAGAAGTTTTAACCTTTTAAGACAGCAAGGGCCTTGTTTGGTGTGCCAGCAGCATAGGTGCTTCCAGGGACCCATCATCGACTTTCTTTATGTAAATTGCTGATTATGTAGAAAATTTGCCCATTGAAGCCCAGTGTCTTTGCTAGGGTACAGTAAATCATAGTTGAAACCTTGTTTACATGTATACCCAGGGACTCAACCTTAGCGTGGACATACTTTGAAGCAGAAAACAGTCTCGTGTCGTAAGTATCATCTCTTTCTGCCAGCAGGCTCAGTTCTCTAGATGAGGGTCACTGGACCTTCTAGTGGGGGTGTGGCCTTTAGCATAAGATCTGTACTCAAGTTTCCAAGTCATATTTTCTTCATACCATAGACTAATAAAATAGCACACATTGAAAATATTTTGTAATCATTTTCTATTACAATTGCTCTCCCTTCATTCACGTCTAGGTGGTAAAACTTGAATGTACAGAAAAGCATCACAGAGATTTTGAGCAGGCCATTTCCACAGAGCCTGTTGACCACCTTCTGTGGTCCGGGGAGCATCTCACTGACATAAAGCTCTAGAAGTGGGCTGAGAGCACATGTCTGTCACCTGTTAGGTCTGGATGCCAGCCATGCCGGGCATTGGGCCATCATAAGGCCCTCAGCACCCTGTGGTAGAAACAAATGTCTTGATTTATGGATAAGGAACCCAACTCAGAGAAGCCCAGTATGTTGTGCAAGGCCACTTGGCTGATGAGCGCTGGGTGGGCATTCAAACCCTCACCTGCTTCAAGGCCTGCCCCGGTTCCTGCCACCTTCAAGTCCGTGGCACTGTTTTTCTCTTCTCCTTAGATACTGACAAGATTCCCTTTGGTTAGTTCAGACAACCTGGCAACTTTGCTAATGGGCACAAGGGTGTGGGCGGTTTTGGTGTTGGTTCAATTTGAGTGTGTACGAAGCACCCTTTTGTCATTTG
The DNA here is from genome assembly GCF_964271855.1 of Acomys minous. NCBI lineage: Eukaryota > Metazoa > Chordata > Mammalia > Rodentia > Muridae > Acomys > Acomys minous. Next base: position 37,785,668 of record NC_140490.1, read on the forward strand.
TGTCACCAGAAGACTGCAAGAACAGATACAGGACATAGTCGGTGGGGGGGGGGTTGGGAGGGGAGCACAGACTTCCCTTTTCTGTTTTGGTGAATAACACCTTGCTACTTGGATGTCTCAACAGAGACAAGAAGTCCCTGAGAAGGGACAGCTCACTGTGCCAGTTACAACTCTAATTGGCAGGGCGGGACGGGGGAGGAGGGTGAGTCACTCCTACCCTGTGTTTGAGGTCCCCTCTGGCTATTTTGGAGCTTCCAGGCAAATAATGCTTTTTGCAGAAAGACAGGAGGTCTATTACTCACGGTGTCTGGTGTTGTCTTGGGTTGTTTATTGATTGGGCTGATGTTGCAGGCAATGAGTCATTTGACATTTTCACATATGGGAGCAGTGTCTGTTGTTGGAGCTTTGTTAGCTCCCCTACAGTGTGCACAGGTGACTGAGATGTCCGTCCCCAGACCATTTCCTTCTTACCTAAGTCCTTTCCCATGGGCTCTGTGGGTGACGGACCTCAGCACAGGAGTGATGGCATGTGGCTTCAAATACCTGGCTATGCGGCCTTTATAATGTTTTGTAATTCTGATGTGTTTATAAAAATTGTGTACATTCCTTCTTGATGTTTGATATGATTCTTTTATTTTTTTCCCATTCATTATGCTTTCGTACTCAGGAAGTTGAGGTAGGTTTGTCTTTTCAAACATACGTAGATATAGTATCAAATCAAATCAAATCAAATCAAATAATTGTCAAATAAAATGTAAATTGTATCTCAGATCTTTAATCTCCATGTGAATATTTGCTTTCATTCAGCCAACCAGGAATATACACATTTGTTTCTCGTGGGTATATGTGAGGGATGTAATTTATCAAATGTATATAAACAGTCCATTGTGTTATCTCTTCTCATTAGTTACACTACAAATACAATTGTCAGTTATTATCTGTATTTTACTCGTGGGTTATTTATTGAAAGAGCCGAGAAACCCACATTGTTATTTTCTAAATCATTCTGTCTGAAGCCTGCAGGACTTTACACCAAATGTCAGACCAATTTATCAAAGAATAGCTCTATTCAGGGTAAAAGTGATTTAGAGTGTGTACAAACATCCCCCGCCCCCACCTGTGCTTACACACATCAGTAACAGTTACGGGAGTTTCTCAGGGGCTACAGCGCTCTTAAAGCTAGACCAGCTCTCTTTTATTTGAAACAATTCATCATGAAATTTATCCAGTGCTGTTGAGTGGCCCCTCAGGGAATATGCAGGTAAGGCTGTTCCTGGTCAGAAGTGGCCTGGGCTCAGGTGGGTGTGTTTGGGGCGTGGGGGTCATACATGCCCACTGAAATGCACTACAGTACACAGCTCCTGTCCCTGGTCAATCAAAGTCCCACGAGTGTTGTTTGTGATGGTTCCATTCACTGCCCAATGTGGACTGGGTGGTCATTTGGGCCATTTCATTCAGGGTTCCCACCGGGCTGGACCTAGATGATGGGTGGGGCAAGCTCAGCAGGGAGCACATCAACAAATGGCAGGTTGCTGGTTTAGAAATGTGAAGGAACACAGCACAGGGGTGAGGTGGCCATGTCCGTTTCCCTAACAGATGAACTGCTTTGCATCATGTAGTAGATTGATTAGCGAACATTTCTACTGTACAATAATTACCACCACAGGAAAGTGTCCTATTACATAGAGGATGTCTCTGTAGATACCTGGTGTGGAAAAGTCCTATTGGCTGTTTTAGGGAAACCTCCCACCCTTTCCACTACTCTACCCAGCTAAATGCCATAAAAGTGAAGCGAGCTACCATATTTTTTCAGACTATAAAGCACACCCAATTTTTAGAGCAGTAAAACAAGAAAAACAGTAAAAACAGCAATTGGTCCATAAGGCACACCCTAATCTCCCCCTCCCCTGCTTTTTTTTGGGGAAAAGTGCATCTTATGGTCTGAAAAATATGGTAGTCTGTGTTGAATCACCTTCAAAGAGATTGGCTCTGGTTCTTTATGGGTCTTCTCATGAATTCATGCTTTGCAGACTAATAAACAACCATACCTCCCTACAACAGAGAGAGACACTTCTCTCTGTGGATTGGCAGTGACCCCACAGAAGGCCGCACAGCGATGACTTTGCCCTTTCTGTAGCCTGCTTCCTCTGCTCACAGTGTTCTTGTTCACCCCCGGTCAAGACAAACAAGGCCCTCATTTTTACTTCCCACGCTGGTAGCTTGCATTGTCTCAGGTAATCCTCAGACGGAGCTGCGGGGTTCAAGCAGTTTAGCTAAAATATGTATGAGGGAGAAATTATCCGTTTCATGTGCACTCAGTGCCTTTGATCTGTGGCATCTGAAGCTGTTGTATGCGATCGTGTGCCCCCTCATCTGCACTCTGAGCAGCCGCAGCATTGGGGTTCCCGGCTTGGCTTTTGCTTGGCTCTGCCCTAGCTTTTCCTCAGAGTTGGCCTTAACAGTCCATGTAGCAGAAACAGAAACCTCCTGAAAGGGAACTCCCTGGAGAATATTCCAGCTAAACACTGTCAGCCGTTTGGGGCTGTGGCATAAGGGAGGGGCAGTCGCATTTCACTGTGCCCATCCACAGGGGATGACTTGGTCACACAAGCTATGCAGATATTTGGCCTCAGTTCATGTTAGGCAGACTTCGAGCTTTCTCTAGAAGAATGCAATACCCTTGGCACACGTAGTCACCTGTGCAGGGCTGGCTTCAGGATGCCAAAAATCAAAATCTGTGAATATTCACATCTCTGAAGTAAATTGATTAGTGCTTTCATAAACCTGCGTATGTCCTCCCACATACCTTACATCACTCCTGGATTATACATAGTAATTAATGTAGTGTAAATGCTATGTAGATAATTATTAGGCCACATGGTCTGAGGAATAATTATAAGAAAGTTAACTGTGTTCAGTGCAAATGCAAGTGGTTTTCAAAGACTTTTGATACTTTGTTGAATCTGTAGAAATGGTACCTACAGGTATGGAGAGCTGACTGTGTATTCATGTGTATCATCATACATGTTAATATGACTTGTGAATATGCATATATTTGTTAATGTATTTCATAATATATCCCATGTGATATAAAAATACATATATGTATGTAATTATAGATAACTCTATATACATTTATGGGTATAAATTTGTATTTTGTATTTGTGTGTATGAATGTGCACATGCTTGTGTGTGTGTATACTATGTGCATGTTACTTGTGTATGTGTATGTATGCATATATATGTATGTGTGTATATATATAAGTATGTATTGTGAATGTATGTGTGTATATATATGTGTGTATATGGATGTGTGTGCACGTGTGTATATATGTGTATGTGTGTACATTTGTATTTGTGCATGTGTGTATATTTGTATGTGTGTGCACATAGGTATATGTGTATATATTTATGTGTATGCATGTGTGTATGTGTGTATATGTATATATGTATCTATGTGTGCATGTGTACATGTTTGCATTTGTATACGTATTGTGTGTGCACATGTGTGCACATGTGTACATCTCTATGTACATGTACATGTATGTATATATGTGCAAGAGTATAAGTGTGTACATGTGTGTATATGCACATGTATGTATGTGTGTGCATGTGTGCATACAGATTTTCTCTTTACAGGTGCTGCTCAGAACAGAATATCTCTAATACAAGTGAAAACTCAGTTAATTCCTTTGTACCAGCTATTGGCAGCTATTTATTTTATAGCACTCAGAGCTGTGTTTCTGGGGTTTTTAAGCTAAGGAAATGAATGCAGAAAATGATTCTTGTCTCTGTCGCTACGATAGCATGATACTATAGTGCTACCAGTCCTCATCTGCTGTGAGCACCGACCATCCTTTGCTTCATCTTTGACATACAACGTCTGATAACATTTTGACTGACTGTCAGGCTGACTCTTCAGAGTATTTGCAGCGCTGAAACCCTTAACAACTCCACATGCTCACACTCATGCCTGCCTCTGTAGAGGCTGATAGGTTCTTGGAGATTCTTAACTACCAAAGGTGGGTTGGCATCACTTACAGGATAGGACAGTAACATAGAAGTTGCCTTTCTTCCAAAGAATTGGCTGCACCACAGCAAGATGTGTGCTTCCCTGTCCAGGACAAGCCTGATACCCTTTGACCCTGGAGGGCAGACAGGAGCAATAACTAATAAATGACTCTATTTAGATGTTTACTTTTTTAGTTAGGATTATGTCTGAAAATTAACTATTACTGGGCCCTCATAGTCTTCTCAAAGAACTTTGTCATGAGATGATCACTATTCTAGTCAAGGGGCCGCTTGGACAGACTCACCTGGCAAGCTTTTATTGCTATCTAAATTTGGACAGATATCAACTTTCTTGGGCTAGAAAAATGGCCAGAGGGCTCTTAGGCTCCGCTGGCATTGCACTGGCCCTCCGATGTCCTGGTAGCAAGAATAAACCATTACACAGTATAGCACAGGGTAGGAGCAGGTGCCTTGCTGCTCAGTGACAGCAACACATACATCTTTGTTTAGACAGAAAATAATGACCTGGCTTGTACAAACTGGGTCTTGGGCCATAGAGAAGACACCAGCCATGGTATTGGTGAACTGACAGTTTGGGACTATAGATAGCGTTCCTTAAGCCTGTTGAGGACCCCAGTGGCGGGACCTGGGGATGAGGAACCCCCAGGTGAAGTCTGTAGGTAGTGTTCTTTCATCTCTGGATTTTTGTGCCTTGCTGATGCTACTTCATCAAAACATCTCCTGGAGTGAATTCATGGAGGCAGCCGAGCCTGTGTGGGCTTCTCTGAGGCACCTGTATGCAGTGCTCACATGTGCCCTGACACCTCACACTCTCACCCTGGTAGCAGATGTGACATCTAGAACCCTTTCTCTGCTGCCCATTGCCCAGTTCCCAAATGAGCTTTATTGCATGGAGCACTTCACAGTGTTCAAGGTCTTGGCTTCTGGTGGTGGTGGTGGTGGTGGGGGTTTCTGTCAGCTATAGTCAAATTAATAATACACAAAGCTTTAGGAGCTCCTTGGCTCCTTGGCCTGAGTTTTGGTTTACTTTTCTCTAGTGGACAGAAAGTGACCAGGCAATTCCCACCCTGCTTGGCCTTACTGGGCAGGGAGCTGTGTAAAGGACTTATTTTGCATAATGAGTTTTTCATTCAAGGTGTGCTTTCACGTCTGCAGTAATTAGGCAGTATTATTACCTTTGCGGTGGGTTTTGAAAATTCTAAGGCAGATATCAGCTTTTAGAGGCTTTATGTTTAAAACCATGCTTTCCTCTCAGAAGAAAAATGTAAAAATAGCAATTAGAGTTACCTGCAAAGTGACACAGTCCAGAAGAATGCTTCAAACTCCATCTGGGTTCTCAAGCCTGCTAAGATCATTAGGGGATGTTCTGTTCCCGGGACCTGTTCAACTCTTTCTTGGACATCAAAGAGAATGTACTAAGTGAATTTAAAGTAGTGGGACACATCTTTGGCTCTGGCCCTTCCCTGTTGGACACACATCCTCAGCTTCCAGAGCTCCCATGGATTAGGACTGAAATGGAAATATTTCAGAAGGTCCACGGTGCCCTTCGACTTGATGCAATCCTCTTTGCAGGACAAGAGTGCATCCTTTGGCAACCTGAACAGGTTGTTACATTTGTTCTCTGGTGGCAAAGCCAGTTCCCTTTGGGTCATCTCTTGCCTTGCCCTTGTGAACAATAGTCTCTGGTAACAGGCTTGTCTAAGGCTAAGAGGATCCTGACGTCAGACAGAAACACCAAGTGCTAAATAGACTACCCACGCCCACCCATTACCCCAAGATCACTTAGCACTGGCGATCAGTGCTTAGACAGCACAAAGCCCCAAATTGGATTGTATTTAGAATAATAAGTGGAGGGGGCAGGTGTCGCAGATGGGTTATTCTAAGACTTTCTCAGTGATGGCTTATGGGATAGGTCTCAAAGCAAGTCAGGTGAGCAGAGCAGTTGTGCCATAAAATTAAATCTGGAGCAAAGTGGACCACTTCCTTGGAGTTAAAAATAGCTTAGTGCAGAGTCTCAGGCATACAGGGGAGGCTTTTCATGTTTATTCACACTCTGCGGAATGGAGTCAGTGGCCAGGAAGCAATATGTTCTAGTGTAACTCTAAATCTATTTGAGGGCTTGAGTGACCTCAGCAAGGATCTAATAGTCAAGCAAGTGACCGGGGAGGAGGCTACTGAGATCCCCAGGGCGCTGTGTGGGAGCTGAGCTACAGCATGGGATAGTGTGGACAATAACTTTACTAATTGTACACTTTGATGTAAATTAACTTCTTCAGAAGTGAAATCATTTCAGACAGCCTTTTGAAGGTGTCTTTAGTGTATGGAGTATGTGCCCCAAACCACATAGCTAACAAACTGGCTATCAGCTGAAAAGGGCCTAATGCCCCACAGGGGGTGTGGTGTGGTGGGAAACCCCACAGCCTCTTCAGCTTGGGTGTGATGGGAGGGTGAGGCCAGGGGTGCTGGTTTGGAAGGGAGAAGGCTAGTGGATGTAAGAGGAGGTTAATAGAACTCCGGGGGAACCGAGTGATGTAGTTTCTTGTAGTTTTGAAGTAGTGAAGTACCCACCTTGGTACATGCTTGATGCGGCCTGCAGGCAAAAACTGAGTGGCCGTGGAAGAAGGAAATCTTTTGCTTTCTACCCTTCCCCATCCATAAAACAAAACACATTACGCTAACATACACCCAGGGTCCATATAACATTGGAACGGCTGGTTTTAGGTTCCATAAGTGTTGAGAAGCTGGAAATGTGCACACAAGATATATGTCTCCATGGAAAGGAAACGCTGACAGTTAAATTATCAGCTGTTACAAACACAGGGGCTTAATCATAAGTGTGAGCAGCCAGGCATCACCTGCAGTGTAAGTGATAGCAAATACACCGCACACTTAGGAGATGTCCGGGTTTATATGTCAACCCAAGATGAGCAAAGCTGTTTCCATATGGGGCTGAAGTGTTTTTTGTTTTTTGTTTTTAATAACTTCCAGTGTTTAGTGCATACAATTTGAAAGGTGAGAATTAGGGAAGTAAACTGATATATTTGATTGCATTTTAATGCTTGTTTGGGGAAAGATTTGTAAGCTGTGAGGGGTTTCCTTTGTGTTTTGGGAAATGGGGACAAGTCAGTTTTTATGCAGTTCAGTGAGAGGCATTTGACCTCTGACCTCTGTTTCTGTTTCTTTCCTAGGATGACTATTTCAGAAACTGGAATCCTAACAAGCCCTTTGACCAAGGTAAAGGATGCGTCACTTCCAGCTGTGCACACCATGGGAAAGAGTTGATACATTCTTTCTCTCTCTCTCTCTCTCTCTCTCTCTCTCTCTCTCTCTCTCTCTCTCCCCTCTCTCTCTCTCTCCCCCCTCTCTCTCTCTCCCCTCTCTCTCTCCCTCCCCTCTCTCCCTCCCTCTCTCTCTCCCTCCCTCTCTCTCTCTCTCTCTCCCTCCCTCCCTCCCTTCCTCCCTCTTATCCTCCCCCTTCTCTCTCTCTCCCACTTCTTCTCCTTCTCCCTCTCCCTGTCTCCCTGTCTCCCTCCCTCCCTCCTCTCTCCACCCCCCCCCTCTCTCAGAGGCTACCTAGCTGTCTTATTTTATTGACTTTGGGGTCTGAACTAAGCAGGGTGGTAGAAATTATTTTATCAAGTAAGGTATTTGTCTGAGGTTATTTCTAGACAGATTTAAGCAGTTTTTAAAACTTGAATCAGCAAGGACAAATATTGATTGGTTTTGTTTAAAACAATAGTAAAATGATTACCAGGCTTGTGAATTATGGGGTTGACTGTACCCAGCAGTTTTATTCATAGGTACTGTGCTGAAAGATGTCCCCCACTCAGTGACGGGAAAAGAATAATTCTGGGAGATTTTCAAGGACACTTGAAATAATTTGCTAAATGTGTTCTTGATGGTTTTTATTTTCAAAAACTCTTTATTAGTGTGCATGTGTGCCTGTCTACACACACATATACATGTGTGGAGGTCAGAGATGATGCTAAGGAGTTGGTTCCCTCCTTCCCCCTGTGTGGGACTCAGTGGTCATACCCAGATCATCAAGATTGGTGTGCCTTCACCGCCCGAGCTATCTGGCTAAGCACTGTCCTTCATGGCCTCTACATAGACACTATTGCATTGCCCACTCATGAGCAGGCAGAGTTTAGCCTTGTCCCCTTGCGGCCTTCCCTCTCATCCTGGCAGGCATGGGACTGCTTTTATGGGGGGCAGGTGTAGGTCACAATGTCCTTGTGTGAGTCTCTAGGACACAACGGGGGCCTACTTTGATTCGCTGTCCTGTTCCCGCTGTGCCATGAGTGGCAGTTCTTGGCACAAGCATCACTGCGGAAAACAGTGATGAACTGTGCTAAGGATACGCATGCGCCATTAGGCCTGAAACTCAGAGGAGACGCTGTCTACTTACTGTGCATGCTTCCGAGGGCTCACAATTCTGTATATCGGATTCAGTTCAGCCACTTCCTGTGGACTCTGCTTTTTCTCAATAGCAAAGCCGATGTTCAAATTTTCACGTGAACTTATTACGAACCTTGAAGTAGTGCAGCATTTTGTTCATTCGCGCCTGCGCGCCTTCATCTATCCATCTACCTACCTACCTTAGACATTTATTGCACTCTCACTGCGTGCACAAATGCCAAGCCAAAACACCAGGCGAAGATCAAATGAACCATGGTTAGTGTCCCCCAGAGCCGCTCAGAGTGAGGAGGAAGGAGAAAGAATGGTCGTGATTTCAGTGGGATGTGTTAATGACCAGCGTGCAGGTGTGTGCAGGGAAGCGTGCGTGGCGGTGTGGAGGACTGTGGCGGGGGGCTTGTGGCATGTATGTCGGAGGGATGGATGGAGGGTGCGCGCAGACAGTCTCCCTTTGGAGCCTTTGCCTGCGATGCACGTGTGTTCGGGGCCTTGCTCCTTTGCAATCACTACGTCACTACCACAGTTCACAGTGGCATATGTGAAGGTATTAGTCGTTCATGCTAAGCATTGCCTTAACTTCTCACGTGTTTTTAGAAGACTAAGCCTTCATTTATGCAGAATGCTCATAGATGCAGAGTGACACACACACAGCCCCTGCGTATGTGTGTTGGGTGAGTCCATCTGAGGACCGCTCAGGCCCGATTGTGACAACAGCTCAGCTGTGAGCTACCCTGAGCTAACACTTTATGCTTTAGACACATAGATGCACTCTTGCCCTCCCAGGATCTAGCAGCCATCATGTTTTCTCCCTCCAAGGGCTTTCAGACATGAAAATTCCATGGAAGGAAGACATATTTGCTTTTGTTAATGCACACAAGAGAAGGGACTATGTAAAGGCAAGTGCCATTTGCTACCTGGATATACAAATGATTGTCCTCCTTGCTCTGATGGTCACACGGGGACTTTGAGCCCAAGGGAAATACAGCATTTAAACCTGCTTAGACAAAATCTGCAGACATGGGTTTTGCCACTCTTCTGAATGGAGCTCTGACCTGCTCTGCATGCTCTGCTGAGATGAGCCCTCTCCCTAAAGCTCATGATGTGTAGAGGTGCATCTGAGAGTCCTATTCATTTCTACCTTTGTGTGGCTGCTCTGGTTATGTGTTTATGCAGCCAGGGGAGAGATGCCATCAATCACACTGTGTGCTACTTAATAGAAATGGAGGGTTGCTGATGGCACTGGCCCCACACAGTGAAATAAAAGCCACAGCCACAGCCAGCATGGGGCATTTCATCTGGAAAGTAGACTGACTGAGCTCCTTGGAAATTGTCAGACATGTGAAGCCATTTCCATTCTGGCCTAGTGTGCATTCAGATGCTGTGATAAACACCATGGCAACGTGGGGAGGAAAGGGTTTATTTCATCTACAGGTCACAGTCTATCACTGAGCAAAGTCAGGTCAGGAACTCAAGTAGGAATCTGGAGGTAGGAACTGAGGCAAGGACCATGGAAGAGTGCTGCTTACTGGTTGGATCCCCCTGGCTTACTTAGCCAGCTTTTTGGTACAACCAAGGAGCCCCAGTCCAGGAGCAATACTACCCACAGTGGACTGACCCTCCCATAGAAACCATTAATCAAGAAAACGCTCCACAGACATGCCCAAAGTCAATCTCCTGGAGGCAGTTCCTCAGCTGAGAATCCCTCTTCCCAGGCAAACTTAGTTTGTGTCAAATTGATAAAAAGTCACCCTCCCACTTTCCTGATCTGAGAAAGGATTAAAGACAAGGCTAGGGGTGTAGCCCAGTGGGCGTAGCCCTTGCTGTATGAATGTGGGGACCTATGCCTGGATCCCTAGAACCGACAGGTCAAGAAGCAATCCTGCAGTCCCTGGGCTCTTGAAGCTGATGGGAGGTGAGGGCAGGGAGTCCTCAGAAGCTCATGGGCCAGATAGGCTGGTGCACACAAGGGCAAAGAAGAAACTGCCTCAAGGACCAACACGGAGGCTGACCTCTGACCTCCACATGCCCACCTTGGCACATGACTGCACTGGAATGTGCACGCACACACACAAAAACTTGTTGAATACCCTGCACAGAGCTCATAAAAGCTGTCAAATGTTTACTACTGGTCATGAGGACAGAACCAAGGAGGGCCTCTCTCACGGGACACGCCCTGTTTCACAGGTGTGGAGTGTGTGTACACTCATGGATGGTGACATGCTGTGGTGGGAGCAGGGGTGAGTTCTGCCTCATCATTCATAAGCTGGTGCTTGTTTACACAGATGGCATGGCTCCATCATCATCGTTGTGACTTGCTTCGGCTTCAGCTTGGCCTCGCATAGTCTGTGCCTTTGTTCTGTGGCTCAGGCTCCCTGTTGCTGTGTAGCCAATCTCCTGGGTATTAATCACTTCCAGTGCTGTGACAAGCGTATCCCATTCTCTTTTCCACCTAAGGCAATGGGCTCGATGAGGACAGTTGTCCATGGGGTCCGGGGGAGAAAGAAAGATACAACTTTTGGAACTACAGTACTATCGTTAAGAAAATAAAAATACGGCTTTGAGGGCTCACAGAATTAGGGGTTTAAAAGCCGTGAAGCAAATCCTAAGGAATTATTCTGAAGCTTACCAGTTGTCTGTTTAGAAAAACAACACTGATGCTTGTTTGCAGTATTGTTTATGGAGTAGCTGGTTTGTTGTTGCATGGCGGTAAAGAAGGTTGTGTGTGTGTGTATGTGTGTGAGAGAGAGAGAGAAAGAGAGAGAGAGAGAGAGAGAGAGAGAGAGAGAGAGAGAGAGAGAGAGAGAGAGAGAGGTGCTCACTTTAAAATGTTTGGAATGTAATCCTGATGACTTGAAGACGTCTCAAAGTGATGGAGCACAAATGGGCTTGGATCTCTATTGTAATTGTGCTCCACTCTAGAATAAGCCTGCCACGTTGATGCTGGTGTGAAGTCCCAATGGACAGGACAGTCCCTGTTAGGAGAAATGGCCTCTGAGATGCAGTCAGAGACAAGTGGACTTCCTTATAGAGAAAGGCACAGATGTTTCAGGGACAGCACAGTCATTGGCTTCAAGGATGAGGCTGCTTGGGCAGTGAGCGTGCATCGTTCTTATCTGGCAGCTCAGCCTCAGCCATGCAGGTAGCTTCAGAGAACAATAGAAACTTGCACGACTAGAGCTCCAGATTTTAAAATGGTCCAGGCGTCAGGATCCCCCTGATTCTACATGCTGCTGACTCAATGGTGGGAAAGAAGCAAGCCTTGGAATTCTGACTTAATCTGTTATGCCAACGTTCCAACACTCGCAAGCCTTGACCAAAAGCACGGAACCATGTGAGGGGAAGTTTTACAACTAAGAGGAGCTGTAGGCTTTGGGCTTTTTCAAACCTACTTTATTCGGGGTTCTTTAATGCTGATAACTCCCTTCCAACCCACCTACCCTTGATAGGAGAGAAAAGAGGTTAATGGGAACAGGAGAAGTAGACCGTTTTAGGCTCAGTTCCTTGGATGGATTCCACCAGGCCCATTAAACAGCAAGCCAGCAATTCAGCAAAGGTGAACCGCAGCATCCGGAACCCAGAACCTCGATGCAGTCTCCGGAGTGTTTCTAAGAGCATCTTGAAGTGGAGTGATGAACAACCAAATGACAGGAAGCGATGCCAAAACCAAAAGCCAAGCCTCTGGTTTTGAGCATACTAGGAGGTTTGTCAGCTGGCAAAGACCATGCCCCTGCAACAGGCAGTTCCTCTTCTAGTGGACAAACACCACGTGTCCTCTCACAAGTCTGTTTCCAGTGGACAAATATCGCACACCCTCACACAAGTCTGTTTCACATCCCACACTTGGGATCAAAACAAAAACATGTTTACATCCACTACAAGGAGTGATTCTTCCGGTTCTCCAGCTGCCTGGAGCCCGTGGAACGCCACAGCATGCTGTATTGCTGGGCTGAAAGATCCGTGGGGACAAGATGGCTCACTATAAAATTGTTTGGAACTTTTCCATCTAGATGAATCCAAAAGTTTACCTTTGGGACCGGATAGAGATGTGGAGTCTCTATGGCTTTCTTCTTGGTGTGGAATTTAACACACATACCCCACCCACACCAGACCCTCAGATTTACATTCATTGCAAAACATTATTTAGGGCTTCATGCACCTTCTTTGAGTCTGAGAATTGTTCTATTTCAGAGGCAGCCGGCCTTGCTGTGGGAGGCATCATACTAGTCTCCCCTGGCTGCCTCACATTTGGAGGAGCAGACTTAGGATTGCCATTTCCATGCAACTTCAGGAAGATGTTCTTCCTACCCCAACACTCCTCATTCTCCTGCACCCCACCCCATGCCCACACCTCACTCCAGCTGAGTTAATTCTTCTCTCCTCATTTCCTGTGTCTTGACTCTAACAATGAAATAGCTATCTTTTTTTCTTTTTCTTTTCTTTTCTTTTCTTTTCTTTTCTTTCTTTCTTTCTTTCTTTCTTTCTTTTTTTTTTTTAAATGGAGCATTGATTTCTAAATGTTGCAACTCAATCCTGGCAAGGAAGAGAACATGATTGATTTAAATATTGGTGTTCTTGGCTTTAACTTCTTCTCTCGGCTTTGAAATTGTATCAGGTTAAAACTTTGGCCCTTTCTTTGTCTGACTTCACCTGTTTTGCTTGTCTGAGAGAAATAAGCTGTCACATGTGTAATATTGAAATCCTATGGGAAACTCTCCTGGTCCTATCTCCTGTTTTCATTTCTCTAAAGGTGACGGGACTGTTGCCTCTCTTTTCTCTCAGTGTTATCTGAGCATTTGCACAAGGTGTTACATTAAATTCTGTGTTTTACAGCAGAAATCGGTGTCCCTTTCTCTAACCTGCTCCTGGCACTCAATATAGTGTTTGGCATTTTGTTTTGGTGGCTATAGGATTAGTGACTCTTTTACAATGTGATATTCCTGCAGATGACACATTTTACCCCAGCTCTCCCCCATCGATGGGTGGCTTCATTGTCTCTCTTTGTTTTGCTGTTGTGGTACTTTTTCTTAACATTTCCAACAGGCACACAGCAGCTTTTCTGTCAAGCCTTTAGGCCTGCAGATAGTGGTATCTCCTGGAGGGAAGCCAGGGTGGGATGCTGTGCTGGCTAGTTTTAAGTCAACTTGACAAAGCTGGAGTCATTTTGGAAGAAGGAACCTCAATTGAGAAGGTGTTCTCACCAGATTGGCCTGTGGGCAAGCCTGCAGCACATTTTCTTAATTAGTGATTGATAAGAGAGGGCCCAGTCCATTGTGGGTGGTGCCATCTGTGGGCTGGTGGTACCAAGTTGTATAAGAAAGCTTTCTGAGTAAGTCTAGTTGGCACCCCTCCACGGCCTCTGCATCAGCTCCTGCCTCCAGGTTCCTGCCCTGTTAGCGGTTCTGCCCTGGTTTCTCTGGATGATGAGCCATAATGGAACTGTAAGCTGAAATAAATCCTATCCTCCCCAAGTTATTTATTGTAATGGTGTCTAACCACAGAATAGTAACCCTGATGCCAGTATTAAAATGCCCAGCTTTGGCAAATCCCACGGCCTTTCTTAACTCGAGGTTGCCAGTCACTGGTATAAAGGCTTCTCAAACCCTTGCATTTATGAGTGTTTGGTTCTGAGAGCATCCTTCTGTGTATGTTTTCTCATAGAGGAAGGAAAAAATGAAACATTCACAACATAATGCTCTTATTTTAAAGTTACAGGCTAACCAATGAGGTATGAATATAACTTCAATAAAACCAGTAGAATTAAATGAGCCTTTTAACCACCAGGGTGGGGAGAGACATTTAGCATAAGCAGGAAGAAAGGCCTAAGCAAGGGCTGGTTTCTCACCTCAGAGTCCTGTGGAGGAAAAAGAAGGGGTGAAGGGTTCCTGATTAGATACTGGCTGTGCCATTCATTACTCAGTGGCCCCATTGGCTTACCCCCTTCACTCTCTCCTCTGTAGAGAGGCACTAATATGCAATTCTATCTGGCTAGACATGTGTGAAAGTGACTGTTATGCTCCAAGCAGCCATGGGGATGGCTGGGGTGTAGTATTCCTAATGAATCTGTGTTCCTTCTGGCCTATTCTGCTAGGTGCACTTGTGCAGGACTCATGTCCTCACCCGCTCCTGGGGCAGATGTGCATAGCATGCTCTGGGACCCTCTGGCCTCTCTTGCTGGGGTTAGGATAATGGAGCCAGGAGGACAGTGAAGCTCACTTAGCAGCCGTGGGTACTGTGGCTTCCTGTATCCATGTAGGAGCCTCCTCCGAAGGTCTGACCCATTCTGAAGTCCTTCAAACCTAGTTGATATTAGTTTGTATTCAAGGAAGATGTGCTGCTATTCCACCTTCCAGGTGGGACAACAGCCTCTGGATTAATTACGTTGTGTTTGTTGAGCCACAGTGGACTGGCTTTGGCTTAGATGAATTCTCAGCAGAGTAGAACATGTCAGCTGAATTTACAAACCCATCAATGCTGCTGGTTTAGCTTCCTTCTTGCAGAGTGTAGAGTGGAGTCAGGGTTTTGTCCAGTTGCACAGAAGGGAGAATGGCTGCCTAAGGAAAGGCTGGAGCCCGCTCGATGCCTGAAACAGAGGCATGTTGCATGTTAATGACCTCGTCTGTATTATGTAGCATGTGATTGGTAGAGACATATACAATGTTCCTTTTACGTGATCACCATGTGCACAGGAGCTGATAGCGTCTGTCAGGAAGGCCCATGCTCTACAGCGTTGGAGACTGGCCTCTGCTCCTAACTCTGTCTGTCCGAGCTTACGGGTTTATTATACCTATGATATGAGGAATCTAAAAAATTGATCCAACTGCATTATATATATTTAAAAAAAACACGATGAGGGCAAGAAAGCTTTCATTTGGAGCCTCCGATGTGGAAGGATCTGCACTCGTGAGTGGGAGCTAGTTGGTCTGCCACAAGCACTTACCTGTGGGTGCTGCACTCACTGCAGTTTGTTATCCAAACTGAAACCCAGTAAATGCGGTCAGCTGGAAGGTGTGGCAAAGAAGTCTTTAGGGTCCGGGGAACACAGGTCAGAGGTCATCAGTCTTTCCTGGGTGATGTCCGGCAGAATATCCTAGAGGAAGTGCCTGGTGCCTTCCTAAAATAGGCATGCATTTGGAGGAGGGCTAAAGTGGGAACACACAACATGGTAAGGAGAAGCGTTTTCTGAGTGTGACCTGAGCAGAGGCCACGAGCGTGAGGGACTCAGGGCTGCTACAAACAAGTGCATCAGAGAGACTCACTCGTAAGCAACTGCCATTTATTCCTCATGCTCTGGAAGCTACAGCCTGAGCTCAAGGTGGCAGCAAGGTGAGGGCCTTTTCTCAGTTATCGTGGCTAGCTTTCCCTCCGGTCTTCACAGGGTGTCTTCTGGGTAGCCATAAGGGTCACCATTAGAGCCCAACAGCCTCCCCAAATCCCCACTGCTGGAACACGCATACTGGGCTTTATCAGTAGCAGAGCTTTCAGGGGACACAAACCTTCAGTCCGTCAGAGGCATGATGCTTTCCTCAGAAACACATAAGGAAAATATAGTACACTCCTGGCCCCACTGTTTCCCTCTCTCACCTGATTATCATCTCTGAGCTCTCATGCCCCTTGAGCAGGCGAATAAGCAGTCAGGTAGACCGTGGGAAGCTGGGCCTGTGATGGCCTGTCACAAGGGCTGTCAGATTGTCAGGACTTCAGGTTTATCAGGAGTGGTGAGAAATGAAGGTGTCTGTGTATATGCGAAGTGTCTCATCGCTGGCAACATGCTTGCTTAAGATAGCGCTGGGGAGTTGCTGTGCTGGCTTCACGGCACTTAGGAATGAGGAGAATATTTACAATTTTGAGGCCAGCCTGGGCTACACAGTGAGTTCTAGGCCAGCCTGGGTTATAATATAAACCTCTGCATCAAATGAAACAAAATAGTAACAAGGGAAAACAGTGCTAGATGAGGTCATTGTGTGTCTGGGCTGTTAGCTGCTGCTGTCCTACAGGGAGCCACTGAACTTGGGTTGTTAGATTTTGTCTTCTTGGTGTGTGCCTGTGTATGTGCATGCAGGTGTGTATGTGTGTGTGTGTGTGTGTGCGCGCGCGCGCGCGTGCTCTCTTGGGATTCTCCCTAAGCTGGAGTATCTGGCCATCCAAGAGGTGGGCATAGTACCAGGCACAGCTGGAGAGTCCCTGTGCTCAGAAGGTATAAAGGAACTGGCAACAAGCATGAAAACCTGGCCAGTGCTGGGCTGTGGACTATCCCAGGTGGTCCTTTGTGTCTCCTAGGGATCTAAAGATGGTTTGTGTAACACACACATACACACACACACACACACACACACACACACACACACACTCCAACACATACTCTGTAACACATATATACATACTCTAACACACTAACACATGCACACAAACACACATGTGCTAATAGATACACACTCCAACACACCAGCATATACATACACTCTAATGATACGAACTCATGCAAACACAACACTCACACTCTAGCATATACATAAGAACATGGTGCCCTTGGGGGCTGAGAAACCTTTCTGCCCCTGGGCATCCCAGCAGAGCCTGCTTGAGCTGGTGAATGCTGGTGGAGGAACTGACTTTTCTGGCTCTCCGGGCACCAGAGAGCTGAGCAGTACCTGGTGGTGGGGGTACGGGTGGTCTCGTCATTTGCCAGGGTCTGAGAGCTGTGCTATTGCCCCAGCAGCTCCAGCTCCTCACTTCAGAGTGGGTGGAAAATGAAGAAGCTTTTGTCAAGGCAAAAAGGTTAGGTAAAGAAAAATTTTTGCTTTAGTTTCATTTCTGTGGCTGCTATAAAAATACCCTGACAAAAAGCAACTTAAGGGAGAAAAGCATTTGTTTGAGTTTATAGCTGCAGGCTATAGTGACCCTCATTTGGGGGAAGTCAAAGCAGGAACTTGAAACTGCCGGTCACATCATATCCCCACTCAAGAGCACAGAGACGTAAATGCATTCGTGCCCTGTGCCAGGCTAGATTTCTCTATGGTTACACAGTCTCGGGCCCCAAACCAGGGCATGGTGCTGCCCACCACTGCCAGACTGGGTCTTCCTCCATGTGGTAAGGGGATGAGGGCAGTTCCTCACAGACACACCCACAGGTAAACCTGATCTGGACCAACCTCTTTGAGATCCCCCTGTCAGCTGATTCTGGTTTGCATCAAATTGCCGATTTACAGTAACCATCATATTTGTCTGTGATATCTTCGGAGATATCCTGACCCTAACTGTGCTCCCTGTGTCTCTCACTGCATTCTGCTCTGGCCATGCCCACCTCCTGTTCCCCACCTCTAACATGTGCTGATAAATGTGCTCGCACCTCCTCTTGCACCTGCATCAGGGAATGTTCCATTTTCCTGCAGACACCTACTTAAAATGTTCTTTTTAGCTGTGTAACCAAATGCTTGAAAGCCTGATGTGTCTTTATTAATTTTTTAAAAAAGTTTACTTCATCTGTTTTTCATTCACCAAAAGGTAAGGAGCAACCATATGTAAGTAACGGGGTTCCTAGGCGTGGGCTTAGGAGAGAGAGCCTTGCTCGTGCTAGTGTCTGACAGTGACAGAGATGTTACTTCCAGACCTTCCTGTGCAGCGAGGCTTACAGCTCTATAATTAATCCAGTGATACCCAGTACACAGTCTTCTAAAGGTCTGGCTTGACGAACAGTTAAAATTGCCAAGATGGAAAAGAATAGAAGGCCAGCACCTCCGTCAGGGGTTGTGCTGAGGGGGTTGTTTCTGGTAAGTGTTTAGCATCGGGAACAAAGAGTTCTGGGATCTTCCTGGCAGGAACGAGGCGTTTGAATGATCTGTGTTGCCAATTAATGGAAGCAAATGGATCTTCTATCCCCAGCCAAGTGGCAGCTGAGCCAGACGCCTTTATTGAGATGTTCAGAAATTCAGAATCCAAACCGGAATCTGTTTCCTCAGGACACGGTCACCTTCCTCCATGCTGAGGTAGGAGGTCAGTCATACCCACAGGACAATGGCTGATGAAGAGGCCACAGAAATTCAGGCAGTCTTGTTAATCTGGATTCACAAACTGAAATGTGCATTTTGTGTGGATGGTAACACTTCCCTTGCACATGTGTATGTACACACATGTGTGCATGTACATGTACACACATACATGTACATATGCACACATGCACTCCAAGGCATATACATATACATATAAATACATGTGCATATGAACATGCACATGCACAAACAGTACACACATTTATATACTGAATTTAAAAATAGGTACACATTTGTTACCTATGCAGACTAAGACCTCGATAAAATTTGTATTTTATTTAAGGACATCACCAAATTTCTACTTGACCATGATATGATGAAGTTCTCTGGCAACCATAGGACTGTTAGCATGGTGGCCATGTTCAAAGGGTAGCAGGAAAGTACAGCTCACAAATTTTATTTTTAACCATTAAAAGAATTCCTTGTGAGGAATTTGGGCATGTTGACATGGTGCATAAATATAGGAATATTATTTTAGATTCTTTTCAAGTCAAAACAAACACATACGCGTCACTGCAACCTTGCAGAATACTTATTTTTAAGCCATACCTTTTCTTAGTGATTCAGTTAAGATAAATTATTTATGCAAAAAATGCCCATGGGGAAAATACAATATTTGGATATAAGCCATGCAAGTGTTGGCAGACATATGCTAATAATTATGGTTTTTACCTTTAGTGAGGTTGATCCTGAGGGTTTTTTTTTTTCTTTCTGTGATTAGGCAGGAGGAGAAATTCGCACTTGGGAATGATAAAATTATATTGTCAGATTATGGGCAAACCTTTGTGTTCTGTTCTCATAGCAGAGCCAGATTTCTCCACACTTAAGTGGTTTCTTTTTAAGTACAGTTTATGAAGCAGAGGTGGCTGCTGGTACACAGAAGGGTAGGTGAGCCTCCGCTCCAGCCATGTAGTGCATGTGGCACGGTGTCCACTCTGCAGATGCAACAGGTGAACTTTGGCAAGTGTCGGGTCATGTTGACACAGCTTAGAGCTACCTGGAAAGAGAGGCTTAGAGAGAAACTGTTTGTATCAGGTTGGCTTGTGGGTATGTCTATGGGGATTGCCTCAGTTGCTAATCGATATAGGAAAACCTAGCCCACCCTGGGTGGCACCATTCCCTAGGCAAGGGGTCCAGACTGGGTGAGGTTTAAGAAGTTGGGCTAAACAGAAGCAGGCAAGGCTGTGATGATGTGCTGTGACTAACCGTTAGGTCTCCTGCCTTGACTTCCCCACAATGATGGAGATAATTTGGGATTATAAGCCAGCTAACTTATTTCCCCAAAGACATTCTTGTCAGGATAGTAGGTCATAGCTTCTGCAGGTGCCTGTGTTGTCCTTAGTAAGAATGGCAGCAGAGTAAGCGACCCCAAAGCCACACTTTCTTTTTCTGGAGTCATCAAAACAGCCATAAATCACCAAATGTTGTTCAGTTTCTTATAGAATTTACATGAGAGCATTGGCGTAGTCTGTCAAGAAGGACGAGTGTTTGCCTTATGTTCATATGCTTTGGGTAAAAGGTATGACTGAAGAAGGGGCTGGGGAGCCATCATCCTCTGAATTCCTGGGGGAACAGATTAGCCTGGTCCCTAACCTCAAGGACAACCTATGCCCTCCAGTGGGCTCTTGTCCTACCCTGAAGGATCCTACTTCCATGGATCCTGTGCTGCAGCCCCAACAGGAGCTGCACTTAAGGACTTCTGTTAGCTGTCTTACCTCTTCTTGACAGAGAAATCTAAAGGGCACACTGTACTGAATGTGATTGACCTCTCACTGTCTCAGACACCAAGGGAACACACTCTAACTGGGAGATAGGGAGGACTGCCATGTGTTTGTTTGGAGAGTTGCTTGGGTACTTGTGTCTGGTGGACATTGAGCCAAGATGCTCTGGAAAGTACAGAGGGATGGCTTCTACCTCTAGGGACAGCCAGGTGAGGGGCAGTCAGAAGAAGGTGGCAGCTGTCTGGTTAATGGTTCTGTAGGGACTTCTCTGTAGAATAGTCTCACTGGGCTGGAGGGATGATTAGCAGTTAAGAGCACTTGTTGCCCTGGCAGCTCAGTTCTTAGCACTCATGATGGGATGCTCGAGACCATTTCTAAGTCCAGTAACTCTGGACTCTCTGCAAGCACCTGCATGCATGTGATGCATGTAAATGAATACAGGTGCACACACAGGCACATACATTTAAAAACAACCCTTAAAAGCAGCTACTAAAATGGGAGTGCTCCCACTGGCTACTGTGTGTTTGTGTTGATGGCTGCATTTTCTACTTTTCCCTCCGGTTTCATTTTTCTTGATTCCGTAGCTTCTTATATGCATTTAATTCATCAAAAATATAAATGGGGGAAATTATCCTGATGTCATACCTGTCTAGATAGTAGAGGTGGAAACTGCAGAGTTGTAATTAAGCAAGCAGATTATAGGTCTCCCACATTAGCTCTCTTGTTGTTCTTTTAAGATCTTATTATTATAATATAATTCATGTATCGCTTACCCTTGTATTCACACAGTCTGTTACCACAGCTTAGCAAACCCCTGGTCCTGTCTTATATTCTGAACAATTTGTCCCTGAGATCTCAATTTATATGCCATTAATGGAGGAAGCCATACTTATGCCCTAGTCTAGATTAGCCCCCCCCCAATACTCTATTAAATCACATCTACACAAAGCATAGTTTTTGTCATAAATGACATGAATGTACTATGTCACACTTTAGAGGCCTTTTACTATTTGCTTCATCAACATTCCCATGTCCTGTGCCCACAGTGAAAATTAAGTTAAGCACGACTTCATCCCTAACCATAAATTAGAGCCAGAGATGGTAGAGACACAATAAGTAGGAGAGAGATGAGGTCCTCAGGAGATGTGATGGAAGGAAACCTCCATCTGTGAAGCCCAGGGGAGCTAAGGCTTCTTTTGGGAGTGGTGATAGGGCCTGGACTTGTTCTCAGTATCTTCCTATTTAATGATTGGCTAGTTTACTTACTACCTGAAGTCCTGTGTCGTACAAGCATCTAAAAGCCCACTGGGGACATCATTTCACTGCCATCCCCTTAATTAAGTCTCAACCAGGATGTTCCCAGTGGCACATTCCTTATGACGGGACTCTTGTAGCAGCTGCCTGGATCTGCAGCGAGTGCCCAGGGAAGGGAGGCTGCTAGAGGACACTGGAGCTTACTGGTGATGGTTTGTAGCTGGACCTTTTGAGACTGTTACTTGGCCTTTTCACTGTTGGATATAAGGACAGACAGGAGAAGTGACTGGCTCCCAGATTCCCAGCTAGTTGTTGGTCAGTCAGGACGAATGTGTAGAAGCCTTGACCTTGTATTTTTCTCTATCGAGTCAACAATGGAATCTTATCTCTTTTCAAACAAGTGATGTCCTATTGTGCAGATGAGGTTGTTTGAGATGTGAGCAGGGAGTAGGAAGGGCAAAAGGTAGTGGGTTGGGGAGGGCTTTCCCTGTCAGTGGCTCAGGAGTATAATCACTGGACAGGAGCATTAGCGTCTCTGGAGAACTTGGTGGAAATTCATTCTCTGGCTTTCATCAGAGCTGCTGGATCAGAGGCTATGGAGGGGGGGCGCGGTGAGCAGTCTGTGTGAATTGCTGATGTTGATGCTCACTTATATTTGAGAACTCGCAGGACTCTTGCTGCATCCTCTGATACTGAGCTGACCATCAGGACTTGGCTGTGGTTAGGACTTTCCTGGGCTGGGATACTCTGTGCTGCCTCACCTGCAGACTTGTTGGAAGAATCAATGAGATGCTGCTACTGTAGGTGAATGGATAATTGTGGTGTTTCTGTTCATTGCCGATGGGCCAGTGTTGCTATTGGCGGATCCCGCTCTACAGACATCGATGTTTCTCCTGTCAGCTCTTAATGCAGCCCCTTCTGGAAGGCCACAGGTGTTCTTCCTATTCTCCTAAGGTCACCTGTGTCCTTCATGTTCTCCCAAGGTCAATTGTGTTCTGTGTGTCCTCCCTCGGACCTCTTAGAAACATCCCGCCTGGCATACTGCCAGTGGGGGAGCTGATACTGCTGGAAGGGAGGGTGGAGCTGAGGGAGCTACCTGAGGAGAAGGTTGTACAGCAGGACACAGCCAGCTTCTGTGACCGGGTCCTGAACCACGAGGAAGGACAGATCTTGTCCAGAAGGACAGGTCTTATAAACAGACATGGTTATAATCTGAGTGCGTTTAGCAAGCAGAGAATCATAACTGTAGGTAAAAGTATTCCTTGACCCTTGAGGAGGTGAGGGCGAGAGCACTTCCCTCTACTCTTACACACCTGGATTGGTGGATGCAGCAAATTTTACAAACTATTTTTAAAAATCAAATCAAGTCGCCATCCTGTCAGCTGTTTTAAACAGTACAGTTTCAGTGTTAAAGTATGAAACATGGAGGACGTAGAGTGACGAACATACATGAACATTCTATCTTCACAGCTTCCCTGTGGACTGGGGTGTTTACAGTACCTGCCTTCCAGAAAAGGAAGATGAGTTGCAACTGACCCCCCCCCCATGCCCCTAAAATTCAAATAGTAAATATTTTAGACTTTTAGGTCCATATAGTCTGTCGAAACAACTGACTTCTGCCACAGAGGCACACACTTTGTCATATGTGATATGCAAATGAGAGGGCGTGGTTATCTTCTAGTGCAACTTCAGGTCTGCAAGGTGAACTTGAGCTTCCTAAGGTTTTAGGTTATGAAGTAATTGTAAACCTTTCAAATATTTTAAAGTGTGAGGAAATATTCTTAGCCAATAGGTTGCCTAGAACACAGAGGAGGCCAGATTTGGCTGAGGGACACAGGTTGTGTGTGACCTCTGGCTTAGGGTGACCTGGAGGCCCAGGTCTCCACAGCCTACTCATGCAGGGCAACATCAGGCGAGGAAGGACCAACTGTGCCCTTTCTCGTTGCTAGCAATAGCCCGCCAAAAAGCACTGCCTGCTGTAATGGAAAAGTTTGTCGGGTTTTTCAGAAAAGCCCAGTTTTTATTTCCTCTGGGCTTTCTCTCTCTCTCTCTCTCTTTATCTTGATGTTAATTTTAATTTGGTCGGTGCATTTCGGCTTTTGAACTGACAGGTAGGAAATGCAAGGTTTTTGTATGTTTGTTTTTAAGTGAAAAAAAAATCATGTCAAGATAGGAAAAAAAAATCAGTAAAGGTCCTTTACAGTCTTACTTCTGTTATTTCACAGTCATTCTTCTCAGGGGTCCCACGGTCTATAGATTCCCATGCCCGCTCCTGCGAGCTGGTGTGACTTATTGTCATTTTAATTCGTACTTGCTTTTTCAAGTCATACATCTTAGAGAGGCCTCCACATATACTACTGTTTTAATATGTAATGTCCTGTCAGTTCTGGGCCAGAAGTATACTTATTTATTTATCCGTCTCTTAGTTGTTGCATCTGAGTTCTTTCCCGATGATTTTAGTTATTATTTTTTAAAAAGTTGATAGAATATTCTGAGACAAAGCCTGTCATGCCTCTGTACAAACCTCTATGGGCTGTGTTGCTAGGAGTCTAGCTGTGACATCCAAGGGAATACGCAGCTGAGCTCCGTCCTTATCTTGTTTTCATTATTTACATATTTTTCTTACCTGTCTTACTGTAACTTCCGAGCTAGTCATTTGCCTGAGTGGAGACGGTCATACAAAGAACAGTGTGGTGGGAAGGCAGGCGCCTTCCCGCCTCCCGCTGTGCTTCCCTTAGCCTGTCGTTTCTTGTTTGCTGAGCTACGGGTCATGTTCATCTTTTCAAGAGCTTCAGTTCAGTTAGCAGTAGGCGACACTCTGGTTTGAGGCTCCAGATTGCATCATGATCTTTGACATCTATTTAGAGAACAACCACCTTTTCTAAAGAAAAAGAAAAAGAAAAAAAAAAAAGTCATGTGTGGTAGGCTCGCCTGGCCGGGATTCCCTGCTCCAGGAGCAGCAGTGGATTTTGAAAACTGCAGCTAATCCTGTGCTTCTCAAAGCCTGCAAGAGGATTGCCTGTGGCTTAGGCACCAATTGGCACCTGCTGCCAGATGCACCGACGGGAGAGGCCTGCACTGAGCCCTTTATCTGAATCATCTTTGGATTTACAAGGGGACCATATAAGACTGGAACTAGTCTTATCCCCTCAATGGAAGGGTCAGAGGGGCCCAGGCCACACAGCAAAGAAATAATAGCAGGGCCAGGCTTTCAACTTTAGAGCTGAATGCAAAATGCCCATTCTTGGTCACCAAGGATCTTGTCATCTCAACATTGTACACGTATTTCCTAGTTCATGATACAGGCCAGCCAATCACCAGGAGGGAACCACAGTGGTGAGAGTTGGCCTGGCCTTGTTTCTCACGTAGTCTTAGAGTTTTCTTCTAGACTGTGAGCTTTAAAGGCAAGACAGTGGCCACTCGCACTTTTGAGCCTCCCACAGAAAGGTACTCAACAAATAGGGATTAGCCGAATCAATGGATAAATGTGACAAATACACATAAGAGTAATTGGGGGAGATATCAGGGAATAAATAAAGATTAAAGTGCGGCACATCCTGAAAAATGAGGAAGGCGTGCAGTGTAAACTCTGTTTCCTCAGTTGTGAGATCAGAAAAATAGTAAATTCCACCTTAATACATTAAAATTGCACGGCTTTAACCTCTGATCTCTCAATCACAGGTGTAAAATGGCGAAAACAACTTGGGTAAGGGCTCTTTGGCTAGCAAAGTAGCCACTGCTTTTCAAGTGTTCTGTGAGCTCAGTCTCTGGTGGGAGGGTCCGGGAGAGGTCTGTGCGCATGTCTGGTCTCCGTTGGTTGTGCGGGGATAAGCCAAGAAAAGAAATCTCCAGTTGTCACGTGTTCCGTTGTCAGCCTGAGATAGTTTCTGTATAGATAGAGGCCCCTTAACCAAGACCTGAGTCTGACTCCTTGTTTCTGTCACCAACCTGCACAGGGCCTGAGCCCTTAAGGCAGTGGTTCCCAGTCTGTGGGTAGTGACCTCTTTGGAGGTCAAACAGCCCTTTCATATGGGGTGCCATATCACATATCCTGCAAATCAGACATTTACATTACAATTTATAACAGTATCAAAATTACAGTTATGAAGGAGCGACAAGCTGATTTTATAGTTGAGGGTCACCACAACATGAAGAACTGTATTAAAAGGTCACAGCATTAGGAAGGTTGAGAACCACGGCCCTAAGGGATTCTTCTAGGTCTCAGGGTGAAAAGTGAGCGTGTGCATGCCAGGTCCCGATCTACTGTCCCTTTATGTCCACTTCCAGTTACCACATCCTCACAGATTCTCAATCTTGTCATTGGCCTGAGCCTCTTCTTTAAGTTGGTTGATACTCTTTGGATTGGTCAGAGTTCTCTAGGGGAATAGAACTAATAAAATGGCTTTGACTATATATGCATATACACACATATATGAATGTGTATATATACATGTATGTATATATGTACATATGCGTGTGTATATATGTATGCATATAGGCATGCATATACACACATGTGTATAAACACATATATGCATATACTGCATGTATATATGTATATGTGCATGCGTACATATGTATGTGTATATATGCCACACACACACTACAAGAGCACTCATTAGCCTGCCTTACATATGGTATAGGCCCTCCAACAATGGTTGTCTGATGATGGAAAGGCTGGGAACCTGGTACGGACTCAGCCCATCGGGCTGGCTGTCTTGGCATTCCCACTCTGGCCCTGGAGAACTAGAGGACTCTGGGAGAGCTGCTGGCCTCGGTCTACACCAGAATCCTGAAGAAGCTGGATTTAATAGCAGCCATAGCAATTGGACAGATTAACTTGTCAGCAAGAGTGAGGATAAATAGGCTAAAAGTACAGCTTCTCTCTTGGTGGGGTCCAGATTTGCACTGGCTTCTCCTGCTTCGAATAATCTGATGGAGAAAATGCCTCCCAGAGGTGCTCAGAAGGCTGGCTGCGTTGTAGTCGGTTCTAGATCTAGTCAAGCTGACAGCTAAGATGAGCCATCGCACCCTGTAATTCGTGAGACACTTTCACCTGTTAACTGTTGAGCTAGCTTAGTTTTAGATTCCGCTGCCACCTGCAGAGTCGTGGTCCTCCAACTGTAGTGGCAGTGGCAGTTAATGTGGTTGAAGCCAGAAATCCACAAGCCACTTTAGGCTTCTCCTTGGGTGAATCTTTGGCATTCATTCCCTCATATGCCCCATGTAACGTCAAAGAAAGCTGGGTGGACCATTTCAAGCAGACTGTGTTGTCAGAATAAGGTCTAGAATGGGTGGGTGAGAACGGCAGCAATAGCAGACCCCAAGTGTGAGGATCCCCTTCAGGCCCACTGTCCCCACAGAGTCTATCAGGACTGACAGAATTTGGAGTTCAGTTGCCAAACAATGAACAACCAAGTTGGAGATGGGTGGAGTGGACCTGGAGGCCTGAGGGGAGAGCTGAAGGAATGGATACTGCTCGGTTTGGAGGAAAATCGGCAATGGAGGATCAGCAGGAGTCAGACTGATCCCTGGATGTGGAGCTAGTCTCAAGGGTCACACATTATAGGGACAGTAAGCTTCCTTCATCACAAGGACAGTTAGGATGAGGACAGCAGTAACAGACATCAGGCAGTTTAGTGGTCTTAGTGTGTCTAAGGTTTTTGGCATCACTGTAAATAATCCTGTGAGCCCCACTTTGTAGACTATGCAATTAAAGCTACAGGTAAATAGGTCACTAAGGTTACATAGTGATTATATGGACGGTGCGAACGCAATATGGATCCGCTTCACATTAACACCTGAACTGTGGCCATTTCTGCTCTTTTATTAATTAGAATTCTCTGTGGTGGTGGGCTGCTTGCTTTGAGGGTGGGAGAGGTGTCTCATGGCTAATTGTTCAAGTGGAACATGGCAAGGAGGAAAGTCCCTCTTCCTGTATAATAGGTGTTAATAGTTACAAGTGCTAATGTTGCTAAGAGAAGTGGGATGTTAGTTAAACATTGATTAGGCATCCCTCCCTCAGCTTCTGACAGCCTTTAATATGCTAATGTCACTGTGGTTCTTGACAGGTAGGCAGCCTATGTGTGATCCCTATGCTGACTTGAGTCTAGACCTCCTTTCTGAAGAACAACTCCAGGCAGGCAGGCAGACTCCTTAGCTACATTTGGAAAGAATGCCTTCTGTGAGGAGAAATTAGAAACTCATGGCTGGGCTGTGTCAAATCCAGCTTTCTGTTGACTTATAGCTAGGTAATTTGTGAGAAAAAAGGGACCAGCTTTCACTGGTCCTTCTGGTGTCCCACTGATGGGGAGATCCTGGGCTGCCTCATGGTAGAGACAACAATGGCGGGCAGGCACCGGGAAAGAGGAAAGGGAACACATGGATAGACAAGCCACTGTTGTTGTTGTTGGTGGTGGGTTTGGGCTTTGAGTTGGCCTTCCTGATTGGGTGGGAAAGTGTCCAGGAGACTCACAACTCCAAGGCCTGAGAAGGTAGCCCAGCTCTGAGGAAAGGAATCTTAGAACACAGGAGCCCAGGAACCACACAGCTCAGAGTGGAGGTCTCCTCTGCACAGATGTTGCAGCTCCCAGGGGGCGTTACCCCAACCCTTAAGGAACTGAGGAGCCTGAGCTTTGCTCCTTCCCCGGCATTTTCTCTTCTCTTCTTCTTCATATGAGAGAGCCACATCAGGCAGTAAATTTCTTAAAAGAGATTTATTAGAGGGGCGAATCCAGGAGTGGCTGCCTCTGCTCCTGGGAGAAGGCAGCAGGGAAGTGGGCAGACACAGCCTTTAATAGGATTTCTTAGGGGGCGATTTCCAGAGTATGGATTGGTGGAATTACAAATCCTAAGCTTGGGGAGCTGAGAGATTGGTGGGATTTCCTGTTCAGGGATTGCTTGGTTCTCGAAGCTCAGGGATTGGTCAGTTCTCTTGCTCAGGGATTGATAAGGTTTTGTCCAGCCTTTTCATCTCAAATTAACATTACTCTAAGATGAGTCCTACTGAGGGACTAGAGATAACAGTTACAGAGATCTGGGCGAAGAGCTGGGCTGGTGGAGCTTCCTCAGGCAGGGCTCTGGCCACTTTTCTGCCTTGAGGACTTTATAAAGTATATAAAGAGTCCTAAATTTACAAAGAGTCCACTTTGAAGGCAGTGGGCTGAAGCAGGAAAGGTTGTCGTCATCATGAACAGCTCCCGGTGGTGGCAGTAGGCATTCTGAGGCAGGAAAGGTGCCAATTCCCATAGCAGTAGGCTGAGGCAAGAATTGTCACTATGGACAGCTCCTGCTGAGGTGCTGACTGGAGTAGCCATTTTTTCTCCCATTGTGTCCAAAGCCCCAGGACAGGAAGGAGGGGCTGACTGCTCTGAGGCTGGAGTAAGAACTAGCAGTGAGCCACTTGAAATTTTAGGGGCCTACTGCTCAAGGGCAAGACATAGTTCTTGGTGGAGTGCACAGCAGGGGGCCTCCACAGCTTGAGGGAGGCAGTGTGCCACAGGACTTGGGGAGGGGGTGGAACAGTAGGTCGCTGTACCTTGTGGAGGGGGGGAAGGGGGGTGGGGGGGTGGGGGGAAGGGGGGTGGGGGGTGGGGGGGGAAGCAGCAGGCCACCACAGCTTGGGGACAGCAGCAGCTTAGGGCTAGACCACTCTCTCTGCTGGGTGAGCCACCTGCCACAGTGGCCACTCTGATCTGATGTTGGCTACAGTGGCCTCACCATGGCTCGGAGCAGATCCCATAGCCCTCTCTGAGGCTGAGGCAGCAGAGTGGCGCTCTCATCTCTCTTAAGCTGTGCCGCTGCAGTGATGACAGCCATACAGCCATTCGCATAAAGCAACCAGAAATCTATTTCCGAGGGCTCCACCTTCATGACCCAAATACCTCCACCTTATGTTTACCCCAACACTGCCCTGTGGAGGAGCAAATCAGCCTGCGTTCAGATGAGGACAGGCTGTGTTCTCACCCTCGCCTGTTGTCTGACCACAGCCCCCTTGAGGTTGTTAATGCCACTGTAGGTTCTGATTCTAGAACCACCTGGGTTCCTTGGCAAAGTGAAAACCACTGTCTCCATTCAGGGATCCTGTCACCTGGGACCTGGCAGTTTCTCGTTCCTGCCAAGTCTCAATACTTACACTGCCTTCATTTTCCCTCTTATTTATAAGGAGCAATATTAAATGTTTAATTATTTCCCTCCTCTGTTTCTGTCCTTAACTATTGATTAGAACAAACAATTGGTATAATAATCATTAGATGTATAATTATTTCTTATAAATGTTATACGAGGCCTGGGAATGGCCTTGTAAAGCTGCAGATGGTAATAGAAAGATGCACTCATGTCTGAGCGTTTTCCGTTTCTGAAACCAATTATTTTTCTGAAATTGCTTTCCAGATTGGCTATTAAGTTGAAAAGATCATTGATTTTTTTTAATGCTGGCATCAAGGAGGATTCTTGGTAAAAAAGAGGATGTGTTGGCTATTAATTGTGTTAGCTTTTACCTGGAGGCTGAACCCCAGTCGTGTTTATTTCTGCTCCTGGTGGGTCCAGCAGCCACACTCACTCTCCCTCCTCAGCTTTATGGGAGGCCGGGGTGGGATGGAAAGATAGAAGAAGATTATCTTCTTATTGGAGCCTGTAGTGGATGGCAACGTGTTTTTATTTTGATCCCATGTGTGGGGTGTGAAACAGACTTGTGAGAGAACACATGTTTTTCTTCTAGAAGAAGAACTGATTCTCGTGGGGACGTGGTCTTTGCCAACTGATACACATCCTAGCACGGACTCTGAGAGGAAATATAAATGTGTGTGTGTATATATGTATATATACACATATGTGTGTGTATACATATACACATACACACATATATATGGTTTTTTTGTTTGTTTGTTTTGGCATTGCTTCCATCATTTGGCTGTTCATTGCTCTGCCTTGAGACGTTCCTAGAGCTAGAGAGAAGCGCAGCAGAGACACTGAGAGGTTCTGCTCCTGATTCCGGTTACTGCGGTTGCAGTCACCTTTGCTGAAGTGCTGCTTTGCTGATTCACAAGTCTACTGGAATCCTGACTATGGAGAGTGGAACCGCTCCAAGGAACTGAGTCTAAAAAGGTCTGCTTCTCCTGTTCCCATTAGCCTCTTTCCTCTCCTATTCAGGGTTGATATGGGTTTGAAAGGAGGTATAAGCATTAAAGAACCCCAAATAAAGTAGGTTGGGAGAAGCTCAACGTCTACAGGAACTCTAGAAGAATGGCTTGAGTTCCCAAGCTCAGCGTGGTACCTTTAAATGTTTTACCCATTTCACTGGGCATGGTGGCACATAATCTCAACCCTTGGTAGGCAGTGGTGAGTAGCGTTGGAGGCCAGCCTGTTCTGTGAAGTGAATTCCAGGTCAGCCAGGGTTAAATAGTGTTGCCCTGTTTCAAAATGCAAAGACAAAGCAAAAATTTTTAACCTATTCCCATAAACTATTTTCTTTTTTTTTTTTTAAGTAGGAATAAACTGTACCATGGACATTGTTAACTTATAAAGAAAGAAAGAAAGAGAGAGAGAAAGAAAACCTACCAAAGCCTTAGTACTTAAATAACAGAGTATCAGAAGTCAGTTTGAAAAAGTCTCACTTGCTCACTATGATGTATAGGGTTGATCTTTAGTGTCCAAATACAGGACACTAGGCCAAAGTGAGACCAGTATGATGGGGAACTACTCGGGGTGTGGATGGGGCAACGCTGCCCAGATAACAACAGGTACCTAGAGCCGTCCCTACCGGGGATGGGTAGTTGTAGATGGAGGTCTCGAAGCTCAGGCTCTTTTCCTTAGATGAGAACACCTTTCCCAGAGGGTGGAGCTAAGCCTTGGTTGCCAGGGTCAGGTGTACTACTCTCTGTCCCCTGGCAGGATGCCCTCTCACAGGGACCCACAGACGCAGCAACTTCCTAGCTCACCCTTGTTTTATTTGTCTCCATAATAAGAATTTCCATTTCCATGCTAAGGCTTTGGAAAAGAATGTCTAGGCTTCCCTCTAGTTTATGCTCATCGTAACTATAAAGTAGGACTTTAGATACCACCGTCGAAATTTATTTTCAAATTTGGGTTTCATTTTTCCTCCTGGAGTCTTTCATTTTGCAAAACCACAGAGTGGAAGGCACAGGTTTGCAGGGACCTGAAGGACAGTGTGTCTCCTGCTACCATCTCTCCAAACTCCAGCTCCCATCAGAATTTTGTAGCTGTCAAAGTTTAGGAGTTTGTTTTAGTGGATTCCTCTGCTGCCAGCAGATGCTCCTGGCCCTTGCTTGCTCTGTGCTTCTGTGCATCAATAGCAGGCACAACAGTCTCTTTACAGGCAACATGTTATTTTTATGTGTCTGACTTTATTACACACGGAATGAAACCATCTCTGACATTTTCTGCACTTGCTGAATTTTTATTAGAGTCCTATCTTTCATCAATAATAACATAAGCCGCGACACCCTTCTCCGGGATGTTTACGAAGATTGCTGCCACTGTCAGGACAGAGAGCTGTTACCACCTTATTAGAAATAGTTTTGCCCTCATTGCTTTTATCTCGTTAGATAATCCTTTAATCCCTGTTCACTGCCCATAAATTCCGCCTCTCCTTGCCAAGGCTGTTAACACAAGCCTGTAGAATGGTGTGGTGGGTGAGGCCGGTCTGCTAGTCTATTGGTTTTGAGTTATTACAGGATCATTAGTTCTGGTGGCTGCGGTGATGAGAGCAGGAGGTCTCTTACCTGAGGCCAGCCGTGCTCACTCATAATAAGGGATTTAGCAGGCATTTATGCAAGCAGAAAATTGAATCAGCAATGCCATCAGCGCATTAAATTATGGCATTTTTTCCCCTGCAGAATTCCTATAAAAATGTAATAGTAGATTTGGGCAGAGCCG
This sequence comes from Acomys minous, assembly GCF_964271855.1. Taxonomy (NCBI): domain Eukaryota; kingdom Metazoa; phylum Chordata; class Mammalia; order Rodentia; family Muridae; genus Acomys; species Acomys minous. The sequence continues at coordinate 37,818,030 of NC_140490.1, forward strand.
TTATTTCTTATGTGTAGGGCTACTTTGGGGTCTTCCGGTGATGCCGAGAGATTGGAAGCTTTCTATGTGAATAGGTTATTTATTATTGTAGAGACATCAAGACAGCTGGTTCTGGTCGGTACCCACACATGAATGTGTCTGTCTATGTTTATGTGCCAACCTTCCTGTTAGTGATGCTGGAAAACCACCTCTTCGGTATCTTTGGTCTTTGAAAAATGAGACTGGAAACACACCCAAATAAAAAAAATCTCTATGCTGTATTTAAAATGTAAAATGCCATTAGCCTGCCTTTGCTATCAATGCTTCATTGTAATTTTAAGAGGTTTCAAAAATAGTTGCCATATATGGGATATCTGGAACCACCCAGTATGTTTTCTCCCAAGTACTGGCTGTTGTGCAAAACAAAATGTGGGGTTCCAAGAGGATCAGGGCTCAGTTGTCCCTGGGTGAGGCACTTTCCAGGGTATATTTGATAACAGTTTCCAAATAGTCAGGCCACAATAGATGCTTGTGTTGCTTTTGATGTATTTAAAATACAGTTTTTAACTAGGCAGTAAATACATTGTTAGTTCAGGAATGAAAATAAACAGGAAGGAGTCTAGTAAAAAGTCTCCCGAGCCTACTTTCCTCGCTCTGTAACCATTGTTATTAGCTTCTTGCATTTTCTTCCAGAGGTGATTTAATAATGCCTGCTAAGGCACGTTCCTGTCTGTTCGTGCTCCCTCTAAAGGCATAACTGATAGCACGTTCTGTGCGATGTTCCCTGGCCTACTCTTTTGGTAAAGAATAATAGATCTTTGAGTACTTCCATATTTATTTATTGAGATCATCGCTGCTTGCTTTTTCTGTACAGCACTATGGTGTTTCAGCCTGCAAGGATAGCTGGATTTACTTAATGTAGTCTCTATTGATGAACATTTGTGTGTTTTCCAGTATTGTGATGCGGTCAACAGGTCTGCAGTGAGTAACCTTGTATAAATGCCCTCTCACACAGGAAATGCCAAGTCTTCAGTATGCCAGGTTCCCAGAAGGGGAGTTGCTGGGTCAGAAGATGCATATATTTATGCTTTTCATGGCCATGGTTAGATTTCTGTCACTTTATTTTAAAACGTCAGTATCTAGAAATAAGTTTCTAAATAGCCTTGCTAGCACATGTGTGCGCGTGCACACACACACACACACACACACCTACTTTTCTTTCATCCATTTTCTTAATGGGTCCTTAATCCTTGTTAATTCATAGAAACTTTCTATATAGAGATGTAAACTTTTAGAATATAATATGAATGCAGAAGAAAGAGAGAAGAAAAGAAAAAGAAAGAAAAAGAAAAGGTATTTGCCTTTTAATTTCACATGGTGTTTTGCCAGGTAAAATTTTCTCCTTTATGTGTTCATATGCATTGACTTTTCTGGTTTCTGGATCTACTGGCAGAGCTTTAACAGCCCCTCCCCCCACTGTGGTTACTAGGGAGCATTTCCACTCCCCACTATGATCTTTGATTGCAGTGCGCCTTGCTGGATGATGAACAGTGTGACAGTTTTCTTCAGTTCTCATCCTTCTGTCCTGTGGGTAAGCAAGTGCTGAGAGATGCCCCTTCTACTCCACACTGACCTTTCACTTGTATTTGGGTTTATTTCTTTGCTATCTCTTCTGATTCATTCGTTTGCCTTACAACCATATTGTAGTAGTACCAATACCTTGTAACTTTAACCACTGCTCTATAATATACGATGTTACCAGACAGAGTTATGCGGTCTCATTATTTTTCCTATTATTTCTAGTCTCACACTTTTGCATTTGTCTAAATGCACATAAGAGCAAAATTTCATAATCCTCAAATTAACAAAGCATTGTTTTCACGAGGATCACATTGCATTTACAAGTTCCCTCAAGGATGTCTGGTGACATCATCTTGAGTTTGTCTTTCTGAGAACATGTGTGTCCTCTAGTCTTTGCACAGGCTTCTTGGCTGCTGTTAGTTGGTTTGTAAGCCTTAGAATGGCTTGTAGGTTTTCTTCTGATAGGCAGTACAGATTCCTTAGCCACCCTTTCATATTTAATTCTCTGTTTGCTATGTTAAGTGGAATTGTTTCTTTGCATAATTATTCACCATTTCAGGTCAGGAAGCTAGGGGTATCTGCAAATTACATTTGTTTTTTTTTTCTGTTTACTGATGTATATTTTGTTTTTATTTATTGATTTGATTCTTTGAAACTTTCTCAGTATATAATCAACTTGCTTTTTCATCAGACTTAGTAAAATCTATTTTCTTAGTGTATTTTTACTTTTTGGATTTTCTTTATTTAATTTCTTTAATTCTCTTTATATAATATGAAATATGAGTAGTTATAATGAATTTCTTGTTTGGGTTCTGATTCTTGTTGAAAAAGAAAAACATATTTTCTCTTCACAGAGGGCATTTCAGATATCAAATTCTGTTTTGTTCTTTCCCTACACCAAGAAATTCTCTGCACTCACTCACTCACTGACTGGGTGCCTTCCAGGTGAGTTCAGCTCTGACACTGGCTGGGGTTCAGGTCAGGCCCCACAGGTTAATGGACTGGGCTCCACATCTGTTTCAGATGCCAATGTCAGGTCACAGGTTAGTAGCTGTGCTTCTCATGCCTCGGCTGTCCATTCAGGGATGTGGACACTCCCTTCTCCCATTCGGGGGTTTGCCATATGCCGGCTTCTGTACTGTACATGTGTATTTATAGAAGGCCAGGAGTGAAGAACACGTGCCTAACTCAAGCTCTGGAGCAACCTTGTGTCCCCGTGTTCTTGAGGAGCGCTGGCCTCCTGGCACATTGATGTATTAACCTGAGCAAGAACTCTCTTAGGACACTCACAGTAGCTTCCTTACGTGGGCTCAGTTGATTAAGTTCTATCTTTAGCCCATCCCATCCCAGAAAGTAAGGGCTGGGGCTAAAAGTTTTAGCTTCTAATCGTACATCATGCGGTTGGTTCCTCTGGCAACAGGCTGTTCTCTCATGGTCACCTCATTAGCATAAACTCGGGAGTGACTGAAAGGGTCTCAGCATTAAGACCTGAGGATGCTCCTATTACTTTGACCCTGAAGAATGTGCAAGGACTTTGTTACCTCTGCTCCAGGAACTAGAAATTAAGAGCAAATGTATGTTCCTTACTACAGTGAAGGACAGGGTTTATTTGAGTATTACAGCTTTGAGGCTGAGATAAATACATTTTATCACTTCAAGAAAGAGCATATTCTTTCTGCTTCACTGCATAGCTTTTGTTAATGTTTCCGGAATGCCACAGGACTTTACTTAGTATTTCTTCAGTGAATCTGGGACGACGGTTGTATGGTTTTACGACCATACAAACATGATGTAGTTTTCAGAATGACTAGTATGGGGCAGTCTTTGTGTTGTTATGGAAACTCTGCTTGGTCATGGTACTTTATTGCACCCTGGACTATATGAGCTCACAAATTGGTCATGATGCTCACCAATTAGGCTCATCTCAAGGTTTCCTTTGTATGTGATAGTGTGGATGGTTTCCTCTTAATTTGAACAACGTACTTTAGCTTATCCTGTGAAGGGTAATTTTTCTAAGTCACTCAGACTGGGGATAAGATTATTCAGAGTGTGTTTGGCATGATAAGTGGTTTGTGAGCTGTTGTGTATTCATGTTTGTGAGTGCAAACTTAAATTAATAATGAAGATAGGGCTTACCTCTCTTGGGAGGCAAAGTATGGAAAATAATTTAACATTACTACCAGTAAGAAAAACGTTAGTTAAGTGAACGAATTGATTTAATTTATAATAGGTTGCCTTTACGTACATTAGCTCATTTTATCCCCTGTGCAACCCTGTAAGGAGTTTTTTTTTTTCAATTATAGAAGATAAAAATATATATGAGGAGGAAAGCAGGCTCCAAGTCCTACACAGATAGCAAGGGTTGGGAATCACACTTAAAAGTTAGATTTGTTTAACCCCTCTTTTAGTATTTTTTTGTCACCATGTCACCCTTATCAAGTAAATGTGAGTTTTTATAGGAAGTCAGAAATATGAAAAGTATTTACTGAAGCAATGGCCTCCTAGTATCGCCTTCCGACCAGCTGAGGCATCACCTCGGGTCCTGCTCTCCAGCTTTGCCCACGTCTACTGCAGCAGGAAATGCAGGGGAGACCCCACTGCTCGAGCTCCGAGGAGCCCTCCAGGCAGCTCCTGTGCACACAGGAGTCTGGGAATAACATTTTTCTTTCCCGCTGCAATCTGAATTTCAGGAGTTATTATCTTGTTGACTCTGAATAAGGGCAAAATATGACTTGCTTCTCTGTTTACCCTCCTGAAGTAAAGGCTAAGCATTCAGTTGACAACTTAGAGTCTGTTCACAGAACGGAGTTTTTGTAAGCCTGCCTCCCTGGGAGGCTTGAGGCACCTGTGAACTGTCAGTGGAGCATCATTTGCGCAGAGCCTCAGTCAGGGCAGAGGTCTTAAACAAGCTAATGAGGCTTTATTATAGGAGTGAAAGTGGCTCAGGATGTGCTCGGGTTCTGCACATGGCCTCTTTGCGTGACGTAAGGCACTCCTTTGGACAAAGTCGATGAAGGATTGCTGGGATGGGGGCGGGTTGGGGCGGAGGGGAAGGCGGGACTCCGGTCGCAAGCCCACAGCTCTCAGCCCTCCCGATAAGGGAATGTGAGGAAGAAGGTGATGTCATGGTGGGCTGCCCACTTGACTTCATCTTCTCACGGTGCCACCCAAATGAGAAACAGATAATTGGCTTAACCTAAGGGCTTAGAGCAATTAACCATTCCCCTGCATTGGTCAGGTGCCTGCCCTTCCCTTCTGGACACTGAATTCATTTAGCTGGCTTCACAGATTTACAAAGCAAAGCCGCTTACATACTAATTGGGTCAAGCCATTACGTAGGGCAGCCTGGCTAGGGGCTGGGGGCTCTGCTGAAGTGGCTTTCAACAATGTCCCTTTCCTGTCTTCCTTGGTTGTCATACACAGGTAGTCAGACATGAATGCCACCAGTTTGAGGCCATGAGGATTCTGCAGCTTTCCCAGTAACCAGGGATATACTTTGCCAAAACTAGTTCTTAGCTATACTGAGATATGCCATCTAGTTCTGGAAATCCCCAGGCCTGAGGTGTTTTGTACTTCTTACTGGTTTCTCTGGGGTGTGAGAGAACGTGCATGGCTCTGGAGGATGATATGACAAAGGAGCCCATTGCTGGGGACTTCAGAGTATGACTTGGTGTGAGGCAGTCAAGCACATCATGTGTCCCCGAGTTCCAGGGCACCTGTCCCCATGTACCACGATCCCCTCTCTGCATACTGGAGAACTCTAAGATGTCCGGGAGAGCTGCAAATAAACTGCAAGACTTGCACACCTACTGAATCATAAGAGCAAGTCATTTTTTAACACAGGTTTCATCCTCCTGCCTCAGCAAATTCCCCTCTGTCCCGAGCTGGTATACAGCAGCAGGAGATCATCTCCTTCTCTCTTTATCCTTGCTTCATCTTAGTCCTCCTGGGGCCTAGCATGTGCCCACATGCAGCAAACTCGATTTCTTGCGCAGGTTTTGAGGATAATGGCCTCCTCTTCACACCAAGCCATTGTCCTAGGACCTCTCCTTGGGCCTGGGAGGCTCTCACTGACCATTCAGGGCACCTTGAAAGGATGGACTAGACCAGTTGTTCTTATCCTTTCTAATGCTGTGACCCTTAATGCAGTTCCTTGTATTGTGGTGGCCCCCAGCCATAAAATTATTTTTGTTGCTACTTCATAACTGTGATTTTGCTATTTTAATATCTGTATTTTTGATGGTCTTAGGTGACCCCTGAGAAATGGTTATTCAGTTCCCAAAGGGTCATGACCCACAGGATGAGAACCACTGGACTAGTCTAAAGGGTCAGTTGGCCTGGAAGTTGTCCCAGGGCCATCCGGGTGAAATTCCAAGGTTTGGAGACAAAGGGCACAGGGAGAGATGTGTGTTGTGAGCCCCACAGAAGCCCCACTGCATTTGGTGAGGTTCATAAGGTGATGTCCAGAATAGGACCGTCCCTGCCTGTCAGAAGACAGTGCCCAGACAGTGGCAGGTTTCATTTCCCCAGGACTCAGCCAAAGGAGCAACTGAAGGCAGTCTTATAGATGCATGTGTCATACATGCACACTTACCTTAGTGGTGGTCACGAGCTGAGCCTTGCCATGACCTCCCCTTCGTGTGCACATGCTCCACTCTTCACATGTGTTCTCCATACTTCTAGTGGCTGCATCTGCCTTGGCCTACAGATAAATAAATACGCAAACCTAGGATTTTCGCCTATTTGCCTTACTGTGACATAAATCTAGATATGGTTATATGGATGGTTTTCTTTTTCATCTTTATCTATGTAGGAGTATGTTTGTGAGTGTATGCATGTGTGTGTGTGTATGCATGTGTGTGTGTGTGTGCATGCATGTGTGTGCATGCTTGTGTGTGTGCATGCTTGTGTGTGTGTATATATGTTTGTGTGTAATGTCAATGCTGAGTGTTAATATGCAGACATATATTGTTACAATTTTTCACAAATGCACACATTTACCCACATTTTGCCTGTTTATGTATCTTCATACCTAGGCATCACTCAACCATACTCATCTTCCTGACACATACCCAGGCTTTCTGTATTGGGTGAGTTTTCCTTGTCATCAGCATCCACCTGATGGTACAAGGAATGCAATTGAAAATAGTGGCTGGAATCATGGGAGAAAGGCAAAGTAGAAGGACCCAGAGGGTCCTAGAAGCCTACAAGTAGAACATTATGATAGGCAGATTTGGGCACAGGGGTCCCACTCAAACTAAGGCACCAGCCAAGGACAATACAGGCGGTAAACCTTAAGCCCCTACCCAGATCTAGACAATGGACAGAACACTCTCCACAGTAGAGTGGAGAGTGGGATATGACTTTCTCACATACTCTGGTGCCCCACCTTTGACCATGTCCCCTGGACGGGGAGACCTGGTGGCAATCAGAGGAAGGACAGCAAGTTACCAAGAAGAGACTATGATCATATAGAGGGGGAGGTAATCCCCCTCAGGAACAGTCATAGGGGAGGGGAATAAGGGGAAATTGGGAGGGAGGGAAGAATGGGAGGATACAAGGGATGGGATAACCATTGAGATGTAACAAGAATAAATTAATAAAGGAGGAAAAAAAATAAAATACAAAAAAAAAAAAGAAAAAAGAAAATAGTGGCTGGAATGAGGCGTTGGGTTTTAGGGTCCATCTTGCATTTTAAAATTGATGTTAGTTGGACATATCTATAAGAGACACTGAGATGTTTTGATCCACATTATGATTAAGCCAGTGAAATGATCATATCCATCACTTCATACTGTTAGCATTTCTCTTTTAGCTGTTTTGACACATCCACACATCCACTCCATGATTGTCCGGCAGTCACCTTTCTCGGCAGACAGTCCCTAGAATGCCCGCCCTCTGTGAAACTCTGTCCTGCTGCCCACCATCTCCCCATCATGCCCTAGTGCTGTTGTTTTTCTTGAGTTCTGCTCATTGACCATTAATAGATAATTAAAACTGGGTTACCCATATTTACTGACAACCATATGCAGTCTATGTTTATCCAGACATTTGTTATATCTTTATAAGTGTCATGCCCCCTCTAAAAGTTGATGCTGCACCAATCAGGGATTAGCAACTGACTTATGGTTTCCTTGTCTACATGACTCGGGAATCGCATTCAGAACACGTAAACCATGGTCCCACAGGGAACCCACACAGAAAAACTTAAGTGCTTCTGGATTCTTCTGTGAGCCACTCTCGCCCTTTACTAGTGACTCAGCCCCTAATATCTGATCTCAGGGCAGCCCTAGCTGGAAGGAAGGTAGCTACTGGCAACTTGCTCTTCTTGGTGAACAAGCTGTTTGGCATAGAACTCCGTGTGCTTAGTGAGGCACTGCCAGGCTTCAGCTTTTGGGAAAAGGCCATTTGACGTCAGAGTCTTTTCTTCTTTGAACCTAAAGATATCCCACTGTGTAAAGATCATTTTAAGGAGTGTTAGGTATTTCCTGGTATATTCGTCAAAGACTAAAACCTGACATTACCATGATACTACATATCTGGACTCATTGCAGTCTTACTTGGCTGGAGTGAGGTTTTCTAGGTTTCTCTAGAGAATAGTCATATCCCCCTTGCTACCCTCTCTTGGGAAGGAAGCTGCCAAGTCTGGCACATAAGCAATTTGGAATTCTACTGAAAGAATTTTCTCACCCTAACACTTAAGCAGATATGCAGGTATTTTCTGTCTTCTGGCTGAGACAGGTGGCAGAGGTGCTTCCTCCCCGCTGCCACATGTGGCAGTGTACCCTGCTGCTTGCACAGGAGGCAGAGGTAGAACTCTGGGGTGAGAAGAGGAGGCTGGAGGAACAGTTTTGGATGTAGACACTTCCATCTTCTCACTCACTGGACCTGGATCTCTCCAAGCCTTGACATAGCAACAGAAAGGATTCAGGCAGGCCCATCCCTTTTTGGTACCTTGGTACCTTGGCAGCGTTTGGTATCCCTGGGTGAGTCCACCCAGATCCAGGAATCGTGACAGCTGAAGGAAGTGTTATGCTTGCTACAGGTCCCTTCCTCCTCTGAGTGATCCTATGGTACCCAAAGGCCCTCTTTCCACAAGGGGCCCAGCCCTTTTCTCCCTATGATCTGGGAATTCCTTCCTCTGCCCACAACAACCATGTGGCAGGATCCTGGCAGAGGGCATCCACTCCAGCATGTTCTCAGGAATGCCTTCTCATCCCCATAGCCCACAGACTCTCTCCTTCATAACCAATTGACACCCAATGGCCTGCTCTGGAGAAATCCTCCTGTCTTGAGGGACAAAATGAAGATGTCTGCTGTTACCGCGCTTACTGGACGTAGTACAGGAAGTTCTGGCCTCACAACAAAGCATGAAAAATCAAGAAAAGGCAGTGGGAAGGGAGAAGTCAGACTTACTTGCAGATGACATGATTGTTGGTGAAGAGTATTCTTTTTTGTTTATTTTATTTTATTTTATTTTATTATTTTCAGTGAAGAGTATTCTAAGAAAAAACTACCTGATAATAAAACAACAAGAATCCCTGAAGGCTAATAAATACACCCGACAAGGTCACAGCATATGAGCTCAACACACAAAATGAACTGTGTATCTGTAAACTAACAAAGGCTATGTAAAGAGCAAGATCAACAAATAAAAGTGCAGTATCTGGATACATGCTTAAGGCGTGTAATATCTGTATACTAAATATCATAAGCGAGTGAAAAGAAATAAAACAAGACCTAGACAAATAAAAGACACATGTCGTTCATAGGCTGGGAAGCTAAACAAAGATGCCAGCTCTCTCTCCCTACGCTGATTCCAAGAAGTCCCTGTCTAAATCCCAGCAAGGCATAAGCAAGAGTATTCTGTAACTCATCTGGAAAGAGCCAGGGTCTAGACTAGCCAAGCAGCTATGATCCATCAGGAGGCACAGCTACAGGGCTGCATAATGGCTGCACAGCAAGGCAAGTGTTCCAGGAGGAAAGGGGAGCTGTCCAAACGGATCCCCACAGATAAGATCAGGTGATTTTTATAAGATTGCAAAGCAGGCCTGTGTCCCTTATATATTAGGATGGAAGGAAGGAAGAAGGGAGAGAGGAAGGGAAGGATGGAGGGAGGGTGAGGAAGGAGAAGAATGAGGATTGAGTATGAACCTCAAACGCCTTTGTGTCTTATGGACAAATCCACTCAAAGTGGATCATAAGTAAAGCTATTTGTAACATTTCAAAGTTATTCTTTCTTTATTTTACATATATCAGTGTCTTGCCCGAGTTTATGTCTGTGTACCATGTGCGTGCCTAGTGCCTGCAGAGGCCAGGAGAGAGCACTGCCCCCTCCCAGGAACTGGAGCTACAAAGGGTTGTTATCTGCCATATGGGTGCTGGCAATAGCACCTGGGTCCTCCAGAGGAAGAGCAACTCTTCTTAATCATCGCTCCATTTCTCTAACCTTTTAAGGGCAGTTTTTAAATGAGCAAAAGGCACAAAGAACTTCACCAGAGAGGAAGCACAGGTGACAGCGGGGAGTGCAGACCGACGCTCAGCATCATTGGCCACTGAGGAAATGCAAGTGAAAATTTAGCACTGACCTCTCACCCCACACTTGCCAGAGCAGATAAAATAGCTAGCAGTGGGAAGGCCGTGGCGAACCCAGGTCACCTATGACTCTCTGGTGGCTGATGGAATCACTGGAACGCAAGTCGGGTACAGGCTGGTGGTCCTACCCTTTGACATCTGTCCCAGAGAAACAAAAACTTACGTTTGCATAAGACCATGCATACAGATGTTTGCACCCAGTTTACTTGCAAGAGCTAAACCCTGAAGTCAGGTCCCTCACTGGGTGAGTGGTTAGAGAAATGTGGTGCGCTCACACCCTGGAAGTGACGCCCCGCGATAAAAACAGAATGCACTATCGATTGATGCAGTGACCTGAGGGAATTTCCAGGGAATTTTGCTGAGTAAAAAAGACTTTTAAAGGTTACGTACTATAGTTCCATTTATATAACATTTCCCAGATGCTGAAATTTTAAAAATAGGAGGAAGGTTAGTAGTCATCAGGGATGCTGGATGGCAGAATGGAGAAACGGGCTCCGGGAGAGAGGTGGGGGGGGGCGGGTAAAAATGGCAACACCAGGGTGCTGCGAGGTGACGTAACGGTTTTGCATGTCACTGGGGTAGATGAAGAAATCAATGAACACTTGTGCTAAAATGACAAGGAACTGGACACATGCACATATGCACTGTTACTGAAGCTGAAAAAAAAAAAATCTGAATCAGAGCGGGGGACTGTCCCAGTGTTGGCATGTGGCAAGATTGCTATCTTGAAGATTGGGTAAAGGGTCACAAAATGCCTGGGTTGTTCCTTTTGTTTTTTGAGTTTTTGTTTTTTTTTTTTAATTTTTGCAATAAATGTTCTGTGTTCCCAATACAACTTACAATGAATAAAATTATATTATTATGAAGCCATATCAGATTTAACATGCTTTGAAGGAATTAAAAACAATGAATCAGGGGCTTGAAAGTTCAGCCAGCTCCTAAGAGCGCTCACTGCTCTTACGGAGGACCCGTCAGTTCCCAGTGCTCATGTGATAGTATGTTACCATCTGTAATTCCAGTTGTAAAAGACCCACTTTCCCTTCTAGCCTCCAAGGGCACCAGGCACACAAGTGGTGCACATCCATATGTGCATACAATACGCATAACATACAAATGAGTAAACTTTTTTAAAAAAAATGGTGAATCGGGTGTGGGAACACGCACCTGCAAGCCTCTCACTAGCTTCATTTGTTTTCTCCACCTGTCACTCACTTTGCAGTGGGTTGCCTGGTGACCTCCTCCCCCTTGCCTGACAAGCCTTTGTAATTGAACTGCTGTTGTGTATTTATAGATAGGCTTGGGATAAGCTTCCTTTACAGTATTTCAGATGTTAGGTGCTCAAGAGACATAAGCCAAGTTTTCTGGGTGCCAGCTATTAGTTGGTGGTGGTGGGGAGTGACCCCAAGAGTTGTCAGCAGATGTTTGCATGTAAATAAAGATAGGATGCACTCAGAGACCACACTATCTAATCCTGTCTTAGATAAGCAGAAAACTAGGGAGGCTTGCCATCTTTCTACAGAGGCCAGGGCAGACCTTCATTTTCTAGGTACTGTACAGTGTAGGGACAAGGATGTCATCAGCTTGATACAGCCATCCTGGAAGGTCCCTGTCACATAATCCTATGGTCTGTTTTTGTCTGAAATGTGCCTTTGCTCTGTAGCCTTGTGAGTGAAGTATTATGTCATTTTCCAAAAGAATCTGCCCCAATGATTAAAGAGAATAAAACTAGGTATCCAGAGAGCTACCAGAGAGTGTGTGTGCCTAGAACTTAGTATGGACCAGTCTCTTATACCTGCTGTCCTGAATGTCAAGAGCCCATTCATCCTTTGTTTTCTACTGAGCCAGTGAGATGTGTTCCTAGGCTAAGTGAGTTCCTGTCATGTTTCCTTCCTACTCCTGCTTTCATCAAGGTCCGTGTGTCTTTACTTGCCCTTCTGAAGTACTGTTCTTAGCTACAGGCAGCATCTAAAACAAATACAGCATTTCTTTTCTTTTTTTCTAGTCCCTGCTGAGTCCCTGGATGGGTCAGTATCATAGTCCCTTGCATGTCCAATAAGGAACTCGGGTTACTCCAGGACCAGCTCCAATTGGGCCAAGTTAGAACCCAGAGAGGCCCAGAGGCTCCCAGGATTCAGGTGTGAAGTGTGTGTGTGTGTGTGTGTGTGAGAGAGAGAGAGAGAGAGAGAGAGAGAGAGAGAGAGAGAGAGAGAGAGAGAGAGAGAGAGAGAGAGAGAGAAAGAGCACATTCATCTCGTTGCTGGAGAGATTGATGTATTCATGGAGGCCAAATCCTAACGAGCTCATGGATCACCACCAGTCTGTGATGGCAGAGGTATATTTAGATTGCCCTTAATTTCTCACATTGCTTCCAGGTTAATCCATTATCTTGGTTAGAGCCGCCATGCGGTAATTACAATGAAAATATTATATTTGTGCATGTTTTCTCCCCCTCAGAAAAACACATTTAAAGTGTTCTTAGAGGTGATTTTGAAGATGTTGGCACTTTGGTATTGCAATTTTACACCAATGGCATTAAACCTTACCCCAAAGACAGGTGGGTTTGTCTTGTGGTCAGTCGGGTGTTTCTGTGGCTTATAGCTGAAGTCTTGTTTGCATGTCTTAGGCTGGCCCTATGCCTTATATTTAGAGTCTGTTTGGTCATTGAGTTTGGCCCAAGCCCTCTCAGAGGATGCACCAGCCACATGCCATTTGTAAGGCCATGGTCTTGTTATATTCACGGATGGCAAATCAATGAGGAGGAAAAGAGAAGAGACTGGGCTTGATTTGCTCCTCATGAGGCTTGGTCTCAGCCTTGTCAGGAGGTAGACTTTGTGCTTCCTCGGCCCTGGCTGTAGATGAGGAAAGGCCCAGGGTACAGACTGTCTGCCTCTTCTGTAGGTATGCAAAGGCTACAAGGAGGAGTTGGACAGAAGGATGCAGAGGAGGGAGAGGCTGGCCCTGGCAGTCCACACCTGCTCCCATTGCCTGTGCTCTGGAGGGCTGGTGTGCTAGCTGCTGCTCTGTCCCTGCGAGTTCAGACATCACTCTTCTTCATCTGCTCTTCAGAGGCAAGGGTCTAATGCAAACCCTGGCCCTTTGTCTTAGTCTCTGGGTACAGGTTTCTGTCCTGGTCTCTTCTCCATCCTTGCACTGCTGTGTATATATCTGTGTCTCTCTCCTCCCTGTCTCTGTGCTGCTGTGTGTGTGTACATCTGGGTTTCTCCTCTGTCCCTGCACTGCTGTGTGTATAGGTTTGTTGCTTTCCCCAGGACAGAAGGTTAATTGGCAGGCGCCTCAGAGGTCCTCAATCCTCACTCAGAGTTGGGCCACAAATGCCAAATTCCTAAGGATTCTTAGTGTTTTTTTCTTGATGTTACTGGGATTGGAGACCTCATGGCATTGTCTGAATTTTTCTGTCCCAGGGTTTTCCTTTATGAGGCAAAGCCAGGTGAGGGAACTGAAGGAACTAAACTGCTTGTTATGAAATGCACATAATTCCAACTTCTTAGTTCTCTTTTGCAAGCAGCAACGCCCCCTTTTCTTCTAAGACAATCTCACCTTGAATTGGGATGTAAAATCAGTTAAGTCTGGATTTCTGTGTCTCCCTGCATATGTACAGTATGACAGTCGGTGTGCAGGTAGCTTCTGGGAGCCCATGTTTGTAGTTGAGTCTTCTGACTTGCTGTGTGTTTCAGACTTCACCTCTAACAGCTGCCAGAGCCCGCTGTGTTGCCCCTGATCACCCACCTTGTTAAACTTTCTAATTCCAGATCCCTCACCTGTGGATAGACAAAGGTGGGAGGCTTTGAAGAAGAAAGGGAACTTCCAAGGGTCAAATGCCCATTTATTCTTTGAAAAGTATTTGTCAAGAGCCCGTCACATCGAATACTTTGTCAGGAGCTTTACTGGATGTGGATCTTGGCCTCAGAAATCTTCTACAGTCCGGGAACAAATAGTGACTGGCAATAAGACCGTTGAGAGGTGAAGCATAGGGACACCACTGGACCCACACTATAAGCTGACACCTGGTGAACATTTGGATCAGCAGGGAAGGCTGCCCTCCAGACAGGGCATCAACCTACTTGAAGGTCCTCAGACAGCAAAGGCTTGAGCCCTGGATGGAGAGCCTAGACCCGAGAGAATGAACTTGGAGAGGAAATGGGAATCTGTTTGTACAGAGCTCATATATCTTGTTAAAGCATTTGGTCTTAACTCCAACGCATAGGCAAGTGGGGGAGGGGCATGGCAAGAGTGAAGCGCAGCTAGGAAGTGGCTCTCTGTATGAGTGACACTTTACTGAGCCTAAATGTGGATGGCTTGGCAGCATGATGCTTGAGCTCCCCAGGGCAAGAAGATCAAGCCACAGTGTGTGTGGTTAAACAGATGAATCTGGTCAGTGGTTTAATTCTGGCAGTGTCTGGATGATGCTGTAAAGAAATGATGACATCTTCTTTGGAAATGTCTGCCATCATTCTCTTTCTGACATGAGGAAAATAAAGGCTTCCCAACTCTAGCAAGAATTAGCATGAACGGCACCCATCTCCCAGCAAAGAATCCTGTGCTGCAAAACTGCTAATATGGAGAAGTGGATGCTAATTGACCAGGAGGGCATGCAGCCCATGCATGGCCTGCTTCCGAACCCACGTCTTTGTAAACTCCATCCTTGCTCTGGGTATCTCTGTTGGGTTGTGGCATTCAGTCAGCTAAGCGTGCAAGATTTGTGGTCCTGCTATAGGAATTTCGTGCTGTAACATTTAAGTCATTGACCATCTCTAGCCATATACCCATCCCTGAAAGTAAGGGCTGGGGCTGAAAATTCTAATCATACATCATGTGGCTGATTCCTCTGGAAACCAGGCTGCTCTCTCACAGTCACCTCATTAGCATAAACTCAGGGGGTGACTGAAAGCATCTCAGTATGAAGACCAGTAGATGTGAAGGGATGTATGTGCCACAGTGGGCATGTGGAGGTCAGAGGTCAGCCTCCATGTTGGTCCTTGCATTCCATCTTCCTTGAGGCGGTTTCTTCTTTGGCCCTGCGTGCACCAGCCTAGCTGGCTGATGAGCTTCTGACCTGGATTCCCTCCCTCCTATCTCCTACCAGTTTCAGGAGCCCAGGGACTGCAGGGTTGCTTCTTGACCTATGGGTTCTAGGGATCCAGGTGTAGGCCCCCACATTCACACAGCAAGGACTACGCCCACTGGGCTGCACCCCTAGCCTTGTTTTTTAATCCTTTCTCAGATCAGGAAAGCGGGATGGTGAGTTTTTATTAATTTGACACAAACTAAGGTTGCCTGGGAAGAGGAATTCTCAGCGGAGGAACTGCCTCCAGGAGACCGGCCTTTGGTTGTAGCAAGTTTGTGCTGTACCATGTAAGAGTATAGGAGAGCTAAAGGTTATTTTGAATGTGGGTGCACATGTGTAGGAGAGGAGCTGTGCAGGAAAGTGATTCTAGGGAACACTGTGCACTGCTTGCAGACTCTTAACACTCGTTGGTACCCAATGATGCTGTAGATGATGACTGACACCTTCCAGGATGCTCTGTGTACCAATCATATTGTGAAGCATTTTGGACTTCTCGTTAGGCTCCTACAGTAAACACCTTTTGGTGGCAACATTTCCTATCTCTGTGGAGAGCTGTTAACATATTAGTCCACTGTCTCAGGCAGGAGTGATAGAAATGGAACCAAAGCAGGGGCATGCCTTTGGCCCTGCAGCTAAACCGCTGCAGGACTGACCCTACGCATGTCCTGGCTCTGCTGCGGGTGTCGGATTCTAGGAACTCCTGGGTTTCCTGTGTGGCTTACTTGTTGATGGGCTTTTGGGCTCTTGGTGCACAGTGCTTGACCTTCCCTCCAAGAGAAACTTTAGAAGCATAAATATGAACTAAGGAAATGCAGTGATCCAGCAAAAGGGAGTCACATCACTACACATGCCTGGGTAACTGGGCAGGGGCCTCTGACCAGTGATGGAGGCCACGAGCCAAGGAGGGGGTGGGGTCATAGTCTTTCTAGGTCAGCACTGTAGTCTCCCAAGGACCAGGGTCTGATAGCTCCTACATCTCCATGGAGTTTCATCATGTCATTAAGCATACACACTACTAGCATTTTATTTTAGAGGTAAGGGGAGCCTTTCTGAAGCCCTGTCTGTAGAAGTCTCCTATCCCTTTGACAGAGAACCTCTATACTTCAGCACAATGCTTCCAGACTGGTTGCTGATGCTTTTTTTTTTTTTTTTTTAACTTTCTCTTCCGTGCTGAAACCTTCAGGGACTCCAGTATGAACTGGCTTTTGATTCTATATCAGCTTCCTTCTCAGCTAACATGATTCAAGGGTTTTCATTTGGCTACTTCCTCCTTATAGACCCTAACTTCCCAGTCTGTATCCTGAAAGCAGGACAGCGACTCCCAGAAGAGTCTGCGCCCACCTGTGGGAGCTGCATGTGCCTCCAAGGCCTTGGTGGGCAGCTGTCCTGTTAGCTCTCACCAATTTTCAGATTTGTATTGGAGCCATGCAGCCACGAGTCCCTAAGATTTCTCTCTCCCAATTAGCTTGTAGGCAAGTTCCAATAATGCTTTAAGCCAAGAGAGATCGTCTTGTTAATTTCCCTATAGAAAAGATGTAGCCGAGCTGCGGGGAGGCTGATCTTAGCCTCCAAACAGTGCTGAGCTCGGCTGTTCTTGCTCTCAGATAATCAGCCTCTCCCTTGGAGAATAGCTTTGTTTAGCATCTGTAACAATGCTGGGGCTTTGCAGGGAGCTGGAAATGCCAGGGCATTATTAGTAAGGGAAAAGCCACCCCAGGAGTCAAAGTCTGCCTCTCTTCCTGCCACACAGATGAGACCCGATGGGGTCCCAACTTTTCTCACATTCAACTTCTGCATAAACCTTCCTTTCTGAGTCAACGCCCATGGCCCACCTCTCTGCCACAAGCTTCAGCTCACTGTTCAGATGTACTCGAGCTCCGGCCTGCCAGCTAGAAGGTCATTCCCACGGCTTGTACAAATCTTCTGTGGCTGAGTTACTCCTCAAGTATTTGGCTCATTCTTCCTCGTTTCATAAACACGTGTGATCGCATCAGAACAGCGGTGTTGAACTTAGGTCTCATGAAACTGGACACCACATTGGAGTCATCATTATGTTTGCCCCAGATAGCAGCTCATCTGTCTCAAATGGATGAATCTTGGAATTAAGTAGCCAACTGGGTATTGAATTGTGAGGAAAGGGGGAAATTAAAGGGCATAGAGAAAATGCTGAAAGTATATAAAAGATGGTATATTAATTTTTATTGTACTGTCAATACTTGGGGAATATACCCCTCTGAAGCATATAAACGTCTCATTTGTCATACTTTCTAGCTCTCTCTCCCACACCCCATGGACACAGACATAGACCCGAATACAAGCATGGACACAGATCCTATAACTTATTATAAATAGGGCTACTCTGGGTTATGGCTTTTCCTTTATTAAACTTTTCCTTGGGATCTTGTTTCTCTCATGTGGATGTCACAGCAGCCATGACTAGGGACAAGCAATAGCAAACTAGTCAGTGAAAATGTGGTTTGCGCCCTCGTCCAGACGCCTGTTTCATCTATGTCTCATGTAGTTGTTTTTTTTTTTTCCTGCAGAATTGATGCTTAATGAGTCACACGGTTTACTTCTTGTTCATCACCTGTGTCCGCCAGTAGAATGCTAGTCCTATGAGGTTCAGGTCCCAGCATCCACATCTGGTGGTTCAAAGTCACTGGTAATTCCAGTTCCTGGGAATTCTATACCCTCTCTGGCCGCCACAGTCATCTGCTCATATGTGGCATGGGAGCGCGCGCACGCACACACACACACACACACACGCACACAGATTAAAAGTATTGTACAGCCTTGAACAACAGTGTTAGCCCTGTGAGAACTCTGACCCTGAAGGAAACACTGTAGGAATGGTACAGATTTGTGTTGAGTAAACTTGACTCTCTAGGACATCTTTCTTCAGGAAAAATTTTATGCTGACACATATGAGCATTTGTGTTTTGGCAGATGTGGTGGCGCATGCCTTTAATTCTAGGGAGGCAGAGGCAGGTGGACCTCTGAGACCTCATAGTAATTTTTTTAAAACAAGTTTGTATTATTTTCCACATACTTAGTTTTAGAATCTCAATGTTTTCATCTGTTTTGTAGCACGGCTTTGGTTGAGGGTCTTGTTTAAATCTCTGTACAAGACTGCATTGATCAACACACACAGAAAAACAAATATACAGTTGCTAAATGCTCCTCTGAGCTGTGGGCATTATCCTCTGTCCCTACATCGACTGTGATACTGAAACTGAGCAGTGTGGTGACAGAGCTCCCAGTAGCAGGTCTATATCTGCTTCACAGTGTCTGTGTCAACTTTGGTAATGACTTTATCCTGAGTGTGCCCTGTGTTCTCTATAGTGACACTGGGAACAAAATGGACACATGTAAAACATATCTCCTTGGCCCTGGATGTGCTCAGGCCTTTTGTGCCAAAATCTGTCTCAGGAACCTATGTTGATGGAGTGATAAAAGCTAACAGTTTAAAACACTTGATGAAACAAGAAAACCAGTGACCTTGTGTTGTCCCATGTAGTAAGAATAGTAAAGCGAGCAATAGCTGTTTGGGCACTAAGATGCCTGTCTAACTGGAGTCTGCCGCCACCCTACACTTGGTGCCTGCAGCCCAGAGCAGGTGCTGCTGTTCCTCTGTTGCCTTGTGAGGAAACCTAGCTGTGTGCATTCCAAGAGAGGACCACGTCTCACTCTTCACTGTAGGCAGGCGGTTGCTGTGCAGAAATATCTCAATGCTAATTTCTTGGAGAGAGAAGATTGACATTCACTGTTCACTTCTATACCAACAACTAAAGAAAATAGGAATATTCATACCAAGAAAATGAACTTAATTACAGCCTAAGCAAACACCATAATGAATGGTTCTGATAGTTCTGCCCCCATGGTTGTAGCAAGCTTAAGTTGTGAGACTAGAAGCTGCTGTCCTCTGTATTGTGGACTGAATGCATCAAGGCTTTGAGATTTTTATTTTTTTCTCTGCTGGAACAGACTCCTTGACAGAAGGAACCATACCACACATTGTACTTTGTAGCAATTCTTTTAGTGGTCTGAGAGAACATCTCTTGGAAGAGTTTGGCACAACCAGAACTTGTACAAGCATCGGGCACTGGCCTGGGCTGTAATACCACAACTTTCTGTGTTCTGCATGGTATCTTCTATACTAAATATTTGCTTTAGGATCAGCAGAAGTTTAAAAGGTTTTATTTTTGTTTTTGTTTTTGTTTTTGTTTTTTAACTATAATTTTTAAAAGATGCCCAAGGCAGATGTTTAAAGTTTAAAATTTCCAAGGTAATGGCTATTTAGAGGAAACAGTGCGACTCCCCTTTAGAATCACTAAATGCTGTCCTTTTTATGCATCTATGTAGAAATTTAGATTTTTTTTTTGCTCCATATTTTCGCAAAGCAAAGCAAAGCACACCCTTTTTTTTTTTAAGCAGATGTGATTTTGCTGACTATGTTTCTGGGCTGCTGGTTTACTCTGGTGGGGTAGTACGTCATTTTAAGAGAACAATTATAAACATGACTTTAAAATGTGGACTTGAACACGAGTATCTTGGTTCAATACCTGAGCTTGCTTACTGGTATCTTTCTTAATTGTAACACTTGTCTGATCTACAGCTACCTTAGGCACCAGGATGCTGGAGGGTTCAGATGGAGCCGGCAGGCGTCACCGCCTTTCACATTCTCTTAGGCACTCTTACAGTAGGTGAGACCGTGTACTGAGTGTCTACTGGGCTCCTTTCCCTCATCAAGGTGCTGGGAAGGTGACTCAGCCTGGCGTTCAGTATCCTCAGGGCATAGCTCAGGAGTGACACTAGGGAGCCATAGAGCTCACAGTGTTCAGAGGCTAAAGTAGATGTCAGCCCTATGTGATACTGGCCACACAACTTATATCCTCTGTAATTTGACTCCTCTGCAAAGTGGAATTAAAACTGTGACAACCTCATATGCTCCCTGGATAGTTAAATGATCTAAATCCATGCTGGGCAAGGTGCCTGCCTCCTGGTGTCACTTAACAAGTGGTACACAGAAAGGCTCAGGACTCATGCATGGGGCTCCCGCAGGCAGGGCGGCAGCACTGATACTTTGGCAGAGAGAGGCGGGAAGGGTCCTCCGGCATAGAACCAACCGACATCATGCTTTTGAAAGAGGAGGCATTGTTGGTAGCTTGTTGACTCTGAAGTTGATTCCTCTTGCCCTGAAAGGCTCTGTTTCTTCACCTTCCACTTCCTTCCCCAGATCGGTGGTCCTCCTTGCTAGTCCTGAAGTACCTCTTGCCAGTCAGGCACAGTAAGTAGCCCCCTGGAGGGAGCAAGGGGAATTTAGATACTCTAGGAGTTTTGTTAAAACAGATGAGATACTGTATGTGTTATCTGGGCTTGGACATTAGGCAGGAGTCTCTTGAACTATGTCATACTATGAAGTTTCAGGATCTGTTGCCTCTTGAAGGGCAAAGCAACTCTAAATGATAGGCCTAGGGCCTCACACCCCTGGCACATCTCTAGAAATAAAACTGTCCTAGGCTTATCTTTAATAATTTAGGCTGGAAGCTCAGTAGGGACTAAAATTTGAGCTTGCTACCTAGTTATCAAGAACTTCACCCTTTTAATGAACAAACAGATGATGGATAGATAGATGGATGGGTGGATGGATGGAGGGATGGATGGATGAAGGAATAAGAAGGCCAATGGATGAACATGTAGAAGGGGGGATGTATCTGTCACCATGGGTTGCAGAACACTGGCAAGGGCACTCTGCCGGTTACTATGTTTGCACATCTTCCTGTTTGTCTGGAAATGAGGTAAACTTTCTCAAGGAATTCGACCTGAGCCTTTGTTTGGCAGTATTTTGAACTTCTATTCATTTAGAGAAGAAAAGGCATGATTCTTAATTGGTGTAATTTTGCCTTCATGAATTTGGAAACACAACTCCTGGAATAATGAGTTCCTCTTTTAGAAAGAAACATATTTGCACAAAATGCCAACCCTTGGCTCATTAGGCGCATCCAGCAAAGAGATGCATGGCTTTCCCTGGGGCAGGCCCTGCAAGGCTTCGTATGCTCTTGCCTTCCCTAGTTCTGTGCCCCCAATCAGTTTCACCTCATATAACTAAGAGTTAATATGAAATAAAAGGACCTCTGAGACCCCACTGCCAGGATTCTGCTTACTTGCCACTCCGCAAATGGCTTTAGCTGAGTGGTTTCTATCATCTTCCCATCGTTATTCCTGCTTACACAGAACTCTCAGTGTGCTATGTAAATAGGCCACTGGACAGGTTGAGAGGGGGACCGTCGCATTCCCTGTGCGCACGTTTGTCAGTCATCACCGTGGAGAGACACCAGTCAGAAAGACGAGGGCAGGACAGGCTGCGTGTGACAAGCTGCACCCCAAGGTTTGAGGCAGGACTTGCAAAGATGGGGTGGCCTGCTGAGAGCCCTCATCTCAGAGTGCACTGGGCACCACGTGCTGTGGTTTTGGTCCTATTAATCCATCTTCTGTTGCTTTAACAACGTGTGTGAGATTGGGTGATTTATAAAGAATATGGAGGCACTTAGCTCACAGATTAGGCATCCGGAATGAGCATGGCACCACATTTTGTTGAGAAGAGCATACTTTTTTTTGGTCTGTTTGTTTTATTTTACTTTTGAGATAGAGTTTACTCTAAGTAGCCCAGGATGGCTGTAAATTCAAAACCCTACTGCCTTAAGCTCCCAAGACCTGGGATTATAGGCATGTGCGGCTGCTCTAGACAGAGAGGAGCATGCGTGTGGAAACAGGTTTCCCATCTTCTCTTAAAAGCGCCAATGCCATTCTGGGGACCCCACCCCTCATCTAACCCTAAGCACATTGCTAAGGTTCCACCTCTATGAGCCATTGACATATAAACCTGGGGGTTTTACTCCCAGTGCCTGAGCCTCACTGGGACATGTGCAAATGGCAATCTTCCCCGGCTCTATGTCTGCCTCTGCCCAAGTGCCTGCCAGCTGGTACTCAGTCCTGCCCTTGATGGTTTCTGCATTTTCCCGTCTTCCTTGTGTGGTACTCTGATGGAGTCTGTCTCAGGAAGCTGTTGGACCACTTGACTTCATCTGCTTCACATGTAAAGGATGAGTGTGGCCTTGGTTCCAAGAGCTGACCTCTTCCGTGTCCCAGGGATGAGATTGATGCTTACCCTTCAGATGCAGCCAAGACAAACAACTCGTCAATTCCCCTGCAAAGCGTAGAGAAATCTAGTTCCTGCAGGAGGAATTAAATGAATGGCATTATTGTTCTTTTGTTTAATGCATGAGTTTTCTGTTATTCCCAGTTCAAATATTTGTTAGCCTGACAAAAAGAAAGTTAATTTCTCAGCTTTACAAATTATTCATTTCTTTATGAAGAAGGCAAAAGAGCTGTTTTATGGAGGCCTGTTAATTGGGTGATGGGTAATATCCAAAAACCATATGTCAGGGCTGGATTTGGAACAGCTTTCTCCTGGCACCTGATGCAGTCATCTTTAGTCTATTCATCTGAGTCAATTAGGAAAGGTGCTGTCCTTTGCATAAGGAGAGCTTGCCATGAGCCTGTAAGGCTGGAAATCAAGAGAACAAGAGCCTCGGTTCTACTCTGTCACTGGCATGCTGTGTTAAACACATCACGTCCGCTGTGATGGGATAGTCCCCCCAGGCAAAAGTGAATAGAATGGATCACCTTTTATCCTGAACGCTAATTACTTAAGAAACAGATCTCTGATCACGGTGGGGAAGGATTCTGTGATGCATTAGCTATGTCTGCTGCAGGTCACAGTGGGGAAGCATTCTGTGATGCATTAGCTATGTCTGCTGCAGGTATGGATGGAGTGAGTGCAGAGCTGACCCAGGTAATGTCAGCACTGCCTCTCCTTCTGACCTACTTCTAAGCTGAAGGCTTTTCGTGAGGAGCAGGACCTAACAGAGGGGAGGAGCAGAGAGAAGAAGCTATTCATTCAGGCTGCGAGTTGAGTAAGTTATTGGCGCTCCATGGACTTTATTTCCCTATCAAGTAGGAGAATGAGATTGCTACATGACGGAGGAAGGCACTTGAAGTACTTAGCATAGCAGATGATCAATAAAAATGCAATCAAGCTATTGTTATTAATACAAGGGTGCAGTTAATACTTCCTTCAGTAACAGTGGCTGACTTTTCAACGTGAGCTTTGATTGCAAACCATGTTGTGATTTTGCTGACATTATGGGTCCGAGTGACAACCTTGGAAGAGCACAGCCATACATTTAACAGCCCAGCTTTAACAGGGAAACCCCATCGTTTGATGCCTGGGCCATCCAAGTTAGAAGGTAGGCATGGCGTCCCTGTTTTGTAGCTGGGAAGCCTTGGTTTGGTGGCAGGTGGGCGGAACAGAAGCAAAGCAGGGCCTGTTGTCAAACTCGCATATTCTGGGCCTCTGGCACTCTCTCCCTACTCCAGCTGCCAGCAGGGATTCAGTGTGATGGCACTGCTCACTGCTTTCTCCACCTGCTGGCGCTGGGGAGCTGTTTGGACAGAAGCCAAATACTGTTCTGTGACCACTAGGAGTGTATTCATTCACTCTGTTTGGGTACAGCCTCTGGTACCAGAAAAAAAATTCTTGAGTCAACTGAGTTTTGTTTGTCTTGCTCCTCAATGGCTTCCCACGGGCCTCCCTGTCTTTTTCTGTTCCTGGTGTCATTTCTGAGTTCTTTTCTACTTCCCTTCCTCCCCTCAGCAGGTTTTCAGTATTCTACCTCTGAGCTGTCCCCTGCCCCCCTCCCAGACTCACCGGCCTGACCCCAGGCGTCTGAAGGCCCCACCTGCAGCCTATTTTATTGGTACATCTGCTTTGCACTGGGCTCCTGGTCCCAGAATGAAGGGCTTCCTGCCCCAGCCTGGTCATACCAGGCTGGTCTCTCCGGCCTCCTGACACCTTCCTCTCACCTCACCATAATCTCCCCCTAATTCTTGCTACTGGCACTTCGGTTTATTCCAAAGGACAGCTGGTGCCTCCTCTTACAAGCCTTCCTCAGGGATGGCTTGGTAGCAAAACCCTGGAGGAACAGTTGGTAGAGTTTTGACTGCCTTTACCCTCTGTTCTCATTTCCTGCTCATTTTTACTAATATGTCACGTGGTCCTAGGAGAAGAATCCTGTGGTACACAAGCCTTTACCAGAAGCAAATAGTTTATGGAGGGATGTCTCAGCAAATGGGTCACAGTTGTTGACACTCATTGCACACTTGCCCTGTGCTCAACACTGTGCCAAGTCATCTAGAAACATTCCAGTTGATTATTTTGAGGTCTTTGTGCAGACCTGTCATTTAGGGTCACCAGTCAAGATCTGAGAAAACTGAGATCTGAGAAGATAAACAATGCTGGAGGCCCAGCTAGCAGGTGATAAAATTGGGGCTTGGGTACAGGCTATGAGATCCAAGGTCTCCTTCTCGTGATGTAGTGACAGTCACAGATGGCAAGCCATCTTTCCCTGCTGAATCTATTGGCCGTTCTCCCAGCCTGCATCAGGGCCTTCCTGATATTTATAGCCCACTGCAGTGCCCGCTTCTTACCTTGGCCTGGTTTTCCTCATGTCCTTCTGAGCACATCCCATTTGATCAAGGCTGTTGTGTGACAAAGTGGCTTTTAACATTAAATTGGGAAGGACATATGCCTTGTCTGTACAGGTGAAAAGGAGCTTTCTCAGGGGTCTCAGGTGGGAAGATCCATGAAGAGCCTGGGTCCCAGGACACAGTAAATGTTCAGAAACGCTTGCTTTCATGAAAGTAATAGGCCTTACCAGCCACTCTAGTGGACCAATGTTCGCCCAGTGCCCTCTCTAGGTGACACTTGATCTTTCTCGTTTGCATGGCCACAGTGCACTGTTACGTTTAAGACATGTGTTCTTTTAGTATGTGTCCAATTAAAGGATGAATATTAACTTTTTCCTTGAAATGAATTAATGCAACTGAAAAAAATCTTTGAGGTAATGTTTGCTGATTAAAACACATATTTGTATAAGGTTGTTTTCTACAGCAAAATGATCATGGTTGAATTTGCTGTGGTTTCTGCCTCACATTCTCTAACTTTCTACAGAACCCAGTCCCAGGGTTTCTTCATGAGAACCCAACCCCCGCCTCCACGTCCCCACCCCCCATACTCCCCACCCTCCTTACCCCCCAAGCATCTCCTCAGACCCTGCTATTCCTGGTTATTTGTATCCTGGCAGTGGGACATCATTGATGAGCTATTCGTTGCTTCTGTTTATCCTTGTGTTTTGTTGCTGTGCTTTCATCTGATTATCTTCATTGGTTTAAGGGGTAGACTACATCAGTAAATACTAGTCTGCCAGTCATTTGATGGGCATTGCAGTCTCTGATGAGCAGTTACGATGTCCATGTGTGCTAGGATGCAGGGAAGTGATGGTGAACAGATAAACACTGTTGCCTCTTTCTGGATGAAGAGCAAAGCCATGTGCTTCTGCGAGGGCACGGTGGAGCTCTCAGTCTGATTTAGACGGAGCTGGGTTTTAGTTCTGGCTCTATCACTCTGTAACCTTGGCCATCTCCTTTTTCTCCTGGGAACTTCAGTTTTCTTCACTTGTAAAACAGGAATGAAAAAATAACCTCTTTGGATAGATTTGGGAGACAAACTGATATATTAGTGCATAACAGCGATTTATTAACTATTTAATACGTTTAGTAACATTTGTGTTCCAATTGGGCAATGAGCGGCCAGCTAAGCGTCATGTTAAGGTCTGGGGAGCAGAGTGGTGGCAAAGGACATTGGCCTGCAAGTACTCCAGCGCTGGTTGTCTTGAGTCCGAGCCTCTAGCTGCTTCCCTGGTCAATGCGGACAGGACAGGTGCACTTGAACACGGGGCAGTCTTGGTTGTCGGGCTACAGGAATTCTGTTTTCACTGTACTCGTATTAATGATAGGATGAATTGATTTAGTATTGTCATGGCAAGATGGGGGTATTGGGTGCTGATATAGCGAACATGGGCCACAGTACTGTGAGCTACTACTGTAGGAATGGCCACACGTGCATGCGTGGCTTGTTGCAATTCCTCCCCAGGGGGAGATGTGAGCTGTGCCTCTCCCTCCTCCTAGGGGCAAACTGAGCACAGTTCTGCCACAGTTTACTCTGCAGAACCAGTGAGTGTGTATCGTGCTTTCTTTGCTTTCTGTGTAGGTAAAGGGGTTGCTTACATGGGTGTGAGTGTTCCTTCCTCCAACAGGCTCTAACTACAAAAATGTTAACTCAGCAGGGAGGATGGCTTCTCCACAGCCACATTGCTGGAGTGCACTCCCCACTTAGTCTTCCCTCGCCTATATATACTCCAGCCTCTCCCCCAGACCACATGTAATGAAGGCAGAGTTACAAACAGCAGGTGGTAGGGAACACTTTGTCAGAGACTCAGTGAGGGTCACATGACCAACACCACCTCTCCATGAGAGGGGTATAAGCAGTAATGAGCCCATTTGGGATGATCTTTTGCAAGGGTGCATAGGTGAACTCCCCAAGATAGTGGTTGCTTGGCTCAAAGGGCACCAAATTTTTTAAAAATGAGGGAGCTACTTAGCACTGGTCTTTGATTTGCCCTGCTATGCTCTCCAGATGCTGCCTAGCTGCCCCTCTCCTTCCTGGAAGGAGCCCTTGGTCTTCAGAAATCCCTGTAGCCTACCAAATCCAGGCCTCATTACCTGGACTCAGGTTCAGGGCATGTTTCCTAGGCACGGAAGCTTGAGTGTGGGAGGTCAGAGCTTCGGGCTCTGGATGCCCTCTCTCTGTTTCTTTTCCACTCCAACAGCAGTGCAGCCTGCTGGGGCTGACATCTGTGTGCAAGAAGGCTGCCTCTGACCTTGTTTTCTGCGAGGGAGCTCAGCTGTAAAGGCAAGCAAATCTGACAACCCACAAACTGCAGAAGTGCAGTGGAAAGGGCTCAGCTTCCTTGCTCTGGCCCAGGAGGTCTTGGTTAGCCATGGACTAAACACAGGGTCTCACCTATCAGGATGGCATTGTTAACTAGACACTACGCAAGCAACTCTGGCCAAGGTTGATTCACGGTATCTGTTAACACGATTCTTCCACAGTCAAGTCCATAGTGCCCAGTGTGAGGTGTGGGTTCAGTATATGTTTGCTGAGTGAATAAAATTCATCTTAAAAGGACTATGATGCGAATGAATGGGTGCTAAAAATACATACTGTAATCAGCACTGCATACTTACAATAATCCAGACACCATGTGAAACACTTTCTATCAATCTATGACTATCAAGGTCATAGTCTTGGAAAGAACCCTGGTTTACTCTTGCACTAAGAGTAAACTCAGTCCACTGTACTTCACCTCTGGTCACCATGGTTGTTTGAATGAGAACGGCCTTCATCTGCTCATGTAGTTGAATACTTTGTCCCCAGTTGGTGGAACTGTTTGGGAAGAATTAGGAAGTGTGGCCTTGCTGGAGGTGTGTGTCCCTGGGGGTGGACTGTGAGGTTTCAAAAGCCCACACTATTCCCAGCTAGCTCTCTCTGTCTCGTGATTCTGTTTCAAGACGTGAACTCTTGGTTACTGCTTCAGCACCATACCTTCCTTCCTGCTGCCATGCTCCTCAACATGATGATCACGGACCCACCCTATGAACTGTAAGCCTCAGACAAACTTTCTTCTATAAGTTGCCTTAGTCGTGGTGTTTCATCACAGCAATAGAACAGGAACTAACATAGTCACTAAACTGTGGACATTTCTCCTCACCAGCTAGTTTCCCAGTGGACACTTGGCTGCATTCTCAATAATCTAGCTCAACCTGGGCACTATCTACATAGAATTACAGTCACATTCCACGGTCTTGGGCACCAGTTCCTCACTGCAGATTCATAAGGCCTGGATTATGACTAGAGGCTTTTACCAGTCAGCTATAAATTGAGGCTTTCCAAAACCATCTTCTCAGATTTCACTAATTGGCTATAGATGTTCACAGAACTCAGGCAACTTCTCCTTAACTTTCCCACACCTTGTAGAGTATATTAAAATGCTTGCAGATGAAATAGAAAAGATGTATAAGCCAAGACATGTTTGTAGGAGCTGGGAGCGTCAGTTAACTTCCATGCATTCAACAGGCTGAAAGTGTGTCCTTGGCTTTTACAGTGGTTCATCATGTAGCCACAGTTGGTCATAGCTTTGGCCATTGGTAAAGCCATGTCATGAAGACATGACTGAAAAGTCCAGCCTTTTCATTGTGTCTAGGTCCTTCTGGTTTGCCAGCTCCCATCCTAAACTACTCCTTGGGCTCAGTAACCTATAAGACACTTAGGCCTTGGAACTTCCCAAGAATCCTAAGGATCATGCTACAGGAACCATGGTCAAATATCAAACAGCATACAACCTGTCCATGATGGTTGTAGGAGCATCTCAGAGACCAAGCCTAGAGGAATATTGTAGCATCATTCTCACACCTTCCCGAACCTCCCTTGAGGTCAGTACCATTGTTCCTCTTGATTTCCAGTGTGGACCAGAACCTCAGAGGTGCTTACAGATCTGAAAGCCACACCTCTAGTGTGTAGTGGAGGCAAGCCTCATTTGGCTGAAGGTTTGACTCTGAAGATGGCAACTCAACTCATGCTTTAAAAGGCTAGAGTAAGGGATTAAAGTGTGTGGCTGCCAGTGCCTTTACTGTTCTGAGCTTCCATTTCTTTCTCTTCAAGGAAGACTTTGCAGTTTTCTTTCTCTGTGGGTCCCAGAGATGCACTGGTTGAGCTGCTGTGTGGGTCCCAGGGATGCTCTGGTTTAGCTGCTGCCCTGTGTCCATCCCCAGCCATGATGCAGTGGCTGCTGAGATACAGGAACAACAAGTCTCTATGCTGTTGCTTTGGCTCATGAGAAAAAAACATAGTTAGCTGGCTTTTGGATAGTGTTCTGGTGTGTGTGTGTGTGTGTGTGTGTGTGTGTGTGTGTGTGTGTGTGTGAACAACCTTAGAATTAAAGCATGAAGCCTCCAATCATATCATGCCAAGCTACTGTCATTGGCAGTCTTGGGTGGATACCTCTCTTCTGTCACTAGCACAAAACTGGACTAGGGGAATCCAAACATCAAATTAGAAGATGAGAGCTGTAACACAGGGTGTTGGGAGGGCTTCCGCTCCCCATTGCTGCCTCCACCTGCCTTGCCTGGTGACTGGTTATCATGGGATGAAGGCTCAGATTCCCAGTGCTGTGCCTCTCCAAGTGCATCCCTTTACTAACTGGATAATTGATATGACTGTGAATGGGCCTTTTGTTTTGTGTTCCCTCCAACACCTGCTTGAGTTAATGAAAGGGTTGTTGGGGATGTCTAAAGAACAGAAACAAACAGCTTCTAGAAAAAAAACCAACAGATCCTTTAAAAACATTTTTTTAAAAGAGCACGCATGATTTATTGTTAATTCCCCAGCAACTAAGGTCAGGCTGCTTTAGGCATGCCCTGGATAAACATTTTACCAGGTTCTAGATGGAGGGGTATTAAGATGGCGTGTGTACTCTCTGCTTGCTTCTTTATAGTACCACATTTTCAGAGTTTCTTTGAGATGAAGTCATAAAACCTTGGCCCGAGTCTTGGCCCTATTGTGTGAGAATGAAGGCAGACACACAAACCCATCTGTGAAAGAAAGGAGGCTGGCGCTAACTGACGCTATACAACTGTCTGCCTACCTCATTGCTCAATTATCCTATACATAATGGGGTGAAAGTGTCACCCTAAAACTCTATAGAATTGGAAATACAAGGAGAAAATAATGGCCGCTGTGGATCATACATTTGCTCCCAAGCCTCTCAGTTCCCAGCTCTGTAACAAAGAATCAATATCAAATCTAGTTGTGTTGGCAAATACACGAGTTTGAAAAGACTCTATCGGCACATTGAGAGCCCTGAAAGTGCTGGAATCCTAATGCCTAGGAATATAAATATGGAGGCCTCACATTTAGAGTGAAGAGAAAGTTAGTCTTTCCCCTGGGTTCTCTGTGCCTTTGTATTGGTACACTGATTATTTTACACGAGTATTTTAAAGCCTGGTCATGGAAACCGTACACTAATTGACCGCATGGGTCAGTGTTTTACTTTCCCACACAGGTGACCTTCCTGGCCTGTTTTGGCCTGAAAGCTTGGCTCCGTGTGTTGTATCTCATTTGACTGACATGGAGACTGAAGTCTCAATGGGGCCCGTAATGGAGGCAAAATGCAGTCAAGCAGTATGTGCCGGGTCTGATTCAATCAAGCCCAGTGCCTTCTCATCTGTCACAGAAGCCACTCTCAGGTTCCTGGCTCAAGAAATGATTATGAAAATGGTCTCGCATTTGCTGCCAATGGTAATGGTAGCAGGCTCCAACTTTAGGAAGGATATTTACAGTGTTTCAATCAGTTTGAGCTATATCAGAGCAAAATCAAACCACCTCCACATCTAAATGACGCTCAGAAGCAATTCATTTTCAGTGTGTGGATTGTGCAGTGCTGGCTCTGACTCAGCCTGGCTATTTGGGGCTTGGGCAGCCTTAATAGCTTTGAATTACCTGATGGAAAATATATTGTGGAAATAGGAAATAGTAAACACTCTACAAGTAATCCTTACCATGGTTGCTGGATTTGATACTGAAAGGGGAAAATACCATTGCTGCCATGTTCGGGGAAATACAGAAGAGGTTTTTGTTTTTGTTTTGTTTTGTTTTGTTTTGTTTAAAGATGGCTTATCTGGTAGAAGGGAGGAAATAACATTTGTTGAGAGCAACTTCTCTCCAGGATTTTGTGAAACAAGTATTATTGTCCCAGTTTTACAAATGAGGAAACGGAGGTCGAAAGGAGAGGCACTGGTTGATTGTGTTAGAAAGAACCAATTCTGGGTCAGATGGTGCAAACCTGTGCTCCTCCCTCCAGGCCATGGGCTAGAATTCTGCTTCTGTTTATTTCAGATTCAGAAAGTGGGATGAATCAGTCTCTTAGGGAGGCACAGCGGGTCTTTTTCCTTCCTTCCTGCTTTCCTTCCTTTCTTTTTTCTTTTCTTTCTTTCTTTTTTTTTTCTTTCTAATTTTTAAAAAATATTTTCTTTTGAGACAGGGTTTCTCTGTATAACTCTGGCTGTCCTGGACTCACTTTGTAGACCAGGCTGCCCTTGAACTCACAGAGAACCACCTGCCTCTCCCTCCCTGAGTGCAGGGATTACAGGCGTGTGTGCCACCACTCCTGGCTCTGATGGCCTTTCTCAGCTTCTCTTGCATCTCACCCACCTCTCTGTAAGAATTCAGACAGTACACCATCTGAAGGTCACAAGGTCACCAGTATTGATACTATGGGGGAGTTCTCAACATGTCTGCAGAGGTTCCTGCCAGGAGGTCTGCTTTCCTGGTACCAGGAGGAACCCAGGAGGAAGCCCTCCTTCCTCTTAAATAGTTGAGGTTTTGATTTGCAGGGTTTTTTTTTTGTTGTTGTTGTTGTTTGGTTAACAGAGACTAAACCAGTCAAAACAGTTCAGGGCAAAGGGAAAAAAAATAACCTTTAGGTTGGAGACAAAGGAGAGATTTCTTGTAGTTGTCTGTGTTCCTGCTCCAGAGCCTGGGGCCAGTGGTGGCTGAGCAGGTGGTTTGCTATCATCTGGACCTGAAGCAAAGCCGAGGCTGGCTGCATGCCTGAAGGAAGCGCTGTGATGGACTGCAGGGCCCCGTGGCTGGCCATTAAAGATGGCTAAAAGAATTGAAGAAGACACATCAGCACATAGCCCTGAATTTCCTACCCTTTATACACAGCACAAAACCAAGGGTTGGTGCTGGTATATTAGTTTCAACCTACAATGACCCCCATTGGGGAGTCCTTCCCACTGGGCTTAGCTGGCAGGTCTAATCCTGGGCATCTGTCATTGCTGATAAGTCAGACAGAGATGACAGAGTGCTGACTTGTGACAGGCATGGAGGGGATTCTTCATTTAGGCCACTCAGGGTTGCCAAAGCACCTGGGCTGGGGGAGACTCCTCAATGTAGAGATCTATGCTACTGAGGAAAAGGGTCACCATTCTAAGTGTCCTTATACTCAGGGGCCACCACACCAGGCTCACATTCCGACAGGCTGCTGACATCTGGTTCAGCATGTGGCCTCTAAATGACTTAGCACCATTCTAGCAAGCTCCTTAATCTCCCCGTTCTCAGTTTCCTCTGTTGGAAAGGGGGCTAATAATTGTCCTCTCTCTGTGGGGCAGTGGCGGACTGAGCAAAGCAGCCATTAGTGCTCAGTAATCGTCAGCTCTGGCGATATTTATGTGATGTTCCTCCCGCTTATGTTAATGATGCTGGCTGTAACATATTAAAAGCAACACTAACTTGCAGGATTATATTAGCATTTCCTTAATATATCTATCACTCTATATCTCCTAACATCGAGGGGAGGCAGTTGGGCAATATAGTTGGGGACACAGAGACAGCAAGGCAAGTCACCTACTTCATGTGTCCCAGGCAGTACACTGTAGGCCAGGGATCCAGCTGAGTCACAGCCAGGGGTGGGTAGGGTGGTGTGGGGTGGTGTTGGGGTGTGGGGTGACCCCCTCCTCTCCTCCCTCAGCTGCATGCCTCTCTGAAGTAATCTCCATTACTGTTTCTCTGTGTGGCAAGAAGATTTGCCCTTTCTCTGTGTGGCCGGAGGTATGGTTCTTATAGAAGCCCATGCAGGTTAACCTGGCAATGGCATCCTGGGAACCACAGGTGGGGGCCAGCAGCTCCTCTTCAGTGCTGCCCTGGCACTTGCGGGGAATGTGAAATGAGGACGGATTGGACAAGAGCCCATTTCTTTCATTCACCTCTAAGTGTACTCTGATTTAGGGGTTGCTATTGATTTTGGGGGGAATCCAGTCCAGCCTGCAGCCCTCACAAGGACATTAAGTTTGTGAACATGATCCATAGTTCTCAAGAGAAACTAAAGAGGATGTGACCCTCAGAATCTTACCTCTGAGATCCCGATACGTGGCTGTGTGTGTGTGTGTGTGTGTGTGTGTGTGTGTGTGTGTGTGTGTGTGTGTGTCTGACCCTGAGCACTGTGCCCCTTGACCTCTTGATATTCTCATTCATGTGATGGTGGCCAGGCAAGGTCCTTAACTCTCTCATAGGTCTGTGATAAAGACTAGAAAAAACAATGCCTATAAAACACTCAGGACTGGACCAGGGACTTTTTTTTTTTTTTTTAGTTTTTTTTTTCATTTTTTTCTTCTTTATTAATTTATTCTTGTTACATCTCAATGGTTATCCCATCCCTTGTATCCTCCCATTCTTCCCTCCCTCCCATTTTCCCCTTATTCCCCTCCCCTATGACTGTTCCTGAGGGGGATTACCTCCCCCTGTATATGTTCATAGGGTATCAAGTCTCTTCTTGGTAACCTGCTGTCCTTCCTCTGAGTGCCACCAGGTCTCCCCCTCCAGGGGACATGGTCAAAGGTGAGGCACCAGAGTATGTGAGAAAGTAATATCCCACTCTCTACTCTACTGTGGAGAGTGTTCTGTCCATTGTCTAGATCTGGGTAGGGGTTTAAGGTTTACCGCCTGTATTGTCCTTGGCTGGTGCCTTAGTTTGAGCGGGACCCCTGGGCCCAAATCTGCCTATCATAATGTTCTACTTGTAGGCTTCTAGGACCCTCTGGATCCTTCTACTTTGCCATTCTCCCATGCTTCTCTCATCTATAGTCCCACTAGAATGTCCTCCCCTCTGTCTCAGTTTCCTGGTAAGTGAAGTCTTTCGTGGGACATGCCCCTTTGAATGATATGTACAATGTACTTATATTGGTGACAGGATGAAGTCATCTCAGCGAGGACAGAGGAAGCCTCTGTCCCATATGTGGCCTTCACGTGGAAACAAATAGCTCCTGGGTTAGCATCACCAGATTAGCCCGATGGGCTTTGTTTGCTTATTTGTTTATTTGAAGACTAGAGTGTGCTGCATGCAGGAGAGGTGGGATGAGAGACCGCAGGGATCAGCTGATGGGCCCTGGGACTTGGCTTTGGCAAGCCATTGGCATAGGGAGCCATTGAGTGGTTTTAAAGAGCCAAGCCCAGCTGTCGGACAGTGGGAGTCTGTGGGTAAGAGAATGAGTGTCACAGACTACATCTCAGACACTGCTCAAGGCTCGTTGCAGTGCTGCAGGTGAACAGATGAGGACTTGGAAACACAACAGAGGACAGGATAGTTAAAACTTGTCCTGCGGACAGACAGGCTGACGGGTTAAACAAGGGGTGTATGGCAACCACTGGTCCACTTATGCTGTGTCTATGAGTTGAGGGTTGGTATCATTTATGTACTTTCTTCCTGGTCATCCCACACACTGGGCCCTTTTTTATCAGAATGGTGGGCCAGTCACAGAGGAGGCATGCGTGGAATTCCTTAGGTTGTATTTAGTTGGCTCTCTAAAGCTGTGTTTGTTTATAAGCTGCTGTGGTCCTGACCAGACATCAGCTGGTTATACTGACATTAAGAATAAAATTAAAAACAGCACTAGCATCAATGTTTAGTAAACCATAAGACTTGATGGGCGCAATCTTTTGTATACGTGTGAATATCTGCTTGTATGTGCAGTCGCGTGTGCCTGTGTGTGTGCATGTGAAGGCCATAGGTTGAACTCCATGTCTTCCTCGTTTTCTACCTTATTGTTTTTGAGGCAGGGTCTCTCACTGAACCTGGAGCCTGGGGCTCACTGATTCAGCTAGACTGCCCCTCCAGGGAGTCCCAAGTATCCACCTCCCCCGCACGATGGTTAGAGACGCTCGCCGAAGCACGGGTGTTAAAAACTGCAAGTGCACTTGCCAGATAAGCACTTTACTGGCCGAGCCATCTTCTGAGTCCAACAGGACTTAACTGATGTGTCACAATGAACTATGAGGAAGGCATTGCTATTTCTATTTCACAGACAGAAAGGAAAAAAAAAAACTCCATAAGACCTGAGCTGGTTGAGTAACCAGTGCCGAGTACGTAACAAATCAGAGCATAGGGTTTGAGTCTACATCTTTGAGCATGTAGAGCCGACTCTTTCTTCCCCTAGCCACACCCTGGCTGCGTCTCAGCAGCTTCTAGGATTCAGAAGAACTGTGACTCTCCCTTCCCCCTCCCCCAAGTCTGCATCACTTCAGAGAGATTTTGGACAGTGTCCCTGCAGTCGGCCTGATTAATTGATGGGAGAGAGAGGCAACCGTGCAGTGGCTTTTGATCTGAGCAGCTTCTGCCTTACATGAGCAGAATCTGAAAGACCCTTACGAATCAGAATGTCATCAGCCAGGTAGAGTGAATAACATCCGCAGATGACAGGCAGGGACACCTTCAGTTCGTGTCCGTGGGATCCTGCATGAAGTGCATGAAGAGAGAAAGGGATCTTCTCACTGAGGTGAAGCATCCAGGTAAACAGGGTAATGCTCTCCTAAGGAGGAAAGAGTGTAAACTGTGATAGTGGTAAGAAAACCACATGCTGAACATCAGTCATCAGCTGTGGCTTCCCAAGACGCCCATGACTAATGGCAGCAAGATGCTCAGGCCTGGGTGACATCCCTTGTCACTTCCTCAGAGTGAGTGTTATTATGCCTTTGGCCTGGCCAGCTTGGCTTTTGGAAACATCCTCATTACATGTGGGTGGTGAAGACTCCAGCTCTCACACCTGCCATCAGTAAACACCACTTTCCTCCAATGAGAGGCGGATCAATCTCTCTCAGGAGTGCAGGATCTCTCCGTGACTGCCAAAGGCCATGCATGCCTTAGAAGGGATGGAAGTTGCTCTATCATGTCCACAGTGTCAGTTGTCACATCCGGGACTTTAGAAGACCACCATCACTTAGTCATTTGTTAAACCGAGGTAATCGTTAGCCCAAATGAAGTTGGCTTGAAGAGCAATCTACTCATTAAGCAGAAAGTGGCTGGGAGAAGCTTAGCCAGCGCCAACTCTTAGAATAACTCAAACCGGGGCTAGAGGGTTGACTCTCACCTTTGTGCAACAAGCAATCAACATTTAATGAGTTGAGCACTTTGATTTGTGATTAGGGAACATCAAGGCCGTGAATATGCATGACATTCTTAAAGCCCCACGTCAGATCTGCCTCGGCGTTGCGGAAGCCTGTCCAGTGAGTCTCGAGGCTCACAATGAATATGGATGCGGCTGATTATTTATAGAACCACTTCTATTCCCGTCCTTAGTCTTTACAAAGTTATTTTTGAATTTACTGTGACCTGATTTTTAATTCCGGGGAGGAGTACTTCGCTGTCTGCTCCCTTTTAGGATCCAAGTTCCTTAAGGGAAGGAGCCATTCAGGCTGTGAACATCTCAATCGCCCGCTCACTGGCTGAGGAAATGATTTTTGAACTCAAACGAAGCCTCTAAGCATTGTCCCATGCAATTTTTGCTCATCAGTTCTCCTGGCAGCATTTATACATGCTGAGAACACCGAGAAATTGAGGGAGACTGTGCATTGGTGCATCGCTGCATACGCCTGTCTCAGAATGCATAAAGCCTCCTATCAAGTGGAGTTGAGCGTCAGGCTGTCCTGGCATTAGTCTGGCTTCTCTGGTTTGTCATGTTGCATGAAGCCCATTGGGATTCTCTTTATTTGCACTATTCGAGCATTTTTTTAAAAATCAAATTTGTGTCACCTATAGACTCACGAGTGACAAGTGTTTTACTCAGATTATGGGAAGCTCCAGCAGCCATGCGTGCTGTCCCCTCCCACTCTGTTGTTTCTCTCTGGATTTCACCTTCTCTCACCAGCTGCTGCTGGGAGTCAGGAGAGGGTGTGTGCAGTGCCTAGAGTCCTGGTAACTGGAAGACCAGGAGCAGCATCTCTGGAACGTGATTGCATGCAGAAGCTCAGAGCCCATACTCTGCCCATGGTAGCGGCGAGCTCAGATGCAGATGTGAAGGGCTGGGGCATCCATCCACACCATTGTCTCCGGGCCTGACGCCTGCGTGTCCTGTGTTGATAAACTTTCTATGTGAATTTGAGCCACAGGCTTTTCCCTTTTCACTGCCCCACTCTGTGGAATGGAGATAGTTGCATTTTCAGAGCGGCCCTTCCGTTCAAAGGGAGAATGACGTGTTCAAAGAACACATGGAAGAGACAACATATCCCATTTAGCACAGCTTACCCGAGTAGTGATCAAGCCAGCCATCTTTCTCAATAGGTACAGATAATCATTTGGCTTCTCTTCCCATTTTTTTCTAGAGGAAATTTCCATTGCCTTACTTGTCACAGAAACAGTGCCTATGAGGCATTTTTCAAGACCTAACGCTGGATTTGGCACCAGGGTCTGGATTATATCCCAAATGTGGTATCTCTGGGACTTATTTAATAAGGTTATGTTTATATTATCAGGGAGAATATTAAAATTTCCCCCCAAACAGCTTGGAATGTTACAGTTGCTTTGTTCCCAAGGCCTAATAGGAATGAAGCACATTATTAATTTAGAAACAGCTAGGTAGACCGGTCCTCCCTCCCCTTTAGGATTTAATGATGAGAATGGGCGTTTGTGAAATTGACTGAGTACTCTTTGGGGAATGCTTATTAAAACCCCAACATCATCGCAGAGTTCTGTAGCAGATTCATTATCAGCTGTAATCTTATTAGGACTGTTTTGTTTTGTAATCTCCACTCCATCCAGGGGGCCCCTCGACAGGCACTGTGCCTCTGTGCTGCTGCCGCAGCCCTTCTGCTTGCTTTGGTTCTGATGAAATAATTCTTTTTTTTTTTTTTTTTTGTCAGTCAGACTCTAGCTCATGTCACTCAGTATTGGCCATTGTCTTGTCTTGCTGGTGGTTTTTTTCCCTTCCTGGGCCAACTTAATTGGGCAGCTGCTTTGGTATTTATCTTGTTTTTTCTCTCCCCCAACAAAACTACACCCTTCAAACACCAGTGGGCAACTTTGCATTGTAGAGCAGAGCTGGGCTTGGAAACCACATCCAGTTTCTAAGGCAATATCCCCACCTTGATGCCTCAGTTCCCAGTGTCTTTTCAGAGGCAGAGGTACAGAACCATTTTGGGGTACATAGTCAAACCTTGGGGAGGCTTTCTCACCACTCTGAGCCCCATTTCCTAGTTTGCAAAGGAATGGTTGTGTCTCCGTCCGCCCACTCATATACTCAGTGATGAGGGACAAGGTCTGGCTCTTGCTCTGAAAAGAACAAGTGTTTATTTTGAGCCAACTGTTAGCCACCATGGCCTGGGCACTGGGTTCAGGCTGTACTGAATGAATTGCTCCTCTGTGACTGGGATTATTACATTTTGGAAATTTTTACCTGATAGCCACAAGGATATTAAATTAGACACGGAGGTAGCATCCAGTAGCTATCAAGGGGTCAAAAGTAACCCAACATTGCAACAATCCCAAGCACTGTGGATTGCAAGCAGAGAGAATGCCTGCCCTGGCAGAGTTTGGGATCTGCTGAGAGGGAGTTAGTAGTCTTTTTTCTTTCTTTCTTTTTTTTTTGTTTGTTTGTTTTTGTTTGTTTTGTTTTTGTTTTTTGTTTTTTTGAGACAAGGTTTCTCTGTGTAGCCTTGGCTGTTCTGGACTTGCTTTGTAGACCAGGCTGGCCTTGAACTCACACTGATCCACCTGCTTCTGCCGCCCCCCCCCCCCCCCCCCCCCCCCCGCCGAGTGCTGGGATTAAAGGCATGCTCCACCATCTGGGAGTTAGTAGTCAAGGTTAAAAACAAAATAGTAAGATGTGGTGATGGGTTCAATGCCTGGTAGAAACTAGGAGGCTGGGAAGCGAGGAGACAGGGAAGGGTAGGGAAGTAAAGTGATGTTGTGTTCTTGTCTGAGGGTGGCATTTTATGTTGGACTAGGGAAGTTCTCAGTGAGAAGGTGCAAAGACCCAACACAGGCAAAAAGAACCTGTCTTAGTTAAGGCTACTATTGTTGGGATGAAACACAACGACCAAAGCAGCCTGGGGAGCGTAGGGTTTACTCGCCTTACACTTCTGCATCACTGCTCATCATCAGAGGAAGTCGGGACAAGAGCTCAAACAGGCCAGGAGCTCATGCTAGGTCCTGGAGGGGTGCTGTTTACCGGCTTGCTCCTCATGGCTTGCTCAGCCTGCATTTTTATAGAACCCAGGACCACAGCCCAGGGGTGGCTCCACCCACAATGGGCTGGGCCCTCCTCAGTCAATCACTAATTAAGAAAATGCCTATAGCAGGATCTTATGGAGGAAATCTCTTAGTTCAGGCTCTCTGCTCTCAGATGACTCTAGCTTGTGTCAAGGTGACATAAAACGGCCAGCACAGAGCCTAAGTGGGGATAGAGAGTCGTCTCTGTCTGGTGTTGGGGGGTCGGGTGGGATGGGAAGTACTGGCGGGGCAGCTAGAAGTGGAGTAGTGAGGAGAGAGCCCAGCTATGGTTCAGACCAGATCCCTCACACATTGGGGGAGGACTTTTGACTCTGAGAGAGATGTGGGATCACTCAGCCTGCTGCTAGGAATAGTCTAAAAGGAAACAAAAGGAAGGAGCAGGGGTGACCATTCAGGTCTCGAAAGACTTAGTGCAGCACAGGCCAGCGCTTCCACTTCTGGGAGCAGGCCCTGGGGTGGCAGCGAGCGCCAGGAGATGCATTTGAACAGTAGCTTGGTTCATGCATCCCTGAGGAACTCTGATGAGGTAGGGCACAGAAGCAGGCCTTGAGGGAAAGGTTTGTGGTTCATCTCAGGATGCTGCAGGTCCAAACCTGATGGCGGGTTTATTAGTTTGCAAAGCAGAGAAAAAGGCTTGGTGGAGCCCCAGTCCTACTTAGATCAGCTCAACTTGATGTCTGAGGGAGTCCCAGCTGAGAGGACTGCCCAGATCATGGCCATGTCTGTGAGAGATTGCCATGACTGAAGATTAATGTGGGAGGGCACTATCTACTGGGGGGTCACAGCTTCTCTAGACAAGTGGGCCTGGACTGTATAAGAAAGGTAGTTCACACACACACACACACACACACACACACACAGAGAGAGAGAGAGAGAGAGAGAGAGAGAGATGGGAGGGAGGGAAGGAGAGGGAGGGAGGGGGAGAGAGAGAAAGAGAGAGAGAGAGAGAGAGAGAGAGAGAGAGAGAGAGAGAGAGAGAGAAGAGCACATTAAGAAGAACCAGACGACAAGCCAGCAAACAGCATCCCTCCATGGTTTCTCTTCAGATTCCTGCCTTGAGTTCCCTGGGTTCCTGCCCTGGTTTCTCTCAATGATGAACTGTAATCTATGAGGTGAAGTAAACCTTTTCTTCCTTAAAGTTGCTTTGGCCAGTGTCTCATTACGGCAGCAGAGTGACACTTGGCACACCAGGGTCATGAGCCTGTAGTTGGGTCTTAGAACTAAGAGGCTCGGTACGATTGCCTTGGGAGTGAACACAGCTAGGGAAGCAGGGGCCTTATGACTGAGAACTAGGGGGCTCGGACTTCAGACATTTGGAAACTGAGGCAACAACAAACTAGAAATGAGAAGGGAAGTAAAGGTGACGTGGAACTCTGGATTCATAGCGAACAGAGAGGGAGGGCAGAAGTCACCACACAGCATGGATGGAGGGGTGCATCAGGTGGAGCAGGGCCTGAGGCTATGGAGGGTTCAATAGTGGCAGCAGCAGCTGTAGACTTGTTCTTGGCCGCTGTTGTTCATCAGACTGACTCTGTGGCTGCTCATGTGAACTCAGGGGCTCCTTTTTAAACCAGTTCAAGCACCAGTGAAGATATGTACACAGAGACTGAAAGCCATGTCAAAGAACGGAATCCTCAGGAGGAGGAGGGAGTCACTGGCCCGAGGCTCTGCTTGCACTAAAAAACATGCCGTTCCATGGCAGGCCTCTGTTGTCAGCAGGAAGGCGGAAATTCTGGTTCCTCCTGCTAGGGTGGCAGGATCTGCAGATTAAGGCTTGGAGGAGAGTGTGCCCTTCCTCTTAGAGGCTGGGCATAAATGATGAGAAGCCACTGGGTGTGAACAGTAGCTAGACTCCCCACGTCAGAAGTAAACCCAGAGTCACTGGGAGGTGTTGGGCACACACCTGCTATAGCATCTGAGAAAGAAGGGTTCATAGGTGGTGCTGGGAGGCTGCCAAATGCCTCAAGGTAAATAGAAACCCATGCCAACCACCCAAATGCTTGCACGCAGCCACTGGATGTTCAGAAGAATTGCACATAGAAACCTGCAGCAAAGAATGTGGTTGGAGTTTTTCTCTGCCCCATAGAATAGTGCATCAGAAAACCACATAATCTGAACGCACAAAAAGTAAAATGTTACAAGGTAAAGAAAATTAGTGAAACGAATAATGTCACAAGCAAGCTAAAGTGATAATAGATAGAAAAGTGTTTGCAATCAGTAAAACTAGAGGCAGGGACAGGAATGGCAGAATAGAATGGGATGCAGGAAACAGTGCTGTTCGGCTCCACTGGCTTTCAGAGAAGCATCAAATGAAATATGATGATCGCTCTCTGTTGCCAGCCATCACTTGATAGGATAGTGTGGACCATCCATGCTGCCAATGACACCAGCCATCACTTGATAGGATAGTGTGGACCATCCATGCTGCCTCTGACACCAGCCATCACTTGATAGGATAGTGTGGACCATCCATGCTGTCTCTGACACCAGCCATCACTTGATAGCATAGTGTGGACCATCCATGCTGCTACTGACAGCATCACTTCATTATCCCCTCACTATGGCAAAGGTGGTACCAGGTACAGGGATTTTGGGCAATACTTTCTGTTTATTGAAAAGTCAACAAACAAGAATCTGCATTCTGTTAAATGCAATTTATCCTTCAGAGGTCTGTTCTAAACAAACAACTTGAAATTAGGGCATGGGTGTATATAGAAACACACATATCAACATAACTTACAAAGAAACAGTTAATACAAATTTAGCCAGTAAACTCTTATGATGGGTTAATTTGGGTATTACAAGAAAATGGGATATCATATAACCCTTTACATCGTGCTTCTAATGCTGTGAGAAAACTAAAGAAGTCAGAATATGATGGTTCAGATGGCATGAACCCAGTTTTGTAAATGAAAACCATCCATGTGGATGTATAAGAATGTGCTCAAATGTCCATAGCGTGGGTTAGGGTGGCCTTACCTGCTCACTTTGTGTTTTCAGGAGGAGGGTTGCAGTCATGTTTGCTGCGTCTGTGTCAGGCAATGTGAGGTCCTTAGATGATCTCACTGAAATTCTGTAGCCAGGCTGGCTGGCATTGTCTCCTGGTTTTATGGGTGCAGTACACAGATACAAGCTGGATAAAACCCAGTTAGTTAGTGGACTATTATTTCGAATTCATATTACCTTTCAATAAAAATGTGGTATCAGAGGAAAAGAAATTTTGTAATTTCTTTCTTTTCTTTTTCCATGGTGCTAGGGATCAAACCCAAGGTCTGACATATGCCAGTCGTGGACTAAGACCCAAAATGTCCTTTAAAATATAATACTATTGAAAGCCACAGTTTTACAGAATGACCTCGTCCCCCAGGTCTATGGAGAGCCTGGCACATCAC
The DNA here is from genome assembly GCF_964271855.1 of Acomys minous. Lineage (NCBI taxonomy): Eukaryota > Metazoa > Chordata > Mammalia > Rodentia > Muridae > Acomys > Acomys minous. The sequence goes on from NC_140490.1 coordinate 37,860,740, forward strand.
CCAGTACTTTTGTCAAAGCAACGGTATGGATGTTCCCAGTGGGAGCTTGGCCATGGCTTCTGATGGGCTGGGGACCCTAAAAGATGAAAAAAAAGCCCAGAGAAAACTGAGAAGACATATTGAAGCCTATGTGGATTGGTGCCTGTGCTGTCACTGACTGGGCACATGAGGACAGGCCACAGCAGCTTATTTAGTTTGGTTCAACAAGGTCATTTTACATGGTTAGCTTGAGAAGTAAACAATAGACTTGATGGATGGCCCCTTGGCTTTGTGGCTGGCTGTTCTGACTCCCTCATTCACATGGTAGATATGGAGGGAGTCCAAATGGAGTTGGGGTTTGTGTGTCTTCATTCATTGTGTTTAACGTATTGAGCCTGATCTGACCAGACCTGGCTTCCCTGTGGTGTGTAGTGATTGTGTCCTTCATTCAATGGCCTTGACCAGAAACAAGGCCCAGCTGATCCTTGCAGAAGGATCATATGAGATCTTTTGCAAAATGCTGATTCAGTCCTGGGACCGGGAGGGTATTAGGAAAAGGAACAGGTATGGAGTGACAGCTGCCATCTTAGAGGGGTGTCACAGAGGCCTGGAGCTGGGAGTGTCACATGGGCCTGGAGTGGGAATCTGGGAAGAGAATATGACAAGGAGAGGGAGGATTTGTCTCTGCTTGGTCAGTTCCTAAAAAGTGTCTTACGTCTACGTGCCAAGCATAAGGCAGTGCAGGCTGGGTTCAGAGACGCCATCAACACCCTTGCCCTCAGCTCTCTACACTTTACCAGGCACACCTCTGATTGCCACAGGGCCACTGACAGGCCACACGGACACTTCCATTCCCTTTGTCTAACTGATGCCCCTGCACAGCTGGTGGACATAATTTGTCATTCCTAACAAATGACAACGATCGAGAGCTCCTTGATGCGGACAGGGAGAGAAGCCACATCTCTGTGGCTCCTGTGCTGGTGCCTTAGAGTGGCTGGCCCAGAAACTTTGCCTGCTTCTGGGAATGCTCACTCTAAAACAGGCCTGCTGGCATACTGGGCACAGGAAAAGAAAAAAAAAAAAAGCCCAGCATCCCATCAATTAAAGCAGCAATGAAAAACTTCTGACCAAGAGTGAGCCTCTTTTGTTATGATGGGGCAAACATTGCTGGGGCTCTTGGTGCTGTCCTCAGGGGAAGAGAGTGGATATGGGGGGCTGGAGGAGCAGCCTGATGGGCTATCTACAGGTTGTGATGTCATCTCTCAGCCTGTCTAACTTCCACGTTATTAACCCCTCCCCCTTTTCTAACATTTCCTTAGAGAGGAAATAGATTCCCTGCACCCTGTACCTATGGCCCTCTGTGCTAGTATCACTAATGTAACTTCTCAGGGGCGGCCAAGCACTGTTCATATTTCACAGTCTCCTGCATCCCCAAAGCTATATTGAGCCATCAAGTATTCATGGGTACTATCCAGACCTCACTCTTTCCCCTTCTGCTGGCTGCACCCAAAGGTTTCAGGGCAGAATTAAGCATGGGGTGTATGGCTACTCGGGTCTTCATCTCTACCCCATTCTGCCACTCTTTTGATTGGGTAATTTCATCAAAGAAAGGCACCATGTATGACTTAAGAAAGAACTCTCAGGATAGTCTATGGAGACAGCCCGTTATGAGTCTTGGAGATGCCGGTGCCTTGCTTCATTTGTTACAGAATGAAGCTTGAGTGCTTGGTTCTGGATCCATCCCTAGAGTGCCTGGAGGTCTCCCCTCTACTGCCTGCTCCACCATCCAGTTATCACAGCCAGGAAGCTGGATGCTGCCACCCCTTCATCAGCTCCTAAGCTCCAACAACACCCAAGGTCTGGCATCCCTTCCAAGCCCTGTACTGAGTCTGCCTCCTCCAACTGCCTGCACTGCCACTCTCTCCTGCATCCTAATTTGTCCACCAGTTCCCACCCTTGCGTGGAACTAATCTGTGAAGTTACTTCCTCGATAAGCAATCCTGTGCAGAAAAACAGTGATGATGGATGAGGCACTCTGTAAGTCCACCAAGAGCTTTAGAAAACTCATCACATGCAGAGAAGCCAAATGCGTTTCCAGAGCAAGTGTCTAATGTAGTGAGGACTAAATGTTATCCCCTCCGTGAAGGGAGCAATACAGTCAGCCACCTAGTGTAGCCAGTGAGATCTCACAAAGGCATAGTAATGGTTGTATTTTTTTTTTCAGCCACAACACTAAGCCTCTGTCCTTCTGCCCTTGGCTTGTGAGGCTGGAGAGATGCTACCAGCATCACCTTGTCTGGTTTGGTCCAGCACTTTGAAGATGACTTTCTATGATCATGCTGATGGCAGCAGGTGTACCCTGAGACAGATACCTGGGGCAACAGCAGTGCTAGCCATGGAGTCATTGCCCAGCAAGGAAGCATCCAACCCCACCCCACATACCCCTACTCTTCCCCTCCCCCAGCCATCCTGACTCCCACCCCTTCCCACTCCCACCTTCCCCTAAGCATCCTGGAGGATGTACCCATGATAAGAATGGTCTGTGACTGTGTCGGGGCCTCAGTGTTATTTCTCTAAAAACTCTTCCAAGATGGTTGTGATGAGGGAGATAAGGGAGAAAAGGATCTAGATGGACCAAGGGTGAGGAGGGACCCACAGTTGCCTCAGTAAGGATGAGGTGACTCAGCCCAGCCATCTAGGCTGAGGATGGGTAGTAGGACACTAGATTCCCATTAATCCCCAGTAGTCACCTTCATGCTGTGGTGTGGATAAGTTTGGGCTCTCGGTGGATTTGCTTGCATGTGCTGCCATCCCCACACGTGCCCCTTTAGAAGACTCTACCCCCTTGTGACTTATCAGGACAGAGCACTGTATATTTTTACTGCCTATCTTGTCACAATACCACATTCGTTTTGTTTTCAATTACTGGGATGCACAGTGGAAGGCCTTATCTAGCAAAGACACAGCTTGCACCTCCCCTGTGAGGAATTGCTCTGCCTTCCTGCAGGGACTCCCCCGGGTACCAGCCTAGCACATCCATTTCCTGCCCCTTAGGGCAACGGCCTCCTCTGGTCAGCCACAACATCATTGTATTCCGTCACCTCATCACACACTGACCCCTACTGTGGTCATATTGCAGCTCTGGAAAGCCTTTGTTTCTGTATTTTATTAAGACATAGAGCCTCAAAGGCCTCTAGACAGAACAGTGATTGCTACAAAGCTATGAGATACTAAACCTGAACAAGCTAATTTGTCTGCTGTTTCGTGAGTTGAAAAGAGAAACTCGACAATTAAAATTGTTGCTGAGACTCCTTGTCTGCCAGAGCCAAAGCGAGCCCTGGGGAGGAATTCCAAGTCTTGCCTTGGCTTATTGGCCCATGAGTCTCCCCATGGCAGTGGGTCTAAGGAGTTTCTGTGCAGCTCCAGATAATGTAGACCCTGCCCTGGAGCAAGCCAAGTTGAAAGGGATGAATCATGGTTTCATAGGTCTGCAAGGCAGAGAAGAGATAAAATGTCCCACTGCTGGACACAGGGCAGATGTCTTGCCCTATATGTCCTTGCTTCCTCTCATAGCAGAGTGTATCCATTCCTTCCTCCTCCTGTCTGAGCTGTACCATTGCCCCTCCTCTGTTTGTCTTTCCTTCATTCTTTTTATACCATATGCTGTGTTGGGTGCTGAGATATAATGGCCAACAAGACACAAGATGATGAATGACATGCCGAGTGCCACATGGTTTTGCTCTAGAAGGGAGTAAGCAAGTGATAGAGAATGAAGGCAACACAGGGAGTGGTGACTTGGCATGTAAGGTGAACCCTGGGGTATGAGAAGGAGCCAGGCAGAGGATAACTGGGGAGCAGGAGGTGGAGCTCAGAGGTTCCCCAGTTCCAAGCTTCCTCAGACCCTGGGTCTCTAGGTAGTAGAGGAAGCATTGAGAGTGGAGATGAGGGAGCTATAAGAGAAAAGTGGGTACACAGGTCAGAGATGTTTTGGTTCTCAAGCATAAGCCGACTGGGGCTGGAGACATGGTTCAGTAGTTAAGATGCTCCTCACACCTGGGTTCCATCCCCAACATCCACATGGAAGCTCACAACTGTCTGCAACTCCAGTTCCAGGCAACCAAACCAATAATCTCTTTTGTCTTCGTGGGCAATAGGCAGCCATGCAGTATTCAGACATGCATGCAGGTAAAACACCTGTACACATCAAGAGAAAGAGGGGAGGGGCTGTGGAGAAGAACAAACAAGGCAAACAGTTGTTAGCGCTGTATGCTTTTGATGTGCCTTCCAGACTGAAGTTTAGCATGGCTGCCCCATGGGCTCGAGAAAAGGCTCCTTATTTGGGGCCAGCCACTCATGGACCAAGGTGCTGATTTTACTGGAAAACCTGAAGGCTTCCAGTAGGAACCCTTACAGCTTTACAGCATCTCATAGGGAGAGTTCTTCATCTTCTCCTCTTCAGGTGAGCATGGACCGTGCCAGGTAGCACACGTGAGGAGTGGACAGGCAGGAGATGGGTCAGCCCAGCTGGACTTGTGTGAGTCTGCGGCAAAGAAGAACTTCCTGTGCCAGGAGCTTGGTTAGTGCATGAGGGATACTGAGCCACTCCTGCACCAGGCTGGGCTGCCTGGCTGGCTTCCTCTGGCTGGATGAGGAGACGCCTATCTACCATGAGCTCATTTGGCTTATGTCCTAAGCACAGCTGTGTACCCTTGGGAACAAGCCAAAGCCCAGACGCGCAATGGAGATTGCCTACTTTATGTAATAATTAAGGGAAACAAAACTGTGTTTTAAAATTGGCAGCATCTGTTCTTGTCCTGGGACTCGTTCCTACTGGTAGTCACTGAGGCCACGCCACTAGCCTGTGGCAATCTACATCAATCATAGTAGAAGTACAGTACCATTGGGCATCAGCCACCAACTCACTGCATCAGTCAGGGTGACGCTTATGAGTAAGTAATACCCAGGGCTCCTTGCTTTATACGCGGTATGCTGAGGGACAGCTGGGATAGGTCACGTGATCCAAATTCCCAGCCGGGAACAAATAGACTGGAACTCAGTCCAGGCACTCTGAACATCAGCTGCATGGAGACCTTAGTACCTAAAGTACTTAGCACACCCCGGCATACACACAACCACCAAACACTCAACGGGAACAGATTGTTTTTAATCTTTTGTTCAATATTCTGTGCTCATATACAGAGTCTATAGCTAAGAGTCCTAAGAACCGTGTCTAAAATGATCTAGGTGACAGTGTCCTGTGCTTACATAAGGCACTATCTGTTCTTTCATGGGGGAAGCTAAAGGAGATTTTAATGGCACCCTTATACTTGGTTTATAGCCACTAGCATACAGGACACAATGCAGGTACCTTGTACCTTAATTTATACACTAAGGGTCGTTCTTCAGGCACTGAGTGGCTCTCCACTAATCTGTTCATATCCTCCACTGAGTCTGCATGGTTGTTTGTGGTGCTTAATGATGGCCAAGATTATTATGTTGAGGAGGAAGATGTACTGAATTTGCCAGCTCATCCTGCTGGTGCCATGGTCACCTCTACTGACCAGATAGAGGCCTACATCTTAGGATCTTTTGGCTGAGGCCCTGAAGTAGGCCATTACGCCACACTGGTCAGAGAGCTGGGCCCAACCATCCAGGACTTCATAATCTGGATGAAATGATAAAGTAGAAACAAAAGTGCTGACCCAGAGGCTGATGTGGGGAGGTCGTCATTGAGATGAGGGATCAGCAATCCAGAGGATGAGCAGGACAAATCTTGCCATGTTTATGCAGTCTTCATCAAATAGATATGTCACATCTCTGTCATCAGGGATGGTGATGCCACTTGGCGTGTCCCAATTTGAAGGAAGCCTTGAGGATTGAGGATTGGTCTGACTGAACTTTGTTAAATAACTGATACCTGAGTCTTTGTCCAGGAGGACTTCCCAGACAAGTAGATATATGGTTTTGTGTGTAAGAGTAAACAGAATTTAGCTGGAAGAGAGCATTTCAGATAGAGGGAAAGGCAAGGGCAGAGTCCTGGTGTGTATGGTGTATTGCAAAGATGGTGGTGGTTTGTTTACTGTGGGGTCATGAAGTATTGGGTGATGGAGAGCCACAGGTAGTTAGAACTGGAGCTTTGTGACTTTTAAAACTCACACCACAGTTGATGGTGTGCTTTGAAGGATGTTAAACGCTGATGAAGCCCATGTCTTATATGCATTCTCCATACACAGAGAGATCCTGGTCTTGCCAGTTGTACAATGATAAAGCTAGGATCTGTTTTCCTCAGTTCAGTTCTGACACATTATTTGCAGATTATTGTGCTCATCAGTGGAGGACTTGGCACCAATGATGGTTCATCAGATGAGTGCTGTGGGGCCTGGACCACTTAGAGGGCATGTCAGCTTCATGGCCTGGTTCTGTCTGCCATACCCCGAGGTCTCCTGGGGGATAAAAGGGAACCATCAAGCAAATCCTAATCAGATTTCCCAGGCAAGCATCTGCCCAGCCCGATTTAGATTATCATACATTATCCTCAGCTCAGAGAACTTGTGATGGTGGCAAGATTAGCTCACACTTTGCATTTGCCCTGGGAGTTTGCACAGCAGCAAGCCTGTTTGTCAGCTAATGCTCCAAAGTTTCCGGCCCTTGTGGGGACCATGCATCAAACTTTGCTTACTGCTTTATTCAAACACAGTGAGATGGGGGTGTAACGCCAATGGCGGGAGCATTGGGGATTGGGAAGTGGCCACTGAGGCCTTTCCTCGTTTTCCCATCATTCTCTGAGTAGAACCCCAGATCTTAAATTCTGAGGTGGGAATTTGAGAGAGCCCTACTTAGTGGGTATATGAGCTTCCCCATTGCTATGACAAAATGCCTGGCAAAGAACAAAAGATGTGCTCATGATTTGAGAAGGCACACAAGTACCGAGGCAGCTGGCTGCGGTGTGTTCACATTCAGGATGCAGAAAGCAGGAAGAGAGATGGGGCAGGCTATAAAAAAAAATCCTCAAAGTCTAACCCCACTGTCCCATTTCCTCCAATGAAGATCTTCCTCCTAGAGATTTCAAAACCTTCCATAATACCCACTAGTAGGATGGAGTGTTCAAGCATATGAGCCTACAGGGATGTTTCATATTTTAACGGCACCCTGCCACAGCTCCCATAGACTCATGTCCAGCCCATCATGCAAAATAGATTCATCCCACCTTCCAATGCCTCCATAGTCTTTGAGAATCCCAACACTGTCCAAAAGTTCAGCCTCAGAAGACTCAAAATAATCTCATAACTGTGATCCTTTACAAGTACAAAACAAAACAAAACAAAACAAACACACCCTTCCAATATACAGGGGCACAAAATGAACATCCCACTTGAGAAAGAACTGTAGTAAAGTAAGAAAAATCAGACCCAGGTGAAGATCAAAATTCAGGAGGAAAACCCCAACCCTTCAGCTCCATGTCTACCTTCATCTGCGACTCACTTTGGGAGGCCTCACCCCTCCAGCTCTGTTGCCTATAGCACATTCATCCTTATCTCTTGGGTCATTACCCTACCCTTGGTTGATACACCCCAATCCTGGCATCTTTAGCATCCTCATGTTTCTACTGACACTAAGGCTGCATCTTCATGGCTTTATACAGTGGCCTCTCAGGGTCTCCTTGCTGGGACTCCAACCTCATCAGCTATTGCCTGACTTTCAGGCATCCTGACTAAAGCTTCCAAGACCCTCTTATTCTTGGATCTTTTATGTCTGCAGGATCAGTACCATGGGAATGGCACTGTTGAGTTCTTCTGACAACTTAAGAAGTTTCCTGGCCCCTTAAACTACAGTTAACACAGGGTTTGTGCGCCTTTGAAGTTGAGTCTCAGGAAACATTTACCCAAGCAATTGCTTCTGAGCAGGGTGTGTCTCCTGTGACATTCTTATTCCAGGCTCTTTCATTTGAAATGAATCTTCTGGGTTTCTACTAGCTGTAGACTTTGATAGGTAGTGGCTTACTCTTAGGGATCTTCTTGTCTTCCCCGTATAGAGTTATCTTGTTTCTCCGTAGTGGTGCTAAGCTTTTTAACAATTAGAACCACTTCCTGACCTACCCCGTGTGCACTTTTAGCTTGCTCCTGTTATTTTCCTCGCCAAACGGCATGTTTCCCAACTTTCCACTGTACTCTTGTCTCTCTTGCTAGAAACCTGGAGAAGAGCAATGAGCAGTAAGCATGCCACAGCCCAAACACTTTCTGTCTAGAAATTTCCTCTATCAAACAAATTTGTCCATTGCTTCTGAGTTCCTCCTCATTCAAATTTGTAGGACATGTGTGAACAAAATGCATCCAGGTTCTTTGCCAGAATGTAACACAAGTGGCCACTAGCTCATCTCCCCTCTAAAACCTCATGAATCGTCTGCCTCCACTGACCATTTTTCTCTTGCTAACTCAGTGTTTCCAATTTCAACTAGATGGCCCAGGCACTTCTTACACCACCTCAGGGCTTCTATAGATTGTAGTTTTAAGCTCTTTTACACTTATCCTGTAAATCAGTTCCAAAGTCATATGGTCAGGCTTATTTTGGCAACCCCACTTCTGGTACCAATTTATATATTTGTTACTTTTCTCATCGCCATGACAAAAACCAGAGGAAAGCAACTTAAGGAAGAAAAGGTTTATTTGAGCTTATGGTTCAAGAAAGCGCAGAGTCCATCAAGGAGGAGAAGGCATGGTAGTAAGGGCATGAGGGAGATGTGACATATTGTGTTTGTTGTGAAGATGCAGAGAGCAGAGAGGAACAAGAATTGGGCTATGAAACCTCCTGTTCACCCGATACCCTGTGATCTATTTCTTCCAGTGAGGGTGCTAAAGGTTCTAAAACCACTGCAGATAGTATCATCAGCTACAGACCAAGTCTTCAAATACATGAGCCATGGAAGACCTTCCACATTCAAACTGCATAGTGTGCAGAGTCAGAGGTCTCTATAGACTTGGTCTTCTATCTGCTGGCTGCTTGCTGCCAGAATGCAGGACCTTAAAGCAAATTCTTTGCATCACCCCATCCTCAGGGCTGGCGATGGCTGCAACTGAGTGTGGAATAACACGCAAATTTAAATTTACTAGCACAGTGCTTAAAAGTCTCCCTGTTCTATTTTAAGACATTCCGTCCTTACAACTTGTGGTGTTTTGAATAAAAATGGCCCCACAGGTCCATATGGAGTGGCACTATTAGAAGATTTGGCCTTGTTGGAGTAGGTGTGGTCTTAGAGGAAGTAAGTCACTGGGGGGTGGGCTTTAAGGATTCAGAAACTCAAGCCAGGCCCAGTGTCTCTCTCTTCTTGATTCCTGCTGATCCTTCTCCAGCATGGTGGTGCCATCATGATGATAGTGGAGCAAACCTGTTAATTGTAAGCCAGCCCCAGTTAAATGTTTTCCTTTATAAGAGTTGCTGTGCTCATGGTGTCTCTTCTTAGCAACAGAACAGTGACTAAGACACCAGTCCCCACAGATTTTTAGCTTGTAGCACACATGCCTCTATTTCCTTTTTCCTATATGTACATTTGTGCTGCCCCTTCTTTCCAGAGTGCTCTACTCCAACCTGATGGAGAACTTTCTCCTGAGTTTTTCAGTGCTGTGGGCCCAACATAATCCTAATTCTTTGTGGAGTTTTTGCTTCTGTCAGTTGGCATCCTAGAGTACTCAATCTGTTTGGGACTTACTGGAGTCACGTGTGTGGTGGGGATGCTAACAGAAAACGTTGCATTTGTGATTTTTTAAAATCACCTCTATCTCTCATCTCTTCTCTGTGCCACACTCAAGGCCTCATGTACAGTAGTAGGTACACGAGGTTAGAGTCAGTGTCTAGCCAAACTTGTGGAACTATCCACTGGCTCATGTGCTCTTCACCCCTGCAATATGAAGACCAAGAAAGGAAGAGTTTATTGCTGCCTCTTCTGCGTTTTCCATCATACTGGTACCTGAACCCTGGAGGCTTCTGTTTTGAACTTGTGTTCATGAGATAGTGTGGAGGGAGAAGCTCAGGAGAGGGAAGGAAGCTCCTCACAATTCTGACCTGAATATTCTAGAACTGTTGACTTTCTTGGTTTTCTTTAAGACAAGAGGAATGGAAGCATCTTGGCCATCACTGGAGGCACAGCAAGGGGAAACCTGTGCTAGGGAACCCCCAGAGCTATGACTATAAACTCTGGGAGTGTTGGTAGCAGGATCATTAGGAAATATAACTCAATGGTTTAAGTTTGGAGATGTCTCTGAGTTAGGCATTCTTCCTTATATGATGATGGTAATAACATATACCTCATAGCCAACGAGGATGAGATAATTGAGGTATCAAAGTAATGTTCCTATTACTTTAAAGGGTAAAAATTTCTTTCTCATATTTACCTACCCATCGCCATTTCCTTATTTAAAGTGACTGAAGACAGACACAAATACTACTGTTGAAAGGGTTAATATTAATTAATAATGCCACCTTAAGTCCATATTTTTGCTGTATTGCAGTATGCTGCATCCAGCTTGGCAAACATTAGTAGTCCCCATCAAGCAAAGCTTGTACAGGGAGGGTTGAGACATGAATACAAGGCTGCATAGCTGGGCTCTCACCCCTGTCACATCCAAGCAGGTGACTGCTCAGCCACTTGTCAATGTCTTTGAGTCGACTCAGTCACTACACAATTGAGGTATGAACAACTACTTTGTAGCGTAATTCTGAGCATGAAAAGGATGGTTCTGTAATATGTTCTTGCCTCAGATTAATGAGGGCACAAGAATTAGCAACCAGCAACAGGTAGGACAGTGTAGGGCTTAGTGTGTAGGGAGCACGTGGCTCAAGGGCAAGATGGCCCTGCCTCTGTTTGGTCCTGGCAAAAGTACCATGAAGTGCATGGATCCCCTAAGACCCCCCTTCTCTTTGGCAACGTCAGTGCCTGCCCCAAATCTCAGAGTTGGCATGCCACTGGCTTTAAGCTCATTTTAAACTCATGTTACTGGATCTTGGGAATAAACATTAGTCTCTGCTAGGCAGGGGTGAGCAAGGCAGTCTGCCTGGTCCTCTGATAGTTTAGGCTACTCTTTGTGGGGGTTTACTGAGTGGTTGGAAAAATAGGTATCATGAGACAGCGAGGGACCCAGGACTCCAGCTCTGATGAAGTGGAGGATGCTGAATGACCCTTGCAGGTCAGGCCGCCCGCAAGCATGGACATCACCTTGTGTGCATGCACATACATACGTGGGTGCATGTGTGTGTGTGTGTGCGTGCGTGTGTGTGTGTGTGTGTGTGTGTGTGTGTGTGTGTGTGTGTTCTGTGTAAGTTAACTAAATGGTACTTCAGACCTTTCAAGGGGAAGCAAAGTCTGTGCCTTTTCTGTAACAAAATTGGAGTGTAAATCAGATGCTCTCCAAGGAACTCAGAACCATGTCTTTATTTTTAGATCCAACAGGGAAGATAAGCCACATGCTTTGTTTTGTGCTGCACATGGGCAGTTAGCAACTGATCCCTTCCTTTCTTCAAAGCCCACTATGGGTCTGCTTCTGAGAAGACTGGGGCTGGATTCTGCCTTTTTGCATGGTCCCATTTTTGTAATAAAACATCTATTTTTAATATGGGAGGAAAATGATGCTGGAGCTTAAATAGCTCACACAGTCTTAAAAACCACCCAGCCCGGAAATAAGTCCCTATTCACTATCCGACTCATTTTATTTTCTGAGGAACTGCTCTTTTGGGCCAGGTGCTGTGTTAGTCCCTGGAGATGCTGGGAGAAGCTGCTGGCTGATGTCATACTCAGCAGCATCAATTAGGCTCAGAGGCAAGATCACCATCCTCTCAGATATGCTCCATACTGGGAGAAAAGCTAGCAGCACGGGCAAAGGTGGGTGGGGCAGAGGCGGGGAGGAAGTGGGGTAGAGGTGAGGAGGAAATGGGGCAGAGGAGAGGTGTGGCAGAGGTGAGGAGAAAGTGGGGCAGAGGAGAGGTGGGGCAGAGGGGGGAGGAAGTGGAGCAGAGGAGAGGCGGGGCAGAGATGGGGCAGAGGTGGGGAGGAAGTGGGGCAGAGGTGAGGCAGAGATGGAGCAGAGGTGGGGCAGAGGTGAGGCAGAGGTGGGGCAGAGGCAGCACAGAGACCCAGGCAGAGGTTAAAAAAAGAGGCGGAGCAGGGGCGGGGCAGAGGCGCTCACTCTGAACAAATACATTTCTTTTCCCTTTCACTCCTAGAGAGTGCAGAAGTAGCACGAGGAGTCCTAAAGTTTCCGTGATCAGAGAGTGAGTTGTTGGTTGGTTTTACACCCCTTCCCTGCCAATCACATACTAACAGGAGAATGAATGGTAGGCAGCCAAGCGCTGGTCTTGGGCAACTCTGTGTTGAAGGAGTTGTGTAGTGGTAGAGACCCCTTGAAGCAAACTAGCCCTAGCAGTGAGGAGAGTGGAGAGAAAGGTGGGGCAGGGAATTCCCTAGGAGACCAACCACCACTCTGCTTCGGTGCCAGGCCTTGGAGGGGATTTCTGGATGGATATTCTGCCTGCTATCTTTCTGTCCTGTTTGGCCTCTCTTGCTATCAGACCCTACAACCGTTCTTTCTCTGTCTTTTCTCTATTTTGAAGGAACCACAGATTGTTCCCAAGGTCTTCTGCATGCTGGGCTATAGCCGCCGCCTTCTTTTTGTTTTTTATTCTGAGACAAGATCTCATTTGAGTTTTCCTGGCAGGCCTTGAACTTTCTCTGTAGCCAAAGCGAGTTTGAGACCTGCTGTTTCCTGTACTGGAAGGCCAGGTTAGCTCTGTTTTTCAGAAGAATTTTCAGAGCCAGTGCTGGGGCTGCCCTTCCTCTCAGCTCAGAATACATCAGCATTTCTGTGCAAGATGTATTTATTTAACGTGTGTTCATTTCAACGTGGGTTATTTTCAATGTGCTAATTTCAAATAAGCTTTGTTATGTACCTTCTCTACTTTCCAGCCCTGACATTGCCGGTCTCTGGCCTCCTTAAGCCCTGGCCCTCCTCCTAACCCTCCCCTTTCTGAAATCCCTCCGGACTCTCAGACCTCCTGGCTGTCCTCTCCTTCCTGACTTCCTCACCCTTTTTTCTTTCTGCCCACACTGAATGCTTGGAGTCCTTAACTCAGCTGTGGCCAGGAGCTGATTCCAGGGCAGGGGCCTCTGGCCTCCTCCCACCCACACCTCTTTGAAGATGTCTTTTGATAGTTTGGAATGCCCTTGGCAGACCTGGACCATGGGATGGCCATTTGCCCACTGGCTGAAATTGCCCTGATTTCAAAGAAAACAAGTGTTGTCTATAATACCACATGGTGGGTTTTCTCTGGGAGGAAGCTCTGCAGGTTCTAAAGCACAAGCAACATCCACTCACTCAGGGCAGATGCTGCTCCCAGAGGTCACAGGGTCCTGTCTGCTCCCAGAGCGCTCTGCATCCCGCCCTCTGTCAACTAATTCCATTTTCTAGTCTCTCAGAGTTTACTCTTTTGTAAATTACTTCTTTATAAGTTCATCTCAGCTTTAGGACGCTGCCTTAAAAGTTCCTGGTGGAAAGCACATGCTCTGAGATGGAAGGGAGAGGGGAGGGAAGGTGGAAGGAAGACGTGTAGGAATTGTGATTGTTCTTGAGTTAACAGACACAGTCATGGCCACTTTACCCATACTGCCCACCATGGTTGTCCTTTTAAGGAATATTGTAAGAAGGGGGACAGGTCATTTGGTTTGTTTTGACACTGCATCCGTTATTGTTGGCTTCATGAACTATCAGCCGTCCCTTAGCTGCACATGCGGTTTATAAGCATCAGTTTCTTTATGTCTGTGTTGCTCTCACTCTGACCTCTCCCTGTAGCTGATACACATCGACAAGAGCATCATGTTGGCCTGTTACCTTTCCTAATGAAGGATTTATATTTCTAAGTGCTTAGAAGGCAGCGACTGCTTCCAGACATTATTTATTGATGAGCATGTGCCTTTCTGATAAGCAAGTACTTGTCTATGTATATGCATGCATGCCCAGGGGATGGTGGCAGGGTAGGTTCTGCAATTGCTGCAGCCTGTCAAGATTCTAAACCTTTCAAGTTCACGTTGACAGGATCTACACAGCCATCATGGGCACTCAGTGCTTTTCTCAGCCTCTAGGAGATAAGGTCATTCTCATCCCTTCCCCACTTGGCCTGCTTTCCCTACCAAGGGGAGAGCAAGTGTTCTTCCTCTGGTTGTTTTGGGGTACACAGGAGGATGCCTGTCTCAAAGCTTGGCCAAATGACCTTGATGGCCAATGCTGGAGGGAATTGAGGACATACTGGCCGTTTGCGTGGTTAAGTAGCAGGATCTTTCTGATTGAAGATAAATGGGACCCTGCCACGGCACTTCCTGGAGGCTGTTCATTTTAGAGGCTTGTATACAGCAAGAGGGCTGTGGTGTTAATGGCTGTTGCCTTAGATTCATTTAGCCATTAGGAAGCTTTGGTGGAGGCTTAACACAATGGCCATTTCCCTGTGTTTGATACTCAGGTTTGGACAGATCTATAGCATTAAAGTAAGCATAAGCATGGATGAAAAAATATATATGGGGGCTGGATGTGACTCAGTAGTAGAGTTCTCATTCAGTATGTGTGAGGCCCTGAGTTTAATTCCCATGACAGCATGTGCGCACACAGGCGCTCATGCATACACACATACACAGACACACAAACACATACATACAGACAGACACATGCAAGCATACATACACATATAGACACACACACACAAAACATACATATAAACATACACACATAGACAAACACACACATACAGACACATATACATACAGGAAGATACACAAACATGAACATATAAACATGTACATATACACACAGAGAGATAGTTGCACACACATACACTGATGTAGGGCAGTGAAATCCTTCTGTTTTTATTATTGTTGCTGATAGATTTAAAACTGTTAGTGATTTATCTCCTCCCACCCCACCCTGGTGTGTGTGTGTGTGTGTGTGTGTGTGTGTGTGTGTGTGTGTGTATACTGATATATCCACATACATCCCTCCAAGTTGTTGCTCATCCAACTGCATGAGTGACAAGGAGCCTGGTGAGTTGCGGGGTCACCTGGGACCCTCCAAAAATATCCTGGATGTCAGGTGTTTTGCAGAGTGCTCCTCACAGTTCACCAGTGGTGTTACTGGATGACCCAGTACAATAGCTAGACTTTTCCAACTCAGAGATGAAAACCAGGGCATATAGAGTTAAGTAACCTGCCCAGAGTCAACTGCTATTAAATGGTGAAACTGGAATTAGAACCTGGAGCAGCCTCTTAATTGCTATGCTAACAATAACAGTCACAAGAAGAGCTCAGCAGCTCCCACTAGTGGAAAGGTCAAGCCATAACAAACACTTATTAAAACCTGACCTTGCCATTCCCTACTCTTAGGATCTGGATTTGAGGTGTCCCCTAGAGGTTTCCGTGTCAAGGCTTGGTCTTGACACAAACAGTGTTCAGAGTTGGGGATTTGGAAGGGGTGGGTGGGTGGTGGTAGGGGTTGGGGAGTGGGGGGATGATGACTAGATGATAAAGGCTTTGCCTTCATTATGGATCCATCCATAGATGGATTTACAGTTTGATGGAATTATTAAGAGGTGATGAAAGCCTTTGGAACCGGTTAGAGGAAGGGTCACTGGGGTCATGTTTATTGGGGCTATATCTGTCCTGAACCTTAACCTATCTGCATTTCTGCTTCCTGGCTGTCATTAGCCTCTGCCAAACACTCTGATTGCCGTGGTCTCAGTCCACTGGATCCAGCTGACTCTGGGTAGAAACTTCTAACACTGTGAACTAAGAACGCCCATCCCTTAAGTTAATTCTGTTAGCCACTTTGTCACAGCAATGATTGAGTCTGATGGATAAATTAACCCAGTCACACACTTTGCCCACAGACAGCAACCATAAAGGGTGGACTCCGTATAGCTCTAGACATATCATTTTGATCAAAATCCTTATTTTTCCCTTCCTGGTGCAACATACTAGTGCTTTTTTTTTTTATGACCTCTGGTCACATGACTTCCCCACATACAGCTTTAACATGCCTCACACTTCCCATTTTTGGAACATATTTCAGTGTGTCCACTCCCAGCTCCCACTTTCTATCAAGGTTCCTGTGCCTGGTGTGGGAAGCGGTTTCTTCTTTGCAGCCCCTCTTTCCCTGTTAGTTTGTCATCTTTCTCCTGTGATGTCTGACACTTCCCTCTGGATCATGTTATAAGTTCCTTGAGGGCAAGACTCAGTTGTGGGGCTGAGAAGAACGTGGAAGAAGTGGAAATTAGCTCTGCAGAAGTCTGCGGCCAGCCGAGGTAGGCCTCCAAATGAATGCTGGGTAGGCCAAGCTTGAAAGAAGTTGGCGTTGGTCCCTGGAAATGTAGCATTCCTTTCTCGTTCCTGTTGTCTTGCTTTTTGTTGTTGTTTATTTGTTTAATAAAACAAAGTAATTGTAAACTTAATTTATGTATGGGTGTGTTTGCCTTCCTGTATGTCTGTGCACTATGTGCACACATGGGGCCTACAGAGGGCAGAAGAAGGTACTGGAACCCCTGGAATTGGAATTATAGATGTGTCCTCTTGACAATTCTCTTAACCACTGTTCCATCTCTCTAGCCCCAATACAAGATGTTTTTAAGATAAAGTTTGCCATGTAACCCAAGCTGGCCTTGAACTCTCAATCCTCCTGCCTTAGCATTATCAGCACTAAGATTACAGATCACCACCCCTAGTCCTTTCACTCTTTTCAGTGGTCACTCCTTAAAGAACACTGAGTTTGATAAAGAGCCATAACATCTACGGTGTCAAACCACGTACTCCTTAGCAGACTACCACCAGTTTGTAAGTTCTTGTACCTGCCCGTGGTCCAACTTTGAGAAAGAATCTCTGATGAAGGGAACCGCTCATGATGTGAATCGTGACTGTATGCCACATTCTAGAATTATCTTTTCAACTTTTCCCCTCCCCCTACCACAAGATGCCTGAGATAAGCATGAAAAGATGGTTGAGAACAGGCCTGAGGTCACTGAAGACAGGCCCGAGACCACCAAAAACAGGCCGGAGACTGCTGAGAACAGGCCCCAGACTGCAGAAGACAGGCCGGAGACCGCAGAGGACAGGCCGGAAACTGCCAAAGACAGGCCCAAGACCGTCAAAAACAGGCCTGAGACCACTGAGGACAGGGTTACCAAGAACAACAGGCCCAAGACTACTGAGGACAGGTCTGAGACCACTGAGGACATGCCAAAGACCGCTGAGGACAGCCCCAAGACCACTGAGAACAGGGTTACCAAGAACAGGCCCGCAACCGCCGAGGACAGGCCCAAGACCACCGAGGACAGGCCAAAGACCTCCGAGGACAGGCCCAAGACCACCAAGAACAGGCCTGAGACCACTGAGGACAGGGTTACTGAGAACAGGCCCAAGACCACCGAGGACAGGCCCAAGACCTCCGAGGACAGGCCCAAGACCACTGAGAACAGGTCCAAGACCAGTGAGGACAGGCCGAAGACCGCCAAGAACAGACCCGAGACCACTGAGGACAGGCCAAAGACTGCCAAGAACAGACCCGAGACCACCAAGGACAGGACCGAGACCGCCGAGGACAGGACCGAGACCGCCGAGGACAGCCCCAAGACCACTGAGAACAGGGTTACCGAGAACAGGCCGACCACCAAGAACAGGCCCGAGACCACCAAGGACAGGTCTGAGACCACTGAGGACAGGCCAAAGACCTCCGAGGACAGGCCCAAGACCGCTGAGAGCAGGGTTACCAAGAACAGGCCTGAGACCACCGAGGACAGCCCCAAGACCACTGAGGACAGGCCAAAGACCTCCGAGGACAGGCCAAAGACCACCAAGAACAGGCCTGAGACCACTGAGGACAGGGTTATTGAGAACAGGCCCAAGACTACCGAGGACAGGCCCAAGACCTCCAAGGACAGGCCCAAGACCACTGAGAACAGGTCCGAGACCACTGAGGACAGGCCAAAGACAGCCAAGGACAGGACCGAGACCACCAAGGACAGGACTGAGACCGCCGAAGACAGCCCCAAGACTGCTGAGAACAGGGTTGCTGAGAACAGGGTTACCGAGAACAGGCCGACCACCGAGAACAAGCCTGCGACCACTGAAAACAGGCCCGAGACCACCGAGGACAGGTCGGAGACTGCCAAGAACAGGCCCCAGACCCCCAAGAACAGGCATAACACCCCCAAGAACAGACCCGAGACCACCGAGGACAGGCCAGAGACCGCCGAGGACAGGCCTGAGACTGCCGAGGACAGGCCCGAGGCCGCTGAGGACAGCTGGGAAGTGCTTAAGGGAAAGCAACAGATTTGATTATAGAACTGGGAATTAAGGCACATATGAAAAATAATTAGGAACCACAGCCTCAGGAAAAGCACCCTGCAGGGAGATCTTGCCATTGTCTGGAAGCATGCGAAATCCAATTTGCCACCGAGTTAGGCCATCTTGTCTTTTCCCTGTGGAGAGGGGAGAAGCGTGGTCAGGCTTGGAGAGGAGGAGATCTGAGATGTGTGTAGTTGTTCCCTCTGGCAAGCTGCTGGGGGAGCGCTTGATGAGGTAGAGAAGAATCCCTCTCTAGAAGGACTGCTTTAACAGAAGCACAGTCAGTCATCTCTGCTGTGCCTCTGGATTCTTCTTCCCAGGGCACTGACAACAGGTATCAGTAGACTTTTGGAGCTTTTTTAATACACTGAGATCCTAAATGTTTTGTAGTGAGATATTTAAGAGAAGAAGTATTTCCTTTATTCCAAAGGATTGGGTACCCTGCTTAAAGAAATTCAATAAATGCACATTTGCTCCCAGATGAGAGTGCGATAGAAATGCTTGTGATCCATACGTTCTGACCTCACATGTGTGGCAAAAGGTCAACAGCACTAAACAAGTATAAGGGAGACCTGCGTCTGATTAGTGCCATAATCCTGACCCATTCTTTAGTACTGGACTAGTTTTGTTTTCAAAATAACAGTCTTGGGAAAACATTGTTTTAGTGCCCTAATCACATCCTCAGTTGCGGGCCAAGACATGGGGGAGGGGCAGCTGGACCACAGCTTCACTCTGTCTTCAGTAAGCAGCTCTTGCATGCTTGGTCAGTCAGTGTCTCTGTCACCAGACATGGAACCCAGGGACTTCTTTGGTTGACAGAGACCCTCGGAGCTTCCAGTGGGGCATGGATGGAGAGTAGAAGTGTAGGGCCCTGCTGAAGAAAATATATTGCACATGGGTCTAGCTGAGGTGCTGCCATCCTGGCCGTAGTAAGTTTGATGTTCGGATTTTTTTTTGAAGCACTCCCTGAAGACTTGGCAATCTCGGAAGCCTGCCCATAGCTACGCCATCACTTAGGAAAAGGAATGTCTTGTCCCTTTTTCATGTATAATGAGAGACTAGCGTCTTTAGGAACTATATCCCCACTAACATCAGGCACCAGGTATCCAGCCGTTGGATGGAGAGGAAGCTCTTTACCATGCAGGCACTGCACATCATCTGAGTAGCCATTATTCACACATGTAGCTGGAGTCTTAGTTTCCATTGTTTTTCTGCCCAGAATTTTCTTTTTGCCGCTGAAGTTCCCAGGGTAGGGATCAGGCTTATAAGCCTTGTATCCGCCAACGTGGCACTCGCTGAATGCCTGGTGATCAATTACCTCACTACTTATCGAAGTCTGAAGTGAGTTTGCCTCCGTCAGCACAAATAAGAGGCAGTTAGGGTGTCCCTGGGGAAGGCGTGTGTATTAGAAACCGTGAGCGTGTGGTTAAGACTGGAATAGCCCAGGGCTTCAGACACGGAGCAGCAACATTTCTCTGACTGCTGACTTCCCGCTTGTGTACAGCATGCCTTGGGTCTCCAGTGGGAAGGTTGAAAAAGAAAATAAACTCATCCTTTCAGTTGCTTTATTAAATAATGCACAGATGACAATGCATGAAATATTGATGGGCAGAGAGCTTGCCTCCTGCAGGGGAGAGGGGCCTCTGTATAATTGGTTTTTTTACGTGGCAGAAGAGATAGCTTGGAAATACTGTTACCGATTGGCTCGGTTGACATTCAGCCGAGAGTTCTTTGTCACTGAGCACCTCAGCGTGTGTTGTTGGAGTTTCACACCCTCTCTTTCCCCTTCCTACTAAAGGCCAGCAGCAGCATCCTCACCCAAACACACACCAGCCATGATGATTCAAGAGGTCTCCAGATGTGGCCAAACATCTACTGAGGCCACACTGTCATTGATGGAAACATAGCTCCCTCCGTGGCCTTTTTGCAGTTAACATTACAGGAGGGAAGGGGGGAGGTTTTCTTAGGTGCCCCGAGCAGATGGGGATAGTACACTGATCAGAGGCTTCTTCTTCCTTAGGGACTCGGGGTGGGAGGAGAGGGTTAAAAAAAGAAAAAGGAAAACAACTTCTTTCCAGCTTGAAAGGAAAAATATAAAACTACCCTCATGTATTTTGCTGGGGACACGAATTCTCCCTGAGATAATCCCACCTCTTGTACATCACCAAAGATGAGAAGAGAGGGTGACAGTTCTCAGATCTTACTTGGAATATGACAGCTATTAGATTTTATTCGTATATCATAGAAACTGGGAGGCTGGGGCACTGAATAATTGATAAAAAAAAAAAAAAGATAGGTTTAAGAAACCCTCCATCATGCCGTATCTTGGGTGTCGGCAAATCTTGCAGATGGATTTTCATTGGTGTCGGGATATCGTAAACAAGGCACTTATTATAAACTTGTTGATCATATTTTGTCAACAAAAGTATGCAGCTGGCTGGTTTCTCTGTGAGAAGTAAAAAAACACAAGACAGGAGCTCACAATTTGGTGGGTGACAGCCAAAAACCTGCAAAATCATGAATCAAGATATGAGTCATGACTAACATTATGGATTAAAGCAATGCTGATTTAGTGACATACACAGGGTGATTGCCTTTAGAACCCAAAGAAACCGAGGCTAGAGGCCTGACAGCACACTTAATGCTAAGGCATCAAGTTGATTATTGTTCTAAATACTTTGATTTGGAGCCTGCAAGACAACATGCAGGCTCTGTGATATTTAATCCATTGGTTTAAATAATTCGAAGTAGAGGTGATTCCAGGTTAAGAGGCCTTTACTTTTTTGCATCTTCAATTCTTCCTGAAGTTGATACACTTTGAACTATTTTCCCAACCCGTGATCTTTAGGAATATTGCCTGCCCATCAAAGAAAGAAAGAGGAAAGATCTGTGAACAGCAGTGTGGTCCAGATGGGACTGGGCCCCTAAGGGTTCATGTGTTCAAAGCATGGTTGATGCTCAGGCTGGTGGTGTAGGGTTGGTGTGGAGCCTTTTGGAGGTGGAGTAGAGCAGGAGGTCTATTGTAACTGAGGTGTGAGCTCAGAAAGAATGTGCTCTGATGCAGGACTCCATCTCCTCTCTCTTAGATGCTCCCATCACTCATGGAGCCTTCATGGGACTTCATGCTGTTGAGCCTCCAGTCTTGTGACTCTGAGTTTACAGGAAGCTATTTTTCCTTATTAAAATACCCTGCCTCATTACAGAATGAAAATGAAACTCATACAGGGGAGATTCTGGTAGCCATGTTTGCTTTCTTTACGCTAGCCAAGCCCTTAGTTCCAGGTATCATTGATTGGGTCAAAGTGAACACGTGATCTCAGCCAGACTACTCAGGTACCCTAGGTCATTTACACTAGAATTTCAATCTAGGACTAAGAGCACAGTCAAGGACAGTCTCTTGATGTGACCAGGGTTGTCCATATGACTCCTGGAGTCATGACAGCTATCTTTCCCCTGTGAAACCTGGAGAAACTTTCATGAGCTATGAATAGGAAGCCAGCTCTGAGGAGATTTGGTGCTTCCCGTCAAGCATCAGATCACCACAGGGTACCCTATGATGTCAGTGTGAAGTATCTGGGCTCTTCTTACACCCCAGCCTACCTTCTGTCCTTAGATTCCCACCCCCCCCCCATTGTAATGCCTCTTGGATTCCTTCCCATCTTTGGCACAGCCAATGCCCATCCCTGGCTGATGGGTGTGGGAGTCTATATGAATCTCACTCACTCGCTGTGGCGATGGGGATAGTAGTTTTCACTTGTTCTGAGGAGAAGTCTGTAAACTGTGATATCAGGAAGGTCTGTCTTTCCCATCACCCGGAGCCTTTGTAGCAAGCAAGATTCATCACACTGACCAGCTCAGGTTTGGCTGTGCTTCTTGGAAGGCTTCATGTCCTAGAACTGTGATTTCTAACCACAGATGCACTAGAAATTCCCTGAGTAGAATAACCCTACTTCATTGAAGAAGACTCTGAATGTTAGCAACACACCATGGTGGCCATCATAGCTGGCAGAGGTAGAAAGGACTGGAAAACTCTGCCTCAGTGTTGAGTAAGGGCAGAAAGGGGCAGGTAGCAAGATTCATATTCTCACTAATACCCTCCACCCCTGTGCTCCTTTTTCACAAGATGGAGATGCAGAGTGGTCACTTGGTACAATGAGCCAGGAGAGTCAGGTGGCACTCCTGTCTCCTTGGTGGCATGTTGAGTTTGAAGCCATAGTGTCTATGGCAGTTTGAGTGAGAATGCCCCCATAGGCTGAGTAGGTGCCTAGCTGGTAGAACTGTTTGGGAAGGGTTAGGAGGCATGGCCTAGTTGGAGGAGGCATGTCACTAGGGGTGGGCTTTGAGGTGTCAAAAGCCCATGCAATTCTCAGTTAGCTCTCTCTTCTATTGCTGTGGATAAAGATGGAAGCTTTTAGTCCCTCCCTCATGTCTGTCTGTCTGCTGCTATGCTCCTTACTATTGTGCTGTGGACTCACCCAAGGGGTAGTGGAGGGCTGAAAGGTATGCCCAACCTTGTGACATTGAAATATGGTGACATCATATGCAGTGTTCATATTTGAAAATGATGTGACTGAGTTACAAAAAGGAAACTGTAAGACATTCCTGTGTTTTAAGTGGGGTCAAGTGAGGACACAGTCTTCTGCTGGCCAGCACATGTAGGTGCCCTGCCCAGTGGGTCACAGATGGGGCAAGCTTGAGCCTCATACTCAGCACCTTCTGGTCTGCCAAAGCCTGCCCACAGATGCTTAATCAAAATGGTCTTTCATGCAGTGTGATTTCCACTCATGCACAGTTCAGAAGTTAGTGCTCAGAGATGGGTTGAAACCCAGAGATTAGCAGAAAAGACTAGCAGAGGCCCTTATTTCATCTCGTAGCTCAGCCCTGGGGTGGCATAGAAAACAAGAGGGTGTTTTGGTTGCTTCCGTGCTGTGAAGTCACTTCCAGGATCTGACAGTTAAGACTGAAAAGGGGAGGAAGGGAGAAGAGGGCAGTGTGAAGCCTGTTAGGAGGGAGAAAGTGCCCCTGCCCCCACCGTGTAGGGCATTACTAAAGTGATTACTCAAAATTTAACAAAATTCAAAGTAGAATAGTTACCCGATAAGACAAAGAAGTTACCATATTATGTTGTTTGCTCAACAATGAAGCACCGGGGCTCGGGGAACTACTCTAAAGCTAGTCCTTTCAGAACAGCCAAGCCCAGCCATCCTGGGGCTCCACTGGGGAAGGTAGCACAGAGCAGAGCAGTGCGGTTGTGTATTTTGTGAAGAGAAGATATGTTCTCGTGGAGTCTCGGTATACACACACCAGTGCCTTTGGGACCAGACAGGCAATTAATGAACCGATGAGGGAAGGAGGATGGTGGAGTACAGAGGCAGCAGTGGGAGGGAGGAAGGAAAGGAAAGGAAAAGAAGGCCATCTTGTGGGGTTGCCGGAAGGAGACGCGACAGTGTTCAGATAGCGGCAGCCTATCTGAACAACCCATCTCTGAACAGCCTATAGAGAGCCATGTTTCGCTGTGCGCTACTTGCTTGAAGTGTACCATATAAGCTGGGGAACCTGTGGGATCTGCTCCCTGTGGCCTCTGGTGCAGGAGCGCCTGTGCCCACTGTGGTTGAATTCTTCTTCCAGCTCAGCACACACTTAAATACATTCTACATCTCTACCATCTCTCTCTTATCTATGCCATGGGGATGGGGGTGAGCCCTGTCCCAGAGGGTTCTTGGCAGGAATCTGTGAAGACAAACATGCTGGGTCCCCTTAACACTCTTAGGCTGGTGTGCTTGATAGACATCGGGGGTCCCTGGAATGGAAGCTGCATACAGTAGGTGCTCAGTGAACATCTGGGCTTATGGAGTGATGAACTACTGGGCATCACTACCTCAGAATAAACCAGGTAAACTCTGTTACATCATTGATGGCCCTATTGGAGTCAAGGAGATGGGTTGCCATGGGAACTATGTTCCTGGATGAGTCTGCCAACCATGCAGGCTAAGCTACACAGGGCCAGCCCCGTGGAGAGTATGGTATCACATCAGGTTGAAAGCCCAGGCTCCAGCAGGCAAAGCTGTACTCACCCCAGTGTTCCAGTTAAAGAAATGAACAGTGGCCAACAGCAGAGAGAAGAGGTTTAATCAGTCTATACTAGGAAGGTGAACAGGTAAAGGAATCCTAACCAAAGTGTAAACTTCAGGTTTAAACAGAGAAAGAGCTTGGACAAGGAAGCAAGAGGTGTTATACAAACTTGGGGAGTCTTGGCCAGGGTGTGCTCTGTCCATCTTTTATCTCAGTTCTGGTCCTACGGAGTGAAGAAGTCTCTGTAGCCAGAGAAGAAAAGGCCTCTTGGGAGATAATCGCTCCCGCTCTTGGGTGCAGCCTCACCATGGAGAGAGAACTGCCTTTGCCTTGGGGTGTTTTGTTCCTTCAGGCTCTGCTGTTCCCGGAATCCAGGGTGACTGCAGGTTTGAGACAACAACTAGAACGCCACGAGGTACTTCTTTAGATGTTCTAGAACAGGAAAGTAAGATGCCTCAGCTACTTTGACTTTGTGCCAATTTCTAGATGTGCTACTTGGGTGATTGGCAAGCCCCTGGGCAGAGAAAAGCAGAGGACCTAAGGTGAAGTGGACAAAATGCAGACAGAGATGCCAGGCTTCCAAGTTGCTTTCAGTTATGGTTGGACCCAAGTGAGGAGTTGGTGCTTTTCTTAACTGGTTGCTGTACCACCCAAGGGGTCCCTTCATGGTGGTCTGCAGGCACTAGATGGGATGCTGCCACAGGCCCAGCTCTTCTCAGCATGAAAAAGCACTTGGGCTCTGCTCGTGCCTAAGGAGCCAGGAATATATTCCACAGGCCACTTTGTGGTGCCTGGAATTTCTACCCTATTTGACAACATGGGGAAACTTCGTTGTACTGTATCCATGAATGTGGCTGCCTAAAATAGTGAGCATCGTGTGAGAAGTTGTCAACATGCTCTTTAGGAGTTAGTTAAAAACCGGAGGTATACGTCATCGGTCTGCTTTCCCCTCATCAGTCCAGCTTTGGATAGGGCTACCAGTGCCAGGGTCTTATTAGGCTGGGTTGGAGGGCCCAGAGGCTCTGCCATTGTGATGGGGACTTCAAATTAGCATCCTTGGGGCCTCTTGCTCTTGTTGATTGGACAGAGCCCACAAAGAGCCCAGACAGAGCTTTTGTTTGTCAGAGAAAGGAACACGCTGCCCGAGAGATTTGTTGACCATTTAAAAAAACGATTGGGCATGAAATAGATACTGTTTGGATTACACAGAGCACATACCCTCATTAGCTTGTTCAGGATCACAAAAGGCCTGATGGCTGGTTAGTCCCAGCCATCAGGATCTGGTGCCAGGAATGTCTGTTAAACACTTGCAAGGGGAAAGAAGTGTTTAGGGGAACGGCATCTCTATTATCCCACCATTTTTCTTCCCCTGTCAAGTATTGGTTTAGAAGTTGGACCCTACTGAATAGAAACACAGATCCATCAATTCACCTTTCTCCCACTGGACACCTGAACAATGGTGAAAGTAGGAGGTGATCTGGCTCCCGATGCAGGGACTCCACAGAGAGTAGAGCCAGGCCCCTTCACTGGATATCAGAGTTCTCAGAGATGTGGTGGAAGCAGATATTAGAGGCAAGGTGATTCCAGAATGGTGCTTTGGCCTAAATATAACCTAGAGAAGAAAGGGACCCAGTTTGGGCTGCTGAGGGTGTAAGGGATACTTCAGAGGCATCGCATGGGAAAGAGGTGAACTGGCATTCACTGAAGGCCAGAACTGCCCTTCAACACAGGGTTCTTGACTGCTGACAGCTCTGCCCGAGCCGACTAACTCAGATCCTACATTTCCTTCACCAGGACTTTGACGCCATGGATCATGAAGACTTGGCCAAATCTAGAGTAGGCCAGTGCTCCCCCATTAGACACCAACCTATTAATCAGCTGCCTTGAGCCTCCCTGCTCCAAGGATGCACAGCTGGGTACAGGTTGTCCTAAGACAAGTCTTTATTGTCAGTGGTGGGGGAGGGGCAGAGGCTCAGTTCCACACAGTTACCCCCAGCAGCCTGGGGTAAGCAGATGCCCTACTCAGGCCAAACCAAGATACATGACTTCAGTGCAGAACAGAATTTCAGGGCCAAGCAGTGTGACACAGAGATGGGCATTTTATTAAAGGTACTTTACTGTAAAGAAAGGCACTAGAGGAAACAGTACAAGTACAGCCAAGGGCGGGGATGTGGGCTTCTCCAAGAGAGACTTGCAGAAAGTAAAATATGCCTGTGAGTGTCACCTCAGGGGAGAGTCCCAATGTCTTAGCATTATCCGTGTATATATTATTTGGGCCCTTAAGTTATAGCTCAAAAGTTTGCTAAGAAACATCCCCCCCCCCTACCTCCCTGCATACGCACTACACACCATATCTCTTTTGATATGTTAGATTCTAGGCTGTCTCAGAGGATGCCTTGATGGAATTCTAAACTGTAAACTAGAAGCCACTAGCATTGCACAGGGAGTTTTACACCTGCCCTTTCAATGAAAATGGGGTTTCTGAACAGAATCTAAGAGAACTGTGGTTTGCAGCTGAGAAGGAAGAAATGAATTGTGCCAGAATTCTTGCTTCTCCGGTGTCAAGGACATCTTCCCCTGGATCTCTGGCCTGTGGCTCTTTTCTTGTATCCTCTTGCTAAGATGCTCCTGTCTTTCCCACCATATTTATCGATCTAGTGACTCTTCCTTACCTCTTCCTGGACTTCTTCTCTCCTGTCCCTCTCCTTATCTCTGACCATCCTGGCTCATCTGTGAACTCCTGAAGAGCAGAGTCACAGGCTCGGCCACCTCTCAGTGCCTAGTGTCATGACAGTACTTGGCAGACCAAGTGGTTTCATAATCACACCGAGGATTGAAGCCTTCCCTATGATATCAATGAAGATGTTGGAGGAGATACCAGAGGCTCTCACAGCCCTGGGCTTTTGTGGCCAATGGATTTTAGGTTATTTTCTACAAGATGCCCTTGCATGGTGATTTCAACCAGCATTGACTCAGAGCATCCATTGAGACACACATGTCAGATCACATGGAGTTCAGAAATGGTATATGAGTTCTGTGCCTAACCTCTTTAAGCAGACTGGAAGATTAGAAAAGGTACCTTGGTGTGACCACCACATTAAACCTCTTTGGTGTTGTAGACACTGGGGATTGGGCTGGACAGTAGTTAAAAGACAAAGCTGCCTTCCTGTTCTTAGAAGGCTTCTCCTAGAGGCCTGTACAGGCTTCTAGACAGGCTTAAAGTCACATAACAGTGATCATTCAGTTGAGTGATGTGGGAACAAGCTACAGTTCTCTTGCTATGGTTGCCAAGTGGAGATGACAGTCTTGTTTGTTTCTGTGTCTCTTCTATGCACAGTAAGACCCAGAATATGCTTTATGTTAGTCGTGTGCTTCTCTCAGAGCATACTGTGAGGGAAGCAGCGAGGAGCACAGTGGTAGAGCTGCAGGTGGGACAGTTGGCTGCAGGCAGCTTTGGTGCACAAACCGCTAGGCTCACTAGATGCCCAGTGACACGTGCTAGCAATGATTGAACGGTGTGGGGTACAGCGAACAGTGGCAGGAACAACAAGAAAACACAGGACTGAAGTGATGCAGCACTTGTCATCCCTGCAGTGGGAGAGGCAGCCATTCTCTCAGCCTGAGATGGTTTCTGAGCGCTTAGAAGCTGCCCCCAAGAAACCCCAGCTCCACTCAGAGCTAACTTCCTGATGATTACTTCAAAACTCTCAGTCCGGGAATGAAATTTAATGACCTTGGGAACCTTCCCAAAGAAGGAGAAATGAATCTGCCCTAATTGGGGAAAGAAAGAGCTTGGAAATGAATAGTCTCTGATTACCCATTTATAAATCCACGGCCGAGAGTATCTGGAAAATTAACACTGGGAGGGACAAAAGCAATAACAGCTTTAATTAGGATATTAAGTTTGATACCTAGGGAGCCACAAATGCTTATGTACCTCACCCAGTGTTTGGCACATGGAAAAAGTTACCCTCCAAATGTGTTAAGCTGTGCGGTCTGCTCTGCTCTCCGGAAAGCCCCGGGTTCTTTCCTTGGTGGAACTGAGGACTCTAGAAGGAGGTGGCCTGGAAGTTTGCTAGAAGGACATGGAATACACTCTTGATTAATTGCCTTTAATGGGAGCTGCTTTATGATCCAGACAGAATGAACATTCTGCTACTGAGGGCTCTCGGGATGCTCTTTTCTCGCTATCGATTTTCCATCTTACACAGCAGACCCTGGAGAGCTCTCTGCGTCTTTCCAGGACCCTCTAAACTCTGTAAACGTTTTCAGCACTTTTCAAACTTTTCTCCCAAAGAGTCTCTCAGGTACAGCGAGAGCAAACACCTACACCGAGGCTCAGTGCTGAGAACACACTGTCCATACACTGTCGGAGTCTCTTCTCTGTCGGCTTACATGGATTTCAGGTCGATTGCACTGTAAAGTAAGATTTGCCATAGGTTTGCATTCTCTGTGGCCTGCCACGCAGTCTGAGAAACAAGCAGGGATGGGGCAGGCTGCACTGGGAACGTAAAGCACAAGACTCCTATTTCTCTCTTTTTAGCTGGGTTTGGGGCTTTATCTGGAAGGTGCCAGGAATGGGTTCCGTGAGCCTCAGCAGAGCTCTGCATTGATGTTCTGGTTTGTAAGATGTCACAGGTTGTCTGTGGGTGGTCATTTGGAGCAAGCACCTCCATTCTGAGGCAGGCTTACCCTAGATTTTTCCTGGTCTGGTGCCATTTAATCCCTGTCTCTCACCAGCTCTGCAAAAACAGAATAGACACATCAGGAAAGCAGGTCGGTGGTTCCAACTGCAGCCCTGGGAGCATAAACCTTCTACACCAGTTTGCGTTGCTGTTTTCTGCTACTCAAGTGTCCCCAGCCTGCCCCACTTTTAGCCACCTTAAACTCAAGCCTCTGTCTGCTTATGTTAGCAATGCGGACCTAATTCTGTTTCCCTTAAGCAGGCTCTTTTGCTTCCTAGCCTTTTCTCAGGAGCGCTTGAATGCAAGCTCTGCGCGTACCCCCACTCAATAACGCTCCTTCTCTCTGGCATAGACGTTTCAAAGCTCACAAAACTTCTCACAAGCATAAAAACAATACGCACACAGCTGTGGGGCGTGCTGGTCCAGTTTCAGCATGCAGCTTTGTTGTATGGTCCTAGTGCTTGGGGCTTTAGGGCCATGATTTTGTTCTCTGTTCTCAGTCTCTTTGGGAAGGAGGCTGGGATAACACTCTTGTTCCTAAAATGTGGGGACACTGTGTTTCCGACACCAGCAATATGTGGCTCTGGCTACTCGACAGAAGGCTTCTGGACAAGGTTTTTTTGAACACCTCAACTTGGTGTTCAAAAGGAGTTTTAATGTTTATGTAGAAACAAGTATGGAGGTGAGAGTAGGAAGGCCGAATAGAATCATTACCCCCAGGGCTTCGGGCCTTAGAAGTGCCCAGGGCTCCTTACTGTCCTCTGGGTCTCGGGGGAGAAAGCTGAAAGGAGCAGGCGAAAGTACTGAGGATGGCAGCTGGGTCATTCTGTGTCAGGCATCTTTCTGCATCCCCAGCCCCCGTACGTCAGAGGAGGGGACCTGCTTCTCTGTACCTGCTCTTCAGAGCTAAGGACCCAGCAAGACTGGCTGACTAGTCCCCCTGCCTAGCTGAGATCTTATAATAATAATATATCTCCTCCTTCCCTTTCTTTCAGCTTTGACCTAGCCCCAATGCTGCCCAATTCTGTTTTGACATCCTTTGCCCCTTGTGACCTCATTTTCAAAGGGAACTCAGTTTCTGTTGGAATTCAGACCCCATATGGGTAGGGTAGGGGCACAGCACACCCCTTCCCTCAAACCTCTCTGCTCCAAACCCTGCAACCTATACCTTCTTGGTGCACAAAGGATGGGGGTGGGTCCTTCCTGTGGTGACTAGTCATGGCTGCTGAGAGTGGGACAATCAGCACCAGAAGAATTAGTTCTGTGCACATCTTTGTTCTGAGGGTGGTTCCGTGTTTTATGGGGTTGTTAATTGCATTAAAATGCTGCCCAGATACAGGAGATAGACTTTCTGAATGATGGGGACCCCTTTTCCTGTAAATATTTTATTTCTCTGGTGCTTGCTATGGTCTCTGATCCTCCTACACTATGAATTGGTTCTTTTGTATTTTAAGTAATTCTCTCTCATTTGTTCATTCATGTCTTATGAGTAATTTATGTCAACTATAGTGAGGAAGGACTCAAGTATTTTTACTGTTAAAACATTGGATGCAATTCTGGCCATTTGGAGGGATGGGAGGCCATGACTTCTCTGTGGACAGGGTCCTGTCCTCTCCTTAGAGGTCCAGCCTGGCTCAAGTCCTCTCACTCTTGCTGCCCCATCTCTGTTGCTGCCAAGCTTGGCATACCTCTCTGTCTGCACTGCAGGCTGAAATGCTTCATAGGAGCAAGGCGGGAGAGCTGTGTGGCTGAATCTCCCCCACTTCATTCTCTGGGCAGCGGGGCTGCTTTTGAAAGATCCCTTGAATAAAAAAAAAATTGTAACAGCAACACAAGCTTATCCAAATACCCTAAAACTTGGCTTGTTTCTTGTTTGCTTGCTTATTGAAACAAGGGCTCAAGCAGCCCAGGCTGGCCTTGAACTCACTATGTAGCCAAGGATGACATCAACTCCTAGTCCTTCTTCTAAGTGCTGGCATTATCTGTAGGTGGTACCTATTAGCATCAGGTAGCTTGGTCTGTGGCTACTTGACACCATGTCCGCCACATTTGTCCTCTTCTTGGGGTGCTTCATTAGCGGTCTAGTGGCTTAGTGTGACACTCATCAGAACTGAAGGCCAGCATCTCTGACTGGTTGACCATAAAGACTCAGCATCTGAGTGTTTGTTACCAGCTGATCAGTGAAGACTAAGCTGCTTTCTGTGTGGGCTTCCTCACTGCCGAGTTAGACTATGTGACAGTCCATTATCCTGTAGATCCATCCATGCCACGGTTAACAACCCAGTCCCCTGACCAGCTGAGATCTTATAAGATGCTCCCACTTCCCTTTCTTTTCACTTGGAGCCAAGCCACTGCTGCCCCATTCATGTTCTGCCGCCCTTTGCCCCCTGTGACCTCACACTCAAAGGGAAATCAGTTTCTTGTTGGAGTCACGGAGGGAGGGTGCTCCCTTCCTCTTTCTGGAGCACGTAGGAGGAAGGGGGAGGCTGAAGTGACAGCCTCGGAAAGGGGAATGGCTAGCCCAGCTGATGCAGTTCTGTGCTTATGGACACACATTTCTACAGCCGGACCAGTGCACATCTCTGAATGGATTGTGTTCTGATGTTTAGGGTGACTAAATGACCATGTTGGCCTTAGCGGTGGCTGCTCATAATGCCTTGTTCTGTGTATGAGCTGAGGGCCCATCCTCTCGCTGGTGGGTGTCATTAGTTCTAGCCAATCATGGGTAATCCTTAACTCCTCCATCTCAGAGGCAAATGGCAAAATTTCTCAGGAATGGACAAGAACCCATTCCACCCTTTGGCCATGACTCTAATTTCTTTTGTCTCCTTGCTACAAATAAGATTCTCCAGGATGCAGGAGGGACTAGATCTTCTAACAATAGTTCTAGATCTGGCATCTGCAGATACCAGCCATGTTAGCCTGTAGTCTGTGGGCATCTGAATTTATTCCTGAGTATTCCAGAGGTACGACAGAGTCTAAAGCAACCAACCAGAAGGAGTTGGAGGAGGAGGAGGAGGCTGGGCCTGGCGTGGGAGGGAGGCGAGGCTTCAGGAGAAGCAGGCTGTGGAAGGGCGTAGGTGCTTCTCTAGAAAAAGGACCAATCTGACTTTTGGTCTTGGCTTGGTCACTGAGGCTTCCTGGTACCAAGAAGCTACTTTGCTCCTGACGCAAATCAAATTATGTTTTTGTCTAATTTATCAGGAACATCTACCTATGCTAGTAAGTATAGACCTATACATAGATCTTTAGAAGAGCTGCGTGCTATTGTGCACAGATGGTGGTTCACTGGGTAAGTCGTTTACCTGTTTATGACGTTAAGGACTGAGTGTTACTCACCTCTCCCAAATCAGCATGTTAGAGTCTCAACACACAGGTGGCCATATTTGTAGATGAGACTCCTAGGAAGCGATTACAGTTAAGTTAGGTTTAGAACCTCTATAAACGTTATAGGGTGGGGCACCAACCCAATAGTCAGTGCCCCTCCTCATCAGAGCATACTAGGAAACCTCCTGCATATCTCTTCGAGGGCACACAGCCAAAAGGCAAGGCCACACGAGGACAGAGTAAAGAGCCGGCTCTCTGCAAGCTAGGGAAAGGTTCTCACAGAATCTCACCATGCTGAGAAGCATCACAGGCCCCGCCTTTAGAACTGTGAGAGAATAAATACATTGCTTAAGCTCACAGTCTGTGGTGTTTTGTTAACGGCAGCTTGTTCCAGCCTGGTCCCTGTTGCTAAAGGATAAATGCCATGACCAAAAGCAATTTGGGGTGGAAAGCATGGATTTCATCTTATAGGCCACAGTCCTTCAGTTGAGGAATGGCACTGCAGGAATCTGGAGGAGGGGACAGAGAGAGAGGCCATGGAGGAACGCCGCCTTCCGGTTTGCTCCCAGGCCATGTTCAGCTGTCTTTTATACAGCCCAGACCCACCTGCCTAGGGTTGGAACCACACAGGCCTGGATCTACCTACACTCAAGACAATGCACTCACAGGCCTATCTGATCAAGGCAATTCTTTAATTTAGGTTTCCTCTTGCCAGGTGCATCAAGTTGACAACCAACACCAACCATCACACAGCCCAGGCTAATGCAGACGATCAAAGTGTTTATAATTTCCCTTGTTATAAGCCATTGAGAATATCATGTTTTCTTTTTGCCTAATTTTGACTTGCTGGATGATAAGCTATTTCTTTTTTCCTTTTTAAGTTAAATTTTCTTCTATTGTTAATTGTATGTATTCCTAAATCAAGAGTAATAAATGCCTTAAACCCATGCAGCTATTTTTCAGCAATTATTACAAGCTGAATGTCCACACCCTTAATAATTAGGAAGGTATTTTTCACTTTCATGCAGAGAATTGGGAGTCTTCAGAACCTGATTTAAGGGGAAAGAAAAGGAACAAGGCTATCTTCAATCAGCTGTGTCTTTTTGTCCTTTGCCTCCATGTCATTATCTGTCCTCTGCCATCCTCCAGGGCCATTCTGCTGTCTTTGGGCACACAGGTTTAGTCTTCTGTGCCTCTGAAATTAAGTGTACGTGCTACCTGACCACATGGCCAATAAGTCCCTTTGTTCAGCCTCAAAGAACCCGGGAAGCCCTTGAATGTGGAAGCTAAGAGGAATGAAAGAGACTTTCCAAGCCGCTGTCCTTTCCAGCTTCCAGCAACATCCGATGATGAGCGCAATTTGTATTCTGTGAGGCTCTGTCGTCAGCTGGTAAACAAGCTCCTCAAAGAGGGGGGAGGCGAGATGCACACGCAGGTTACCATGGGGACAGACAAGCTATAATAAATGCCCAAGATCCTAGCTAGAGGAGGTTTTCACAGTTTGAAGTAATTTCCTTGTCAGTCATCTGTGAAGTCACTCCTAATGAATCACTGGGCATGCCTGCTCTTCAGATGACTGTTGGCCATGCGTGTCCCAGACAGAGGCTAATCTTAGAAAGCAAGAATGAGAGGATGGGCCTTCATTAATTTGCGTGACCTCTGCATGAGCGAGCTTCTGGGAATCAGTGCAGTGGGCCACGTTTCACACAACTTTTCGCTAAGTCACTTACTTCCCGGGCTCAGAGGGTGGCCTCTGCTTCCCAGAATCCTGTGCAGCTTGGCGAGGGACTAAGGTGGTTAGTTAAGTGAAGGGAGAAAGGGTATTCCGAGACCCTTAAGCACTCCTCTATTTTAATGAGCAGGAGCTCTTGCTTGTATAAAGCCTGTCTGTGCTTGCTTGCTCAGTGCCACTCCACACACAATGCACATGCAAGGCTCCCTCTTCCTGCTCCTGGATACTTAGAAGTGAAAGGTCATTTCAGGAGTCACCAGGATCTACCATATTTACAGTTGTTCTGGAACTTGGAGGTGGCTGTGGCTCCTCTCCATGTTGTCTACTCACCTTCTCAAGGGATAAGGGACACTTGCGACCCCTACCTAGCCTGCTGTAAGCCTGATCAAGTACGCACGGGTTCCCAAGTGGGCCAGACCCCTCCTGTTCCTGGAAAGAAGGTCTCTTTTCCTCTTCAGCATCTGCCTTGCCTTCTTGCCTTGCTTAAATCCACTTTTCCATATGTGCCAGCCCCTCCAGGGAGTTCACCAGCCCTCTGCAAGGTCAAGTGCCCCATCTGTGTGTTTTGGGAGCTGGGAGCATGCAGGGAGGAGATGCTAGCCTCTGGTCTGCCATAAGATGTGTCACATGGAATAAAACTCTGCTAATGTTAGCTGAGTGAACACATACAGGCGTGTGTACTTGCCCAGATGACTGGGGGATCTTTTATGTCAAGTTTCAGATGAAACTTCTCTCTCTCCTCTCAGTGCCTAGGAAGTAGCCTCTGGCTTCCCCATCACAGGGCTTTGACCCAGACCCTTTGTCAGTTAAGCCAGTAGGATATGCCCAAGGACAGTGAACAAGGTTGATCCTGGATTTTAAAATCAATGTAGCTAATTAAAAAATAAACTCATTGAACTCAAAAACAAGTTCAGAAACAATTACGATAATTAAAATATCACCACCTTAATTGAGACCAAGCAATGAGCTTAAAAAAATAAAATTAATTAGAAAAAAAGCCTACATGAAGCTTATAATTAACAAGCTTCTGAATTCAATGTGCTACAGCTCAGCAAATATCTCTATAAATTAATTCTTTTTTTTCTTGAAGACCGATTTGTGAAAGTTATTTTGAAAAATTAATTGGATGTGTGTACTATGCCAATTGCCTCTAAGCTAGTTTCTACAGGAAGATGGGTAGGAGAGGTGACACTGCCTTCCCAGGACCTGTTGGGCCCTCGCTGGCCACATCATCTGTTCAGCTCATCGTTAAGTCCTATAGGTGTGGTGACACAAATTGTAGCAAGGATACTAGATTGTGTTGTTTCTGTATTCTGTCACCAAGGTGTGCTGAGAGAGAGCACACCCTGGAAAGGGTCATCAAGAAGTCCTCAGTGACTTAGCACCAAAGCTTCAAACCTGGGTGGGGCTGTCATGACACTTGGTGTTCCCCCACCCCACAGTGGCAGGGCTTCTCAAGTGCCACTGCTTTAAAAAAAATATCTATATTAGTTATTCATTTTTAACCATCATTATTTTCCAAAAGATTTATTTCTTTTTATTTTCTGTGCATGGGTGTTTTGTCTGCATGTCTATATAGCATTATATTGCAGTGCCCATGCTGCGTCTGTATCTATACAGCATGTGTGTGCAGTCCTCACAGAGATAGAAGAGGAGTTTTAGGTAGTTGTGAGCTGCCTTGTGTGTGCTGGAAGTCAAAACTTGGCTCTCTAGAACTAGAGCAACAAGTGCTCCTAATTGCTAAGCTGTCTCTCCATCCCATGACTATTATATTTGAGGATTTCATACATGAATGCACTATATATGCATTCTTTCCACTCCCTTCTCTGTTACTTCACATACTTTCTCTCAAATCAATGCCTCCCGCCCTTTCTCTCTCTCTCCCTCCCACTCCCTCTCTCTCTCTCCCCCCCTCACCAACCCTTACCAACCCTCTCCTTCCCTTCTCCCCCTCCCTTCCCCCCCCTCTTGAATTCAACTGTTGTCCTTATTTACATGTGTTTAGGTTCCTCTCTGCAGTATGATGACTAGTGGCACTTGTAAGTTGGAGGTAATAAACAACATAATTGATTCTAAAGGCCATTCAATAGGAGGAAAGTCATACCTGGCACTATAAACCCAACCAAGAGCCCATGGCTGGAGAGGTCATAGACCCTAGAGAGTAACCTAGACCAGCATGTACTAAAACCATAAAGATTCATCCTTATGCCCAGAGATTTGTACAGCGCTCTCTCTCTCTCTCTCTCTCTCTCTCTCTCTCTCTCTCTCTCTCCCTCCTTCTCCCTTCCCCCTCTCTCTGTCTCCTTCTCTCCCTCTCTCTTCTCTCTTTCTCTCTCTCTCTCTCTGAGAAATCTCTCCATCTGGTCAAAGTGCAAAGAACAAATGACTGTGGATTGCCCAGTCCCATATGGGACATCTGTAACACCCTCCGCCCCCCCCCACCCCCACCCCCCGCAACACACACACCTAACATTGAGGGAACATTGAGGAAGTGGGGGTGGAAAGATGGTAAGAGCTCAAGGACCAGGACACCTGCTGTGAGACAGTTCCTTTTGGATAGGATATGTTTTCCCCTTGAACTCTCAGCAATATGGCTGCCTGCATGAGATGTGCAAAGACCACACCAATCAATATGCCAGCATGGAAGGAGGAGAGCTTCATGGAGCCCTGCCGCTAAATGAAATGCCATTTCTATGTTGATGTCCTATCAGCCATTCCCTTTAAAGAGGAGCTGGGCGGCCCTGTGCTGTGTGAGGACTGGGAGCCTCGTGGCTGCTGCTCAGAACATGGTAGACTTTGACTCCCCACCCTCTCATCTGCTTTCACACCAAGCATTGCTGAGTCTCAGAGCAAAGTGTATGCTGAAGCAAAGGCTGACAGCTTGATTTGTGACTGTTCTGTTGTGCTATGACGCTCATTTGTTCTAAACAATTCATATATGTGTTTGAAGTACTCAGACTCTCCTAATTACTGTTTAGCAGATTTGATGTCTCTGTGCCAATTGTTCAATATGTGGGTGGAGTTAAGCGATGGATGGGGAGGGGGTCGGTTGGTTGGTTTGTGTGGTGCTGAGACTCGAACTTAAGGCCTCATAAATGCTAGGCAAGGGCTTTCTACCTCAAGTCCTCTTTTTCCCTTTTAATTTAGAAGCAGGGTTATGCTCAGTTTCACAGAGGCTTTGAACTTTAAGATTCTTTCAAGCAGTTGGGTAACAGGCTTTTACCAAGTAGACTAGTTGAACTGACATTTTTTTAACATATTAGTATTTGGAGTGGATATTTTACTTATTAGGAATGTCTGGCTTCAATGGAAAGAGTTATCCTAATAGTAGGACAGCAGATTATGAGAATACAGAGAGACATGGGCCACATGACTTCTGGGCGGTGTGGGGTGGGTGTTGCCAAGTCTAGAGCAAGTAGACAGTGAGTGCAGCTCGGTGCCCACTTCTGTTTGAGTTTTGGGGCTGGTGACTGTGGCTTAGTCCTGAGGGGCAGAATGGCAGGATATGCTGTGGCCTCGCAGCACTAGGCCCATGGGCTCTCAGGAGGCATCTGGAAAATGGTGAGACTGAGCTGTACACTTGGATAAGGTTTGGCCTCTCAATCAACTACAAAGACCTTCCTGGATGATTCCTATACTGTGACACCTAATGGGATGAAGTTGGGGTTTATAGATCAGTTATGGAAATTTCCTCCATACCTCTCGCCTGCTGTTGGTCTTTAAGACTAATTTAAATGTGCTGTGGATTTTGGCTAAGGCCTCATCTTTGGATGATAGGAAGACTAAATGAGGGAGCTTGTTTTTTGTTTTGTTTTGTTTGTTTGTTTGTTTTGTCAATTTGACACTGTCTAGAGCCACCTCGGAAGAGGGACCCTCAACTGAGAAATCTCCCCATCAGACATCCTGTGGGTTTGTCTGGGAAGCATTATCTTGCTCTCTGGTCCATGAAGGGGGGCCTTGCCTCCTGTGGGCAGTGCCACCCCAGGCAGATGTTCCTCAATTGTATAAGAAAGGTAGTTGAGCATGGGCATGCTGGGAGCAAGCCAACAAGCAGCGTTCCTGCTTCCTTCTTGTCTCTGCTCCAGCTTAAGTCCTTGCCCCAGCTTCCCTCAGTGGTGCACTGTGATTGGAGAAATTAAAGCTGAACAAACCCTTTCCTCCCCAAGTTGCTTTTGGTCATCTTTGTTACAGCGACAGAAAACAAACTCGGGTAATGAGCTAATCCAATTTGAGGGCTTAGCTCACAGTCTGCATGTCAGACACACTCGATTGAGTGTCAGCTATTGTTCTTCTAATTATGATGCCTTGTTACCCACTTCGAGAACAAAATACAAACCTTCGAACTCAACAAATATATGGCACGGGCTTACCATCCTAAGACTCGTAAGCGTGCCTACATGCGTTAGCCGGCGGCAGCTGACAAGCCATGAAGGGGTTGTTTCTATTTCTATTCTCCTGAAGAGTGGATGTATAGACAGGGTAGAAGGTAGCTGAAGTAGAACTCAGTCCCAGAGGACCTTGGGCGGAGAAGGTCTGTGCCCTTTCCTGCCTCACACAGCTGATTTGCTGTCTTTGTGACTGTTGTATTGTTCCAGGTCACCTGTGTGGCAGTGTAGACATTAAACGTTCAACTGCAGAAGCAAAAAGAGTTCAAATTTTACCCCAAGGCCTGTCATATACGTTGCACAGCGTTGCAAATGTCAACACCCATCAATGAGGCCAGCCTGGATTCTCTGAAAACCACTGAGGCAGAAATCCAAGTCTCCACGGCATTGGCATCCACTGTTGGAAATGCCTTAACTGGTCACTGTGGGGGGTGAGGGGTGGGCGTTGCCGATGGTCTAGTCTCAGATCTCCTGAGATCGTAAGTGGTGAGTGGAAGTGAGCGAAGAGACAAGGAAGGACAGACATAGTCCTCATGGGTGGTCGGATTCTAGTCCTTAACGGATGCCTTAGTTTTGAAGGCATCTTAGAGAGCAAGTTGGGCTGCACCACAGCCCAAGGTATGATGCACAGACTATATATACCAGCCTCCCAACTTCCCATACATTCACCTCCAAGACACAAGTGATTTCTACACAGGATTAAGAAGCTCTGCCTGCAAATTTCTGGAAGGTTCAGCCGAGGAGGACTCTGAGGGCTTTCTCTGTGACTTGCCTCCCAGAGGCCCTTCTCAGCTTAAGAGCTAGGAGCAAACCTTGTCCCTGGGGATCAGACCAGCCTCTCTCTTATAGGAGCCCATTTCTCTGTTAAGCTCCAGGAGTCAGAACGTATCCCTTGGGAAGCAGGCTCTACCAGGCAGCTCCGCTCGGATTGGAATCAGGGCCTTGTTGCTGCTGAGACTGACAAAAGAGCGTACCCTGGTTGTTCATAGGCAGAGCCACCCTGCAAAACTCAGCAGTAGCACCTTCCTAAAGTAGCAGAGTTCCTAAAGAAAGGTGTGTAGGGTTTCCAAACCAGGGCTAGGAGAAGACTTGTGACAGTCTGTGTAGCGGCTGGAACCTCATCGGTGGGGTGGGCAGTTCTGCAGTTCCTGCTTGGAATGCCAATCTGTGTAACCAAATGTTTGTGCGCGGATGATGTGGGGAGCGTCCCTCCCCTGGTTGGGAGAGCCGTTATGAAAGATTTACTGCCTAATAGGCTTTCCGCCTGGAAGCTGGGAGATGGCACAATCGCTTTTTGTTGTGCAGAGAATTCCCAGGGGCCTCCTCTGTGCCCATGATGAGCACGTGTGCCTGAGCATGCAGAGTGCTGATTAGCCCGGGCCTACTGCTCAGCTCCTTCTAGAAAACGCTGCTGTATATGACCTCGTGCCTTTGGGAATCCTTTCTAGAATTGTGTGTCTGAACCAACTTTCCCCCTCTCTCTCTCATTATTCAGGCCTGCGACTCCAGCGAACGCATTGACTTTCCCGTGATTGCCCAAACACGTTGCCCCACGTTTGCTCATGCCGCTCTTCCTGCCTGGCTTGTCTTTTCCATCTTTGCTTTGCAAAATCCTGCCCATCCTTCAAGATTCAATTCAAATATTAATGCTTCACTAATCCTTGCCCTAGAAATTGATCTCTATTTTTCTCTCAAGCTCCCTTATCATTTTCCATGCCCACCATGGCCCTTATCTAATTCTGCCTTGCACAATAAATATTCATGTGCCTGCTTCTTTCCCTCTCACACTTACATCACAACTCTGTGTTGTACAAAATGTCTTGCCCATCCTGAAGGGCTACAAGAAACTTCAACTATTCATGCCCGAAGTCCATTTTTATT
Organism: Acomys minous; assembly: GCF_964271855.1. Taxonomy (NCBI): domain Eukaryota; kingdom Metazoa; phylum Chordata; class Mammalia; order Rodentia; family Muridae; genus Acomys; species Acomys minous. The sequence continues at coordinate 37,901,162 of NC_140490.1, forward strand.
GAACAGAAGCAAACACTGTTTTCAGCAAGGATTTGGGGGGGGGGTGTGTAATAGGAAATAATTAAAATTAAACATGGAAGAAGTCACACAAACCAATATGAGGCAATAAACAAAAAGGGACACTATTGGTATTTCCTTGGATCATGTACAATTGTGAAAGTTTTTTTGTTTGTTTGTTTTTAAAGAGTAATTCCTACTTAAAACACAAAGGAATTGCTATCCTGGTGCCAGAGAGGCCTGGGGGACAGATCCAGAGCCCCAGCCGGCTGGAGTTTTCTTTCAGTCTTCTCCAGCCTCAGGAAATAGCACAAACATATACAGCTGGTTTGTTTTCCACTGTTTATTTGAATGGTAATGGAAATTAAATTTCCCCAGAGATACTAACCCAGCTCTCTTTATTCTTTTTATCTCAGCCCTGGACCCGTCCAAGGATCCTTGCCTGAAGGCAAAATGCAGCCCTCACAAAGTGTGTGTGACCCAAGACTACCAGACAGCCCTGTGTGTCAGCCGCAAGCACCTGCTGCCCAGGTAAGGTGGGGAAGGGGGTGGCTACAAGTTAGGGTGCTCTGCGGCTGGTGGATCTGAAGCAGCCGAGCTCTGATGGACACAGGTTGAACGAAAGGAGAGCAGTTGTTTGCCACCTTTTTAAATAGTACTAGGTGTCTATCCTCAGATGATGGTATGGATCTCAGATTGAAAACACAGGCTTACATAAAACAGCAATATTTTTAAAATTATTATTATTATTATTATTATTATTATCATTATTATTATTATTATTATTATTATTATTATTATTATTATTATGTGGGTGTTTGCCTGCTTATTCATCTGTGTTTCATGTGTGTGCCTGGTGCCCACAGGTCAGAAGAGGGCATTGTATCCCAGGTCCTTTGGAAGAGTAGCCAGTGCTCCTAACTGATGAGCCATTTCTCTAGCTCTAAGAACAGCCATCTTAAGTTTTAAAAATCTTCTTAATTTTGACTCTTGAGTCCTCATCTTAACAGAAAATACCTTTTTGTCATCACTGGGGCCCTCCTCTTCCCCAAGTGACCCTGGTGTCCAGGAAGCTTCCAAGCGAGAAAGCAGGAGGTGGCCCTTGATTCTCTGATTGCAGTCCATAGCCTGAGCATGGTGAAGCTTCCCTTCAGGAACAGGAGCCTCCTGCAGCTTGCGTTGGCCTTATCAGCCCCAGTGTGATGCCTAGGACCATGCAGAATGGATGCATGCGTTCCCCCTTGAGCTCTGATGTAAGCCTTTGGAGTCGGTCTTTGGGCTCTTCCTCCTGGAACATTTGTAATAAGTGGCTTCCTCTGAATCTTGCTGGGGCAGTGTCCCTCTGTTCAAATCAGTGCCTGCAGCAAAAAAGAACTCCTCACTTGGAGTGACCCTCTGCCTCTGTCTTCCCTGAGCCTGGTGCCTGAGAGCACATAGTTGGCCACGAGGGAGGGTCCTTTGCTGTGCTTTGCTTTCGCTGTTGTCTTACGTGCAGTCAGCATCTGTGTCTGTAAGACCCAGATGGAGAGCGTGAGATGTGCATGGCTGTTTTCCTAGAACAGCGCTTCTTCCTGGGAGTCAGCTGGGTCCTGGCCTGCAGTGTGGGTGATAAACCCTGGTGGTTACACCATTGAAGAAAACTGACTTTCCCTCTCCCCGCAGCTGTTGATGGCGAAGAGCTTCTTGGCAAGGGTGCAGCTTGTGCCCACTTCCTCTTCTCTCTACTCTGTCTGCCTTAAACGTGTGCAGGTCATTAAGGAATGGGATGTACAAATAGTTTTGTTGTTATCATTTGAAGCTCCTTTTAAAGGGACATATACTCTAAGAAAAAACCATCCAGGCCCTCCTATCCCTTGTGATTTCTGCCTTTTAGGACAGACAGAAATAAGCCCTCATTAGAAGCAAGTAGCAGAGTGACCTGGGGGATAACGTTCCAAGTTGTTCAGCCATTTGGTCCCCTGTATATGTGTGCGCGCATATGTGTGTATGCACGCACACATGGGTCTACATGTTGGAGAATCTTTCACATGCTCTTCCCTAGAATTTGCAGAAATACAAAACGAGAGGCGTTTAGTCTTAAACTCAAATGTGTCTGAGACTGAGGCAGCCACCTCGTTTGGTATTCAGATATATCCAGGTGTAAGGCGTCATTCTCAGCTTATGTGGAAAGGGTAGCCCCCAACCTCCTATGTCTATAAAATTATAAGAGCTCTGGTCACGGGTTTAGGAATGAGACTAGTGTGGGTTCAGTTCCTTGTTGGCTCCCCTATGCCTGTGTAAACTTGTGAAGTAAATTTGTGATCTAAATTTGTATTTCGTCATCTGTTAAATGGATTTAATGCACAGACACAGCATATTTCGTGTGAAAGTTCAATAGAGGTGACGGTGTGTGATGGTGGCTTAATGTCAGTGCCAGCCATTCTGGTAATTAGTAAAACAATTATCATAATAGGTATCATTGTCTGAGTAGTTCTGGAAGCTCAGCCACTACGCCCCCTTCCCAGCCACATATGCTCCTGGGAGAGAAGCAACTTTCCCTTGGGGTTCCTGTCCCTTCCCGGTCTGAGTGTGCCGCCCTCAAACCTGTGAGCCAGATCTCAAGGACTCTGGTGACACTGCTGCTGCCCCTTTGTGTTTGCAATAGGGAAGACAAAGAAAATGACTGCATCTCTGATAAGAGGGCCCGTTCATTACTAGAAAATAGCTCAAGAGTGTGCTTTGGCTAAGAGGCCATATCCTCTTCCTCGACAGGATTTGGGAGGTTGCCTGGCCCAAGGAGGCCTGTGTGTGGGCACTGTGGTTGCATTCCCAAATATCCCTCTCAGAAGTGGGGTTTCACAGTCCTCAGCCCTCGATAGCAGCCAGGTGTGTAACTCCCTCCGGAGCATCTTGGACAACTTCCCAGATGAGACATCTGTCCTTCCACATTAAACTTCAGGGGTCCCCTGGAATAGGGACATCATACTGACAGCTCTATTTATTCACCAATCAGGAAAGTGCTTTTTCGTTCTGTAAAACATCTGTAAACAATCCTGCTAGCCAAGATGGCCCCTGGCAGCTCCAGGGGGAAAATCTCACCTCCAGACTGTGAGAAGCTGCTGACAGACCGCAAGGGGCAGCTGGGAGACCTCAGCTGAAGAGGGGGCCCCAGACATAGGCTGACTCTCAGTGGACTAGGGGCCAAGGCTGGGGAGATGCCATGGGTCTGGATGGCCTGGGGAGCTCCAGTAGCTGGAGAAATTCCTGGGAGCGCAGGTCTGTGGCCACACTGTTTCAGGGCTGACCAGACAGTTCTGATGAGTGGTGGAAAGGAAATGGGCAAGCAGGCCTCCCGCCACCTGGAGTCTCCCCCAACCCCTTGAGGAGGAGATCTGTAGGGGTTTTATCTGGAGGCTTCTGCTATATTCACATCTTTCTCAGAGTGGAAAGTCTTTCACTTCTTCCTGCTGCTCAGCAGTGCTGGTGGGTATGGGCGGGGGGGGGGGGGGGGAGGAGGTTCATGGCCATCTGCTCCTCCTTCACAGTCTCCATGGGATCACTCTGCTGTACCGCAGAGTAATGGATGTGCTCTGGATGGCTTCTCCGTGATGACTTAAAAAGTCTTCAATCTACTTTTGGCATGCTAGTTGATGCTTGTTATAGAAAATATTAAAAATAAATAGGAGGTAGGTAAGGTTTATTTAAATACAGCAACTCAAGTACTTCAATATGCTGTCCAGCCTTCTAGTCTTCTTTTTCTTGTTTTTCGCTAAGACTTGTCTATTTTATCCATGTTAGTATTTTGTCTGTCTGTATGTGTTTGCACGTGTGTGCCTGATGTGCTCAGAGGTCAGGAGAGGGCATTGGGCCTGCTGGAGCTGAGTGGCTATGAGCTGCCCTGTGGGTTCTGGGAACCAAACGGGTCCTGCAGAAGAGCAGCCAGTGCTCTTAACTGCTGGGCCATCTCTTCAGCCCCTGGTTTTGCTTATTGACTTGTTTTAGTCAAAATTTACTTAATAAATATATGCTATACACACTTTGTCCTAATACTTATACCTGAATGCCTTATGTTACTGTAAACTATTATTAAAATTTTTAATGATTACATAATATGCTGTATAAAACATTAGCTTGAGAGGTAGGTCACATTTGTAAGCACATACACTAAGACTATTAAACCTTCAGAAGAAAATAAAGTGAGAGTTCTGTCCTCAGCGTTGACTAAGACTTCCTAAGCGAAACAGCAAATGAGATTTCACCAAATTGAAGATGTCTGATGTTCTATAGATACCCCTTACACTATTTTTTAAAATACAGCATGCTGGGAGAAAATACTTCAGAGAGTTTACTTTATATATGCACATATAAAAGTACTCTTGTGTGTGTTTGTATCCGCTGCGTTTAGAATCGCACAAAAAAATGAGAACTCAAGGTGAACTGATCAAGCAGTTGTGATGTATCTGAATAACTGATACTATTCAGCAATAAACACAAGTAAGCTATTAGTATATCCAACAATCAAATAATGAGCAAATAACAAAAAGGGATGAGACCCAAATGAGTATATAGTGTGTCATCTCCACCTCCTCCCTTCTGGGACCAAACCACTTACAAGGGACACAGACTGCCTGCTTGGGGTGACAGAAAGCACACTAGTTGCCTGGGGAAGAGGAGAAGCAGAGTTGTAGGAGAGAAAGGCTAAGCATCTTATAACTCATGGCCATAGTCAGGCCCCTTGAGACACAGAGATGTCAGACTCCATCCTGGGATGCTGGGGCCTCCATTTGTAACCGAGCTTGCTAGCGATGGAGAGGCTGTGTTAGAGCAACGCCTTATTATTCATTCTTGTCGCAGGTTTTTTTTTTTTTAAATCCTCCCTGAGATATTTTTAAGGAGAGTGTTGTGGAGGGGATGGAGCCAGCAGAGGGCTCCGCCAGCAGGGTCTCTCTGTTGGTTGGGATCATTGCTTCTCATCAGCCTCTCTGTAGGGGTGGGCGGTGGTGTGGTCTCCTGGAGGAGGGCTGAGCATTGATTTTTAACTCTCCCTTGCCATTGATTTTCATTTGGAGAATGGAAAAATTGAAGCATTTGTTTGGGGCTTTCCAGACAAACCACATTCTCTGATTCTGCAGGAGTGTAGTGAATGGGGACAGGGTGTCAGGATGGAACTTGGGGCATCTAAGTGGACCCTTCAAAGCCTTGGGGAGCTGTGGGAACTCATCTATTTTTAAGGAAGGAGCAAAACAGCCCAACTTCCCTGGGGGCTGGGCCTCTCTAATGTAATGGCCCTTCATCTCCACTTCCTCACTATCTGGAATAACAACTAATTCTCGGTGCCAGCAAAGAATTTAGATGCCATTGAGGCTTTCGGTACAGTAGACCAATCTCAGAGCTTTCTCTCTTTTATGTGAACTTGAAAAAAAGAATCAAAGTGTTTGAGGTCAGAGAGAAACACATCACAGGGTGTGCCTCAAATAGCAAACTCTCAGAGGATATTTGAAAGGATGAGGCCATTTCATCTCAGTTTTGTTTTACAACAAAGCTCTGCCTCCCGCTACAGGGGCTTTGAACCGGTTGATTATACATACACATAGCTGTGGAGGCTCGGAAGGCACATGGCCACGCGTGTGGAAGGCGCCAGGCTCCGAGAGCTCCTGGCTGACTCTCTGATGCTTCCCCCATCAAGGCATATCACCATGTCTTGGAGACCACCTCCATTACTAGGGAACAGCACTGATGTGGCTTGTGTCCCTTCTGAGTTCCATTTTAAGCTCAGAGGATCCTCATGGGCAGAGCTCAGATCTGAGGAGAACTTGGTGGTATTCCTCAGCAAGTTGCGGACTCACCGCAGCTAAGTTTGGGCTCACACTCTGCTGAGTCAGTCACTTTGGTAAACGGAAGAAGCTCGACCATGACCTGCCATCTGGCAAAGGCACGCAATGCGTCTAACCCATGCCAAGCATACATCACTGAGGAAGAGGAGAGGAGAGTGGATGTTTCACCCCAGGACTGACTGACTCTGTCAGAATCACTGCATGGATGGAGCTTGTCACCTTCACACAGCTGTCTGTCAGGGCTGTGCTATATCCCACAGGTGACTGAGCTGCTGCTCAGGCTCCATAAATAATTGTCCCGATTGGACATGGCCAACGAGGGGCAGGTTTTCATCTGTCTGTAGACGCCTCACCTTGTACCTGTCACACAACAGCCACTGGGGATGCGGGAGGGGATACCCAAAGATGATGATCTCCGAGAGGGCAGTAATTGTTCTCCTGGTCCCTAAAGTCCCACCATGCAGAATCCTGGACCCCCTTCCTCTAGTATCTACTCTTTATCAAGCACTTTTTCTGGGCACTGGTGTCAAAACTATTTCCTCCCTTCTGTGCCCATACAATATGTTCCAGGTCCTCTGTCCTTTGTGATTTTTCTAAAAGTATTCATTTAAAGCACATGCCACTTAAACATAGAGATGCTGAGCTAATTTAAACCCATGAGATCTTACAACAGAAACACTGTCCATCTGTGTCCAGGACGCAGCTATGCCTACTCCTGCTGCTCCTGCTGTCTTCCCTGAGTGAGGTTTTATAGCTCAAGCCCATGTCTCCCTTCCCCTGCTTTGCTCTATGAAACTGAAGGCACTGATTGGCTAACCTCAATGACAGGAGCAATAGAGAATAGAAAGGAATTCATGCCAGAAATCTGAATAATTGCATGGAATTTTTAGTCCCTTGGAGCAGGGGACAGCCTATAAGGCAGATACTACATTTTGTGGTATGTATCACATTACAAGTCAGATTCACAAAGATATATTTGTTTTTATTTAAATTATTTGTTTCTTGAGAATTTCATGTAGGAATAATATATTTACATCATTCCCCGGCCCCTTCAACTCTTCCCATGTCTCCCACTTCTTCAGTTATTATTGTTACACATACACACCCACACCCACACACACACCCACACACACACACCTTAATGCCCTTCTGAGTTTATTTAATGTTCTGTATATGTTTTTGTGATTAGAAATTAACCAATTTGGATTGGGTAGCCAATCAGTGGCTCACTTCTAGAGAAAATGGGTTCTCCCAGGTGAGGGGCGGGGCATTGTAAAGTTCCCCATCATGTCGTGTCAATTGGTATTGTTGTTATACAGGTCTTGTTTAGGTGTCCACAGCACTGAGGTTTCACAGGTTCAGCTCCCCTCCAATATCTAGAAGACTCTGTCTCCCAATAGACATCCTGATCCTCTGATTCTGATCATGTTTCCTCCCTTCCTCTTTGATTTCTCCTGAGCCTTAGCATTAGGAGTCACATTTTAGATGCATCACTTGGGGTTGGGTACCCTACATTCGCTTGTTTTCTACATTTTGACCAGCTGTGTACCTTTGTAATGGTCACCATCTGCTGCAGAAAGATATATCCAGATCTACAAAGATGTTTTTAATTAACAAATGCCAATTTTCTAGTATAGTGTGGCACTCATGTATTGTATTGTCCTGCCTCCCCCCCTCCCCCACACCCTTCTTAAAAGCCATACTCTCAATGTCACCTGAGGCTGGCTGGGTAGGACATGTTTAGCTGTCACAGGCTCCTGTTAAGTCTCATAGCTTGGTGACCAAGTTTCTGGATGTGGCCCTCAGGGGCCAGAACCGTGGCTCATTGTTACCCACTTTCTAGGCTCCCAGGCCACCCTGCCTGCAAAGGTGGGTTCATGTGTCCCGTTGCCTCTGAAACACTGGCTTCTTGTTAGTCTTTTTCTGAGCCATTTCCTGTTTGCAGGAGATGAGGAATGTTCTGTGCATGGGCCCAGATGTTAAGCCCTGAATCCTCAGAGCTGAGATGACTGGTTCCTTACAGGCCACAGGGCTGTTTAGGGACACCCCCCCCCATTTCCTGCCTCCATGTCTGATGAAGGCATTCAGTGTGTTCCTGCTCTGCAAGCTGCCTCAGATGTTGGCAGTTTAGGTGGTGTTTCTGTGTGTCTGCTTATTAAGCAATGTACCCAGTGGCAAATCTCTAGCTTCAGGATTCAGTGTGTGAGTAAAAAAGGGCTGAGGTGGGTGTGCCATTTTGAATAGATAATCACTGGGTATGACTTCTTGTGGGAGCAGGTCTTGCTGATGGCACACAGGTGCGGATCACGCTCACACACCTGTGCCTGCTCATTGTGAAATAAACAGGCTTGAGCACCCTGTAATATGCTGATATTAAATGCTATCACCCATTCTGAGGACACAGGTTCTGGGGACAGATAGGCCTGACACATGTGGGCCCCTCAAAAAAACATAAACAAAAGTTATACTATTGAGGTATCCCATTTTTTACTCCTTTCTATTTTAGCTTCCTCAGCTGCTTTCTTTTTCCTGTATTACCATACTTTTGCCTGCTCTTGTTTTGCTTGACTCATCAGGATCCCCACTCATAGGCTTCCAGTTTCAACATTTCATACCAGCTGAATTCCACCAGTGAACCATGAGAGACCTTCTTTATCGACAGCAGATGCTGTAGTAGTGACTGTCCCAGGCACTTACCTTACAGATCCTTGGGCCAGAAAATGGGTTCAGCAGGGTTTAGATGGATTTTCAAGACTATCTTTAGAAGGGCTTATGTTTTAAATAGAATTCCCAGGCTAATGTTCTGTCTTTAATGGTCTTCATGGAGGGAAGGGCCACCTTCATGCACAGAGGGACAAGAGCGATGATGTTAATTAGTTTGGGGACCTTGGTTCCCTTCCAGTGCTCTCTCTCGAGTGATGCTTTTCACGGGTCCTCATTGAACCCATGCACTTCCATTATCAGATGGTAAAAGGGCTTCTGGCAGACTGCCTTGCCTCTGATGTTTTCACAGCTATGACCCTTTTGAATGAGCCATGGGGCTAACTCCGATGGGTGATGCTGGTCTGATGGGAGAGGAGGCCATGGCTTAGTATCTCATGGCCATGAGAGACAAGGTTGCGGGGCTGCCCTCCCAGCTGGGATGAGATTCTTTTTCTTGGCATGTACCTAGGGTGACTATGGGTGAATATGGGAATGGTGAAATCCAGGGCTTGAGTCTGTCTGGCATGACTTTGATAGGACCACTTCAGAACACTGCTTACATGTGCTTGTGATGGCAAGGTCAAGGGTATTAATCATATGCTACTGCACTGGAGTTTGTTATGATGCCTTTATTCAACAAACACATGTGGGTACCTTTCTCTAGACACTATGCTGTGTGTTTATAATTCTGTGATAAAAGGATATAATCTACCCTTATAGATATTAAAGTCTGTTAGAAAAGACAGACTTCAACTGAGTATCTAATCACAGATGATAACTCTTCTGTAGCTTAAGGCACACGGCTCCATGCAAGTCACTTCCATTTGTTTGAACAGAGAAGGCCTCATGACACAAGCCAGAAGTAGGGCAAAGTGGTTTTGGTAGGGGGGATACTGGAGCAAAGGCTTATGGGTGAGGAGGAGGAGGGAGGGTGCTGCTGTTCTAAAGGAAGTGAGTATAGGGTAGCCTTGTAGTGGTGGAAAAAGCAATGGAGGGTGTAAGTCTGCAAAGGAAGGCAGAGCTTTGTCATCACACAGTACCTTGATGGCCACAGACACAGGCTTGGTTCTCAGCCAGGTAGGACGGGCATCTAATGTGGCTTTGAGCGTATAGTTTAGAAAAGGCTAAATTTCCTTGATTTCTTGCTCTTGAAGGCAGACTCTATGTTATGGAAGAGATGCTAGAGGTAGGTGTGTGCATGTGTGCAATTGTGTGTGTGTGTGTGTGTGTGCGTGTGCATGTGTGCACATGTGCACAGAAATTCTAAACATCTCCATGTTGAGATTCTGTTCTAGTAGAGGAAGGTAAGGTCACACATGCATCCCTCTAGCATAGGAAGTGAGCAATCCCACCACACAGAGCTGAAGTTCTAAGAAAGGAGGGGCCCCTGCCAATACAGTCGGAGCAGAAGGCAGGTGGAAGGCGAAGTGGGAACAACAGTGGTCAATGGTAATTGTTAGATTTCACTAGTGGTTTAAGAGCAGGAAAGGATACTGACTCAGACATACAGTGACCGATATTGGCATGTGATGTCGATATTAACAGCTGTTAAGTGGCAATTCTTTCCCCAAACCCCATCTTCCGTGCAAGAGCCTCTCTGCAAACAGGCTGCTTTTCTGCCGTGAATCTCCACTCATGAGTTCGTGAGTCTAATCCCTGCACCGTATCATCATGGTAAGTAAAGCAGTGTGGGGCTCAGCGTGTAGTGCATGTTCATGTGTGAACGTCAGGTGCCCCAAGAACAGCGAGATGGGAAAATGATAGCTGTCCTCTTCAGGGATGCCCATGAGTCCACAAGTTCACATGTGCAATGTTCCAGATCCCATCACTGTTGTCATCATCTCTATGGCTGCTATAACAGAATTGCAGGGACCAAGTCAGTTCTAAATGGAAGATTCTTTCTATTTGTCAGACTACTGGAGTTGGAGAAATCATAGCAGATAGCATGCCTGGTGTGATCCTCTTCTGGATTTTAGAGGTTCTTTTTTTTTTTTTTTTTTTCGGTCAGGCCCTCATGTGGCAGGAGGAGACACCCATACCTCCCCAGCCCCTTTATAAAGTCATTAATCCCAGAGCTGGAGGATGCCCAGTGGTTAAGAGCACTCGCTGCCTCTGCAGAGGATTAGGGTTTAGTTCCCAGTACCCACCTTGGAGCTCACAACCACCTTTAACTCTAATTCCAGAGGATCATATGGCATCTGCGGGCATCGGGTATGCACACACATACATGTCAGAAGAACACTCACACACATAAAGTGGAAAAAAAAAAGAAGAAGAATAAAGCCACCAGTTCCAGTCTCACGCTCTAGGCCCAGTCACCACCCAGACACCCCACATTTGAATATCTTAGCATTTGGAATTCAGTTTCACCACACTGAGAGGGAAGCAAAGCGTTCATTCTCTGTGTTTCATTCATTCCAACCCGGGCTGTCCCCAGCTCCTATCTTCATAACAATATCCTCCAGCTCATTTCACTATCAACCTGAAAGTCAAATTCCACGCTCTCAAAGAAAACTGAACCAAATACAGGCGAGACTCAAGGCCCGGTTCTTCCTCCGGGGACTGCTCACTGCTTGTGAGTCTATTAAGTACTTCCTGAAGAGAATGCTAGGACAGCCCTCAGGAACTCGATAAATATTTTGTTGCAAGCAGAAGCAATCATTTAAAGGGGACAACAGAGCTGGCTCCCACAATTCACACTGGATTTTGAGCCCCTGCCTATAACTCCAGCTCTGAGCTGGGTGGAGACTGGATGATCCCTGAGGCTTGCTGGCTTCTAGCCTCAGCAAGTGAACATCAACTCCAGATTCCGGGAAAGGCCTCGCATAGCGAATTATAGAGGGAAACCTGACGCCCTCTTGCGGCCTCCACGTGCGCACCCACACACACCTGTGGGCATGTGCATGCCACACATGTACACGCATACATACACACACATTAAATAATAAATATTTTTTAAGGACATCATTTTGAGCTTGTCACGCTGCCTTTGAGACGCAGCTGGACAGAGGTCCTACCCTCCAGGTCCCCTGAGCACACGCATCTCACCTCCTGGACTCACATGCTAACCATATTGGCCCTCTCCACTTTGTCCCCGAGGAACCAGAATGGCTGTCTGTCCGGCTCCGGCCTTTGGCTCCCCAGCCTGGCAGTTCACAACTGTGGTCCTGCTGTCTTGGCTTGTGGGATCCATGTTAATGAACACTGACCTGATGGAGTTCTCTGCGGTAGTCCTGTAAGGCCTTCAGGGGCTCCTGCATGCTGAGCTGGGTCAGGAAGGTGGCTTCTTAGAGGGCATCTCCCCCCCTTGTTTAGGATACTAACTCCTGGCTTCTGTTTTCATAGCTAGCCAGTCTCTCCATTTCTTTCATAACGGTGCTTGGATTCTGTTAAAACGCTAACCCAAACCCTCTCCTTAACCAGGCGTTGCTTTTTCTTTTGACATAAGCCGAGAATGTTACAGACCTTCAAGTTCAACTGCCTTTTGGTGAACATCTCAGACTTTAAACCGTGCTAAGCACCCATTGCCAGTGTTTCAAGTTCTGCTTTCCAAAAGGATTAAGATGTAAACACTGCTCCACCAGGCCTTTTGGCACTTTAGCAGAAGCATGACCTTTCCTCCAGTTTCTGGGAGCACGCTTCCCATTTTTTTACCTGAACCCTCATCAGAATCGTGTTCACGTTCACACGTTCGACGTTTTGTTCAGGTTGCTGAGGTTTTCTCTGAGAAGACTGCGGCTTTCTACAAAGCTCTCTTCTTTTCTTCTTGCCTCATTAGAGTTTCCCCTAATAGCCCATGCCTGGTAATGTGGGCTTCTCCTGGCTCTCAGAACTTTTCTGGCCCCTACTTGTTACCCCGGGTCAGCACCTCCTCTACGGAATAGGTCTCATTACAGAGGGAGCCACACTTCTCTATACCACCTCTCTGTCATACGCAAAGCACAATAAACTAGGCGGTTTATAAACAATAGAGAAAAGACACTTCCAATTTAAAGGTGGTGAATTCCATAGTCTAGATACCAGAAGATTGAGCTCTGGTGACAGCCTGTTCCTCATGGATAATACCTTTGCACTGTGGCAGGAGGGCTTGCTTTGGTCTCATGAAGATTCGTGACATCATGATCTAACCACCCTCTCAGAGGGCTCACCCCAGTGAGAGTTAGAACGTTCATATATGGTCTAGGGAGTGCATACATTTGGTCACTCACATTAAGTTATGTTTTGAGTTTGCAGTTTCCTCCTTGCTATGTGTGATAGTTTAAGCGAGAATGTCCCCCACAGGCTCATTTGTTTGAATGTTTGACGGTTGGTAAAACTGTTTGGGAAGGATTGGCAGGTCTGACCTTGGTGTAGGAGGTATGTCACTGGGGGGCTCGGCTTCGAGGTTTCAAAAACCCATGCCGAGCCCACGTCTCTTTCTCTGGCTGCTGCCTGTGGATCAGGATGTAAAGCTCTTAGCTTCTGCTTTAGCATAAGGCCTGCCCACTGCTACACTCCCCACCATGATGAGAATGGACTTCTTCTGTGAAGCTGTAAGCAAGCCCCCCAGTTAAGTGTTTTCTTCTATGAGTTGCCTTGGTTATGGCATCTCTTCACAGGAATGGAGCAGTAGCTAAGACACTAGGCTCCGCTCAGTGGCAGAACACATTCGTCTCATGCTTTCTGTGCCTGCTTCAGGACTTGGCACATGATAGGTGCTCACAAAATATTTTGTAGGTCAATGAGTCACTTAAGGGAGAAGCTACAGATGTGGAACTGGGATGGTTTGCTTAGTTAGGAGCTGGGATGTTGTCAGCTGAGTTACAAACTGGTGCTTGAAGTGAGGGTTGCTGGAATGCGGGACCAGAGCTACTACTCCCTTGTGCTTTCTGCACAGAACTTACCGCTTATCCATGCCACTTTGTTCTCTGGGGAGAGCTTCGTTCCAGGACTCTGTCCCTGTCTGACCTGTGACCTACTTCTCTAGGTTCTTGCCTCCCTTGTCCATCCTGTCCCTGTGCACCATGGGTAGACAAACATAAAGGCCACCTACCCTCTGGAGCTGTGCGATATGATGTCATTTGTCTCTCAGAGCTGCTGGTTTGCGTTCCTCCTGGTGCTGCAGAATGACCTTTGGCCCTACCTTAAGAGAGGAGGCCAGGAAAGGAACCAGCGTTGAATGCTGCCCATTCCAGCCATCCGTGCCAGGCCCTGCATGGTTCTGCTCCTCCTGAGTCCTCATAAGTACCCGGCTTTCAACTTTAAGGACTTCTTCAACCAGGAAGCGTGTAGACTCCAGGCTCTCCTCTCTGTAAGGTTGGACTCTTCATCCTGTAGTCTGTGGAACTCACCATTCTAGCTCCTAAGAACATGAGTGAATAGAGTGAATAAAGTTATCTGAGCCATGTCACCCACCTAGCCAGCAGGAAACCTGGGAAGAGAGTCGGCAGCATTTCCATCATTTTCTCTGTCTGGGACAAAAGCCTAGAACAGAGGGCTGGCGGATGAGATACCGACCTCTCCAAGGGCCTCAGGATTGCGGCTCACTCTTTGCCCTCTGTGAGTCTAATATATACCTGCAAACCAAGCAGAATAATCCATGATGAGATAGGGTTGCTGCCTGGACACCTGCTCTCCACTTGACAGTTTCTTCAGTTACCAATTTCCTCCCCTCCTGTTACGAGGGAACGTGGACTCATCATTGCCGTGTTGGCCTTGGGATCATCAGTTGCCATTTGGTGGTGGCATATGCAAACACTTTGCTTCAGTTGGATCGTAGTGTGGTAGGTGGGAAAGAGTGCTCTAGCAGAGGGTGGGGTAATGGAGCAGGGCTCCTCTCAGTGTGCTGTTTCAGCCATCAGCGGGTGCCCCGACAAGACTGTACTGCCCGTGGTTCAGTGAGTATGCAGAGAACTACTGCTCTGGAGACCGTTTCAGGGAACAGTTCACTTTATTGCACTTTATACCAGTGCTTCTCAACCTGTGGGTCGTGACCCCCTCAGGTGTCTCATACCCTGGATATTAAATATTTAAATTAGGATTCATAACAGTAGCAAATTTATAGTTATGAAGTAGCAACAAAATAATTTTATGGTTCAGGGGGGGGGTGTCACACAGTAAAAGGGATTGTATTAAAGGCCCGCAGTGTTAGGAAGACTGAGAACCACTGACTTCTATAGTAGAAGCCTATGGACTGTGACTGGTTAGCACATTACCTCAAAGTAGGCAGTGTGCTTGTAGCCATACCTTTTATTACATATTTTAATGGGATTTCCTATGCCCCTACCTTCCCTCTCCACCCCAATCTCTTCCAACGCCCCAACACCAGGTAGGAAAGAAAGAAGGTTAGAGGGGAAAGCAGGCATAGGTTTCTTAGGCTACCTCCAGCTGGTGAGGGTCATTGAGTCCTTTGGGAAAAATATCAATCTCAGCCCTCAGGATATCCAGCAGAGCCACGAGCCTTCTTCTTCCTCTCTCCATCTTCTCCTCAAAGAATCCTCTGTCCTACAAAGCATTTTCTCTCAGAGTGTCCTCTCAAAGCTCCCATCCTCCTCTCTCTTGGAGCATCCTTTCTCTCTCTCTCTCTCTCTCTCTCTCTCTCTCTCTCTCTCTCTCTCTCTCTCTCTCTCTGGTATTTATACCCTCTCTGAGTCCTCAGAATTAAACTATCTGCAGCTGGCACAGACCACCCCCGGCTCCTAGCCACCTGAGACTGCTATCTGCTGTGAACAAACTAAAAGCAGCTCCATATCCCACACTTGGGATTAAAACAAAAACCTATTTACATAGCATAACTGAGTTTTTATAAAAGACCAAAGATTCCACTACAGGTGCTCATACCACTAGGGTCTCTATGCAGAAGAAGTGCGTAGAAGGGGATGTGCAGACTTGTCAGCAGGCCAGCTACCCGTTTCTCACGCTCCCTTACAACTCAGTGCTCTGACTTCTGGATGCACTCAGGAGCCTAGTGAGCCATGCTTCTTATTTATAAGCAGTGTGCCAAATAGGCTGTCCACCCAGGTCAGGCCTGCATTTTCTCCTACGCCAGTGCCCAACTGTTGGAGTACAGATTGGTGCATTGCTGAGCAGCATTTTACCTCAACTGACCTTTTGGCTTCCATGTTGTCAAATCTCTTTCATGGAAGAAAAATCAACTTAAAGATTTGTACAAAAGAGCGCTCGGTCGGTGCCCTTGATCGCCGCATTGAAGAAATAAAAACATCCCCTTGTCAAGCGACCTCTGAGTTTTGCAGAGTTAGAAGGCTGTCTGCTCAGCTTTCTTAAGGCAGCACCAATGCCTTCGGCTGACTCTCCCCTGACAGAGCTAACAGGTTGTTGTGTTCTTGGTAACTGGTCTGTAGCTGTCCAGGTTCTACTCTGAAACATCGAGACATACAGGCACAGCTGTGCTGGCATATGCTGGAGCATCCTGTCTCTCCTTGTGAAACAACTGGGAAAGGTGTGTGTACATGTGTGCGTGCATGCATTTTGTGTGTGTGTGTGTGTGTGTGTGTGTGTGTGTGTGTGTGCATTGTGTGTGTGTGCATGTATATGTCTGCATGTGTGTGTACATGTGTGTGTGCTTAGGTAGGAGCAGCCAGGGACAGCAGGAAAACACACTTAAGGGTAAATGCAGAGGCACCTGAGACATTCTGTGAGAGGAATGCCATGTGGGCTGTGCCCTAGGAATGAGTACGGAGAGATTCTGAAAGAACTGAAGTGTCAACCAAGGGAGCAAGGCTTCATGCCCAAAAGCTTCAACCAGAAAATTCTCTACAGTGAGGACCACAGAGATATGAAACAGCTCTGTGAGTCTTTATCTTCTCCCTTCTAGCACCAACTGTGAAGAAAGCTTTGAGCTCCAGGGACACTGTGCGCAGATGAGTGGACACACTTCCTTTGTGCTGCGCTTTTGGAGAATGACCTAGTAACGATGGCTTGTGGGTAACAGTGTGCAGCCGCCTGAGCTACTCAAATGCCATGTCACAGTGAGACTAGATTGCTCTTAAACATGTCCTGTGCGTTCTGTCTTATAGAGCAGGCTTTAAATACAATTAGAAAATGGTTGGCCACTTGCTTAACATTTATACCACAACTGTGCCAATCGATATAGCTCGTCATTTCAGACAGTGTTGTACCTCACAGGGTTCGTGGCTGAGCAGGACTACTGATCATTGTGCTTCCCTGGTGGCGTACACAGAGCCTTCCATCTCTGTGAACACCACCCAGCAGGGATGGCGCTGTCAGGTCAGGACCAGTGTGACTCTCCATATTCTTTCAAGTCTGCAGCGGCTTTAGAAATAACAGGGTCTTTTCATCGAGTTCTTGAAATTACTAAGAACAATGGAACTAGTAGTGTTTGCAGGGAGTTGGTGGGCCACCATTAACCAAGAACTTGAGAGGAGGCAGTCCATACCTTGGTCCTTTTAGTAAATATCCTATCATGTCTGGGTAAGGGGTTGCCCCCTGTTAGAGGACAATGCCACCTAAACCTCTTTATGTATATGTTTTAGGGAGATTCTACACCATCGTCTTCCACACAGTATTTTCAAAGGTTGTTAGTGTTGTCTCTTTCCCCATTTTCCTCCTACACCCTGTGTGCTCCACTTCACCCCATTTAAATATTACCTGGGCCCCAAGTCCAGGAATAGCTAGGCCCTAGGCCCGACAAGAGAAGCTAATGGTAGTAGTCTGCTAAATGGGTGTGGCAATTGTGTTGCCTGCCTGGTTTTAGCCCAAATTGACACAAGCTAGAGTCATCAGGGAAGAGAGAGCCTCAGTTGAGACAATGTCTCCATAAGACCAAGTCTGTAGGGCATTTTCTTAATTATTGATTGATGTAAGAGGGTCCAGGCAATTATGGGTGGGCTCACCCCTAGGCTTCTGGTCCTAGGTTCTATAGAAAAGCAGGCTGAGCAAGCTAGTAAGCAGCACCCCTCTTGCCTCCCGGTTCCTGCTCTGTTGACTTCCCTCAGTGGTGGACCATTACCTGGAAAAGTAAGCTGAAATAAACCCTTTCTTTCCCAAATGGCATTGGTTGTGGCATTTCATCACAGCAACAGAAACCCTAAATAGGACAGTGGGAAACTGAACCCTAAGCACCCAAGCACCCTAAGTACTTTATTACACCAGTAGATTGGGGCATCTCTCAATCTTTATCAGAGAAGTATCTTTTTGCAGTAAGTGGTAACTAATACAGGGACCCACAACTGTTCAAAGTACAGAGAATAAGAGACTGCTCTGCTCAGCCCTGAATGGGATGCCTGGATCAACCTCCTTCTCCCCAAGGCTCAGTGATCACCATGGAAGAGTTGGAAGAAAGATGATAAGAACCAGAAGAAGTAGAAGTCTGTAGCAAAACAGTTTCAACCAGATCTGACAGTGCAGTTGCACATGTGAACTCATTGCGGCTAGGACCCTATGCATAAGACCATCACAAGATGAAACCAGATATAATTCTATGATGTGTGGGGAGAGGCTCCTGAGGTCCCACAGTTGGCAATCCATTGACAATCCATAGCTGCTCAGGAGAGAGAGTTGTCTTCAGGGATGCAGGTCCAAGTAGGTGATCCCACACCCCTTTATGCACAGGTAACTCTAAATGGGCTCAGTAGGTATTTTTGAAAAAGCACACAAGGTTAGGAGGAAAAAAGTAGGAATTGGGAATATGGGAAAGGTGGATTTAATCAAAACCCATTAGAGGTATGTATGAATATTAAAAGAACAGTTTTAAGAGCCTGCATGTCACTAACGCCACCCTTTCCTTTGCCTGGCTATCTCTGTATGAAGGCAGATCACATGCAGCCCTACCAGGGCAAAGTGTCTTGCTAGGAAACTAGGTTTCCTTGGTGACTAGGAAACATGGGCATACGTTTCTTGCATGTGCTCATCGTGTGACAGTTAATTGGCCCCCAGGAAATGTAAGCCAATGTTTTTTAAGATTGTAACAGCAAAATCCAGAGTGCAAACACACCTCTGCTTGCAGATGCCTAACCAGGAATTGTATGAGCAAAGCCTTCCGTGAGGTTCCTCTCCAAGGGATTGTATGAAGGGTATGTGGTGAAGTTACAAGTCCTGGGCTTGCTGTTACGTTTGCCTTTTTGCTTGTCCATTGCCAAGAGCTCCTCTAAAGTCCAAAGGCTAAAAGATGGAATACTCAGAGAACAGGAAAGCAAGACTCAGGGCGTAGTAGTGACAGCTTCTTTTCTTTCCAAAGTTGGGAACAAGTGGATTTTGAAACCCATTTTCCTAAGGGAATAAGGAAAGGTCAACTTTTTACAATTTTTTTTTCTAGTGGCTTTTTTTTTCTTTTTAAGATTTCACTTTTTTGTTTTTATTTTATGTGTATGGACGTATACCTACATGTATGTCTGTGAAGTATTTGTGTGTTGTATGTGTGGAGGTCAGAAGAAGATGTCAGATTTTCTGGAACTGGACTTACAGATGGTTGTGGGTCACCATACGACCGAGATTTGAACCCCAGTCCTCTGGAAGAGCAGCCAGTGTTATTAAGCACAGACCCATTGCCCCAGCTCCCTTTGATTTGTTATACTGCTGACTTGTGGCAGTTTTTCTTGGCCATGAACAATTTTAGTTGGGGTCTGTAAGTGTGTGAGTGTGTGTAGACGGGGAGGGTGGAGAGCGATGTAGGTTTTCCATGTTGGTGTATTGGCCAAGCTTGCTAACCAGTTGACGTTTAAGTAACAACTGTACTATCCTCTGCCTCACAAAGCCCTGTGGCCGTTGGCTATGATCTGTCACTCTCTTAAAAGCAGGTGACTCTAGATAAGTTGTCTCCGAAGACTGGTGGCACTCATGACCAATCAGTCTGCTGATCTCCTTCACCCAGCTGGGAAATCCTGAGGATGTGTCAGGCTGGAGGCTACTAATCTGGCCAGGATCTCAGGGCAAAGATATTTGGTTTGCAAGTCTAAAAAAAAAAAGATGATTCAAATAGTGTCCCGAGCTCTGGGTTATAGTCAGGAATCCTCTACTTCCTTCCTTTTGTCTCTTTCTGTGTTTTCTTTCTCTCTGTCTCTCTCTTCTCTCTCCTCCCATTCCCTCCCCCCCCACCCCCACTCCCCGTGTATGTGTGTGTGTGTGTGTGTGTGTGTGTGTGTGTGTGTGTGTGTGTATTGAGGTAGGGCCCAAGAGCATTGCTTAATTGTCACAGCACTTACTATAGAGCCCAGGAAAGCCATTAACTCACAGTCTTTTTCTTAACACACACACACACACACACGCACACACACACACACACACCCCACACACACTATTTTAAAGATAGTGGTCCATGTGTCCCTAGTGTTTTTAAATATGTCTAACAACAAAATCAGAAAGGCTTTCCCTGTTGTGAGTGAGCCCCCCTGGTCATAGCCACTAAGTTGCACCATGCATGATGTTGGTGGTTGATCTGAGCTGAGTTCACAGAGAATCCAACCATTACAATGCTGGCTTTATCATTCAGTTCCTTGCTCAGGGTCTGGCACACACTGTGCTTGTTGAAAAGGTAGACTGTCTCTGGATTCCTGTGTTGGAGTGCTTGTGCCTTCAGTTTTGAGACATTGGCTTTAAAAGAGTCAAAGTGCTAAGGACCGTGTGATAGGGTGGCCATCCTCTAGGTCTCCCATATGCCTAGCCAGGGAGCACTTCGCTCCATCTTCCTTCCCACACTGTGAGATTTTCCTTCTATTTGACAGCCTGGGTCTTTAAAAACATTTCCAGAAATAACAACAAGCCAGGTGGGGTGAGCCTGGTTTCCTTAAGAACTCTCTAAATGCATTTTCCCTTTAAGCTTTAGGCAAATTAAACTAGCCATATCCAGCCATAGGAGTTGAAACAATGGAGAGCCACAGAGAGCTGCAGAGAGCTGCAAAGCACGGCTCCCCCTTCCCATGGTCTCTGTCCTGCCTCTTCTGTCTTGTTGAGGGTGTATTATGGGCTTGACATGTCTACTCGTTTATTTTCCAGTTTGCTTGTACAAGTACAGCTTGAGTAGCCTTTTCAGAAATTCTAGTCTAAGCTGTTGACACCTCTCATTTACAAAGCATGGCTGTATCCTCAGCTGCCTTGACTATCCTGCAGCTGGGTTGAAGGGCAGATCAAAAAGTCTCATGTTGAAGTGAGCCACAGTTTAGGGGCTGTGAACCTCAAAGAGATGCCCTTGCCTTTGGAATCATAGATTTCAAGGCACAAAGCTTTTGGCTAGTCCCAAGTCTACTCTAAGACTTTTAAAGTAAGTGTGCTTATATATTTGAAAGTACTCAGGCTCTGACTCAGGGCTGTCTGGAGTGTGGGGCTGGCGTGTGCCTGGCTGCTTGATCTGGACCCCACTCTTCCCATCTGTCACGCCCAAGCCTTGATCCGAGATGCACTGTGGATCTCACCTTCCTCAGCTAGACCAACCAGGATGGGCCGAAGCCACACAAGAGCTTGCAGATAAGCCAGTAGATGCCTTCCACCTCAGTTCTGGTAGTGACCAGGATAGTGGGTCTGAGTCTTCCCACTGCCCCATCTCTGATTTGCCTAGGAAATCTCCCTGCTTCTCCTCCCTCCAGATTCCCCATGTTGTACCACAATATCCCCCCCCCCTTGGAGCTGTTGTGAGGAGTAAATGGGACTGTTCACAAAAAGTGCCTAAAGCAAAGCAATGACTGTAACGTCATAGGAGCTCGGCACAGGCCCTGCTACTTACTACCAGTAGAAGGGGTCATATCCTCATCAGAAGTAGAGCATAAGCCCTCAGCAAATATTTAGCAGCTGTTCTGATTATCACACTGCTATTCTTTTACATTTCTAGCATCCCTATTTGGTTTTTGTGCCAATGAGTACCTAGTACCACCTAGCCTAGTACCACTGAGTACCATCTAGCCCAGTACCACTGAGTACCACCCAGCCTAGCACCACTGAGTACCGCCTAGCCCAGTACCACTAAGTACCACCTAACCCAGTACCACTGAATACCACCTAGCCTAGTACCACTGAGTACCACCTAGCCCAGTACCACAGAGTACCACATAGCCCAGAGAAGTATTCTTTTTCTATACTTCTGTTGCCTCATTAATGACACTGGACATGTTTGGACAGCATCTTGTGTCTGGAACTTTTTTGACCTAGAAGGAGTGGGGGCTTTTAAGCACATGCATGTTGGAATGGAGAATCTGTCACGTGGGAACCTGTCTCTTTCACTGGGACAGCTTTCATAAATGGCACAAGCCATCATTCCATCCCTGTGTAGTTTTATGACAGAGGATAGTGACAGAAATAACCCTAACACCCAAGAAATCACAGCACCATTGTACATGACAGATTATTTCAATGGTTAACATGTTTTCATTTCAATTAACATTCATTATTTTGTCTCTGGTTCAAAATAGCCACCATGTCAACAATCTCGGTATCTCCCATCCCTGTTTTAGAACCAATTAGTTTTGATTTTGCAAACAAATTCAATTTTATTCTTGAATGGGCACTTTGATATTAACACAAGAATAGAATGCACGCATGCAGTCCTTTGATGGCAGCAAACAAACACTGTTATTACTGGGGAGAGGTTGTCTATTGATGGGTTCTCACACCTCTGAGCTTCCAGGCTCAGGAGGACAAAGACAAGCCAGGGAGTGAGGTGGTGCTTGGTGACGGACTATGCAAGCTTTGGTGGTCCTAATGGTGGCCACCCCCAGAGAGTTGCTCTGAGTGAACAACCTTGGAGGTGCATTTGCACCTCTAGGTTGGTATGTGGTAGTTATTTAAAGCGAATGAGTCGCTCCAGCTATTATTTACTCCCTGGAGTTGCTGTGCCCCTTCACCAGCTGTTCATGTATAGAGGCAAACACTTTTACCCAAGCTAGAATGCTGTGTGGGGGTGACATGAAAGCCCCTCTTTCGGCGACTGAAGGAAAAAGACAACATTTCTACTGTGTGTGCTTTTGTCAGCTGCCCATTCCTAGACCTCCCTCCTTCTTCTCATTAAAATATTTTGACAGAAATTGCTGAATTTCATACAGCAGGATTATGTTAGTAAATTTATTCTTACAGATGTACTTACTGCTGGAAAAAAAATGATTGTTCTGCCATACGCATGCTGTGGACCCTGACCATGGCACCTCTCTGCATCAGCAAGCGAATTGCTAGGCCACAGCTGATGTCCTTAGACTCCCTTGCTTGCAGGTGTGCAATTTGGAGCGGGGAAGATGCAGGGGGAGAGGCAGCATGGGCGAGTCAAAAGCAGGAGAGGGAAGCACTGATGTAGAAAGCCAAAAGTTCAAGGTGACATCTCTGAGAACCTGGAGAGAACAAGTTGTAAGAGAGTTACTGTGACCTGGCCAGTCTATCCTACTGGTCCCTGTTGTCAACGCGTAAGTGTGTGTGATTGGATCCACGGCGGCTGAACTGTTCTTCTATGTATAATGAGTACAGATAGATGGGTTTGCTTATACAAGTCTTCTGATTGGTGTTGCAAAGAATATTTTTAAAGCTAAATACGTTTAACGTGACAGCCACACGTGGCGCTGTGTAGCCCTCTGAACTTGTTAGAAGAACCAGTCACTGTTTGGGCGCATGCCAGTAGCATTCACTGATGGATGACACTCTTTCTGTTTCTATTCTAGCTTACCTTGTGTATCAATAGCAATAAACTTAATGCTTCTCACTTATTTAAAAGACTGTGCACAGCGTATAGTGAAAATACAGAGGCACTGGCCAGTCTTCCTCTCAGAGGCAGGCAGAGGAAGGAGTGATGAGAATTGTTTTCTTAAAAACAAAAGACAGAAAGGAAGAGCCAACCACTGCCCTTCTGGACTGTGTGGTACCCTGAGGAAGACAGACTCAGAAGAGGCATTTTGTGCTGTAGTCAGTGTCCACCACTGAGTCTGAGTAGGATGCGGTGTTGGAGCAAGCATTGCTATGTGACCAGCTGCTGTGTGACAGTCACAGGGATGAGGAAGGGTTCATAGAAGGCAATGGGTTGAAAGCTTGAAGTGGAATACACAAGTGTATTCCTGTTGTGAAGACAGGAAGCCATTGCCAAATGCAGACTTGAATGGTGCACAAAACAGGCATGGATGCTGGCTGGACATAAAATTAGTAGGCCCAGTGGGGAAGATGCTATAGACAAGGAAGATGGAGGTGTCATGACAGCTCTCAAGCTTGCATCCTGTTATACATGGACCATGTTCTGGTGGTGGGGTTCTGCTTGTCTGTCTATAGGGGGCCTGCAGGAGGTGAGGCTGCCCCTCAGTCTTGCCAGGCAGACATGAGTCAGCCCTGTGGCCCAGGAAAGGCTGATAGGACCTACCTCCAGACTAAATTGCTGTGTCACCCTGCTGATGAATGTCTGTGACACTGGGCATAGTATTTCCATCAAGACTGCTTCATCGGATTTCACTCTTCATTGACTGCAGAATTGAAATATTTGAGTCAGAATTCTTAGTCACTTGCTTTGACTGAGTGGGTATTTTTTTTTTTATGATTTGTGCTGGATTGGAGGAAGGAAAATAAACACAGACACCAGGGAAGTTAAGTCCTCTTGGCTTACAACTGGTGATACATAGCTTTACGTATTTGACTTCTGGAAATATGCTACCATTGAGTGCCATTTGCACTGAGGTTCTATCTGGGTTGACATAGGAATACCTGGGATTGACCCCATCTGGCAGGTATAACAGGGTATTTGGAACCAGCAGCAAATCGGAATGCTATAGGCTTTGTACTAAACGTCTCCCTGGCATCTGAGTCAAGGTTGAGGGGGGTTCTACCTAGACACGATCCATGACCTCCTGCCACTGGACATGGTGAGCACTCTCTTCTGCAGGTAAAGAGATAGTGGGACGTGTTTTCAAAGATTCTGCTTATATAACTGAGCCCTCCCAATGAGAGAAGATCACTGCCAGGGTTTCCTGGGAACATAGCTAAGATGTTCTCCTTGATTTCTTTCAGATTAATGGCCTTTCTTTTTACTAACTGTTGTTACACACATATATGTAAACACACACACACACATACACACACACTCCTAAATATAATATACTCAATCTGTATAACAGGAAACTACAACCCATCAGTGGAGTCCACAAAACTCTCCCTTACTAGGGCTGAGGGAACATAAAGAACAGAGGTGGAAAGACTATAAGAGCCGGAGGAACAGGGACCATTTTTGTGAGTCTGGGTCTCCCACTAATGGAAAAAATCACATCCATTAAGTCTTGCCAGCGTGGCTGCTGAAACTGAGCTGCACAAGGGCAGCAACAATAAAGATGCCAGAGTGGAATCAACGCTGCACAGAGAACGATGGGCATCTAAGGAAGGACTGCTGACCGTGAGATAGCCCTCCCCAGGAAAGAGCACACCAATCGCCATTCAGTACCAAGCAGTCAGCCCCGAACACACACATACAAGTAACACTATCACTTCAGGTACTTGCTGCTCTATCACCCTGTGATCCTGTGGTTAGCTGCAGACTGACAGCTACATGGTAGGCATGTGCAAAATCTCC
Source organism: Acomys minous (assembly GCF_964271855.1). Classification (NCBI taxonomy): domain Eukaryota; kingdom Metazoa; phylum Chordata; class Mammalia; order Rodentia; family Muridae; genus Acomys; species Acomys minous. The sequence goes on from NC_140490.1 coordinate 37,926,146, forward strand.
ACCCAATGGCCACATGGTGCCATAACTCTACGAGGCAACAGTCAGCCTCACCTCCTGCTTACCGTAAAGAATGTCATTTGATAATGAAGTTCAGGTTCAGAGACAGAGAACACTTGTCATTATCTGGTGATTGATTGCTGCCTCCATTGCTGCAGTGTCCACTTCTCCCTCCCCTGCCTTGGCCTAAACTCCCCAAGGGTGTGTGTGTGTGCGCATGCGCATGCACGTTCATGTGCATGTGTGTGTGTTTGTTTTGTTTGGTTTCTCTCCTGAACCATCACCATACATGGGCTTTTAGGTTTCAAAAGACTAGCACCATTCCCAATGTGTCCTCTGCCTCCTGCTTGAGGACCAAAATGGGAGATCTCAGCTCTATGACAATTCTTTCTTCGGTAGGGCTATTATTGCCATGAAGAGACACCATGACCAAGTCAACTTAGAAAGCATTTAACTTGAATATGCAGTTTCCAGATGTTAGCATCCATGATCATCGTAGCAGGTAGCATAGCAGCAGGCAGCCAGACATAATGCTGACGCAGCAGCTAAGAGCTTATACCTTGGCTGAAAGTTGGAGCTAGCTAATTAGATAAGTATATATATGGATGGATGGATGGATGGATGGATGGATGGATGGATAGATAGATAGATAGATAGATAGATAGATAGTATAAGTGCACACTAACTGGGATTCATGGGCTTTGGAAACCTCAAAGCATATTCCCCAATGACACACCTCCTCCTACGCCTCCTAATCCTTCTCAAACAGTTTCACCAACTGGGGACCAAGTATTTGAACATATGAGCCTATTGGGGAGGGGAGGCTTTCTCACCCAAACCACCATAAACTGTAAGCCCAGTGAAATGTTTTCTTTTATAAGCTGCCTCGGTCATGGTGTTCTGTGGCAACAATAGAAAAATAGCTAAGACATGGCGCAAAGCAAAGCTTCATCCTTGAATACTCTCTGAGAGCTCTAGGTTTCACTACCAATCAAAGCCGAGACTTCAGACAGGACTCTGCCTTTCTCAGAGTTTCTTGTTCCCTCTTCAGCAAAACAAACAAGGTGAATCCTGGGTGATGGCGGCTCTCCTAAAATTTCGTTCTCTGGTTCTTTGGTCAGACAGGTTCCAAACTGTTTCTTTCTTGCCTGGATCCCTGATGGCCCCAGGAAGCTGTGCTATGGGTATAAACTGATTCCCTTTGATGTTGCTCCCAGGGAGTTCCCTAAACACACCCTCCTCGCCCAACTGCCTCCCTTAAATTATTAATGAATGTGTAGGTAGCACAGGAACCAGTTAGTGTTTGCTATTCTCTCTCTCTCTCTCTCTCTCTCTCTCTCTCTCTCTCTCTCTCTCTCTCTCTCTCTCCTCTCTTTTCTCTCTCCTTTTCCCTCCCTTCCCCCCTCCCTCTTTCTCATTCTCTCTCATTTGGAAGACACCATAGCTGAATTTCTGAGGGATGGGGGCATTGTTTCTCACCTAGCAGAGAAGATTCCTTCGAGCTTCCTGAGTTCTTAGTGGTCAAAGACCTTCCGGCTCTAGGTCCTGAGAGTAATGGTAGCTCCTTTCTTTGTGGTGTCATCCATTGGGGAAAGCAATTGTAATATCTGCCACTCAAATTGCTTCTTGTTTTGAAGGCCGCACTAGTTATAGCTATTGCTGTACCTGAGAAAAGCAACGTGAAGGGAGGAATTATGTCTTTTTGGCTCTGGGAGGTGGAGGATTTAACCCTCAGACTTTGCCTGCAGTATTGCTGGGCCTGTGGCTGGGCAGATCAGGGAGGTGTGAGTAGGAGTATGTGACAGAGGCTCCTCAGACAGGGAACTGAGAAAACAAACACGGAAAGGGATCAGAGCATAGTGTCCAGGGGCATGCCTCTTCCCCAGAGATCTTCCCCTCTTGCCTGCAGCTTGTAATTCCATCATATTTAAACCTATTAAGGGCTTAAGCTGTTTGCTGAATGAGAGCCTGCAGGGTCCAAGGATTTCCTCAAAACACATCAAGGAGCAACCAGGGTCCCAGGACATCAGCCCATTGGGGGCATTACTCACAAAGCCCCAGTGCATCAGCCCATTGGGGTACTTCCCACCAACAGCCCCCCAGTTTGTCATCTAGTTTGGGACATTTACTACAAATACATCCCCAGTACATTTTGAGTTCAAACCATAGCACATTGTGATTTTTATTAACAGCCACCGGAAGCAGTTTCTCTTTCCTTCCGTTATAGATGAGAAGTTGGAGTTTTTAGTATTAAATGTATCATCAAGAAGGTCACACTGTGCTTAAGTGGTAGAGCTGTTTTTGAGTGTTTAGGCGTGTTTTCTGACCGCAGAGTCCACATGCGAATCACCATGCAGGACTGATTGCCATAGCAAACCACCTCAAGGGCAAGATAACTATTCTCTCTGATTGGTGGGCAGCGCAGAGTGCCTGGTTGATGGGTATTTGCTCTTGGCCCATGGGAGTCACAGCAAGAGAACTGCGTGAAGATTGCCCTTCGCTCTCTCTCTCTGTCTCCCTCTGTCTCTCTCTCCCTCCCTCCCTCCCTCCCTCCCTCCCTCTCTGGGGTCCTTTTTGTGGACACAGCCATCACATGGATGCCACTGATCATTGCAACAAATGTGAGATGAAGAAACTAGAACTGGAATGAGAGAAGAGACTCCTTGTGCCAACAGTTGGAAGTGACGTCACCTCAGAGCCTTTATCAAGTGTCATGTTGGAAGCTGTAGTGACATGGCTTTAAAATACACCCAGAGATGGTGTTCTGCATCCGGGAAGGAGTCTTTTGTTGCAGTTTGGAGTAATTCTGGATAACGTGCTCACATAGTAGCACTTGCTGTCAATATGGAAGCTCCTGGCAGCTCCAGGAGAGTATAAGGCTGTGGGAAGACACTTGTGCTGCCTTGAACTAGTTCCTGCGGCACACTGTAACGCTCTCTCATTGTTTCTGAAGTGTCTGTGATGTTCTTTCCATGTGGGCATGTGATGTTTTACAATGTTTCAATTTTGCTTGGTTCGGTATTGGGTGGAGTGCATGCTTTGGAGAGAAGACCTCCTGGCACCTTTTAATGACTTGGAACAAATGGGAATGCTGGCTAGCGGTCGGCCTCTTATCTATTTTAGGGATGATTTAGTGTATGCGTTTAGCTGTGTTCTTTGGGAACAACCTAGGGAAAACACCAATGGAGGGGCAGAGTTTTGACTAACCTCCCCTCTTTTTTCTTCCTCAGGCAAAAGAAGGGGAATGTGGCCCACAAACACTGGGTTGGACCTTCAAATCTGGTCAAGTGCAAGCCTTGCCCCGTGGCACAGTCAGCGATGGTCTGCGGATCTGATGGCCACACGTACACGTCCAAGGTTAGCCTTTTATTGTTGTCCGTATCGTAAAAAAAAATCACTGCATGTCTCTGTGTCAAGTCTCTGTACCCTGTGGGCAGCCTAGTCATTCCGGGCCTTGCCCTGGAAAAGACACAGGCTCTGAAAATAGGTAACTTCTGACCAAGGAGGCAAAACAAAGTGAAATGTGATTGCACTGGCTGAAAGCCTAAGTGGGGAGTGGGATGTGCTTTGTCCAAAAGTCACATATGGCATAGCTTGACCCTTGGAGAAACAGCCTGGGAGTTGATGTTTCTGGTGGAGACGGGGCTCTGGTGCTTCTCACGTCCTCCTGCAGAGCTCCATGCCTTCATTTGCCATCTTGAAGTTTCACAGGGCGGTGCCTAGAGTAGTGAGTTCTTACAGAAATTACCCAGGTCACCCTGGCTCGCATTGTTGTGTGGGTCTCAAGTGTTTCCACCTCCTCCCTTGTCCCTTTCCTGCTGTACACACAGTTGTTTTCTGTGCTGCCCAGGCTGATCGTCACACTGCAGACCCCACTTTGCCTGGGAAGAGCCTTTCAATGCCTGTTCTCTTCAGTCTTACTGGAGTCATCAAGCGATCACAGCTACTTTCCCCCAATGATTTTTGTGGTGCACAGGCCAGGTAGACCCACGCCTTTTACGTTAGTATTCCGGGAGCATAGCCACGGCACCATCAGTTCATTTGTTCCCTCAGTGGGTATTAATTGCATCCTTGCTGAGTGCCAGGCAGAGTGCAAGGTACTGGGAAAATACAATCTAGTAGAAATGAAGCAGCTGGCTTTTGTCATGGGCGGAGTCATAATCCTCCTTTCTGCATTTGCAGACCTTCCCTGTGAGTTAGAACCACTGTGTCCGCAGTTAGAGCCAGTGCATCCTGCCCACACGGCACCAGCCCATCCCAGTTTCCTCATCCATTCTTCCTCTTGCTCTCAGATAGAATTGATTAGAGACAGCTTTTACTAACATTTGATTCTGATATGGCAACATATCTGGGGTAGTTGGTTTATAGATGTCACTGGCAATTTATTCTTATCCCCCAGTCTCAAAGACGGGCCGTGCTTTTATTTATTTATTTTTCACTGAGACCCAGCTGCCAGCCCATGGAAAGTTGAAAAGAAGGCAAGGTGAAATGCAGAGTTGGATGTAGCAGGTCCTTGGTGGTCCTGGGCGGCAGGGGCAACGGTGACCTGTCTAATGCACTGGCCTGAAGTACTGTCAGCTGCCCAAGGACTGTCTCAGAGGCTTTGCTGATCAAGGCCTTCCTGCAGTCAGGGATGTTGGCTTGTGTACGGAACGGGTGCCGCGTTCAGGTGCAGGTGGGTGGCATGATTAGAAGGCAGAATTTATATTGGAAAGATTCCATTGCAATGGCTCCTCATGTTTTCAGGAAGGGACTGGCCTCTACACAGAGTGGAGTGAAGCGCTCAGAGGCCTGCCCCAATCCCTAGCACTACTATGCTAGCAGGCAGCACCCTTCAGTTCCTGAACAGGTAGGACAAGTCTATGGCTCCCACCCTTGCTCAGTTTATTGCTGGAGCAGGAGAAGAGGATAGAAGACCGATCATCAAAGGTTGTTGTTAGCATCTATTATGCTAATCTGCTGCTGGTCCATTACATGCCTGAGACAACCAACTTTCAAGGTTGAATACTTTGTCTTGGCTGGTGGCCTCACTCAAAGGTCACATTCTGTCATTTGGCTCCATTGCTTGGGGCTTGTGCAGGCACAGTCCAACATGGAGGAGACATGCCATGTGACAGAACAGTCCTGTTTACCTTATGGCAGCTATGATAAAAAAAAATCCCAATATCTCCCCACTATGGACCTACTGTCAGTGGTCTAAGTTCTTCCATCTAGGCTCTGCCTCCTAAAGATCCTGCTTCCTTCAGTGGACTGAGTCATAGACTGGGGTCAAGCCTATGGCACTTAGGCTATTGGTGGGTCTTCTAGATCCAAATACAGGATGTGTTAACACTGCAGTTGCTTGGGACAAGGCTTATAGCAGCTTCTGATGCCCATGATCTTCTGCCTGGGTGTATGTGATTTACCCACGTCAATGATCTTAAAACAAGGAAGTAGAATGGTGGGAATGGCAGTACCACCAGGTAGGCGGTGTTGGGTTCCTGGCCCAAGTGTCCTCGTCTTCTGCCTTTGTTCCCTGTGAGTGTCACGAATCAAATATGGTTAAGCCACAAGTCTTGTACTGATTGCATAAGCCTGTGAGGCAGAGACCAGCTGTGAGTCATGATGTCACTCAGTGGGGCTTTCTCCCAGAGGGCACGCTTCCATCTGGTCAGGTTAATATTCTTTAATTATCACCCACCCCTAAAGATAGGCCACTTGTTTATCGAGTTCCAAAGGATGTTGGGGTCTTGCAGACAAAGCTTTGGAGAATACTAATCAAGGCTCAGTGAATGGGAATGAATGGGTTAACTATTAGTAAACACAGAGGTCATTGATTCTGGAAAACAGGACAGGTGAGGCCATGGTGCATGTGTAAGCAGAAGTGACTTCATACCATGAAGACAGACTTATGAAAATCATCTTTGGCTGAAGGACAGCCCCAGGCCTAGCGTTACCAGGAAGCCCACACCCTAGGTGAACAGTCACAGATTTCCCATTGAATTGTTTATCTCTTCAAAGTAGAGAGTCAGTCAAGGCAGGAGGAAGGAACCCACTTTTCAGTCTCACTATGAAGCAGATGCCCTTCCCGGGGCCACATTGGCTAAGTTTTGCTTCTGCATCTGCCCAAGATAGTTGGATTCTTCTAGAAGTAGCAAAGGGAGTGGCATTCTATAGTAGGGATTTTCCAATATCTCAACTGCAGAGGTACTGCTTATAGGCCTGACTCCCCAGAACCTAAGATCAACCCACAAGATTTCCGCCTCCAGATAACATATGATGTTACAGGGCAAAACAAAGACAACTCTGCCGCCCAGTGCACAGTACGTTGGAGCCCATCATTTGCAAACCCTTTTTTCCTTTCCCTGTCATTTCACCCAGCACTGGGTGGAAGTGGAGTCCAGGCTGCTGGATCTTGGCTCTGTTCGGTGAGATTGATATCCAATATGGCTTCCATGCACAGGATGTCCATGACCTTTCCCCATGTGGCTACATGATATCCAGGACTGCTGCCCATGGTGGTACATGAAAGGCAGGACATCTCCTCATCAAGGTACATGACATGCAGTACTTCTTTCAGTTCGGATACCTGGACCAATTGGACCCTGCCCCTGGACGGGGTTTCATTGTCTGGATCATTCTGGAAAACTTCACTGGTCCTACTTGATCTGGGATTGGCCTTCTGAGAAGAGGAATCTCCTAGTGGCACAGGTTTCTGAGGAGTTATCTCTGGTCTGTGGCACCTGCCTGGCTGTTGATAATTGGGAAACAAGCAGGCAAACACGCATCTGCTCTCGCCACCCACCCCCGGCACACATCTTCTTCCTTAAAAGCTGTTAAACAATTAGCAAATGGCTCATTTGTGTCTAGACACCGAAGAAAGATGCGGAGCTAAGAGCTGCTGTGAAAGTAAACGTGTTCTCTAGGTTCTGAAAGTGCACACAAGCGAGGGTGGGGTGGGAGTGCTTGCTTTACAGGGTTGGCCTTTCTTCCAGCACCTTGTCGCTGCAGATTATATTATCTTTGCCGAGGCATCTTAATAGCGTCTAACAATCACTACCAAGCAAAGGTCATGTTTGAAGTTCTTGGCAAGTGGAGTCTCTATTGGCCAGATTTTCCAAGAATAGGAAATTCAGAGGATTGAAGCTGATTCAGGGTGTGGGTCTATGGGACTCCTCCAGATGGCTTTAGGCACAGTCTTCAGCTTCTAGGCTGGCTGACCTATAAGCATTCCTGCCATGAGAGGGTGGTTGCCCTGCTTTGCTTGTCATTGGTTTAGGCTGGAAGTAAACCAATTCGAGGTAGGCCTGTTCCCTGCAGACCTATGCCGTATGAATGGTCTTTCCTTGCAAATGGCTCCTGAGAGAGGGGCTTGCTGTTGGTGAAGAAGAAAATTAGACAAATGGGAACTGCAGGTAGAATGCATGCCTTTGCGTGGCAGAGCTGGGCTCACTGAGGCAACAGCGAAGGCTGGAAAAAGGCTGCCTCCAGATGCCCCCCTCCTCAGACAGCACAGGTAGGATGGTGACGGCTGCCTACTTTGTCCATGCTCTTCAGGAGCAGAAGAAAGAGAGTAGAGGTGCCCCAGTGGGGAGGAGTGTTCTGATAAAGGGTTCTGGAGTCAGATTCAGGGCTTTGTTTTTCTGTTGCATAGAAAAGGCCAACAGAAGATGCTTTGTGCCTCTGGGGAGTTAGTCGCAAGTAGCAGCCAACACTAAGCAATTTTGCTTCATACGTTAGAAAATTTGAGAATCTGGGAGAACTCCAGGATGGATGGCAGATGCCCCAATTTGCCTTTCCCCCTCAGGCCCTGTTCATTTACAACTTCCTCTTAGTCTGGGGGAGTCAGATGTCATTTGGTAATGAGAGCTCAGTTCTGTGGTAACTTTCAACTATTTTAGATACTTTTAGCTCCAGTTTATTGTCCCCCCTCTTTTAAAGGAGGAGTAAGCATAAACAATATTTAGAATAACTAACAGTATATTCATGAGGATATGAATTCTAGCCTCAGATGAAACAGAGGCTTAAGTGTATCAACTCTGTCTTCTGGTCCACACAGCAGCAACCCAGAACTGACTGACTAGGGGTCAGCGCTGCCTCCAGATTGGGGCTGCCCAGGACCCACTCAGCTTGATATTCTGTCAGCCACAAAAATTGGAATAGTAACGTTTTACCTATGGGTGCAACATTTTTGCTGTGCCCAGCCAGTCCAATCAAAACAAGTAAGCAAAGTAGGGACCATTTAGAAGTCACCAGCCTTACCTGTTCACTACGTCTTAGCCAGAATTACCTCATAGGCCCCAGCAAGTGGCAAAGGAGGTTGGGAATGTAGGTTTAATATTAGGTAGCCATGTGCCCACCTGAAATTTGACAGCTATCTGAAGGGCAGATAAAAGTGTTACCATGGTGACATTAAAGCAGTACTAAGGAGGCAGGTGCTATTTGCTGAGCACTCTGTGTTAAGTACTATACATTGAGGTTCTGTCCCAAGTGAAATTTTATTTCCTGTTATTTCAACAGGTTTTTAAAACATGGTGAACTTTGCCCACAAGCTCTGGTCCTCTGGAAACAATGAACCTTAATTTGAGAAAGCTGTCATCAGATTGGCCTGTGGGCAAATCTGTAGGGCATTTTCTTGATTAATGATTGATGTGGGAGGCTCTGCCCCCTGTAGGGGGCACTAGGTGTATGGGGTGGGGGTGGTGGGGAGCAAGGCAGTAAGCTGCTCTCTACAGTCTCTGCCTCCGTTCCTGCCATGGGTTCCTTCCCTGCAATGAGCCCTCTCCTCCCCAAGTTGCTTTTGGTTATCATCTTTATTAATAGAAAACAAACTAGGATACACACCCATGAGTGAATACTGTTGTTGACTCTAGAGCAGAAGTGGTAGGGGGAGGAGAAACAGCTAAAAGGTCAATATGGTTGGGATGGCTCAGAATCCACACTTGAATTCCATTCAGGCTGGAGTCATAATGTTTACTTTACAAATAAAAACCCTCTTAAAAGCTATAGAATCCCAGTTATACCATAGTAATACTTTTGACTTTAAATGACAGGACTATGTACCTCAAACTTAGCTTAAACCAATATATATATATGATAGCTAAGGCTTAAGAGTACTAGGACAGCCAAGCCTTTGTAGGAGATGAGGAAAACTCACTGTGAGTAGCATGGCGTTTCTCCTAGCCTTTAGCCTTTGGTCTCTGCCTACCTTTGTTCTATATATAGGCTCTTTCTCTTTGAAAAGAATATGGGTTTTTGAAACCCCTAAATTACCTTGTTTTCACATCAGAAACCCCAAGGAAATATAGCCTAGCCTGTGTTTGGATCTCAGGGAAGGCCTCTAATTGGCTCATTTTGAATCATAAGCCATCTCTTGCTCAAGTCCTTGTCTCTGCTAATGAGGCTCTGTGAGTAGCCTGCTCTGGCCTTGTGAGCCCCACTTCACTGTGATGAAGAGAAGGCTCTTAATAGAGGAAAAGGGAGGGGGCACATTTTAGACTGCGTGCATTTAAAAAGTACCCTCTCCGGTATCAGATGTGGTAGCTTTTTTTGAGGTCATCATTTAAGTAGCATTAGTTTTGAGCCAGTGTAAGAGTGTGTTAAGGCGCTCTCTCTCTCTCTCTCTCTGTGTGTATGTTGTGTACCATGTGTATGCATACATGCTACATGCTCGAGGAGGCCAGATGAAAGCGTCTGCTATTCTCTATTCTCCTCTATCATCCTCTGCCTCTCTTTTTTGGAGACTGTGTCTGTCACTGAGCCTGAAGTTTGCTGGTTCAGCTAGACTGACTGGCTAGTGAGCTCTTGGGATCGGCCTGTCTCCACCCCTTAATGTTGGGTACCAGCACAGGAGACAGAGCCTAGCTTTAATGTGTATGTTGGGAGTTCAAATTAAGGTCTTCTTCTTGCATGGCAAACATCCTTATCCAGCCAGCCATCTCTCCAACCCCAGTGGGAACAATATACATAGGGGCATTTTCAGGAAGCACAGATGTTCGGACGCTGTCCATAACAAGAAGGTGTGGATTTACCCAGATTTCTTCAGTGTGCAGATTCATCATAGAAGCTGGAGGAGAAGGAAGCAATTCCATTAATTATCTCTCCACTTATTTCTGTCTTCTTTATGCAAGCACATGTTTAATGGAGATTTGAAGAATAGATTTTCATTTCTTCTTTGTAGGTGCCCCCAAGTAAAACATCATGTAATTAGTTAATGCCTTTGTTAGAAACACATTAGGAAAAAAGGGCCTCTTGCAGTCAATTCTGCCGAATGCACAGGTAAGCTACTTGGTGGAGCACTTACCCTAACACAGTGATGCTTGGTCTCCCTGCATCAGAGACGAGAAGACGCGTGAGGTAAAGCCGCAAAGCACACGAGACCTCTGCTTAACAATTGTTTAAAAGATGGAAAGGTCCCTGGCCGAAACGGGTATGCATGGTGCTATAAATCTAATTAAGTCATTACAAACAACTTTAATTAAGTTATTATGTTGCTGTTTTCTTTAAGGAGAACAAGCAAAACATCCCCTTTGGAGATATTACTCAATGAGTGCAGCCATGCGCCTTTCTCAGTGTTTTCCAAGAGAACAGCTCAGTCTCCAGAGTCGGCAGTACTTAAGGAAGTCAGCTCTTTTCCCAAGCCTTAGACAAGGGCAGGATTAGGGTGGCATGTACACCACATGAGGAAATTAAGGAATTCCTCATTCTTTATTAGGCTTTGGTTAAAACTTAACTGGACTGTTCCGCACTTGAGCATTGAAGGTAGTGATTCCAATGGTGCCCATAATTCTCCCGAAGCATTTTCCCCTTCTCTGAAACCAGTGAAAAAATGGGGGGGGGTCATTTTGTCTTGTTTAGAACAGATGCTCAGAGCCTCCCGCATGCTTCCTACCTCCGTCTTACAGACTAACTACATGTACAGTGAGGAATGGTGCCTCCCAGGGGCAGGTGGCTTTCCTGGACTTCTAGGTCCTGGCCAGAGAGATGCTCAGAGGGCATCCTCCAGCTGTTAGGGAAGTTCTGAAGCCCAAAGAAGGACATGTACCAAGCTCTTCTAAAGCCACCAAGAACTGCTTTGGCACTGAGCCCTCTCCCAAAGATGGGCTGTGCACCAGTGGTTGAGAAACCAAGTGCCGTAAGCTCCTCAGACCCCGATCTGATGGAGCTTATTTGGAAAAGTTTTTGGCTTTTTCACTAACCTCACACCAACCCTAACCTCTCTCCGGTAGAGTGAGTGGAAGATAGTGGCATGTGACAGTCAAGGTATGCACCAAGGGTGTCCATATGTAGGATTGGGGTGGTACCTCTCCTACGGTTTAACTGTCTCCTGTTGAGAGCTGCCCAGCCTTTTGCACTTAATTCGCAGTGATGGGAGCGAACAGCTCGAGCCTCCCTTGACCATGTCCACCTGATCACTAAAAGAAGGGACTGTGTTCCTGGGGTTTCAACTCTAAGGCTCGGCCTAAGTGGTCTCCTCACTTTATTCCCCAGCATCCCTCATGCCACACGAGTTTCTCTCTCCCTTCTGAACGCCACATATTTTCTTCTTGCAATGTGCTGATTGCCTTGCAGGGTGCTGTCTGTACTCGAACTTATCCAGGTATACTATAGCCTTGAGGTACCAAAGTCCTCTGGTAGAAAGTCCTGGCTATAATGCACGCACAAATCCTTTTGAACAATCAATCTTGCAAAATCTGAGACAAATCCTGGTTCTGTAACTGTAACAAAGAGCCCACGTGCCATCGCGGGTGGCAAGTGTGGCAAGGAGAACATCTAGAGACATACACAGGACAGAGGGATAAAGCAGAGAGAAGAGCTAAAGGCCGGCGAGCTGTGCTGTCCTCACTCTCCATTGGCATTTCAGCCCGAATAGGTTTTTATATTCTTGGCATGTAGCAGGAGGTAGATTGGCTTCAAATGGTCCTGAGTGGGAAGGCACAAGGGTGCCTGGAAAAGGCTAAACTCAAATCCTCTTTGAAGCATTGAATCCACACCTGAAGGCTTTACAGGCTTCCCCCAGGCCCTGCCAGACAGATGGAGACTCTTCAGAAGGAAGTAAGCTGCCGTGAGAGGTGGCCTCAGCAATAGAGGGCAGAGTTAGGCTCCCAGAAATGGAGTGACAGTGTCTCAGATTCAGATTATAGAGTTCAAATGCTCAACATGTTTAAATACAAAAGGCAATTTAAGACTTAGACAATGGATGATACATTCATCAAAGCCTGCCAGGCTAATTTGAAATGTCTAGGATTAAAAGATACGATCATGAGAAACAGGTCTTGACAGAGCAGACACACATCTGAACTGCGGCACTGGGGCTCCAGCCCTTTAGCCAAATTCTCACAGCCAAGCTGGTCCCCCAAGGGAGACACTGGTCAGCCCATGAAGGGTCCTGCTGCAACCTGAGTTCCTCTCGCTGGTCTGGATAGGGCATCTTCCCGCGGGTGGGTGCTGTGCTAAAGGCCTGACCCCCAGCACTCAAGGCTGCCCAGGGACCATGCAGCCTTCCAGAGGTGAAGAGAGAGATAAGTCACAGAGGCTATGTTCATGAAGGACTCAGCTTCCTTTTTCTGTCTATTTGCTTTCTGGCCAGAAACTGCTCGAATACTTGCCATACCTCCATATGTTTCCAAAGCAACAAATCCAGCCAGCCACGGACTGGAACCCCCCTCCCCACAAGAACATGTGCTTAGATCAATCTTTTCTCGTCTTTTGAATTTCTTGGGTATTTGTCACAGTGACAGAAAGCTGGCCGAACATGAGACCTTCCTTCCCACCACCACTACATTGAGAAATTACATTTTGGCATCTGAACTTCTTAGAGACCAGAATGCCATATAATTCAAAAAAATACCTAGAAACAAAAAGGCATCAATTATTGATATGTATAACAACATACTGCATATTAAAATTATTATACTAAGAAAACCCAGACCCAACATAGTATATATTGATTACATTAATAGAAGCTTTATTAGATACAAGCTAATCTTTACTGGAGGATAAATCAATGGCTAGCTATGATGGGGAGGGAGTTGGGGAAGAATAAGGAGGAGGGGTTTCAAAGGCTGTGAAGAAAGCCTGAAGGATGGTGGGATGTTAAATATCTGGAGTATGGCTATGATTGTGTGTGTGTGTGTGTGTGTGTGTGTGTGTGTGTGTGTATGCGCACATGTGCACTTACCAAAGCTCCTTGAAGTATATACTTAAAATATGTAGGGTTTTTTTTGTATTTTGATTATACATCAATACAACCATTTAAATGATTTTTTAAGAACTGAGGTCAAACCTGTGGGGTGTGTCCGAGGAGTAGCACATTCTTGCAGTTGCCCACATTTGTCTCCATATTTCTCAGTTTAGTTGTTGACATCCCGATCAGCTAGAAAGCCCTTGTTGCTCTTCCTTCTAGTCCGGTATTAGAAGAAGAGAGTTTATGCTTTGTGAATGTTTTTCCACCTCCATGCAACACTGAAATACTTAAAAGATGAGGGCTTTCCATGAACATTCTATCAGCATCTCCTTCCATGGAGAAACTGCTCTGGAAGCACATCTTGGGTTTTAACGCCTGCTTTCCATGTGGCAAGGTGGCCATTTTCCTCCATCTTTTGGAGTAAAAGGTTGTAGTAACTGAACATCAGTTACAAGAGTCAACTGGGGAGTGGCAGGTGTTGTGGAGGAACACCTTTATGTCTGTCTGGTAAGCTTTCAGAGGAAGCTTACTTTGGTGGAGGTATTGTAAAGTTCTAGCCAGGTACGCTTCTGAGATTAGAACTGGTGGCTGGCGCAGGCGAGGTTAGCCTCCCTGAGGAGTGTGACGAAGTCACTTATCCTGTAGGAGGACCACATGGTTGACAGTGGCTGTTTTGTCTTCTGCCTCTGTGGTGGCTCCAGCTCCAAGTCCTCACATCTGGAAAAGGCTATGGGTTTTCTGGGACGTTCTTCGGAGGTGGCCCTGCAGAGTCACAAGCACATTTATTACATGCTAGGCCCTTGCTGGTTACTGGGTCTATTCCTAGGAGAAGGCAGATATGCAAACAGATTGTGCTTTAGGAGTAAAATGGTAGACAGGCAGGCAGGAGAAAGCTGGTGCATCAGTCACGGGGCAGTGCTGGTCCAGAGGTCCAGTTTTCTTCTCTGCAGGTGAGGTTGATGGGTCTTTATGAGAAGCTGAATTAATACAGACTAAGTTCTCAGAACCTTATTAATCCCATAGATAAGCCTATAGTGTTATAAAAGCTCCTCCCCAGTCTCCCCTTCGGCCCCAGAGGCTCAGGTTCACATCACTCTCAGAATTTCCTTTTGCCTTCTCTTCCCACATCCATGACATTGAGCCATCCATACTCTGAACGACGGAGGTAGCGGCGGTGTTAAAGACAGCAGGGACCTCTTTTTGAGGACATAATCTCCAACAGTCCTTGGCTGCAGCAAGAATGCTTTCCTCTTGGTACACTGGTTGGTTGGTGATTTCATCTCCCCACTGTAACATGGTTTTCTCTGTGAAGTGGCTCGGGTTTATTGCTGGTCATCTGGCCAACATGCAGTAAGCAAGGTCAGGTATGGGAATCCCTGTGTGAAGTCAGGCAGGCCTAAGGTTAGAACTGCCTTGCCTAGGTCGGTGGTGGCAGGAAGTGGATAAAGCCCCAGCCAGCTCTGTAGGTGTGGCTGTCTGCCTGCCTGGAGGCTCCGTGTGGTGTCACCTCATCCCCGTCATCGGCTGTTCACTCAGGTGCTTGCTGAGTCCATCTGATGTGCTCAGCATGTATGCATGTGCATGCACGGAGCTGGCTGCACTTCACAGAGCTTGCAAAGAACGAGCCATTTGGGCCTTGCTGGGGGTCTTTGAGCCAAGGTTCATAGGCTTCTGGGGTAGCAGACTGTTTTGTGGCTGTGTGAGCCACATTCTTGTGCTGGATTTATGTTTGCCAGATGTGCAGGGAGAAGCCACTCTATGGAGGACTCTTTTGGGGAAGCTTCCTCAGGAGTTGAACAAAGACAACTCTCCCACAGGCTCATAGACCAGGGTCTGCTCCAGAGCCACCTCGAGGGTCCAACTCTACCACATCTGATCTGACCATTCCACCCTGATGACCAAGCAGACATGGTCCATGAATACCAAGAACCCAGCCATATTGTGTCAACCTTGTGCCACTGCTTTGTTTTGCTGCACAGCTAGGATACCAATCCTACAGGTTGAGCACTGTCCTGTGAGGCCCCTTCTTCAAGTAATACTAAGGAAGAGAGAAGGCAAAAGACAAAAAAAGAGAGAGGGTAGGAGGAAGAGACTCAGCAATACTCCCTAGTCCCTTTGTCTAAGATGGAAGAACTGGGTTACAGTACAGAGTCACCCTGACTCCCAAAGTCGGTACCAAAACAATCTCCATTCAGAGGCATCTATGAGGGGGAGTAGGTGATAGGAAGACTGGTGTGTGTGTGTGTGCAGATATATGTAAATACATGTTACAATAAATGTTGCTGTAGACTGAAGTTCTATTAATTTCATCTTGGCAGAGGGGTACAAATAATGTGGACCAGCTTAGCAATACTTAGATTCAGTTTCACTGTCCTAATTTGTTTCCCAAGATCACCCACAGACTGTGTTTCTGAATGGTAAGGGCTTCTGCTAACGCTGACTACCTTAGTTCCCTTAGTCCCTCCCCCTTTTCCTTTCCTAACATGTGATTGGCTCTGCAGGTAGTGGAGAATAGGGTGGTGGTGGTGGTGGTGAGAAATGGAGGCTCTGTCAAGTGAAGACAACTTCTTCAGTCACCTCAGCCTCTGTGTGGTACCACTCCCACATACCTGACTCCTCTGGAGTGGTTGTCATGAAAATGTGCTTTGTTTTTATTTTGGTCTTGGGCCATGGTCATTGTCTTATTACAGCTGCCCGGAAAGAGAAGAACACACGCATGGAAAATGAGGACAGTGTTTTATCCAGCAATCTCAGGGGTCACTGCAGACAGACAGAGGTGGAAGATGAGTGGGCTGCAGGAACCATAGGGGGTCCCCACCCCGACCCTGACATATGTGGAGGATTTCAGTCACACATCCTCAGTGCTGTCTGTCACTCAGACTCTAGTCCCCAGAACGATTCCCCTTGCTCCCGCCTGTCTCCCGCCCACCCAAGTTCTTCTGCTCTGTTGATACAGAATAGTTCAGCTGTGGGTGGGAATAAAGGTTCCTGAGGTTGCTTGGTTTTCACAGCTCACAGCTTTTCTTGATTGCATGTCTTGTAGGTCCACATTTTTATCGCTGTATCTGTCATTTTTCTTGGCTTGCTACTTCAGTCACTCAAAACAGTGCTGCTGTATTGCTTTGAAGTCTCTTGGGCTTTTTCTTTCTTTCATGAGGTTTGCATCAACCCAAGGGTAATATAGCTAATGTCAGGAATGGAGAATGGCCTCTAACTCCAGTACACTCTGCCCTTGGGGCCTGTCTCTTAAGGAGCAGGGAGTTAGCCGTGGGCCCCACTTCATCCTGTGCCTGAGGCTGCCCATCAACAAATTCCATCCTCACATCCACCCTGGGATGCAGGCTTCTTCCTGCTTGTCAATAGGCAAAGTCATTACATTCATGTAGAGTTTGTTCTTGCCTAACCATGAGTAAATACTGTGGATCTGGAGTGGAGATTTAACTGAACCACAGCTGGTTTAATCTCAGCAAACCAGTGTATCCTGAGGCTTGTTTGGAGTGGCCCTGAATGACCCATTAGAGTCATTTGCTTAGATATTGATTGATATCTCATGGCCCAACAGAGCTCTTGATTCTCCTTGTCCCCCTCCCCCCACAAGTTTGTTGTTGACTCCATGTCCAGCTCCGCCCCCCACACTGTGACTCATGTCAAGCTCCTTGGGGTCATCTTGACTCTTTGTTTTTGTTTTTTTTCTTTGTCCCCTGTAGCACCTTGTCATCTTTGTCCATAGACTGTACACAGGTGTGAATGCCAAGCATCATTGTCCCTGTCTCCCACTGTCTTCTCATGCCTAAGCCATTACATGGCATCCTTGCTGGTCTGTTTCCATCAATATTTGATTGCAGGCTGTTCTTCATCTTCATCCTGCTCTGCTGAGTTCTGACACCTGCATTGTAGCTTACCATGTCTTTCTCACCATGACTCTGGTCCAGCCACCATGCATGCTTCCTTCATACGCGCTGAGCTTGTCTCACTCGAGAGCTTCATGTACCTATCCCTCTGCACCAACACTGTTCTCCTGGAGATTCTTGTGTCTGCCTCCTGGTCTTAGCTGGAAGTTTGTCTCTACTGAGAGACTCCCCCTAAGTCCTCACAGCATACCCAGCTCCCCTCGAATTCTTCCCAGCCTCATGTCCCTTCTTTATCACTCAAGAGGGAACAGTAGGAGGGACCCTGATCTCACTTGGGCAGTTCCAGAAGGTGCCTTGAGGACCTGATGACCAAGCTGCATAAAGGAAGGCTTCCGGGTAAAGATGGATCATACAGAAGCACAGAGGAAGAGACACTCGGGAACCACAACCCTCCCTCTGCACACCTGCAACCCAGCTTAGCATGGTTTAGCAGGGGCCTTTGCATCTCTAGCACCCACTCTAGTGCCTTGCAGCTAGCAGAGCTCATTAGATGTCAGTGGAAGGATGGGATGGGGTAGAGGGGAGTTAGTCTCAGCAAAGATGAAAGACGTGACCTGCAAGCTGGTAAGTTGAGTGTTGAGTTCCCAGACTCCCCAAAGCTGAGTTATATTCTCTGCATCTGTGTATCCCATACTACCGAATTTAGTCAGCTCCCCTGTGTCCATTATCCCTGCTTGACTCTTGACCGTTGAATGTGGGGCACCCCGAGGACCTGAGGCCCCAGTTGCATTGCCTGTCTTCTACCTTTTTTTCTGCTCCTGGCTCAGTTCCTTGGCTAGATTAGTATGTAGAGATGTGGGCAGGGAGGGAGTTCGACTGGCATCTGAAAGGGAAGCCAGAGAGTAGGAGAGGAAAGAGAGAGTGTTTCATGAGCACAGGTGCCTGGCAGTCTCAGGAGACTCGCCTTGCATCTTGTCAAAGCTCTTTGCTTAAAAGCCCAAGGGAACAAAGGCATGTTCCTTTAAAAGAAATCTGCCTATTCACTATATGCCACGGCCCCTTACCTCTCTCAGCTTGGGGACTGTGAAACATTTGAGAGGTGTCTCGCGCTTTCAAGATGAAACCCCACACCGCCACTGGACTTGACTGGCTTGCGCTATCTGCAGCTGCCGCCGGCGGCAGAAAACCCGCCTGCCAAGCTCTCAATAAGTGCCTGGGGAAGGGCTCGAGTTTGGTAACTGTGCTGGATGAGGCTCTCCAGTTTAGCTTCCACTTTGCTTCTGTTGGCCGGACACTGAACATCCCTGCAACAGAAGGCCAGGTGCCCCTGAGCGGTCTGTACTTGTGTGCTAGATGTGACATGATCCACAGAGGAAGAAAGGCCAGGAGGTGGCCACGGGCACAGCCCAGGGTGCTGCTATCCCTCACCCAGACATATTAAAGCAAGGTGCCCTGGGCCTCAGAGCACCTTGCTAATTACATCTCTGCAAGAAGTTTAGAAATTGCATAGCGATTTTGTTGACAAAAGAATGAGCTTGAGACTGCCGTCTCGTAGTACACGGTTTGCTCTGGAGGTGAGTTCAACCTTCTTGCACTGAGATAGAACGTTAGGCTGGCAGGCTGTCTGGAGTGGGAGTTCTGTGTCTGGTTAGAGAAAGCTATGCTCCGTTTATATGGTCCTAAGTGACAGCTCATCTGTAGGTGGTTCTGCATCTTCATGGGACCCAGCGCTCCATCCCAGTGCCGACTAGCACGTACTGGTTTGACACAAGACCATGGTTTTAAAATCCTCTCAATGCCCTCTTTTCCTATAGGCTGGAAATTGCACCCCCGACACACCCCATCTCATTTGCCTAGAAGACAAAGCGCCATCCAGAGAATAATCTGGGGCTCGAGGCTGCTCCCCGACCCCTTCCACTTCAGTCAGTAGAACTTTTCTGATTCAAGAAGCCATGAATCAGATACCTGGCACCTGTGAGGGGAGAGAGGGGCCTCATGCCTCCAGAATTCCGACGACTATGAGCACACCTCATATCGAAAATGGGCAGCAGGGATTGGTTTCTTACCAATATGAAGCTGTTTCGGAACCATAAAGCTTTTCAAGCCAAGGCTTCACGGAGCCTGTGTAGAAGCTTACATCTCAAAAGGGCTGTTCCCAATTTCCATACTGATGTCATTATCATTAAAAAGATGGTGTATCCCTGGTACCCCGCCCCTATATCATGATCATACCTCTATATGCTCTGAGGGTGTCCCCCAAAGTTCATACGCTGGCAGCTGTAAGAGATGAGGACGACAAAAGGCAATTGCTGGTAAGGATGCTGAAGAGATCCATAACTGGTCACACACAGAGAGCTGGTCCTTGCAAAGCCGCCCACTTAGCTGACCCTTTGTCTGCATGGCCCTCTTCCCATGCTCCACCAGAAACCAAACCAATGGGGCTGCAGATCTTAGGCTCCATCCTCCCATCCTATGAGCTACACACACCCATTTTCATTATGAAGCACCACGCCTGAGGCTTGGTTTTGGTTTTGGTTTGGTTTGGTTGTTCTTTTTAAGAACAACAGAAAATGAACAAATACAAAGATTTGTACTGTGAGAGGAAGGCAGTTGCTGATACCTCCCGCTCCCGACCCTCCCAGATATTTGTAAGAATTGGATTTGGGCTAGGGCAGAGTTTGGAGGGGCTGACTAGCAAATGCCTGGAAGGCTACAAATGGAGCATTGTGGGTAATTCTTCTGGGGCTCAGAAGCGGCTAGGAAGGACCTGGAGTGTCTCACAGGCAAGCTGTGTAGCTGTGACCAGAATGCTGATGAAGCTCAGATGGAGAGAGAGGACGCACTTTTGGAAACTGGAGCAAAGGCCGTCCTTATTACACCACTGCAGAGAACTAGCATGAATGGTGGCCACGCCCTGGCCTGGGGGCTTATGGGAATGGAATTTACCACATCCATGACCTTGGGTATCTTGCTGAAGAGTCTCAGAATCTTAGAAGATTCAAGGAGGAAGTCCTGGATGGTTTTGATGGGATGTAGTAGGATTCCAGAGCAGGTAGAATCCAAAGGTGGAATTTGTAATTGAAAAGAAAAGAGTGTAGGATGTGGTCAGTTCATAGCCTGACCTAGGAAGGAACACAGACACCCCCACACATGAAAAAAAAAATGAAACCAAAACAAAACAAAGGACAACACCCAAAGAGCTCAAGACAGATTAGCACAGATACTGAGAAGCAGGTTATTCTTTTATCTGAACAATAGAGGAAAGGCCTCGAACAATCTCAGAAGTCTACTAGCTCACCCCCAGAGACTGCACAGTGGTCTCAGTGAGCAGGCCCAGGGCATTCATTCTTAAGGCCTCCTTAGGTCTTTGTCTCAGGAATCAGCTATGATCTGTGTCTGCCCCAGCCATGGCTCAAGATGGCTCATGTCACTGTTCCTAAGGCAGCAAGCAGCGGACCTTGAGACCACATGGTGCTAATTCAGCAGGCATGCCAGATGCAGGGGCTGTGGGCTTATGGCAGCTTTCACTCCGACTTTAAAGGAAAGCCAGGCAAAGAAGCAGGAGGTAGCTGCTGCAGCAAAGATTGTTATTACTATGCTTACTCAAGTCCTGAGAGTGAGACCATCACTCTTTAAGCCCCAGGAAGGCACCGTGTAATGCCAGGCTGGTGAGACTTCAGGCAATAGCTTCCAAAGCAAATCTCAGAGAGTAGCCATGTGGGCTGTGACTTGACAAAGCCTTTGAGGTTGGGCTGCCCTGAGGCTCCAGGAGCCCCCCCCCCACTGTTGTTGTAGTGTGCATAGGATGCTGGACTCTGAGCTCTTAAGATCTTATGTCTGTCCTGGTGGGTGTCTATCTTGCCAAGAGCCTCGGTTCTGTCTTACTCAGCTCTTCGTTTGGGATAGAGATGTTTGCTATGTGAATTCTGTTTATTCTTTGCTACTGTGTCTTGGAGATATATGCACATGTTTGCTTTCACAGGCCCACAGCTGGAAGGAGTTCTCCTTGAGCCTCTGGTGACACTTCTAATGCACTGCCAAAACAAAATAAAGACCTCAGACTTTGGGGGATGGAATGATTAGATTTTGTATTTTAAAAACACTGTGTGAGCATGCTTTTCTGGGACAAAATTATCTGAGATGATCAGCTGAAAAGAGGAAGGACTTGGGGGTGAGGGTTCTAGAAGTTTTCACTCACCCACACTTGGCTCTGTTGTTGGGGCCAGTGGCAAAAAAAGGGAAAAATGCGGCGGTGACTGGGAGCATGTGGCTGAGAAAGCTGCTGACTTCCTTACATCCAGGAAGCAGAGACGTATAGAGACAAAGGCTGGAGGCAAGGTAGGTGGGCTCCCAATGGCCCACTTCCTCTGATTAGATGACAGCTCCCCCAGTTTCTACCATCTTTCAATAGTCTATTCAATTATGAAGCCCATCGTTAATCTGCCTGTTAATTAACGGAAGAATTATTTTAGTTCTTTCCAAATGTCCTGCTTCTGATATTGCATTAGGACCAAGCCTTAGCACATGGTGGGGGTTGGGGGTGGGGGGACATTTCATCTCTAAACCATAAAAGACGTAAACCTTTAAGTCCATGGTGAAATGCTATGGTTTGGACACCCTTTGGGTGTGTTTGCTACAGTCTCCTATGGAAGAAGCTTACCCCGATGTATTGGATTTGAAGTCACAGGACCACAAAGAAGTACAAACAAATGTCCCTGAGTCCCCATGCTCTCATGCCCTCATATGTGAGCCTCTCCTTTAGGCTCTAACTCCCCTGAGGAGAACGGGTTCTTACTGAGGGCTGCTGGGTATGCACAGCTCCTGGAAGCCATTGTGACTAAAGCCGTGTCATTTCTCAGGCAGGACACTTGGGAATATATGTGAGAAACCTGGAGGTAGGGCAGAGTGAGAGATGCTGGGAGGATGGCGGAAGCAGAAAGTTCCAGCAACAGTTGTCAGGCTCCTCACAGGAATCAGATATCCTCTGCCATGAGGCATCATTAACTCAGGAGGTAGCACAGGAAAACACAGGGTTCTTTTGGTAAGAAAGATGAGGCGGGCTGTCTAGGGAGTGCCTGTGCTAAATACTTTACGAGCATTTTTATTTCATTGGCCTTCAATTTAACAGCCCTTAAATTGGGTACTGTTACTTGTAGTGGACAGAAGGGAGAACCAGGCTCAACTGGTGTGTGTGTGGCACAACCAGAATCAAGCTGAAGTCTGTCCTGCCACAGAGCCCTCATCTCCAGCCCTGGGGACATGCCTCATTAGGCGAGGAGGGGTAGTTTCCGGAGAGTGGGGAGGTAAACTGAGACATTTCCATGGCATGGCTTCCTACTGGTCTGGCTGACAGAACACTTAAGGAGTGAGTGACATTGTAAGGGTCACATGAACTGATTTGTCGAAATCATCACCCACTGTTTTTGTTACGTCCCTTGCAACTGTGTGCTGTGGATGGAAGGCAAGGAGGAGGCCTTCCTTGCACATGGGAGCCAGGAGTCTTCCTTCTCCACTGGGAACTGTTCTCTCAGTGACACCATCTCTCTCTCTGTTAAGCCAAGTCCCCAGGCAGGTCTCTAGCAGACTGTGGACAGGGACAGCCTGCTGTGGCTGAGGACTGATGGGTGAAATGGCCCTGCAGCTGCTCTGGCCTTTCAAATGCCTTGGAGCTGGGCTGGATAATGGCTCCAAACGTACGCTTTGCCTTTCTTCTTCATAGCAACGTGTAGGTTTTTCTTTACACTTGTGTTAGATCCATCTGCTTCTCGGGCTGCTGTTCTGCCTCGAGGGCAGGTGAGGTGGCCACTGCAGGAATCTCAGACTCCAGGATGCTCACAGCCCCTCTCATTACCTGCCACTCTGGTGCTGGTGGTCACTTCCAGTAGGATGGTATACTTAGTAATGCTCTAGGCAAACGGTTTTCATCCTTTTGACTTTAAGTCTTCTTGCTTTGTTCTAAGTGTAAGTGTATTACTGAGAGATAATGGGATTAAGGGGAAAACTCTGCCTTGTATAGAGCCCCTGCCTACTGCAAATGGCAGGCCCCTTGGAAAGGCCTTTTCTTCCTTAGGAGTTGTGTAAATGAGAGACCAGCAAAGGAACTGGTGAAGTGGGCTTAGCATAGGGGACTGGGTTGCTAGGCAGCTTAAAGTATAGCCTGACCCCTCTCTCTCTCTCTCTCTCTCTCTCTCTCTCCCACCCCCGCCGTGTGTGTGTGTGTGTGTGTGTGTGTGTGTGTGTGTGTATGTGTCTACAGGGCCTTTTGTGAAACAGTCACTTTACTCTAGTGCTCTTACAGAGGCTTCTTTAGGAGGTCACAGGTTATTCGATGCATCTCTGACTATCAGGGGCTTCCCAGTGTCCTCACTTCTTTTGCCCTTTCGGTTATATCCTGTGCCCTGCCAACACACCTCATTTTAGCGCTAAGGGATCGATGAGGAGCCTCTGTCCTCTAGGAGTGTTCAGTTCACAGGACTGGAAAGAGGTTAGCTGCACTGTGGCCCCACGTTGAGTGGGAAGTTCTGGCTTGGTGCTGCACTGCCCTAGCCTTGAAGTCCTGCATCACGCTGGGGCCTCTGAGCTACTCCCTGGCCACTCCATGTAACTGTTGTCAAGCAGAAGAGGCAAAGCATCTCGTGGGGAGGGAAATTTCTTTGTGAGTGATCAACTCAGGTACGCTGAGCCCCGTCTCAAGTGGAGTGGAGACATCTTAACAGCTGTGACCTCCTGCATCCTGGGAGTGGGGGAAGCCAGGCACTGAGCTAATCCCTGGTACTCCAAGCAGCTGAGCATCAGGGCTAATGGGCTTTTGGGAGACACAGAGTAAGTGAGAGCCGAGTGCTGTCCTGAGAGCCTGTGCACAGTTTCATTAGGGTTGGTGTTGTTCTTCTAATATCTCATTTTCCTGGCACATAGTAGGTGCTCATTAAATACTAGCCCAGTCAGTGATGTACAGCATCTACCAAAGCAGTTATTTTTATCTCACTTGGGCACAGGATCATATTTCCCGCAGCAAGTTAGGACTGCGCAGGGAAGCTCTGAACTCAGGTTGGTATACTCCAGTAGTCCAGCTGGAGACTCCATCCCTCTGCCCTCTAGGAAACAGGAAGTACAAAGACTGCAGTGGTTGACACGTTGCTTCCCCTGAGAGGCTCGCAGCAGTGACATCCTTCTTAGGCAACACAGGGACAAAAGTAATTGATGAGCTTAATTATCTGTGGGAAGGACACAATGGGGGGGGGGGCGGGTGCCATGCTGTCTGCAACACAGAAATCCCCTGAAACGGAGGCGCATATGTTACGACACAAACTCCACAAGGCAGGGTTTTCTCCCCCCACCATCCAGAGTGTGATGCCGTGGTGTTTGAAAAATCACTCTGTATCAAATATGGATTATATTAGATGGAGAGCAGCTAGCTTCCTGCGGATCGCAGTTGCCCTTCCTTGATGAATTTTGGCCTGACTAACCAGGTTCCAGATTGACATCAAAATGTGCAAGTGGAGACTAGGCAGGGGTAGAGGGGAGGTTGGTTGGCAGGGACGGTGGTGGAGGTGGGGAGAGGGACTAGTTTGAACTTTCTAACTTTGAAACTGGGGAAGGGAATCCACAGAGGAGCTTGGAGCCAAGGGCAGAATGCATAATGAACATCTGGGGCTTTGAAGCTTCTCCCTTTGCCCAGACCTGGTCCAGGCTCTGAGGCCTTCCTGGACATTCTACACCCAAGAAGGAACACACAGCTAGCAGGGAAAGCTAAGGCTGATAGCACCTCAAAAGCTGTAAGGACTGTTTTCCTCCTCTGCTGTTTCCTTAGAACCTGCGTGCCTGTCATGTCACCATCTGAGTAGCACCAGTATTCTTCACTGCCACTTGTGGTTTCTTCCCTGCCCACAGGTCCCTTACGTCTCCCTTCCTTTACAGACTGTGTACCCAATAAATAGATCGACACAAGTTTTTAGCACCTTACCTCCAATTGGGCTTTCTGTGAGTAGTAGCTCCTCCCCTGGCCTTCTGGTGGGCAGACTGCAGATCTGCTTTATAATGTACATCCCAAGCAATTACTCACATCATCTATTGTGACATCAGATGCCTTCATTCCACCTATTTTCCTCAGTTTACCTGTATCAACTCATGGCCACTTCAGAGTCACTGGCTGTAGCCTCAAAAGAAAATAGAGGGTCAAAAGGGAAGGCTTATCCGTGAAGATACTTCTGGCCTTGCAATGAGCAGTGAGACCCATTAGCCTCTGGCTTTCGTCACAGGGCAAATGTTTAACAGGGTCATCCTCCGGGGACACCGAGTCTGGATGGCTTTTCTCTCATCAGGTTCTGATAATGATGAGAGCAGACGCTCTGGCGGGGAAAGCTGCCATGAAAAGGAAGGGAGAGACAACAGTCTTTGTCTGCCCTCACCAGTTTCACACCTCGGCTCTGTCATCAGAAAATGGACTCTCGCAAGGACACTTTATTACTTAAATGTATTTTTCACAGAGATGATGCCAAGCAAAGAAAGCCCTCTTTGAGTTATATGCCTTTTGGTTCGGCACCGTGGGGTCTTTCATCTCTAAGCAGTAAAATCAGGCAGTAATTCAAAGTTTAAGCCACTGTTTCATTTCTAAAATATCACCTCAATCTTGCTGCATTTGGTCAAAATTGGCATTTTTTTTTTTTTTTTTGGTCACCTTTATCTCCAGTTTTATTTCTGCTGGCTCTGATGGACATATACAGGGCTTTATTCATCAAGATATTTGGGGTGTGTTTTCCCCAGGAAGTTAAAGGACAGATGGGGTTGGAGAAATTATGCTGAAGGGCAGCTGTAACAGAAGCAAGGCTGAATAGTGGGCGATAGTGATCTTGCAAAGGCCCAAGGTGAGCTTTTAATGGCTCTTTTGACCTTGGTGGCTGTGGTGGCTGTTAGCTTGGGCCAGGAGCTGGTGGATATGCTTATGGGCATCTGTTTTCTCATTCTTCAGAGAACATTAAGGGCAGCTGGGATGGAAGCCATCCAGACTATCACATGGAAAAAAAAAAAAGAACCTTTTTCCATTTGCATTTCTTCTTTCTTGCCTGTGAAGGCTTTATAGGTAAGCAAAGCAGCAGTCTTTAATTCAGAGTCAAGGTTCTAGTCTTGAGACTAAAGCAGGAGTTTTTGTTCCTGATAACATGGTTTATAGGCTATGGGGACACAGCAGACGGGTGCTGCCATTCTGAAGGTGCTCTGAGTCTGGAGTACAAGTCATCCTGCTGAGTATGTCAGCTAGCCGCACATGGGGGGTGGGGGTGGGGGGAGGGGAGTCACTGTGACTATGCTCCCAATGACAAAGTGTTCAGACCCAGGTAACAATGAGTTTGGAGTCACAAAGGAGCTATTACTGGGCCACCTTGTCACAGTTATAGGTCTAATGTAGAATCTGCCCTTC
This sequence comes from Acomys minous, assembly GCF_964271855.1. NCBI lineage: Eukaryota > Metazoa > Chordata > Mammalia > Rodentia > Muridae > Acomys > Acomys minous. The sequence goes on from NC_140490.1 coordinate 37,952,574, forward strand.
CTTGTCATTACTGGTGTGGTCATCTCACCTCTGCCTTTGATGGCTGTAGCACTCAGAATGCCCTGGTCTTCCATCATTTCTTTAATATTCTCTAGTTTCTTTGGTGATAGCTATGGCAGGTTTTTGGCAGATTCTCTTCCTTTATTTATTCTTTCTTCAACTCCATGACTACATGGTGTTCTAAGCGCTTGGGATGCTCACAAGGATGAAAAGAGCAAGGACCTTGACCATGAGCAGCCTGCAAACAGGGGTTATGATGGGGGCCCCCTCAGAAACACCCTGGGGAGGATGGAGCTCTGTACCTTTCCTGGTGCAAAAATGGCATAACCCTGAGTGTGTCCCCTTGGGTACATTTTACAGAGATGTGCCACCAGTGTGGGACTTGGCTTGGTATGTAAGACAGTCCTTTCTTCCAGCACTGTGGGCTGAGAGGACGGACAGCTCAGCAATAAAACATCCTGCCCCGAGAGCACAATTAAACACCTTAGGAGCAGAGAGCAGACATTGACACAGCAAAGCTGAGCATGCCTTCCATCTCCCCAGAGTGGCTTCCACTAAGCAAGCAGTTCTGAACCTCAGTGTCTGTGTGTGTTCAATGGGTGTTACACTTCTTGTGGTGGGGCCAGGGTGAACATTAAAGGAGAAAGTAGAGGTACAGTTTTAGCACAAATACCAGGTTCATAATTAACTGTCCGAACAATGATTCATGAAGACTTTATAAGCCATTTCTGCCAGCATCGTGAAAGACACTAGAACACGGGGATCTGTATTCTGAGAGAAACATAGACACACCACAGAAGAGCCCTGAAATCCCGCTGCTATGTTCTCATGGGCAGAAACATGGGGGGGGGGTGCAGGAAGAAGCAAAAGGAGCAGGGATGGGACTGTGTATAGCTGAGGGAGGGAGGGTGGCCTCCAGGGGACCCACATGAGATGGATGGTGAGACAGAATCTCTAAGCAGGGAGGACTTGGCATGGGAAAAGAGGACTGCTACTTCTTGCTGGGGAGCACAGGGGTAAAGCGGGGGCAGAGGAGGGGGCTATGTGGTGGATGTTGATGCACCAGGGTCCTGTTGTCAGAGGCGGTCAGGATCAGATGGTGACTGAATGCGAATGTTGACCTGGCGCTTCCAAAGTGTGGCTGGATATGTTTTCATTGTAGGTGTGGGGAGGAGCACAACCAGAGATATCTGGAAGAGGCCAGAGCAGGGACAGAAAGTAGCAGGGGAAACGTGGCCAGTAGACTGACCCAGACCATGAGAGGAGAGAGAGGGAGAGAGGAAGAGAAGAGAGGAAGCCCAGAGACGTCCGAGAGAGGTCCAAGAGTGGAGCCGAGAGAACTAAGAGAGCCCGTGGCCAAAATGGCAGGGTTATATAGGAAAAAGAAGCTGGAGGAAGGGAAGCTAAGTCCCTGGGGGCTGGAGAGGTTTAGGAAAGGGGCCAGGGTGAGAAGCTCGCTGAGGGAACCACAGGTACTGAGCACTAGCTCTGGTATGCTAATAGGCACCTCATGTAGCCTGAATTCTCCCGTTAGGGGCCTGTGACAGACCTTTAAAGGGAAGACTGGTTTTGACTCAGGGCTTGTACATTTCGGAACCCACCTCACGTTGGGTAGGGCGGAGGGAGTGAGTGTTCAAGCCTTGAAATTGTTTTTGACCTGGGCCACAGAGTTCCCAAGCCTGGGGTCAAGAGGTGGGGAGTGAGTTAACTCAGGCGGTTTGATTGGCGAGTACAGAGGACAACAGTGGGATCAATCTGCGGTTAGATACAGTTAGTATCTGCCTGTCCATCTACCCACGCATCAGTCTAGCCCTCACATTTTCATCTAGGACCATGTGTGAACCCAAAGGCGAGTTCACGGAGAACCATGTATAAGAACATGGGTAAGAAAGCAGCACGAAAATGCAGAACATGAGAAAGTCAGACAGACACGGGGTCTGGAGCTCGGGATCCTCCCACAGGTCTCCTGGGGATTATAAAGCAGAGCGCCAAAGGGAGGCTGACTGTAAGGGACCTGAATGGGACAGATAGGTAGATGTGGGAAGTGGGCATCACCAACAGTCTTCCCTCCAGGCTGAAAAGCAGTTCATTTGAGGAGATGGGGAACAGGGAATGGGTGCGAGCTGGGATGGGTGTCTCAAACAAATTTGCATTTTATAAAGACCACTCAGGCATGAAGCTGCTTAGGGAGAAGATGGAGGTGGGGCTGGTGGGAGACAGATGAAAGGAATGAATTATATTGTCTGCCCATGCCTGGGATGCTGCCTGGCAGGCACTAGACATCTGCTAGCTGTCCATTCTGCCTTCTTGATGGCTGCAGGCGGCTGGGCTATCTTTATTTAGTGATAAGGAAGGCGGCTTGGAAGGGTTATGCAAATGGCTTTGATTCTCACCTCTAGTGATGTCCTGGAGCTCAAGGTGTCAGATCCCCTTCCTGGCTCACTGGAAGAGGTACAGACAAAGCCCTGCAGACAACAGCACCCTGCCAGCATCGCAGCCCCACCTCAACCTGCCCTACATCTCCCTGTGGAGGATACTGCCCTGCAGCCCAGGAAAAACCCATGAGGGCTCAGCAGGCTGGGAGCATCCCATCGCTGGACTTCCTCTACACTACCACAAAACTAGGACAAGCAGGAAAGAGATGAAATTCTGAGGGCATTTATAGAGGTAGGGAGTTTATTTTAGGCATCGTGGGTACCCCGGAACATTGCCTTTCTTTTCTCCTGGAGCTGCCAGGCCATTACACTCCCCGCCAGCTTCCTTCCCCCACCCCCTGACACCCCCCCACATGCATGCATGTACGCACACACACATGCACACACACCAGAGGTGAGAGATAGTTGTCCTAGTTCCTATTCTGTCTCTTGCACCTCTTGGGCATTCCCTGCTTCCCTATGTAAGCATCTTTTGTATTTCTTCTCACTTTTCTTTGTTCCTTACCTCAGGAGCAGCCAGTGTGTCTTCTCTTCCTGTGCCTTCCTTTCTTATTTGTGTCCCTTTTCCTGCCTTTGCCCCTCTTGTTTGTGACATGGATGTGTTATTCTTAACCTTCTGTGGCTTCTGGGATGATGAGTAATTAATGAGTTTGCAGTCAGCCCACTTTCTCCAGGCACAGACATATGCCAATCATCAGGGTCTACCAGCAAGCACAGTTTTTTTTAGGAGCATCTTTCAGGCCCCAGTCAACTTCAGAGACCTTGCCCTAGGAACCCAACTGTACTTTGAGTCCCTGGCTGGGCTTCTCTGGATTGCAGACTCCCAAAAATGTTCTTCCCAGAGATTTTCCCAGGGAATATCAAAGTTTATCTGTTCCTCTAGAGTAGCTGTGGGACCTTCTGCCTCGGGAGGAGACTGAGTTCCAATGTCAGTAGTTGCTGGAACTCTTATCTTGGGATCCAGGTCTATGGCCGACCAGCTTCATTTCTATAACTTATGTTTGCTGTAAGCAACCGGAGTCAATGTACGAGTCACCAGCAAGAAGCTGGGGCTGCTTCATGTGGCATGGTAGGTGAGCACAAGGACAGCCGCTGGCCTTTTCTTCCTTGCAGCTGTCCAGCGGGGACCCTGAGCCCACTTTCCCTTTCATCATTCTGATGTCACTTCCCCATGTTCACATCTCTCTTTTCTGCCTCCTCATTAAGGCTTGATGCTTTTAAAGATTTTGCCAAAGCCCTGACCATCATAGATGTCTTGGAGTCATAGAATACAATGTAGCCAGGCTCTGGAAGGAGTTGGCTGCTTACTTCCAGGCACAGACGTGCATACAGATATGCCAGGATGGTGTAGGGGCTGTAGGGAGTCACTGTGGACCCAGAGGCAGGGGCCTGAAAGAGAGCAAATGGAGCCAAGTGGGGAGTAGAATGCTGAAATAGACCTGACTGATCTCATAGCATCTGTCCCTGGGCTGCCATCTTCTTTATTTCTGTGGCAGTTAAGTTTCTTCTTAGAGCGCTTGTCCATTAGGGCTGGGAGAAAACCTGGCCCTGATCAGTCTGCTGTGGGATCCCACCCTGGTCTTAACTGATGGCTGAAGCAGGCATCCATGACCAGCCAGCTCTGTACATGAGCTTCTCTTTCCTTTTTGTTTTGTTTTGTTTTGTTTTGTTTTGTTTGTTTGTTTTTGAAACAATGTTTCTCTGTGTAGCCCTGGCTGTCCTGGACTTGCTTTGTAGACCAGGCTGGCCTCGAACTCACAGTGATGCTCCTACCTCTGCTTCCTGAGTGCTGGGGTTAAAGGCGTGTGCCACCGTGCCTGGCTCACATGAGCTTTTCTTCTGCTTCTTCCTTCGCTCGGCATTTCCATGAAGCCCTTGCCATGCTTGTGTGCTATTCTTGGTACCAAGAGGAAGCAGGCCCGGGAACTTCAAGCTCTTCCTCATCTGTTCTGTCCCCAAAAAAATTCTAGATAGAGGAGACATGCCATATAAATTTAGAACTATGAAGTATCTGCAGCCCACAGAGGTTTCCAGGCAGAACAGACAGCGAAGAAGAAACTGGCAGCGAGCATCAAAAAGAAGCCCCACAAACTGGGAACCAAAAGCAGAGGTCAGAACTGGGGCTGTCTAGGGAGAGGGAGAGCACACTGGGCAGGAAAGATCTCTGGGCAGCAACAGCAGTTTGGGGGTGGGACAGGGCAAAGAGAACTGTGGGTGTGTGGCTGTAACTTGTTACAGTATCTCTGCTGTAACAGAGTCAGAGGTTGGGAGGTAGCAAAGCATCTTTTTTTCCAAGCCCCTTTTACTATGAGAGATGATTAGCATTGCAACCTGTTAAAGTATCTATGTCCCACCCCCATGCTAGGGTAGAGGGCAGAGCATCCTTTTTTCCTCAAACCTCCTTCACGCCGGGTCTTGCATCTGTCTTTGTATTTCACATGTGGGACCCCAAACTGGCTTTGTTATAAACAATTTACAGAAACTTCATTCAGCTTTTCATCTGAAAGCAAACAATTTGTGTATGAGTTGCTGAAATTTGCCCTTTCCCTTACTGAAAGGGTTTGTTTGCAAAGTCATTGAGAGATACCCAAGAGGGAGAGAGGTGAGGAAGTTTCTTAAGAGAGAAAACCACAGACATCTGTCTTCTAGCCTCAGTTTCCAGCTTTGGGATGGGAAAGGGAACCCCCTAAGGTCTAAAATATGTGGGTTCATGCAGGTACATTTTGCCTCCAGCTGAGCCCTGCCTGCTTCCATCCATTAAAGATTTTGTGTCTAGGGAAACCCTCAACCATCGCTTCTTTAACAACTTAGTGACGACCTGCTCTTTTCCTCAAGAATTAGCCAGGTCTCAGCCAACAGGATCCTGTCATTGCTCACAAAGAGCCCGCCCCCTGCTGGGGAACAGGAGCAAGGACTGTGATTGCTGGTTAAAGTGGCCTGTGCTTAGGGAAGGTAACCTTGGATTCTGGGAAGAGTCTTCAGGAACCACTAGACAAAGTAAGTTAAAACTCCTTCCCAAGCTATTGATTCTCTAACTGTTGAATAGAAAGAGCTTAACATAGAGTGATTGAACTCTGTATACCGTCACCAACATAGGGTAACCGTTAATAGCGTCACCTTTGTGTTTTCCATATGTAGCTGTATCCTTTCCCTTGAAGAATTTGGAAGCACTTTAGAGACATTCTGATGAGTAACCCCTGTTAAATGGTAGGGGTGTTCTTTTACGTAACCACCCTGGAAAGCATTTACTATCGCACTCATGGGGAAATGATTTCAGAGCAACACCTAATGATGCATTCACATTAAAGTCATGATGCTCCCCTCCAAAAGTCTCCTACAGCTTTGTGTGATTATTACCTAAGCACTAAGGAGGCTCACTGATCATGTTTGTTTTGCCACACTTTCTTTTAATCCAGACCTTGACTGCCCACCCTGCTGTGAGGTATGGTTTTCTAGGCATCTGTCTTGTCAGAGATCCTCTGTTTGGGACTTTTGTCTTGTTTTCTCCTGACTTGGTTCAAGTTCAGCAATTGTGTGGCTACAGTATTTAAAATAAACAGTTTTAGGTTTATTTATTTTATGAGTATGAATATATTTCCCCTGCATGTATGTAAGTGAACCACGTGTGTGCCCGGGGCAGGGAGAGATCAGAAGAAACATATCAGTCAGATCGCCTGGAACTGGAGTTATGGATTGTGAGTTGTTATGTGGGTGTGTGGGTCTCCTCTTTCGTGGAGAGCTGTTGGATATCAACCCACGAAGGCAGGAGGAACAAAAGACAAAGTGCAGGGCTCGGAAGGCCATGAGCATGATGGAAAATGACCACTCTGGGAACCACTTCAGGGAGCTGGTTCAACTGTATTCTGAGAGAGCAAGGGCTTTACAGTCTTTGGGGAATGGGTAGGGGGCTCTAGAATAGGTGTACATAATTGGTTGGAATTAGGTACTTCAAAAATGCTTGACTTGCATTTGGCAGCACACTCCTATCATTTGAATGGGAAACATAGGACCTAATTATTCTATAGGCACAGGGAGAGGAGAGCAAGTAGGGCGCTGTGTCAAAGGCCATATATCAAATATGGTTAGGAGCATCTATGTCTAAAGACTCTCAAGATGAAGTCAGTCAAAGAGCAGGAGGCCCTGCTGGGGAGAGGGAGTCCTCCAACTAAGGGCAAGCTCAGAATAGCTTTCCGGACTGGGACAGTTGCAACCTCAAACAGCAGGGTCCTTCCAACATGGGTGCTGGGAACTGAACTTGGGTCCTTTGCTTGAGCAGCAGTGCTCTTAACCACTGGGCCATCTGTCCAGCCCCAGTTGGCTGTAGCATTTTATAGAACCACTACACTTTTCTTTTGGAAGCATATCAGCAGATGCATGCCAGACTGTTCCATCATGCTATTGACTTGGTGTCTTAGTCTCCCTATTAAGATGTGACAGCCACATATGTTGCTGGGAATGTACCTTCTCTTCTCTGTTATAACTAAACATTCTATGGGGTACACTTGGAGGCTAACAACCTTGTATATGTCTTAGTCTTCATTCATTTTTCCCACAGACATTTTGCACTGCAAAAAATGGCCACTTTCTAATTGTACCTTTCTTTTAAAATTGGAGGGCTTTTTTTTTTTTTAAAAGAAGGGCTTTTCTTAGCAGCTTGGTTTAAAGTTTAATGTTCTTCCTCCCTTTGAAACGCTTCAATCTTATATGAGAAATAGATGTGCAGAAGACACAAGAGTGAGTATAAGACAGATGTGCAGAAGACACGAGTGAGTATAAGACAGATGTGCAGAAGACGTGAGTGAGTATAAGACAGGTGTGCAGAAGATGTGAGTGAGTATAAGACAGGGGTGCAAAAGACAGGAGTGAGTATAGAGACCAGTGTTCAGAAGACATAAGAGTGAGTATATAAACAAATGTGTGGAAGATATGAGTGAGTATAGAGACCAGTGTTCAGAAGACACAAGAGTGAGTATACAGACAGATGTGCAGAAGACATAAGAGTGGGTATGCAGACAAGACCCAGTCTTGGTACACAAATGGGCCAAATGTCAGGTATTTAAATGAGACCGTCCCTAGCTGATAGAAAGATGGTCAAACTCCTGTCAGGGCCCAGGGCTTGTATGGCTGGTGGCTCTCTGAAAGAAGTCAGATGGAGAAGAAGGGAGGGACTTTTGGCTCCATTCAGAACCTTCCCAGACATGCATGCAGGTGTGCCTTCCTCTTTTTGTAGTAAAAATCCACTAATGTGACATCTGTTCTTGGCTCTAGGCCAATAGGACAAAGGACTGTTCCAATGGGGTTTATATGGCAGGGGAGGGGAGACAGAATATTGTGTGTGTAGGGGTCCTGAATATTGAGTGGATGATCGGGAACTAGATGGAAAAACAAAGCTAGCTGGGGAGAGAGTTACAAAGGATAGTGCAAAGGCCCTGAGGTGGAGGGACCTGATGCCACTTGAGGACCAGTGGTGAGGCCAGCACAGCTGGAGAGAAGGGCTGAAGGGCCCATCTGACTGCTGCAGGCTGCAGCCGCTCACTCACTTCACGCCCAATTATTAGAGCCAGCAAAGCCTGGGGATTATTTCCCTCCCTCTACTGTGACATGATTTTGGGCGAATGAAAACAAATCAGAATTCATCAACTGTGAACAAAATTGTCAACTGCGAACTGTCAACAGTCTGGTTTAAAAATAGAAGATAGGTTGATGAAATACAGTGGAGAAAGCAATTTAAATAAAATGTTAAAAATAATACCCCAAGCATGCGAGGCCTGGCGGAGAGTGTGGAGACCCTCATGATCAATGAACCAAAGAGAAGTTATTAGCTTTGCTTTACAAATCACAGGAGAGAAAGATGCACTGGCCATTTGCAGGAAACATTCACTCGTGCCAGTTTATTGGTGTGTTATGCAAAATGGAAGCAAGGATTGGCTGGGAAACCTGCTAGCACATGTATTTTTAAGTAGGTCAGTGTCTTGAGCACCCCCCCCCCCCATTTACCCAGCGCTTCCTCTCTGTTTCTTAGATGCTTGGGGAAGGCACTTAAGTTACAGCAGGTCAAGGGTCCAGAAGCCTCGGAGGGTTGTATTTATATTTCTGTTTGTGTGAATATGGAGGCTGCTCTCTGCTTAGATGACCTTACCTGACTTCCTAGTTTATCAACTCACTTCCTCTGCAGAGTTAGACCTAATTATTCATATAACCACTTTATCATAAAATCAACATATAAGGCTTCAATTTTTTCATTTGTCCATCCACCATTGTGGGACATGAGTCACAAATGACACAACATGGCTCGTTTCTCACACCCAGAAACTGCTGTCCTGTGATTTTGTTTGGTTTTGTTTTGTTTTGTTTGGTTTTGTTTTGTTTGGTTTGGTTTGGTTTGTCTTATATCTTTCCAATAGACCTGAGCCAACTTAGCACAAAGATTTATATTTTTAACTCTAAACCAGAGCATCTCCTTGTTTTGGAGTCCGTCTCTTCTTAAAACACTAGATGCAAAGTGTATCAGTTAGCTTGGCTGTCACAGCAAAGAACTACAAACTGAGCTGTGTGAATGTCAGGGTTCCCCTCACACAGCCCTGGAGGCCAGGTGTTTGAGATCAAACAACTAACAATGGCTGGCTAGTTCTAAAGCAGAGGGGCTGTTCTTTTGGTCTCTGATGCCTGCCTGCCTCTCCCTCCCTCCCTTCCTCCCTCTCTCCCTCCCTCCCTCCCTCCCTCCCTCCCTACATCCCTCCCTCCCTCTGTGTATTGGGGGTGTCTAAGCCAGAGTTCCTTGGCTTAGAGACAGCCTTCTCCTGCATGTCATCACATCACGGTCCCTACCTGGCTACTTCTGTGTCCACATGTTCCTTATAAGGATACCCATAATACTGGCTTCTGGCCCCAGGGAACCTGTTTTCATTTGCCCGGCTCTGTGAAGCCCCTACTATTAGAAAAGCCCAGGTCTGAAACTCATTTGGACCTAGCTTGCACATGGGATGGAGATGGGCCCTAGCGGAAGGTGTATGGTTTCCAGGGGCAACTAGGGGTTCACTGCAGACAGCAGCAGAGGGTCTTCTCTGCTAGATCCTCTTCCGGAGTGGGTGGGGCTAGAGGACTGGGTTTCCTGTAGAAGTACCAAGGCAACCATTATCCCAATGGATGTCCTTCAGCCCCTCATGGAGGACTCCCACGTTGACCTCCGCTTTGGCTATTGTGCGCTGTAAGGAGCTGAGAGGCTGTCAAGTCCAGAGGATTTCCTTACACCCGTTTCCTCTGTTTTACACCCTCAAAACAAATAGTTTTTTTTCTAAAGTGACAGGCAAGTAATGCTGTGTTTTTCCAGTTTTACTTGGTTTTTAACTGCCATGCTGTGAAAATTGAACTTGGCCCAGCATGCTCTGACTGCTTAGACCCTCCCCCCCACCCCCCACAGGGCTGGTCTAGAGCGAGCAGGTGGAGGCCCCTTGGCCAATTCCTCATGTCACAGCAGTCAACATCCATAGTTACATCAGGTTTAGTTCCTGCTTTTGCACAAACCGTAGGAAAGGTTCTCAGCCCCCGATACCCTGTGACGCTGGGAGGATGCTCATCTCCCTTCCCCACATCTCCTTTCTAGAATCCTTCCTTCGCTTGTACCCCATTCTCTACCACCTCTTTCCCAAAGAGAAATCTCGTACTTCTCTGTGCCTCTTTTTTTGTTGTTCCAACTAAGTTGGGAGCTGGATAAACCATGGCTGCATCTGCTGAGTTGGAGGAAGCCCAGCATCCTTTGGGCTATGTACCTGTTTCTAGTGGGGAGCAGTGGGAAGAAAGGCTCTGCAGCAACCTCATTCCCCCTTGGCTCCCATTTCCTTAGCAGGCCTAGATTGAGGTCACAGCATACCTGCCTCGTGATTATTCCCAAGCCAATACATGTGTTTCCCCTGTCCGGTCGGCTCTGTGAGGTCAGCTGGGTTCACCTGGGGGCCTGTGACCTAAAGCTTAAAAGAGAACAGTGAGCATTTGCCTGGTGATCAGGTTCCACTGGCGCTGTGGAGCTCACTCAGCAGAAAGTCTTTCTCTCTGAGAGTCACCTAGCCCTTCTGGGTAAGGCTGGCATGGAGATCACTTCATAGGCCTCTCTGTTGTCTCTGCCCTGGCAACAGCCTGGTCCTGATGAAGGATGGGTATTATATCTGGGAGGTTTACTTCAGGAGATGGGTCAGGGAAGAGCCTCATGAAGAAAACAAGTCTCAAGTCTCAGGCCCTAGGAACACCTCTGGCCAGTGGCGATTCGGTACCCCCATTCAAAGCACCCTACAGCCTCAGCTGCATGTTCCCCGAGGGCTCCCCAGAGGTGAGCATCCTTTCCAGGGGGTGCTGTGGTTCTAGCTTGCTTAATACCTCCAGAGAAGCCTGCACATTTCATTATAAAATGGTAGATGCATTTTAAAAAATGTGTATTTTACTTATAGGAGTTGTTAAATCCAGGAACAAGTTTAAACAAAAAGCCAAATTAAAATGTGAAACAAATATTACCCATTTTGTGAAGCTCCTGTGTTCCCTAACGTGCTAGGGAGGTCACCCCTAGCTTGATAGCATTCGTCACACACACACACACACACACACACACACACACACACATTATGAAGTTTTACTATCTCTGTCTGTCTGTCTAGCCTGTTCTGAATTTTTAAATTCAAACAATAGTTAAAAGGTTCGAATAAAACGACGAGATTACAACCATTTAATTTTTACAATTTTATGTGTATGTTTTGCCCGCATGTAGACATATGTAGCATAAGACTATCTGGTGCCCACAGAAGCCAGAAGAGGGCACTGGGTGCCCTGGAACTAGAGTTAAAGAAGGTTGTGAAGTGCTATGTGGGTGCTGGGAAGTGAACCCAGGTCGTCTAGAAGAACATCGAGTAAGCCGAACTGCTGAGCCGTGCACTGGCCCGAGAACTAGAGCCGTTTGAGCTTCGTTTACACATTACATGTTTTCCAGTACAGCTTTCTCAGGGGCTCCTGTCTGGGATACAGAGAGGGCAGTGGTCTCTTCAGACTGTTGCCAGGGGAACGTGGATCGCGCAGGACCACACAGGAAATGGTGTTTGGCTGCTGAGAGGCAGGTGGAGTAGGCTGACTCTTGTCAGTCGCCTGGGGTGAGCGTGAGGCTGAGGGACAGGCGCTGGCCGTGGAGGCCTCAGAGCGGACATGAGTAGAGTGTGGGGTGAGGTGGAGTAGCAGTGTCCTACCTTCTCCTGTTGGCAGGCTGGGAAGCTCCTGGGAGGAGCCCAGGGCTGTGATTTGGGGAGTACACAGTACTACTCTTCTTCCTGCAGTTTGCTTATTCTTCTGTTTCTTGAATACCTACTATGTGTCAGGCTCATTGTGGGTTACATCGTGTCAGAGATAAGATAGAAAGTGAGGTTTTCTGTGGTCTAGAAGGATGCCAGCTGGTTTACACACACACACACACACACACGAACACGCACACACACGGACAGATATACAGAGAGACATACACACAAACAGACAGATACACAGAGACACACACAGATATTCAGACAGACACACAAACACATGCACATACAGACAGACACACACAAACACACATGCACACACAGTTATACAGACAGACACACACAAACACACATGCACACACAGTTATACAGACAGACACACACATGCACAACACACTCACACACATGGAGGCTTACAACAGTGGCATGTGACGTCCACAAAGCTTGATGGGAAGCGCAGATAAGATGCTGGAACCTTCACTATTGCTGCTGATCCATCCATCTCTCAGGGTTGGTCACAGGGCAGTCCTGGGACCATGGGGCAGGGAAGGTCAGCACTGAGGTCAGGGCATGGGGAGCGTATAGATCCCCCCTCAAGAAGGGTGAGGTTGGGTGAGGGAAAATATTTGAGTCTGTAACAGGCATAAGCAGGCAGTTACAGCAGTAATATGAGAAGGCCTTATGAAGAATTCAGGTGATAATGTGAACTCTATAAAATAAATTTATACATAAAATAAAAATTTTGCCTAAATAAGATTTAGAAAGTCTCTTCCAAAACTAGTTTGTAAGCCTCCAATATGAAAACAAGGGTTATTACAGAGAGCCAACCTAAGAGGGAGAGGGAGGAAGAGGAAGAGGAAGAGGAAGAGGAGGAGGATGCCGCTGGCTGTGGTGACCTCCACTGCAGGTGCACATACTGTGTGTGTGGCTTAGTTTCTATCAACTTGACAAAGCTAGACCCACCTGGGAAGAGAGAACTTTAAGGGAGGTACTGCCCCCATCAGACTGGCCTGTGCGCATGTCTGTGCAGCATTTTCTTGATTCATGGTTGATGCAGGAGTGTCCAGTCCAGTTTGAGTGGTGCACCTCTGGGCAGGTAGCCCTCGATTTCCTTTAAGAAAGCTGGCTGAGTGAGCCATGGGGAGCAAGCTACTAAGCGGTGTTCCTCCATGGCCCCTGCTTCAGTTCTGGCCTCTGGCTTGCTGCCTTGACTCCCCTTTATGATGGGCTGTAAGCTGTGAGCCAGGCTGCCAGGCGTTAGTGTTTATCGCAGCAACATAAATCAAACTGGGGCACAGCGCTATTTGAAGAGAAAGTTGACACAGTGACCTTCAGCTTTCCTTCAGCCCCTCCTGGTCATTTTGCTCTGGTCTCACCACATAGTCCTGTCCACATGGCTTTAGATAAATGCACTTTAATTTACTCCAAAGTTGGGGCAAGTGATGTTTGAGGCCCCGGGCCTGGCTTCATTTCACAAAATGCCCCTGACTCCAATGACCACACTGGTCACATGCTAGGCATTTGAGGATCATGTATAGAAAGGAGCTTTGGATCAGAGGGAGCCTGCTCCTTCTGTAAGCTCTGCCATTGTCCCTTGGATCTGCAACAGCTTGGGTCACACCCAAAAATTATGAGACCCTTAGAACCGGCTTTAAAGTGCTATTTGCCTGGGTTTGTAGTTAGCCTGGAGACTGAACATCTCATTTTTTCACAGTGAGCCCATGTCTGTCCACCTGTTTTCTAGCAAGTTGCTTGCAAACTTTGGTGGCTCCTCATAGGATGACTTGTGTTTTCTAAGGCAAGGACTGGATTTGCCCTTCCCTTTCTTTTATAAGATTCTCCACGGTGTCTGATAAGAGCCGCATGCTGTGTAGGTTTGCAGTCAGTTCTGTCTATCTCTCCTTCCTTTGAACCTCCACCAGGTTCCCAGGCCCTGGGCAGGAGACTGATTATATGCAGACCTTGATCCTGAGAATTTGACAGACAGAAAGGGAGGAAACTCAGATAATGCATCTGGACCAAAGGCAAAGGTGCAGATTCAGCTGCACCATGTACTTCAGGGCTCTGAACCTTTGATCACGTGACAGAAACTATCTCAGGACCCTTAAGGGCTCGGCTCTGAAGTCAGACTGAGTGCATTTGACTGAGTGCTAAGGTCTTTTATGAGTTGTGTAACCTCAAAGAGCTTCAATTTCTCTTTCCATAATATACAAGTAATAAGACTGCTGTGGTCTAAAACACGTGGAAATACCTTCCCACTCTCCTATTTGTGTGTTCAGTCCCTTGAGACTTAAATGTTAAGTTAGGAGAAAGGGACCCAAAGGCTACAATTGTTACTGACAAAAGATGAGAGGAGGCTGTAGCTTGTGAACTTCTGACACCGAGTCCCAGACTTAGGTAGACACTCCCGTTATCTCCCAAGCTTGTTGTAGGAGGGCTCCAGCCACAAAATACCAGTGTAAGGTCAGCTCCAGACAGGGGACACAAGTTTTCATTGCACATTACTCCCAAGGGAAGATGCAGGCAGAGCACCTCAGACATGCCATCCAGACTTGGAAAAGAGCTGCCTGAACTTTGCTTTGATTTGAAAGTGGAATGTCCCTCACAGGCTCGCATATGGAATATCCCTCATAGGCTTATGTATTGAATGTTTGGTCTCCAAGTGATGATGCTATTTTTGGAGAGTTGAGAGAAATGAAAGCTAGCTGAAGGAAGTAATCCAGTTGAGAGATGTCCTTGCAGTCTATGTCTTATGTCCTGTTCTGGGTTCTCCTCTTCCCTGCTTCCTGTTCACCACAATAATGCCAACAATTCCACCACAGTGCCCCCACCTGGATGGGCTGAGGCTATGAGCAAATCAAATCTTCCTCCTCTGAAGTTGTTTGCAATGGGCATCTGTCACAGTAATGAGAAAGCAGGTTACCCAGAATGCTCTCAAGCACTTGCTCTGTGTGGGAGGGTTAGCTGAGAAGCCTCTGGGGAGCCATGGGAGAGCTTCATGGGTCATATAGAGCTCCACATGCATTAACTTTCAGATAATCATCGTGTTTTATAAATGATGACAGTTGAGCCTACAGTTAATTAAAATCTCCTTTTCAGTTCTTTTGCTATGTTTTGGAAGTTTTCTGGAACATTTGGGAAAACATGAAAGGCCAATCCCATTAGTGTTCTAAAAGCCAGACTGTTAACAGGAGAGGCCTCTCTCTCTTCTCTGTCTTTCTTCTTTTAAAGCAAGGAGACCAGCTGCTCCTGGAAAGCTGAGCATCGGTCTGCACTCACCGTGTTCTGATGATCTGTCCTGTCCCTCTCTTGCAGTGCAAGTTGGAATTCCATGCTTGTTCTACAGGCAAAAGCCTGAGCTCCCTCTGCGATGGGCCCTGTCCATGTCTGCCTGAGCCTGAGCCGCCGAAGCCCAAGGCAGAAAAGAACGGTGAGTGGATGAGGGTTCAGAGGGCAGGGCAGGCTTGCATGGTCAGGTCTGTCTTACTTGCCTGGAGCCAAGCTTGCAACAGAGCTGTCCAGGCCCATGTAGGGAATATGTGCTTACTTAGCAAGTATGCTCCCCAGCTTGGCTAGGGACTCTGAGCTGAATCGCTTTCTACCTTTAAAGAGAAAACGAAACGCAGAGACGCATTTAACAGAGATCTGTTGGAGCAAGTGTGTGCTGGCCTCTTTTAGATGGTAGTTTAGCTCTGGCATGGGAGGGGCAGGTTTTCATCATCTACAGTCTGCCCTTGGGTTTATCTTTCTTCAACTGTAAACTCTGGAATCCTTTGAACCTCTCAAGACTAAACATCACAGAAATTGCAGAAATCCTGTGGCCCAGGAGAGCTTTCACCCCCAAGCATTTCTTCATCAAATGCATTCTACTGGAGCAGGGCATAAAGCCAAGGGACAGATGAAAGGGACCACCCCTGGGGGACTGCTGCTTCCAGTCCAGGGTTGAGAGTGTAGAGGCTACTAGGGCTTCTTGGGATGCTTTCTAATGGAGAAACAACATGACCTCTTGGCCACTGCCCCTTTCAGAAATCCAAGTTTAGATTTGCCTTCAGTGGCACTGAGTGTTCTTAGCTGTGATTGGCTGTTTCACAAAAAAGCATGTATGTGAATTCACGTTTCCCAGCTCACGAAGCTTCCTATGACTAAGGGAATGATCAAGGCTAGAGACAGTAAGTATCATTTCTACTGGCCATGTGGGCAAGGGCGAGTAAATGAAGACTTCAAGTCCAAGTATGGGCAGTTTCATCTCAGAAACATTACAGGCTCCTCGGTGGGTCTAGCTCAAAAGAGCAATATAGATCATAAGTAATCAACAGAGGTCACTCCTGATTTCACAGCAGCCGATCTCACTGCACTCGAGGCCAATTTATTTATATGGTTGCACTAAGAAAACTTAGGTAGAATGTATAATACTTCATTGTACTTTGGAGAGAAAAACCTAAGGCCACGGGGAGTTAAAGTTGTAGGTATGAACGAGGTCAGCTGTGGAGGTCAGGCCCTTTTCAGTCTAGGTCTTCGATCTCACTGATAAAAGAACGTAGAGGATGTGCACAAAAGGCCCAGCCAGAAAAGTTAGCTTAAGAAGCGAGAACAGGTGATCATATGCCAAGCAGTAGCATGGGAGGATTCACGAGCAAGGCCCACACTGGAAGGCTGGGGTGCTCCTTCAGTGGGTTAGAGGGCGCTCCTGGAGGGCTGTCTCAGGGTGGTGTGGCTTGAGTGTCTCTTCCTTTGCCTGAGACCCTAAGATGCCAGTCAGGCTGTATCAGGCAAAAATCATGCCCAGCTGGGGCCTGAGGTCAGACATAGCACACAGTAAGAGCGGTTTCCACTTACTTACGGAAGCCCACAGACTGGTCACATGTGGTGGACACTGTGCCTGCTCTAGATTTTTGTGGCTGGTGTTGTTTTTGTTGTTGTTGTTGTTGCTGTTTTGTGTTTTGTTGTTGTTGTTGTTGATGATGACTTGGGGCTTTTGTTTTCTTAAGCTCTGGAGAGCATTCCAACAAACTAAGTCCTTCCTGTCTCTGCCTGGGAATCATCCTTTCCCCTTAACAAATAGTTATGAGAATCCTACCTAAAGATTGCTGGCGTCTTATTAGGAAGTTGAGGTAGCCCATGTTAATCTAGACCCCATGGTATTATTCTGGATTCCATTCTAGATTGACTGTGTATTTCTTTTACTTGCTCCTCTATTCTGAGGGAAGGGCACTAAACCAAGAAGCCCTCTGTTGTTTTCCCTGTGGAATCCATAGGTGAGGTGAACACATTGCCTCTCAAGGGCCACCAGATATGCTAAGGTTTCCACACTCCTCATATTGAAGTAATACAGCCCCATTTCCTGGGAGACCTTGTCATCTCTGCAATGAAGAAAACCTATATTCTTTATAATGGCCTTCATTCCTGATGACAGGGGGGCTTTCTTAAGCACGTCCATCCAGGTATAGCTTTGGCTGTGTCATCACTGGTGTAAAGTCAAACAAATTCTTCACAAACCTATTCATCGCTATTAAACATAGAAAGACTCGGGGATAAAAAGTGCCACGCTTGCATTCCGAAAGGTCGGTAAGGATGAGCTTGTTGTTTACAAAGCTTTCAAGACATTTGCGAAAGCTTGTCTTTGGTGAGAGACAGTTCAGAAAAGTACGAAGTTCATCTTAGCATAGCAGACAAGGGAACATTACAAAATAATACCAACAGTATCCCCAAATGACCAACATCGCATGCCCACACCAGTGCCTTTCAGATGATGTGCCTATTTCACCCTCAAAACGTTGCCCCTGGCCTGGAATGCCTCCAGAAGTTGTCTAAGAAATATCACATTGAAAGCCCCGCATATTCCTGGTACCTTTAGTAGCTCACAATTGGGGAAAACTCTTTCTCTGGGATTCGGAGTCTGGCCTCCTATGCTAACCATCGCATTTCTAAGCTCCGAGTTTTGTCGGAAGTTTCATTTAAGCGTGAGGTGCAGCAGAAACCAGTGCCTATAGCAAGACTGAAGACCAGATGGTGAGCTCTGTTACTGCATCCAACATAGTCCTAACAGAGGAGAGTAAAACCCCCTTCTAAGGTAGAATGTTTAATGGCTTGATATGGATTTAATTGGTGTCTCCTCAACAGATACCAGTATATACAGGTGACAAGGGCGTTGATGGTTCCTTAGGGTCACCACAGTGCATTAATGATGCTTTACCTGTGTGAGTTTGATCAAGGAAAGATGCTCTTTTTCCTTGAGTGATGGCTCTTTTCATGAAGCTCTCAGGGTGACATATACGGCCAACAAGAGCCTGGCTGAGGTTATTGCAGGTGGAAGAAAGAGAAAGGATGGTTGTCATTAGGAAGTCAGAAGTGAAAGGCAGCTCTCCTCTGGTACCTGAACTGCAGTGAAGGGGCAGAAAAGGAAGACTGAGCCGGAGCCTCCTTCTGCTACCCATCATGGTGCCCATCAGAAGCAATAGGCAGTAGATGTGGCATCCACAGGAAGTCTTTGCCTCTATCTAAAGCATTTTGTGGCTATGACCCAAGGTAGGAGCACTCTTCATTCTTGCAGAAATGACATCCTATGGTCTCACAAACACTAGTGTGTCCTAGATGTGGCTACGCTATTAAGGGGTGTTGCTAATGATCTATTTTCAACACTACTGGTCTTTTGAGCTTCTAAGTCTTCTGATAAATAACATACTGGGGCCACTGCCAGGTACATTCAAGTAAGCAAGCCTTGACTCTGAACTATAGAAGTAAGAGTGAGAGGGGCGGGGCTTATGAACTGAGATGTGGGAGGGGACACTGCCTGACATGGCTTATCATTCTTTGGCACTTACCCACCCATGTGGAGTTCTTGCCATCTTCAGTTAGTTTGTGACCAATGTTTGTTCCCATCAGACCCAGCGAGAGCTATCATAGGTTGCATCCATGACCCTTATGCACCATGTAGATTAATGGCATATGGAATCCTCTCTCTTCTGGCAAATGGATTTGTGTTTACTGGGTCCATGGCCCTGTTCAAGGATGCAGATAAGACAAGGTGGCTCTCTTTGGTGGTGTTCTGCCATCAGGAAGGCCATGATAAAGAACTGCATGCCTCTCTGTGGACCTTCTCAGCCTTGTCCACTCTGTGCAGAGGACATTTGCATATTCTTGCCTCACACTGACCTTCACACTGGGGACAAACCACATATCTTTGTCCCTGTAGGGGCTCTCCCACTATCTTGGTTTTCAGGATTGCCTCTTCCCAACCCAGAGCAAGAACTGGGTCCAAGGTGGGCAGCAGAGCGTGACCCACGAGCATCAGTCTTGGATATGCAGTCCACTCTTCTCTTTCTTCATCCCAGAGTCTCACTGCTTGGGGCCCTAGTGCTGGTCAGTATTGGGCACAGGTGTGGGGGAGCAGGGGGACATGTCCACTTGGTCCCTCTTAATTTAAGAGCTCCCATGTTTGTCCTGGTTTTGGTGTTTTTGAGGTAAGATGTAGCTAACCTGTAAACTGGAAGTTTCTCGTATATCCTGCAGCCCTTTATTGAAGTCAAAACCCAGCGGTTGTGTTTTTGCTCTTTTTGCTTATCTGGAAACTTTCCTGTGATGGGACCCCTGAAGAGCTGGTAGGGGGGCACCAAGTCATTGTTTAATACCTCTGAATACTTCTTACTACATTTCTCAGTGACCGCATGATCACGGACAAGTGACCTCTCTTGTCTCATAAAGCCAGGGCAGCCTCAAAATTATAAACCAATGATTGTTCAACAAAACAACAGAAACCAAAGGAAAGAGAAATGTTCAAAGGAAAGAACAGGGAGGCCGGGTGTGGAGCTCAGTAGCAAAGCACCTGCTTGCTGTATCTAGGCCTAGGGTTTGATCTCAAGCACAAAGATTAAAAAGAGGGAGGAGGTTCTGGAAACGTTTTAAGCCTAAGTTTAGTGTCTGGTATTTGTCAAGACTAATAACTGGATGGCCAGGAAGTCCCTTAGACCAAACGTCACGTCTTCGCTGCGGGTATTGCAGCTGACCTCTCGTCAGCCCTCAGAGGAGATGTAGGAGAGTCTTTAGTGCTAGGTGCATGATTCCTCGCAGTGGAGAAAATCTAAAGAGATAGCAGTAGTCTCCAAGCCAGGGCTCTAGATGCATGTTTGGGTTACCCAGTGGGTCTGCCTCCTGCTCTAAATCTGAGCCCTCCCAGCCTACCTCACCACCAGTCTCCAGCACAGGCACCCCCCCACCCCAAGATGGGCAGCCTTGCGTGGGCATCATTCATCCAAAGAGGTATGCTGCTTTCCATTGTAGGGGAGAACTCTGCATAGCTGTCAGTTCCAGGTTAGAAAGGGTCTCAGTTACTGCTGTCATATGTCACCTGATGTCTGCGGCATCCATGTTTTGGGAAGCAAAGGCCATGTGCATGGGCCCCCATCTCCATGTTCACATCTACAGTAGATAAAACTGACAAGCAGTGAACTGCGCATGTGCTTATAAATGTGTGCGAGTGGGTGAGTGTGCAGGTGCACACGTGCTTGAGTAGAGGCCAGAAGTTGATTTCAGGCATCGTCCTCAATTGCTCCTCCATCTTATTTGTTTGAGACAAATTTGTTTGACTCTGAAGCTCCCTGAAATGGCTGCATTGGCTGGGCAGCAAACCCTTAGGTTATACCTGTCTCTGCCCTACTTCCCAATGCTGGGATTTCGGATGCAAACTCTAGCACTAGCCTTGATGTAGGTTTGGAGGATCTGAACTCAGGGCGCCAAGCTTTACACAGCAAGCTCTATCCAGTGATCCATCTCCCTAGTTCCCAGAGGAAAACCTTGGAGGCCCCTGAAGGAGGGACTTGTCTAGACTTAGACAACTAGGTCACTGTACCTCAGGTCTCTCTTTACAGCCTTGGGTCACAGTCAGCTCTCCTGCCTGAATGAGGCAAGACTCTGT
Organism: Acomys minous; assembly: GCF_964271855.1. Lineage (NCBI taxonomy): Eukaryota > Metazoa > Chordata > Mammalia > Rodentia > Muridae > Acomys > Acomys minous. The sequence continues at coordinate 37,973,192 of NC_140490.1, forward strand.
GTGCTGGGAGTCTCCCTTGGGTCTGAAATCATCCGCTGACTCATACAGTGTCAACCACAAGGCAGACAATGTCATTGAACCCTTATAACCAGTAAGCTTTGAATGGCATGTCACAGCAGTGTCCTCCTCTGTTCTCTCTGGAGCAGGAGTGGAGAGAGCCTGCTGTTCATGAGGAACAGCTCCACCTCCTTCTGTAGGCTCAGCCCAGGCTTTGGAGAAGAGACCCTGGGAAATGGTGGGGACGGCTAGAGGGCACTCACTGGGGGCCTGACATGTGCTGGAGGTGGGGGGGGTGAAGGGGGTGAGGTGGGGCATGCTGGGCTCTGGGAGCAGGGGAACTGCAGCATCTGGCAGCAGGGCTTGCTGCAGGGGAAGAGCAACTTCCCTCCAGCTGAGCTGTTTCCAACAGTAGGAAAGTCATCTACAGTGATTGTCTTTTCTCAAATGGTGTTTTCCACCCACGAGATGAGTTCTGGGGGGTGGGGGAGGGGTCTTGGGTTGACAGGCAGTTGTCTAATTCCATTTCTTATCACAAGTGGAGCTGAGGAAATGTGTTTAAGTGGGAACAGGAGACGGTGCAAAAGAGACAGAGTGGAGTTTCTCTTGCTGTAGTGGCTCTATGGAAAACTCCTTAAAGAAAACCCCTGCAGCCTAGGGTCCCAGAACATCAGTTTTCAACCTGTGGGTTGTGGCCCTTTGGGGTTCAAATGACCCTTTCACAGGGGTCACCTAAGAGCATCGGAAAGCACAGATATTTACATTATTATCCACAACAGTAGCAAAATTACAGTTATGAAGTAGCAACAAAATAATCTTATAGTTGGGGGTCACCACAACATGAGGAACTATAGTAAAGGACGCAACATCCGGAAGGTTGAGAACCATCGTTCTAGAAGCATGGAGATTGTTTTTTGAACCCTGGAAAGAATGCTTGCCCTTAACGCCTGTGGTGTAACAGGGTGAAGGCCCCCGGCTTGCAAACTTGGGATTTAAAAGCAGTTTACAGTAACCTTTCCCCATATGTTCAGCTTGCATTGCTTATTATTCTGTTCCACACTATGGTCAGAAATTAAATGTACAAAGGAGCGTTTAAATTTCAGGAACCAGTTACTCTAAATGTCATTATTAAAAAAAGAAAAGAAAGGAAAGAAAAAACCTTGAGAATTAAATTGGCAACTGTCTAAAGAATTTAAATTCCTTAATCAGGTCTTTGAGGTAAGTCCTGGATTTGGCCTTGGTCTCTGCTTTTTCTTGTTTTGTGGGAGCAAATCTGGGAAAGATTCCCCTGGCCTCCCTAATGCCTATTTGACATTCACTGATCAGAGAAAGCTGGGGGTGAAAGAGAAAGAGGGGTAAGTTGAGGCACAAGTGGGGTTCAGAGGAGGGGATGGAAGCATGCTCTAGAAAATAAAGGCTTTGATAATTTGTTCAACATGTGCTCTTAAGTACACATTACATCCCTGGGCTGGAGAGATGTCACAGCCATAGAGTGTTTCCTGCTTTTCCAGAGGGCCTGGTTATGGTTCCCAGCACGTGTTAGGTGGCTCACAAGGTCTGGAACTCCAGCGCCCTCTTCTTGCCTCCATTGGCACCTGCATGCAAATGCATGCACTCAACACACAGACATAAAAGCACACATAGAAATAAAATAAATACTTAAAAAAGAATTACACAGTAATGTACAATCATGTAAAAATCTAAATGCTATGAATAACATGTTAATTACCCCAATCTTATTTGCTTCTGAAAATGCCTCCATATATATACATATATACACACATGCATACACACACATATAGAGTGTGAATGTATACATTTATATGATGTGTATGTTTATATATGCACATGTATGCACTCTGTGTATTAAGCTTTAGTCAAATCGGGGTGTCTTGTATCCTGACTTTTGTGCATCATGAATGTTTTCTTACATAATCACAGATCTCTCTTGTGTCCCTGTATGGATATATGTTTCTCCCTGTGTTCCTACCAGTGAACCACAGCTACCCTGCCTTTGCTCTTACCTAGAACACACTGGCTGCTCAGCATCTGCACATGGATTCCCAGAAGCACAGCGAGTATGATACGTCCCATGGCAAACCCCTTCCTCCTGTGCCACCTTAGTTCATTCGCTCTGCGTTTCCACTGGCAACAGTAGGATTCCCTCTGCTCTTCTCGCATCTCACATCTCACATTGCACATTGCACAACTTCTACTGACATTTTAAATATACCTCTTTCCACCACTGCTGCTATGACTGATAGAGGCTTAGGGCATCCTCGGGTTTTATTTTAATCACTTCAAATTGGTCTCCCGGGGCCGATGTCTTCTCTGAACACAGCAGCCTGGCTGATCTGTAACGTGTGAGTGATTGTATACTACGGCTGGCCAGGACACACCAACAACTGATTGCTCATCTTGTTCAGATTAATTGAAAACTAAAGACATCTTGGTGGTGGGCAAAGCCCTACACGAGCTGATTTATGTCCCTGCCACCTGCTTCCGGCCACCTTGCTGCAAGGTCACAGGCCTCTATCATCCTCCAGATGTGCACTTCACATAACCACACCCTCAACCCTGTCTTTCTCAGGCTGCCCTCTGTCTCTTTCCACCTTTAACAGATGTCACTTTCTTAGCCACTTTTCTCCAGTTCATTTTTTTTCTTTCTCTACTTGATTTTTCACCACAGCATCTATCACTCTCTAGTAGATTCCATTTGCTGTCTGTTCTGCGCGTTGTCTTGCCTAACCAGAATGGGAGTTCCACAGAGGCGGGTAGGCTAGAGGCTCAAGAACTGTCAAATATTGCATGAACCTACTTCTTCTGCTTTAAAGTGATCTGCTGTGTGTGTGCATAAGTGTATGTATGTGTGTGCATGTGCGTATATCTATGTATGTATGTATGTGTATGAATGTGTGTATGTGCGTGAATGTATGTGTGCACATGTGTTAATGTGTGTGTATATGTGTGTGTTTGTGTACCATCAATTTCAATGTTTAAAATGGTGCTTTATTGTAACACAGGATAGCCTGTGTTAAGTGCTAGATATGAGAATTGTGTTTATCTGCTCAATTCTTCTAGCAAATGATGTTATTTCTATTGCTGATGAGAAAATTTGAGGTTTGTATGGATAATAGATGATAGAGCAGCGTGTTAAGTCTTTTATGGGACTGTGTTCTTAACGTATTTCAGATGTCTACAAATGCCAGGCTTAATTTAGGAAATGAAAAAGGTCCACATATGACAGCCCAAACGCATGCATGTATGTGCATGTCCATACCCTTGCCCACATATGTTCATGCCCACGCAGCCCATTCACATGCTTGCCCCCACATCCTTATTCACATGCATCATTTTTGTGCACATGCACGCCCATACATATACATGCCCACATACCTGAACAACATACATATCTATGCATGTTGAAAACAACTTACTGTGCTTTCGGTATTCAGAGGCTATGAGCCCTTCCTCACAGACGGGACTTTTCCAAGGCGAGAGACTTCCTAGCCTCACTCGTTTTCTCCTCTGTCTTTCAGCACGTGTGCATAGCTCTCTGAAGTTTATCAAAACACTGGCATGAGCTTGTTATCCCCACCACAGTGTGCTTTTCTGATAGGCTCAAGTTTCCGACCCAGCTCCTTGAAGATAAAAATTCATTTGTAATCTGTCCTGAAGTCAACTGTTCTTCCGTGGCTCGGCTATCTGCTGCTGTGAAAAAGATAGCACTGCACAATAAGAAATAAATTGAAATTAGAATCGTAGGAAGGCATGTGGCTGCTACACCACCAAGTGGGTTGCTTAGCAAATGCTGCCCATTTCCTGGGTGCCATTAGTAGAGCTGGGAGCTAGGTCTTTGGCACAGTGGGCCATGAAGAAAGGTACAGGCCCACTTTTGGCAGATGAGATTAAGTGAGCTATATTTTACCTATAAATGTGACAAAATACAACAGTTCCTCAACTGGCAGCCACAGCATGCCATCACCCTCCTTACCCTGGACCACATTATCTTTTTTTTTTTTTTACTTTTTAAAAATATTTTTTAATTATTAAACTTTAGAGTAATAGGAGTATGACTGTTCTTTGTTGTAGATTAAATGCTAATATAACATTCTTTTAAAAAAAAACAAGTTGAACATTCTTTATAAGACATGATTGCTTAACCTAAGTATGTATGTCATGAAGTTTAAAAATTGAACACATTATCTTTAATATGACAGCAGCACCCTCTGCTTAAGTGTCAGTCATCAGAAAGATGCCATTGTCTGCTACCTGATATCACCATCAATATGACATCACTGCCCTCTGCCTGTGTATTGTCATCATCTTCAGTATGACACCCATAAGTATGATGTCATTGTCCTTTACCTATATATTGTCATCACCATGAGTGTAATATTAGCATCCTCTGCCTGTGTGTTGGATCATCAGTATGCCCCGCCGCTCTCTGTTCTCTGTCTGCACCTTGTCATCAGTACAAACATGGTCATGCCCAAATGGCTGTTTGGTACTAAGTGGGCAGGGATGACACTTGGGTTGGTCATGTAGTGGGCAGGGATGACACTTTGACTGTATGTGAAGGCGGCAGGGGTACCACTTTGCTTATTCCACCTCAAGAACATATAACAAGGGCAGACAAGGTCCGGGCTCACTATTTCCCTAAATATACAGTGAGAGATACCCAGATCCATTAGGACTACAGGCAAAACCAACACCAAACAGCAACATGGATGGTTCCAGTCTGGACAGAACATGGCTCAGAGAGTCACGTCCCAACCATGATGATGGAATTCTTCTCCTGGTCCCATGGCTCACTCCCAGTGGCTCTTCTGTATGAAGAGTCTTATAGCAAGAAAATGTGGATGTTCTGCTTGAAGATTTCACGACCTAGAAGCAGAAGTAACTTCAGAACTGGCCAGGGAGCTGTGTGAGGCAGAGTTCTGGCAGTAGGGAGGCAGGACCATGGCAGGTCGGGTGAGGGGAACAGAAGGTTCCACCCCTGCTTTCCAGAAGCCCATAGAGCAATCACAGGCATGGTGGGGGAGACATCTTTCTTTTCATTTTCCATGCCTTTTACCTTGTGGAAGGTCCTGTGAAGAGCTATCTAGCTCTCCTGTTGGGCATCAGCCTGGGGCTCCTAGGACGGTATCTTGGTGTCAGCATCTTTTTCCTTTCCTCCAGCCCAGAGAATGTGAGTGCCCACGTGGCCCGCCTGTGCTCTGTCTGCTTGAGTCACCTATGGTCGCTTGCTTCCAGATTGTTTGCGGAGGCAGAGTGAGGCTGGCAACTGACTATGCCCTCTGGGCTCATCTCGAAGTGGGGTGTGAGTGCAGCCCCAGCCCCAGAAGTCACACAGGCATGGAGTGCTGATTCTGTGAAAACAAATTTAAATGTTGGATGTCAAAGACCAGAAATTTAGTGCTGGTGGGCATTTGATTAGAAGACCAATCATGTCCAGAGCACAGGGCCAGTACGGCAGAATTGTCTCAAAAGTGGTTTAAGCTAAGCTTAAAGAAAGAGGAAAATGTCATTTTTATAGGGCTGTGAAACTATTATTTTAAGGGGTTTTTGAGGCCAAACAGGGCTGGCTCCAGGTGCCTGTCTCTCTTCAAATCTAAGCATGCATTGGTTCTAGGCTGGGCTTACTGAGGGAGTTTTTGGAGCTCCAGTACAGAAACAGAGAGGAGCTAGCATCTCACCCCAGCTTTCCTTGTAGGCTTTGCATCTGTACCCCAGCCTCCACGAAGGACCTGGCATTTGTACTACCCATAGGCCTGAACCTCAGCCTCCATATCAGTGGTGACTTCTGTGGGTCCCTTTGTTTGCCATGTATTATCTGTGGCTCACACCTGCCAGTCTGTTCTCTCCTCTTAGATCCACAGCCCCAGCTTTCCCCACACACCACCCTTGCCTGTGTACACATTCCCAGCACAGTGGATTAGATCAGGTTGTTTCTAGTTACCTGTGGGATGAATTCACTAATGGAATACATAGGTGCTTTTTTTTTTTTTTTTTTTTTTTTTAAATAAAGCAAGCGTTTCTTTCTTGGGATGAATGTCATCTTATAATCCCCTATTCCCTCCCTCCAAATCCCACAACAACATCTATGTCCTCATTTAAGCACACTTATTTGAGAACCCTGTAGGTGAGCAGGTCTTTGGGTTAAGTCAGATCCCCCTCAATCAAGGATGCTCATTTCTGAATTCTCTGAGCACATCACTTGGGGCTTGACCTTGGTCTGGCTGTCCATGCGATGTGTGTTTTAGTGGCTCCTCTGATTGGAGCCAGAGGCCCCTTCACATCCATGGCCAGCGTAGACAGGTCTGCCCCCTCCCTGTACCTGTTTCAGATTTTGCCTTGGTAGCAAAAGCAGGCCACTCTTTGGGATAGTACATGGTGTTTGAAGTTCTGTTGTGCTCTTGTGAGAACACCACACATTTCTAGGCAGAGGAGTGGGAGGATCTGGTGATTGCAAGATCACCTGAGTAGGCCATTTCTAGCATAGGGATTCTACACATTTCTGCATTGTAACATGGTTGTGGTCAAACCTGATTAACACTATGCCCAATAGGAAGCCTGCATTTTCAGGAAAAATACAGTGACCTAAAGCCATAGTGACCTGTTTCTTCACATACCTTGCTTGGTCTCTTTTTAAAATGTCAAGTTTAAGGCAAAACTCCAAACACTGTTTTCTCTTTGTTTCTCAGAATTGAGGTCGGTGGTTGAGTCAGCTGGTAGAAGTAATGTGTTTTCATCCTCCTACCCATCCATCATCCAGCATCCAGCCTTCATCAAGTGCTCCTTCTGTGCCTGGGCCCAGTACCATGTCTCCCTTCAGAGGGACCACAAGCATTGTCTACAGAGGATAATCAGTAATGCATCCAGACTAACCTGTGTCCCAAGGTTACAGTTATCTGGTGCTGAGCAGCTAACATCTCTTTATGGAGTTGTGCTTATGAGTCCTGCATCCCATGAGATTTTTTATTACTTTCTGAGAACTTTGCTAGAATTTTGACCTACTTCCATTGTGGCCTCTACAGTCTGGCTTCATAATATGTGGTGGGGACATGAAAACTGACTTTGAGATGTAGGCAATACTTGTGCCTATAGGCAATACACATGCCATTGGATGCACAATAGATACTTGGTTTTGCCTCTGAAACAGATGCCAACATGGGCCTGTTATTTGGGGCTGTTATTTATATTAAAGTAATCAAATGTGAGTATTACTTTGTAATGTATCTGGCATGTGTTTAATGAGAGTAATATTTTAATACATAGAATACAGGTTAAAGGTAGCAGCTTTGTACTTGCCAGGTTTAATTGTTCTGTGGTCACTGGACACCGCCTGTTGTTTGGTTTGTTCTCCGTCTTCTAGTTCATGTTGTCATCTTAAGTCTTTGGTCGCTTTCCTCACTTGGTCACTGAACTAGCCATAAGTGAACATTTTACTCTCAGATTTCGATGGAAGCAGAAGGTTTCTCTCCCCTTGACTGCTTAAAGCCTTTGCACATGTTCAGGTTTCAGGAAAATGCATGGACATTTCTTTCTCATTATTTGCCCCTCAGTTGCACAAGTGGGACCTGGGGAGATGCTCTGTTATAGTCTAGATATGGTGTGGGCTGCAGCCTTAGGCAGTTGTGGAATTGAAGTTAGTTCTAGGACAATAGCTGTGTGATTTGAAACAAGTTGCTTGACCTCTCTGAGACTCTGTTCCTTATCAATAAAGCAAAATGATTGGGTTTATCTTGAGACATAAGTATAAGGATGGAATGAATTCAGGGAAGCAATTATGAAAACAGCTGATTCTGAAAGGTATTCAATGGTGTTGTTGTTGTTGTTGTTCATAATACAGTAACACTCATGTGCCTCAGATTTGGGCCTATTTTACATGCAGTTTGGCAGTGTACTGCCTTCTAGATGTTAGAATTCCAAGGCAGCAGACATAGGCAGATCTCTATCTGCCATCTATTGGGTTTTCCCGTTGAGACTGGCCCATTAAATTTAAGTGTTCTAGAGCTTTCTGTGAAGGCTTTTGGCTTGGTGACAGTCTGGTTAGGCATGCCATTAGGGTCCTCTTCACTCCTGAGGTGTACACAGAGCAGCTGAAACACCACTCATAACCACAGGACACCAACCGTCAGCAGGGCAGCCCACATATGGAGCAAGACACAGTAGAACTCAGAGACAACCCGGGTCCCTGGTGACGCTGGACCAGTGCCACGACTCTGTTTCCCTTAGCTTGTGCCACAGACTAATTTCATGTGACTGTATGCCACCATTGGCATTGTTATGTGCGGCTAACTGCAGACTCTAGTGGAAATGGAGCACATGTGCTAGAGACCATGTTTGTAGAGGCACACAGCATTGGCATGAGACCAGGAGTTCCTACTCCCAGAGAGTCAGGAGTTAGGGATGGAGGACACCTGAGAGAGCTCCAATGCCACCTTCTAGAATGCCATAGGGTACCACCCTGTAGGTCTTGGGCACAGAGAACTGAGGGAATGTACTTTTCAGGATGGCCAGAAATGGGAGCCTGTAGCCTGTAGGTGTGCCATGCCAGCCTGTTCATTGGCTCTACCAAGACAAAGGAGCAGTGTGGTGCAGACCAGCCAGGCATGCTGACCTTTATAGAGTAACCGCTCACGGGGAGAAGACAGCATGTGGCATAAGACAGCAGACACAGGCAGAATTTAGGATTAAAAAGAGTAGTTAATCATGTTTGTTATAGAACATTATTAAAATACTGAAATGATAGTGGATAAATTTTTAAAAATGACTCAGTCTCCCAAACTGGATGTGTTCACACATTATTTAAAAATCCTTACTAGTAGCTTAATAGTGCTTAGTGATATTCCCATACCATCAATTATTCTTTTAAAACTTTGCTTTTAATGTCTGCATGGTATTTGATTACATAAGTGTAATGTAATTTTTCTGACTAGTCCTGTATCAATGAACATTTAGCTTCTTTCTAATTCACTATTATAAACTCTGCTTTTAAGAACATTAAGAACGTATACTAATTTTGCAGACATCTTCATTACTTGTATGAGATTCAGTCCTACAGAGAGATCTTGTGTGATGGAGAGTATACACATTCTAAGCGTTGTTACACCTTGGGAGGGTTTCTTTCAGAGAAGAGAGACCACACATGCCTATTCAGAGACCCTTATCCACTCCAGACTTTATGGGCTTTACAGACATTTTTCCATTTTGTGAGTTAAGAAAGAGAGTAGCTTAATTAACTAAGATTGGGTTCGGTGTTGTATGTCTGAGACTCCAGTTCCTAAACAACAGGGCTTTGAACAAAAGAGGGTCTTTTTTTTAGTTGCGTGTTGCCAAATTGCCCTAGTTTGCTTTCTATTGCTCTGATAATTGCCATGACCAAAAGAAACTTCGGAGAAAAAAGGGGTTTATTTCATCTTACAGCTTAAAGCCTATCAATAAGGAAACTCATGGCAGGAACCTAAGTAGAGGCCACAAAGGAAGGGACGCTACTTCCTGGCTGCTCACAGCCTCAGGCACACCCACTTTTTTATACAGCCAGAGTGTCTAGGTTTGGTGCTGCCCACAGTGGGCTGAGCCCATCCAGATCAATGGGCAATCAACAAAATGCCCCACAGCTATCTATACCCACAGGTCAGCCTAACAGAGAGAGAGTTTCTCTTCTCAGGTGACTCCAGTTTGTGTCAGGCAGACAACAGTGAGTCTAACCAAGATGCCAGTCAAATGGTAGGAAGGTAGGGGCACGTGTGGACAGCCTCTATCATCAGGGGCCCAGGCTTCTTCCAGATGTTTCTCTGAAAACTCCATTCCATGACAGCTTCTGAGGTCTGCTAGAGTGGCCATTCCACCGAGGTCCAGTCAACAGGAATGATCGAAGGGCAAAGGAAGCTACGCTATTCTCTTTTGTATATATGTCTGTGATTTTGGATATAATTACACTTGCAATCAAAAGCCAGCTCAGTCTGAGTCTAGTCAGAAGGTCCTGCTTGGATACTGGGAAATGTAGTGTCTTAAGCTTGAGAGTGAGATTCTAGCTGGAAATGCAAACTCTCATTGCCAAAAACGCACAGCAATGCATCTTGGGAAGCAACTATGCTGCTTCTTCTGTTTTTGATTATACTACAGTCTTGACGTGTGTTTGTGTCAGGATGCACTGTGCATATGCTTTTTGTAACTGCTCTTCAAGTTGCCCACATGCCTAGAATTTCATATTTGTGGCACCAATATTATCAGTATTTCACAGTAAGATATGGATCCTCCACATATGATTCACTTTTTTCCAACATGACATTTGTTTTGAAGTGTCTTTGTCATTGTTTGTTTGCGGTTTTGTTTTGTTTTTATATAAAGTCTCCATGTGTAGCCCAGGCTGGCTTCAAACCCCTTGACCTTTCCTCCTCAGCCTCCCAAGTGCTAGGTTTCAAGTGTTTTCTGAGGTTTACATCCATTAGTTCTACCATCTTTGTCTCTCAGAGCTTCTGGCTTTGATTGACACCTGGCCCTCTCTCCCACTGCTGAGGCCATGTGTCACTTTTGCCTGCATTTTCGTTCTGTTCCTCCTGTTGAATGCAATGGGTGGGGAAGCCCCTTGAGATTGTGCTTTCATCCTGCAGCCTTCTCCCGTGCTGCAAAGAGTGCTCATTTTAGTCCCCCCGTTATGCTTCATGTTACAGAGGAGGGTCTGAGGCCCACTCAGGGATTGAAGCCTGTGCTTGGGACATTTCTAATCAACCTGCTACTCCTCAGGGCATGATATAAGAGCTGAACTCATGGGGTGTCGCCTGTTTGCTTTGAATAGGCAGTTTTAAGAATTACTTTCTTTTTTTTTTTTAACTTGGTAATTTATCTTTTCATCCACACAGCTTTCAGATTTTTCATGGTTATTCTTACCTATTCATTTGCCTAGATGATATTCAAAACTCACTTCTGAATACTGGAAAAATGAGATTTAGGTTGGGTTTACAAAGTAACCCGACAAGGTCTGAGAGCACTGGGCTGTGCTGTGCCATCTAGAAATGTGGCACTTGTCTTTGCCCTCGTCTCCTCCCGGACCGTCTGTGGCTTTCCCTCACACTGGCTCTGTGTTTGTCGCTGTGTCTGCAAGTAGAGCTGATGTTGGTGACTGCTTCTTCTTCTTCTTCCTCTTTTTTTTTTTTAAGGAAATAGTTATTCGTGCTTGTTAAAAATGATTACTTCAGATATTCCATCATGATTCTGGTAGATTTTTTTGGCTTATCATTTGGGAAAAAATTATATCATCTGCAGATAATGGCCATTTTCATCTTTCTCTCCAATAACCAGCTATAAGAAATAGCTGTCATTTACTCATGACAACCATTGTTAGACACTGGGTGCCTGATCCAGACTCTTAGTCATCCCAAGTGCCCAGTAGGGGAGGCACCATTATCTCCATTTTGAAAAACGAGAAAGTAGAAAGCAAGCCTTTAAATTCAAACTGTGCAAGTCACGCATCCAGCAAATGGCAGAGCTGAGTTTGAACCCAGATCATTCTGATCCCTGGATCTCAAGCTGTAAGTGCTTTCTTCAACTCTCTGGGCAGGCTGTCTTTGCTATGTCTTGTGGCTTTGGTTGAAACTTCTAGAATGAAATGAATAGTAGATACTTTGCAAAGAAGCCAGGGTATGGGGCATTCTCGTCAGGGGTGGGACTTAGGACTCAAGGTCACTGTCCCTCTGTCGCTCTGCGAATGGGCTGGTGAGGTCCTCGTGCATTGCTTGTAGTGGCCCCTCCTCTCCCTGGGTTTGCTCATCTCTCTAGCACTCTTTTCCTGTTTAGTACTTGCTCTCCAAGAAAGCGGCACTGTTTCCTGAAGTCATTCCTTCACTGCTTGTTGTTTCCGTTAAAGCTTTTTATCTTAGAAAAGGTTGGTCTTTCAGAAACACTAGAACAGACAGTTCCCGGACATAAGCCTGCACTCATTCTCTCTATTAACAAACCATACCTCACAGCTCATACTTAATGTGAAATTTACATCTATTGGTTTGTTAATTTTGTATTTGGCAGGACACGAGGCACATGCCCTGGCCACGCTGTTAACATGGAGTCTAGAGGGCAATTTGAAGAAGTTGATTATCTTCTTCTACCATGTGGGTCCCGGGAATCGAACTCTGTTCCTCATGCTTGGCATCTGGTGTTTTACCCACTGATCCATCTTGCCAGCCTACAGCCTACAGGCTTGTCATACTGAAGTACAATGCCATTAGCATCATGGGTCAAGAGTACATGGTGTCTTCACAACTGTGACAGCTGCTGTGGCCCTTGGGGAGTTGATGGAGGTAATGTTTGTTGGGTTTCTCCATTTCTCTCCTGCTACCTGATACTTTTTTTTTTTTTTAAAGAAAGTAACTGCACATGCCACGTTAAAACAAGGGTGGTACTCCACCTCCTCATGTGGGCACTCAAGGGTAGAGTGTCTGTAGAAATTCTTGGGAATTCCTCCACACAGTGATACATCTTCTCTTTTTACTTATTTTTATTCATGTATTTAGGAAATATTGATTCACGAACATTTATTTTGTACTTGAGGCCTATTAATCCAATATTGAGATTTTGTTCAAATTGTAGTCGTTTTAGTTATCCAGGGCTCTCTTTCTTGGTCTGGTGGCCTTTCAGTGTAGCTCTCATTGTAGTTTATTTACATATTTTTGACATTTTAAAAAATTTGCTGCCTTTGCAAGATGTTCCAAAGTCATCTAGTATATTATCTAAGACAGCCATAGAGTCAGGCCTTTTGGTTTGTTTGCTTGCTTATTCATTTTTATTCTATGTATATGCATGTTTCACTTGCATTATGTATGTACACCATGTATGTGCCTTATGACTATGAAGGACAGAAGAGGGCATCAGACCCCCCCCCAAACTGGAGTTACAGATAGTTGTGGGACACCATGTGGGTGCTAGGAACCAAACTGTGTCCTCTGCAAGAGTATCAAGTGCTCTTAACCACTGAGCCATCTCTCGCCAGCCCTAGAATAAAGTTTTTACTTGACTAAGTCACTCTGGTTCCTTCTATTGGAGAGTGCTGTTGTGGCCCAAGACTTGGATGTCAAATGTCATTGCAAAGCAAGGAAATGCATGGATATACTGATGAGTCTTTGTCTGTTTCTATCTATCTATCTATCTATCTATCTATCTATCTATCTATCTATCTATCTATCATTCCTCCTTCCCTCCATTCCTCCATTCTCATACCTTCATCTATAGGTATCGATTCATCTGTGCCCACTTTGCCCTATTTTGAAGTCAATTGAGCAAATAGCCAAGATGGCTTTTAAGTGTGAGTCACTTAGCTCTCCCAGAGCCTGAGGAAGTTGTTGTGTTCTTTTGTATTTCTACCTGGAAAATCATACACATGTATGTATATATGCCTGGGGTGTGGTACAGGAGTGATGTGTATGAAGAGTGGGAGATAAATCTCACATATCCATATATTATCCACTGTGGATTCATTTACATCCATATGAAGCTAAATTTGGGTTCCTCATTAGGTCTCCAACACAGACCTGTTATTGAGTGGGTCGTTAGGCTGTGAGGAGGTTGGTCTCGCTAGCCTCCATCCAGTTACTCGATTCATCTGTTGTGAAGTGAGTGTGTGTGGGAACAAAGTGGTAAGCCTCACTTCTCTGGGCAGTTTCCTCAGCTGGAGCATTGTGCTTATGTACAGAGCTTTTGTCATCAGCCTCAAAGTCACTATTCATTTCCAAAGCTGTGCAGCCCAGGCGAGCAGCTGCACCACACTGAGACTGTTGTGCCACACTCCACCTTCCATCTCAGCAGCCTCTGACATCCCGAATGACTTTAAAATTTTTGCATACACTAATATTCATATGTTGAAGTACACATGCCTGTCCTCGCAATACTATAATGAATTGCCTTTCTTAAATCCTTCTCTCTGTTTCCCCTCTGCTTCAGCCTCTCTTCCTTTCCCACCTCAACCCTGGGGAACCAACGGTCTGTGTACATTGTCGAACGCTTTTTCTTTTTCTAGAAGGATGTATAATGACACACCTACATCTCCGTGTAGCACATTTATAATGGCCTCCTTCACTTTAAAAATCATCGATGTGTTTTTGCAGTTTGATAGCTCACCTCTTTTTATCACTTATGAGCATGCCGTTGTATGCTTATTTTATAGTTTATCACCCATTGAAGGACATCTTGGCAACGCGTAGTTTGGGAAATCATTGAAAGAGCTGATACAAACACTTGAATTCCACTGTTAGTGTTGCCTTAGATTTTAAGACATCTGGACAAGTGCTTCATCATGCTACAGGTGGGCTCTACAGTATAGTGGTCAGCTTTGGAGCTGCCGCAGTGGGTGTTCCCTTTACACTTCCACCAGCTAGTCAGAGCTTTTGTTGCTTTATGTCTCAGCAGCAACTGGGAATGTCAGGGTATCCCACCCCACCATTTGTGTGTGTGTGTGTGTGTGTGTGTGTGTGTGTGTGTGTGTGTGTGTGTTGTGTGCACGTGCACATACATGTGCAAGTGTATATCTGTGTATCCATGACATCTTTATGTTCTTTAACATTTTCCTAATAACAAATCATATGTATTTTGTGACTATTTTCTTCTGATACATGCAGTGTTTGCTTGTGTTTTTGTCTTTAACAATGTCATCCACAAAGCATGAGGTTTTGATTTTAGTAAGGTCCTCCTCACTCATTTTTTCTTTTTTTTATGGTTTGTGCTATGGTTGTATACTTAAGAATTCATGTCAAGCTGGACAGTGGTAGCGTAAGCCTTTAATCCCAGCACTTGGGAGGCAGAGGCAGGCAGATCTCTGTGAGTTCGAGGCCAGCTGGTCTACAAAGTGAGTCCAGGACAGCCAGGGCTACACAGAGGGACCCTGTCTTGGGGGAAAATCATCACCAACCTCAAGACCACATGAGCTTTTCTCCTGGGTTTTCTTCTAGATATTTAAGAACCTTGCAGTTTGCACTGAGGGATGGTGCATTTTGAGATACTTTTTTTCTATAACTAGGTTATTCTTCTTAATTTATATATCTAATAATTTATTGAAAATAGTTGATTCTCTCTATGGGTATGTCAATCTTTTCTCTTGCTTCATAAGTCTATTTTTTCAGTGCTTCTGCACTGTTATACTTATATAATAATTATATTGTCCTCACAATATGGTAATATAAACTTTTTAATTTGGTATAGTAATACTCATAAAATATAGTTTAATTTTTAAAGGAAAAACATTAGGGGTCTGGCCTTCTTGTAAGAAATATGTATTTTAGTTGGTCAATTACCGATCCAACACATAGTAGACCCTAGTTTATCACTTGTTGACTTATAAAAAGGACAAGGAGGGAGAACATCCGTGGCTCATGAGGGAATCAGCAGATGTCTAAGTATGGCCATCCCAGGAGGGCCACTATGCCCACACAGATCTTACCAGTGGCTCTCAGGTGAAACCAAGTGCTGTTAATTAATCTCCAGAGATATTGAAATGTCTGGATGATTTTTAACAACAAACAGAGAACAGAGACTTGGGACAAAACTCAGAGCTTATGGTTCAATGAAGATGAGATCAAAATTATTTCTCACTTTACAAAGATATAAAAAAACATTTTCCCAAGACACCAGTCATGTCAGAACACCCATTGGCCATATGTTGCTCTGATATGCTCTGCACCATCCGTCGAGGACCGAAGAGTCCACCCTGCATTTGGGGGATTTGCTATTTGCAGAGTGTTTTCTCTGCTCTCCTGCCCTTGTTCCCAAAGTTGCTAAAGATTCTCTGCAGCACCCGTCTCCTCTCTGCAAGGCATGCACATGCTCTGTAATGAGTTACCAGTCATAATGGGGTGCTGAGGTGAGGAGCCATGCTGGGGGTGAATTGGCAGCAGATGGCGTGTGTCAGGACATGTTAGAACAGAGTCCAAGCACTCGTGAAGCCAGGAGCCTGCTGCTAGCTGTCCTGCCTCCCTCTGTAGCCCACTGGGTGGGCTCATGTCAACTGGACGCCAATCAGCACCAAAGGTCCTTTCAGCCTAGGCTCAAAGCCCAGTCTTGGTTGGCATCACCATCCAACGGGCACTGGGCAGCTGATGGACAGAGCCAGAGCAGGCCAGGCGACAGAGTGTAGGAAGAATGACAGAGACCCCAGCAAGCATCTGACTGTGTATGGCAGCTTCATGCTGACCTTCATCAAATCCCCCATGGAAGGCAGTCTTGGCAGGCTCGGGCCTGCAGCTGCTTTTATTACTGTTGAAAGTCGGGAGACAACAAATGGGTTGCTTATGGGGATATCTGGTGCTGGCTCATCTGGAGGAAGGTTGGCATGACAGGAAAGCTTTGGTCCCGGTGGAGGGCAGCCACCTGTACAGTTGTAGATTCCCAGCTTTGCTCTTTTACTAGGCCATGTCTTCCTTTCCCTGCTGAGTTGGCCCAGCAGATGCTACCAGCAACCGAGAGTTTATGGGTATGCTAAGAGCACACTTAGGATCCTGACGCCAGGGGCCACTCCTCCCTGTAGGCTCTGACCACAGGTTAGAGGCTCTGGTTATTAGAACCCCTGGCTTTGACGGTGAGCCAGAGTGGTAGCCTAAAGGGGTCTCATGAGAATTTTCATCTTCCTGTTTGGGCCTTTTGCAAAAGTCAGCAAACAGGGTGGAGTCATGGAGAGAATTAGAAGATCTGTGCTCAGTTTTGAAGCCTCACGCATGGATGATTTCTAGAAGAAACTTTACATGTTCGGATTCATGCCTTTATCTATCAACAGAAAAACTAATACTAACACCTCAATATATAACAAACAAAGGAAAACTGTGGGACTGTGTAGCCTCATACCTACCACTGCCTTCTTTTACACTGTTAATGATAGAAAGGGCTGTGTATCAACAACCCTTCTGATACCTGTCATCAGCCCCTGTATGATCTCAAAGACAGAATGTCATTCTTGATTCCTACAATATACAGAGTATATTTAAGATATAGAACTAGCCTTACCATGTTTATTACCGTGGAACTTGTACCTTTAAGAGATGAAAAAAGATCACACATTTAAAATTTTTTGATAAAAAAGCAAAACAACATCTGATTATTGTGAGAAAACAAAGTAATTTGTAGCATGTATTTTTTATATACCTTATTTTAATGGGTTTCTTACACCTCTACCTCCCTTCCATCTCCCAACCCTAGGAAGGAAAGAAAAAGGTCAGAGTGGAAAGAGGGTACAGGTTTCTTAGGCTACTTCTAGATGGTTAGGGTTGTTGGGTTCTTTGGGAAAAATACCAATTTTAGTCATCAGGATATCCAGCAGCCCAGCAGAACCAGCAGCCTTTGCCCTTCTCCATCTGTCTCCTTGAAGCCTCCTTTATCTCTCTGGGCTCTGATATTTATACCCTCTCAGAGTCCTCAGAATTAAACTAACTGCAGCTGGCAAAGACCATGCCCCTCTCTGAGCTGCAGGAGGCTGTTATCCGCAGTGGACAAACTAAAGGCATCTCCATATCTCACACTTGGGATTAAAACAAAAGCCTGTTCACAGAACACAACTGAGTTTTTAAAGACACCAAAACTTCCACTACAGTAATTCAGCTGAGGAACGAGGAGGACCAGAGGAGACAGGAAAACACATCAGATCCACAGAGAAGGCCTTTACCCCACCCACACCATGTCTTTGTCTGGCCCTGGGTAGGGCTCTCAATCCCCTTTTTACTACCACCTTCTTCCTTTATTGCCTGATGGCTTGCCCCCTTCCCCGCCATCCCTCCCCACCAGCCCATCCTTTCCTCCCATTTGACCTCATGGTTTACCTGAGCAGGAACAACTTTGACCCTCAGGCAGTTTCTGGGGCATGAGATGGAAGTAGGCAGAAGCCCTCTCTTCACCCCACCCAGGCCTGGTTCTGGGCGTGGCTTTCTCCCTGCTTTGTTGCTAGGTGACTGAGCTAAGGTTTCCCCCAAGCCCCAGTAGCTTGGCAGCTTCACGAATCCCAGAGCGTAATGACCTGGAGTGTGGATCTTTGACTGCCAGATGGGAGAGAGGTCAGCTGGTCTCATCTGCAGTCCCACCATAAGCACTTTGGCATAGTGTGTTCCTCCACAGCAGCCCACAGGAGAGATGGTTGCATACGTCCCCTCTCATCGCTGGCACTAAACAGAAAGGTCTGCCTTTCCTTGCTACCTAGCCCTCCAAAGACGTCGTCCATTCTGGCATGACTGGTGTGGCCTCTTCCACCAATCCTCACTTATATGGTCAGGCAGAGCATGTGCGCTGATGCCACACTTGCCTGTGTGACGAGTGGGTGTGGTGGGGCATTACACACTTTCTTATTCTTAAGCACTGAGGTGTTGGGAAGTGGCTGCTGGGACCCTAAGAAATTAATTACAAGAGTATTCACTGAGCATCTGATTCAGGACAGCTGGCATGCTGTGAGCTAGGGCTGTAGGGACACAGGATGCAGAGGGCAGCTTGCTTCCAGTCAGTGTGTGCTGTGCATGCGTCATGTGTTCTGCATGGAGCGGCTGCCAGTGG
The DNA here is from genome assembly GCF_964271855.1 of Acomys minous. Taxonomy (NCBI): domain Eukaryota; kingdom Metazoa; phylum Chordata; class Mammalia; order Rodentia; family Muridae; genus Acomys; species Acomys minous. The sequence continues at coordinate 37,991,708 of NC_140490.1, forward strand.
AGACAGAACCCACATTGCCTCTTTGTCCTAGGTGCAGCATCCAGAAGGAACCATTGTGGATGGTGCCCTGAGATGGGTCGGTCCTAATCCTGGCTTCTGGAGATTTGGGATCTTGTCTTTTCTCCTAAACAGGAGTAGGGTGGGGGTGGAGGGGAAGATGCCTGGCAAGCCAGCATGACCTTGGAAATCGGCTTTATTTTTCATCGCCTTCTGGAAAAGGGAGTTTAAGCCTCTAATTGCTAGTCTCTGAGCCAGAGCACCCGCTGGTTCTAGTGGCTGCCCCTATTAGTGGGCTGCCTCTCTCCAGGGGCTGCAGGGATGGCAATATGAAAAGGTAATGGCTTCCGGTTGGTGGTGGCTGGAGCTCATTGTTGCTAACTGCCCGCCGTGTCTATCACTGTCTCACTTCTCCTCGTGAGGACAGAAATCAATAGCATTTTAAATGCCTTGCTAAGTAAGTGTTTGTGAAGCAGATTCCCAGGGGGCTCAGCCCAGGGTCAGCCCCCAAAATCTGGAACAGGAAGTGCCTGCTAGGGGTCAGGTTTCTTCTTACTCCATTCATTCTTCTGTCCTCCCAAGCAGTCGCTTCCATCCTCGGGAGCTGGCATGCACACAGGGCTTGAGGTTGGTGATATGGGGACATTTGTCATTCAGTTCTCATTCGCTTGGTTATCCCATAATATACTTCCTGAGCACTGTGAGAGTGATGGACTTGCCAAGCCTGCCCTCAAAGAGTTCTTGTCTGTATGCAAGAAGACAGAAGGGCGCGAGAGCTGGGAAGTAAAACATGGTGGAAAGATGTGAAGAGAGCCTAGGGAGAATGGGGGAGGCGGATGGGAGAGTCACAGAATGCTTCCTGATGGGAGACAAGATGCCTTCAGATTCCTTGACCTCAGCTCCTACTGGCCCATGAACTGTCCATGACCTGCAAACTATGCGTGTGTGGGGCCATAATAGTCAAGGCACCAGCAAGTCTTCAGTCCTGCTCAGGGTAACTTGATGGGTAATATGGATATGAGGTGTAAGTTGCTCTCCTGTGTTGAAAGGAGGCCCAGTGACCCCAGCCTCCAGCCTCCGGTGTGCCCCAACCTGCTCTGCTTCCTAGGGCCACCATTTCTTAGAGTCCATCTCCTACTTCTCTAAGACTTTTCTTTTTCTCTGGCCCTTCAATTTCATCCTTCCAGGAGTTCAAAACCATCCCAGTGGTCTTGTTCACAGTGCAGTACCCTGACGGCATCCAGGCAACCAGAAAATGCAGCCCTGCTCCCATCCTAGGCTTGGCCTCTCCTTCCCTCACTGAGCCTAGAGGGAAGGCCCCGCAAGGTGAAGAGCCCCAGCTTGGGCTAGGCACTCACTGTTCCAGCCACACCTGGGCTGAGGATTATTCATGTGTCAGGGGAGGATGTGTAGGTGGTGACACCAGGACCATGTTTTCTTCCTGTGGCCAGAGCACCAGAAACATCATGCTAAGAGAATGCTCAACCACACAGGACAGCCCCAGGCTGGTGTTCCTCCTTGTCATGGCTAATGCCCCCTCAGCTCTGCCTGTGTATGCCCTGTTCTCAGTGTGCACCCTTCCCCCACCTGCCTTCCTTCTGCAGAAGACCCTGCCTTGGGACAGGGTCTCTGCTGGGATATGGCGTCTTAGAAGAAGGGGCTTCCTATACCTCCCTAATGGCTCTCCCTGGGGAACTGACAGTCCCTCTGGCTGCGAGGCTGGACTGTTCCTCATGAAGCCTCCTTTTGAGCCCATGATTTCTCCTTTTCTCTTTTAGTAGAAGAGAAGTCACAGCACAGGAACCCAAAGAAATAGCCCTAACGCATCCTGATTTAGACTCAGGTGCTGACTTGTGGCCCTTCTGTGCAGGCCAGACTCTAAGCTAGAAGAGCTGCTTATGGCTTCAGTGCTGAGGAATTGGTACAGGTTGTCAGGGAGGGAGTCATACAGCCCAGGCAGTGCCAATCCCAGGCATAGAATGAGTCCACTTGCAGGCGTCTGTCCTTCCCACCCCTGCCAAGGCTTTGCAGACCTGCACCTGGGACCCTCTGGCCTCACATGTCCTTCAAGCTCTCTGACTTCTCCCTCCCCCACCCCCGGGCAGTTGTTGCCAGCTGGGGAGGACAGCTGCTGTTATCCACGGCCTTGTCCATGCCAGCTCTGGCCCAGATACCAGCTCTGCAGTGCCTCTCCCAGCTATTGCTCTGCCAACAATCACCATGTGGGTTGATTATGCCCTTAACCACAGCCTGAGACTTCTCTGGAGTACCACGAACCTGCCTTTAATCGCTGTTACCTACCTAGTTGTAGAACTGGATGAATCATTTAACTTCCTTGACCCAGCCTCAATTCTCTCAGCTGTGAGGCAGATATAATGGCAATGCGTAGCCTGTGAGGTGTGACAACAGGGGACGCCTGCGAGATTTTCCATACAGAACTTGGAGTTGAGCAACAGTGCGATCGTTTTGCCTGCTATGGTAATTGTCACCATCAACCATAACTCTTGGCCCTAAGACTAGTTCTGGGTCAGAATGTTTGCCTGAATTAAGAGAAAGCGAAAATGTAAAATACACACAGAGACGGTGAAAAAAACGTACGTGAATATATTTACAGTTTTGTCAAAACTAGAGAGAAACTTTCGATGTGCTTTTGCCTTGCCCACAGGAACATTTCCAGCTGTAGAAAGAGGCGAAGTAAAGCAAAAGCTTGGGAGTCTCAGACCCCGGCTTTCAGAAAGCCCTTCTTCTGGGTGATAAGCCAGAGCTCGCAGGGTGAGCCGTTTTCACTCTGGCACAGCATTTCCTGCTGGGATCCTAATCTTTAAGATGCCAGTTACATGGTACATTGGATCCATACCAGTAGCTGTTCGGGGAGATCAGCAACCTACCACAGTGAACTCCACCTCTTGGCTTGCTTTAAGCTTATTCATTGAGGTCATTTTGTTGAAATGTCCATTCTGAGTTTGGTCCTGCTAAGTAGTCGCCGATAATAGCAGTAGTGGTAGAGATTATTTCTCATATTGCCCATGGGACCCTCGTGTCTTCCTTAGGGTTTTATTGCTATGAAGAGACACCATGATTATGGCAGTTTTTTTAAAGGAAAAATATTTAAATCGGGACTAGCTAACAGTTCAAAGGTTAAGTCGATTATCATCATGGCAGGAAGCATGGTGATGTGCAGGCTGTCATGGTGCTGGAGACATAGCTGAGAGCTCTGTATCTGGATCAGCAGGGAGCAAGAAGAGAGAGTGACACTGGGCCTGGCTTGAGCATCTGAAACTTCAAAGCCCACCCCCAGTGACACACTTTCTCCAATAAGGCCTGCTCCAACAAGCCATAACTCTCAACACTGCCACATTCAAACCACTACACTACACTCCCCGGCCCCCGTAGGCTTGTAGCCAGATCCTAACGCAGAAAGCATCCACTTCAACTTCCACAGTCCCCATAGTCTCTCACGGTCTCAACAGTTTTTAAAAGTCCAAAGTTGAAAGTCTCTTGTGCGATTCCTGACCCCTGTAAAATGAAAAAGCAGATCACACACTTCCAACATGTAATGGCACAAGGTCCATGACCATTCCAACAGGGAGGAAAAGGAGCCCAGGGAGGAAATGCTGGACCAAAAAAACCAGCTGGACAAACTCCAAACTCTGCATCTCCATGTTCCAGGTCAAAGTGCTTCTCAGATCTCCAGCTCCTCCCAGCTTTGCTGACTGCAGCGCACTGCTCTCTCTTGGGATGGTTCCACTCCCTGTTAGCAGCTTTCCTTGGCAGATATCCCACGACTGTGGTAGCTCTTACATCCTGGGCTCTCCAACGCAACCCAGGCTTCACCATCACAGCTTCACATGGTGGCCTCTCTAGGCTGCCATTCAGGGACACCCCTGCCATGTGCCTGGCCTCAGCAGCTTTCCTTAGTCATGGAAGGAGATTTCATAACCCTTTTCTTGTATCCCTGACTCTGAAGCCAGAACCATGTGGCCAAAGCTGACCAAGTTCTGCTGCTTGCTGGGGCTGGAACATGGACCCCTCATTACATTTTCACCAGCCTTCTGTTTTTAATGGTTTCCTTCACCGTCAAAGCTTTGCTGTCCTAGAGCTCTTATCTGTAGATCAGGCTGGCCTTATATCCACCTGCCTCTGCCTCCTGAGTGCTGAGATTAAAGGCGAGCACCAGCACACCTGGACCTAAACTTTTCTTTAATTCCCTTTCATAAGTTGGAAGCTTAGCTGGGCGTGGTCTTGCTCTGGGCTCACCACTCTCTTAGTTCAGTTTACCATCGGGTTTTCTTTAAACTTTTTTTTTTCTGGTGCTTCTTTTTACTTCAAACTGTACATTTCTGTATTTTTTTTCCTTGCCCAGCTTTCTCCTTTTCGCTATAGATCTGCATAATACTAGCCACTAATGACCAAGAAACACAGCCAATACTAGGTTGTTTTGAAGTGTCCTCTTCCAAAGCTGTTGATCCAGAACTCTTCTTTTCGCTTTCAGGCAGATCGTTTTGGACAAGGACAGAAAGCAGCCACCGTCTCCATGGTCCCATATAGTTTTCTCTATGAAACCTTTTGAGCCAGGCCCCTCAGGTCAAGTCACCCCCAGCACCACTGTCTTCCATGCTTCTACTGCTGTGGGCCATGAAACCCCACTTAAAGTGTCCGGCTGCTTTCGAAGTCTAAAGTCCCAAGGCATTTCATATTTTTCCAAGCAAGAGTATGATCTGGCTTCCCACAGCAATACGCAACTCCTGGGGCCAACTTCTGTCTTAGTTGGGGTTTTATTGCTGTGAAGAGACACCGTGACCATGGCAACTCTTATAAAGAAGCACATTTGATTGGGGCTGGCTTATAGTTCAGAGATCTCATCCGTTGTCATTGTGGGAAGCATCGCAGCACGCAGGCAGACATGTTCTGGAGAGGTAGCTGAGAGTTCTACTACACCTGCAGGCAGCAGGAAGAGAGAGTGACACTGGGCCTGGACTGAGCATTTGAAACCTCAAAGCCCACCCCCAGTGACGCACTTCCTCCAAGGAGGCCATACCTCCCAATAGTGCCACTCCCTGTGCCATTCCTCAAAATAGCACACCTAGCCATATTCCTTGCCTCATTTTAAAATCCCTATGTCCTATTTTCCTCTTAATCAAAGCACTCTTTTGGTGCCAGACACCTACTATGTACTAGCTTGAGCAGGGGTGTCTGAGAGCCTCCTTCTGGAAGCCTGCGTCCAGTGCAACATGGAGCAGAGCACATGAATATTTACAACAATGCACTTACCTTCTGTGCATTTGTCAACATCAATCTGTGTGCTTACTCAGGACTGACCACCATGTCAAAGAGAGAACTAGAGCAGAAACTTAAATATCTCTGTCCGGAGGCACTGATAGTGTAATGACAGACACGGGGGGGTCCTCCAAGATTCCAATGAGGCAAGAGGATGAAGCCATGTGTAATATGACACTCAAGCGATCTTATATCACAGATGTATGATGGTGTCTCCCGGCCAGCAGCCCCAGTCTTGCCTTTTACTTGGCTTCTTTGCCCCTACACATGTGTTCAACCTCAAATGACACCTTCTTTCCCACCAGAAGCTCTCCTTCCTCAGAGGCCATAGTCAACCGTTGTTCTCCCTCTAGGTACCTTGCAACTATTCTATCTACCTATTGTATGTATGTATGTATGTATGTATGTATGTATGTATGTAAAACAGATTTTTTTCTCATACAATATATTCTGATTAAAGTTTCCCGTCCCTCTACTCCTCCCAATCCCCCAACACACACACTTACCCTCCCACCAGGATCCACTCCCTTCCTGTCTCCCATTAGAAAACAACAGGATTTAGAAAAGAACACAATCCTAAACGATAACAACCAAATAAAATATAGCAAGATAAAACAAAAGCCACCACATTGAAGTTGGACAAGACAAACCAAGAGAAGGAAAAGAGCCCAAGAGACGGCACAAGAATCAGACTCACTTGTTCACACACTCAGGATTCCTGTAAAAACACTAAACTGGAATCCATGGTATATCCACAGAGGACCTGACACAGATGTATGCAGGCCCTGTGCATGCTGCTTCAGTCTCTGTAGGTCATGTGCACTTTGCCCAGTTGATTTAGAGGGCCGTGTCTCCCTCTCCTGGTGTCCTCCATCCCCTCTGCCTCTTGCACTCTTTCTGCCTCCTCTTCACGGGGTTCTCAGGAGGGATTTGCTAGTGACACCCCACTTAGGAATGAATGTTTTGAGGTCTCTATGTCTGGCTGATTTTGCTAAGAACCTGAGTTTGGTTCCCGGCACCTATAAGGCAGCTTTACTCTCAGGGAATATGGTACGTTCTTTGGGCCTCCATGGACACAGGGCACACACAGTGCACAGACATGCAGTTAAACTAAACGTCATCTACATAAAATACAATGTAGGTCTTTTCTTTCAATGGTCAATCAGATTAGTTGTCAAACGCAAATCGAAACTACAGGGAAATTTCAAGTCACCTCAGTTATAAGGGTTGTGATCAAACAAACAAAAAGTAGCAAACAATGGGCAACCGTTATGGGGGAATGTTTGCTTTTAGTAGGGTTGAGGGACAGTTCTTGTTTCTTCTCATCCACTCAATAAATGTTTGGTGGGCTCAACCATGTGCCATGTAGTTCCAGAGTCTTCGGTGTGCCTGAAGAGGTGAAAGATGGAATTCTATTCTCTTGGCGGGAGAATAGAATGGTGGTCCTGATATGAGCTCGCCTCTGACAGTTCTCAGGAGCTAGCCTACCCTCCATCTTTGTGGTTTGTTCTTTCTACTGTCATCGTCACAACTCTTAACTTTTAATATCATAAAGAGAAGTTTTCACCTTTTTTTTATAATTAAATATAAGTTTTGTAAACTTGATATTTGTCCCCAAGTGCTGTCTCATCTTTCAAAATGAATAAGGTCTGAACTTCCTAAACGTCCATAGCGGGGGCTGCCAGTTGCATGCTAACCAAAGGGAAATACTTTAGAATGGAATTACACTGAAACATGAGGCAGCGCACAGCCCTTCCTGCTGTGACTGTACCCACCTGTGTGACTTACGAGGAAGAATGTGCTTGCAGGGTGCTTGGGGAAAACGCTTACAAAGTGAAGTCTTCATTGCTGTGGCATATTAAAACTTTTGAGAAACTCTCCGGGAAGAATTAAGAGTTAGAAACATTAAGTAGCTGCTATGTCTTCTCACCAGGTGGATTTGCATCCAGAGCAATGGCTTAATTACATTTGCCGAATTCCTTGTCAACTGTGGTCCCCTGGAGAAGGTCACAGGAAGTCTAGTCTATATGGAAGCTAAAAACCTGACATTGGCTATGAGCAGGTCCAGCTGTAGCAGAAGGGAAGGATTCTGGACCTGAAGTAGGGGTCTGGCTGTATGGTCTGGCCCCCACGCTCAGCTCCTATAGAGCCCTGGAAATCTTGCTTCTCTCTCCGTATGAGGGCAAGTCTGTGGAGTGGTCCAGCATCAGAGGGTTACTGTCAGTTTAGTTTGTATAACTTTTGCTATTTTAAGGATAAAGTTATATAAAATATTAATTATCACGTATGTAGGAGTACAGACTATTTGAGCACAGAGAAAAGAAAACCCAGAACACATGGATATTTCAGTTTCTTGAGACAGGGTCTTCCTATGTAGACCAGTCTGGCCTTGAACTCCCAACCCTCCTGCCTTCCTTCCTTAGCCCTCTGTGTATGAGGGCTCAGAGTGTGATGTTTCCCTTTTAATGAAGGAGTCAAGTTCGAGGGTGGAATGAGTTTGCGGGAACAGAATTTCGGAGACGTGAAGCAGGTTCCCTATGATGATTCAGTCACCGACACCCGTGACCCAGCTCTAGTCACCAGGGTTGGGCTTCCCGGAAGGCATGGCGATCACAACAGTGACTATGAGTTTAATACTTTTAGGGTGAAGATTTTACTCATTCAATAGATTCAGTAGATATTTACTGAATGCCCACTGTATGCCAGGCAGAGTTTGGCCTCTGATGCAGAAACTGACGTACAACAGCCATCCATTGGCATCCATGCAAGGAAAAACCAGATAATTCACTGCTTAAATTCTCCACAGGCTTGTCTGTCTGGCCACTCCCTTTTGTTCCCTGTGACTCAACGTGGCCTGCACAGAGTGCCAGGGAGCAGTTATGGGTGTCCTGTAGAATCAGGGCCATTTGGGGCCGGCTTTATAGTACAGCATGGGAACATAGATAGTCCTCCTGGTGAGGGCTCCCAGGAGAGCCAGGATTAATGAGAGCGAGGAAGGGGGAAGGAATGGAAAGGTAGGGGAGGGGATTAAGGAAATGGTTCCTAAGATTGTGGAGGCTGATGCCCAGAGACCACTTGGTGCTGAACAAAAGTCCAAAAGCAGTCTGAAGGCAGGGAAGTCAACTTCTTAACATCCCCGCCCATCACCCCTATTCACAAAGGGCATTAAACTTATTAGAAAAGACCTGCATACATCGTGGAAGGCAATCTTCCTTATGCAGTTTATTGATTTAGATGTTAATCTCATCTAAAACCTCTGCAGAGACATCTAGGATAACAGTTGACCAATTAATCCTAGTGCTATGGCCTTAGCCGCATTGACAAATAAAGCTAAGTGGAGTCTTAACGCCCTCATGTGAGTTAGACCTTGAGTCCAGTTTCCTTGGCCATGTAGTGTCAGGTGCAGAACCACGCCCCAGCTCCCTTCTCCAGCCCCTGCCTTCTAGCATTAGAGGGATACTATGAATAAAGGAAAGGAAAGGTTACAGGCTTGGAATTAGACATGTAAATTGCAAGCAGCCCTGGCTCTATCACCAGCCAGCTCTAACCTCTCAGAAACTGAGTTTCTTCCTCAGCAAAATAGGACTGGCACACACAACGCCCTCTGTAGTTGGTATATGCCACCTAGTTCTGACATTGCCTCTTCATCCTTGTTCCTCTTTGTGTCAAGGACAGATTCTGTTGTTTTATTTACTACTCTGTAAATTTAACAGTCCTTAGGATATAACAGATGGCTATGGAATAGCTGTTGATTAAATATTGAATGAATTAATTCAGAGGGAGAGATGTAAGCAGAGGTGGCTGTGTGCAGCAGGTGTTTTAGGCATGGGCTTCTTTCCCTTGGTTGTCAAGATTTCTGTGCTCTTTGCAGACTTTAATCTCACTTGGGATGTCTCCAGGTGTGTGTGTGTGTGTGCACGTGCGCGCGCGCACGCACAGAGAGCACTATTCTCAACAAACTTTTATTTAATATAATATAAAAAGTCCATGGTCCATTAGCTATGAAATTATGAAAACTATAGAGCTATATGACATATTCTAAAGCTTACTTATCTTGCCCTAATCAAAAGGTTTGTTTGTTTATTATTGTATAAGTGTGTACCAACATGAGTTCATGTGTACCCACGTATGTAGGGTCACATGGAGACCAGAAGAGGGCATCTGATCCCCTGGAACTGGATTGGATGGTTGTGAGGTGCCACGAGGGTTTTGGGAACTGAACCTAGCTTTTTTGGAAGAGTATCTAGTGCTCTTAACCTCTGAGCCATCTCCCTGGCTCCTTGCCCTACTATGAGTTTATGTTACAGTTTTCTCTCCTTCCCCTAGCACCCAGAGGCCACTGCTATGCCCTTTGATCATTCGAATACGTTTGATACATCTTAGAAGTGGTATTGTATCAGTGTTCTATTTCTGTGTTTGCGTTATTTAACCTAGCATAACGTCACCAAAGTCTGCGCATGCTGCTACATGGCAGAAGGTTCCGACTTTGAAAGGTTGAATAGTGTTTTTCTGTGCATACACCATATTTTTCGCATCCATCCATCAGTAGACACCTTAGGCTACAGCACAGATCTTGAGAGGACTAACATCTGTCTGGATTCCAATTTCAGTTCTTTGGACTCATTGCCCAGAAGTGGAATTGCTGAGGCTAGTGGGTGTTGGCCTGTAGAGAGTTTGGACACATCATAAACTCAACGTCTAGCCAATTGCCTTGTGCCTTGCCTTCTCTCTGGATTGCTGTCTTTCCTGTGTATTAGGTGGTTTCTTGGCTTGGGATTGTGTTCCACAGCTGGAAAAGGCTTTTCACTATTGAGTGTCTAAACATCTGGGCAGTGGTGTAGCGAGTGAGCAAGGTGCTTCGCCCCACATTGTACATGGGTTCTTGAACACCATGATGATCCAAAAGCTGATGCTTTTTTATTCCACAAGCCAGGAAGCTTTCGCTAGTCGCAGTGAAGTTCTGGGATCCTAGTCTTAAATCAATGTTGTACTTAACAAGAAATGAGCAGTCAGTTGTAACTTTTTTTTTTCAGTAAACTGATGCAATTTAGAGCTTATGGAATTTATCTGTCTAGCAGATCAGCAGCTGAACATGATTTTAATTACACCTGTCACCCTTGGCCGCACTCTCTCATTCTGAGCTAACCTTATCAGCGGAGTGGTGCCTACACAGCCCAATTCTGCTGTTAAAGAGCCAAAGTTTCCTTCCTTGCCATTTAGGGAGCTCGCTGGCATTTTAATTTCAGAGAGAGGCAACCTTATTCATGTAAAGTGACTTTACAAGATGCACTAAGCTGCCAGGGTGCATGCCTGACTTAAAAAACAAAAACTTCTGAAGACTTTATGAAACAGAGGAAAAGTGATAACTTAGGGAGCAATACTATATTGATAATGGCTAATTAGATACAGTTTCACTGTGTAGTGTGCCATGTTTATGTGAGTTTATTACCTGTATCACTGTTGTGTCATTGATTCATTGATTGCTAAAGATACTCAGTGTGTTTGAGGGAAACAGTAATAAAAAGAGCTCAATGGACTCCATTTCCGTTCAGTCCCATAAGAATAGAAAGGTTAAGGGGCAGGGCCTTTGCACCACTTAGGGTGACAGAACATTGGCAGATTTCCCCATGTGACAATTAGGGTATTGACCGTGTCTGCAGGCAGCACAGCTGGCGAGAGGATGCCCTTCCCGCATTGTCTCCATCCATAGCGCGATTTGATTCTCATCTTGTAATGCTGCCTTCTAGTTGCTATCTGCTTTATGAGTCACACTTGCATCCCAATCCTTTTGGAACAAAAGGACCCAATCCTTCTGGATTGCAGGCTTCTAAAACTACAGCAAGAGTTAGTCCTTAAACCCTGACTTCAAATCTGTCCCTAGTAGCTGTCAGTAACCACCTAGATTGTTTTATGAATTGTCACTATAGAGGCATACAAACTGATGGCTGTGAAGCAAGCCCCTCCTCTTTCTATCGATGGCATCATTCAAATGAGTCCCTGCCCTCCATTTAACCTATTGACCAAGACTCCATGCTTAGGAAAGCTTTCTAGGTCCATAAAGGCTCTAAGAATGATATGTATCAACACACTTATTCCATCTACATCGTAGCTCTGGGAATCAGGTATTAATTTCACTCTTAAATGGAGGGGCTGAGGCATAAGGGACAGCTCGTTTCACATGCTGGTGAAAGGGGCAGAGCCTGGTTTTGGACATAGTTCTACATTCCAAGTCCGGCTCTCAGCCCCCGCCCATGTGCTGGCCTTCCGCCTGACCTGGCTTTGTTGCCATCCTCCAGAAACAGTTTAAGGTTTGAGGAAAAGAGAAAAGCCTGAGAGGAAAGTTGAAGCAGGTGGTCCCTCGTGTGGGAGAGCTACAGCCACAGGGAATTGCTGTCAGTCAGAGTGTGCTGAATTCTTCCTGTGTCTCATAGAAGAAGGGAGGGGACCTGGAAAGAAACCAGCCAGCCAGATGTTGGCCTAGCAACAGGATCTGTAGCATGGACCTGATACAGTGTGTCACTTCCAGCAAACAATGATCAATAGGGCTTTTAGTAACATACCTCATGTCTGAGAATCAGGTGACGGTAACCGTCATTTTTCCCCTTCGAGAACTTCAAGTTCACAGCAGTTGACAAGACACAGCAAGTTAGTGTCAGGGCAGCACTTACATGCTGCTTGTCTGATAGAGCCTGACACTGAGCACTGTCCTTTCTTTAGTTGTTATATACAATATCAAAGTCACACTGTTATATATTTGCTATGGTGTAATGACCACCCCAGACACACCAAGGCGACATTTGTGTGGTTACCACTTGTCGTGATCCTGATGAGGATTTACTGGGCAGTTTGCTCCCAGGATCCCATAGGTAGGTCCAGTCAGAGGGTCATTAAAGTGCTATTGAAATCTTCTAGACATGGGTGATCAGCTGGCATGTCAGCCAGGGCTGTTGACTGGGGTACCTACTTGTGGTCCCTCTAGAGATTTCTTTTTTTATAATTAATTAATTTATTTTTATTATGTTTCTTTTTTTAAACATTTACCTTTATATTATTACACATGAATAAAATAAACTACATACAGCAGGAAGAACCACGAGACAATCAGGAATTATATGAATATTACATTCATAGTGATTTGGCTATTTATATTTGGCAAACTTGAAGTAAACATCTTTCCTATCTTGTTGGGTCTAAATTTCTGAATGAAGATCAATATCTATCATATCCCGACTCTATTAACTTAAAACAACTCTCTTGATCTAAAAACATCTTAACACCTAACCTACTAAGCTTAGTTGAAAGACTAAACCCTCTTACAGTTTGACAGCTGGAGTCTAAGAGCAAATGTCCACAGAGAAACAGAGGGCTGGAAAACGGGTGGCGGTGAGAGACGAGCACAGTGGTAGACCCCCAAGTCATTACAGAGCTTCATACCTGCCACAAAGCCCCATCTAGGTTCATGTAAGGCTCAACTGTACGCAAGCAAGGTGCAGTAAGGTCACACTACAGGGAAGAGGATGCTCAGATCGGAAACAGGCAATTGGCCACAGCCATTCCTTCAAGACCAGTTGTGTTTCTGGAGCTGGCACATCTGCATGAAGTGTTTCTGCCATCACCGAGATCAGCTCTTCCCTTCTTGGGACATCTGGAATAGAACAAAAACCAATTTTGCATCTCAAACAGTATCAATCAACAGTGTTTCTTCTTTGTAGCATGCAAACCATGAGCACTTTTAGAGTCATTTCAGCAATGCTGAGCACAGCCACAAGAGCTTACCACTTGCTTGCACTCAGTACTCTAAGACTTTACTAGTTCGCTTGCACTCTACTCTAAGACTTTACTAGTTCGTAGTCAGATGTTCCCTCCTCCCAACCACTGAATTGTGAACTGTCACAGCCAGACCTACCTTAATGAATAAACAGTTCAGAATAGAATATTTATTATTTTTAAATCATTAGGATCGTTTAACACAGAATTACTACCTCTATTTTATTACATCTTAATTAATTAATTAATTGTTGGGGAGGTTGGAAGGGGAAGTGGGGGTGGGCATTTGACAAAACAGGACTGGAGGACTCCTGTAAGAGTCTGCTCTTTCCTTCCACCATGTAGGTCCCAGGACTAGAACTTGGGTCTTCAGGCTTGGTGGCAAGTACCTTTTCCTGCTGAGCCATGGAGCTGGCCCCTTCTTTTCTTAACGTATGACACTTGTATAAGGACTGGAAAGTAACAACATAAAGAACGCCAGCAACATTAAAAGGATGCAGCCCTGAACTGGAAGCCTCTTCCCAATCACATTTGCTTTCTCCTACTTTATGGTAACCATTATCCTCACTTGCAAGTTTATCGATGCATTAATTTTCTTTATAGTGTGACATGTGCTTTCGTCCCCCTGGAATGCACATTTAGTTTTAGTGTTTTTAGACCATTTTCATAGTTGGAGCCACACTGCATTTATTCTTTCACTCAGTGCTGCTGTCCCAAGACTTCCACTTATTACTGCATGCAGCTGGATCTCAGTCACACTTACTGCCGGAGCATGGCCAAGACCGAAGCCATGATAGGCTATTCCTGGTGAATGCTTCCTTTTGCCATTATAAAAAGATTCCAGGTCAAGATTTTTTTTAAAAGATTTTTATTTATTACATATACACACCAGAAGAGGTCACCAGATCTCATTATAGATGGTTTTGAGCCACCATGTGGTTGCTGGGAATTGAACTCAGGATGTCTGGAGGAACAGACAGTGCTCTTAACCTCTGAGCCATTGCTCCAGGTCAAGATTCTTACATCTCGCTAATGCACACATGCAGACTTGTTTTCAAGACATGGCACATGCTTAGGAATGGAACTGTTGTTAAATGCTATCTTCTAGCTTTGTCAGAATGGTCAAGCATATTCCATGGTGATTCTTCCCCCCACCCTCTTTTTTTCATACTAACACATATAAAAGTTCTGATCATTCTCCTTTAACCTAGGTTTTGGTTGTTTGTCTTTGGCCACTTGTTGTCATCCTAATGTTTGCTATGAAATGAAATGTGTGACTTCATTTTGGTTGCTGTGATGCTGTGAGCATCTTATATTTGCTGGGTGGTGGTGGTGGTCGTTTGGTTGGTTGAGTGATTTGGTTGGTTTTTACTAAACTCTTGACCAAGGCTCTTGTTGGTTTATGTATTGAGGTAACTTTTTCTTATCCCTCTATAAGAGTGTCCTTCTTCTATTGCGTCCTCAAGCTTCATCAACCCCATCCACGCTCGCTGCTGGTGCCCCATATCCTCTCTGTGTTATCATTTAATGCACAGAAATTGTCAATTTTACGCTGTCAAATTTCAGTCTTCGTGAGGTGAAGCTTATTCCCTAACTTGAGGTCATATATCATTCTGTATTTTATTTTCCTCTACAGAATCTTGCTTAATGTGTGGTGTGGCTGGGCTGACCTCTGCTAGTGCACTGTCTTGAGAAAAGCTTTGCACTGGTATGAACCTCTTCTTTTTCTCTTTATTTGCATTTTTCTTGAGACTTTAATTTTTAGGAATTCTGCTGTTGAAAGGGTTGTACTCTTATCATGTATCCATAGTAACTCTCTTCATATGTGCTAGTGTAGTGCTCTGACTTTTATCCCTCTTTTTCTTCTAGTTCATCTGCTGGTAGCAAATAACTGGATCTTGCTGTTCATTTCTTCACAATCTTTGTAGTAGCTGAACACTCACCCCACAGACACCTATCAGAACTCTACTTTCTGATTAATCTTTTCTGCTTTGTATTTGCTTCACTTTTTTCCTATGAATCCTCTTATTGTCCTCATGCTGGATTATCTCTTTTCTTGTTCCTGATCATCCAGGTCCAAGTTCTCCATCCTGTTAGTGTAGGGAGTACACACGTGAGCCTGAGGTTTGCCCTTCTAGCCCTCAAGGCTGTTTCCTCATTTAATAGAGATATTGGGGCTTGGTGTTTTCATTTGTTTACTGATGTCACTTTTTAACCTTGTGTTAAACTGCAGTGTTAACTCTCTTTGTGTTAAATTGTTGACTTTGTGTTGACTCTCTGTGGGTCCCTTGCCTTTGTCTGGAAGTGTGTTCTATGGAAATTGCTATCATGACAGCCAGTCATGCACAGTATCTGATTTTGTTTCTGTAGCTATGTCCTCTTTTTCCTGTCACTCAAACTATAGTCACAATCACTAGACTTGCAGAAAATATTGACACAGAGTGAGGATCTTGCTTGTGGCAGGCAAGAGACCAAAGCCAGAGGTATAAAAATGTACATGTGCAATAGTAGGGTTGCAGTTGTACAAATGTATCTTCATAGTAGGATAAAACCACAATTACTGTGGTTTCAGAAGTGACACAGAGGCTAGGAGCCATGTACACTGTAATGTGTGCTCTTGTATACATGTCTCAAGAAACATAGGAAGGCACAATAAGGAATTTAAATTCTTTCCCAGATGTTGAAGTCATAGGTTGAATTTGTGCTTCTGTATTTGGAGTGTGAACTTCCTACATAAGCAAGTATATTGACTAAATTAGAAACTAGCTTTTGCTTCAAAAAATGACTTAAAGTAGAATTTGATTTTCAGGAAGGTTGTGTCATTTGCACTCACATCCAACCCTTGTAGTATATGAATAGCCATTATATTTTATTGTCTGCTAACTTTATAAGTGTACTGAATTATTTTATTATTATATCCATTCCCATTTGTAATTACTACTGAAGTCAATCACTTTTTTATGTCTGTGTTTACTAGCAATTTATAATTCTTCTTGCTTTAGAGCATTTGGCCTTATCTATTGTCGATTTTTCAATTACATTCTTAATGGTTTTCTTATTGATTTGAAATAGCTCTTTATATATTAAGAATATTGACCCTGCCCTTTCTTTTCAAATTGTTTTCCTACTTGTCTTTGACTATCATTCATAATAACTTAATGTTTAATTTTTTCTATTAAAATTGATTCCATATGCATTTTGGAAAAGGGCACGAATAGTGATAAACAAGGCAAAACTCATATTACAAGAAGACTCTCATACAAGTCTTGGTGATAAGGAGTGAAAGGGGAAATAAAATATACTTCTAAACTAAGTTTTAGACAAACATGAGATTACGAAGAGGCAGGAGACTTCAGAGTTTGTAACTTGTGAGTGTGTTTGTTTGTTTGTTTGATATACCATGCCTGTGTGGGACATGGATGGACATCTTTCATCTGCATATCTGGCTAGCATGTCCCCCTGTGAGGCTGTGATCCTTCATCACTCTTGACTGATGTGCTTGGGAAAGCAGGGCAAAGAGAGAAGAAAGGAGAAACAGCATGGGCATCTATCCACAGGGTGCAGATTCACAGAGCTCACGTTGAGAGACAGCACAGATGTGGTCCACTTTCCACAGAAGTTGAGTCCAGACTCTGTACCTACCCTGTCCATCCTGCTACCTCAGTTACTATCACCCAGTCCATCTTGACTTACAAAGAACGAATGCCTTGTCTCTGAGGCTAGACATTGCCAGCTGGGACACTCCTGGTGGTTTCCCTCAGCTCTGTGAGATGCTAAGCAGCATCCTTGGCCTCCAGTGGCCAGGTCAACATGGTTATGACAACCAAAAATCTTTCTATGTGTTACCAATGCCCCCCCCCACAGTGGCAACTTGGCCTTGGCTGGCACAGGGCAGCATGAGCAAGAGGCTGCCATTAGACTTGGGAAACTGGACTATCACAATTTGTGTAAGTTTCAGACTCTGTTTTGACGGGATTGCAGCTGATTGCCACAGTTCCACAGTGCTAGTCTGTCCCAAGGCTTTCCCAAGAACACAAACCTTTTAGTTTCAGAGTTCATTTTATTAGTATTTTCATTTTGTAATATTTATTCCTTGATCATTTTATTCATGTACACAATGTGTCCTGATCATGTTGTCAGCCCTTCACCCCTCCAATATTCCTCATGAGCCCCCAATAGGTTTCCCTCCTTATTTCATGTGCTATTAAAAATATTATTATTATTATTATTATTATTATTATTATTATTATTATTATTATTATTATATTTTTAACCCACGGAGTCTAATGCACTGCCTGTATGTGTCTGGGTGTAGAATCATCTTCTCCACAATGGACACCCTACCAGTGGCCAGTCCCCAAGGAAAGTGACTCTGTCTCTCCAGCACCCATTATGTCCCCCATAGCTCCTCAGACAGGGGTGGGTCTCAGAAGCCCCTCCCCCATCCATGCTGGTATTTTTTTTCCAGGCTTGATCTTACACAGATCTTCTCCACAACCACAGCTGCTTTGACTTTGTGTGTAACAACATATTATGTTCAGATAATTTGTTTTTGAGACAGTGTCACTCAGGCTAGCCTAGGCTGACCTCCAACCCATGGCAATCCTTCGGTCATACCCTGTGGGTGGCACTTACAGGCTTGGCCCACTCTGTGCTTTCTAACTTCTTTCCTTGCTTTGAGATATAGTTTCTCCCTCCACACCTCCAGCTAGTAACTATTTTTGCCCCGGGGTTTTAAGCCTTGTAAGATGTGTGGCAGTTTATCTTTTTGCATTTTTTTTCTTTGACAATAACAGGTATAACGATGCGATTTGTCGGATGACCCCATTATGATGTTTCTGATGCACTCATTACGATCTTCTACGGAGTGGTATTTCTTATCTCTCGGTCCCCTCTGAAGACTCTCACAGCATCATCTTATAGTCTTTACATTCAGAGAGCAGAGACATTCCATACGCATTTGTTCACACATGCACATAAGGTGTTGGGACTCACATACTTCAGAACACACTGTGAGCAAAGCTGTTCGCCTCATGGCCTGGAGAGTGACAAAGCCTTGCCCTCGAGCAGGGTCGGGCGGCACACACCTGCGGTCCCGGGGTAGGGTGGCACACATCTGCGATCCCGGGGTAGGGCGGCACACATCTGCGGTCCTGGGGTAGGGTGGCACATGGGGTAGGGCGGCACACATCTGCGGTCCTGGCATTGGCATTTGTAGTAGAGACGGTATATCCCTGGGTCTTGCTGGCGAGGCTGCTTAGCTGAAATGGTAAACTCCAGGTTTGGTCCTGTCTCAAAAGATAAGGGCTGGAGAGATGGCTCAGCAGTGAAGGGCACTGGCTGCTCTTTCAAATGGCCCACAGTCAATTCCCAGCACCCACATGGCAGTTCACTGCCACATGTAGGTCCACTTCCAAGGGATCCAACATGTGTTACCAACCTCTCCACATGTATGTGCATGGCATATGTTACCAATCCCCATGTGTCCCCCCTACCACACACTGTGTAAGAATTAGATGATGCCTTTGCGTTTATAGCTGATGGCCATTTGTTGGTACACAGCTCACCCATCTGATTTCTCCAAGCCCTGGGATCTGATTTCTACTTTGGATATGAGGTGTTCTCTGTATTTCTGTATTTCTGGTCTGCTTAGTTTGAGGCTACTGTGTGAAGAACATATAGATGTGTTTGTCCCAATCCATGTACCGGAGAACAGTGTCCTTACAGCATCTGGCTGCTGCTGCAGCTGCTGGGGAGTTGTGCAGCTTTCAGTATCTGCCTGGCAGTGTGGGAGGTGGGGGTGTCTTCGGTTGCATCTGCATGGGCTCCAAGAAGAAAACAGCAGGTTGGGTGTGACAGTCCCATGCCCAAATGCTCAGGGATTAGGAAGGTATGAACCTGCTGCTGCTCTGGCTTAGTAATGCAGGTGGCTTTGCTCCAGAGAAGCGTTTGTGTCCTGCTCCCTCAGCATATCAGCCCAAGGGCCTCTTCCTTTCAGCAGCAGAACTGGCCCATTGGCCTGAGCCATTTTGATGAGCTTATCCTTTAGACTCTGAACTATGTGTCCAAAACATGGCTGCTTTCTCTTCTTTTTCACTGTAGTTCCTTGGGGCTTTTGGAATTCCTTTCAAAGCTATCGGTCACTAGGTCACTGTCCAACACTTATCTGTCCAGGCCTTTGGAAATGGTGTCCTGACCAATGTGGTGTTACAAACCATTCTGGTCACCTCGTTCCCTTTGCCCCTTGCCACCAAGGGATACAATGACAGCTATGATCCAGAACAAGCCTGTCATGTCCTGAGGATCTGAGTGCCCCAGGGTGGTCAAGGATTGCCTCTATGTAATATTTTATTGTGTAGGGAAACACAATAGACCACAATTTCTTCCATGCAGAAATCTGGCAAACAGCTTTTGGTGGGGTTTAATGGAAGTTTTGGTTTCTTTGTAAACTCATTTGTATTATTTAAATATGTTTTTGTTCTAAAATCCCAAGCGTGGGATTTTAGTTTGAGCTTTAGCTTGTCCACGCCTGTTAATTGTCTTGTGTTAGGCGTGACGTTTGCCAGCTGGTAAGCCCTTCCTCCTGCATCATGGGGAGGGTGTGGTCTAGGGCCCTGAGACTATCAATAAGAGCACAGAGAGAACATGGTGTGGTGTGCCGTGTCTGCTTGTGGTGTGTAGCAGTTTAAAGAGATCAGAGACCGACAGTATCATGGTTTGGAGCAGATAGTCTGAGAGAAACGCCTTGGGGAGCAGTGGCTTGGAGGAGACTGCTGGCTGCAGCTGCTGTTGGCAGAGACGGGTATAGCCCAAAAGAACTCAATTGACCCTAAACAGCCTGGAGAAGTAAAGGGGCCCCTCTCCCCAGTAACCATCTCTCTCCTGCATAAGGTTGGGCAGTTGAGAGAGAGATTGAAGCTTAAACCCCCCAAATAAAGAAGAGTTTTTATTTAGAGCACTACAGAGGGCCCTACCTCTGCATCACAGCATGCTTGGGGTGCCCTAACGGTTCTCTTTGGGAGAAGAGAGGTGTGTGGGAAATGGGCCCTCAGCGAGAAGAGAATAGGAATGCTGTCAATGTGAGGGTGTGCCCCCCAGCTCCGCCCTGTAGAAAGCTGACCTATCCCTCTGTCCCAACACTAATGCACTAACCATGCTGTCAATTCTTTCCCACGGCTGCTCCACCCACTTCTGGGTGAAAGCTAAAAAATAAAATTAGGCTTTCAGAAGCCATTTTACCCGGAGACTTGTGAATTTGCCCTAGCCACATTCCTCAGGAGCAAATATGTCACCTGTTGCTGAACTTGGCATCTTTGCCTGCCAGTCCCTCTCACAAGACCCTCTGTGCACTCACAGAGATAACTGCCAGATAAGCGATAATTTCTGTTGGACTCATTGGGGTTTTTACATCATTACACAGGATTATAAACACAAAATACACTAAATAAAAGATGATGTAGTCGGACCCTCTCAGGAATGTGTGCCTATAGGATTCTAATGCCCCTTGAGATATAAAACTGGATTACTAGGCTTAGCTATGTACATATCATGTTACTGGTGATAAGCTCAGGCTATTGACATGGAAAGTCCCTGTTCCTCACAGTTATAGGGATGGGAAGCAATCCACTCATGTTCTGAGCACTCACAGTCATGGCCGGGCAGTCTTAGCTAGCTCTTTAGGTAGATAGATCTCAGGCCATGTTTCCAGGAAGACTCCAAACTGAGCTGTACCAAGATCCCTCACCCATGAATTGGCAAGGATGTGTTTGTGATTCTGAATGTCTTTAGGTTACCTTTTTGATTGGCATATGGCCATG
Organism: Acomys minous; assembly: GCF_964271855.1. Lineage (NCBI taxonomy): Eukaryota > Metazoa > Chordata > Mammalia > Rodentia > Muridae > Acomys > Acomys minous. The sequence continues at coordinate 38,012,566 of NC_140490.1, forward strand.
GTATAAAGGGTTAACAGGAACTAATGAAAGAGCCCTTGCCGACTGGTCATGGTACCAGGCCATGACTGTCCCAGCCTCCTGAACAATATTCAGTCTTGATGACTCGGCTGCTGAGAAAACTGTAAAGGAAAAATACAGGTCTGAAAATAATACTCTCAGTGATGTTGGCAGCAGTCACAATGAAAAGAACTGTGTTTCACATCCCACAAACATCTTCACTATAAGCTCGTGATCCCACGTCCAGAAAGATTAACAAGAGTACTCCACTGATTTATGATCTAGAAACATTTACATGAGATATAGGAATGGGAGGGCATTTGTTTTATTGGCATTTGAGAAAGCAAATTCCTGGATATAGAGTTCTGTATCTCTCATAGATTGCAGAACAAATAATATCCTCTAGGACCTATTACCCAAGAGTGTTTTCTTCAGGACAGCAGGAGCTCAGCCATGCCTCAAACTGAAGACTGCTGCTGTGACTCTGTAAGTCAGAAAAGCTTCAGGTTAAAGTAAATTTAAACTTAGTCCCTATGGTGATTTGAATGAGAACGACCCCCATGGGCTCATATGTTTGAATACTTGGCCCCCAGTTAGTGGAACTGTTTAGGAAGGATTAGGAGGTGTGGCCTTTGTTGAAGGGGTATGCCAGGGTTGAGCTTTGAGGTTTCAAAAGACTCCTGTGATTTCCTGAGCTCTCTCCCTCTCTTCCTTGTTCCCTCCCTCCCCCTACTCCCTCTTCCCTCCCTCACCACACCCCTTGGCTGTGGATCAGGATGTGAGCTCCCAGCCATCCCCTCTCTCTGCCTTCTTGGATTCTAACCTTCAGCAATCACAAGCCAAATGCCACATACTTTCTCTATGTTACTTGTCAAGGTGTTTTATCACAGCAACAGACAAGGAACTAAGACAGTAGTCTGCTCTTCCAGAGGTCCTGAGTTCAATTCCCAGCAACCGCATGGTGGCTCACAACCATCTATAATGAGATCTGATGCCCTCTTCTGGCCTGTAGGTGTACGTGCAGGCAGAGCACTTATAAACATAAAATAAGTTTTTTTTTTCTTTAAGAGCTTGCATTGTGATTTACCAAAACAAGGAAGAAAGTTCTCCAATTGATTTTCACAATGAAATGTTTTTTCTGGAAACTTCCACACATCCCACACTCTTTAAGGTGCCACTCTTGTCTCCAGACATCATTTCTTGCTTCTTGGGCTATTTCCTTTCCCCCCTCCAAGTTGTAAAAGCCTTCTGTTGTGTCTCCACCCTCCTCCACGTCCTACCTCTCACACACAGCTACACAGTTCATCTCATGTTATATGTGGGTCAAACCATAAATACTTTACTAAACTGTTTCCCCACAGTTGTCATTTTATGAACACTCTCCATGCCACAGCAGCTTTTATTACCACACTTTTTTGGCTGCTATTTATTTTCAGTGTCTCTGCAAACTCTCATGGAATGCCTAGCACTGACTGTATTTGTTTGGTGGCATTTGTTCCTGTTGCAAGCAATGTAATTGTTTGTCAAAGTTCAGCTAACTCTTCTTACCCATTTATGCCTCTTTGGTGTAAGTTCTGTGTGAAATCTACTAAATGGTTTACCTGTGCTTGCTACCTCTTGGGCTAACTGATGCCTAGCCTGATGTCTCTCTCAGAGAGTCAGGTGACTTTGCTGCCAACCTCACTCTGCTACTTTATATTTTTGAACCTCTCATTGTCAGTTTGCATAGCCTTAAAATGGGCATGAGAACAGTGGTGGCTTCATTGTATTATGGTGATGATGAATACCATTTGGAATCACACACACACAGAGACACAGACACACATACACACACATATACACACAGAGAGAGACACACACAGACACACAGACATACAGATGAGATCTTGGGAGGAAGAAGTGTGGCAGAGTTACCACAACATCATGTCAAAGTCAGCATGACTTCTGACTGCACAAAGAGCTTCTCCCTGGTGTCCTTGCATTTTCTGGCTTAGAGGACTGTGCTGACTAGTTTTATGTCAGCTTGACACAAGCTTGAGTCACTTAGGAAGAAGCATTCTCGGTCTAAAAAACACCCCCATCATATTGGCCTATGGGCAAGTCTTTGAGGGCATTTTCTTGATTTATGACCTATACGGGAGGCCCAGCCCACTATGGGCAGTTCCATCCCCTGGGCAGGTGGCCCTAAGTTGTAGAGGAAATCAGGATAAGCAAGCCATGGGGAACCAGCAAGCAGCACTTCTCCCTACCTTCTGCTTCAAAACCTGCCTCCGGGTTCCTGCCTTGGGCTCTTGCCCTGCCTTCTCTCAGTGATGGAGTGTGACCTGAGAGTTCTAGGCTGAAATAAACCCTTTCCTCCCCAAGTTGCTTTTTGGTGTGGTGTTTTATCACAGCAACAGGAACCCTAGCTAAGACAAAAACTCCTTCTTAAATGGGGCAATACAGGATGTAGCATAACAGACATGCCTGTGTCCTAGCCTTCAGTGTGATGGCTGGCTCTTTCAATACCAGTCCCTCAACTTCACTGAGTTGTGTGACTTCCCGGAGCAGATATATTAAAGTTTATCCCTCGTAGAGAGCTTATCTAATGATTCAGTGAGGTTGTGTAGGTGTGTTTAGTACCCATCATTAAATAAACAATCATTAGCAACCAGAAAAAGAAACGTATGTAACCTCCTTCAGTCTGGTACCCACATCTGTAAAATAAAAGCAGTGAGGATGCCGAAGGGTTGTCACTAGCATTAAGCGCAGAGAACAAAGGCATGAATGGGTATTGGTAGCAGTAGATGCTCTTGGGGCATCTTGGCATTTGTGGCATGAGTCCCAGAAAAAATGAAACAAGCCATGCTGCCTTAGTACTATCCACACCCCTAAAATCAACAGCTGGCAGTTGATCATAGGCAGTTAGGCAGCCCTTTAGGTGCAGGGCTGCAAATAAATAACCACTTCCCCTGCAGCCTGCAGATACACAGTCACTCCTGCAGGCTTCCTCTCCAACCTGACCTGTCTGGGAATCTTCAAGTCTACAGCGCTGGCTACTGAGGGTTGCTTTTACACGAGTAAAGCTTTTAACTACATTTTCAGATGTAATTTGTCGATGATGAGGTAGGAGAAGGAGCTGCAACAACAGGTCCAGGTAGAGAATACAAACAAAGCCCAATAGATTAAGGTCTCCTTTTCCTATCAAAATGCTTTTTAGCTTAGGGCAGGCCTAGAATTTTCTCACCAGGCCAAAGGAGAAAAACATGTACTGGGAAATTGTGTGAAACACAAGGAGTCACAGTGGAATTGAGTCTGAAGTGTACAACCTCTTCCTACTGTGAATTCAATCTCAAAACACGTACGATCTATAATTCCTAGGAGTCCTTAGAGTTGCCATAAAACCACTTAAAATTAGACCTGTTCCAATTCTTGTTTCTGCCCATGCTTCACACTATAAACTGTTATTTTCCATTCCGCTCTGAGCTCAACTCTTCTCACAAGCCAATAATTTTGCATCCTTTCAGAATGGCTCTATTGCGGTAAGTTGCCTTTGAAGACACCTTTGTTTTCTTCAATGCTCTGAAGTGTGAAGTCTACGTAATTTGCTAAATGCATCATGTTTACATATGCATAAGCCAGTTATCTTCAAATCACCATCCCCTGCCTGCTCCGTTGGCTGGATGCTTAGAGAAAATGAAGCTTAATTTTCCGTAAGCAGTCTTCCATGGTTTTCAAATAAGCTTGCAGAGACACCGACAAACTAAATTACACACTGGTAACTACCCAGACAGCGGTGAGAAGCCAGGGCTGAAAGAAGCCAGGTGCGAAAGGGAGTTCTAGCATCCTGCAATCACAGCAGACAAAGCAGAGATTGTCAGTGGTCCCCCAGGCTGCTGCCAGAGAGGGCTGAGGTCTGAAGTCTTAGCAGTGGGGGTAATAACTTCAGTCTATAAAACAGTAGATTCAATTTCAGCATGGGAAACCCTGAACTCATTGAGAACTGGCAGGTGTCCTGGTGTTTCCTTCTGCAGGCCTAGGGAGTTGGTACAACACTGTAATCAAATGGCCAAAATATCTCTTTGTGGGTTCAAGGCACACTGGCATGAATCCCATGGTCCTGAGTTCAAATGGGTGGGCTTAGATGGGCAAGGTAAAGGCTTACTATTCTCAAATAATCCAGTGGAGACATTCTGGACTTGGCTGAGACAAAGTATCTTCAACCTACTCCTGTACTTCTCTCTGCTCCTCTGTCCTCTGCAAGTCCACTCACTGTTTGGCGGGAGGATTGTTCCCCTGACTTTAGCTCTCCATTTTGATCTTGAAAGGACCTGCTGCTGGTCACTGAATGCTTTGTCCAGTTCACCATGTGTGTTCTTAGTGCATTTTGCAGTAGTGGAAACTGTTTTGCTCCACTAAACGTGTTCAGGTTTTTTCCTAGTATGCCTTCTGTAAACCTAGTGATGTCTACTTTTGACCAGGCAGCCTGCTAGGACCTAGGGGTAAGTCAGCTGTGTCCTTCCTGCTCCGGTGGCCAGTCCCAAAGTGTGGCACATTGTGATATAGCTCAGAGAAGAGGGGCTCATGTATTGAGCTGTGGGGTGCACTCAGCTTCCTCCAGAGTGGGCAGAGATGCCTTGGGTAAGCACAACCGGATCTCAGCCTCTACTAAAGAGGATTCTGGGAAAGCACTTTTGACTCCCTCATTAAAATTCCACACACTTGGTGTGAGGAAAGCATCTCTTTTTTACAAATCAGAAGAGAGGAGAGTGAACACCAAGCACCAGGCAAGGGCCATGACTTCATCACCTCTGTTCTGTAGAGTGTATGGCTTAAGGAGTGCTGGCATTGAATCTAGACTTGCCCCCAAGGTCCCAGGGAACAGTGAAGAACAGCACACAGGTTGCTTTGATTACAAATTCCTGTACTTAGGGTTTTCCCCCCTCTGCGCTCAAAAGAAACATATTAACATGTAGCATGAAGACCGGTAGATGGAGGCAAACTGTTGAGCTGCAGGTAACAGGGCCCTTGTAGTTCTAACTCGAGCCTCCTTCTTCATGTTGTCCTGTGCTGCATTGGTTCATCCACGTATTGTCTCTTCAATAAAGTCCAGCCAACCACAATTGTTATTTCAGATCTTGAGCTAAGCTTTGAAGAGATGACTGAGTGAGTGTGACATACAGGTCCTAGCTTCTGGGAACAGGTGGTTGGGTGAGGGAGACAGACAAGGACAGTGTCGTGGTTTTGAAGGTGTGTGTGTACACACAGAAGTCATTTAAAGGAATACAGACATTCTCCCAGTGGTCTAGTTCCTGGATTTCCTTCAAAGAAACCATCCTTACTAAATTTTCATATATTCTTGAATAGCTTCTTTTTTCTGAAGGTTTATTTCTTAATTAAAAAAAAATTAAATTAAAATATGGGTTCTTTACTTCCCCCTTCTTCTTCCTCCTTTCACCCTATTCTCTACCCTTTCTTGTTCCCTCTCAAATTCATGACCTTTTTCTTTAATTGTTTTAAATTATATGTATGTGTGTGTATGTGTATGTATGTAACCTTCTTAATTTATTTACTTGTATCTACAAGATAACAGAGTTGACCAGTTAGTATCAGAAAACCAGGTAGGGGGCTGATTCCTGGAAGGACTAATCCTCCATCTTGCAGTAGTCTTCAGTTGCTTGTAGTTCTTTGTATACAGATGAGGCTCTGTGAGATTTCCTCCCTTCTACTTTAGAATGCCTATTGGTGTTATCATTTATCCAAGTCTTGTTTAGGTCCACACATCATTGGGTATGATGGGTGAGGCTTCCCTGTTACTCCCAGGAGACACAACCATTCAGCACTTGTCCTGGTCTTTTGATTCGTATGATCTTTCCACCTCCTCTTCTGTGATGTGCTTGAGCTTTAGATGCAGAAGATGTATTGTAGATGTTTCCAAGGGCTGGATAGCTCACAGCAGGTTGTCCTCTGCATTTTCACCAGTCATATGCTTTTGAATGGTCTCTGCTTGCTGCAAAGAGAGGCTTCTGTGGTGAGAGGTGAGAGATTCTTATCTATGGGCATAAGGACACATATGTAGAATGTCGTTGGGAGTTATGTGGTTTAGTTAAAGTGTTGGTAGTAGGTTCTCCTCTAAAATCCATGACTTCACTAGGCTTAGAGAGTTGGCTACATTTCTAGTGCCAGCCATGGTTTCTCTCCTGGCTTTATGTCCAGTTAGATAGCTTTGTTTACGGCCAAGATATGAGTGCTACTATTGTACCCTGAGGGGTATCTTGCTGTGCTGGTCATTGTAGCTGTTTTCCTCTCTTGGAAGTTTACATAGCAACTTCTCATACAGGTCAGATATAGGTCATATTCTTCCAGCCCTATATCTGAAGTGCATGGAGTCTTCAGCAAAAGGGACCCACCCTCAACTTCTGGGAGGCCAGCACAATAGCCTATATGGTTCCTGGACTCCCATGATTGATAACTCAAAAGGAGATTTCTCATGCCTGCCCCAGGGGTTTTCTTAAATGATCTATGATTCTTGGCAGGGGGTGGGGGGCACTGTCAGTCAGTCCAAGTGGTATAACTTCATTTAAACTCTCTGTGTCTCTGTTTCTGTCCCCCCTCTCTCACATACACGTATGTGTGTTATGTATAATTATAGGCTAAAAAATCTTTATAGCTTTCCCAAACATCCTTAGTGTTATTTTTCTCCTTCCTCCCCTCTGTACTGACCTTTCACACCTTCCCAAATTAAAGCTCACCACCCTCCCACCATGTTTTGTTTTTTACTATTTCTCTCTTCATCACTGTATCCTGCCATTGACAAAATTTATTTTTATTTTATGGATGTTTTGCCTTCATGTATATATGTACATGATCATGTGCCTGCAATGCCCACCAAGACCAGAAGAGGGCATTGGACTCCCTGAATTTACAAACTGTTGGGAGCCACCACTGTATGGATTCTGGGAAGTGAACCTAAGTCCTCTACAAAAACACTTAGTTCTCTTAACTGGTGAGCTTTCTTTCTAGCTTATAATAGACACTTGATGTACATAGAAAAAACAGATGGGGATCCCATATGATACACAAGGAATATTTTCTTTTTTTAAGCTTTTTGAATTATAAAGTCTTGTATGCTATACAACTAACTGTATTGATTACAGTGGATGGGTGTGCTATAACTGAATTGCACTGGCATGTTTGAATTGTTTCCCAATTTTGCTATCTCAGACAGTACTGTAGTATAGAGGCTTGTATGCTTGACCACAAATGAGCTATAAGTAACAAAGCAGAGTTTTATAATGAAAATATTGGACAGCCTTTCTGAATACCTTCAATTCTGTTAAATCTTTTGTAGCCAATATCTAGTTATAGTTTTCTTTGTGACATTATTAGAAATGCAATTTTGAAAGATTAATTTAGCTCATTTATATTTATTGTTATAGAAGTTAAGTTTGATCATGTTGTTGGTAGTATTTGCCTGCTTATTTTCTTAAGTTGCCAAAGCTGTTTTTAAAATTCCTCTTTAGCCTCAGTGGGCCTTAAACTTGTGGTTCTCTTGAGTTACTGAAATTTTAGGCACATACTACCACTCCCCACAGGGATGTTAGCATTTTAAATAGTGATGAAACCCAGGTGATTTTTTTTGTCCTCTCTTCTCTACCCTCCAATTTTTTAAAAAGCTCCTCTTCTTTATGTCTGCCTGTTAGCTATATATTCATCCTCCTAGAGCTTGCCATTGTTATATAAACATTATATTACTTGATTTGCTATCTCTCAATAATTTTATCTATGTCTCAACTATTAGTCATGGGCTTTGTTTTCCCTTCTTGGACATTGCTATACTGAAATCTGGGGGCAGCTTTGTACTTTTCATTCTCAGAAGTCACTAGGAGGTATCTTCTGCTGCTATATTGACTTTCTTTACTTGAAAATCCAGTGATTTGATTGGGATCGATCTTCATATTGACCATTCTAAGGTTATTTCATTGACCCACTGTGCCTTCTGCATGTAGGTTCAGCAGAAATGGGATTTACTTTAAGAATTGCAATTGCAGTCACCCTATTCCATGTTTCAATAGTCTCCTTGGGGCCGTCAGTTAACTCACTGATGTGCAATGGTTCTTCGCCTTGTCCTGCTGGCCCCTGTGTTCTCTCTGGCATCATCCCACCTACCATGATTTCTGTCCATTCTTCTTCCTCTAGTTTTGATTTTGTTTCTGCTGTCTCCTTCCTTTTCTGGGCTTTACAGTATGGTTTTATTATTATTATTATTATTATTATTATTATTATTATTAATTTCCAAAGGCAATTGTTTCATCTGAATTTTTGTTATTTACTTTGTCCTCATTTTCTTGCTTTCTGCTCAGTGTTCTCTGGTAGTTTTATGTGCTTTTCCTCCAAAAATTTATTTCTATGAATTATTTAAACCAATAGGGTCAGATTCTTTAAGATTAAAAGCAATATTATTGTTGGAATAAGTTAGATTTGACTGGTATGCATATTCAAAATGGAGTTTTAGAGGGAGGGTCACCAGGCTATCTGTAGATGTCACAATTCCAAAAAGCATGCAATTTAACAGTATAGACAGATTGCTCCCTTTAGAAGTGGTTCCTCTGTGTGGGCCTATCTTTCCTGTTTCTGTGAAACAGATCAGGCCCATGAGGGCTTTCTCCATTACTCTGTTCTACTTCCAGTTTCTTGTTACACTCCAGTTGTACTTTGCAATGAGCCTCTTGTCTACACAAAACACAAATAACTATCTTGTATGTGTTTTCTGAGCCCTGCTGCCTCTGGGATGACCTCCTCCCTTTTCTTCATGGTTTTTATTCTTATGTGGATTCTATTTAATTTGTTCGCTGTCCTTTCCTCTATATGCCTTAGTTCTTGCTGCACAGAACATTTGAGTCACTTTAAGGAGGAGCCCTATTCCTCTGAGAGACATATTTGCACTATTTAATGTTTGTTGCCATTTTATAGACCCCCATGAACATTTGCCTTTTTACTTCTATCTGGGAAGTTTCTGGCTTTCAAGCCCAGAGATATTCTCTCTTCCCTCTCTCTCTCTCTCTCTCTCTCTCTCTCTCTCCCTCTCTCCCTCCCTCCCTCTCTGTCTCTCCCTCCCTCCCTCTCTCCCTCTCTCCCTCTCTCTCTCTCTCTCCCTCCCTCTCCCTCTCCTTCCCTCCCCCTTTCTCCCTAGTTTTAACAACAATGAAGTGTGCCATCTTTTCCTGTATACCTCATTTATTATCTATGGAGAGGGGGCTGGAAGATGCTTAGTGTCTTCCCACTTAGAGACGAGCTCTCTAGACAGGAAGTTTTGATCAAAATAGAAGTAATGGTAGTTAATGCCCCGTCCTTGTGTCAGATGCAGTCTGGAGGAACTCTGGGGGCGCTTGGATGCCAGCTGCTTCTCACACCGAGTCACTGTCCACCTTCACACCTGGGGGAGAGGACAGACTCTGAGAGTTGCTGCCCTGAAGGGAGAAGATTGCTGAGCCAGGCATTGGGCTTGGGTACCTTCAGTCTCAGGCAGTTCCTCCTTAGATCCTGCCTATGTATTCTAATTATTCCCTGTTTTGTCTACCATACAGATATAAGTGTGTATGACAGCCCCCAGGCATTTTGGTGACCCCTTTTCTGAGTTTTCAGTGCAGTTCCTTCCTCCACTCTCTTACCATTGTCTCAGAAGCTGGAGATGCTACTGCTGACCCTCTGTCACCAGAGAGGGTTTTTGCACCCACCCCCTTCCAAACAGCCTGTTAAAGGCATCACTGTCTGCTCTAAAGGAGGGAGAGAGGATGGAGTAAGATGACTCTACATCTGCCTTACCTTCCTTTGTCCCCAGGGAAGGTGCATCTGACAATGCCGGCCATTCATAGGTTCCAGGCACCTCCTAGGCTTCCTGCTCAGTGTAAGCTGCCAGACCAAAGGCACCATTATCATCTCTCTGTTGTGTACCTGACAGTGTAGTATTAGTCCTTGCTTAAGGGTAGAAATGTCTGTGCTTGCTATTGCTTTAGGCATTGAAAACAGAATATCAAACTGTACTTTGTAATACCTACATTTGGGCGTTGAATTTGAGCAGGTCAAACTGGTCCTAAAAATGGATATTCTTTATAAATCATCCCACAGAACAGAGTTCTGTCACTAAAGCTGCTTACAGGTCTAGGGCTAACATCTGACTTAAAATGATCCGTTTATATCATAAGTTACTCTCTAGACTGGATATGCGCTTCTGTAGTACAAAATAGCAGCATACGTTACAGTCCAGTGCCCTCAGTAATCCAGGATGAGCCTATTTGCAGCCTTAGAGCAACGCACTGCTTGTTTTAAATGGGACAGATGTTGTCATTTCTTCAGCTCAGTGTTTCTTCTCTGGAGGTGCCTAACACCTCTGGATGGCCAGGAACCCTCCATCACAACTGTCAGTTGTATATTGTTTTCTGAGGTCACTGCCAGTCTGTGCCAGGTCACCTCTACAGGCAAACGCTGACCCGGTGGCTACAAATACAATTACATCCAGAGTTGGCATTTAGAGGCAATATTTTGCATATTCAATAACATGTTTTTGCCTCAGAGTATAAGAAGGGCTGTAGGTTTCATCCAAGGTTTTCAAAGCTTATTTCATCTAGTTAACCTTTCCTACTAGATTATTCAAGGGGAAACCAAGGATCGCTCTGCTCATGGGCATTTACAAACGTCGGGCAAATTCTAGACACATTTCCTCTTCCAGATGAAGAGTTATCATCAGAATCAAGGGAACTTAGAGCCTCCTGAAGGCAGGTTAATGGCCTTACCCGAGAATATATCCATCTCTGCTTGTGAGTTATTCCACTACCTGGTTTAGCTCATCTTCTTCCAAGTTTAATGTCAAGATTTTAAGCTCTTCCAAAGACTGCTTTTTAAAGAGGATTTTATTAGCAAGCTCCTGAATAACAGAGCCTTAATTTCTCCCTTGTTCCCGTTTTTTTGCATAAAAGGATGCCTTCTCTAAGGGTGAAAGAACATGCATATATATTGATGTAAAAGCTAGACTCATGCGTAACATGGTTTACCTTAAGCACGGCCTGGTATGTCAAGTGAGCTCCAGTTAGAAGTGGGATTCACTGTGTGTGCTTTAGAAAGATCTTCTTGGAGCACCCTTTTCAGTCGCACGTGGCTCAAAGTGTCAGTGTTAGCCTCTCACGAGTGCCAGTATTAATTAGCTCCCAAAGTTTCCCAGCTCACAAGATGACCGTAGCTTCATGTTAGTTTTGAGAGCTTAATTCACTGGGCAGTCTGCATCATGTCTTCGGCTGAGGTTAAAAGGCTATGCTGACACTGTTCCCATCTCCAGAGAAGGAGGCGGAGGAGGTAGATCCCTGAAGAGTTTCCAGATGCCTGAGAACAACTGGTCTCAACTATGCAACGGCCCTCCGCTAGGGGGCGGGCATTCAGAAGTCTGAAGGGAGCATGGTGCCGAGCCTGCTGCTCATGTATACAATCTCATGCCAGCAGAGGCTGTGTGGAAGGGCAGAGCAGGCACCATCGAGGTGGCGGGTTGTGATGTGGAAGCAGATGAGTTCTTAGTTTGGAGGCCTGAGTGGGAATCTCAGTGTTTTCATTCACTCTCTAAGACCTGGGCGGAACTGTGGAACTTCCCTGAAAGACTGCAGAAAACCAGCTCCCGCTGGACAGCATTCAAGATCATTTTGTGTGAGAGCAGTGTGTGTAGGCTCTGGCCTTTACAGTTTCCCTGTTTGTCAGTCACAGTGTCATACTGTGCCCACAAATTCGGGGAACACTGCTGGCTGTGGTGGCCTAGGGGACGGGTCTGGCACTGCGGCCTGAAGTCGGCTCTGGTCTTTCATTCTTCCCAGAATCCTGCTAGCTGGTTCCCTTTGTGCCTCCATTACACTGGCGAGGAGACTGAAGATTGGAGGATCCTTGTCCACAGTCCTATCTGGAGTCTGTGATCACTCGGTTCCTTGTGTTTCCACAGCACTTCCTCTCTCCGGCCTTCGTGGTAGCCCTCGAAGGCAGATTGGGTTTGGTTATTGCTGCAAAAACCAAATAAGCAACACCCGTTCCTATTTGTTTCCTATCAGTTTCTCAGAGCCATGTTCCCAGGGGAACCGAGGAGCCACCATGGCTTCCCCTCTCAAGCTCCTTGGCCTTGCAGCATCTCCTCAGCTGCCTTTTGCTCACTCGTCATAACTCCTAACAGCTGCCAGATACACAACAGCTGGAAAGGTCCAGTCCGCACGGAGGAAGGGGAGCCTAGGGCCCCTCAGGTACCAGCACCATGAGACCGCAACGGTGCCAGGGAGAAGCCGGCTAGGCAGGGCGGGTTAAGAAGGAACCCTGCCTTTGCTCAGATCCTGGCTCTGGGCAGTCTTCTCTTTGTGTCTAATCGTCATCGCCAGAAAGCAGGCTCAGCTGGACCTTCTGCAGAAGCTGCTAATTGCAACCACTCTGAGATCATTGATCCAGAGCCGCTCTGATTAAGTAATTATTCACAACGGCACCTAGGAGGGCTGAGCGAGATTAGTACGAAAGGACCATCACACCAGGTCTCCATCGCAGAGAGGCGTCTCGGCTTGCTCCCAGAAAGAACTTGAGTCTGGCCCAACTCTTTAATTACCTTCTGAGGCACTAAAGTTTAAATTAAATCCGGATTGTTTTCATATTAGCCGCTGCAGAGCCCTGAGCTAAGCATCCGTGAGGCTCGCTGGCGTGGGAGGAGGTAGGGCTGTGGCAGGTGGAGTGTTTTTTTGTTTTTTTTTGTTTTTTGTTTTTTGTTTTTTTGTTTTTTGTTTTTTTTTTAACTTGGGCTCTTAAGCTGAAGAAGTTCATGCATTCAAGAGCAGACTGGAGAACTGGTTCCCTGATGAAGGTGTGCAGGGACCCTAGAACACTTGTGTAATGTCACACTGGCTGTTTTCAGACATCTCCAGCAGGTGTTCAAATGCGCTTGTCCTCGTTGAAGTCTAGCCTTTTGGAATGGCTGGCTGGGGTTCACCCACCATACTCACGAACAACCAGAGACCAGGTTAGGATGTGTGTTAAGCTGCTGGGAGCAGCTTTTGGATGTCATAGCTCCTTCTTTGTCAAACTGCACTACATTTTAAAGTTCGCCCTTCTGCTAGTCACCAGGTGTTACCTTTTCCTTGTGGGAAGGTAGAAGGGAGGACTGGCCACCGGAACCCAGGGACCAGCAGCCAGCCTAGAGATGCAGATGTGGGGAAGATATCATGGCTCTCTCTTCCTGGTAGCTGCTCCTCTGCCAATCTCACTGCCCCACAAGGTAATACTGATGGGTCAGCCATTTTCTTTCCTTCCTTGTTGCCCCAGGCTGTAGTGACACAGAAAGAGGGGCCCTGGCTTTGGCCGCACACCCATCTCTCTCTGCCATCTGGGTCACCTGAGCTGCACAGCCTGTTGAAAGCCTTCAGTTCTAGCACGTTGTTCCACGCCTATCAGAGCTCCAAGCCTCGGGTGGGGAGGTGAGGAGGTATCACCCATGTTGGCTTTCCACATATTGCAGTCTGGTCCTATTTTTCAAACAGACAGGCATCCACTGGGAGACTGCCTGCCACAGTACCTGGGCCCTTCCATGTCTGCATGCAGTGGTTTCCTGGCGCAGGGAGCTGCCTTTTTGCACGTGGTAGAATAATGTGCAATGGTGCTATTCTTTTCCCTAATGAGGCCCCAGTGGCCACACACGTGACACAAGCAGGCTGTTCTGCATTCCCTCCTGAATGGCCATTGTTCTCACACCAAAGCTAATGAGGCAAGAGCCTCAGTCACTGCCCCACTCCATCCCAAACTGCTAGGCCAGCTGCTGTCCCTGTCACTGGAGGAGCTACCATTTGCAGTGGAGGCCTGACCAAGTTTATCAACTGCATTCATTAGTGCTGGCTACACACAAGCCTGGTCTATCCTAGGAGGCAGCCCCCCCTACCCTCCACCCCTGCACAGAATCGACCTTGCAGCACCCCCACATAGAATCTACCTTGCAGCATAGCAGCCCCACTTCAAACACAAAAGCCCCAAATCCTGCCCCTTAAGGTAGCATTTGAGTTGGAACTTGTAGCTAAGGTGCTTGATCAAGCATTCATGTTTTCTTTCCATAACTACATTTTGAACAATTACTATATGCCACCTGTGTAAGGCTAGGAAGGTAGGTGTGAGGAAGTCAGATCAACTGCCCATCAGGCAGCTTATCAAACAGGGAGAAGGCAGGCAGGAATTGAAAGCCCAGCCTCTTGGTCTTCTTTTGGCATAGCTATAAAATAACCGAGGGAGATGTTATTCTTTCTATCATCAGTATCTCCTCGGGCTAAAAAAATAAAGCATAACAGTAAAATCCCAACATATCATGCAGACAGTTGGGATATGAGTCCCTGCTCCATGCCAGGAGCTATGAGCTATGCTTTGCTGATATCTTATTCCACGCAATGATGCCAGGAGCTAAGCTTCATTTTGCCATTTCACAGATGGAAAAACTACAGTTTACAAAAGGCAGTGAGAAGGTTATGAGAGCCTGTCAATAGCCCCATAATGAGAGCATTCTTCAAGCAGGTAATGGACTGCATTCCATGCTGAGGGCTAACAGTGCTGGTTTGCGCTCTTGTGATCAAGGGGGACACGGCACTGGGCAAGAAGTCCTTGGGAAAGAAATTACCTTAAAGATGAGATGTGAGACAGACACAGACAAGGCCATGGGGCTAGGGATATTGGAGTAGAAGAGTGTTGGGGTGCGGGGGGGCAGCAAGGCCAGAGCACGGAGACCACAGGTTGATCCCGCAGGCCACTTAAACCACAAACTTAGGCTCAGTGAACAGAGCAACCAGGAGCCTCAGAAGTGATGAGACAGGAAAGTGATTTGACACAATGTCTGATTCCAAAAGATCACTGTGGCTGCTGGAGTCTGAGGCTGTAGAGAATAAGGCTGGGAGACCAGTGAGGAGCATACTGTGGCTACCACAGTGGGGAGCAAGGGTGGTGCCATGGGCTGGAATGGGCAGTGAGAGAAACAAACATTTTGCTTGTTTGGGAAGGTGAGGAACATGAAGAAATCCAGGGAAACTTTCGAATGTCTGCCCTGAGGGCATGTGTCTGAAGTTACTGCTTTCTGCCTCCTGGACTTGGCAATACTATGCATGCATGAGGTGAGGGGAGGGGAGGGGTTGGGGTTGGGGGTTGGGTCTCAGGGATTCTGTCAGGCTTCTGACCCTGTTGGAGCTGAGTCATGTAAAGATACACAGCCACCTGAGGGAAAAAGAAGGCCTATGGGGAAACCACAGGGTTGCTGTGGAGGACTCTGTCCAAAGACTTGATGCAGAAGGAGAGCCACAAAAAGCAAGCAGATGCCCAGGGAGAGGAAGGGAGGGCACAGAACCAAACCGACCTCAGTGAAACTCCCACTCATGAAGAGAATGTAGCAAAACTTCCCAGGGTCCTGGTTGTCATGGCTTGACGTCCTGGAAGAACATCATATTTGCTCTGTAGACTCAGTACCTGGTTCTCCCAGTAGGCAGGCGGGCGGGGAGGCCCTCTGTCCTCTCTGACAAGAATTGTCCCACTTCTGGGGACAGTGCAGGAATAGGAGGGGGTGTGGTTTACTTTTCCCTGGAAACAACCCTCTGGCTTCCCAGTTCCTAAACTGTGATTTCCAGTTACTACTACCATCTAGGGTAGACACCTGAAGAGGCATCCAGACTGGCATGGCGAGAGTGCCAAGTCTGGACAAACAGCTCCCTGTGGGCTGCCCCCCTTTCTCATGTGCCCAGCAGACTGCTTGGCTTTCTCCTCACAAAGACCACTGGGTTGAAGATACCAGGAGTGAACTGGGCCCAGTAATTGAGTGTCTTCTATCTCTGTTTCTGTTCTCTGATCTCACTCCAGCCATGCCATGGCTCCCTGCACCTGGCCTTGTCAATGAGCGGCACATTAACCCTTTCAAGATTGCAGTGCTCAATTCTATTCCTGGCCTCTGTACTTCGGGAAACCTGGGGAGATTCAGTAGGCTTGTGAATACGGAGGTTACCTGCACGTCTCAGCATTTAGTTAAACATGACTGGCCAATTCATCTTGCAGTGTGTGATCTCATCGCGAGTTGGCTTGGAGGTTTTCTCTGCTCAGAGAACATTCTAAATAGATGGTGTGCCAGCAACAGAAGGAAAATGGGTGTTATTAATTTCCCATTTCCAAATATGAGACTGACTGGAGAGTATATATGCTGTGTTTGGATAATCACACTACTGTTTAGTGCTGAACAGGTCAGGAAGGCACAGGCTTGGTCCACAGAGGCTCTGAGTTGGGGCCAATAAGTGAGGTGCTGTGAGCAGGGTCCTGCAGTCAGACTTGGTACCTGGGGAAAAGTAAGAATCTCTGCCTTCAGCAACAATGGCCTGTCTTCTACTGTGAGCACAGGTTAGCAGAGGTGTGTGGAGGTGGCATGTGGGAGCTTGTTATCTTCATCCTCAACCATCTTAAAAGGCCAAAGGGAGGGAGGAAAAGCACTTCTGGGTAGCTGGTTGTCATGACGAGCCTCCGCTAAGTTAGAGAGTAGCGGATGAGAGCCGCCGTCACTCCATTCTAACAATGCAGCAGCCTGCTCTGGTGGGAAGATCTGGAGCCCGCGCTGCCCAGTGCAAGGGTCATGAGCAATTTGGGATGAGACATGTGCCTGAGGAGTTAGTTTGTACATTTATTTAAAATTAATTCCCTGGGGTAGGATTACACCAGTATCCACTTGCACATGCTTGTGGGGAGCCAAAGGCACTTTTCATTATTTGCATTTGACTTAGGTGTCTTTCTGAATTGTCCAACATTTGCTTGCACTAAGCCTGCTTCTAAATATTCTATTTAAAGTAATAATTACAAAAAGAGCTGAAACCCCATCTGGCGCATTTCTTAAAGTCATTGTAGATTTGCTAAGAGCTTGAAACATACTGTCGGGTTTGTATTATCCTGGGGGTAAGAAAACAGGTCCCAAGAAACTTATGGGTAGATCTGTGGTGGATGATAAAGCTGAGATTCACTCTAGGCAGAGTGACCCCACAATGTGACCCCATTCTGCTCCCAACAGGAAACTCTTAGTCAGGTCTGTGTTCAAGGTCGTTAGCAGCGGGGTGTCACTAGCTGGGCACAGTTATGGATGGCATGCAGAGACTACAGCTTGCATCCTGGCTGGAGTGAAAGTAGGGGTGAACATGACAGGTTGCACAGAGGCAGCAGGGCCTGTACTTCCACACCTGTGTTGCCTGAGGTCTGGGAAGCTGCTGCACTGACTCACGGCTGGAGAGGTAGCCATGAACTGTAAACCGAGGAGAGCATCCCAGAATATTACCTTCTTCTGCATTCTCACTGACGGCAAGGCGTGTGGGCTGGGCAGGGCACGGCACCTGGATTTAGTCAGGCGCTGTGCTTCCTGGAGGCTGCAGTGGAGTTGGGATGACGCTTTGTCCATTCCCATTGCTGCCCTCTGAGGCTTCCAGGGGTGAGCCTGGAACATCAGTGTGTTCCCAGCTTCCAGCTGTGGCCTCTCTAAACCGCGAGAGGATCAGATGTAGCGCTGCATTAAATCACTGATGTGCTCAGCTTCTTAGCTTGCTTGCTCTCCTCCAGCTTCAGAAATCTGAAAAAGCTAACAGCTTCCGGGAAGGGCCAGTTCCTGGTTCTCTCTTGGCTGTGTCGTGTTTAAATTTGTCTCTAATTTCTGAAGGACACCAGACATATGGCTTCCTTTTCAGTGTCCTCCCAGCATTCATTCCACCACCTGCACCTCTTGCCAAGATTTTCTCACCCAGAGTGAAGGTGAGCCCTGAAGGAAGGGCAAGCAGTATCACTCCAGTCTCTTTTAGGTTCCTCCTCTCAAGTCACAACCTCCACACACCGTCAAACAGTTTACACCTACTTCCTCGCCTGCTTTCTATCTGTCAGCCTGGGTTTCTTGTCCTTATCAATATCTGTCTGCCTCCACCACTCTGCCATGCACTAAAACAGTGAACCAGGGTGGAGGCAGAAAGGGCATTTACCTGTCAACAGTGGGGAGTAAGAATGAGTTCTCAGGAAGGCTAACAAATCAGGCCAATTTCCCGAGTCCACCTTGCCCTAATACAAAGTGGAGAATCTGCTCTGCTGCTCTGTGGCGCCCCAGGCATTCTCTCCCTAGGAGCATGAGCTGGTTAATCTCTTAATGTGAGTACAGGGGAGATGTCATGTTCTCTGGCAAAATTGCAATAACAAGTTTTATGTGCTTAGCAAAAGGGGTGTCAGCTGGACTTTGAGGATGCTGTACAAATGCAAGGTGTCAGCAGCTTGCTTTAGCTTTAGCTGAGTCAGACCAGGTCTGAACAGTCTATCTGTCTGACATTTCCAGCTCTCTCCTTGTCCCATGTTTGACTTGTGACAGGAGCATCCCTTGCAGTGCCGGAGCTCAGAGGATTCAGAGGTGTCTGGGCAAGGAGGATTGCCTTGACCATAGCTTGGCCAATGACCTTGCACACTGGGTGGAAATTCCACGTGCTCACCATCTGCTCTGTGTCTTCCCTGCAGCCTGCACAGACAAGGAGCTGAGGAACCTTGCTTCCCGCCTGAAAGACTGGTTTGGAGCTCTTCATGAGGACGCCAACAGAGTCATCAAGCCTACCAGCTCTGATACAGCCCAAGGCAGTAAGATCACTCTATTCTCGCTATTTCACAGCAGCATATTTTGGTTAAAAGAAAAGGATTTAAAATATGTGCCAATTTTAGAACATTAAAGTATCAAAGAAGGATGATACTTTAGAATCAAGAGAAATACAAATTTTGGAAAAGTGTGATTTCAAAGAGATCATGGTTTATATAGGCATTTTAGAAAACATACTGTATAGAAAAAAGCCATGCATGTGTGTAAACACATATACACACATATAATACTAACCATTTAGCAACTAAAGTATGCTACAGTAGACACCTTGAAGTACTTTTCCTTGTATATGGAAATGTATGTGTGCTGGAAAGTTTGCACATGTTAAAAGCTGATACACCATTTGGAAAATTAAACATCTAGAAATATCATTATGCTTTCCCATTATTGAGTGGTCTCAGGCAGGAGCCAAATAGGATCCTAATCATGACTATAACAACTTAAAGAGCCTTTAATTGGGACATTTGGGTTGTTGCTAATATAAGCAACAGTGTAGCAAGCATCTGGGATAATGTGATTTGCCTGAACACTGGGCAGCCATGTTTAACTTCCCCCAGACACCACGAAGCAGGTGCCCCTCCCCTTCCTTTCCCACTAACACTCAGACTCCTGAAGGATCCCCCAGAACTCTGGGATGAACAGAGGACACACACACACACACACACACACACACACACACACACACACACGTTCCCCCCTCTATACGCAGTGAACTCTGAGGTAGTTGTGCTAGCTGGTACAACAGAGATCACAGATCCATCAATCCCTCAGATACAAGTAGTGTGGCTGTGTGTACATCTGAGATGAAGTGGACATGGTCAAAGTATTCACACAGCCCCTCCACCCCCCCCCCAATTGTTTGCATGGATGGAACAGTGAAAGCAAAGGTTCTGGCTTAAGTGCAGGGGATGAAAAGTTACAATGTAACTCAGCCACTCAGAGGGACCAGGTGGGATGCACGGTTTACTGTCTTCTTGGGAAGCTGAGGCAGGAAGATACTTTAAAGACAGGATACAGGCTGGCCTGAGCTATATGGACAGATGCTATCTCAAAAACACAAATTATCATCTTAACTTCCGGTGATTCTTTGATGCCCATAGCTTTCTGGAGAGATCAATGAAGAGTAAGATAGAAGAAACGCTTACCAGAACAGCTTCACTCCTTTGCCTTAATGGCAACACAGTGCTTGCTTCTCAGACTGTTTTCCAGGGGGTAGCTCTTGGTAGCTGTGTCTATAGGACGGTGAGGTGAGGTCTGTGTGTGTGTGTGTGTGTGTGTGTGTGTGTGTGTGTGTGTGTGTGTGTGTGTGTTTTGTATTTTTCCATTCCTGTCAGAGGTTCCTTTGGAGTTTGTGGGCACTAATTTCCATCTAGAAAAGCTTGTCAGCGAGTACCCCAAGAGCAGCTGAACCCTGAGCTTTTGGAGTAATTTCTCCATGGAAACTGGGCTTTTGGGAAGAGAACTCTTGAAGCCTCCACTCAGTCCTCAGAGGACAGGCAGGAGCCTGGGAAACATGAGTATATCTCGTATACCTCGGAGTAAATTGAGTTCCCAAAGCCACTGTAGGTTTGATGCCCAGAAGCCACTGAGGCAGAGGGGTGTAAGGAAGGATGCTTCGGTCTCTGAAGGTAAAGAAAGAACATTTGTTTGTCCATACATCCTGAAGGGATGGCCCCAGAGCCGTGCTCCAGCCTCTGCCTCTGCCTCTGCCTCTGCCAGCTGAGATGCCAGGTACACTTGCCCTTTTTGGACACTGGAAAATCAGTGAAGAAATCTTCTTGTTTTGACTAAGCCATACAGCCTGGCATTTCTTCTGCTTTATGCTCGTGACAGTCGCTAAAGAAGGACCCAAGTTATACCCATAGGCTCATCTGAGAAAAATTAATATATATAATCCTTTGATAGCAAAATGAATACATTTAGGTATGCAAAGATTTATTTGAAAGGGTAAACTTAAAGCTAGCTAGAAAACTCCTATAGCTAGAAAACAACTATTTTTACTGATACAGTGTGCCAATAGCGCTGAGGTTATTAAAGGGAATATGGAGGCCTCCCCTCAGGAAGCATCTAGTCTGATTAGCGAGCATCAACAGTGTGGGGAAGCCCGGGGTCTCCTGGGAGTTTGTAGAGGTGGTTGCAGCCTTTTTTATAGATTTTTTGTAAGATATTGCTTCATTAAATCAGGCTCACTAAATAAAGGTTCCCAAGGTGCATGCAGAAGCATAGGGCACACCAGAGTGGGCAGGTGCTCTCATCAGGACACTATGCTGTATCCCACACACGGCACCCTAAGCATTCAGGACAGATGTGTCAAAGGAGGCAGAGGGGAGCCTGGAGAAAACAGTGTGGAGACTGTAGATCTGGACCAGCCTCTCTGCATTTCAGTCCTAATCCTGAACCATATCTTGCTATTTCCTCCTTATCTATAAGTTAGAGATGATGATGACATTTCACATGAATGCCACCAGACTTTTGTGAGATAACTAAGTGCATAGTGCTTAGAAGCATTTTTTTTTTTGAGACAGGGCTTCTCTGTGTAGCCCTGGCTGTCCTAGAGTTGCTTTGTAGACCAAACTGGCCTCGAAGTCACAGAGACCCACCTCCTTCTGCCTCACCAAGTCCTGGGACTACAGGCATGCACTACTCTCCCCGGCTGTTTAAAAGCATTCTTAAAATGTATTTATTACTTAGAAGCATTTTCATCTGTAGAATCCTAGGAAAAGAAAGCTAGTCCTAGAGACTCAAGTTATAGGAAAAGTGAGGATTTGGTCATCCCCTTAGCTCTGAGAGGAAGAAGACAGGCTTGAGGTCTCTGTCTACTGTGCTGTGGCACCCAAAGCATGTAGCTAAGTGTGGGAGTCCCACCCTTACAGTCTCCACCGTGGAAACCAATACTTCCCCTTCCCTGGGGAAATAAGAAAGAAAGAATTGTCTGAGTAGATTTGGATTCTATCTCAAGTGCCTCCTTAGGGTATTACAGAAAAGAAGAAAGGGAACAGACGGAGGAGAAGGGCCTCGGTGCTCTGCCCTCCAGCCTCAGGCTGGGCCAGAGGGTCCTCTGGGACAGGATGGAGCCTCAGTCTCACTCCCTGCTGTTGTCTCTACCCCACCCCCACCTGACTCCTTTCTCCAATATTTTGTTTCAAGTTTTCTTTTTTGTTTGTTTGTTTGTTTGTTTCAACCTAAAATGATAAGCTCAGGTTTCAGTGTGATACATGTTATGTTTTAGTGTTGTTTGTAGTTTACCTTTCAGTTGCAAACAGGTTTATAGACAGAGGATCTCCTATTTATAGCACAGACACATTAGCATAGGGGATGAATTCTCAAAGCTGGCCCCCACTTTTAGAACATTTATATATCTCATATATAAAGAAAACAGCCTGAAGATAGGACACAGCTGGTTGTACCCTGATCCCCGGGGACACCAAGTTAGGGAGTGGCAGTGTGTGCACCATGCCTGGCAGGCTGAGATGTCCCTTCCTCTCACAGGGTTTGACACCAGCATCCTGCCCATCTGCAAGGACTCCTTGGGCTGGATGTTCAACAAGTTGGACATGAACTATGACCTCTTGCTGGACCACTCGGAGATCAATGCCATCTACCTAGACAAGTATGAGCCGTGTATCAAGCCTCTGTTCAACTCCTGCGACTCCTTCAAGGATGGCAAACTCTCCAACAACGAGTGGTGCTACTGCTTCCAGAAGCCGGGAGGTAAGGTGGGCTCCGTGTTGGGCAGGGAGGACATCAGAGTTCGTGCAAAGAAAGGCACGGCTAACAGCAAGCTCACGGGTGCCTGTCTGCTTTTAAGATGACATTTCAGGAACCAAAGAGTAAAGCGATGGTGGCTCTTAACTGAGGAATCCCTTCCTTTGGAGAAGCATCCTCACCACACTAGCACTTTCATCTATAAAACGGGGGTATGGGACTCTTCACTGCCTGGTTCTCAAGGTCACCATGAGATTGTCAGTGTGGAAAACACCAACTAATGTAAGAGGACCACACTTCCTATTGTCACATGAATTCTCCTTAACTATAAATGACAGCTAACGAGAGACACAGGATAAGAGGGATATAGGAAGAAATGATACAAGGGTGTCTCCCATCACCCAAAAGCAGGCAAGGGGGCCAGCCTGTAGCACCATCCCATCCAGTGGTCATGCTCTGCCCTCCCATGGGTCACCTTTCCTGTCTGGCTTTACTTCTGTCTCTGTCCCCCCTAGGAGGTGTACCCAGTGCACCAGAAATCAGGCTGTCTGCTTACTAATAGTATTTAAATTGTGCAATATTTATGCATGTGCACAAAGATGGCAGTACACACATCAAAAAATGTAGACACTCCAAAGAGCATCCAAGAAGAATAATTTCGTGTACACATTCATAGGGTTATCAGATCTATCCCCAGTGGCACAGCATGCATCTTTACATTTTAGCACAGTTGCCAATCTGCCTTCCAAAGGAGATGTATTGGATATTTTGGGCGAGAGAAAAAAGTCAGAGTATCATTTCTCCATGCCAGTATCAAGCCTAGTCACTATTGCCAAACTGGGACAAAGCAATGCCACACTCCCCACTGGTTTCATTCTGTTTATCAAATGAATTTGAGCAACTTTGCTCATCTCTGGCACACTCTTAGGGTTCTGTTTCCTTGAAATAATTTTATGTTCTTTGTACGGCTTTTCCTGTTGGAATTGTGCTTTATTTTTCTGCAGGAAATTATAGAGCTTTGCTAGTTGTGGGCATTGCAAGTATTTTTTTTCCCCCAACTCTAACTTAGTGCATTTTCTTGTTAAGGAGACACGGTTGCATGTTTTAATTTTCTCACCCTATGCCTGTTTTTAGTCATTTTAGAAGGGCACATTTTCCTTGGATCTAGCAGGGCAACCCTCTCGTGTTTTCACCAACTTTGGTAGGTTTGTGTTCAAATTTGCTTTGCTCTACATATGTGTGCACAGTGAGGAATCCTCTGCTTCTCCCTCAAGCCTGGAGATAGCCACCGCCCTCGTTATCTTTCTGTCATTTATTGACTAACCCTCCTTCTATTAAGAGTATGTCTGATATATATGTATATATCTTAGATTTATTCCTGAATACTCAGCCCCACTTACCTAAATCAATTCTATCCAATTTAATTCACAGTTTTTAAAAAAAACAGTTTAGATCACAGTTGATTTCCTGATATATTGTAGGTCTCTCCTCTCTTGTCATTAATTTTTGTTTTGGAATGTTCCAGAGAGTCATAGATTTCTTCCCCTTGAACTTTCAAATGCATTTGAACAATTTACTAAAAATTCCTCTCAGCTATGTAACATTGAAACCTTTAATCTTAAGAGCTTCTTGGCTAGAGAGTTAGACTTTTCGGTTTTGTTCTCATCAGTTTCCCTTTTTGGCACTACTGTAGGGGATCTGCTTTTCTGTCTACTTCCTCTTGCAAAACTCTCACTTTGTTTCTAGATGCCTTGGTTGGTCCGCTTGGTGTTTTCGGATGTAAACTGTACCATGCACAAGCAGTAAGATTTTTTTTCTTTAAATACTAGAATGTGATTGCATCGCTTCCCCCTTCCCTTTATGCCTCATTTCTTTCTGTTCACTAACTATTTTAGGTAACACAAATAGGAGCTTAAAAAAACAGCAGTTGTTTTACTTTCATCTAAGATGCTTGTGGCACAGAGCCTGACCCACTGTTGAGGGTGGAGTTCCAGGCTAGGTTTACTCATGACCGTATGCGAGGCACCAGCTGAGCACTTGGCCTCAGAGCTATCCCTGGACAGGCTCCTTCAGCATGTGCAGGGAGAAGTCAGAACTCCTACTTCTGATGTGCCTTGGAATGATGCGGCATCCAGGATTCATTCTGAGAAAAGTTATTTCTCATTTTTTGTATACTTCTCTCACTTTCATTGCATCTCTATGTTGTTATTCCACAGTGTTTGATTAACTGTATCACTTCATAAAGAAGCTTAGAGTTGATGGAGGTGTCATACTTTAGTCCCAGCACTCAAGAGGCAGAGGCAGGTGGATTTCTGTGAGTTTGAGGTCAGCCTGGTCTATAAAAGAGAGCCCAAGACAGCCAAGGCACTACACAGGGAAACTTTGTCTTGAAAAGCCAAAAAAATTAATAATAATAATATTATTATTATTAATTTAGAGGTCAGTGTTAAGTATGTTCAAGTCTCAGTTGGTGATGCTGTTTGGGGAGGCTGTGGAACCTTTACAAGACAGAGCCTCTCCACCTCTTCCCCTCTCTCTGCTTCCTGTGTGTAGAGGAAATATCATTGGCCATCTGCTTGCTCCCCTCTGCATGGTGATCTTCTAAGGATCCCAGTGGACTCTAGCCTCCTAAAGTTGTAAACAAAATAAACCCTTTCTTTCTTAACTTGCCTCAATGAAACAGCATGGCCAAAAGCAACAGAAAATTAATTATGCAGGATTCCTTTTCTATTTTCCAGGACCTTAATGTTGTAGAAGCCACCTTCGGTTTGTGTGGCCTTGGGTCATATTGCAGAAATGTGATGGGTTATGCTTCTTTGAACTCTAGAATTAGATCCTTTCGAATTTTCAGGAAACTTTTCTTTTCTTAAGTTTATCTTGAGAACTTTTCTCTCTATCGTATTAGTCTCTCTCTCAGCCTCATCAGGATGTTTCATATGACTTCCATGGCTTTAGAGGTGACCTTCCTCTCTTAAGTTGTCCACCTGTTTCTGTGTCACACTCAACCTTGAGCCTTCATGTCCTTGCCCTGAACTCTGCTCCTCTATGGTCCACTGTTTTAGTAGAATCATTGACTGCTTAGAGAAACTTCTACTGTGTGATATCTGCCCAGCAGCAAATATTTTTCAAAATGAATTTTTCATATTAAGAATGAAAAAATAATTGTTGTATGTTCCTTGTTCTTATGTGCATTTGAGATTTCCATTAGTTTCAAAATATGTTTTAGGAAAATTTAAAGAAAGTATCATAAAATTAGAGACTTGCTCCATTCCATACAGTCTGGTTATCTTCCTACATATACCAACTGTCTCTGCTCTGTCATGGATGAAAATTTCCATTTACAAAATAGTGGTCATATCAGTACATATTTTGTATGGTGGTTATAAAGATTTTAAAAACCTCCAGAACTGTCTGAACATGTCAGTAAATGGTAGCTATTAGTCATGGTAAGTGCTACGTTTCCTACTCACAGAGGGCTTTGTATCAATGTCTCCTTACCCTGAATGAGATGAGGACTCTGCAGCCGCTCTTTCTCATCTGGTAGTGGCAATGCCAGGTGGTGTTGTAAAACCCACACTGTAATAGACAGAAGTGGGTGCTGTAGAGAGATGGTTAAGAGTGCACAGGCGTGGAATACCTCACCCATGCCACAAGGACCCTGAGCTGATGGCAGGACCTGCCAGAGACATAAGACTGACAAGGGCAAAACGGGCAAACGCTAAAATACTAGTGAGGTCACCTGTCACTTTGCCTAGTAGTAAATTCTTCTCTGAGGAGCCCACACCAGCCCGTACTCCATCATCCATACCCTTTGGCTCCATGTGGCTCCCTGTCTGCCCTTCATAGCAGTCTCCTGGTGGTTGTTCACACAATATGTGAGGACTCAGTGGCTGAAAGAGTGAAGAGATGTTGGGGGTCCTGAGTCTCACTCTGGATGGCTTGGCTCCTTGTCTTCCCCATGGCTATCGTGTTCACACAGGGATGCATGGGTGCTTGGGACCTCTCTCCCCAGAGACAGCAGGTGCATTAGATCAGGCATTGCTACTCCCAGCTGGCTGGGCTCTATGTGCAGAGTTCTTACCCTCTCCTAAGCCTGAGCCTCAGTTTTTAGCTCCCAGAAACCTTTGCTGGATGTTTCCTTTGCTGAGAAAATGAAAAAGTCTATGAGCCGATCACCTGGTGTTTCTTGGTTTGCTGTAGGAAGGAAGTGTCCTAGATTATATAAGTAGCCTCCACGTGCTATTTTAAGTGCCTTGTGATATGGATCTCTTCTTAAAATTAGTAACACTAATGGCCTGGATTTGTTTTGTTGCACAGTCAACAACATATGGAGCCATTCCACACCCAGGTGTGTCGTTGCTACATTTTGCATCAAGAGCGGAGTCAATCATTGGAGATTATATTCTGTACCATCTGGAAACTGACTGCCATAAATTATTTTCTAGGTCTCCCTTGCCAGAACGAAATGAACAGAATTCAGAAGCTGAGCAAGGGGAAAAGCCTGTTGGGTAAGTGCAATTCCTTGCCACTCATTAGAACAACTAATTAAAGCATTCATGTCTCTTGTAATGTTCACTCTGCAGTGTTTATTCAATTAGGGACAGTGTCTTGTGGAAGAAATACCTCATTTTCCCCCGGCCTGAGCTCTGGCAGGTAGCTAGTACACAGAAGATGGCCTCTACCAGCAAGTGAAGCCAGAGGCTGGGCCAGCGTCTAGCAGGGAGCCCTGACCATGTTTAACGTTCAACTCTCTGCTGCTCCTTCCCTCTGATTCTGGCTACATTAACTCTTGGGTTTCCCTATGTCACATAAAGCCATTATATGGTACACATAACTGTTTTCCCAGTTCTCAGAATGAAAGGCTTATAAGTTAGGGTATTCCTCCCCTTTCCCAGGACTTGTCCATTTAAGGAACAAGCCCCCACCAGAATGCATCAGATGAGGGCGAAGGGCATGTGCCTCTCTGGATGGAAGCCTCCAGCTTACTTAGATGCTGCTTTTTCCTTTGAGTTTAAGGCAGAAGTAGGTCAGTTGCAGGAGAGCAGGCTCCTTTTTGGTCCTCCTTGTGCTGGGATGGAGAGTGGGTATATGGTGGCCATCACTGATTAACCTCACCTAATGAAAAGGGAACCCGCTACCTTTCCCTGTTAAAGGAGCAAACAGCTACAACTTAGTAATTCAGAATTATTCTCATTAAGCTCTCAGAGGCAGGCGTGTCCCGTGCAGCACACTAATTCAAAAGCCAGTCTATCTACTTTAAGGGATAGGCACATTTTTCCTGAAGATTATCAAATGCAAGCATTGTTTGGCTGCTGGCATCTTATGTTCTAAATGTTGGGGTCACCTCATAGTGCATACACCCTTCCTCTATCTTTGTGTATAACTTATTGCCATGGCTTGGCTCATACTTTTGATTTTTGCTAGAACTTTAACGTTGTGCTATTGAACTCTTGCATGCTTGGTTTGCTGGTGTCAACAGCTTCTGTCTGGCTGAAGGCACAGCATCTGGATACCTCCTCTTTAGGTTTTATCCAACTCAAGGGCTTCTGGTGGCTAATTGCATTTGCCTACATAGGGCAGTGTTTAGGGGTTGAGAATATACCCAAGATCTACATGTAGTTTATGCAACTACAATATTATTAAAGCTGTATATCATATGATCATTTTTAGCATTCATTATGACATGTATATAAGGTATGCCTTCTGACATCTCATTTTGTGTTACTCAGTGCACATGGTCCAACTGCTGCCCACCTTTTTCCTATCATGATCCCATCTGTGTCTCATCTCAAATCTCCCATATTCTGTGTTTACTCAGACTAACTCATGCAAATGCCATCTATATTGCTTACAATTTATTTTCTGCCTAGAGAAAATCTCCTAATACAACAACAGTGTATTCAGGGATATTCATATTCAAATAAATAAATGAAACAAGCAGCAACAAATTATAATCAGTTATAATTACTACCTACTTAGAAAAAAAGCAGTAATCTTATTAAATTATGGATTTAATACAACACCTGCTTCTCACCAACCTGAAGGCTCAGCCCAATTTTAATTTATTTTGTGGTCTGTTTGGTCCTCTGGTTTCTGACTGCTGCTCAGAGGGACCAGAATTTCTCGCTCTCTACTTGTTCTCCTCCTCAGCAGTCCTGGACTGAAAACCTTTTCATGGAGCACCCTGCCTTTTCACTGCATGTACGATGGAAAGAACCTAGCCTTTAGTGTGCTGGCTGGAGCTGCTAGGGAGGAGGGCGTGGCACTGGGTACCAGCTATCTTTCCAAAGTTGACTACAGTGCTAGGATACCTTCCCATTTCTTATCTCCCTTGGTCTCTGGGCATCGTGAAATAGCCTGGTGAGCACCATGCTCAGGGCTAGATTCTGGGGGTCTGGGGAGATGACTGTGGGTTAAGAGCACTGGCTACTGTTGTAGAGGATCTGGGTTTGATTTTGAGCACTACGTGGTGGCTCATGACCATCTATAACTCCAGTCCCATGGGATCCAGCACCCTCTTCTACCCTCCATGGGCACCAGACATGCATGTAGTGTGCTGGCATACATGCAGGCAAAACACCAATATACATAAAATGGATAAATCTAAGGAAAAACATTTCACTTTGATCCTATATTCATCTATATCTAAATTTACCAGGGCAAAGGAAACCTGACCCTCCAGTGTTACAGTTAGGTAGGGCATCATTCTATAAAATAAAAATTAAGTTTGAAAACACTAATTTTATTTCTGTTGTCTTTTTGGAATAACCATTAGTGGAAATCCACAGTGGTAACCGGGGGCCTTTGCTTCAGTGATATAAGGATGTAGTTTCTAGGGTCATGTTGAGAATCCCCCCAGAGAAAATGAACTCATAATCATTATGGAAGATTACCTACTGTTAAACCAGAATAATTTTAACACCAGATTTTCATGGATAATATTAGTTCAGAAACAAAATAATACTTCCCAAGTGGGGATAACTTTGAACGTTGAGTTTGAAATTTATCCCAATATTTTCAAGGTGATGATACAGATTCTCAAATCATCCAAGATAATGTATGTAAGTATATTTCATATAAAATTGTGCAAAAGAAACAGCATAATACCAAATCCAAACAAACAACATCTTATAGAACAGTTTGGCTGTGAGCACTCCAGAAACAGAGGCAGAAAGATCCCTGTGAGTTCAGGGTCATCCTGGTCTATATAAGAAGTTCCAGACCAGCCTGGACTACATAGGGAAACCCTATTTCAAAACCAAAACCACAAAAACTTCTTGATAACAGGCTAGAATTAAAATTCTAAACTGTTGAGGGCAATTAAAACCTAGGAGCTGAACTTTACCCTACAGTGAGGGTATGCTTCTAATATACCCTACAGTGAGAAAAGAAAATATAGATTAATTTTAGCTCTCACTTGGAAGGACTGTACCGTGCTGTAGAGATGATCAAGGAATTCCCCCAGAATAGCAGAAATAAAAGAGTTTTTAAACATGAAAGAAAGACATGGAGGAAAGAAAAACTGGTGAGTTTTCCCAGGAGGCAGGAGATGGGCACCGTGAGAAATAGGAGGCACAGATGTGGCAGCAGAAATAGGAACATGCTTTCCCTAATCACAGTCAGGGCACATGGGACAGACTGACACGTTATGAGACAGGACGTGTCTTCAAAGTTACACCTAAAACATTTATACAGAAAGCTGAAATTAGAACATGGGAAATGCTCCTTCTTATAATGTGATAACATTGGGGAAAGCAAACATTCCTCCACCTTCTAGAAAGTGAGACATGCCCTAGGCTGTCACTGTACTCATTAAATATAATAGACTTACGCAAATAACATAGTCAAGTAGGTAAAAGTGGACGTAGAACAACTGAACAATGTGATTAATTCCCACCCATATTTACATATGCAGTCATGCAGATTTGCATGAAGCACCTGCCATGGGCAGCCCCACTGATAAAACGCATTTCCAACAATCACATCTCAGGCTCACTAGCCCAACGGTGAGGAAATGAGATGTCAAGGAAGTCAGATAAAATCTAGACAGTATTTTAAACTGAATGAGAACATAAAAGGGCTACAGACCAAACCCCGGAAACAAAGTGAGGTGCACAAGAAGCACGACCGCAAACACATTATCAAAAATAATGCGCAAAACCAGACCTGCAGCTCAAGGACACAATAGCCAGAAGTGGTTAAAGGGGAAATCGATGGAGTGAGGAACACCAACAACAGCACACTACAAAGGGTTGGGTCTCGTCAACAAACTAATGAAAAAGAGAAAGCTTGACAGTGTGAGGCAAAAGGGCCCTATCATAAAAAAGAACCAACCAAACTCAGTATAGAGGGGAGGTGTTTCTGGCCTCCCCTGACTTTGGCGGTGAGGGAGCTGAAGAGATGACTCCTGGGTCAAGAGCACGCGCTGCTCCTGCAGAGCACCCAGAGTCAGTTCCCAGCACCCACACCGCAGCTCACAACTGTCTGTGACTCTAGTTCCAGGGACTCTGATGCCTCCCCTGGCCTTCATGAGACTAGCATGCACACAGTGCATAAACACACGTGTGGCCACAACATACAAGGAAACACAAATAAATTCTGTTTTAAAAATCAAAATGGACTTTTGATTTCAAAATGAAGAGAAAAACCATTTCTTAATGGGGTTCTGGGTTATGTTGCTGGTCCCTGGACCAAACTGTGAAACAAGGCTGTAAAGTAATTTAAAGAAATGGTGTATTTAGCATTTTATCACTGTGACGGAACACCTGAGAGATCTGCTGAAAGGATGGAATGCTCCTTCTGGCTCACAGTTCCAGGGGGGACAGGTCATCATGTTAGGGCAGTATGCATCCAGAAAATACAGGAAGCTTATGTGCTTCCAGTGACACACTTCCTCTAATGATGCCCCTATCCGCAGAGGTACAGTAACAGATGCAGCGCAGCATGGCTGCCAGCAGCCTAAGGCTTTTCCTCTAGGGCCCTCCACTCAGGTACCAGACCCCTGATGTCACCACTGAACGGGACCTCAGGACCAGCCAGTGTGAAGCCAAGCTGGAATTTATTAAAAGAGTCTTTTAAATACAGATTTAAGCATGGTGGTCTATTGAAAGAGAGGCCCTCAGGGAAAGAGTAAGACACACCTACTATGGACATGGGCTTCCCCAAGGAAGGGTAGCACTTAGCTGTCTTTACGGCAGCCAGAGCTAACAATTTTGGCGGGTTTGGAAGTTCCATCTTCAACATGTTGCCAGGAAACCTAAATGAGATCCCAGGGTGGCTCCTGAGGTATACCAGAAGGATCTCGGCTGACAAGATAAAACCTGACACCACAAGAGGCACATGAGAAACCTAGAGCCTTTTCCATGAGAATTTCAGAAAAAATCAGAGAGGGGAGTCACATGGACTCAGGCCTTAGGCACTTTAAAATTTATATTTGAAATTTTCTCTGCAGAAGGAGCATTGTTGCTCCATTGGCGGTCTTTGCAGGCAGTGTTAATTGTGGTGCACTTCTTTACTGCCAGCTGTCATGAGGCATCAGGCAGACTCTGGAGAGAAGGGCTGCTTTGCCATCCCATGCCCCCTTAACTGTCCACATCTTTCTAGCTTCTGTACTTCCGATAATGAAGGCCTCCTATGAATCCATATAGGGATTAACCCATTGATTAGGTTACAGCCTCAAAGATACCTCTCAAAGATGGGCCTTGCTAACCTCCGCCAATCAAGTTGATAATTAAGATTAACGATCACAATTTTTTTTTTTATCACAAGCGGGGAAGGTGCTGCTTGAGCAGAAGCGTGAATCTCATCAAAAGTCCTGGTGGTGTGTTGATTCAAAGGAAATAGATTATGTGAACACATTTAATATGTAATGTGCATGGTTTAGATCAGTGCCCAGAATACGTGTGTGTGTGTGTGTAATTATTCAATAATCTTACTTATTAATTGAAAAACTGAGCTTCTTAGAGTCCAATGTATACCTTCTCTTCAAGGCTAAGGTCCCTATAATGTTAACAGAATAGTAACCAGGCAACCCCTTTTTCTCCTGCCCGCCCCTTTACAGCGCTTCCACTTACATGCTAGCCCTCCTCCCTGTCTTGAATGGCACTAACCCCAAACCCCTACGCGTGTTTCTCTGACATGACTCTTTTGTTCCCACAGGGGCATTCATACCTCGCTGTAACGAGGAGGGCTACTACAAAGCCACACAGTGCCACGGCAGCACAGGCCAGTGCTGGTGTGTAGACAAATACGGGAACGAGCTGGCTGGCTCCAGGAAGCAGGGCACTGTGAGCTGTGGTGAGTAAAGCCTCCCGTACCAGTCCCACAGTGTCCCGGGGTGACCCAGGGCTCCTCATTGTGTAGGGATCACAGCAGAGTTTCCAGAGCCGGCTCTGCCTGTAGTTGAGTCTACAATGGAGACAGAAATGCTGGAATTTCATGGCCTCATGAAAAGCTGATTTTGCTGGTGGCAGGTACTCACTACCACATGAGTCTTTGAGTCGGGACAGCTCGGCCACAGCACTTAACGACTGTAGCCCTCCAGACAAGTCTGAAGCACCTGGGGTACACTAGGCCCTGTTGTAGTTCGCTTTCTAGTGCTGTGATAAAGACCATATTGAAAACTAACTGGGGGAGGAAGTCAGGCAGGAACAAGGAAGGAGCCTGGAGACAGAGTGAAAGAGACGCCAAGGAGACATGCTGCTTTCCAGCTTGTGCCCCATGGCTTGTTCAGCCTGCTTTCTTTTCTTTCTTTTCTTTTTTTTTTTTTTTTTTTTTTTTTTTTTTTTTTTTGAGACAGGGTTTCTCTATATAGCCTTGGCTGTCCTGGACTCGCTTTGTAGACCAGGCTAGCCTCAAACTCACAGCAATCTGCCTGCCTCTGCCTCCCGAGTGCTGAGATTAAAGGCGTGCACCACCACGCCCAGCTCAGCCTGCTTTCTTATATAGTCTAGAACCACCAGCCCAGGGATGGCACCGCCCATAATGGGGCTGGGCCCTCCCCACATCAATCACTGATCTAGCAAATGTCCCACAGGCTTGGCTAACCTGACGGAGACATTTTCTCAGCTCGGGTTCCTTTTCTCAGGTGTGTCAAGTTGACACAAAGTTAACCAGGACAGGTTCCCATCAGGGCAGTTCACAGGGTGGAGTCCTAGAGGTTGTTTGGAGCTGAGCTTCCACACTGCAGAAGTAAATGCCCCTGGTTTTACCCTACGACTTGAGTCACAAGCATAGGGAGTCCCAGCGTGGGACCTGAGGGACAGTAGGAGCTAACCTGAGGTCTTTCCTTCCTGTGCCAGAAGAGGAACAGGAAACATCCGGGGACTTCGGCAGCGGTGGCTCCGTGGTCCTGTTGGACGACCTAGACGATGAGCGAGAGCTGGGACCAAAGGACAAAGCGGGGAAGCTGAGGGTGCACACCCGAGCCGTGAGGGAAGACGATGAGGATGAAGATGATGATAAAGAAGACGAGGTTGGGTACATATGGTAGTGCCCATGAGGAAGGGGACACACTTTTGGCACAGATCCGCAATCCGCTTCCTTTGCCTGCATTTGTATTCAAGACTCCGAGGCACCCAGGTCTCTTTTCCACTGTTGCTCTCCGTACCAGGGCTGAGGAAGACCCTCTTCCCAGAGCGTTCCGAATTTACATACAGTTGTGCGAGAGAAAGGATGTTGTTTTTGTTCCTTGTTTTCGTTTTTTTCACTGGATGAGAGGAGGGGCTGGCTTAATGAAAGCCTCCTCCTCTCCTGTGAGGTTTTTGCAACTAGCATGTGATTTATGTGGAATCCAGCAGCGCGGGGAGCCCCGCCCCCTCAACCGTCAAAGACCCTCTCTGATTACCCACGTCGGTGGTTTTTGCAGCATGGTTCCTAGCCTTATGATGTCTAAGTGTTTCTCTTGTGTCCTGTAGATGTTGTGGAAAACACACCACACGGTCCCCTTTCCTCCTGTTTCCACCGCCTCTGGAGTTTATTATTAAAAATTAATTTTCATGTCGCTGTATCTGGCTTCCTACAAATGACAGCCTTAATTCAGTCAAAGTCCCTTTGGAGAATTCGTTTTCTTTCCTAAAGATTAAGATCTCGATGCTTCCTCTCCCCCCCCCCTGCCCGCCCCCCACCCCTGCCCCACCTACTTGCACATGCACAGTTAGGTGGCTGTGCATGCATGACTTGCATACAGGCCTCTCCGCCGAGTGTCTGGTTGTTACATAGAACACCTTAGATACACACTGGCTTTTAGTCAACATCTAGACCCAGAACACAAACTGGAAAATGTCACTCCTCTTGGAGTCCTGCTTGCTCTGTCACTTGGCATGTGTAGCCTGCAGGCAGCGGAGGCTTCTCTATGCAGTCGCAGAATGACTGGAGGCCTTTTTTATTTGGATAAGCCTCTGTTTGGCTAGGTTTCCCCCCCCCCCCGCCCCCCACAGAAGCCATGCAACTCCCACTTGGGCAGCTTCACAAGCCATTTCTTCATTTCAGCGCAAAGCTCCCTTCAGGATGCAGCATACCCACCCGCGGCAGCCCCCATCCCTACCTACTCAAGGGCTGTTCCCCTCCGGGGTTCCCAGGAGCCCCTGCTCTCCCAGAACACAGCATCGTGATAAAACGTAGAAGGCAATTTAGGATTCTTCATGTTTTCTTTTGCCCCTTTCTATCCACAAATCGTGACCAGGGTATAAAGGCTTTAAGGGTTTCTCTTTCTCGCCCGTCATTTAATCGAAACCCCTAGTGGAGGCCTAGGAAGGGACTCACAGCAGTACAAGCAGCTAGCTGGGTAGTCAGCCACCGCCTCTGGCACGCAGCGACGTGCGTGCGTGCGTGCGTGGAGACGACACTGAAGGGGTTTAGCCGTTCATTCCCTGAGCCCATTACTGGCGTCTAGTTTCAGCAGTGATGTCATCTTTACCCTTTTCAGCTTTCTTTCACTCAAGTACCAAAGAGTAGTCTTCAGTGCAGCCCCATTCAGGCCAGGGCCAGTCCCCAAGCTCTGCCTGCTTCCCTCCTACCTAGCTAGTTGCCCTAACCAGCCATGACTCACCAGAAACCATTTGTCTCTTGCCCTAACCAGCCACAGCCTGCCAGACACTCTCTCTCCACAGCTCTTGCCTTTCCACCTTGAGTTTTCACTACTCCACAAGACAGATCCATCAACTCAGGCAAAAAGCCTATTTTTTTTCTTTTTTTGTCAAACTGAGATCATAGGGGCAGAGCCACAGTCTCCCACCTCTAACTGACTTTCTGTATGGAGTAAGCCTCCTTCAGTTAGCATTTCCCTCCTTGAACAGGATGGGCAAAGTGACGTCTGCCCTAGTGGGAGAAGGATACATATGGTGCCATTCGCCCCTGGCCTAGTACACACACAGCCAGGATGCTGAGATTCTGTGTGCTTCCTCCTTATGGAGATGCGGGCCGGCTCAGTTCTGGGATCTCAATGGCATCCTTCCCACTCCCATAGTTTGTTTGTTCTTCTCAATCTCAAAACTGATCATAATTTAGATCATAATTTAGAAAACAGGTGCTTAATCACAGCTAAATTGTAATAGAATACATTAACAAGACATATTAGAAATCTCAGTTTAGGCCATCAACATAAGCCATTGTTATTATTTCCTTTGAGCTTGGAAAAAATGCACAAGAGAACAAATTAACAATTGGCAAATTGATTTCTCTTCGAGAAACTTCTAGGAACCCAATGAGCCACTTATTTTGTCTAATTATCTTATGACAAGTGTCACATTAAGATGACACTTAGAGCTCCTTAACATTATCTTAATGGTGAAGAGGAGTACTCAATAGGCAATTCCCAGGAAGGTAATGAGATGTCATTTTCAGAGACATTCCAAGAAGATATTTTGACTCATTAAAATATTAAATCAAAAGCCCTCCTACGTCTGGAGCCCACATCAACAAAGCAGCCAGGGCTACTTCTCATGCTCCACGTTGGGTTTTAAAGGCATTTATGATGGTACTTAAAGTTAGGCCTTGTGTTATGTCCTCCTGAGAAATAGCACTTCCGCTGCCCTCTTTTTGGAAGGAGCCTTTAATTCCAATAGTCAGGCATCATGTGATGACTGGCCCCTTTCTTAGGCACCTACCAAGGTGAATCCTTACTGACTTAGTTTTAAAAATCTTTCAGCTGACACTGTATTCTAATTCTACAAACTGTTATTTAATAACATTACTGTGGCATCCAATTTAAACCCCAGAATTATCTTTTACCATGGTTCGTTGTCTGCCGTACTCATGTGTTTGGTTTCTACAGATATTCTCAGCATGGGAATGCCTTTACATGGCTTTCTCTCAGTTCCTCTTTTATGCCCATGTCCCTATCTACACAGGAAATGATGACTCTGTCTGTCCAGGTCTGCCCTCTGCTTGTCCCACAATGCCATTGGCATTGGTTTTGCTTTTGTTTTATCTTGACCACGCTGTACAGTAACATCCAAGAGCCCTTTCTACTATGGGTGGTTTTGGTCTTTTTATGCCTTTTCTCGGTCACTAATGTTTGTCCCTGTTCAATGTGTAGCCTTGTAACTAAAGCCCATCAAATACAGAGTGTCAGTTTGTTGTCCCTATCGTAGGTGAAATAGTGATGTAGAAAATCTAGTATTCTGAATGCTTTTCCATGTAGACTTTTCTGGAATGTGAACACCACTCTTTGGTTAATAGCAAACGCTTCCCTGTAGTCCTGAGTAGGCGCAGTTCTGTCTGTCTCAATAAAGTTTACTTTGTCTGCAATGTGCGAAAGCTTGTGTTTTGTTAGCCTGGATGCGAACTTGACTCACCAAGTCCCCCACACAATAACTCGTACAGCAGTCTGGTTTATCAAGTGATCACCATTAGGTTTCTCAGTCAAGGCTGCGGATCACCTCAACTCTTTCAGCTAACCTGTGTACTTGCCTGTACCTCTTCAGAGACACACCCCTGAAGCACCCCCCCCCTTAACTGCTTTTGATTTTCTCTGGCCCCAGCTTTTCCCTCCCCACTGCATGTCACTCTCCTCATCCCTAACATTTTTCAATTTCACTGTAGCTTGGGAGTGAGGCTTTCTCCCTTCCTTCAAGAACCCCACCTTTCCTCCATGAATTGGCATGCCAGATGCTTGTCAAGATGACAAGCACCCAAACTTGGACAGAACATCCACATCTGTCCCAGGGTGCCTATGACTAAGTCACACCCCCATCAAAAGTGCTCCTGTTCAGTCGAGTCCCATTGACGTCACATACTGTCTGGGTGTTCTGAGACCTCTGCCTGCAAACGCTGCCTCCACTCTGGGAGCCTCAGGCCATATCTCCAGTGTAGGGTGTGAATTTGACTCTTCAGAAATACCCATCTGCCACTGAGCTTGTCACATGTGTTTCCCACTGACACTTCAAGGCCCAAACGTTACAGACTACAGATGACAGGACACCTGGTTGCCGTGCCTGGGGAAATTGGAACCAGTAAGGCTTTCCTGAATCTCTGCAAACATCACCCGTGAAGGAGGAGGTTGAGAAACGTGACAAGTGTGAACCCATAAAAGATAATAACACATCATAAAGAAAAGACAAACAAGAGGCTGAAGAAGATATTGGTGGCATAAAGCAAAGGAATGATTAGGGTATAAAATATGTTTTAACTTCTAGAAATTCATAAAAAAGACACAGCACAACAGTCTAGCAAGTGGAAGGTTAGAGCAGTGTGCATGAACACTGAAGGCACTGAAACTTCAGTCCACCCAGTGTTAGACACTGGCAACTAAACACTACACTGTGGTGCTTGTAAATGAGAAAATCAGCTTGATCCAACCCAGAGTTGAAAAGAGTGTGGATGGAGAGGACTCCTGTGCCGGGTGGACTTACAACAGCTGGGAACTCAAAGAGCTATCTACACAGGATATGTACCCAGGGAGCAGAGCCCATGTCCTGGCAACGGCAACCACCTTTAGGGAGAAAAGATGTAATCTAGTAGACTATGTGAGAAAGCATTTCCTTTGCAGCCTTGTTTACCAGAATGAAGAGTTTTGGGGGGAACAAGACCAAATATCCATTAAAGGAGACACAAGAGTCTATACGTTGGAATACTGTGTAGCACTCAAAAGAATAAATTACTTGCTAGGCACTAGCTTAGAAAACCTCTAAAATATTAATTATGTTGGAAAAAATTCAGGTAGAGAGTATCAAATATGCAAATTATGTATCTCAAGCTTGATACTATCTGTTGCTCAGAGTACACACTGAAAAAAAACAAGACCCAGAGGGGTAAATGTCAAAACAGCAGTGGTGCCTGTGGGGGAACTCATGGGTTTGGCGTGGGTGGTAGAGAGGGGCTTGGACTCCATCCCTAAGTTTCCCTGTTGGTATTACATTGCAATGCATGTTTGCATCGCATTACCTTGTGTAATTTAAGAAACAGGTAAAATAAGTGTGGTAGCTCACAATAATCTCAGTACTCAGGAGGGCTGAGGCAAGAGGTTACCCAGGCTACTTACTGAGCTTGAGGCTAGCCTTGCATATGGAAGAGAAGGCAGAAAGGAAAAGATGGCGGGAAACAAAATATAGTTCTGCAGCTTCTTCAAAATGACCTCTTATACAAGCACTGGCTCCACTATCGAAGGCATCTTCTCCTAATCTCTCCCTTCTGTCAGTTTCTTCTCCATCCCAACATCACTGTCTTGTTCTAACCACCATGCTTCAACTACTCCAGGAGCAAGTTTGTGTGATTGTGTCATCACCCACTCATTCAATGCTGGCTCTCAAAACCAGGACCTTGCACAAGCGTGGCAAGCACTCCGTCGCTGCGGTACAAAGGCAGCCCTTAGGTTCTTGGGATGGAGTCTCTGGCCTTGAATTTGAAATCTTTCTGCCCTAGCCCCCATGTACTGGTAATAAAGGCTAGCTCTACCACCCCCAGCTCCTGGAGCATCTGAACTACCGACCCCCCTTTACTCTTGTACAGTCCTTATGGTCTATTCTTTTCTTTTTAAAAAAGATTTATTTATTATATATACAGTTTTCTGCCTGCATGTACACCTGCACACCAGAAGAGACACTAGATCTCATTATAGATGGTTGTGAGCCACCATGTGGTTGCTGGGAATTGAACTCAGGACCTTTGGAAGAGCAGACAGTGCTCTTAACCTCTAAGTCATCCCTCCTGCCCTTCTTATGGTCTATTCTAAATGTTGTCACCAAAGCTGATCAGGTCACTGCCCCTATTTAATTGCAAGCTTTTTTTTTTTAAATCAAATTATAAACCACAGTGCCCTTCCTCATATGCAGAGATACATCTCAAGTCCTCTACTGGGTACCTTAACTCATACTGGACCCTATATGTACTGTGCTTTCCACAGATGACACACTTAAGATGACATTTATATTAAGCACAGTAGAATATAAGACATATCTGATGACAGAATACAACATATGATGAAGCTTATGTGGCTGCCATTCCTGTCTCTCTTTAAATAGCTAATTCTTCTTATATAATTACACAGTGATGAAATGATTTGCCACAGTGTAACCAGATGGCCTGAGATGAGTGGTCTAGGTTGGTATTCTCTGAAAGGTATATGAGAAGAGAAATCGTTGTTGGTTTGTTTCTGGTTGACCCAGGAATAAGAGGAGACACTGTCGATGGCTAGGTATCCAGAACAGACAATGCCAATAGGTGTCTATCCCAAGCCTTTTAGAAACATCAGACTGGCAGCTGTTTTCTCTCTTTTAGCTCATCACAAGTTTTGAGGGTGGTAACCCTTCAGTCCTTGTCTAGGTGAGTTGGTTTTGTACTCTAGAGAGGCTCGCACTCCTCCATTTTGCCCTACTCTGTTTCTGCAATGGGGAATGCTGTGGAAGATGGGATCATGCCCATAATGCTGTGTCTGCATCAGTTTCTTCTTCCTCTGAGGATGAGCCCATGGATTCTTCCCATCCATCATCATTAAGAATTAAGTCTCAGTGGCCTTCAGTATGTCCATCCACATCTTCACCAGGCACATCTGCAAATCCTTCACCAACCCTTCTGGCCATGGGAATGATTTTTCTCACTTCTCCATCAATCCCCAGGAAGACCATAAATTCACTCATGACTCAACTCCTTAACGTCTTTGGGAATGTCTTGGGAACAAGGCGGTCTCTTGCTTTAATTCATCATTGCACCAGCAGTAGTGACGGATTTCTGCTCCTACATCATATCAGGGCCATTGCATCAGTGGCCAATGTGATGAAATACCAGGTCAGAGCAGTGCCGTTCACAAGCCAAGTACTTCCCTTGCCAAGTGGCTCCAAGTTGCTCATGGTGGTAAAAATACAACCTTAACACTTTCATTTCCATAGCAGACTGGCTCAGGATTGCCTGATTAGGACTTTATTATTAATGGGACTTCAAATCATAAAGCTTTCCTCTTTGAAGTGTTGTTTCAGCTTTTACGGCAAAGCATTTATAGAAGTGTTGCATAAACAAGATGGTTGGCGCCTATTCTTTTTGATCTTGCTGTTAGAACAAAGCAAACGACTCTTGTTTTTCAGCATCTTAGGATTCTTGTTGGAGTAACTACAACTGTGTTTTATATTCTCTGTGGTGTTGCCACACAGCAGCAGAGTTAACATGCCTTTCATATTTTATGCCATGGTGCCTCATTTGTACTTAAAAAATTACGTGTATGGATGTTCCACGTGTATGCATAGCTGCACGCCATATGTATGTCTTGTGCCCATGGGGGCCGGAAGAGGCCATCAGATGCCCTGGGGCTGGCTGGAATTACAAATGGTTGTGAGGTACCATGTGGGTGCTGGCAATCAAACCCAGACTCTCTGCAAGAATGGTTAGCATGCTTGTTCACTCTGTTGGGAAATAGGCAACATCTCTTTTAGCAAACTTGTTTCTAAATCAGGGTAACTATCTCTTGCCTAAGAGGCTCAGTGTCACTCACTTCAGCCGACCCTTCTGCACCTCCTGGGAATACAAGGGAATCATATTGGGCCTGTTTCAACTCACATCTGCCACCCAGAAGTTTAATGCCTCTTACTGAACTACCACACACTATATCCATAAATTTTTCAATTTGAGATGACAGCAAAAACTAGCTTGATTTCATTTCCTCATGACTCCATGCGTAAAAGATTCGCTGCATAGATTGAACCATGCTCGCATATCCTCTCTCTGGTCCTCATCGAGAACATCCGCTTTTTCAATTATAGGAAGCCCTTTTACGGTAGTGTTCTGCATGCAGTTGAAGTCACTGTTTCAAAGTAGAGTCTGATAACTTTAGGACAAAGCATATGAATGTCATAGCAGCTAAGGCTCTATCAACACACACAGAGGAGATGGAAAGATAACCCAAACATTTTGATACAAGGAATCAAGTAAACAGAAAAGGAAATGACCACGGGGAAAAATGAGAGGCAAAGAGAGCAGGTTTAAGGAATACCAAAAACAAGCCATGGCCAAGGTTTTCTCTGACTAGTTACATTTACATATAACACCCCAGTCAAAAGCAGAGTGGCAGAACGGATTGGATGATCTCCTGTCTTCTGTGTGTAGGATGGTGAGGCTTTGCATGCTGCCAACTACTTATTGCCTCCAAGAGACACTTGGGGTCAAAGAACATAAATAGGTATAAAGTCAAAGATTTGGAAGAAATTCTGTAAAAATAGCAACCAAAGAAGAGCAGAGATTGCTGTTGTGATACTGGACAAATAGGCTTTAAGTCAAATACTGTTACAAGGCACCAAAAGAGACTTGTGTAGTGCTAAAGGCGCTAGTTTTAAAGAAGGCACAGCCAGTATAAATGCATGTATGGAAAAACTCACACCTGAAAAAAATATATGAAGCAAATGTTGGCACACTCGAAATGAGAAATAGTCAGGACCACAGTACTAATTGGAGACTTTAATACTCGACTCACAATAATGGATAGAACAACCAGACAGAAAATCAATAAGGAAGTGGAATACTTGAACAACAATATAAACCAATTAGATGCACAGACATTTATGGAACCCCTGCACAACAACAGCCAAATATATTGATTTTTTCCCTCTAGTATATATGGAACATTCTCCAAGAGAGACCATATGTTAAGTCTCAAGTAAGTCTTGATGTTTTAAGACTTTCATAATTTAAAAAAATAAAAGTTATATAAAATACCTTTCTGGACACAGCAGAGACTAAAAAGCCATAAAACTAGATAAATAAATAATTGGGAAAAATTGAAGATAAGAAAATTAAGCAACTCATTTCTAAACAGTCACTGTATCAAAGAAGAAATTGCAAAGGAAATTAGAAAAAAATCTTAATTTAAATGAAATAAGACACAGAAATGCAGTATACAAAGTATAAAGCACAAATGTTAAGAGGGAAATCTGTAACTCTTAAGCCTCCACTTAAAAAAATCTCAAATCAATAACTTAATATTTCACTTTATGGAACAAGAAGAATAACAAGCCTGAAGCTAGCAGAAGAGTATAAATTCCAAAGATTAAAGTGGAGCAAAATTAACCAAGCCAAAAATTAGATGTTAGAAAATAACTAACAAAATTTACAAATGTTTAGATTGATAAAGATAAATAATTCAAATTACTAAAATGCAGGAATGATGACGTTTTGTGGAACTAAATAATGCCATTGTCTTAGCGTTTCAATTGTTGCAAGGAAACACCATGACCAAAAAGCAAGTTGGAGAGGAAAAGACTTGTTTGGCTTATACTTCCATATCACTGCTTATCACCAAAGGAAGTCAAGACATGCACTTACACAGCGAAGAAACCTGGAGGCTGGAGGCGGGAGCCGATGCACAGGCCATGGAGGGGTACTGCTTACTGGCTCGCTTACCGTGGGTCACTCAGTCGGCTTCCTTATAGAGCCCAGGACCACCAGCTCAGGAATGGCACCACCCACAGTGGGCTGGGCCCACCCCATCAATCACTAATGAAGAAAATGCCTTTCATCAGATCTTACTGAGGCCTTTTCTCAACAAAGCTTTTCTCCTTTCAGATAGCTCAAGCTGTGTCTCAAGCTGACATAAGACTAGCTAGCACAACTGACCTCTTGTCGACTTGACACACAAGCACATCACTATTAAGCCACAACCTTCCCTCTCTTATTCATCCCCAAGATCCCACATTATAGGCATAAATACTTTAAAATTCTCACAATCTCTACAAGTTCAAACGCAGTACAATTTCAATCTCTTTAACATATCCACTCTCTCTAAAAACCCCAAATCTCTTTTTAAAGTTCAAAGTCCTTCATCAGTGGGCTCCTGTAGAAAGCAAAATTAAATTAAATACTTGGCTTCAAGAGGGAAGAACCAGGGTACAGTCACAATCCGACAAAAGCAAAACCAGACTCCAACTGTGTAA
Organism: Acomys minous; assembly: GCF_964271855.1. Lineage (NCBI taxonomy): Eukaryota > Metazoa > Chordata > Mammalia > Rodentia > Muridae > Acomys > Acomys minous. The sequence goes on from NC_140490.1 coordinate 38,056,270, forward strand.
ACAACACTATACCCAATGTCTGGGATCCACTCACCATTCTGGGCTCCTCCAAGGGGCTTCGGTTACTTCAATGCTCTGCCCTCTGCAGGACACACAGCTTCTTCTAGGCTCCGCAACACTGCCGCTGCTGTCTTTGGTGGTCATCCCAAAACTTCTAGGGTCCTCCACTGCAACTGGGTGCTGCACTTTCACCAATGGCCTCCCCTAGGCTCTCTTCACGGTACCACACTTTAACTTCTCTGCATGACCCCTACACTCCTCGGCCTTCAACTACTACTCTGGCTGCACCTCCACCAATGGCCTCTTCCGGCCTCTCACAGTTCCAAGCCTCTCCATGACCCCTTCATTCCTTCAAAAACCAGTATCACCTGGGTGACTCTTACACTACCAAGTTCTGCAGCCAGTGTGAGGTACAACCTTGTCCGCTTCTGGAACACTCCGCCTGTGTGCTGACTCTCAGGAAACGCTTCCCAGAAGTCTTCGCCTCCTTAGTCACTGCTAATTTCTCAGCTCCAGCTGACCAGCATCAAGTTTCCCAGCAAAGCAAAGGTTTTAACTTCAGTAGTTCTGGCATCTTGTTTAACACAGCTGGTTCTTCAGCCCCCAGCTGACCAGAATCAGAGAATCCTAATTCGAAACACCGAACAGTCCTGATAGTCTTTAAACTTCCCCCTGAAACTTCCCAAGCCAGGCTTCCATCCTCTGTGCTGCTCTCAACATTATCTTCTAAGCCAGCATAAGACTAGCCAGCACAGGCATGCTGTCAACAAGTATGTGCCAACAAATTAGGAAGAAATGGACCAAGTCCTAGAAACTTACAACTTACCAAGCAAGAGGAACCCATGAACAGGGAGAAAATCTGCAAAGATCTAGAGCCAGTGCAGAGAGTCAGGACTTACGGCCTTCTAACAAAGAAAACCTGGGAGCCAAGGACATTACCAGTAAACTTTACCAGACATTAAAGAAGAATTAAGAGACTCAGGTTACGAGCACTGACTGTTAGGGAATTTGAGTTCAGTTCCCAGCAGCCCCATGGAAACTCATAGCCATCTGTAACTCCAGAGGACCTGATACCCTCTTCTGCTATCCACAGGCACCAGTCACACGTGTGTACACATACACATATGCAGGCAATACACTCACACACAAAAATAAAAACAAATATTGTTTTAAAAAATAATTAACACAGCTTTTCTGAAAAAAATGTCCCCAAATATTGAAGAATAATAAATGCTTTCTAACTCTATTCAATTGGGTTAACACTACCTTCAAAACAAAGAAACTACAAGGAAACCACAGGGCATATTAAAACATTTATAATCTATGCTGAAGTTGGGTTTATTCCTGGGATGGAAGGTTGTTCAACAACAAAAAAAATTATATGAAATCAATGTGGCATAAGCTACATCAACAGAATGAATGGGGGAAAAGCATATGATTCTCTAATTGTTGCAGAAAATTATTTGACAGAATTCAACAGTTGCTTGAGGATAGACACTCAAAAAGAACCAAAGGGGAAGCAACCTCCAATACAACAAGAGCCAAATATAAAATCTCACAACTGTATTGTACTTAATGAGGAAGAAATGGTGCCCACTTGGACCCCACTCATTCAACGCGGTATTGAAATCTAGGGGAAAACTAAGAGTGTTTGCATTGGTACAGTTCCGGAGAAAGTCTTAATGGGGGACCACAAGGAAAAACATTCAAGCTCGTAAATCATTTGATAAAGTTGAACGGTGTAAAAACGAACACACAAGTGTCAGTGCTGTTTCTATACATTCACATGAAACTAGCAAAAGTGAGCTGCACAAACAATCCAACATATAGTAGTTCTGAAAATGGAAATGCCCAGGATGAAGCTACTAAAAGTCAAAGGACCTATGTGTTGCATGCTAAAAATTCCAGAACATTACTGAAATAAATCAAGGAATATCTAGAGGGCTCGACTCCATGGCCATAGAAGACTTAGCATTAAAAAAGTAGAAGTCTTAACCCAATGAAAACCCTAATTACAGATTCTACAAATTTCCTGTCCATGTTCCAAAAAAATTATTTTTTTTCAGAAATTTAAAAATATAAAGCATTCGAAAATGTTTAAGGAATCTCAAGAGACCCTGGATATCCAAACCCATCTGGAAATGAACAAAGTTGGAGGTGTTGTCACTTTGTCAGTTCTAACCTTGCAGCACCGCTTTGGGGATAGCCCGGCGTGCAGAGTGTGGGCCTACAGCACATAGGTGCACATGAACTCCACAAGCTAACTGGACATATGGCCAAATGGTTTTCAGTAAGGGAGCCAAGCAAATTCAGAGAGGAAAGGGGTCTGCAGTAAACCAAGCTGAGCCCAAAATAATGGTGGTGATGTCTTCCAACACCGTGTTTGTTACTATCAATTCAAAATCACTGAAAGCACTAAATGCAGAGGCCCCAACTATAAAATTCTTTAAAGAAAAGTATGTCCTGACCTTGGACTTTTCACAAGGGACAAAAAGGAAAAATAAAGGGAGAAAAATGTAAAACCTTTACATATCCTTCAACATAATTAACAGAATGAAAAGGCAATCTAGAGAATACAAAAAAAATTGAGAATCATTTATCCAGTAAGAAATTAATATCCAGAATATGTAAGTGCATTCACAACTCAATAGGATAGTAATATGATACTTAAAATATGCAAAATATTTAACCAGAGCATCTGCTGGATTCCTACAAATGTTCCATAACACATAAAGGGAAGGGCAAACTCTAACCATAGCAAGGTTTCACTTCCCACTACTCAGGACATTTTTCTCTAAACAGCCAATAACATACCAAGTGTCACCCATCATGTCTGTGGGCAGATCACTGCCAGTGGCAGGAGGTGGAACAGTGTGCTCATTGTCCAAGGCAGCATGGAGGTTCTGCACAAAACTTAAGTCATCATACAACATAGAAATTTGCTCCTCTACATCCACACAAAAGGGCTGAAAGAAGGGACTTGAGTTTGCATGTTAACATCCATAGTGGCATCACTGGCAAGGTTACAAGATGATAGTAAGGCAAAAGGCCATTAACAGATATCGCCTTATGAATGCAACGAGGTTTTATTCAACCTTAAAAAGGAAGGAGTTGATGTTGCTAAAACATGGGTTAGTGGTGAAAGCAACATGTTCAATGAGATGAGTCAATCCAAAGGGACACACTGTGTGATGCCTCTTACATGAGGTAGCAAGAGGCAGCAATCTCAGAGGCAGAAAGGTGAATCGTAATGTCCAAAGGATGGAAGTACAGAGATGAAGATTTCCAATAGAAAGTTTCAGTTTGGCATGGTAAAATTCTGATGGGTTAACAAAAATAACTTTAGACACACACACACACACACACACACACACACACACACACACACATACACACACACACACACACACACACACACACACACACACTCACTCATGCTCTTGCACATATAGTTTGCCCTATTCTTTCTCACTTTTGAGTGTTCTGCCAATAGGTGGTAGAGGACCATTAATCTGTCAAGTACATACCAACAAGCAAATGCTAACAGGACCAAAGAGGCTGTCCAATTGAGTCTGCTTAGAAAGGTATTGGAGAGGAGGGGGAAGGGAGCAGAATAAAATGGGGTACAGGAGGAAGGGAGAAAGGGACATTGAGGAGGAGGAATCATGATCAGGAAGGACAGAAAGGGCAGAGAAAAGGAAGTAGTAGATGTGGTGGCCTCATATAAAGGCTGGTACTTAATATCTTTATCCAGATAGAACTATGAATGTTGGCCTGCATGTATGTATGTGCACCATATTTGTGCAGTTCCCATGGAGGCCAGAAGACGGCAAGCTAGACACAGGTGAAGACAGAACAAACTAGAGAATAAGAAGGAGCTAGAAGATTAAAACACATTGCCAAATTAGTTTGCGGCTAGGCAGAGCAATTCAGTCAGAAGCCACGAGAAACCAGTTTGAGTTAGTGAGCTTGGAGAAGAGTTCAGGCCAGAATAGCTCAGTTGAACCAGCCAGTGAGAGCTCAGAAAGAACTAGAAAGATTTGGAGACAGCTCCCATCTCCTCTCCTCATCTGAGGAAATAAAAACAACCTTAACAGCCCAGGCCTCTCCTACAACTTGACCTTATACTCTTTTTTCTCCTTTCCACAGTGGTCCTGAGGTGGAGGCAGGGGACATTATACAATGAACACATCACACCTTGACATCCAATAATTCCTTATTTCCATGCCGTGGAGGGCAGAGGACAGAGCTATGCAGCAGGCACTCAGTTGTGTGGATGGGTGCGTGGGAGGGCATGCATCTTAGCTAACAGTTGCTCTGCCATCTGTGGCTCTTCAGATGTGGAGGGGCTCTGCTTTCTGACTCCCCCTCCCCCATTCTGAAATGACCAGGCTGGCAGGCAGGTCTCTGAAGTCCTATGATTCTGACCTCACTGTCATCTGGCGGTCTTTGCTTCCTGGGCAATCTAATTCTGCTCATCAGAATGTCACCCCTGGGCTTCTCTGATTTTCACAGCTTCCAGGACCACAAAGCCCCACATATGTCTTTAACACTGAGCTGTACAATGGGGCAGAGATTTCTCTTAGTAATGGGGCTGAATTAAGATGAATATTGTTGAAGAAATACTTTATACTTTCATCACACACCGCCCTCCCCTTTCCCACTTGATCTTAGCCTGCCCGAGGTTTCTCAAAGTCCAGGTCAGCATTTCACAGCACTCTGGCCTCATTTCCCACAAACTGCTGTATTTCACTTGCGGCTGAGTGGAGAATTCATTTCATTTCACTGTTCGGTCTCAATAGCGCAAACATATATTCAGAGCTGACATATTTTCATTATGAAAAAGCAAAGCCCTCAGACAGACGCTGCCCACAGGGATTAATGAGGGGAATGGTTATTTATTCTTCCACTTGACATTTTGTGTAGAATAATTCCCAAGTCATTTTCTTCTTTAACAAATAGCTCATGAGTAGAGGAACTTGACGCTTTGGAGGAACACACCAGACCAGAGTTAAGCAGCAGCCTAAAGTTAACCAATAAATGACGCCACTTCCCTGGGTTAGCATGACTGCAAGCTGCCTGCCAGCATCATTCTAACCACACTAGTAGCTTGTGGACTACACTAAAGATACTCTGAAGCACCCCATAATGAACATTCCCATCATTCTATGGGTTTTTTCAACCACATTTGTAAATATGACAACATATTAGGCTATGTTTGGTGAAAAGCCCACATCTCCATCTTGGTACATAAATAATACACAAACCCTTGTTGTACTTCTCATTAGCTGTGAACATTTATTTCTGTTTTAATCTTCGTCTCTCAAACATCCTTACTTTTACCCACCTGCTGGGCACTAAGGTCAATATAACTAATAGGTACAGGATGCTCAGCAAGGAGTCAGGATGCTGAAAAGAGGTGCATGCCCAGGGGGGTAGATAATTCAAGTGACCTTAGTTGTGGGTATTTGGATAACAAGATAATCAGCAATCTCTGATATAGTATTTTAGAAAGACTTACATGACATTAATGTACTTTTATGATAGCTCAACCATCGAGCTGTAGGCATAGTTAATTCTTCAGTTAGTATGAAAAAGCAAAACTCCTCAAGGTTCTGTTCATGTTAGATCTGGCTGGGCTCCTTTTTTCCAAGAGTGCCTGCTAACTTTTTTGTGCTCTTTAGCTATGTTCTAATCTTCTGAGCTTAGGAAAGAGTAAAGTCCTGGGCCTCCGCAGGATGGAAGCAGGTAGCAAAACTCGAGGGAATGCAATGGCCTCTGTCAATGAGTTTATTGGTAAATAAAATAGAGTGAAAGCAGGGTTGTGACAATGGCTCTGCAGATAAAAGGTGCTCGCCACCCATGCACATGGACAAGCTTTACCAGAACCCAGGTAAAAGCATTCATACAGTGTAAGCATCCATAACTCTAGAGCTCCTGGGAGTTGGAGACAGAGAAAAGCTAAGCCCCAGAGCTCACCAGCCCTGCACACAGAAGGAAACAACAGAGAGCCCCTGTCTCCAGCAGGCAGAAGGCAAGGTCTACATCTAAGGCTGTTCTCTGGCCTCCACACGGATTATGCCACACTGGTGTACACACACACACACACACACACACACACACACACACACACACACACCCCAGAAATAAAGAAATGGATGAGCTAGAGGCTGAATTCATATTACCTGTGTGGTCTGGGAACTTAAGAAGAAAATCTAATTTAATGTGTTGCTGTCAGAAGCAAATGCAAATCTTCATATTTATTACAAATAACTGCATGCAAGTGGTGGTGCCACAGATATGGAATATATAAGAGAATAACAAAAACAATCTATAGTGAATAGGCACAACGTAAATCTGAAGGACACTCAGAATAATAGTGTTAAGTAGAGGAGGAAATCAATGTTCGAAAGGTAAAAGGTTACACTTTTCCAAAGGTAACAGAAGCCACCAATTGTTAAATTCAAAGAATCAAAGAAGAAATTCCATTCCAAATAAATAAAACTTAATCAATTCCTAGAGTTATCCTCATCTAAAGGTGTCAGAGGCTAAGAAAAGGATCGTAAAGCAGCCAGCATAAAAGATGGCTTACCTGTTCTGTCTGCATCACAGTTTTATTAAAGGCTGATGCTCAGATCACTAGCCATCAAACCTCAGTGGGTGGTGGACAGCCCTGTCTGCCCCAACAGCCCAGTGAGATTAGGAATTGTGGAATGAGGTTAAAAAACTACATTGGGCTACCAAGTGATTCTGATGCTGCCAGTCTGAGACCACGTTGTAAAGACACTGGCTTAGACTGATAATGCATCACAAAACCCAGCAGTGGATAGGGGAATGCTTGCAGTGAAACATCAAGGGAGCACACCAGCCTGACACTGGCAGCCGGCACCACAGAGGGAGCAGCCACCCTGGTACTGACAGCCGGCACCACAGAGGGAGCACACCAGCCTGGCACTGACAGCCAGAACCACAGAGGGAGCACACCAGCCTGGCACTGACAGCCGGCACCACAGAGGGAGCACATCAGCCTGGCACTGATAGTCAGTACCACAGAGGGAGCACATCAGCCTAGCACTGACAGCCAGTACCACAGAGGGAGTACACCAGCCTGGCACTGACAGCCGGCACCACAGAGGGAGCACACCAGCCTGGCACTGATAGCCAGCACCACAGAGGGAGCACATCAGCCTGGCACTGGCAGCTCACACCACCAAGGAAGCAGACAGCCTGGCACTGACAGCCAGCACCACAGAGGGAGAAGCCAGCCTGGCACTGGCAACTGGCACCACCAGCTTCCAAGAACATGTGCAAAGAAAAGCTGGTGTGGACAGAGCATAAAAGCTAATGACAGACTTCAGCTGTAGTGACTTCTAGAATATGTGCTTCAGGAAGGGGGAGTATTTGAGAAGAAGCCTAAGATGTGAGAAGGACAGAGGGAACAAAGGAAGCATAGTTCTTCCTTGTAGAGTTTCCAAATTTATCTAGAAGTAAGACTGAAGTATATAAAATCACAGGACAAGACCAGAATAACCAGATTTAAAATGGCAGGGGTTACTAGAGCCTGTTTATTAAATTTATAGGTAGAGTTTGTGTGTGTGTAACATACATATAAATACACATTATATAAATGTTTAATACATTCACTTTAAGAAGAGCAACAAACATACAATACTAAAGTAGTTGAGAGGTAACAAAAAATGAGAGAACAAGAAAGGTGTCCTTCTTGTAGGTTTCTAAAACCCTCTGGATCATTCTATTTTCCCATTTCTTATATTTTTCTTGCCTAGAGTCCCAGTAGGATGTCCTCACATCTATCCCAATCTCCTGGTAAGTGGAGACTTTCATGAGACATGCCTTTTGGGCTATTGTCCAATTATAAGTGAGTATATACCATGTGAGTCTTTCTGCTTCTGGGTTAACTTACTCAGTATGATCCTTTCTAGTTCCATCTATTTGGGATCAGGGCCCAGGGGGTTCTTCTCAAACTATTGCACTAACCAAGGACAATACAAGTAATAAACATCGAACCCCTACTCTGATTTAGCCAACGGACAAGACATTCACCACAGTTATGTGGAGAGCGGGGACTGACTTGGACATGAACTCTGGTGCCCCATATTTGACGACCTCTCCTTGGTGGGGAGGCCTGGTGGCACTCAAAGAATGAATAAGCAGGCGCCTATGACCATAAAGTTGGGGAGGAGGTTCCCCTTGGTCATAGACCTAGGAGAGGGGAATAGGGTGAAAATGGGAGGGAGGGAGAATGGGAGGATACAAGTGATAGGAGAACAATTTAGTTGTAATCTGAATAAATTATATATATATATATGAGAGAGAGAAAGGAAAGTTGTCCAAAAGAGATTAAAACTATGTTGTAAAGGGTGCAGTAACCCCAGTCGATACATTTTGGCTAAATTCTCCAGTTAAAAGGTAGAATATCCAATTTGATTTTTTTAAATAATCTTGTAAATGACGTAGCTGAGACATAATAGACAAAAGCTGGAAGAAAAATATGTATGTTACACAAATATAACCAAATATTGTAGGATGCTTGGTTTAAAGGTCAACTGCCACAACTTAGTCTCGCCTGAGTAGGGAGCCTCCCCTGAAGAAATGTCCTGCGTGCCTTAATTGATAAGGGATGGTCCCCCCTACCTGTGGCAGCACCTTCAGGGAGCCACAGAGATAGCAGAGATAAAAAGGGATGTGTCAGAAGAACACTCTCATTCTGCCTTTCGCTTGCTTGCCCTTCTCTCTAGCTGCAAAGATGATTTGCACTGATGTTGTTGCTGCTGTTGCTGCTGCTGGTGGTGGTGGTGTTGCCTTCACTGACATCAGAACCAGTGTGTCCAGGCTTTCACCTTAGAAGAGGGACCAGTGGCTCCTAGCTCCAGGAGCCAGATTTGAGATACTGAGGCAACCCACTTTGTGGACTGAATGAAATATGGGTCATTCGCCCCTAGTGAGCAACAGCTATTCTGGGACAGCTTCAAGGACTGGGTACCAGGCCATCAGCAGCTCAGAGGCACTTGGCTATCATTACTTTAAAGCTCACTCACAAGGCTTTGATACATTATATTCCTTCCCTGGTTCTGTTCCTCCAGAGACGCTGACACATTGTCTCAGAGTTGTTACTTGCGGGGCATTCTTTGTAAAGATGAAATTATTGAGGTATAGTCACTATACATACAAAAATGTACTTTATTCAATTATTTTCAAGACTCTATCTACTGTGTGGTAATTACAGTTTTCCACACTAGAGATACACTGGAGAACAAAACAGAAAAATTCAAAACACAAGAATTGAAGTTGTTTATATGTATCTAAAAATGCATTTCAAGCCCTAACAAGCAAAATTTGAATGAACTACAATGATTTAAAAAGACTTCTCAACGACAGATCAAACAGGGGGAAGAGTAAAGTTATAAAAGAACCAACCGGGTGCTACTTTTAACAGCTGAGTATCAAGCAAGCTCCTGTCTGCAAACCTGCACCCACCAGCCCAGAAAGCTGAGTTCAAGGAAAAGATCAGACCACCCTCTGATCTCAAAGTTAGGAACCAATGACCACCCTCTGATCTCAAAGTTAGGAACCAATGACTGACATGTAAGTAAAAAATCATGTTTAAAATGTGGGAATGACTAATAAAATAGAAAGAAAAGAAAGATGTAATGGGAAGATCGACCATTATTGGTTCTTTTAAAATATGTAAACGTAACAGGCTATGACAAAGTGAAGCTTTTCAGACTTGCAGACCGCACAGTGCCATGCCTAGAAGGCAAACACTGCCAGGTGACTCTTAGGTCTGATGAAAACATCAGCAACCTTTTTAGTAAAGTCACAAGATACAAAATCGATGCACACACACACACAAACACACACACACACACACACACACACACACACACACACACACACAAAATCAGTAGCTTCTTTACATGCCAATAACAAACTTGCTGAGAAAAAAAAAATCAGGAGAAATACCTTATTCAGTAACTCACCCAAACACTTAAGTCTCAGCCTAGACATGAGTGACCTCTGCAATGCAAACATTAAACCACCAAGCAAGGAAATTCAAGAAGACACTAGGTGTTAGAAATAGTTTTTATGCTTCTGGATTAGAAGAATTAAATATTTTAAAAGTGATTATATTACCAAAGAGATCTACAGACTCAATGCAATCCCCCCCATCAATAACACAATAGTACTCTTTATAATAGTAAAAACAACAACAACAAAAAGTCCTAAAACCCATATGGGAACACAAAGACTCCCAAGCCAAAGGGATCGTAAGCAGAACGAACTGCTTTGAATTGTGCTACAGAGCCATGGTGACAAAGTCAGATTGTGATGAGGACTATGTGGACTCGTGGGACAGAGTGCAGGAGCCAGACATAAACCCATAGAGCTATGGCCACCAAATATTTTTTTGACAAAAGGTGTCAGAAATATATATTGGAAAAAGGAGAGCATGTTAGATAAATCATGCTGATGAAATAGGATATCCATGTGTAGAAGAACGCAAAAAAGGTTCTTAGCTTTCATCTTGCATGGAAATCAACTCAAAATATGTTAACATTTTTTAATTAAAAATCTGAAGTGCTGAAACTACCAGAGGAAAACACTCTAAAATACAGACACAAGAACTCTCCAAATCGAACTCCAATAATACAGGAAACAACCCCAAGAACTGACAAATAGCATATCACTAAATTAAAAGGCTTCTACACAGAAAAATCATTATCAATAAAGTGAACAGAAGGCTATAATATGAGAAAATATATTTCCTAGCAACACTTCACCAATGAGGCTAATATCTATGATATATAAAGAACTGTAAAAATTAAACTCACGCCCCAACCCTGCCAATCAATAAATAGGCTATTAAACACAATAAATGCTTCAATAAATACTTTTTAAATGCTTTTAAAACTTAGCCACCAGAGAAATGCAAATCAAAACTGCTTTCAGAATCCATCTCATCCCAGTCAGAATGGTTATAATTAAGAAAAAATCCTGGCAAATATGTGAGAAAAGAGAACTTTTTTCTTACTCTAGGTAGGCATGTAAACTAGTACAACCCCTATGGACATTAGCATGGTAGTTTCTTGAAACACTAAAATTCAGAAGGGCCACGTTACCCAGATATGCTGCACACCCACTTAGGGGTCTCCAAATTGTTCTACCAGGACACTGACCAATGACTGGATAATGGAAATGTGGTACATCACACAGTAAAGTTGTATCCAGCCATAGAGAAAAACAAAGTTTTCAGGAAAATGGTTAGAACCGGAGATGATTATGTTAAATAAGCTGGACTCATCAAGACAAATCCTGCGTGTTTTCTTTCATATGCAGATTCTAGTTGTGAATATTTATGTGTGTAGGTATAGGTGGTGAACCTAAAGGGGGCCATGAGAGGGGAAACCCATTAGGGAAGTAGGAGATGTGGTAATGGAATGCAATGTGGGTGCGAGGAGAAAGGGGACACTGAGGGTGGAAGGGGGCTAGTATGTGGGGGCAAGGAGGAGCCTTAGGCAAGAAGGGATACTATGAATCAACCAAAGTGAAGTATGTATGAAAATGTCTTATTGAAACCCATTACTTTGTATCCTAATTAAAAAACAAATATAAAAATTAAAAGTTAAACGTGTAAAATTATCAGGTTACTCAGCAAGAACAAAGAAAGTAAATGCAAAGGTATAAGATTACAAATGAAAGTGGTATAATTAAAGATCGAGTTGAGGTTTAACATGCAATAAAATGATTAATAACTTTATGCCAATTAATTTCAGAACCTTGATGAAATGGAAGATTTCAGAAATATAAACTATAAAAGTTGCCATAAAAAGGAAACCACTTAAAATTTAAATTAATTTAAGAACTAAATACCCACCTCTTCAGCACATCCTCAACACACACTTAGCGGAGACATTTTGTGAAACAATGTAGAAACAGCTTTTAATCCTAAACATTCCCTACTTTGCAAATCCTTAAGTTGGAGTGGCCCTCCATGCAAATTCACCCAGCCTTCCCAGGAACAACTTTAGAAGCAACAAAACATCTGTGTCCTCATGATCAGAGGAGATTCCCTAAAACACTGGCCAGCCAAATAAAATAACATAAAATGAGAAAGATCAGGGCTAAGTCTGGTTTATCCCGAGAATACATTAGCTTAGTGTTAGCATACTAACCTTAACATGTGGTTTCTGAACCAGAGATGGCTCCTTGGGTAAGGTATGTGATTGTTGCCAATCTGATGATGATGATGGGCATCATTTCTGGAGCTCACATAGTATTTAAAAAAGGATGGACTATCACAAGTTGCCCTCTGACCTCTATGGGTGATGTTGCATGCAACCAACCCCCAACCCCCACAATTAAGAACTCAATCAGTCAGTCAAAAATTTAAAATAGATGGTTTCTAATGGAAGATGAAAAGGAGGCCTTACACGTAAGCCACATCGAATAGCTTGCTATGCAACTGCTTTAAAATAGCAAACTAGGAGTAAAAGAAAGTTTGTGAATTTACACAGGATTTTCCCTAAAATATTTTTAATGAGTCAGAATTGCAGCAAAGATGGCTCCAAGGACCTGAGTCCGGCTTCCTAACACCCACATCAAGTGGTTCTCAACTGCTCGTAACTCCAGTTCCCCAGGATCTGATGCCTTCTTCTGGCTTCTGCAGGTATCCACACACAGGTGGCATATGTAGACAGAGAGAGAGGTGCACACACACACACACACACACACACACACAGAGAGATGTAAAACAAATCTTAAAAACAAAGAGTTCACCCATTCACTCAACTAATCTGTCCTGGCCACCTATGATAAATGAAGCACTGTTCTGGGTATCAGAAACACAGTAGTAATAGAACAGATTAAAACCCTATACATGCACAACATATTTTCCAGGAAAGAACATATTGGAAATAAAATAACGGGAGGACCATGTTCTCCCATATTAGAAAGTTCTGACTGCAGGGACAATAAAGAGGGTGGATGGCGGTGTCAACACAGACGTGGGATGGTGAGCAGCCTACCTGATTTTCTTCTATACACTCCCAAGCTCTTTTAAGAAAATACAACAATTGTATCATTTATTATTTGCCCAAATGAATTGCACCTGTCAATAAAAATAAATAAAACTCTACACAGCTTTAAAAATGTATTTGTCAGTCTACTGGAAAGCATGTATAAAAAATGTAATTAATGAGGGGTGGATTTCTCAATAGACAATTATGAAACATCACATACACACCTGAAGAGAATGTGTGAGCTGAAATATATTCTCAAGGGACTGTTCCAGACTATAACCAAAGGGGTCATAAGTTAATAAAATGGGGACATTAATAAAATGCAAAGGTGCTGGGGCTTGTGCTGGCTGGTTTTGTGTCAACTTGACACAAACTAGCGTCACCAGAGAGGAAGGAGCCTCAGTTGAGGAAATGCCGCCCTGAGATCCAGCTGTAAGGAATTTTCTCAAATAGTGATCAATGGGGGAGGGGCCAGCCTACTGTGGGTGGTGCCATCCCTGGGCTGGTGGTTCTGGGTTCTATAAGAAAGCAGCCTGAGCAAGCTATGGGGAGCAAGCCAGTAAGCAGCACCCCTCCATGGCCTCTGCATCAGCTGCTGCCTCCAGGTTCCTGCCCTGTTTGAGTTCCTGTCCTGACTTCCTTACTGATAAATAGCAATATGGAAGTGAAATCTGAATATACCTTTTCCTCCCCAACTTGTCGTTTGGTCATGGTGTTTCTCTGCAGCAATAGGAGGAAATTTTAACTAAGACAGGGCTGGAGAGAGGCTCAGTGGCGTAGCAATCCTGCTGCTCTTGTAGAGCACCCACACGGCAGCTCTCAACTGTAACTAACTCCAGTAACAAGGAATTAGATTTTACCTCTGATTTTGGGCATGTGTTCCTGTTTTGTGCGGTCTAAACAAATTACTTGGCATAAGAAGGAGGACTGGGATGGAACTTAGGCAGTGCCCTAAGGGCTCATACAAACCAGGGAATTTTCAGTTCTCACTGGATGAGTGCCATCAGAGAAATGCTTGTGGTGTATGTGTGTGTGTGTGTGTGTGTGTGTGTGTGTGTGTGTGTGTGTGTGTGTGTGTGTGTGCCCCCGTGCGCACGCATGCATGCACGTGCACCTGTAATCCCAGCACTTGGGGAGGCAGAGGCAGGTGGATCTCTGTGAGTTCAAGGCCAGCTTGGTCTACAAAGTGAGTCCAGGACAGCCAAGACAGGTTTTGAGAAACCCTGTCTCAAAAATCTTAAAAGCAAACAAACAAGTGAGGCTATCTTTCCAACTTCATGTTGCACTGCATTCTGGGAACTTAGCCTTGATAAACTGAGTCCTTTCTGGCTCTCCACTGGGCAGAAGTACAGACTCTCTGGAGTACTCAGAGGCAGCAACATGTGAGGCTGAGGGCCTCAGGAAGAGCCCAGGCAGCTCCGTGGGCTCTGCTAACTAACCCCAAACTGCCTTCTATGCCTGGAAAAACCCAGGCATCCGCAAGCATTCTGATCTCAACCCTATGCCTCATGCCGACCTTTTTAGCTGGCATGCTACGGCAGGCATTACTTAGCCCTTCACTGCCACTCAGAGAGATGTTAGGTTTGCATAAATTTATTGAATTGGAAGGCACCTGAGGAAAGGAAGAAAACACGATTCTGTGAACAAAGTGGTCAGGGTTCTGATTAGTAAACAGAGGCTTCTGAGAAAAATTGTGGGTCAGAAACGGCAAAACTAAAATATCACTTGGCTAACTCTGTAGATCAGCATGATAAGCAAAACCGAGCTAGCATCCCCTAGCACATGTCTCTCCTTGTCTTCAAGTCGCCTCGCTGGAGCTGTTGTCTGCTCCATCTTTCTGCTCTGCCTTCTTATGCAGCCCCACCCCCCTCCTCCCTTTGTGCATATGCCCATTTGACTTCCCAATCATTTTAACCCCTACCCCCCACACAAGATCTCCTCAGTTTAGATCAAGTGGGAAACTCAGTCTAGACAAAATCCTGCCATCCTTTAAACTCTCAAGGTGAACTGAGGACAGACACAGCTGTCCTTGCATCAGCGTCCCGTATCAGTGTCAAGCCCTGTCATCTTCACTTTGCCTCTACTTCAGAGTGAACTAGGCACACAGGCGATGGGGATTGCAAGTCTCCTGTGGGTTTCTTATCGCCCAGGCCTTGCCACAACACTTAGGCTCACTGAGCTGCATTTTTATCATGCTGTTATCCCACTAAACACACACTCAAATCTGGGAGAAGTGCATTTTGTACATGGAACTGAACTGTCAAATGGACACCAGAGCTCTGTGCAGCTCACAGTCAGCTGGGGCCTGCGAGGGAGGTTTCGTTGGCATACACAAAACCCCACATTGATCCTACAAGCCGTTATGAATTTCCCCCTTGTATTCCTTAAAGCAGATGTAAAGGAAGAAATCCAACTTATAGATAAAAGCCCCTGTGCCAGGGTCTTCCCAGTCTGTCTTCTCTCTTCTAAGGCTCTGGCCCTGAGAGTAAAACGCTAAAAAAATGAGGGTGTGGGTATGCTCAGGACCTCAGGGGCATCAACAAAAACTACACACTTTGCTTCAAGTACCACTTAGCCCACACACTGCCTTGTGGTCCATTCCTTCCCAAGGTGCTGGCTTTAGTAAGGCATCTTTGCTGTCTTTTTCCTCTAGACCAGCCAGTGGTACCTTCCAGCCTTCTCCTGGAAAGACAGCGAACCATCCTGGCAGGTGTGCCCCAGCATTTACTGATGTCCTCTAGTTCCACAGGCCATCAGCAGGACTTACAAAAATCTAAATTGCCCTGGTGTGTCAGTTTGAATACTGTACGTGAGTAGCCTTCCTTAGGAGAGCAAGGAAGCCTTTAAAATGGATGTCAGATGCTTGCTCCTTACCTTGGTACAGTGGGAACAAAAAGTTTTCAGAGATAAATTACAATCTCATCAGAAAATTTAGGAATTCAGCATATGGCCTAGCTAAAGAGAGAGAGAGAGAGAGAGAGAGAGAGAGAGAGAGAGAGAGAGAGAGAGAGAGAGAGAGAGAGAAGACTCTGGTGACAGATGGACAGCTACTAAAATAGTCCATACCTCTCTCAAAGGACAACTGAGGGGACTTGTAGTTACCTAGATGTTACAGGCAAGGTTGTCAGTTATTTTTTGTGGATTAAACATTAAAACATTTTTATTTTAACACACTTTTCATTGACACAGGATTACATCACCTTTTACCTTTCTTACCTCTAGTTCCTCCCAGCTACTCTCCCTCGAACCCTGCCTATATCCCTCCACTCTCAAGCCCAGACCTTCCTTGTCTTTATTACTGTTACAAATGGATGTATATATGTATGTATGTATATGTATGTCAAATGCATACCTAGAACATGCTGGGTCTGTATTTTGTTGTTGTTGTTGTTAGTGTGTGTGTGTGTGTGTGTGTGTGTGTGTGTGTGTGTGCGCGTGTGGTTTCAGGGCTGACCACTCTGCATTGGACAGCCAGTGAAGGAACTGTTACCTGTAATTCTTTGTTGAAGAGTAGGGACCCCTTGAGATTTCTCCTTCACTTGAGTATGTCCACTGATATTGCCAGTCTTCCAAGTCGTATTTATGCAGCCATTTCTAGGAGAGGGTGTTTCACAGAAGACCTCTGATATCCTGGATCTTGACATCTCTCCGCCCTCCCTTCCTCGGTGTTTGCTGAGCCAGAGATGTGGGAGTGCTGATGTAGGTGTGTCCCTTGGGGCCGGACTCCCCAGGAGCTACTGACCTCTGTGTTGTGTCCCATTGTGGTTTTCTGTGATGGTCTCCATTTACTCTAGAGGAGCTTCTCTGATGAGGGGAGGTCTCTACACTTTTCTGTGAGTATAAGGACAAGATTTAGAACATAGTGAGAAATGACGCAGCTCTAACAAGATGTCAGTAGTGGATTCTTTTCTAAGCTCATAACGTCCCCTGGGAAGCTGGCTATGTCCCGGTACCATTTATGGCTCCCCTCCTGATAAGTGGACCTTAAGTCCAGCTGCTGGTTGCATCTTTATGCACGTCTTGTCATGCTGGTCACTGCAGTAGTTCATAGACCTCACATGTGAGTAGGACTGTCTAATTACTTCCCTCTCTTGGAAGCTTGCACAGTACTTTCTGGTACAGAAGATGGACCAAAGGAAGCAGGCTTTCAGGTCAGATGCAGCTCAGATAATCTGAGTCTTGTGTATGGAGGCCCATCACCACCAACCCCTGGGAGGCAACTAAGGATTACATCAACAATTTAGATTGTTTGGGGAATTGCCCGAACTACATGGCCAACAGTTCTGAAGGCTTCCTGTGCCCATGTTGAGTTGTTGTTGTGGTTGTTGGTCTATGATCTTAGTGGAGAACATTGGTAGCTTAAGTAGAATAGCTTTCTTGAATAAATATGTATTATATTCTTGAATATGTGTATGTGTTAGGTATCATCTTAGGCAAATACCAAATAATGTGATTTCTTGAGGCTTTCAACAATCTTGGTGTTATTTGTCTTTCCTCCTCATATTTCTGAGTCTTTCTATTTCTGTACCCTGCTATTTCCTCTATAAATTTCTCATATACCTCTGGTCTCTACATACCTCTCCTGTTTTCTGTGGTTACTCAGAATTTCATATTCACATCTGAGAATTTGAAGCTAGTCTTGATGACAGAGAATATGTGGTGTTTGTCTTTCTGGGTCTGGGTTGCCTCACAACCCACTCTTTTTTGGTTCTATCCATTTGTCTGCAAACTTCATGATTTCACTTTTATTTACAGCTGAGTAGTATTCCACTGTGTGTATACACTACATTGTCATTGTCTGTTGAAGGACAGTTATGCTGTTTTCATCCCCTGGTCATTATGAATAGATGTTGAGTCTTTGGGCATATGTCAAGGAGTGGGTCAGCTGGATCCTATGGTAGATTTACTTTCAGTTCATTTGAGGATTCCTTATATTGATTTCCAGGGTGGCCACACCATTTTACATTCAGTCATTTTCAGAACATCTAATCTGCCAGTCTGTAAACATGGGCTACTTTTCCATTTTCTCATGTCTTTCTCAACCCTTTTCTTCACCATTGCACTTTTCACTGTAGAGGGCTTTCACCTCTGTGGCTAAGGATATTTTATTGGTTTTGCTGCTATTGCGAATTTGAGTGTGTCCGTGGTCTCTTCCTCTGTATGTCTGTTGGTGGCATATGAAAAGGCTACTGATTTTTGTAAGTTGATTTTGTACCCTGATAATTTTCCAAAATTGTTGATTATTCTAGAAGTTTCCTTCTGGAGGCTTTGGGATTTCTCATGTATAATTTTATATTATCTGAAAATAGGGCTTATTTGACTTTATCTCTTCATACTTTTATCCTGGCAATCTCCTTTTCTTGCCTTACTACTCCAGGAGGTGCTAATGGCAGTCTTTTGAGAAGGTCTGCCTCTAGCTCAGTCCTGAGTTAAAAGGGATTGAACTTTGGTTTTTCCTTGATAGAATAATGTTAGCTTGTAGGTTTATCATATACAGCTTTCTTATGTTGATGTATGTTCCTTTCTCTCTCTAGGGCTTGTCATGAAAGTGTGTTTGATTAAAAACAAAACAAAAACACCAAAGTGTGTTTGATTTCGTCAAAGTTTTAAGGTTTTTTTTTCCTGTAGCTCCTAAGATGATTATATGACTTTTGTCTTTACATACATTTATATCATTTATTGTATTTATTGACTTACATATGTTGAACCAACTCTGCATTTCAAGAGAAAAGTCCACCTGATTATGGTGAATGGTCTTATGGGTATCAGCCGGTACTTGGTTCATTAGCATTTTTTGAGATGTTTTGCATCTATGCTCATTTAGGATATCAGTCTGTAGGTTTGTTTTTGTTTCTCTCCCTCCATTTCTCCCTCCCGTTCTCCCTCCCCTACTCCTTCCCCTTTCCCTCCCCCCTCTCTCTCTGTGTCTTTACCTCTCTAAGGAGACTGGCTTCAAAAGATAAATTTGGAAGCATCCTTGTCTTTCTCTTTTTGAAAAGTTTAAGAGAGATTGGTTAGAATTCTTTTTTGAAAGTCTGGTAGAATGCATCTGTACTCCACCTGGGCCTGGACTGTTTTTAGTTGGAAGGCTTTTGTTGCTGTTTTGATCCCTCCTTTGTCCTGAGTCTGTTTAGGCTGCTGGCCTTTACTTGATTTAACTTTGATAGTTTGGATGAATCAAGAAATTCAGCTATTTCTTTTAGATTTTTTCCAACAATGGAACACAGGTTTTTAAAGTATCCCTTTAATAACAGTCTGAGTTTCGTTGCCCGCGCTGTAATGTCTCCCTATTCCTGTCGGACTGTGAATCCCTGCCACCTCTTCCTTTCTTTTGGTTAACGAGGCCAAACTTCTGTAAACCTTGTGTGTCTTCTTAAAGAAGTAGCTTTTGGATTTATTGATTCGGTTCTTTGTTGTTGTTTTGCTCCTATTTCATTAATCTCTGCTTTTACTTTTATTATTTCTTGTCTACTGGGTTTGGTTTGTTATTGTTTCTCCAAGTTCTTGAGTTGTATCATTAAGTCATTTATTTGTAATCACCCTGAATTTTTAATGTACACACTTGAGGCTGTAAACTTCTCTTAGAACTGCTTTTAATGTGTCCCAGAGGTTTTGCTGTGTTGTGTTTTCATTTTATTTCCAGGAATATTTTTATTTCTGTCTTTATTTTTCTCTTTAGCCCCTTTATCATTTGATAATGAGCTGTTTCATCTCCATAGTACATTCTTACTAAAATTTTACTTGCTGTCAGTTTTATTGAACAATGGTCAGATAAGGATACATGAAATTATTTCAGTTTTTCTGTATTTAGGCTTGCTTTGTCTTCCATCATGTGGTCTATAGAGAAGCTTCCGTGTACTGCTGAGGAGAACGCATATTCTTTGGCATTTGGGTGGAATATTCTCCAGGCAAAATTCAAAGGTTTGACACCTATTAAATAAAAAGCAGGCAAGAATCTCCATCGTATGGATGCAGCTGGATTTACGCTGAAGGCCTTGTCTCAGGCTCTGCTCCTGCTTGGCATTGGACCTCCTTCCTGGCTCTTCCCTGTAGCCCATGGCTACTTTTCCTTGCTAATGTCCTCTGGTCCTCTGATTGAGGACAGCTGCGGGCAGCATGTGCACCCAGGTGTGGGCACAATTGCACAGGCACTTCACTTACACCAAGAACCAGAACTGGGGGTTTATATCTTTCCCACCTGCTTCTCTGAGTTAGTGTTCTAATTTTTCTTTTTTCCCACCTCCCTGCAGTAAGCCACGCCCAGCCTGAGTCTGCAGTCTGTGGTTAGGCTCTGCCTCACAGCAGAGAACAGTCTCTGCAAAATGTCAGAAGCAGGCGGGGGGGAGGGGGGCACTGCTCCCTCAGACTCCTCCTGAGGGGACTACACCTGCTGTCTGGGACCCCCATGTCAGCCCCAAGATTGCAATGCTTTATCACGTGTGTCTTCTCAGAGGTTTCTCTTGTGTCTGGAGGTCTATACCAGATGATCTTCAGGGTCGTGTGGGTGTTTGGTTGGTTGGTTGGTTTTCCCTATCCATTCCTGTGTCTCTTTAAGTGACAATACGTAGCTTCGCCTGAGCTTTATGCACCTAGGAGACAGTGACAGGTTAGAAATCCCCACACAAGTCTGTGTTTCAGGAAAGGCTCAGCAGAGCCTCTTGGTTCTTCCATGAGGCCATGAGACTCTTGTGCTTGTTGGTCACCAGGCTGAATGTAGTTCTTTCCCCTCTTGTCTGAACCTGCCAGTAAAGCCAGCCCCATGGCCCCTTTCCCCTTGCCTCACTGGCGAATGGTTCAGGTCAGAATCCCTTGTCTCTCTGAGACACAGGAGATGCACATTTCTGAAGCAGCTGTTTAGATCCCCACCTCCACTTGCAAAATGGGCCCATTTGTAAGCTCCACCCCATGAAACGGTGTGTGTATGCATGTCCATGTTCGCGTGTGTGCGCACGTGTGCATGTGTGTGTGTGTGTGTGTCTACTAAGTTTAATTAAGGTTGCTGCTTGCATGAGCATGGGTGGAGATGATTGTTTACTGGGCCATGGGCAATCTACCAGTGGCTATGCGCTTGAGGAGAATAGCAGCCTTCTCCAGCAGCCATTCACCGCCAATCCTCCTTCAAGGAGGAGGAGGGGAGGCTTCCTGATTCTCTCCTTCATCCACCGTGGATGTGTTGATGAGCCTGATCTGGTACAAGTTGTAGGTAAGACCATGAGCACAAAAGCCATGCCATGTCCAGAAGATGTCTTTTTGTAGTAGGTCTCCCCAGATTTTGGCTCTCCCACTTCCATAATGTTCCCCAAGCCTTAGTTAGGGGAGGTGATATAGATGACCCATTCAGGGTCAAACAATCTATTGTTCCTTTGGCCAGGTATGAGTCCTCAGCAACTGCTGTGATAGAAGCTTCTCAGATGCCAAGAATGCCGCTAGTCTAGTGTTTAGAAGGCAGTGTGATCATAGGTCCATTTTGGGTCCTCACTATGGTCTCCCCAGCCACCAACCTAGGACCAGTACATACAGTACAGTACCAGTGAGTTCCCCTCTGTGGAGTAGGCTGCTCATCTACACCAAAAGGTCATTGGTTACACCCATAACAGCCGTGCCTCCTCTCTGATACCATGGGCACATCCTGCCAGTGGGGTTGCCACTGTAGCTTGCACAGTTCACAGCTGCATGATGACTTTTCCTCTCCAGTAGATCTATATTTTTCATCCAAAACTAGAAGTCTTGATTTTTTTTTTTTTAGAATTAAAAGGTTATTAAAAGTGACTAATTCAACATTTTTTAAGCATTAGCCCAAATGACTGGGCTGTAACGTTTCAGGATTTTTGCTCTATTGCGCTCATTCTTCTGTCAGTCATGTGGCCTCATCTTTGGCCAGTGGAAGCCTCTTTGAATTGGCCTCTTTGATGTTACTCAGCATCTTTACAGCCACATTGCCTTCCACTCAATAGGATGCCCTAGTCTCGTTTTGTATATTTCCCATGCCAGATTTGGGATCTTCTTTCTCTTCTCATTGTTTTCCTCTCTTCTTTCTTCTCCCCCCTTCCCCCACTTCTGTTTCCTTCCTTCTTTCCACCCCTCCTTCCCTCCCTCGCCCCACGCTTGATATCTTCCTGCCTTTGCTTCTCATGTGGTTATAACTGTGACATCTGTCATTCCTCCAGAAAGCATGTTTTGAAATCTTACTTGAAAATGATGTTTACAGAACATGGTCTGCGCCTGGGTAGTGTTTTAACTCCTAATATAAAGAACAGCCTCATTTATTTTCTTAACTAAAATGTGGGAATAATAAATAGCATTGTCTGTAGTATTATATTAATTACAGGAGGTAAAGGTCACAACCAAGAATTTTTTCTAACATGAGCTTTTAGCTTTGTCTAAAGATATTGTATTTAGTGCATGGTTTGAGGAAGGAATGTTCTAGATCGTGAGAATGATAGCAGCAAGAAACAATTATCTAAGTATGTGCTTGCAAGCCCAGTGTTAGGGGGATGGGAGCCTGTCTCTAACAATGGCAGGGAATGACACCTGAGTTTGTTCTCTGACCTCCATAGATATGTTTCCATGCATGAATGAGATGCTTGCTTGTATAACGGTTACGTTATAATGGAGAACATTATACCATAAACAAATAATAAAACCAGTTTTATATCAAGTGATAACTGTTAATGGAGAAGCCCGAAACAAGGAAGGGAGATAGGAAGTACTGCTTTCATCTTCAATAATACTGAGTCAAAACCTTCTACACAGATGATAAATGAAGCAATGCAGCTGGACAGGGCAATATAATTCATGGGAAGAAAGCTGATCCTAACGTCCTGTTGCTCTTGGCTAAGTAGCTCTGAGGCAATGAAACCTCAGAGGAAAGGCCTAGGGGGACTATAGTGCTTGTTCACTTGGGACAAGGTCTTACTTTATAGCCCGGGTTTGCCTTGAACTACTGTCCTCCTACCTCAGCCTCCCACATGCTGGGGTTTGCTGGGTACACAGCAATGCCTGGCTCTAGTATCAGGTCTTTTTAGTTGACAGGGGTCATTCTCTCAAGGAGATTGTGGGATTTTAGGTTCCCCCTTGGCTTCCTAGATAATGAGGTGAGTAGCTTTGCTAAGCCACGCCCCACCACCGTGACTTATTGCCTCTTGCAGTAGACCAGTCAACGACTGATCAGAAACCTCGAAGGCATGAGCCAACACCAACATTGCTTCTTTGCAATTTAATTATTTCCCGCATTTTGTTATAACTGTGTATATATGACCAGTACACCTATTAAGCATCGCTGTGTGAGATAATTACAAAATCCAGGTGATGTATTTCCCTAGCGTCTGTATGTCATCCTTGTACCACCCAGGGCAGGTGAGGATATCAAAGACCGAATTTGTTGAAGCAGAGGACACTTGCGCCTGGGGACAAGGAAATGTGTTTGGTTGGTCCCTCTCTGCTGACTCACGTGCAAAATGACACACCAATATGACTGTCTTCCTCCGCACGTGCCAGGATATGTCTTATAAATTCTGTTCTGTATCCTCCTCCCTGATAAAGGTGAAGTGGCCAATCTAGAAAGCCATCCCTTCAGGGCATGATCATCCCCTGCTCTGCCTCCTCCCCTTCCTGATGGGTCTCCAGAGAACCTCCAGCTTCCCCTTGAAAACATCTTAAAGTGGCCAATAGCGCCCATAGACAAGGAAGTTTTTATTTTAATGTCTATTGACACATCATCAAAGAACCAAATAAAATGATTTTATTTGGTGATACGTTCTTAAGGCAGCCACTATTTGTGAAAAACACTCGAGTGTCAAGATTGAATGACAGCCCCAACCACATCTCCAATGTACCCGCATAAGAAATAGGCACACTGCTGCCTGCGTGCTATAAAGCATTTTTATGGAGCTCTAAATTTGGTTGGTGTATAGTAAACCGGGCACTGGAGACAAATTTCTGAGATTGTGTATATATCAATATAATAGACAGTCCAATCTATTTCCAGAGTAATCGTTGCGTATATCTTAAAGATACATTTTTATTAAAAAATGAGATTTATTCTATATGAGCCGCTTTATAAAGTCACTGCCCGATGGTATAGCATCAACTTTTGGGGAGTATCATTTATAGTCACTACTACAGACTAGTGTCTTCAGCATTGCTATTGCTTGGGGTACAAGATCACCCTAAAATGCCTAAATTCTGCTATATTGTTACCTCTCTTTTTCAGATAGACTTAAACACCCCCTAATAAAACCAGCTCTAATGATGCCTTGGGTTTAATCCCTTGCCTTTCCTATTTGCTGTGGGGAAGGGGTTATGTACTGGGAAGCCCAAATTCCCAGCTGTTGCTCTAAGCTCTGAACTGAGCGAAGGGCGTACTTACTGTTTCCAACATTTATTCCTGTGTCCACAGATGAGACTTCTCTGAGTTTCTTGCTACATGGAATTTATCTCTCCATCCCTCAGGCCTGATACCACAGTGAGATATCCTGGTTGGTCTCCTTGTAATACCACAGGGATCAAAGGTAGATTAAGTAAATTAATGGCAATTTTATCAGCTTGTACTTTTACCAAACACTTTCAACAAATTCTCTCAAACCCCAAAGCATTTCTCCTCTTTTGGACAAGTCACCTGAGCCCACATTTCCAGCACTAGGTATCACTGGTTAGGTATCTTACCTGGGCATGCCACATAGGCTCCCCACCCCCTATTTGCCTGGAAACAAGAGAGCTTGGCTGCAGACTCTTGCTGCCCTAGAAAGGTCTGAAATGAGACTGTTACCCCTGCAACTGGGCTCTGGATCTCCTTGGAGGCCCTGCCAAGCTGTTGTCCCTCTGTCTGTCTATCCATGGTACCAAAAGGCTTCTAACAAATTCCTATATTCCCTAGTAGTAATCCATTTCACTGTCCCCATAGCCACCCTCCCCATCTGAAACCTAACACAAACCTTTGTTCATGTGCTAGAACATCCTTTCTGTTCAGTTCCAGAAAGGTTTCTCCACTGGCATGTACCTTTCAGAGAAGCCAGATTGTGATAAAATCTATCTAACAGACAGATGTTCAGGACATGAACTTGAGATTCTGCCTCTATTACAGATTCCACCCTCCTTCCACTCTTGGGAGCAATGCATCCTGGGAATTCACCATGACTGCACTTTTGTTCTGCTCAGGGACAGTCTCCCCTAGATCTTCCTGGTGGGAGCTGAATAAAAGTTGGCCAGTCAGCAGTCTCCTCCCCCTGGGCCCTGTCCTCTCAGTGTCCTATGATGTGTGCTTCTCTGAGTGATCTTTTTTGGGTGCTGACTCATTGCCTTGCCTATTCTGGGAACATCTCTCCCTGAACCCATGCACTCTAAACCAGGGTAGAAAACTCGTATGGTTCCTTACTGAACAGCTGAGCCAGGAACTGAGAACCTTACCCACGGAAAGGTCCTATTCTATCCTGTAGAGGAGAGAGCCAAAAACAAGCATGAGAGGATGAAGAGGGAGAAACAGTGCTGTCACGTGTATGGAACCCACAGTGTCCAGAACTCAGCAGGAAGCCATCTGACCCAGCGCGCTGGGCACTAAATCCAAGAAAGGATGCTTCTCTGGAGAAGAGAGAGAGGAAGTTGAGATCTTGGCCTGCACTCCCATCTGCCATTTTCTCTCTTGCCTGGGTGGGTTGGGCTACCGGAAGAAAATACTAGAGTGCCCAACTTAAACAGAAATTGGTTTCCAGAGGGTTCTAGAACCCAGATGTCTAAGATGAGAGAGTCCATGGTAGCTGAGCTGTGGGGAAGGTTTGCTCCCGGCTTGCAGATAGCTGACTTCTGGCTGTGTCTGTAGGCCCCTTTCTTGGTGCCTTGGGGAAAAAACAAAAGAGATGGGGGGAGAGGAATCCCCAGAGAGCGAGGGAGAAGTGGGGGCAGGGGGAGAGACTGTTCTGTTCTCACTGGGCCACCAATCTTGGAGGGTCAAGACTCTACTCTTATGGCTTCATTTGTCCTTAATTACTTTCAAAGACTGTGCCCATTCATGCACAGGCTGAGTGCTGGGGCTTCAACAGGAACTGGGGGACTGGGGAGGACAACTTTCAGTCCAAACCACTGGGTTTTGGGAGCTCTGCAGGGGTAGCAGGCAAAGAAATAAGTGTGCACCCTCTTCCCCTGCCTCGTCGTTTGCTTTAGTCATAAATAAACATTAGGAGGAGATAGATGTAAATGCAGGCACAGGCACAACCGCAGCACCGTCCCGGGAGGGAAGAAGTGGTTATATTTCAAATTATTAAAGAGTAAACCACATGCACAGAATAAATGTACCTCATTTAGTGCTGGAAGTTCCGTGCCCTTTATTTTTACTTAATTAGAGCATTTTCCACGTAAAGGGCTCATGTGTTTTTGTGAGATGCACCAATAGCAAATTTAACTTCAGAGGAAAATCAATTCATTTCAGAAATGGAGGTTGTCTGTCAGTTATATGGTGGCATAGAACCATATTCATAGGGTGCAGCTGCGGGGCCTGGGTTTGTTCCTGCACTTTGGGGCTAAGGTCAGACAGAACTTAGATGAGGACTTGGCCGAAATGGTGCTCGTGTTGGTTTCAGTTTGATGTACGGTAATGGATCCTGAAGTGCCTCAGTAGAAATGGTCAGGATATGAATGAACTCCATCTATAGATGCACTGTTTAAAAACAAAAACAAAAACAAAAAACCTTAACCCTCAGTATTTGATTATTTTAATCAGCACATTTGATAGTGAAAGGCTCTGTAGCTTCAGGCAAAATAACCACAGCAAAGAGTCATAAGAAAAAGCTGTATTCAGAATCTGAATAAAATATAATGAGTTTTGCTCCTTGTCGGGGGTAAGGATGTAGCCTTTCTCTTCTGACCTCCTGAGAGGATAAATTGCATTGGCAAGCCCATTTATGTAAACTCACTTTGAGAGTCTGGGAATAAACCAAATGGGTGGAAGAAGACAGTTTTTGTTTTTTGTTTTTTGTTTTTTCAAATGCTGCTGAGTTTTTTTTTCACTTGTATTTTATCAAAGAATTTCTTTTTCAACCTAACTTCTTTGGGAGATGAGAACATCTATCAGGCCAGCTCTGCAGGACCTATCAGGAAGTTTGAAAGAACCGTGGGGGTCAGCAGGGTTTGGCAAAGACCCTGGAGACAGAGGACGCCAGGAAAGTCTGCAGCTGTGTACTTCCTTGCCACGTCTCACACGGCCTCGTTGACACAGCTCTTCCCCAGATTTCCAGTCACAGAGCAGCTTGTGTCCTGTCACCCACCCCACATCTCACAACTGCACATTAACTGATTTACCACTCATTCCTCTGCCTTCCTATGCAATCCATGAGGACAGAGCGCTATCCACTCTAGTCCCTAGCACACCATGTGTTCCCTAGCACATCTCCTGAAGCAGAGGAGGGAGTCAAGCGATGGTTACTGAGTGGGTGATGGGCATTTTAATCAAGACCCAGTCTGTCCCACAGTCAAGCAACACTCCTGAGCTAAAAATGTAAGAAATTCAGAATACAGATCAATAACCTGTACAGTACATTCTGCCATTTGATGAATCTTCACTTTAACTGTAAATATAAAAACCTGTAACTATATAAAAATATATTCCATGTTGGACATCTCCAACTGAAAGCCAAAATCTGAAATGCACTAAATTCCAAATTTTTTTGAGTGCTTATATAATGCAGCTGGAAAATTCTGCACCCGACTTTATGTGATGGCTCCTGTTAAATTCCTGTCAACATGCAAAGACACCAAAAAATACCATAAATGGTTACTTTCAGGCTATGTGTATAAGAGGTATAAGAAATAAAAATGAATTTTGTGTTTAGATTTACAACTGATAATATTCAAAGGTCCTCAAAGTTTGATACTAAAACATGTTTCAGACATGGGATTTCTAACCTGTCTCTAAAATAATTATATACTGAGTTGTTTTATACTCACTCAAAGAGCCCAACAAAAGGTGGGTGCAGTGGAATCTGGCTATAATCCCACCAATCAATATGCTGAGGTATGAGGGTGTGAATTCAAGGCTAGCCTGGGCTACATAGTGGAACCTTGTCTCAAAAATCAGAGTAAACAAAGAGCCTTGCAGAAGGGTTCCACATTAGCTGATGACCTCCTGAATTGTCCTGTTAGTGAGAGAGGGTTTGATCTTGGCTTTTTCCATCTGTGACCTGTGCTCTCAACCACTACACAAAATTTCCCCCCAAAACAAGTTGCAGGCGAGAACTGGACTCAATAGATTTTGCTAACGAGAAGGCACATCTTGGCTTATTCATTCCACATGAGAGAGGTTCCTTGGGCCAATGTGACATTAACATTTAGAAGGATTTTCACTATATTTAATGAAACTGCTGTTGCATGTAGAATAAATACGATTGTTTAAATGCCTAAGGAGCTTCATTGAAAATGCAACTTTCATTTCAAGAAAACAATGTTCCTCTCCCTCTTTTGTCTATGCTAATGTGGCTGGAGAGGCTGAGAAAGGTTCCTCCCCACCCCAGGCCTAGGTCAAAAGCCCCGTGGGGGGCGGGGGCGGGGAGGTGCAGGCGCACAACCTTGTTGTAACCATGCCCAAAGCTCTTCTAGGAAAAGCAGGAGGAATGAGTTATGTTTTTCACTTTTTCAGTATGATGGGGATAAGGGGCTGCTTCTAAAGCCCCCCCTCTTCAGCTGCCTCTCCTAGTTTTATATATAAATGGATAACTTGGGACCAGTTAAAAGAGACATTCTGTGTGTGTGTGTGTGTGTGTGTGTGTGTGTGTGTGTGTGTGTGTGTTTGCACCTCATGCATGCCTGGTGCCCACGGAGCCCAGAAGAAGGTTTTGTATTCCCTGAAACTGGATTTACGGATGGTTGTGAGCCCATGCTGTGGGTGCTGGGAACCAAACACAGATCCTCCCTGGCAAGAGCAGTCCATGCTCTTAATTACTTAGGCACCATGCCTCTCCCACTCCCCCACCCTTACCCCTTATCCCGCCACCACCCACCGATTACCCCTTGCCTCTAAACCTGGGAGCCTGAGTTTTGTGGTATACTTACTCAGGCTGTTTGTTTAACCTGCTTTTAAGAGAACAGCGTAACAACCCACACTACCTGCCTCAACTGTCCCACGAAATCAGCTTTTACCCCCTAAACTAACCCATGGCTATAATTTTACATTGTTTACTCTTCCATGCCCTTGAGTCCATGACTTGAAGAACAGTGCATACATCCATGCATGGGTGTTGAGGTAGTCACTCATTGAAAACAACGAACAGATCAAAAGCAACCTTATACACAAATGTCCACTCTACATTCTGGAGACAAAATAAGAGAACTGTTTGATAATTGTGTGTTTGTAGTAGTGAACACTTTGGGGTCAGCGACTAACCCTGTGTAAAACTCTTATAAGGATTTCTGGAAGTATCCCTGATGTCCTCTCCCTTGAGAGGCTATCTGTCCTGACCCACACGTACCGAGCAAAGCCCTTCATAAGGCCAGCATGATGAGTCAGATACATGCAGGAGACAGATGACACACAAACCCAGAAACTACCAATTACAGACAGTCAGAAGACACAGGGAGAGAAGTGAGAGTCCAAACCTGGCCTCTCTGGTGGTCAGATCAACCCAAGGAGAAACACTGAGCTTCCTTCCTCAGTGTGGCTTGGGTACATTTTGGTGCCAGTGCTGGGGCTTTTTTTTTTTTTTTTTTTTTTTTTTGGTCAAGAATCTTTAGTATTTTTAAATTAAATTTTATCATTCAGATTACATACTGATTGTTATCCCCTCACTTATATCTTCCCTTTCCCCCTCCCTCCCTCTTTCACCCTTTCCCCTCCCCTAGGCCTGTGACAGAAGGGGACCTCTTCCCCCACCATATGATCACAGCCTATCAGGTCTCATCTGCATAGCCTGCTTCCCCTTCCTCTGAGTGTCACCAGGCCTCCCCGCTCAAATAGGGGGCAGCAGAGTTCATGTCAGAGTCAGTCCCCACTCTCCACACAACTGTGGAGAATGCACTGTCCATTGGCTAGATCTGAACAGGGAGGTCTAGGTTTACTGCATGCATTGTCCTAGGTTGATGCAGTTTGTGCAGACCCCGAGTCCAGCCTTGGTGATCTTCTTGTAGGGTTCCTGGACTCTTTGGGTCCTTCTATTTCCCCATTCTCCCATACCACTCTCACCTGAAGTCCCAATAGCAAATCCCAGCATCTGTCCCAATCCTCCGCTGAGTGAAGACTCTCAGAGGACATCCGTGTTGGGCTAGTGTCCAATTATAAGTGAGTATGTACCATGTGTATCATTCTGGGTCTGGGTCAAGTCACTTAGGATGATCATTTCTAGTTCCATCCATTTGCCTGCAAATTTCAATATTTCATTGTTTTTGATAGCTGAGTAGTATTCCATAGTGTAAGTTTACCACAGTTTCTTTATCCATTCTTCGACTGAGGGACATCTAGGTTGTTTCCAGATTCTGGCTATTACGAATAAGGCTGCTATGAACATGGTTGAGCATATGCCCTTGTTGTGTGGTGGAGCATCTTCTGGGTATATTCCAAGGAGTGGAATAGCTGGGTCTTGAGGAAGCCCTATTCCCAGTCTTAGGGGAAAGCGCCAGGTAGATCTCCAAAGTGGTTGCACAAGTTTGCATTCCCATCAGCACTGAAGGAGTGTTCCTCTTTCTCCACATCCTTGCCAGCATGTGTTATCACTTGAGTTTGTAATTTTAGCCATTCTGATGGGTGTAAGATGGAATCTCAGAGTTGTTTTGATTTGCATTTCTCTAATGACTAAGGACGTTGAACATTTCTTTATTTCTCTGTTTAGCTCTGACACATTTCTTTTCTTTTTCCTTTTCTTTTTTTTCAAGACAGGGTTTCTTTTTGTAGCCTTGGTTGTCCTGGACTCATTTTGTAGATCAGGCTGGCCTCAAACTCACAGCAATTCACCTGCCTCTGCCTCCTGAGGGCTGGGATTAAAGGTGTGTGCCACCACACCCAACTTGAACCACATTTCTTGATTGGGCTATTTGGTTTGGTTGTGTTTAATTTCTTGAGTTCTTTATATATTTTAGATACTAGCCTTTTATCAGATGTAGGGTTAGTGAAGATCTTTTTCCAGTCTGTAGCCTGTCACTTTGTTCTGTTGACAGTGTCCTCAGCCTTACAGAAGCTTCTCAGCCTCATGAGGTCCCATTTATTAAGTGTTGACCTTAGAGCCTGGGCCATTGGTGTTCTGTTTAGAAAGTTGTCTCCTGTGCCAATGAGTTCCAGGCTCTTCCTCATTTTTTCTTCTAACTGACTTAGTGTCTCTGGTTTTATGTTGAGGTCTTTAATCCATTTGGACTTGAGTTTTGTACATGGTGATAAATATGGACCTACTTGCATTTTTCTACATATAGACATCCAGTTAGACCAGCATCATTTGTTGAAGATGCTATCTTTTTTCCATTGTATAGATTTGGCTTCTTTGTCAAAAATCAAGTGACCATAGGTATATGGATTTATTTCCGGGTCTTTGATTTGATTCTATTGATCAACCAGCCTATTGCTGTGCCAGTACCAGGCTGTTTTTATTACTGTTGCTCTATAGTACAGCTTGAGATCGGGTATGGAGATTCCTCCAGAGGATCTTTTATTGTACAGGATTGTTTTAGCTATTCTAGGTGTTTTGTTTTTCCATATGCAGTTGAGAATTGATCTTTTATGGTCTTTAAAAAATGTGTAGGTATTTTGATAGGGATTGCATTGAATCAGTAAATTGCCTTTAAAGGATTTAACTGCACAGGGCTAAGACGCAAAGATTAGACGTGCTCTGAGGCAGTTAGCAGAGGGATCTACAACACTTGGGTGGAAGACAGGTCTCCCTGAGTCAGGGACATTTAGTCAGGATCCTGAGAGAAGAGTAGCAAGTGATCACTATGGGTGAATTTTCTGAGGTAGGAAAGAGATAAGACCAAACCAAAGAGGGTGATTGGGAGAGTGGGGAGTAAAACCAAGTACCCAGTAGGATATGTGGATTAACTGCATCCTGCGGAGCCCTCCAGATCTTCTTTAGAACTGCCACTGTCAAGCATGGTGGCATGTCAACCAAAGAGTGTGAACAATAGATGCCATTGCTCACTATGTTGCAAACCTGTCTACTTGAAGGGAAGAGAAGGCATTAAAAGAGCTGAGAGTGGGTGGTGCTATTCCAGATGGCGGAAGGAAATGGTGGCCTGGTGGTTGGTCACACTGAAGACAAGAAAAGAGAGTTTTGGTAGTTTATTTTGCAGCTGTGATCACTGATTGGATATAAGAGGTGAGAGCACAGTGTTATGAAAGGTGATGTCCAACATCCCCACCTGAGCAATAAGTAAAGAGAGATGCCATTGATGGGCTGGGGGAATCCTGTGAGAAGAGGAAAAAAACCCAGGAAAAAACCCAAGACATCATTTTGATTGTATCTTGATTAAAAATATTAAGAAATCATATTGTCAATTGGATATGTTTATGCAGCACTTAAAAATAAGGTCTGGGATGCAAAGCTAAATCCAACTTTCTGCAATAAATTCTGCACACTCAGTCAGAGCCAAGTGTCAGGTTAAGATCAAGGGGAAACTCTTGTCCTCCTGGAGAACAATTCCAAGCAAGAGTCTGTGTTCTGGGAATTGCAGGAGTGAGATATGCACACACTGAAACAGGCAGTCCTAATGCTCACAGCTTAGTGTTCTGTGCTAGACAGACAGGAGACAGGGGAAGAGGTGGGCCGGACTCAGGGAAGTTCTACAGAAAGCATCAACATGAACCCTATCCTGGTGGTCATGGGGTGGGGAGGGGGGCGGGCTGCAACAGGCAAAGAAGGGACAGTGAAATGAAGTTTTGAACCAGGACAAGGGGTGAGTGCAGGGAGCTATAGGAAGGGTAAAATGTCCCAGCTGAGGACAGGGATGGGAGGAAGTAAGGCTGGAAAAGCAAGCTGGGGCCAGAGATCCCAATGTTCCAATAAAATCAGATACATACAGTGGCTCTCACCGTTTAGGACATCAACATTTACGTGGTAGGTGGTTAAAGTTTATATCTCTCTGCACTTTAGTCATTACAACGTGGATTATATAATCTTTAAAAAAAAAAAAAAAAAAAAAAGAACCCTGAGGGTTATGAGAAACCTAGAGATAGATGGTCTTGTACAAAGTATGGATGTCTACTGTGAAGCTAAAAACCCCAAGGCTGCTTTTTTTTTTTTTTTTTGTAGAAGACACATCGTGCTGCCTGTCTTTTTGTGCCTATCTTTCTGCATCCTTCAGGTATCTGTCCTACAAGGCTCATCCACACGGTAGAGAGTACCGGGATCAGGCTTTCTTTCCTTTTTAAGGGTAAATGCCATTCCCTGCACACACCTTTCCATCCACTCAAAGTGTCTTCCTACTGTATGATGCCTCAACATAACTATACCTCCCAGGGAATCAAAGAGGAGTTATGCTGCACTTTAGGTCTTGCAAATCCAATGGGATCCATTAATTAGTGATTGTTTTCTTCTGTTGGTTTGTTTGTTTTAATTTCCAATGTGCAGGTCAAACAGAGTGGGCACTGAAGTTAAAGGTAGGTTGATGAAGGTACCTGCAAAGGGAAGAAAAGGCAACGTGACTGTGCCTTGCGTCCGCCCCCTCCCCCTTTCCTCCCAGGCCCTACCCAGACTAAGACAATGGTGCTGAAGGAAGCCATAAGGGAAGGAAGCGCAGTGAGGTGACTAACAGCGCCTGGAGGAGTTCCTTAAGCTTCTCCACCCTATGGCAGAGCTGTGTGTCTGGCATTTGAGCTTTTCCCTGGCCATTTCTCGGTGATTCCATTCACCTGCGTGGTTTGGAGAAGATGCAGTCTTGTCTCAGTCCTTAGTTTCCAGGACTGAGAAGCTTGGCTGGGCTTACTCAGGTTTCTTGGGCATGGGCCTTGCTTCCCCAAAATTTAGCATGCTACATCAGCTGTGCAGAGGCTTCAGGAGGCACAGAGGTGGCCAGCCAGGTGAGGCAGGAGCAGGCTGTAAACTGGAGAGATCCTGATCGTGGCAGCAAAGGACAAATGGCCGGACGCAAGCATAAGACCAAAGGCAGAGGACAGGTTTGTATGAAGTGGAGAGACGCAAACTGCACAGCACTTTCTGGCCATTTAGAGGCTTCCTAGACAGGCAGATGTTGCTATAGGGCTCTCAGTCTATTCCAACAGGGTGAGTACCGTTCCATGGAAGACTGGTAAGTCTGTGTAGGTAGAGACACAGCTATTCTGTATCCAGGACATTTGCTCTTAGACGCTTCATTTTTTTATTTTTTCAGTTGAATGCTTCTATTTGGGGAAAATAGCCTTCTCCAGGTAATTTTTTAAAGGTCTAGGTGTATTTCATAAATTACTAAAATAAACTATTTTTACACTGTTGATTGTCATGAGCATTCCATGTCAGAAACATAGACGAACATGTGTGTGTTCTTACCATACCAGAATTTACTGGATAACAATAAATTCACACACTATGTCAGTTCCCTTGGCAGGAATTTGCCAACTGTCCCTTTGACAGATGACCATAGGCCAATACGGGACCTTTGATAGCCTTCTTAACAATTAAAATCATCATAGCACACATTACATATCACACAGAAACAGCATGTATATATGTGGGTTGGTCTGATGATTCGAAAGGGAAGGGCCCATAGGCTCACATGTTTGAATGCCTGGTTCCCGGTTGGTGGAACTGCTTAGTAAGCTTTAGGAGGTGTGGCCTTGTTGGAGGAAGTGTGTCTCTGGGTGTGCATTTTGAGGTTTCAAAAGCCCATGCCATTCCAATTAGCTCTATCTCTGCCTCCAACTTGCAAATGAGATGGAAGCTTCCAGCTACTGCTCCATCACCATGCCTGCCTGCCTGTCAGCTGCCACGCTCCCCTCCAGAATGGTTATGAGCTCACTCTCTGAAACTGGAAACAAGCTCCCAATTAGATGCTCTTCTTATAAGCTGCCTTAGCCATGGGGTCTCCACACACCAAATAGGTAAAGAGGTCTCAGAGTTCAGAGACCTTACTGGAGGCAGAGACAGAGGCAGAGCGCTGATAGAGAGGCTAAGAGTCTGCAGTGGTGTTGGGGGAGGGAGGGAGGGCAGATTACAAACCCTGTTGAGAGCTGCTCCTGGAGACACGGCTGTAGTGCCAAGCCAGAAGGTCAGGGTTATAGCTGAATCCCCAGGTTATGAATCCCTGTCTCTGAGCGGTGCTGAGCAGGAGACAGTGTCTGTGTGCACAAGACACACACGCAGTCAGCCTGCACTCAAAAGGGAGCCAAAGGTTTCTTGTGAGATGGTGCCACCAGACACCCTGAAGCTGGTTTACGGGCACAGCCCAACCTTAATATTTATCTTCCTACAATTATGTTGAGTTAATCCTTCATATATAATCAATGAAATAATAAACTTTCCCCCAGTTGCTTTATTTGCTAGTGTTATGAAGCCCATTGCTCCAATGTTTATATTGATATGAAGGTGAGAGAGAAAACAGATCAATATTTATAATCTGCAGCAAACATGGTAGCTTTTAACAAGAAGCCAACAGAAAAGAGAGACACCCTGAGAGCACTCTTGCTCACCTCACTTGTCTACAGGGGAAAGCAACGAGCCAGAGCTACGTTATATAAAAATATGTCTTTCAGAACCAGGCATGGACTGGGAGACAGCTAAGCCACAGGATGGATAGATCATAAATCAGCTGGGGACAGAATAGCACACAAATGACCAAACTCAAACTCTACACATAGATACAGCACCCCACCAGGGGCTGAACACCGGCTGCAATCCTGGGGTGCCCCGATGTGAGTTCTAGTGGGGGTGCCCCGATGTGAGTTCTAGTGGGGGTGCCCCATGTGAGTTCTAGTGGGGGTGCCCCGATGTGAGTTCTAGTGGGGGTGCCCCGATGTGAGTTCTAGTGGGGGTGCCCCGATGTGAGTTCTAGTGGGGGTGCCCCGATGTGAGTTCTAGTGGGGGTGCCCCGATGTGAGTTCTAGTGGGGGTGCCCTGATGTGAGTTCTAGTGGGGGTGCCCCGATGTGAGTTCTAGTGGGGGTGCCCTGATGTGAGTTCTAGTGTGCACTTGTCATTCTATTCACCAGCTCATGGGAAGGAAGCCTGCTCTCTCCTAACCTCGGCTTCCTGCTCTGGCAAACAGACCAGGGTAGAGTAGTGCCTGCCTCAAGAAACTATAGATTGGGATGAGCTCCTCTATCTAGAGACCTTGAATTTGGGGGTGCTCTGGTCCTAAGTGTCTCCCAGAGGGCCAGCCTTTGTCCCTTGAAGCCAGAGCTGTGTCCATTTCAGTCCTGGTAACAGGAGCAAACCATGCCTTACTCTTCTTTCAAGATGCCGATGTCTAGAGTCTTTAAAATGGTCAAGCCCATCATTAAAATAGATGCAAATAAAAGTATCCTAAAATAACACTTCCACCCAGCAGGCTGGGTACCATTCCAAAGTCTGGTAAGATTCTGCCGTGGAGGCTGCTAGAGATCACACAGTGGCACCACCAGGCCTGAATATAAATTGGTCCAAGCATGAGGAGGGCAATTGGCAATATGTCAGGATGACACATGCGAACCCCTGTGGTGTGTACAGTGTTAGTCATAAAAAAGATCTTTCTCCTAACAGCAAAGGGTTAGAAATAACCCAAATGCCATCAACAAGAGGCCATTTAATTAAATCCTGATGCAGACTCCGTGGGTGCTTTGCAGCTAAGTGAAGGGATTGGCTTTGACATGAGAGTTTGCCAAGAAAATTTTAAGTTGAAAGGAAAAAAAAAAAAGGCAGAGTAAGATGCAGATTATCACAGCAATATGCTAATTTTGTGTGATTTAAAGGAAAAAAAATAAGAATATGTATTCGCATTGAGCTTGTACAACGATCAGGAACTGAGAGTGGCTAATAATTAAGAAGCTAAGATGGAAGCACACGTTGGTGCAGGTCTGGGTTGGGCGGGCATTACCCCCTGTGCCTACAAGTTTATACCCTCTCAGTGCTTCCAATTACATGGCTGTATCACTTGCCAATAATCTAATCAAATAATTATCATACATTTTTAGCTTCTAAACACAAGCAGAGTGCCCTATGGTCAGTCTTGTGAGCTTGATCCTGGCCTTCCTGTTAGAATCACCTGACCTATTTTACTTTTCATGACTAGGTATTTTTTCCATAGCCCTAAACCTTGTTGACACTGGGGAAAGCAGGTCAGGCAGGTACCTCCCTTCCTGGATGGAGGTAAGATTGCTCTCCAGGTAGAGATAGTGCCATGGATGTGACACATCTTCATCTTAGCTGTGTCTCTGCTTCTATTCCTGACCTTGGCTCAATAAATTGCTTCCTTTGCTTGGGTTCTCTGTTTACCGTTCTGCAAAGTAAACATCTCTCTCTAGAATTTGTTCCTTAGAGCCATGAAATTTGAAGGTACATACTTGATATTTTTAACAGGAAAAAAAAAGGGGGGGCAAAACAAGCAACGAAACAAAAAAGATAAACAAGGAAATGAACATGGAGCCTCTCAGAGGGCTAATCCGCGAGGCGCATTTGCACTGAGGGGTAGCCTCGTTTTCTCTTGACCTCTCGGGCAGTTCCTTTGGGGACACGTATCTGTGTGAAAGGATGAAGAACCACTTGGGTGCCCATCAACCTTGTTGATTTTTGTTCCTGTTGTTGTTTTAAGACACAGTCTCTCTCACTGGCCTACTTGACAATTAGCTGGCCAGGCAGCCTAAGGATCCCTGTGTCCCCTTTGCTGGCTTAACAAGTGCCCTCCACCATGCTGTTGGTTTTGGTTTTGGTTTGTTTTTAACTAAATATAGTTAGAATATAGTTAGATTACTTCTCCTCCTTCCAACTCTTGGCATACCCCCTCAAATTCACAACCTCATTTTAAAATTATTGTTATATATATGCATATATAAACAAATACACACACACACACACACACACACACACACACACACACACACACACACATGTTTTGTTTCCTTTTTAACTTGGGTTCCTGGGATTAGAACTTGGGTATTCTAGCACACATGACAAGTACTTTACAGGCTGAACTATCTCCATGGGCCCCTCATAATTTTTTTTGAACAGTTAATAAGTACCTATTATGGATGGGAAAAAAAGCTCACAACTTTCATCTTTCAGGAAATAAAAGATAGTTTATTCTAGAGCCAATTTTAGGTTGACCATGGCCTAAGAACAAAGATTTCAGCTATCCCAAAATCCATATTCCATCATGAAGTTTTATAGTTGTACAGAGCAAAGAAAGTCAGAAATCAAGGCGAATCTAAAACACACTGGTTGGTACATCAGAGAGGCAGTTACAGCAAGACGGGGGAAGATTTTCCACAGGCCCCAGATGCTATTTGACGGCATTGTTGGAGGTGTTACCTGTTAGTCACAGCATGTTAGTTCCGACTATTTAACGGTTATTAAAGGGACTAAAGCTACCCAAAATAAGATCATTACCGTAGCTTCAGGACCTGCAATGCTCCAGCTGCTCTCCATCACTAGCCAGTCAGTCGGTCTCTGCAGACACGGCTTCTCCCCAGTTCTCCTTCTGAGTTCCTCCTGCTGACCTGCCATCACGTTGTGTACACACGGGGGCCGAGTGTTACTTACTAGCTCTGATAAGGTCTCTCATAGCTAGGAGGCTTAGTGTAGAAGAGGCCGAGTAACGGGCAGGACAGCTGTCTTCAGGACAGGAAATAATAACAGACACATGGAAAGAAACTCCTGCATCAGAGCAAAACTAGTAGCCACTGGGAACCAGACCTAAGTCCCTCCTGACTGGGCCCCGCTGTGTCTGACACAACATTTACCGGAGCCATGTAACGGGATTACTATACCCTAAAGTTAAAACGATCAGAAACAGTTTGGCCTAATGGAATGAAGGTAACAGTTGAAGAAAGCATATATTTTAAATAACTAAAATGTATATATTATAACTGGACTGGCCATATGTTGCCACTGTACTTACAGCTATCTATACTCTGTGAACTACACGACATATTTACATGGTTATAAATTGGACTTTGGAAGGAGTCACTGTTGTAGTGTCCTCATTTTATTAGCAGAATCCCCAAATTTCTTAATCTCTGCTAATTGTATTAAAAGACATCTAAGATGCTAATTTAATCAGGAAATATCAGTAATTAAGGTATAAAACACCATGAATGTTGTTGTTCCTATAGATCAAAGGCCTTTGCATAATTTGGGTAAGAAAATTAACTCAGATCTTTCTGTATCTCTAGTTAGAGTGGTTGGAATTAAAATTTAATTCAAAAATTCAATTTTTTTGTTTTATTCAAATTATAGATAAAACACTTGACTCTTCGAAACACAAAAACTAGTTTTAAATGAGGTCAAGGTTTAGGGTAAATCAACAGTAACAACAACAACAAAAAATCAAAGGACATTAATATCTTTAGTTGTAACTACATTAAAGTTAAGACCTGTATTATTTTGTCATTTAAAAATAGAAATACTTCAGGTGATATCATAAATGATTATTTAAAATATAACTACAAAGGTATTTCAGAAACATAAATAGTGAGAGAGATGTATTGTTACTTACAATAGGACTTTCTTAGACTGCCAGTGGATGAACACAGACATGGAGTCTTACTATTTATAAATGCTTAGTCACTATAGCTGGGCAGATTCTCAGCTATTCTAATCTTACAAATCCTGGCCTACATCCCACCCCTGGGCTGTTCCTTCTTTCTTGCTCAGTCCTGACAACTGTTAACTGTTCCTTCCCGTGTCATGCTGGCGAATCCTGTCTGATTCCTCTCACAGAGACGCTCTCTCAGCCTGCAAGTCCCGGGTGAGGGACGAAAAGAGTTTACCAGCTATGAGGCAGGTGGTGATCAAGAAGAATAAAAATACCAAAGTTCAGCCAGGATGTTACTCATTGTATAAATGAGGTAAAAATATTAATATGTGCACTTAGATTTTGTTTTTAAAAGAAATCTTTGTTAAAAATCTAGGTATATAACAAGAAATTTCATAGCTTAATTAAATCTGTATTTTATTATTTTAATGAATATTGTTTTATATAAACAATTATCACTTTATGGTTTTATAAAACATTTAATAGACTCAAAAATATTGTTTTACTATCTTTTAAGATGTATAGAGTACCCAGATTTGTAAGATGGTAGATATTTACCAAGTCTTAATGTTCAAATTTGTAATCTGTATGTGCATTTTAATTGGGCATGCCAATAACAATAATAATAATTTTAACACACAACAAAAAATGAATTAAAAAACTGAAGGTGGCCATAGTGTGTTATAATTTTTGACACAACATATGAAAACATCCAAAAACATATAAAAACAACTGTCATAGGCACATATGACACAATTATGTGAAATTAGGAGAACTAAGTTTAGAATAAATAAGAGAGAAAGTGTATGCCTCTCTAAGATGTGAGGAAGGCTTGGTAACAAACGATCAGAAGGTAAATAAAGGTTGTCACACAGACTTAGGATGCACTTGTGCGCTCTCTCCTCTCTCTCTCAATCTCTCCCTCTCTCCCTCTCTAGCTGTGTGTCTCTCCCCCTTTCCCTCTCTTCCCCCTTTCTCTGTCTCTCTCTCCCCCTCTATCTCTCTCTCTTGTCTGTATCTCTGTCTCTCTCTCTGTGTCTCTGTCTGTCTGTCTGTCTGTCTGTCTGTCTGTCTGTCTCTCTCTCTCTCTCTCTCTCTCTCTCTCTCTCTCTCTCTCTCTTTCTGTGGGAAGTAGTATTCCATGGTGTCCAGGCTGCTTTCTAGATGGTAAGAAACTGACTTAGGGTATGTGGGCATCAGGTTTTGTGATGATGCTTCCCAGAAAATCGATGTGCGAAGCAGAGGAACACAGAAGCAAAGTGTAACAGGACTGTCGTCCAAATGACAAACAGGGAAGCTTACCAACAGTGTCTGAAGATAGGTCTCAGCATCACCCCAAGGATGTTGGGGTAACATCATTGGTTATGTTCAACAGCTGGAGAGTTTCCGCCAAGTTTTAGGGACCTGACTTGGACAAATGGAGATTTCTGGCTTTAGGGCTGGTAGAATTTTAGGACCAGTTTGTATAATAGTAACATTTCACTGAATGTATGAATAAAGAAGAAGAAGAAGAAGAAGAAGAAGAAGAAGAAGAAGAAGAAGAAGAAGAAGAAGAAGAAGAAGAAGAAGAAGAAGGTGCTCAAGGAAAAGTATAAGATGGCAAAGAAGCTGGATCAGAAGAAGAGCTGAGGGGAATTATTTTAGAATTTACCTTTAACATTGAGATACACTTTAAAATTTTTAAGTAAATTACTAATTTTAGGATCTAATTTACCTCATATGTAGGATTTTGGAGCCCTTTACTATTATGAATTACCAGCTTGATCAATTTTTACAGATAATTTTACATTATAATTAAAGCAGCCTGCATGTTAGTGATTTTTAAATTTTATTTCCTAGGACTTTAGGAGTGCAAGACAAACCAGATTGGTGGTGGTAAATGTTCCCACTGAGGGAACAGTGAAGCCAGGCAATCTTTAGTTAGATCTGCCCTTTCCCCAAATGCTTGCAAGTTGAAGGTCAGGATTATCACACAATGAGCCTGCTGGAGTTTATCTCCAAGTCTTCCTGCTTTTTAGAAACTTTGTTTTCCTTTTTAATTTTTTTTCCTTTTTTCTGAAAAGTTGTCTGTCTCTGCCAGGTGAGGATGTTTGTTTTGGGCCCAGTTCGTGCACTGCTTTGGGGATCTGCTTTTTCAGCTTGCACCTTGAGACCATCTTCTCCCACTGGGTCCCAGGGTTGTCCTGCATGTTCAGGAAAACAGGAGGCACTGGCGATGTTTGTTAGGTTTCTGGGTGAAGCTGTTGAACATCATGAGGTATTCCCTGACACCTGCACACTTCTGAGTGGGAGGGAATGGGTGCCTTCTATTGTTGATGCCTTTATGACCAGATGCTGTGAATGAGGATGAATCCCAAAAGCGCATACATTTGCATGCTGAGTCCCCACTGATGAACTGTTTGGGAAGTATTGGGAGGCGTGGCCTTGTTGGAGGGAGTAATGACCTTGTGGGGGATTTTAAAGTCCCACAACAGGCCTAGTGTCTTTCTCTCTCTGCCTGTGGCTCAAGATGTAAAGCTCTCAGCTACTGCTTTAGCGACATGCCTGCCTCCTCTCCCCCATGATGAAAACGGATTAACCCTCCAAAACTGTAAGCCACCCCCAGTTAAATGCTTTCTTTTATAAGAGCTGCCTTGCTCTTGGTGTCTCATCATAGCAGTAGGACTGTGGCTAAGAGAAGCACTCATAACCTCCCTACGCTAAAGGCTTGGCAAGGTCACATGAAGAGCATCAGGCAAATGAAGAATTAGGCGTTTGAGAAGGGGTGTCAGGAAGCAAAGCCAAATGCTAATAAACCAAAGTACTTCAAAAGCAAAGAAAGCCAAGACAAACAAAGCAGAAACTAAAATGTCTTCAAAGGTCCACAAGTGAACAAAATCCAAAAGCAAGCAAACTAGATGCCTTAAACCAAGCACTTTGAAAGCACAGCAGGAACAGTATCTATCAAATTAGGATCCTTAATCCACCACCTCAAAGTAAACAAAGGAAGCATCAACCAGACCAAGGGAAGCTGGAGGCCCCTGGAAACAACTCACCAGCAATCCCAGATAGCCTGGACTCAGTGGGTCCATGTAGGCACCTGGCTGACTTCTTTACAGGTTTTCCCCTGGAGAAAAGTGGCTCATTCTCAGAGTCCAAAGGTGTAGTACAATAACTG
The DNA here is from genome assembly GCF_964271855.1 of Acomys minous. Taxonomy (NCBI): domain Eukaryota; kingdom Metazoa; phylum Chordata; class Mammalia; order Rodentia; family Muridae; genus Acomys; species Acomys minous. The sequence goes on from NC_140490.1 coordinate 38,099,082, forward strand.
TCCACACAAAGCATAGTTCTTATCTTTTTGTTTTGTATTTCCGAGACAGGGTTTCTCTGCGTAGCCTTGGCTGTCCTGGACTCGCTTTGTAGACCAGGTTGGCCTCGAACTCACAGAGTGCTGGGATTACAGGCTTGCCTCCCAATGCCGGGCTTATAGCTCTCATCTTAAATGAAGTTTAAAAAAAAAAAAAAAAGGCTTATTTGAGAGCCAAAGTTGAGTGACCGTAGCCTAGGAACACAGATTTTGGTTTTCCCAATTTCCACATTCCAACATGGAAGCAGTTTCATAGTTTCACAAAAAGAAGTCATATGTTTAGGCCAAGAAGTTCATTCAAGGTAGGCAAGGAATGGTGGTGTTAAGGGGTATTAAGGTACTAGCTTCTGGGCCATCCTAACCTCTCCGCAGCGCTGCAGTTCAGCTGACCAGGCTGCATAGACGCCGCTCCTTTCCAGGAACTCTTGTTCTCACTATTCTGTGCCTGGCCTGGCACCAGGTGCTGGAGGAGCTCTGAGATAAGTGAGAATGGCCCTGCTGTCCAAGAGTTCACTGTGGGAGGAGAAAGCAAAGGCAATTAGGATGAAAAAGTTCTCTGATCAACTAAATCCTCATAAAGCCAGAAGTTAAGAGCACCCAGGAGACGCCGCACAAGCGTGGATGGGCTCTCTTTTGGCTGTTTACAGCGTCTATGAGGAATGTCCCATGTGCCTGGTTTCCTGCAGCCCAGCTGGGCCACCAGCTCCTCTCCCTACTCTTTGGCTCCTTCCTTCCTTGGTTGGTTGCTACCTTTTCCTTTCCACATCCACAGCCCTCACTCCAATTTTCCACTTCCAGAACACCTTATCCTGGGACCTCATGAGGACCCTCCACACCACTACCTGCTCTTGGTTTAGTCAGTTCTGCAGCCACTTCCTGGGAAATGTCCCCAAGCCATGGCATTTCATTTTAGTCTCCTGAACACTCTGCCTCCACAGATGTGAGTGCATAAAATGAACCGAGAGCTGTGCTTCTGGAGCTGGTCAGTCAGAATGCTCTACTGCGTGCATGTCCAAGGATGTCCTACATCCTGAGAAATGATGAACAGTAGCAACTTGCAAGCCATTTGAAAGTCCCGAGGCACCTTCTCAGAATGAAGGAAGGTTTGATGTCAGTTTATTCATAGATATTTTATTGTTTTTTAAACTGTGTTCTCTGCCTGATAGCGTTATTAACTCGTAGATTCAATGAAGCAGAACACTCAATTCCATATCTTTAAAACAGTAATAATACCTAATTAATATTTTTGTTTCAACATTTTCAAGATTGTAGGTTGTATATTTTGGCAAGGGAGAAATAGTGATTTTTTTAAAAAATTTAAATAATTGGGCGAGGTTTACAATTCATTTTATAATTTCTGTTGAGTATCCGTCCAGTCTAAAAAAAAAAAAAAAAAAAAAAAAAGAAAAACCCAACACATAAAATATTAACTACAAATAATCATCCAAAACAACAACAACAACAACAACAACAAAAACAACAACAAAAGTATTACTGTGGTCACCTGTTGTTCAAGAGGGAATTTCAGGGCCTGGAGAGATGGCTCAGTGGTTAAACTCATTCCTCTTCTAGAGGACCCAGGTTCAATTCCTAGCACCTACATGGAGGCTTGCAAATACCTGTAACCAGTTCTAGAGGTCCCAAACCCTCGCTGTCCTCCTTGTGCTGCACAGACATGCATGCACATAAATAAACACACAAAAATGAATAATTTTTTTTTCCAAAAGGAAGAAAATACAAAGAAGTTGGGGAAACTGGTTAGCAGATTGTAAAATAGGGGTTTGGGAACTTGAAATGTGTCTCAACTCAAGCACAGATATTTATTTTTCCTACTTCTTAGTATACTATGTAGTCAACAAATGTGTCCCTCTAATGCACAAGCTACCCATAGAGTCACCCACTGGAATTGAATTTATTTGTAAATCCTTTCCCAGGGCCTTTGAACAATTTGTTTCTGACAAGACTATTGAGATCCAAGTGTGGTCAAAACTGTTTTCTCCCTGGCACTTTGGGTAGCGTCCCAAGTTCCCTTCAAGACTAGCCAGACATGAAACATAATTGTTCATCACAGACAGAAAAAAAAAATGATATTTTAACCACCAGAAAACTGGAGGATCACAGCAATAAGAAAGCGGTCTGGACTTAACTGTGCCTCCATTGGCAGTTTCCTTTTAGGAACAAACATGAAAACTCCCTAAATTCCAAAAAGTCCCAGAGCCAGCCTTAAATAAATGGAAATACTTTTAAATTTCAAAATCCTACATTCTTGTTTATTCTTTGATCCCTGTATGGGTCCTTTGATCCCACCTTTGAGATCAGACCTTTGCTGGTCTGTCCAAGCTGGGCACCCAAGACTCAGGAATTCTGCCTCCCTCCCCCCTGCCGCCCCCCCCTGCTCATTCTCTGGAGAAGCAGCACTTTGCTTTCCACACACAGCTGATCTTTCTTGCCAAATGAGGGGATCAAAGTCATCACAAAATACTCCTGTGGAGTAACATGCTTGCTTTTGACTCCTTGCTTTCTGTCCTAAAGGATGTAGTGCCACCAGCCGCCACCATCCCTTGAGAGCACGCTGACTTCAGTGTAGAAATGCCATCAGTTCACTGTGAAGATGGCATTGTGTTGGAAAGGGCAGAGCCCAGGCAAAGACATGCCCTGGAAAGAACTCTGACTTGTCTGCGCAGAACCAATGCTGTCGGCTACTCACAGCTAGCAGACTCTCATAGACAGGCTGGACTGAGTGCCCCTTACCAGTGTGTCCTCTGCTGTGTCTACACATCCCACTGCTCAGCATCTTGTTTAGTAGCCTGGTCTTTTCCTTGGTTCTTTGTATAATGTACAGTCAATAAACAAGTCCCTCTAATGCACAAGCTACCCGTGGAATCTGTTCTCTCTTTTCTCAGGAGGTTTTTCCTTTTCATGTCATTATGCTGTGGCAAACCTATTGCAATGACCAGTCACATGAGCTATTGCAATGACCACCCACCTGATGTGGGTCACAAGCACCTTGCAAGTCTCAGACTATTGAGAACAGTATGGTCTGGCTGCTCGTACCTGTTCACTCCTGAATGCTAAGAGTCTGCTCTGTTTTCATAATATTCATATCAATATTTTTATGGGTTTTACTTTACCTACACTTCCTAAAACTAGCTAGATCGAAAGACTAGAGACCTGGGTATTTGCAAAACTTTTCATGCACACATTCTTTCTTGTGTTGTTCTCTCAATAAAGTCAGGCACTGGAAAAAAGGCCAATCCATGTTCTCTCTCACTGTCTGATTTAAAAAGTCTGCCCATACTCACTTCTGAGTCCATACAGATAGAGCTAGCCTGACCCTCCTTGCTTGACTCATGTTGAAGTCCATCCTTCTGAAAGAGGTCATGGAGAATGGCCAGTGCCATTGCTCAGACCAGGCTCACCTCTCTCCACACCTCTAAACACAGCATCCAACATGACAGCTCTGTGGAATGGCCAAGAAGCTTGTCACTTGCAGAGTTATACAAACACTACGTCCCTTGACTGAACACTTCTCTTCCATTGTGGCTTTCCCTACATCCACTCCCATCTCTCAGGCACCATTCAGTCACACACACACCCTCAAAGTAAGTCCCATAACATTAACCACCCACTTCTGCGCATTCATCACCTTATTGTATGTAAATACAGGGGCTTTGTGCTGCATATGTCTTATATATCCTGCTTAATATACTGCCCATCATGCATACAAGAAAGATTTGGGAAAACAAATGGGTGAAGGAATAAATGGTCAAAGGCACATGTGATTGATTTATAGTCAATAGCAGACAAATCGCATGCAGTAACCTTGCTGTAGAAAGATACGTGGAACACACTGTCCAGTGAAAAATCTAATTCTTAAAAAAAAAAAAACCCATCAGCTTAGGGATGGAGAGACAGCTCAGTCAGTGAAGACTGCCTGTGAGCATAGGAGCCAGGTCCTGTGTGAAAACTGGGAGAACCTGCAGTTCCAGAGCCGGTGAGGCTGACAGGATGTTCCCTGGAACTCACAGGCCAGAGTCTTGACAAACCAAGGGGCTCCAGGCTCGGTGAGAAACCCTGTGTCAGAAATAGAAAGTAATCCAGGATTTCTGTTATCAACCTTGGCATCCTCATGCATGCGTGCTCATCCCATGTATGCACACACACATGCACATGCTATCACATACAAATGTATACACACACATGGACCCAGTGCACACGTGTATCCATCCAAGCCAGTTATAAAAATGTATGTCTCTTTAAAAAGCTACTAGGAATTTACCATCTGGAAGATATTTGCTAAAATATGCATAAATATTAAGGCAGAAATTAGGAGATGTAGGTTTGATGCTTTCTTCTTTACCCATTTCCATAATGCTTGAGTATTTCATATGGAAACAAGTCATGTTTATATAAACCTCCCATTAAAAACAAGCTGTAAATTTGAGGATGATATAAATGCAAAGATTTGCATTTTGTTCTGAAGCCTGCAGGATACAATCTCCTGAGGTGGGGCTGTGCTGGGGCACAGCATCAGCCCCCTGTAGGGTGCCTTCCTGGGAGACAGAACTGATGCTCACATGCAGTGACCAGAAGGAACAGGGGTCTCCCTGTGCCTGACACATTCTTCTTAATTAAGAATTTGTTTTCCTTGTCTCTACAGGAGGTTTCTGCTGCTTCCTGGTGCAAAATACAAATAAACTGAAATGAAAATGACAACTGAGTATTTCCTGGGGGTTGATTGTCCTTTTTATTGTTTGAAAAATATGTAAGTGAATCCAGAGACGTTATCTCCACAGATAGATAGCAGTGCTGCTGGCTTAGCTCCTCCTCCACCCACTTTGGGCAGCACAACCGCCTTCAGTGAGGGCACAGATTGAGATCAAAGTGGGAGTCCATGCTAAGGCCTTTGAATTTTTATAAGAAAAGCTAATTTCTCAAATTATGTAGCACTTTCAATGCACCTCCCTACTGCTTGACACAAAGGCTATGACCAGCAAGTAGAAGTCGGTTTATTTATTTATTTTTTTAATGTGCTGATTTAATTAGATTTAAAGGTGCTGAAACATTATCCATATTAGCACATATGTCAACAATATATGTTAAGAGAGAGATTGCCTCTGGCTGTTTGTACACTTTTGAGCCAGATGGGGAACTGAAAAAAGAAAGGGTTATGACTGGCTAGGCCGAGAGGCTGCCTGCTGCAGCTTCTGCTGGAGCCGGGTCCATTGCAGCCAGAGCAAAAAGCACAGCTCACTTCACCTACCTCTTCAAAGCACATGCAGAACAAGTGTTTTAAATACTCCAATCACTTCCGGTAGGAGCCAGTAAGACACCTCCACGGCAAAGAAACTTACAGGTAGCATCTCTTAGAAGTATCTGGGCTCTCGGACCTACAGTTTGATAACTGAGAAATCCAAGGCTGTTTCTGAGGTGGGGAAATGGATTTGAACAGAGATGGAATTTGGGCAAAGGCTTTCAGGCAGCCTGGTCAATAGCTCTAATGTGTCAGACTGATAACGGGCCAGGAGTGCGCTGGGGAGGGCAGAGGCCGGCAGCGGTGAGAAGTTGGGATTTGGATTTGTTGCCTCTTTGCTTGGCTGTGGAGTTTTGGAGAAATGTGCCTGATTCCATTTCTTTCCCGGCTAGTCCCTACACCACCAAACAGGCTCTTTCCTTTCAGCAGGATGACAGTCTTAGTGACTGTTCTATTGCTGTGATGAAACACTGTGACCAATGCAACTTATAAAAGGAAGCATTTAACTGGGCTTTGCTTATAGTTCCAGAGGGCGAGAGTTCACAGCCATCATGACAGCAAGCTTGGCAGCAGACAGGTATGCAGAAGAAATACTGGGCCTGGTATGGACTTTTGAAATTTCAAAGCCTTCTGCCAGTGTCACGCCTTCTCCAAAAGGCCACACCTCCTCCAAAAGGCCACACCTCCTCCAAAAGGCCACACCTCCTCCAAAAGGCCACACCTCCTAATCCTTCCCAAACATTTCCGGCAACTGGGGACTAAGCGTTGAAATACATAAGCCTATGGGGGCCATCCTCCTTCAAACCACCACAGTACACTCCTCAGGCACAGAGCGCTTTCACTATGATGGGTCAGGAAAAGTTACTACGGGGCTGGATACTACAATTTGTTGTTGGATGATGATCAGGACGCCGAAATATGCAAATACTTTCCCCCCCTCTTCCTTCTCTCTCTTGTCTTAAATAAATCAAGGTTCATGGTAATTTTTTTTTTTAACACCCGTCTTACTCTTTGTCTCTCAGTTTCTTTCCTTGAATGGATAATAAAGAACCACTGTTACACTTAAGGCCCAGAGAGGGCTCAGCACCTCGTGCTTGGCGCAGGCTTTAGGATACTCTGCTCAGGTTCTTTTCCTACTCTGAGTCAAAATATACACTGTGACCCTGCCGAGGATGGGAAGGAAGGATTGTCGGAGTCAGAGCGCCGAGGACTTTAGGAGAACACAGCCCACAGAATCAACTAAGCAGGGCTCATAGGGGCTCACAGAGACTGAGGTGGCAACCAAGGAGCCTGCACGGGCCTGCACTAGGCCCTCTGGATGCATGTTGTAAGTGCTTAGCTTGGGGATTTTGTGGGACTTGTAAAGTGAGAACAAGAGTTTTTGTGCCTCTTTTCCCTGCTCTTAGGACCCTTTTCCTCCTATTGGGTTGCTTCATCCAGCCTTGATATGAGGGTTTGTGCCCTGTGGTGTTGAATTTTTTTGATGCCATGTTTGGCTGATATCGCTGGGAAGCCTGCAGTTTTCTGAAGGGAAGCAGAGGCACAGTGGACCTGGGGGAGAAAGGGAAGGTAGGAGGGAGAGTGGGAGGAGGGAAGAATGTAGTTAGGATTACTGTATGAGAGAAGAATACAATTTTAAAAGAAAGTCCCTTCTTAACAAACTCTGATGTGTTCTATGCTTCTGTGCCTGGAGTAAATGGCACGTTGAGCTCTTCCTGTCTTGCCAGCTCCTAGCCTCGCTGGTCAACCCTCCTGAGTTCTCCAATATGATACATACATACTGTCTTGTTGGACAATGCTGGGGATCAGGCCAGGGAGCGCTCTTCCTTATAAGAGCTAAAGATGGGACTCATCCATCCTATTGACATATCTGAAGCCCAACACCTTTCCAAGAAAAGGTAGCCAGTGTAGGTATGGGACACTTGGGCCCACTTTGAAGCCCTTGCCCAGAAGGCTGATATGGACACTTGAGATGAAAGATAACATCCCATCTTACTGTTCATACCCTACTGTCAGATACAAAGTCATTCACCAGTGAGCCTTTACACCAGGTAAACTCGTAGGCATAGGCAGATGATGACGATGATGACAGCAGCCAAGTGGCAGCTCTGACAGCAGAGGCCTCTGGGGCAGGAGGAGTAGCAGTAACAGTAGCAGGAGTGAAATGTTCCAAGGAGCCATGAGGGGCAGAAACTATGGGATGAGAAGCAGCTAAGACCATGGAGGTTAGAAGAAGAAGAAGAAGGCCATGAAAATCAAAGATGAGAGATGACAGCTCCAGCCTATGGCGGTATCCTAGTGAGCTGGCAATGGGCAAACACTGTGCATAGGGGCCAGTGGTCCCGAGAGCTGTAACATTGGCCATTCTTTGCTGCTGCCCACACTGACCATAGCTTCAAGGCAGGTGTCATTATCCACTGAAAGCCAGGGCCCTGAGCAGTAAGTCTGAGCACCTAGAATTGGCAATCTAGGGCTTGGAGATAGGGCCGAGTCTACCCCATAGGCCTTTGGCGTATAAGAACTTTCCACCTTTGCCTAGTCACAATCCCCATCTGCACAGAGAAAAAGAACCCCCGCCCCCAACCAGCTGACTGGTGACAAACCACCTCTTTGAAGGTTCTGTCAAGTTAATGGAGCACACAGCTGCAAGGAGCAGGGAGGAGTGGCAGCTAGGGAGCTCAGAGAGAACCAGAAAGCTATATGAATACAGTCCCTTCAATGCTGAGCCTCAGGCTGATTTCATGCAGAGAAGAGGGTGGGTCTTCGTTTGCCTCCACCCCTGTATAGCTCTGAAATGGTGGGCATGAAGGAGACAGAGCCAGTGGCTGAGCAGCACAGCTCTGCATCCAAACCAAAGCAAACAATTCAGAGAGACCCTGTGATCAATACAGCCAAGCCCATGGCCTGCTAACAAAGGAAGCAGCATTCCTTGGTTCAGACGGGAGGGTCCAGGATCCTCCCCAGGCAACGTCCACTGGGCTCACATGGAATCTGAGACTGCTTGTCTTTCCAAGAATCCGGGAAAGTGCCGGTCTGGCCTGACTCAGATGATGACCCAGCCCGCAAGAACTGTATAGCACCCGAGAGAGCTATTCCCGAGAGAGGGAAACAAACCAGGTTTCACTGCGGGAAAACTGCAGCAAATAGACAAAAATGAAGAACAAACTGGAAGGCAGAGATCGGAAATGGGTAAATCTGAAAATGAAGGAAAACTCATAGAATGAACCTAGCTGAATGAACATAACAGGGAAAGCAAATCTCATAGGAGACCAACAGAAATGACACAACTAACGGTTAAGAGCATCACACACAGAGAAATTAAAAGACCTAATAAAGGAAGGATTGAACCATATTCATGGGTTCAAACTACCCGTCACAAACAGATGTCAGTTCCTCCCAAATTGGACACATAAATTAACTGAAATCCCCATGGGGTCACAGGCAGTCTGTTTGGGGCACTCAAGTACAACCCTTTCCTTTCCTGTAACCCTGAGTCCTTTCCCGGATCTAAGTATCTGACAACACAAGTTAAAGAAAGAGTTTATTTTGTTCATAGTATCAGACATTCTTGTCACAATCCTGGGCCCCCTGGACCCTGAGGCAACAGAATACTATTCTGGGAACACGTGGTAGGAGAGTCTGGTCACCTTCTACCACGTGACAAAATGGAAGCAGAGGGCAAGGGAAGGACCAAGAACAATCACAGAGAGGCACCAAGTATTGGGCAGATGTGCTAGAGGGATGAGAGCATCTCTTAGTTTAAACTGTAAGACCTGACAAGCCAATTTTGAAATGAATGTAAGGCCAAGACATTGAGTTAAGTTCTTAGAGCTACAGCAAGTTTTACAGTGGAGCATTGCATCAACGAGAGACAGAGAATCAATCGAGGCAGATGAGAGTGCGCAGAACACCCCTCACACCACAGCCCGCCCCCCCCCACACACACACTCAGCTGTGGAGCCTGGTTAGAGAACCAGGGGAGGAATGGCCCTTCTGATAAGTGACATTACAACTGGAGGATGGTACTTGCTTTCGCTTCACAAGTTCAAGAATCAATCCTTAGCAGCTGTTGAGGCAGCTCGGAGGGTAAGAGCAGGTTCTATGAATGTGAATGCTGAGGACCAAACCAGGGTTCTCTGGAAGAGCGCTATATACTGTTAATCTCTGAGCTATCAACCCACCCAGCTATGAATACTTTAAGGAAGAAAAGAATGAGGGGCCAAACCCTTCTCTTGGGAATAAGAGGTACAGAATGTAGGTACAGACGATTAAAGATAACCGAGGGGAAACCTCCACTCAGGTCATGTGGAAGATACGTGTCCAGCCCTGGCCCAGTAAGCTCTGACAATCTATCCTGAAGAGAAAACAGCTCTATTTAGGCTTGCTTAGGCCTCTTTGGCAGATTTTGCTTCCTTACAACCAACTCAAACCCTAATTTCTACAAACAGAAGCCTGGAGACCACTAGGGACAGGTAAAATTGGTCTAAGTCATTTCCTATTTCCTGGAAGAGCTTAGGTCAACTGCTAAGTTTGCAGAAAGTCACTACGGCTCCAGGCTTCTCTTGTCCTGTGGGAAGATAATGTTATGGTCACTGTCAAAATAAATACATAAGTAAATAAATATGTATTTATTCAAACTGGCTGTGACCAACTCTTTGCTGAAAGTGTCCTTTCCAAAAGCCCTTTGCTCTTGACCACTGTAGGTCCAGAACTCTGAAGGGTTTATTTTCCACAAATGAGCTTTGACCAGCTTCCTGTGTGGGGTGCAGGGTCTTGGATGAAGCATCATCAGGTAGTCAGGGTTGGTCACACTCATTCCCAAAACCAGATTGAACTCAGATTATTTTTAAAGTCGGTTGTGAAGCAAATCAAAGTTGTTTTTAAATACACAAATCCAATAAGCCAGTTGGACTCAGGTCTAAAGCTGTATCTTTTCTAGAATAACTCAACCAGAAAATCAAAAGATTCCCTACACAGAAACGGAATTAAACAGTATCATCACTGAATTTGGCTCAAGTCCTTGGATCGCAGGAGGAGGGGCTTGTGTGGGAGTGGGTGCCTAGTGTTGGGAGTCCTGTGGGAGGCAGAGGTTGTGTGAGCCTGATTCTGTTTAGAATGTAAAACAAAACCTTGTTAGGGACCTGGCATGCAAGAGCTATGGCTGCAGATAGCGATTTAGCCATCAAAGAAGAAGTTGACCTATATTTCTGTGTACAGACTTCGCATGTGCCATTTAATGGGGCCTCCGGAAATCAGCTGCGACCAGGGAAGATTGCGGTTTGGCCCAGCGTGTAATTCTTCCCAGCACAGGCTGTGTACCTGACAGGTACAATTTGTTACAAAAAGAATGCGATGTTTTCTTCTTAAAGCTCGCTCCTCAGGCAGAGCAAAGAACTCATGTACCTTTCCAAACATCCACAGCTGCGCCGAGTTTGATCAAGGGGAAGTTTCACTGGCGCAGACACTGAGGCTTGCAAGGGAAGCATTGTAATGCAAACGTGTCGCCATCCTCCTCGAACCTGCTGCTATTCAAAGAGCTAGCAAGGAAGACCGCATGGCTGCTCAAAGTAAAAAACAGAAATAAAGCCCAGCAGTGTCATTGTGGCTTGTGTCTGGTGTCAGCTCAAAAACAACAACAACAACAACAACAAAAACAAACAAACACAAACAAACAAAAACCCAAACTCTTATCTCAGATAATCTGTTCTAGAGGGCCAGATGTGAGTGGCCAGGGCCAGAGGACACAGATGTGGATCACCTCCCAATCCCTTGTTTCCGATCCAGAAAGCTATCCTGGTAGCAGAACAAACTAAGTCCTAAGTAAAAGCTCCTGTCAAGTACATTGGTGGAAACATCAAGTGCTAGGCAGTGAGAGCAAAGCTGAGGAGTCTCTGCTAGAGGCCCCCAGATGCCAGCTAAGGCCATATGTAGCTTTTTGATTAGTGGAAGCTATCAGTCTTTTAAAACACTGCAAAAAGTTCCCCCGTTAGTCACAAGGTCAGATACTGATGAGCAAAAGATGATTATTAAGGAGGCTAAAGATAGCCCAAGGTAAATCGTAATTAGGTTCTGGGCTGGGACACTCCCTCTCCAAAGTCACTGGCATTCTAACCAGTTAATCAGCTTTGCAGAAACATCAGGATGAGGTGCAGTTCTTTCCAGGAACTCTGGGACCCCAGAGTTTCACACTGGGACCTCAGAAACTCCTCGAAGCATAGATAACTTTGTGTCATGCAGTGCAGGGGCGTCGGCAGCCCATTCATAACCCTTGCCTTTCCACTCTCCCATTCACCAGATCCCTAAGATGGGGTACAAAGTGCTTTGGGTTCCATGTGTGGAACATCCGACAGTGTCAGTGTTGGCAGCACACTGAATGCCCACCACTCATGGATGGATCTGTTTTCATTGTGCCTTTCACGGTGTCATGCATTGTGGGTTCAATGGGAGTGGGAGAATGCTAGGCCAGTCAGGGACAGTTCAGGATCAAAATTGCTAAGTTCCTCACTAGAGCTTTCTGAGATGTAAACCTGGCTGGATTAACTAAGGAGGCTGCTAGGCCAGTTGAAGGCTATGTCTGAAGACTGTTAAGGATGCCTCTTTCCTTCCTAATCATTAGCAATATAAAGTCAGCAACTCAAACTACAAGACTGATTACCCGGAATGGGACTGCCAGGCCTGGATGGAGCCACGCCCTTCTACACTTACATGCTCCCTAGCCATTGGAGAGAGAAAGACACCATGCCTTGCACTGTCCCTTCTACAAGGATGGCTTAACTAGCTGGAAGGTAGTGACCATGGAGATGTAGACATATCTCAGTTCCAAAGCCCAGCCACCCTTACCTTCTTGGGCTGTCATCAGCCTTCCTAACAGTCATTCTTTGTCCAGCTGTGTCTGGACAAAGACTTCAGAAAATGTTTTAAAAGGCCACCTGGTTGCACCAACTATAAATAGCTAAGAATGCCCTCAGGGAGCACTTGTGGCCAACAGCAGAGATTCCTTCCGCTACACTATCCCAAATGGACCTGCCAATCACAGGAACAGAAATCTCATCAAGAAGAGCTTCCTGCTCTAGAGGCTGTCGATGCAGTGTACAGTCTACCTAAAATGTAGCTCAGAGCAGCTGTAACTTTGTCGGTTGTCTCCTCTCCCTTTGAGAGTGCGCTGCCTTATGCTAATAAGCCCCTCCTATCTTCTATACTATGCTGGGTGTCACGCCTGAATTTCCCAGACACAAGGACTAAGGAGCTAAGGGTGTAAAGAACAATCACTATGGCCCACTTTCAATATGAGGTGCTTTTAGAGCTCATCAAAGTATAAAAGACGAAGGCACAGGGCCCTGTCTTCCCTAGATATTATCTGGTGCCTGCTTACCCAAGTGCTTTTAGTCTGTCTTAGGGTTAAGAAGTTATAGTCTGCTAACTGACTGAGCCAATATATGAGGAAAAGAAGGGGATCTCAAGAGCCTGGATGATGGGGCTCTGGGTATCCACTGTGCTAGATAAGCAAGAAGCCCCAGACAGTGAGAAAGAAAGGGAATGGATTTTGCAGATAGGATGATAAAGACCACTGCTCTGTGCCAAATTTGTGGACCGGCCATTTTGCCTTTTGTCTAGGCTTAAACCTGCTTCTAGAAATTTGAATAAAACCGCCTCTTTTTTTTGCTATCTGAAGTCTGTGGATTCTGTAGCCACAGACTGACGGTCTTTATTCCTACAAGGGGAAATTGGATGGTAGCGGCGAGGGGCGCGTGGTCCCACTCTGCCGTCCCAGCAGTCCAAAGAATCTTCTTTTATGTTACTCACGTAACAGCAGGTCCTTGTTTCAACACGAAAAAAAAAAATCCAGGATGAGACAACAAGAAGCACAGCTAGAGTTAAAAACAGAAAGAAAGGGTCTCTGGGAAAGAATAAAGCACTTAAGAGCGTGGGTGTGGACTTCTTAAAGAAAGGCAATTGTTTTTGTATTAGCCATTTAAACGGTTTTGATTGCTCTCAAGATAAAGCCATCAGCAACAAAAAGTTATAAGAAAGTTTTTCCTTTCTTCAGTCTTTGATAAAAAGATTATAGGATGGCTCTGGATGTGATCATAATATATCTACTATATATTGTATTTACATATATATCTAGCATGTTAAAACCAGGAGCTACTAGTTGTACGTGTCAATCACCTGGCCACCCCTCAGGAAGGCAGGCTTGCCACAGGTCATGCTGAAAGAACGGGAGGAATAGTTATCCCTCAACTGAGACAACATGTTCTTCCTTCCGGAATCTCTACCTTCAGCAGAGTTGCTTACAGAACTGCAGCCAGGGAGCACCCAAGTCCCTGTCTCCAGATTACTCAGAAGGCATACTTCCTCCTTTTCCTCTTTCTCTTTCTAAGGATGCTTTTCCTAGCACGTTGGACTTCACTCTTTCTCTTAAGGACCTCTTCCCACCACATGGATGGCTGTCCTCCATGCCTGACTCAAAGGGCGTGGCTTTCTCTCCTCCTCTGCTCCATCCCCCACCTCCGAGCAGGAGCTGAGATGCACAGTTTGATTGTTCTGCAGTTTTACTTTATAATTCCTAATAAACCTGCTTTCAAGCTTCTGTCCCTAAATTATTTTATTAATGAGACTAAGAGCCCTAAGACGGGACCCCAGTTTCCTTGGTAGAGTGTAGGAAGTCCATTGGGGCTCCCTCGGGTTTCTGGCAATATCTCACTGTTTCACAGGGATATGGGGATGTGTGTTTTCTGGTGAGACTCCTAGAAAACTGTAGGCTCACAGATGGAGAAAGAGAAAGAAAGGCTGTGAGCACATGTAAATACTTCTCAGCTCCTGATCCTCTGCTGTTAAGAGGCTTCAACCAGACTCCAGAACAGGGACTTCCTTGCTGTCTTAATCTCCCCATTCTTCTATTCTGCCTTAAGACTAGGGCAAGGTCCCAGGGAAGGAGCCATGAAGGCGGACTCGGTGCCCAAAAGGGCCTGAAGTAATAGGTCACTGTCCCTTTGCTGGCTGCATCGCTCTCTGCAATGGAGGCTCCCTCAGCTCTCTTGTGCCTCCAAAGACAGAACACAGGAGTAGAGACATGTGCTCCCTTGAATTTTCCCTGACAGCATCTGCCACATTGTAAAGGCCCTTATCTGGCCTTCAGAGTCATAGAAGACTTGGTACCTGCCAAGTCCCCTCTGCCTTCTGCCCCCACTCCACCAACCTTGCCTCTGTTTTCCTAACTTACGATGCACTGCCCCACCTTGACCTTTACACCTGCTACTGGGCACAATCTCAAATTCTTCATTCTCCTTACACACTTATCTTGAAGACAAAGGGGATAGAGCAGCTAACTTGCCTAAGGCCACCCAGCTATTAAACATCTGAAGCTCCAGGGTTTGATCACTGCCTTGGTTTTAGAAGCATTTACTGAAGGAGCCAGTCTGTAAAGGAGTAAATAACGCAGAGCTAGGAGTGTGGGGCATGTTTTGTTTCTACCTGTGACGGATGCTAATGTTTATTAAATGTTAGTTGTAATCACATTTTCTTGTTTTGCAGATAAGGGATCTGAGGCTTACAAATTAGTCATGGATGAAACAGCTAACAAGCGCCAGAATCTGAATTTCAAACCCCTTTAAGCACTATGCTGTTTGGCCTCCCACATAAATCGGGACTAACAAATGCTGGCAGAAACATGAAGAAAGGGCCCTAACACTTGGAGATTTTGGTCACGTGTATCCAAGCACACAGACAAAGCCCTTTCAGATAAAAGAGCAAAGTGGATGGGATTTAGAGTCTTGTCTCCTTTTCCTTTATACATTCAGCCCAAGTTAAGGTATAGAAAATGGTTGCAGATGACGCTGCAATCCAGCTCTAGCAGACAAAGACTCATTTTTTATGCTCAGACATTTGAGAACAGGGTTCTTCAGGGGAACAGCGGTTCCAGCTCCTTCTGTGCTAGGTCAGACCCATTTCCACAGATCCGTCTCCCTCTTCTGCCAGCTGCTTCTTCTGGCTGCCCTGGCCTGACATCAATTCTGGTCCTCGGGTGTGGACCCGAAGGAGAGCAGTCAGCCCTTGTGGGGTTGGCAGACCTCGATTTTGGACAGTTGAGCCCTGGCCACCGGCACTGGATGGATGGTTCTTTTTATCTATTCACCAAAACCCAGGCAACATGACACGCCTGATCACACGCAGAGTGCTGGGGATGGACCCTGAGTGGGCTCAGCAGTCCACAGCATTAGCCCCTGTGAGGTGACGGCAGTCTGTCCCTCAGCAGAACAGGGACAAACCAGCACTTAGCCACTGGTGACGAAATTAATTATGGAATGCTGGGACAGGGCAACATGAAAAGTCACCAGAAGATACTTTCTTTGTTCTTTCAAGTTGTCCACTGGTTCCCACCCCTATCCGTATCCAGTTATGGAAGACAGACTCACAGCTGACAGTCAGAGAAGCGTCGTCTTCAGCAGAGAAGTAGTGTAGTTCAGGGGACCAGGCGCTCCCTGCCCTCATCAAGCAGAAAATGGAACTCGGCTACCTCAATGGCTTTTGCCACAAGACAGAAGGACAAAAGGGCAGCAGCAGTGGGAGCCCTGAACCTCAGCTGTACCCTCCTCCTCTGTGGTCACCAGGGCATGCTGTCCACACCAGGAGGGCAGCTGTGAACAGAGTACCTGAGAACCAGAACCCCATCAGGGGGTGAGACCCTGCTACCAAAATTACCTGAAGATTTCACTGACAGTGGGAGGCAGAGTGAGAACTTGGCCAGGCAGGTTTTGCCACTAACAGCCAGCTGGCCCATACTGGCATGCGCTGGGCAAGACGACACCATGAACGCAGGCAGGCTTGACAAGCTACCCCCAGCAGAACGAAAACTGATATTCACAGGCCCCCAAGGCTGGTGAAAACCTATATGCCTACAACTCCAGAGCATACGGAAGGGAGGGGGAGCCCAGAGAGGATCTAGGTAAACATGTCTCTGCCCTTTTAGCTTAGACAGACCTCAAATCATATGGGGATGAGGTGGGGGGTGGGGAGCCCCAAACTGCAATTCCTAAATAAATTTGATTCAGTATTTAGATTTTTACTCTACATGTAACCAAAATAAAGGTTGCACTGAGTACAAAAGAGAATGCCAAATTTAATCATCCCTGCTAAGGTCATGCATGAGGATTTAGCAGGGACAATTCTTTCATGTCCTACAAGCCACATTTGTCCCCACCTAGCACTAACCCTATCTTTTCCTTCACTCCATCCTAAGCATTACGTGACCAGTGCTGGCCATCTGTGGGCGCCATCACTGGGAGACAAGAAGCCTGAGGCTACGGGACAATGAGGGTGAACAAATCCCTCGGAAGCAGCCTACATGTCTTAGCCCACAGCTCCGCAAATCCGGCTATGACAGGAGCTATAAGGGCTCTCCAATGCTGCTTCTCTGGAGTGATGCAATAGCTTGCCTGCGCAGAAGGAAATGATCGTCTTTGTGATTTTCCTGGGGAGACGAGTAGACTAGATCAAGCCTGCCAGGGATGGGGCAGTGTTTACCCGGCAAGCAGAGCCCAGCCTTGTAGTTCATTTCTGTAAGACCCGCTGGAAGACCATCCACAGCTACTGCCCTTACAATAATGACTAGGGGTCCCTGAGGGCAAATGCAGACATGGAAACAGCTCTCCTCGGCTCCCTTGATTCCACATATGCCAGGGCTGCAAGGAGAGAGGAAGAAAGGGGAGTGGAGAAGGAGATGGGGGCAGAGAGAGGGAAAAGGGGGCGGGGGAAGGAAAATACGGAAGATAGGACTTAATTCTGAATTCTGACTTTCCCATCAAAACTGTGAAACTATACTAGGTCCCAGTTTTATGCCCATAATTGGATATTATGATTACTGAAAATGTTACGCCAGTGACAGGTGCCCTGACTTTGCACTGATAGGGGCAGGCTGAATCAATATAAGAGCATTATTTATTATATTAATAAGTCCATCTAGAACACAACCTCTTAAGCTGAGAATTGTGACCACCCAAATAGGCGTGGGACCTAAACGTGGAGGCCGCACACATTTTTCAAATAGTCAAGTGTATCTGAATGCACGATGACCAAAAATTAATTCGAAAACAATATGGGTAATGACTCTGAGGTGTTTCTGGCTGCTGTCCCGAGTGCCACTATGTAACCTCACTGAAGCCAGCCTCTGTTTTGTACATATGACATGTGATGTTTGCCCTTTAGCATCATCACACCTGTCTCAAACATCTTGGCTCAGAGGCAGAGAGCAGCCCATGTTAGGAACCACAGTGTTTCTGTGCACTGGGTTTTTTGTTCATAGACATGAACAGAGAAGCATGAGAGTTTCCCTATAGGAAACATGCTTTTAATGTTTCCTCATTGTCATTTCTCCACGTGTATCTATCAGATAGGTCTATATTTGGGTTGCAACATGTTAGAATGTTTGATTTCGAAAGTTACAGTTTGAGTTGCTGACTTGTGTTTCCTTAAAAAAAAAAACATCATGAAAGGGCTGGAGATATGTGTCAGCTGTTAAGAGCAGGTTTTGATCTTACAGAGGCCCCAAGTTCAGTAGCACTCTCGCTCACAACTGCCTGTAACTCCAGTCCCGTGTGCTCCACTGCTGTCTCTGGCATCCACAGGCAGTGCACACACATGGTGCCTCATGCACATAAAAAAGTAAGTTGTTTATACAGCAGTTAGAGAGATGTTGAATAGGAAGAATCGTTTTAAGGAAAGTATGGTCTTATTTTAATAAGATAATTCTCACAAGCCCAGGGGAAGCAGGCCCTGGCACTGGTACTTCAGCAGAGAGGAAAGTGCAGGGGACACTGAGTAATGCCTTCCTGGGTGCTCCTAGGTGATGTGTGGGGTGCTGGGATAGAGGAACCAAAAGGGAGGTTATGGGGTGTTTTGGGTTTTTTTCATACCTCCTTATCTTTCAATTTATCACAAAGAACACGTTGTTTAGGGGAATGACGATGAAGAGACTAGCTCACAATCTAATGAGAACAGCAAGGACCATGTCCACAGCCCGCTCCAACCACGCCTGTCACAGTCCACAGCCCGCTCCAACCACGCCTGTCACACAGTCCACAGCCCGCTCCAACCACGCCTGTCACAGTCCACAGCCCGCTCCAACCACGCCTGTCACACAGTCCGCAGCCCGCTCCAACCACGCCTGTCACACAGTCCGCAGCCCGCTCCAACCACGGCTGTCACACAGTCCACAGCCCGCTCCAACCACGCCTGTCACAGTCCACAGCCCGCTCCAACCACGGCTGTCACACAGTCCGCAGCCCGCTCCAACCACGGCTGTCACACAGTCCGCAGCCCGCTCCAACCACGGCTGTCACACAGTCCGCAGCCCGCTCCAACCACGCCTGTCACACAGTCCGCAGCCCTCTCCAACCATGCCTGTTACACACAGCTCACACACTCTTACTGCCCCATTTTACAGGCTTCACTTGCTTGGGCAAGTGGCTTGAGATCTCATAGCCGGGGAGAGATGGAATGGAGATTTGAACCCAGGTCTGGTGGACATGGGGATCTTGGTGGAGGATTATAAGCTAGAGGGCTGCTAGATATCAGGAAGTTGGGCGGAAGGTCACGGTCAGGAGTATCAGGGGCCGGGGAGTGCCCCCCTTTTGTGCCTAGTGACAAGGAAAGGGCATTAACAGCTGTGAGACAAAGCAAGAGGAGACTGCCTTCCCTGGCACATCGGACTTTAATCTCTCAATTCTTGAGGCCTGGACACATGCGTTGGCGTGCGCTGTTGCTGCACCAGCTTCTGCAAAGAGCTTCCCGGAACCTGTTGTTTGTTACAGGCTGTCTGGAATCATTCTATCACCATCAGCGAGCCTGTTTCTTTGTGCCCACAAGGCAGGCCAATTAAGGACATTCGGGCCCTGCCCGTGCTCTGCGTCCTGCAGTCAGGTCTTATTAATTTGGAGTTTCGTGACAATTTGACATAAGCCCGGCTGGAGTCTGTCTCCTACAACATGTGTGGATAAAAGGCTTGCTGGGTGTTTTTGATAACTAAGAAAAAATGGACAAGTAAGAATGGGCAGTTTAACCTCCTTGAGATATCTGACGGTTTGGGTTTCATTTGTAAAGAAATTAAGCCTGGGTCGCCACCAAATGCCAGGTCCTAATTGTTTTTATTAATGGCAAAGGCAGGTGCGGCAGCAAGCCTTCCAGGCCACAATGTATGAGAAATGTCCAAGTCACTACACCTGCTGTGAGGTAATGGCGCGCTCCTCAACAGTGTTTCCCCAACACTGCGAATGGATGCCCTCCAACCACAGCAGCGCACCCTGACATTGCCCAAAGGCTCCAACCCAGGGGTAGGTAGGATGAGCTATACTCCCTTTATTTTATCTTGTCAGATGCTTCTGTTTACTGGCTGAAGCCTCACCCAGCCTGGGAACTTCATTTCCTGTCTCTCTATGAGACAGCACAGGCAAGCTCCATCTTGTCTCAAAAAGACACCACTACCACCACCAACAACAACAACAAACCAAACCAACAAAAAGACTCTCCAAAACCTACAGCTCCATTTCTGATGCACAAAGTAGCCTCTTCCTCAGAGTTTAGTACCACCTGTGTTTTGAAGCGCCCTTTCCTACCGCACCTGGCTTCTCTTCACACCATTTCCTGCGAGGCAAGACTGTTGCCATCCTTTGTCAGCCCCTGGCTCCTGCAGCCTCTCCATGTCCTCATGACCTACTCATTCTTTCTCTCTGTCCTCTGTCCCCGTCAACAAAGGGCACTAGTGACATTCTCTTAGCAAACACAGTGCCCTTTCTTCAGTATCATTGGGCTGACCTTTCTGAGTCTCTCACAGGATGGGCCTCCATAGAAAACTGACGTTAGCTCCATCATGCCTTCCCAGCCTCTGACTGTGGTTGTGTTTCTTTCCTTTGTGTCTCTCCTCTCTTTCCTCCCTCCCAGGCTTGGATATGGCTGTCCCTCCAGAAGGCTTTTGTTTTGAAGCCTGGACCTCAGTTGGTTGTGCTGTTACAGACAACTGAGGCAAGAGGGCGATAACATTTTGAGTGCACCTCCTTCAGGCAGAAGCTTGTCTGTTCTTTTCACTTGACTGTAAATGCATCTTTGTGGGCGGCCTCCAAAGCTAAAGTCCAATCTTGCCTTTTTACCTAAAATCCAACCAAGCAAGAACTAAATGCACACATTTTCCTCATAGTCTACTGCTAGCAGAGCTGCCGCCTCCTTGGTCTGTAGGGCTTCTATGAGCCCTGGATTACAACACCTCACCAACTGCACCATATTACATACTACTCCTTAAACACTGTATTCAACAGACTTTATTGATCCATTGACATCGGACTGATAGCAACAGGATAATAAGGTGACTGAATCAAAGCTCACCTAATTCATACTTTTTCCTGGTAGAGTATAATTGGCCTTTGTAAACCTGGAAATTAGCATTGTGCCCGAGTGCATTACACAGTGGCATCACCAATACAATGTTCAAACCTGTGTACTGTGAGACACTGTTGGACAGTCTGTCAGCAAACAC
Source organism: Acomys minous (assembly GCF_964271855.1). NCBI lineage: Eukaryota > Metazoa > Chordata > Mammalia > Rodentia > Muridae > Acomys > Acomys minous. The sequence continues at coordinate 38,119,895 of NC_140490.1, forward strand.
GCAGAGTGAGAGCATAAACAAGGAGGCAGGAAGCAAACCTTCACCTGGCACCATCTCAGCGGGAAATGTAGCGAGCATCTCGGAGTTTTTAACATCTTTTTTTATGCATGTCCATGAATACCACAGAAAACAACCAGAGTATTGATTTTAAATTCAAGCCCAGAGGCAAAGTGGCAAGTATGGAGTTTGTAAATAGTGAGAAAGGGCAGCATTAGCTCCTTCCATGTACATAGCAAGCTAAGCCCTGCCCGGAGACACAGCTCATTTGCCAGTTACCTACGACAGTTACCCTTACCCCAACCTCATACTTCCCATATGGCCCCTTTAGGCCTCCGTTCTCTGTGCTTGAGTGTATATGTTCTAGCTGACAGGGGTCTCTTTATGTGGCTTCCTTCCTGCCAGCTGCTCCCTGAATCATCTCTTACCAGTTGCACACAGGGCTGGGGAGATGGTTCAGTAGATAAAGAAAGTGTTGAAGCAAGCATGAGGACTGGAGATCAGATTCCCCAGAACCCACAGCATCCTGCTCATAGCCCCAGGGAGTGGGAGGCAGACACAGACTCCCTGGAAGAAGCTAGCCTAGCTGAGATGGCCAGCTCCAGGCTCAGTGAGAGACTCTGCCTCAAAACACAAGGTGGAGAATGATGGAAGCAGATGTGTGAGGCCGACCTTTGACCTCCATGCCAGCAGGCACACATGTGCAACACACCAATTCAAACACACATGCATGTGTTCATAACACACACACACACACACACACACACACTTGCAAAACAAAAGAGTGAACACAGGTGTAGTTATCCCAGAAATCAATACACCTTCAAATGAAGCTCTCAAGCATCCTTCTGTGGGCTGCCTTCTCTTTCCTGTGGGGTGGTGCTCTCCTCCAGGACCAAGAACTGAGAGCCTGTGCCTCCAAGACCTCCGCATGGGCCTTGTGCCTGCTACATGCTCGGCAGATGTCTAAATAGATAGCTCATTTACACATGCATCAGTAGGAAAATCGGCCAACTGAACACAGGTAAGCAGGTGGTGGTTTAAGGAATATCAATGCACTTCTTAATTTGCTTGCAGGGAGAGATAGAGGTTGGTCACTTGAGAGCCAGGCAAGGAAAGAAGGAAAAATAAAAATAAAGGTACATATTAAAGTGATGACAGCATGCAGATGCTATGCTGCCCCTCCTAACCAGCTCTGTAGCTTACTGGACCTTCCCTCAGCCTCACAGCCCATGGCCCACCGGACCATCCCTCCACCGCACAGCCCACAGCCTATGGGACCCTCCTTCAGTCTCACAGCCCATAGGTTACTGGACCCTCCCTCAGCCTCTCAGTGCTTTTAACTGTTGTACCATCTCTCCAGCCCCACGTAGAAAATATTTTCTATTTGAATCCTTATAATACTGAATGTTCTGCAACTGGACTTTCTATTTTCAACTTGTGATTAAAAATAAATAATGATTAACTGATAATATTCTGCTTGGTAAAAAGCCTTCAGTGGGTAACCATACATGTAAACAAGTGAAATATGTTAAAACTAAGAAATACCACAGAGAAGGAAAGCAGCACACATGGTGTACAGCCTTCCCCACCAAGCATAACCACTATGCATGTTTTGATGTGTATACTTCGAAACTACATACATGTGTAAATATACAGATGCCTATTTCTAAACAAAATGATTTAAAATATTCTCCCATAACCTATTTCTTTAATGATTTACTTTTTATTTTATTTTATGTGTATCAGTGTTTTATCTGCAGGTGTGTCTGTATACCATATGCATACAGAACCCATGGAGACCAGGAGATGGTATCAGATCGCCTGGGTCTGGAGCTGCCAACAGTTGTGAGCTACCATGTGAGCGCTGGGAATCAAACCTGGCTCGTCTGGAAGAGCCAGCAGTGCTCTTCGCTGCTGAGTCATCTCTCCAGTGCTGTAACTTGCCTTCCCACACTTAATGCACCGTCTCCATCTTTCTGTTTTGAAGATATGCTGTAACCCGTTTCAGTGTTAAGACAATCGAGTTGTGTTGTCTAATTGTGACATGATTTAACAAATTCTTATCTTTGACCTTTAACTTGTTTTATGATCTTTCATAGAGAAGCCATATCCAATAAAAAGCAAACATTTCATGTTCTGACTTTCTGCAGAAGGGAAGGGGGAGTCATTCTTGACACTATAAACAGTCAAAATCCACAGCCAGTGAGGCCACGCCCCACCCAACCCCTCATGTTAGGGATAAAAGACAGAAGCCGTTTAAGCCATATTCTGCTGCCTCCTAGACCTGTTTGGGTAGAGGCATACCCTTTTTGGGAAAATTGGGAGAAAGAAAAAAAAAAGCCTTCCCTGGCTAAACTTAAAAAGAGAAAGAAAGACTTTCACAGGGTTAGTTTGTGTCTTCCCTCCCCACCTCCTCAGCGGTGGGGTCACACTTGGAAATACCAGCTCTAAAGTAAGGTACATCCATTCTGCTTCTTTCATGCACTTTTATAATATAAGTATTTATGCATAAACTTTTAGCTCACATGGAAATTACTTTGATATTCTATGGAGAATTAACTTTAAAAGTGTTTAATAGTTGTACCAAAATAATTACTAAATCCATAGATCTTTCTCAACAAAGAGGTGATTCAAGAACTCGTGCTAATCCTGTATAAAGTACATTTCAAAGAAACTGATTTGATTATATTTCCTTCACTTGCATTTTGACTTCAGCAGCCCACAGTGGCAGGAGGATGTGATTATGTGAAACTGGAAAAACATTAATTAATCCTTCCCACTCCCTAATTGCTAGCTCCCACCCCGCCCGTCCTCACAAGTGCTTCGTGTTTATTTCCTTCTCTCTTGAAATATTTCGAGCTTTGTTCTGAGCCACTACTGATTTCAATACCAAGAAAAAGGGTAGAATGTGTCCAAGAGAAGACACGGGGTGGACACAACTTGAAGTGCTGCTCAGAACTATTGATTTATTTTGCATGGTGCTTAGGGTATATAGGTAAATAGTTCATAATCCTGAGAAAAAGTATTTCTTAATCCACTCAAAACATGGACAGGTATTATTATTATTATTATTACTACTACTACTTTATTATTATTATTATTATTATTATTATTACTACTTTATTATTATTATTATTATACTACTACTACTTTATTATTATTATTATTATTATTATTATTATTATTATTATTATTATTATTACTACTACTACTACTACTACTACTACTACTACTACTACTACTATTTGCTTTTGTCACTGCCGTCAGTTACCTTTTCTGTTTACCAGAGCTTCACCTACTGTGTGAGGAGCATAGTTAACTGGGGCAGTACTTAAAGATTTCCCCAACATAACTCCTGGTCTCACAGAATCAGACTAGCCTTCTCTTGGAGATATAAAATTGGCCATCACAGACAGATGGCAGTAACTGTGGGATAGTGCTCCCATGGCATCTCAGAAAGGTGTCTATTGATCAACACACGCCTGAGTTGTCACTGGTACCAGTGGAAAAATAGAAGAATTTGCCACACTTTCTACTGAGACTCATCATTAGCCAGGTTAGTGTCTACCCCAGAACTGCGGTGAAGGACTGAAGCAACGCCACGCTTCCTCGGGGTCATTCACAGGCCATCTTTGAAGCTACATACATGTTTCCAGTGAATGAGTGTCATGACTTTAAATTCTGTGTATCAGTAGGTAGGCTCTCGTCTCAGTAGATCAGATCAGATTTAAACACTACTGGAGACATCTCAACTGCATCACGCCATTACAGTAGAACCGAGCCCTTTATAATTAATTGTACTTAGTCATCTGCCTGCCAATGCCATTGAGACAAATGGGCTAATTTAAATGTGGGACCAGAAGACTGTTTTCCCTTGCTGAGATTTTCTTCATCCAAACTCATCCAGAAGCTTACTCTCAGCATGGCAGTGCCAGGAGGTGGGTCTGACAGGAGATGTTTGTGTCATAGGACTGGACCCTCGAGGAGCTATTATTCTCAGGATTACATGAGCTACTAGAAGGTTCCCTTAAGGCACGCACGTTTTCTTTCTTCTGTAGGTCCCTACTAGCTCTTCTACTTTTCACTGTGAGCTGTCACAAGAACCCCTATAGGTGTCGGTGTCATGCACTTGGGTACCTTGGCCTCCAGGAAGATGAGCAAAAACACTTTCTTTTTCTTATAAATTACACACTCATAGGTGTTCTGTTACAGGAACAGAATCTATGCTAAGACAACCTTCCTCAGCATGCTTACTTGTAAAGAAGGTAAATAGCAAAGGGAGACCTCGCTCTTCCACTTCTCACCAGCTTATTCCTATGTCTCAGTTACGAGAGAGACCAACAGACAGAATGTGCCCACAGCTTGCAAAGTCTACATTCTACATTTCACGGCTGGCCTCCCCACCTTCGTTACTAACCTCTTTTTCAGCAGGGCATGTGCAGGTAGAATGGAACTCTTTGGGGGTTGTGGGAGGTTGCTGGAGCATTGGCTCAGCAGGTAAGAGCACTTCACACTCTTGTGACTCTTGCAGAGGACCTGGGTTTGGTTCCCAGCAACCACAAGGCAGCTCATGACCATTCCCAACTCCAGTTCCAGAGGATCTGATGCCCTCTGCTGGCCACTGTGAGCACTGCAGGCACAGGCGAAAACAATCACCTAAGACAAAATAAGTCTTCAAAAAGAAGTGGAGCTTCAGACATTGAGTGTGCTTGCTGGTATGTCCATCTAGTGACAGACAAAATGCAATAAACCTACAATTCACTGGGAGACAGTGGCACGCAGAGAATAAATGGCATACTCTACCTTTCCCTACGCCCCTCCTCTCCGTTGGCCCTTCTGCAAGTGACAGTTGTTAGCCTGGTGTACTTTCTGTCTTTCACAGGTGTTACGATCCTGTGCCTGACAGACAATTAGAAGAAGAGGTATTTGTTAGGGCTACTAGCTTTGGGGTTCATCCACAGTCCCTTGGCTCTCTATTTTTGGGCCTGCTGTGAGGCAGAACACGGCAAAGGCAGGAGTATCATGGAAGAGGGTCACCAGTCCAGAGCAGACAGCAAGTGGGGGCTGCAGGAGAGCCGCTGACAAACATCTCCAAGAACCTCTCCCAAGGACCTACCTCCTGCAGTTTCCAGAACATTCCAACCTAGTGCAGCCAGCTGGGGGAGTAAACAGTCAATACCGGGGCCTGTGAAAAGCATTTCCTGTCCAAATAGTAACAACAGGGATCAAGTTGCTGTAGAGAGAGATTTTAAGTGAGCATTTGTCACGATTAAGAACACGCCTTCTGTGTAACAGCCAGGGTGAGGGCAGCAAATGGACACTGAACAGCTTAGCCCTTCCTTCTCTATCCTCAATGGCTTTTTTAAAAATGCCATTTAAATTTTTTCAGATTTTATTTGTGTGTGTGTGTGTGTGTGTGTGTGTGTGTGTGTGTGTGTGTGTGTGTGTTTATATCTCTCTTTCTGTGTCTATGTATATGAGTATTTGGGTGCAGGTACCCAACATGCATAGAACTAAAGCCAGGTCCTCTGCAAGGACACAATACTCTCTTCACTGCTGAGCCATCTCTCCATCCCCCACCGATGCTTCTATAAATCATATGTCCTCGGTCCCCACAGCGCAGGTCTCCACCATTGACAACCAACCTCAACTGAGAGCTCAACCCTAGGAAGCTGAAGGGGAATGGAGCAGCGTGACATAATCACCCAGTCCTAGCGCAGTAAGCTCCCGAGACTTCTTGTTCCCTTAGCTAAAACAGGAGTGGTGATATCGCCATCTATGTGAAATCGATTCCTCAGGTAAGGCATGCAGACCGTCGCACAAGGCTCAGTCTAGTCAAGCGTTACCTGATACCCCCTTCCTCTTTTCTGTTCCTCTCGCTTGCTCCCTTTTACAGGGACACAGTCTCCTCATGGCTCCCACCTTTTGGGATACTAGGAATTAAAGCCAGAGTCCCAACATCCCACCATCCACTTCCATGATGCGGAGTTCCCACCAGACTGTTGCCAAGCCGGCTGTGGGCCTGACCCATATCACCTTATGCTGGTACCCAGTTCTGACGCTGTTCACCTTGCATGCTGGGTACTCTCGTGACTCGGTGAATGCACGAGAGCCAATGAGTGTACCCTTAACAACTTTCTCTCAATGAGCCCTACCCACCTTAACACACGCTTGCACCCCACCCGAGTCACTGAGTCACCTCTAGCTCAGCCCGCCCACATCACTGGCCTCTCGGTGTTCTGAGTGTTAGAATGTCTGGGTAATTGATTTTACACTTCAGAGCATGCAAAAAAGGCTTAATTGATGATAGCATCTCAGTAGCCTACAACTTTTAACATCAGACAGGATTTTTTTTTTTTTAGCATCATCTTTAGGTTTAATGAAACAATCAATCCTGAGCCTTAAGAGTTTTATTTTCTCATTTTCCCAAACTGCATTTCTAGTTTGTACATGGTTCTTGTCTCGAAGTGACAGTTTTAGGCTTTTTCCCAAATGCTAATGATTCGAAGGATGAATGATGGTGCTGGTAAATTGCCACGGAGCCACACTTCTGAAAAGATAAAAGGAACGAGAAATGGGACTTCTCTGCTTTCTGTTCCATTTCAGTGACACATTTCTTATTAGCTGTCTTTGTTTTTACTTGTGGGCATTTAAATTTTAGCAGACTGAGTAGTTTCTCCCAGAGAACCTACCAGTTGAGCACATTTTAACTATGGCAAACAGCGTTTTTCTCATCTGAAGTAGACCACGCTTTTTTACTCAAAATAACCGAAAATAGCCTTGAATTGTTAACTTGGATTCCCAAAGCAGTTGTCCCCCTGCAGGGAGCAAGGAAATGTGAATGTGGCTGGACCGTGCCTCACTCTTTATCCTCAATTATTTTTTCAGCATATTTAAGGTTCTGACTCTGGTCGACTTCTTTCCAGATCTCGTGCCATGAGCTCATGTTTTTTTTTTTTTTAATTCACGTCCAGTAACAGCGTTGCCTTTCTAACACGCTGCAGTGGCTCTCCTTTACCTCCTGCACAGCCTGCAAACTCGCCGTCTCTATAGGCTCAGGAACTACTATTTTGTAGTTGTGCCGTGCACATTTGCCTACATGCAAGGGCTCCCTTCCCAGCCCTCACCTAAGGCCCTGCTGCTCCAGGTGTACATCTCTGAGGTCTCTTCTCACAACCTGACATTACTGTTGCCTATTCACTATCCCTCAGTGGATGCTAATTCACAACTATACTGCAGAGACTACTATAGTGACTGCCTCCATCTTTATTGGACGCCGTGGCAACTTGGAGTAAAGAGAAGCCCTAAGCAGTATCAGAAGCCAAGCTCACTTTGCTGAGGGTTGACCCAGGCATGTATCTTATAACCTCTTTGAACATGGGCCTCATCACCTCCAAGTTCTTCTCTAACCACATGTTAGGAGGATACCAAGGAAGGAACCGTGGTTGCCATGGCCGCTGCATGTTTTGGTGTAGGAAGGAAGAAGTTGGCAAAGGCGTCTGCCTCACAAGTCATGGAACTTACATGGGCTTGGAGGAGACATTGCTTACAGTACACACAGTAACCAAAGTAAGGACTTGCTTGTCTGGTGGAAGCTGAAGAGCTGGGGTTTTGTTTGATTCAGATAGTGTCCTACTGGGCATCCCTGGCAGGCCCAGAGCTCTTTATATAGACTATACTGACCTTGAACTTACAGGAATCTATCTACCTTTGTGTGTCCCCCCCCCCCCCCCGCTGAGATGGGATTGAAGGCATATTCAGCTATAAAGAGTCTCTCAGAAGATGCACCTTACATGAGAACCTTTGGCTTCCTCAACACAGTAAAGCCAAGTCTCCTAAGTCAAACTTGGGAGGACCTTTAAAGTCTTCTGTGCAAACCCGAGGACTCATGTAACAGGTTCTGGTGTACTGCTGATAGTTACAAGATGCAGAACTGATGCGCAGAAGGTCTAATGCAGCAGCTAGGAGGAGGAGGAGGAGGAGGAGGATGCAGGGAAGGAGGAGAAGGCAGAGGAGGAAGAAACAATTGAAGGGTAAGGATCAGATCATAGCAATTATTCACTTATGTGGCCTATGTCTGTGAGACTAACTGGTGTAAGGGCATTACATCAGTGCGTAACCACCATTATTTCATGAATAATTGCCTGAAACCACCAATAATCATAAAGACAATAATTTATTGTAAACATAATCAATTCAAGAAAGATAGTTAGCAGGAACAATTATTGTAAGGAAAATATTGCTCTTCCATAAAACATCTGCCCAGATCAATCTCTTGCTTCCTCTAGAAGAGATGAGTGCCCATGGTTTGTATGATTTGCCTCTTGCAGATGCTGATGTGCAAAAGTAGCAAGAGCCAGCACTATGAATATTTTTTTTGTGAAGAACAAAAGAATTAATTGAGAGCTTCATTATCAGAAATGATTGAGGTTTTGGAGGATAGTGGCATTTTATTTCAAAAGTTCATCAAACGGGATTTTAATTGTGAGGCTTGAGTAATCATGGCCGCTCTGACTCTTGCTAATTGTGTATTGAAATGGAAGTTTTTAATGAGTCTTCTTGAAATTAAGGGTTCGTTCTGCCATTGTGCATTTGGTAAGGAAAGAGATGTTCCAAAGCCTAATATTTGAAAATGTCAAAAATCTGCCTCTGAACATACTTGTTCTAAAAATACGTTCACTCCGTGGGTTTAGATGGGAAGTGGGTGAGTGGAGGACTAGCCTTGCTGGAGAGCTCTTCAGTGGCTAAGAGGGGCAGTCAGGAGCTGACTTAAGTAAGCAAATAAGAGAAGGCATGGCCTTCCAACCACGCATGCAGGGTCAGGCTGTACGAGAGAGAATTCTGAAATGGCCACCGTGAGGTACACCATCAAGGTGAGATACCTTAAAAGACCAAACTTGATCTACCGTGCTGCCCGGGTGAGGGGCAGGGCCAGCTCAGGATTGCTGGTAGGCTGAACAACCCAGGCACTACCCAGGCCCAGACCCAGGGCTTTGAGTTGGCTCACCCAGCTAGCAACTGTTTCCCCAAGTATGAACTGCTGGAGCTGTGAAGGAGCCGGTCCTGTAGATCCAAAGCTGCAGGATCTCCATGACACAGGGCAACAACAGGCTGTCTGAGAGGAGTCCCGGTGAGGCTCCAGTATTGACGGTGCCTCAGAAACCAGAAGCCTCAAACCAGACCATGACTCATTGCAATGAACACGTGCAAGTGACGATGTGTGGACAAAAGCTCACACTATGGGGCACACCACAGCTTCCACAGTAAGGTTTTTGTTATTCTTGTTTTTATTTTTATTTTTTGTTTTCTCTCGGGGGGGGGGGGGGAATAGAGGTTTCAAGGGCAGAGAGCAGATATGGAGGGAGGGAGAGGTGAATGGGATTGGGGTGCATGATGTGAAATTCACAAAGAATTGGTAAAAAGCTAGAAAACAGAAAGATCAAACTTGCCCACTTGTCACAGCACTAGATAGGCAGCATTGATAGTTTCATGGTCAACATGCAACATCCATGATACTGTGAAAGCCAGAAAAGAATTTCAGGATGACACAGAATCCAGGAAAGTTGGTGAATTTATCAAACATTTAGACAAAAAACATAAAGAAAAAGGACAATGTGCACTAGAACCCTGAGTGTGGGGTGTCTGGAGAGGCACACTGGCTTCCAGTGGCTGCTTATGTCTGTGGCTTTCTATGATAGCTCCTTTGCTCAGGGGATGCCATTTCCTGCAGAGTGTAAAGCTCAAGAAAAGCTTTAAAATTAAGTGAAGACAAGTGAAAGCAGGCGAGCTGGTCTGCTTATTTCTCTTCTCTTAGTTTCCATTTTTAAATGAAATTGTAAGATGGTTTACTGGGGTGCATTGTTTTTTGGGGTGTAGGCACAGAGTGAAGGGCACTTACACAGTTAAAACAGAGGCGAGGACCATCTGGCTGAGGGAAATACCAGTTTCTAACACTTCTGTCTGGGATGTCACTGGGAAGATAACACCCCACCCATTGTAGGGAGTTCTTTCTCTCCCTCTCCCTCTTCCTCTCCCTCTCCTTCCCCCTTCTCCCCCTCACCACCACCATCACCTCCCCCTTCATTCCCCCCCTCTTTCATCCACTATGATGCAAGTACTCTTTCCTGCCCCATTGTAGAGAGGCCTCTAAAAACATTTTCCAGAATAAATTTCTCCTCAATACATTTTTTCTCTCTCTCAGATAGTTGGTCACAGAGATGTAACTCTAACACATGGGAAGCAAACCCCACCATGGACTGAAACAGGGCACCACAAGCTCTCAACCAAGAAGTGGACAGCACACCTGGCAGATCACACCTGGCTTGAGTCTCTCCCTTCCTGCTCTGTTTCCGGCCTTTGTCAGTCGGGGACGACCTCCAGCTCTCTTGCTTTGGATATGGCTAACTGCCTGGCCAGCTTGCTCTGTCTTCTGGTCCCAGTTTGGCTCTACTGTCCCAGCCTTACCTTAAACTTCCTGATCCAGCTCAAACCCCAGGACAGTCACACTTCTCAATAGTTTTCTATTCTAATGATCACTGCTGAGCTGGTACTCACATAATATCCAACCTCAGTCCAAAATTTATTTCTAGCCCCAACATGCACAAAGTAGGCGTGTAAGTATTCACGGCAGTACTAGACACATTTGGCAATGGAGTTTTGCCACTGGCGTTTCTGGACTATTGGTTGGCCTTTCAGACGTCTGAATTTATCTCATTTATTTAGCCTCAATTAGGCTTTTGTTAATCAATCTATCTCAAAACTATATTAGCTGCATGGTTAAGTCTATGATGAAGACAATTTATCCATTGGCAAATGAGAGCTGATTAAATTAGCTAAAGATGGCAGGACTAAATTAGCTAGGAAATAAAGAGTTTAGTCATTCAGAGTTTGTTTGTCATTCCTTGCACAACTCACGGAGTCTTCTGAACCAAGATGTCTGAGAGCCAGGCATGTGACCAAATAGCATTGCTCATGAGCAAGCAATGTGCAACAGGTACCCTGATGTAGAAATCCCGACGCTGCAGGGCAGGCCTTCTTTGGCCCACTGTGTAGATAAAAGGCAAAGAGATGAGGTGACCTGTCTAGCATAAGTGGCTGGCCAATGTCAGGGCTTAATTCAATTCCAAATACTGCCTCTCTTACAACTCTTTGCAGCTTCCCCATTATGGACCTGGTACAGGGCAGGGGCCCAGAATTCAAAATCTGTAAGGCCAGAACTTTAGATTCTAAGGGATTCTTGCCTGCTAGAGAATAGTGCTCAGACATGACCTGTGAGGTGGCTGACCATGGCAGGAAACCCAGAGATAGTCCATGCACACACAGGGGGCCAGTGAGCTCCTCAGAAGACACTGGCCAGAAGCATGATTTGATACCTGCCTTTCTTGAGCCCTATCCAGCCAATGTCCTCTTTAGGATGGTTGACTGAGACCACATGTCCCTTGTGCCCCCTCCTGCCCAGTCATAAGGTGGAGGAGTTCCACTACGGTCACTGAGTTCTTGGCTTCCTGCCAGCCTCCTCCTAACCCTTCAGGAGCTGACAACAATGGCGCCCATGCAAACCACACCTCCCATCTAGGCTTGCCTCCTTGGTGGCAGCACAGGAAGAAGTCCCTTGAGTTACTTTTGGTTCATTGCCATTTTGTTTAAGTAGAATACTAACTGTGTATGTCGTGCGTCTCCACCATGAGCCTGGGCTGGGGAGATGAGCAGTATTGACTCTACCATTAACAAGGCGTCATGCATGGTAGGGTGGGGTGTAAGTCTAGGTCAACAGAGCTTGTCTGTCACCATGCAAGGAAGTAGTGGGGGACACGGAGAAAATTTAAAGTTGGCTAAGCCCTTAACCCCAGGCGTAAAGGAAGGAAGCTCAAATAAGTAAAAGAAAATGCAGGAAGAACAGAACTAGACAGGGTGGTGGCAAGTCTCACTGAAAGGTCACTTACTATATGCCAGACCAGATGAGCTCACCCCCTCACAGGGACACCGTTAAACGTTTCGTTCCCATTTTATAAATGAGTAAACAGAGTCTGGAAGATCAACGAGCTTCTAGAACAAAGTTCGCGCATCAAAGACAGCTTTCTAACACAGGTCTGCCTCCTCGTGACCCCTCCTGCCCTTGGTGCACTGTGCTCATCTTTCGAGAAAGGCAGGAGCTTTAGCTGGGCCTGCAGCACTGCTGGGAAGTAAGGAGGAGGTGAGTGGAGCTAGAAACGCACAATTGTCTGAGAAGGTGCCGCTGGGGCCACCGAGAGTGCAGGGACTCTAAAAGGAAGGAAGTGGGGGCTGCAATCTAGGGTATAGGGTCAGGGTCCCCCTCCTGGAGGACCCACTCCCCTACTCCCAACACAAAGGGCCAAAGGACACCCAGGCTGGAGTGTGCTAGTGGGCATGGCACCTGCTACATAAGGACTCATGCAGAGCCCGCCCCCAAAACTGAACTCTTTGAATCTGTCAGGAAGGACATGAGTAAAATCTAGCTCCCCATTCCATCTCTGAAAGCCAGACCTAATCAGACACTCACTTTAAAGAGAATGTTAGTTACAACCCAGAGCTAATTAAAACTTTCCATAAAATGACTCTTTAAAATTTAAGTGGCCTTGAATGCTAACAGCACAGGCTTGTGTCTAACTGCAGACTTATCATTAACACATTAACACAGCAATACCAGCCACTGAATTCGCTTGGCAATTCCCACATAATGATGTTTTGAGTGTCTCCAGCTGAAATGGTGTGCCCCTTTCAATTGTGACCCAGCAGGCCATCAGCCTCTCCCCTCCCCTCCACTGCCTCCTTCATCCTGGCACCCTCCCTCTGCAGTCACAAAATGTTGTTTGCCTGACAGCCCAGGGCCCCAGGTTTCTCTCTTGGTGACATCTGTCTGCTTAGTGTGGCCCTTTCATCTTCATCTCCCCTGGGAAGCGACTGTGATCAAGGGGAGTGTAAGCTCAGCTCATGCAGGCTTGCTGGACTCTGGGGCTTCAGAACAATTCGTTAGAGCATTGTTGTCACTAATGATGGTAATTATGACTATTTGCTGATAAGTTATGGTGGGACCAAACATGATTTACATACATCATCTAAAATCCCCCATCAATTTGGTTCTGCTTGACAAACAGCTGTGAGTATTCACTACAGGGCTCAGTGTGGGACCATTTCTGTTTGTTCTATGTACAGAGCTTGGTTTTCCTGGTGAGGTCAAAGAAGCAGGCACAATGATTAGCCCAGTCAGTCAATGGGTTAGTGAACCCCAGTTCAGATAGACCAGGGAACCAAAGGTGAGGTGACAAGGTGACCTAACAACTCAGGAGCCAACCAGGAAGTCTCTGTGCTCTCAGACACATTGTACTGCTGCTGTTCTGGTTTAGGATCACCTGAAAAGCTGCTGGGCCCTCACACCCACCTCCCCTTGATCATTTTGGAGTCAGAGACCAGGCCCTAGAAGAGATGCCTTGGTCAGTACAACGCTTGCAGCACAAATGTGAGGGCACAAGCTCAGATCCCAGCCACCATGTAAAGAGCACATGTGGAACGGATGTGTGGACAGGAATGGTGGTGAGATCTCTAGGGCTTTCTGGCTCTCAGTCTAGCTGAACTAGTGAGAGACCCTGTCTCAAACAATAAAGTAAAGAGTGATTGACAAGGCACTAGGTATCAGTGTCTGGCCTCCACATGTGTGCACACCATACGGGCAAACACACACACACACACACATGTTCACAGGTACAAAAAGAGAGAGAGAGAAAAAGAGTGGGGAAAGAGGGGAATGGGGGAGAGAGAGAAAGAGATAATAATAATAATAATAATAATAATAATAATAATAATAATAATAATAATAGGATCCTATCCCATGTAAGGCTTCTACCTCCTGCCTGAAGTGGCCCTGGGCTCCGTGCCAGTGTTTCCCATGCCACTTACTAATGCATACTTCTTTTCTCACCATGTGTCTCTTCTGCACCATCCTTTGCCATTTCTACTTTACTGCCATGAGTTCACCAGGAGCTGAGCAGATGCCAGCACACACCCCCAGAACTGTGAGCCAAGGAAACGAGTGTTTTCTACAGAGTATAGAATCTCTGCCCTTTCATAACCATGGGACATATCTTAAAAAGAAGCAGGTCTATAAAGGTGTCACCCCACATTGTTTCATTTGGATGACATCTGGTGAAGGGAAAATTATGACAACATTAAAAAGACCAATGTTGGTCAAGAATGAGGTTTGGGGGGTCAATAAGCAGAACACAGAGACTCCCCAGGGCAGTGGGAAACACTCAGTTGTTGGCACTGTTATGAGGGGTGTACCATAAAACACTTGCCCAACCCCACAGGATGTAAAACACCAAAGTCCCATATAAGCTACAACTTTGGGTGATGGTGATGTGTCAATAGACCCACCAGCAACATTGGGAGATGTTGATTATCAAGGAGGCTACATTTGCATATGGGCAAGGCACCATGGGAAGATCCATGGCATCCTCTTAGTTCTTCCCTGAGCCCAAAACTGCTCTACAAATATTAAAGACTTTTATAAAAACATACAAAATTAGGGGGGATGGAAGGAGGGAGGGAGGGAGGGAAGGAGGAAGGGAGGGAGGGAGGGAGAGAGGGAGGGAGGGAGGGAGCAACCGTGGCAGGAGGATACACTAAACACTAACTAGCTAGTGACTGAGAACCCTTAAGAATGGCTAGGACTAGGACACAGTGTTAGGAGGGGAGCTGGAACCTCCCTGAGAAAAACCCTTTTATAGTTTTGCTTTTGATTTTAAATTAATGGCTTACATATTTAATCAAAATAAAAACCCAAGATGTAAAAACACTGAATTAAATTTAAACACAGTCATATGATGCCTTTAAATTTTTTAAAAAAACTTTGTATTGGTTCTTTGTGAATTTCACATCACGCACCCCAATCCCACTCATCTCCCCCTCCCCTCATACTGGCCCTCCAGCCTTACAATCTCTCCTGCAACAGAGAAAAAAAAAATCTCGTGTGGAAGCTGTGGTGTGTCACAGTGTGTCCCACAGTGTACCCTTTGGTCCACACTTCTTTGCTTGCAAATCATCGTAATGACTCGCTGGTCTGGTGTGAGACCTCTGGCTTCTGCTGCTCGATTGATACTGGAACTCCTCTTGAATAGCCTGTTATTAGCCAGTGTCATGTAGATCCTTCCCGGACTGTACTTCCAACTGGGTACATGGACGTCTAAGCATCTCCATGACTCAGCGTAACCACCTCAAGCAGTGCACTTAGAGCCCACCCTATACCCCCTAGCATCACCTCCACTCCCACACGCAAAGTTAAATCTACTTCTCCTTTGTAACGTGTCTCCTTGTCTTGTTCCCTGCAAGGTCTTCTAGTTTGAACTCTCACCTACCATCCTTACAACAACAGGAAGCCGAATGAGCCAAAATCAGCAAGTGTTCTCTGACCAACCGAAGAATTACTATCATGGCATGGGAGGCACAACCTCCACTTCTGAAGAGACAGAGAGAAGCAGAAATCCCAGCCAGCAAGCCCCAAGTGCTAGAGCTGACAAGGGTCACATAAATACAAATTTTGATGGATTGCTGGAGGCTTAATGTGGGTTTCTTGAGGTAGAGAGTACTTGGGCTGCAGTTGTGTGTGTGTATGGGGGGGAGGCAGGGACAACACTGCTATACAGGAGGCTATCAGCTGAGTGTGAGAGAGTGTCATTTCCAGCAGGAAGAGGAAGAGCCATTTTGAGATACACCTGCTTTCCACTGAAAAAGACTATCCGAGCCCCCATCTTACCTAGGCGGAAGGGAAAGAAGTAAGTAACCTACTACAGGCCCTTTAGCCTCCCTGTTGTAACTAAGAGCCATGAACAGAAATAGCTAAGAAGCTTTGTAAAGAATAGTGAAATTGCTGGGTATGGTGCTGCATGCCTGTAATCCCAGCACCAGGCAGAGGCAGGTGGATCTCTGTGAGTTTGAGGCCATCCTGGTCTACTAAGTAAGTCCAGGATAGCCAGGGCTATTACACAAAAAAAAATCTCTGTCTCAAAAAACCAAAAACAAATTATATTTAAAATATAATGCCATTTTGAGTAGCATAAATATAAAATACATGGAGATAAATCCAATAAGACATGTACAAGATGTTGGTAACATAAAAACCAAAATGGCTGCAGGATAGTAAAAAACTAGAGAAAATCTTTTCTAAGCCTCAGAGACTTGCTGACAGGGATAAACAGACACACAGACATCATGCCAGTAACAGAATTTGCCAGAAAGAACAATTTTCTGGAATTAAACAATACATTGGAAGGGCTGAGAAAAACCTGAATGTAAAATGTTGCCTTTTACCCAAACATTTCAATATACTTACTTATGAAGTTCAGCATTGACCTGGCTTATATCAGTTCCCAGTTGCTGACTGCCTCCATTCTGGTTACCCATCCTCAAAGATGCTAAGACACATTCACATCTGCTTTGAAAAGCCCCACCCAGCCCACCACCTTCACCCTACAGCTCATGTGTCCACTCTAACTAGCCCTGCATTTCCAATTGGCAAATCAACTCTGCACCAGGAAAAGCTCTCTTTGACTATAATTGTGGTTTCTTTATTGACAATCTATGTGTAGAAAACTATAGAACTCTTTATAAGACAAATAATAGAGCCAAAAAAAAATTGGAGACGGGTCAATATTTTGGACTCCTCAGTTGTTCCCAACTGGTTCTAAGAATTTCAAAGCATTGCCAATCACAGTCTCAGCAGGCTGTCCTGCTGGCCTCAGCGGGTTGATTCTGAAGTTTCTGTAGAAATTCAAAAGGCCCAGGAGAGCCAAGAGTATATGCACTGAAGCAGAGCAAGGTCACTGTGTGACTCAAGATTTACCATGAGCCTACAGTAGTCAGGACAGTGTGGCACTGGTGGAGAAGCAATGCACAAGCCATTAGCCTGGAACAGCGAGTCCAGAAATGGACGCTAGCACATGTAGTCAATTGGCCTTTGAGGAATGGCTTGAAGGCAATTCAGTGGAGGAAATATAATCTTTTCTATGAATGGAGCTGGGAAATTTGCATCTTTAAATGCAAACACAAACCAGCATAAACTCTGGAATGTGTAAACAAGACTTTAGACCATTCACAAAAAATAATCAGTACATTACAGATCTGAATGCAAGATGCTAAACTATACACCTTCTAGAAAAAAGCATAAGTGGAAGTCCTGGTGACTGTCAGAATTTTGTTCCTCTTGTGAAAAAATACCCCAACAAAAAACAAATCAGAAAAGATTTATTTTATCCTGTTGCAGTTATTTTACCAGTATGGTCTAACAATGTTTATTATTAGGCCTATAATTGTTATTATGGCAGTATTTTCTAACCCGCTAGCAATCAGTTAAGACACAGACACCTGTTATATTTTAAAATAGCCTTAGTTAACCTGGGGCAGGACAGATATTAATCGCTAAACTACTTCCCATAGTAGGGGCAGGTATGGAATACCTGTACCAATCCCATTTCATCTGCTTCTAATAATTTCTATCAAGCTGCCTCCCATCCATAATCTGAAATACTTGCTAATGTTCTTCATGTGAGCCAATACACTGGCCACATGCTTCTCCTCCACCAAACCTATGATGGCACCTTCATTTTTCCTCCTCCTTCTTCTCTGGTCTCTCTCCTTCCCATTCATTTAATGGATGGACCTTTCCTTTAATAGTCTAATTGCCCTCTTACACTCAGTATTTGCATCTCATATGCTATGATCAGTTTCAGTGCCTGTTTGGTCTCAGAATCTGATATGGCTCTATCTAAAGCTGGACCTAATCTCTGCAAAAATTCTGTGAAGGCTTCCCCAGACCCTTGAAATACCTTAGTAAATAGAATGATTGTCTTGCCAGGTTCCTCTACCATGTCCCAAGCTCTTAAGGCTGTAACACAACCTCGTTCAATTACTCTATCATCAGATTGAACTTGTTCTCTTAAGTCAGCATATTGCTCTTCACCAAGCAATTGATGTTTATCAACATTTATCCTCCTTGTCATATTTAGTTGTTCTATTCTCACGGCCTCACTTCGCCACCGTGATAACCACTGTAATTGTTGCACTGCTGAAAGCAAACTTTTCCAATCTTGGGGAACAAGTCTATACGGCATAGCCCAGTTATTTAACATTTGTTTAATAAAAGTTGAATGCACTGCATACCTGATGATGGATTCCTTAAAATGTTTTAAATCCAACGTATCTATTGGGTGCCGTGCCATTCCATCATGTTCCTTAGCACCGTGATGAGCAGGCATGTGTCTTATAGTAACTGGAAAAGCTGATGGTGTCTGTGTGCCTCTGGAGGGGTCCTCTATCAGAACATTTTTCTCCAAAGACCTTTTTGTTTGTTTTCTTTCCTGATCCTCTAGTTTCTGTTTCTCTTTACCCCCTTTTTACCGAAGGTGCTTTTTGCTTTCCCAGCCCTTCACCATATTTCCACACTTGCTTCAGCTGTTCAGCCAAGCCTGCAATTCTTTCCAAAAGGATAGAATTTACAGACACTTCCAGTTTTCCTATCTTATCAGCCTTTCTTCCAATCCTTCTAAGAATGAAAGACAATAAAGGACAAAGAAAAAAACATAAAATTCCCTCTAAGTATAAAGCAGGAAAGAGTTTTGCAACAGCAGTTGTGATCTTGCTGATACTCTGAAACAGCATTTCTATATCCTTGACATTTGAATCTTCCCTCATATCGTTAGAAATTGTAGAACCCATCAGGCCAAACGTTGAGCACCATTATCCCACAATCCAAAGTTATAATCATCGTTGCAGGGATGTGATGGGCCACAGGAACCTGAAACAGCCAGGCCTGTTACACCCACAGTCAAGAGGACCCACACCAGAAATAATGCCACTCACATTCATGGGGGGATGGGTGGGCATGGGGGTCTTCCCGTGTCAAGGAATGCAATTGAGAAGTCCCTCCCAGGCCTGCCCACAGGGTCTAAGCCGTCTCTCCCCGAGACTCTCTTCCCAAGAGATGCTGCATGATGACTTAGAGCAGCCATCACAATAACTTTGATCTTGGTGATGAGTTTTTAGACACAATGCATTAAAACATGATTCACAGAGGGAAAGGTTGCTAAGTTATATGTCACTAAAATTAAAATTTTTGTGGTAAGAGACATTAATGCAGGAATGAGAAGAAAACCCACAGCCTGAAGGAAATGTTTGTCAAGCACATGTCTGGTAAAGAAGTTGTATCCAAAATGCAAACACCTCTGAGATGTGACAACAGCAAGCAACCCAATATAACTTTAGAAACATGCAAAAGATTTCAACAGGCACATCATCAGGGAAGATGTGCAGAGGGAAAGTGACTGTGTGACAGAACAGCGCTTGCCGTAAGAAACTGACGTTAATCCAACAATGAGCTACCTTACATACTGAGAAAGATGGCTAAAAACTCCCCGCAAATGACACTACCAAATAGGAAGCAAAGGGGGTCTCAGTAGTTGCCACCAGAGCCAAGAACACTATGAAGGAAGGCAGTTTCTCCCCCCACCCCTAATTCTTTGGGTTAAGCTATACATGGTCATGGAACCACACCTTTACAGGCTTACCAAAATTATTTGAAAAATTATGTTCCCAAAAAAGATGTAAGTGAAATTTTCTAGTTACTTTGTTCATAATTGACAAGAAATGGAAGCCACAAAGATATCACCCAATAGGTAAATAGATGAACAGATCAACATTAATTCAGTGACAAGAACTGTGACCTAATGAACCACAGAAACATACAGATGAGCTTTTCATGTACACTGCTAAGTAGGAGAGTCAGGCTGAGCAGGCTGTAGGCTAAATGGTTCCAGTTACAGATATTTCTGAAAATCAGCAGCACTATTGTGGTAAACACTGTTCTCCTGTTTCCATTGGAGGGAGGGGAATAAATTTACATAGCCCAGGAGGTCCCTAGGAGGCTGCAATTGCTCTCTATATTATGATTGCAGATACACAATATTATTTTTTAAGTTCATTGAATTCACTTACAGCACAAAGAGCAAACTCCAATGAAAGCAATGTTTTAAAAATAGCAGGAGGTCAGGGGCCTCAGGAAGGAATCAGATCATAGCAAGAGACAGTTCTACAAACATGAAGCTGTTCCTGTGAGAGAACGGAAGTTGCTGACCTCTGAGAGCAGCATCCAGTGGTGCAGTGTCTGCTGACCTTAGAGAGAGGCATCCAGTGGTGCAGTGTCTGCTGACCTCTGAGAGCAGCATCCAGTGGTGCAGTGTCTGCTGACCTCTGAGAGTGGCATCCAGTGGTGCAGTGTCTGCTGACCTCTGAGAGAGGCATCCAGTGGTGCGGTGTCTGCTGACCTCTGAGAGAGGCATCCAGTGGTGCGGTGTCTGCTGACCTCTGAGAGAGGCATCCAGTGGTGTGGTGTCTGCTGACACATCTAATTGGAAGGGCATCCTACAACCTAAAAATAGTTGGTAAGTATACATCAAAATTGTCAAACTGCTCAAAAACAAAACAAAACAAAAATGTGGAATTGTCCAGAAGTGCCCAAGAATACATGATGTCTTAGTGTCATGTAACTTCCTGGAAGATATTAAGTGAAACTGAGGAAAGTTGCGCAATTGTGGACCATCAGTTAGCCAATGCTAACGTCTCAAGGGTGGTCCAAGAGCTGTTAGAAACGCACCACAGTAATGCCAGCGCTTAATAGAAAAGGAAACTATGTATGAGCTATATGGAAAGTATACAATATTCTCCCACAGTTTGGGGCATCCAAAATGGTTCCAAAAACATAGCACCTGAGCTGGCTCATGGGATAAATGTGCCTGCTGCCACACCTCATGACCTGAATTCAATCCTCAGGAACCAAGGTGGTAGAGAGAAGTGACCTCTGAAAGTTATCCTCTGACCTCCATCATGCGCACACATTTAAAAAAAAAAAGCAGTTAAAATTAAAAAAAATAAGTCAGGAATGGTGGCACACTCTTTTAATCCCAGCACTCGGGAGGCAGAGGCAGTTGAATCTCTTTGAGTACAAAACCAGCCTGGAGGCTCAGTCAGATCTCTTTCTATAGACTATAGAGATGTGGGTCAGGTTTGAACCCATTTCTTCATTCATCTCCTTATTTTTCCACTGAAGAATTCCACCTTTTCTTTCTTCTCTGTCTCTGCCACCCAGATTCAATCACTGTAGAGATGGAATAGCTGGAGAACCCCAGCCTATGTACATATCCTCCTGGCAACAGCTCCTAGAATGACTCCTACGGACTCACTCCCAAGTCATTCCAAGACATGTCCCTGAAGCCTTTGTCCGGGAGTAAGCTTAAGTAAATCTCTGTCATCCCCAGTAGGTTAAATTATCCAAATACTTCAACCTCCTGCACACATTCCTGTAGCTGTATTTCTTGAAATGAGATTTAAATTCTTGTTTTCTTATTTTACTTTGCTCAGACCTGAGAATATCATTTTTAGATTGTATTTGCCCTTTTCTACTACTCAAAGACAATGCTGTTCTGATTTCAAATAGCTGCTTCAATGAAGCAAGATAAATATAATTAAGGCTTTCTTATAAATCATTATACTCATTAAAGCCACCTCATTGATGAAATTTCAAATAGTGCACTTAAATTCCATGTTTTATGCAGATTTTCCCACCATTCAATACTAACAACTTCTCTGACCAGCTGTCTGAATGAGTTAACACCTTCAGTACTGCAGATTGTGCCCAAAATGCATAATAAACACACCTAAGTGCATGCCTTCGTTTGCCAGTCAGCTTCATATATGTAGTAAGATTCTAACAGCTAACAAGAATACGTGCAAGTAGCACTTTCCTCACAGGGGTTAGCAGAAGCATCAGAAATATTGAATCAGCACTTAGAATTTGGTGGAAAGAATGTAAGGTTTTCATGCCACACATAAAACCAAACATGGCAATAAAATCAAAAGTTGGATGGACAAGTTCCCAGGGAAATGAAGAGATTACTGTACTCAGATATGAAAATTGGAATTAGGTGCTACGTTTGTGCACACCAGAGTAAACCTTTTTTTTTTTTAACATCTCACAGCAGTGACATAGGATGTCCAATGATTGATTAGAATGGAGAGGATTTCACCTGCCTGGATGAGTCTCCTTTCAGGACCTTCTGCCTGCACTTCCTGCTGCTCTTCATAGAAACAGTGTTTTACATGTAAGAGCCTCAGCTAAGACTTTGTGAAAATTCTCAGGTAAAATATCACAGAGAGAGATGGGGGGGAGGGAGGGAGGGGGAGAGAGAGGGGGGGAGAGGGAGAGAGGGAGAGGGAGGGAGGGAGAGGGAGAGAGAGAGAGAGAGAGAGAGAGAGAGAGAGAGAGAGAGAGAGAGAGAGAGAGAGAGAGAGAGAGAGAGAGAGACTTGGCCAACAGTTCCACTCTCTCACCCTTTCACCTCTTAGCTTCATCCTAGACAAGCCTTCTTTCTCTGACCCTGCATTTGTCACAGTCTGCGGTAGATCCAATTTACTGTGTACCCTACACATATTTAGGGGAAAGAAATATTTGTCCTCTTTGAAAGTTGTAAGGGCAAAGTGAGCCTGGCTATCACTGATGCTGGGAACTTAGCTTGGTTCGGAGACTTAGGATCAGCTCTATGCAGCTTGACAGTTTATCCATCTCTGTCTAAGCTTGTGGGAACTGAAGGTGCCCGGTGGGAGGAAGGCTAAGTCATTTTTTTTCTGAACAGCTTCTAGTTAACCTCCTTTGCAGACCCAGAGGCAACCCTGGTGGTTCAAAAAGATGCTGCTCAGGAGCAATAACTGCATTTATAAAGCACATTGGCACTCCAGTGCGCCCTTTGGAGCAAGCAGAGGATCTTTCCTGTCCCCATAATCACTAAGTGACCCAGTGAAAATACTGTTGCTGTATTGTGAGCATCAGATGCCTCTGCAAGCAGCAAGCTCTTGGAGCTGTCTGCGTCTGTTCCCCCTCCTCTGACTGGGGAGCCTGCTACACGGCCATCACTAACTCTACATCTACTTGAAACTGTGAGGTTCCGTTTTACTCCTGAAAAATGTTCCCAGAAGTTGAGCTGCAAACCAGAGAAATCCTGAGCACGTGTATCTGAAGATTCAAAAATCCCTGTGGTTGCTGAGGTTGCCTTCTATGCCTTGCTCCGGGAAATTGGGGATGGCCCATCAATTAGATCTTATGTGTCGATTCAAAACAAGTGTTATACTCGTGAGGGTTGTGTTGAGGCTCAAGCCATGCCTAGCCTCTGGATTTTAACTCAAAAAAGAGCCTGTCTCATTAAAGGAGTCTGCTGGGAACAGGAGCAGGTCCCACTGAGCCACTCAACTTGAGTGCCTCGGACCTTCCATGATGAGTCAAGACTTCTTTGTGGACAGGAAGTGATGGAGCAGCATAGTAAATGTGCTCATTACAGCCTCAGGCTTGTTTAGAGGGCCCAGCGTGACAGGAAATGTGCTGTTTCAAGGTGTTTGATGCGGGGTGGGGGGGGGTGTTCTTCTGTGTCACTATCTATTGGAAGTATGTAATTTCCTTTCTCTTGAGTTTACAGGGAGTTACAATTAAGAGACTGCCTTGACTCTTTTAGACTTTGGAATTGTAAAGAATGTTGGGAATATAAAAGATCACAAGGCCTTTTGATGTGAACTAGAAGCATTTTGCTTTAGGATCCAGCTACAGAGTGTAGGGGCTGGAGAGTGCTCTGTGATGGTTTGAACGGTCCGTGTGCCCCATGGCCTCAAGAATCTGAATGTTTGGTCTCCAGCTGGTGGCACCGTTTGGGATGCTTAGGAGTTAGGGCTGTGTTGGAAGAAGTCTGTGACTGGGGGCAGGCTTGGAGGTGTCAAAGCCTCGTGCCATTCCAAGCTTGCTCTCCGCTTCCTGCTTGTGGTTTAAGATATGATCTCTCAGATCCCTGCCCCAGCCACCAGGACTGTTTGCTTCCATGCCTTTCCCAGTGATGGCGATGGACTCTTATCCCTCTAGAACCCCGAGCCTAGTAAACCCCTCCTTCTATAAGCTGCCTTGGTCATGGAGTCTCATCACAGCTTTAGAAATGTAAGGAATCCATAGGCAGCCATGAGCTCTCTGACTTGGGTGCTGGGAACCAAACCCTTGTCCTCCACAAGAGCAGTACACACTCTTAACAGCTCAGCCATCTCTTCAGTTCCTGCACCAGCCGCTTTAGCAATGTCCATCTTCTCTCTTCCAGGTTGTAAGCCCAACAATTGAGTAGCGCCAGTGCTGTCACCATACGAAGGGCTGGTCACCTGCAAGGCTGGAGCAATGCTGTCTTACGACTGCTTGTTTGACGTTAACTTTATTCTGGCCATCATGATATTTTAATAACCCTCTGTCTATTCTAGTTAAGCCAGACAGAACTGAGCTGATAAAAACACTAGAATGGGGAGCAATGGTCCTCATGGCCCTCTGTGTCTGTACTGGAAGACAGAAGCCTTCTAGAACCCCTGTATTTTCCAGCAGCGGAGGGGATACATCCTCAGGATTTCTAGGGATGTCATCTTCTAGTGCTGATCTTGCTTTTATTTTATTTTTGTCTTGGCAACGGGTATTGTTGAATGTGTGTATGTGTTCACAAAGACTCCGGGGCTTAGATCAGCAAGTCATCTCGGAGACAAAAGAAGCTGGAGTTCTTCAGGTCACTGTGGTGGGACGTTGAGGAGGAGCCTGAGTCAGTCTGAAAAGCTCAGGTGAGAAGTGGGAGGAGAAAGACAGGCGTGCTTCCAGCTGAGCACAGGGCCCAGTATTAGGAGGAAGAGCCCCACCTGGAGACTCAAAGACAGGCTGCACATTAACCACCCACTTGTACCCCCTGTCCTCCCCACCCACACCCCCTGTCCTCCCCACCCACACCCCCTGTCCTCCCCATCCACACCCCCTCTCCTCCCCATTCACACCCCCTGTCCTCCCCACCCACATCCCCTGTCCTCCCCACCCATACCCCCTGTCCTCCCCACCCACACCCCCTGTCCTCCCCACCCACACCCCCTGTCCTCCCCATCCACACCCCCTGTCCTCCCCACCCACACCCCCTGTCCTCCCCACCCACACCCCCTGTCCTCCCCATTCACACCCCCTGTCCTCCCCACCCACACCCCCTGTCCTCCCCACCCACACCCCCTGTCCTCCCCATTCACACCCCCTGACCTCCCCATCCACACCCCCTGTCCTCCCCACCCACATCCCCTGTCCTCCCCACCCACACCCCCTGTCCTCCCCATTCACACCCCCTGTCCTCCCCACCCACACCCCCTGTCCTCCCCACCCACACCCCCTGTCCTCCCCATTCACACCCCCTGACCTCCCCACCCACACCCCCTGTCCTCCCCATCCACACCCCCTGTCCTCCCCACCCACACCCCCTGTCCTCCCCACCCATACCCCCTGTCCTCCCCATTCATACCCCCTGTCCTCCCCACCCACACCCCCTGTCCTCCCCACCCACACCCCCTGTCCTCCCCACCCACACCCCCTGTCCTCCCCACCCACACCCCCTGTCCTCCCCATTCACACCCCCTGACCTCCCCATCCACACCCCCTGTCCTCCCCACCCACACCCCCTGTCCTCCCCACCCACACCCCCTGTCCTCCCCATCCACACCCCCTGACCTCCCCATCCACACCCCCTGTCCTCCCCATCCACACCCCCTGTCCTCCCCACCCACATCCCCTGTCCTCCCCACCCACACCCCCTGTCCTCCCCACCCACACCCCCTGTCCTCCCTATCCACACCCCCTGACCTCCCCACCCACACCCCCTGTCCTCCCCATCCACACCCCCTGTCCTCCCCACCCACACCCCCTGTCCTCCCCACCCACACCCCCTGTCCTCCCCATCCACACCCCCTGACCTCCCCATCCACACCCCCTGTCCTCCCCATCCACACCCCCTGTCCTCCCCACCCACATCCCCTGTCCTCCCCACCCACACCCCCTGTCCTCCCCACCCACACCCCCTGTCCTCCCCATCCACACCCCCTGACCTCCCCATCCACACCCCCTGTCCTCCCCATCCACACCCCCTGTCCTCCCCACCCACACCCCCTGTCCTCCCCACCCACACCCCCTGTCCTCCCCATCCACACCCCCTGACCTCCCCATCCACACCCCCTGTCCTCCCCACCCACATCCCCTGTCCTCCCCACCCACACCCCCTGTCCTCCCCACTATCTTTTATGTTCTGATTTTGTTCATGGCTTTTGACCCCTGGGTCATGTTCATTTAGTGACAATATTTGCCACCTCCATTGCAAGTGTCACCAGCCATATACACCTCAGTGTAAATATTAGATACTTATTTAAGAGAAAGTTTTGATTTGAAAAGACCCAGAAATTACTACAAGGAACAGAGTGGGGATGATCTTTAACACTAAACAGGAAATGTTTGACACAATGAACCAAGCAAATCCTGGTTGTCTGTGACACTGTGGAGTAAAGAACTTCTGCATGGAAACAAAGGGTGAAGTGATTGAGAAGGAGAAGGGGACAGGAGAGGAGGGAGGAGAGAGGGGGGCGGATATAACAGAAATGAGAGCCCTGGAAGTCTCTGGCTGTGGTACCCAAGGGCAGCAGCGTACAGAGCAGGCACACTGTCAGAGATAACTTGCTTTAGGGTCAAGGAGACTTTGCTTTAAATCTAGGCTTCTCTGATGCTGGGGAGGTTTTGTGGGTTGTTTGCTTGTTTGTTTGTTTGTTTTTGTTTTTGATGTTATATAGGTCAGTTTTTTTCCTATGGAAAGTGGTGATAACAAAACCCTGCCTAGCAGACATTAGGGGGATGCAAACGAGTAGGGGAGGTGGACTGCCCACATGCTTGAAGAGCTAACACCAAGAGTAAACCCACCAAGGCCCTGGTGGGCTTTGGAAGTTCCATGCAGCTGGTCCTTGCTTCCCTTGGCAGTGCCCGCCACCAGCCCAAAGCTCAGGCTTATGGCTGCCATTGCTTATGTTTCCCACATGGCTGGTTGGCTTCTCCCTCTGTTTCTGAAGCCTTACCTCTCTCTTTACCCCAGATTTACAAGTGTCCCTGGGGCCTTCTGTTCCTTCCTCTTGGTCTTATCTGCCTACATTATTCGGATGCAGAATGTCTGCCTGAGCCTTGGGATCACAAATGAGGCAGGAGAACCACAGCTCAGAGCACCCTTGTGTTTCCTGCTAGGTGCCTCGATGCTCCTGGCCATTGTAGACCCTCTCCCACCCCACTGCCTTCTCCCTCCTGTCTAACAGTAGTGTTTTTTTTTTTTTTTTTTGCCTCCACACAGCCTTCCTTCTCGAATACAAAGTGCCGCCAGACGGGATTTGAGATGACAAGCCAGGTGAGACGGAATGGATTGTCTGTTCGAGCTAACTTTGTACTTGTAGACCAGAGACACTCGGGGCAGATAAAGCATTGGCTGTGTTGTTTCTTTTTGTCCAAAACGATCTGCATTTCTTAAGCCAGGCCTCAGAGGACCCAGAAACATTCTTCTCTACAGATCCCATCAGCAACCCACCAGAAAAAGTGTCCCAGATTTACTCCGTCTGAGCTGAGAACTGTGACAGAAAACCAACTTTGGAGAGCTTGTAAGGTTTAGCCTTTGACACCAGCAGGCAGTTTCTTCCCCAGCACAGGATCAATTATATAAAAGGTTATATAGAGAAACCCCTACTCCTTCTCTCCTAAAGCCACTGGTTATTGTCAAACAAAAGACAGCATCCTTATTTCCCTGTTTAAAAATACCAAACGAAAGAACAAAAACGCACAAATAAAAAAAAAACCCAGCATGTAAAATGACTAATTTCCCAGAGTTCTGCGCATTGCCAGCTCCTCCCCTGCAACGCTGGCACTTGGAAAGCTAGGCAAGTGACATTTCTCTACGGCTCCATGGGATGGTTGCCCAGGAATACTAACTCAGCCAGTGACATTGTACAAGCCCATGTCACCGCACTTCTCCCACAGAACCATCCCAAAGCTCACTGCCAGCAAGCACTGTTTGAAATACATTCTGGATGGCCAGAAGCAGCCTTGAAGGGTAACACAAAGATAAGTGGGTTCATTTTCACCACAGACTTCACGTCACCAGGCGAGAGTCCTCCTCCAGACACGCATGCCTTCCTCTCTCTCTGGAAATTCACCCACAGTGATAATGCAGCAGTGGCAGACTTAGGCTAGAGTAAAAATAATCTCATAGGAAGAGATAAGCCCTCTGGTCTCTCCATCCCCAAGACCCAAGAGGCGTCACATTATCTATGTTTACAGAAGAACAGGCCCTTCCTAATGCTTATCTTTTCTGCGGCACCCAGATTCTGCATTATCTATAGCCGTGTGGATGTTCTGCAGTTAAAATAAAAGTCAGGTGACTGTTAATGATGATGGACCATTGTCTCGCCTCTGTTAGGGCTTCACACATCAGCGGTACAGACAGGAAACTTGGGAAAGCCAGTGCTCATGCCTCCTCACTCTGCAAAGGGAGAGTGGGGTGCATGTGTGACCTGTGGGAGGGTGTGTGCCCCAAGAACTCCACGCCTGTAAATGCCTTCTCCAACTATCAATTTGATATGGGGAGTGTTCATTTATTTGCTCATTAACAATTACTAATTTGTTTCAATAGTCTCTTTGTTTTTCAAAAGTGCACAAAGAGCCTGACGTGTTTCCTGTATTTTTATACACTGCAAAGTGGTTAGATCCAGCCAGTTATCAACACGGCCTTTTACTGAGGAGTAAGGGCTTGTCTGTGCTGCACACACATGACCACACATGAGTGTGTCACACACAGCCCTTCCCTCTGGCATGTCAGATAGAGTTTGGATGAAAAATTATGATGAATATGAGAGCAATGGTATGTGTTATAAAAATCATATAGTAGGGAAAGAAGCTTAGAATATAATTAGGACCTAATTCTGTGAGCAGTGTGTATGTGTGTATCTGTATGTAAGTGTCTATATGTGTGTATGCAACTATGTGTGCACGTCTATGCATCTGTATATGTGACTGTGTGAATGCATGCATTTGCATGTTTCTGTGTGTGTGTGTCTTTGTATGTGTAGATGTGTATGTTTGTGTATACACTTGTATGTATGTTTATGTGTATGTGTGTATATATGTGTGTATGGATGTATCTGTGCATGTGTGTCTGCCTGTTTGTGTCTATCTATGTATGTGTGTTTGCGAGTCTCTGTGTGTGCATCTCTCTTTCTCTGTGTGTGTATATGTGTGTGTGTGTGCATGTGCCTGTGTGTCTGTGTCTGTGTGTGCATGTGTGTGAAGAGGTCAGGGGAAATTCTTCCTTGGTCTCATCTGCTTTGGGAACTGAGGCAGGTGGATCTCTCTGAGTTCAAGGACAGCATTTTACTCTTCTGCTCTCAGCCCTTTGGCTAAAACTTAGTGACATGCCCACAAAATTGCAAAGTAAGCTGAGACATATAGTCTTTGTCACAGAGGTACATGTGTACAACTAAACTGGGTAAGGAATTTAGTGCCAAAGAAGAAACAACTGGGGATTATAAAATAAGCTTCTTACAGCCACACACCCAACTGAAGACTTTGCCAAATGCTCACTTCATGGAACCAGCTCCAACATGTGACAAAGACCTTTGTTGATTTTTTAATCTCCATAATATTCCTCACTGAGAGAATCACTGTTGCCTTTAACCTGAGGATCTGAGTGTTCTTTCCCGTTCTTTTCTTTTCTGGAATCTTCTCCATTGATGCAACACTGTTCTTGCTCGTCCATGATGTGAAGGCTAATTCACACTTCAGAACACTTGATGTGGAGCTCGAGAACAGCCTTTTTAAATTATTCCGTTTCATCCTCTTTGAAGTATCTCATGCTTTTTTATTAATTAAATTTGTTCTTTGACTGTTCAAGGTCCTGAGTAAAAGAGCTAGTTGAGTGCTCATTCCTAAACAGGACATTTACTACCCACACCATGCCACCCGACAAGGCTTGAGGAACGCTGAGGAAGGAAGAGAGTCAGAAGACGGGAGAGAAGCCATGTCCTGGAAGGATAGCGTGACTCTTGCAGTCGGGAACCCACAGAGGCTGCAGCTACCTACTCTAGGCCTGCAGGCAGCTGGCCCCATCTGTCATCAGCCATGGACAGAAGCCAACAGCGACCCCACCCTACCCTGATGAAATAGGAATGACTCAGGAGTGAAGAGCACCTGCTGCTCTTCCAAAGGAACCAAGCTCAGTGTCCAGTGTTCATGTCGGGCAGCTCAACTATCTGTAAGGCCAGACCCAAGGGGATGCAACATCTCTTGCCTCAGGGGCATCTGTATCCACATGCATGTACCACAGGGCACATGAACAAACATATAAAAGATAACATAAATCTTTGAAATGAGAATCATTTTCTGTAAGTTGATTTCTCAATAGCCTTTCTCACTGACAAAAGAAAATGCCTCTGAAATAGTTTTACAACTGAGTGTGGTAGCACACTCCTATAATCCCAGCACCCAGCAAGGCAGAGAGGCAGGCAGATCTCTGAGTTTGAGGCCAACCTCGTCTACAAAGCTACACAGAGACACCTTGTCTCGAAAAACTAAATAAACAAACAAAAAAAGAAATATTGTTTTACATACATACCACATCATACCTTGCTAACTACCACAGTTTGTTTGTGAATATCAATAGTTTATTTAATGATGCCTCTAGTGAGAGAGGTGTTAATCTGTAAGCTTTCTTTGGAATAAATTCTAAGACACAGAATGTTTGGACTAAGTGTTGTGAAAATTTAAATTGTTGCTAAGAATTCCTAGCTGCCTTTCCAAAGGCTTTGCCATGAATACCCCAACAGAAGCAGGAGAGAGCTGTACCCTCAATGCTGTCCCCTCAGCGGCATTGGACTATGATCAATATGTTTAATTATTTCCTATCCAGTGGATATCAAATGTGAACTAATTGTTGATTTAATTTTCGTTTCCCTGATTACTAGTCAAAATGAACAACTTTTTATACATTTACAGTCTGTTGGCGTGTGTTTTTATGCTAATTGCTAATCTGTATTCCTTCTCTATTTTTCATGTTTTAGAATTTATAGGAGCTTTTTAATGTATTTTGAATATTAATCCTGCTATAATTTGTATCATAAACATTTTCATAGACTGTTGCTTATTTTTCTCAGAAATTTATTACGAAAACTTTCAAATACTCAGCAGCTTGAAAAAAATTTTAGCTTTCTTTATAGATGCTTTTGTATATAATTTGATTGCATGTTACACACCTTTTAACAGTGGTTTTTAACTCCTGACATTTTTGCATCCCACCTACCAAAGGCGTCTTCATTCCAGCGTAGTCCAGATAGCCCCGTCCCCTTAGCACAGTGTTACCGTCTTAACGCAGTCTTTTGTTCATTCGTTCATTTACTTTATTTTATTTTTTAGTGCATCTAATTCGAATGAGATCCAGAGGGTTGCGAGTGTCTAATTTTCTCAAATTGATAACATTGGGAGAACAAGCTCTCCATCCAAGGCAAAAGTATTTATTCCTTTTTCTAGCATAGGCTTCGTGTATACCTGGAAACATGCCTGTGTCTTGTTTAATTCTAACAGTCTATTTGTTGATGACACCCTCAGTCCCACAGCTTTAATTATTCTCTTCACTTTATAACTTTATAGGCTAGTATACCACTCATTATTTTCCTTCACCATTTTTACTTTAAATTTTTTTCTTCCTTATAAGCTGAAAAAATTATTCATTGTATGTACGTGTGTGCCTGAGTGTGTGTGTTTGTGGTGTGTGTGTGTGGTGTGTGTGTGTGTGTGTGTGTGTGTGTGTGTGTGTGTGTGTGTGTGCACCACATGCATGCAGTGCTCACCAAGGCCAGAAGGGGGCATCAGATACCTTGGAATGTGAGCTTCTAAGATATGCTTGACTTTGTTCTACTCACAGCTCACCATTCTTTACTCACTCCTAACAATGACCAATCTTGGTCAAAGAAAGGAGGGCAGGCATTTGGCCTCAACCTCCATTTTCTGCCACTTTGTCCTATAACCTTGGAAGCAGTGGGCTCTGAGTCTCACAAAGACTACGCCCCCTTGTAGGTTTTCCTATGAAATAAAGGCTGCACTGTCATCTGTTGCTCACTCTGCTGTCTCTCTGACCTTCCACATCTTAATATTAGAACAAAACTGCAAGGAGTTTGCTAACTGCTTACTAAATACTGCTCTATAGCTTGTTTTGAACAAGATGGCTACGTTCATACGGTCTCTGTGTCCTTAACTGCTGTTTTAATCGGGTTTTCTATTGCTGTGAAAAAAACACCACAACCAAAAACCACTTGAGGAAGAAAGGGTTTGTTTCAGCTGACAACACTCAGGTCATGCTCCATCAGTGAGGAAAGGCAGGGCAGGAGCCTCAAGGCAGGAGCTGAAGAAAAGGCCATGGAGGAGCGCTGCTTACTGCCTTGCTCCTGGTGGCTTCCTCATACAGGCCAGGACCACCTGCCCAGGGGTGGTGCTGCCTTCCCACAACACAAACTTGCCTTTGCCAATCTGATGAGGGCATTTTCTCAACCGAGATTCCATCTTCCCAAGGCATGTCTAGTTCTGTGTCTACTTAACGAAAAACAACCAGAAGACCCATAGAGTAGAATTAATAATTTCACGTACTTTACAGGAGGTTTTGTGATGATTAAATAACATATTATATTATATGTAGAATGTTTACACTTAATTAATAGCAATAACTTGTACTAGTGACCATCACTCTATAGTTGGTGTTGACAGTTTGTCTCCATAACTCTCGGGCCAGGTCAGGTAACACGCTTGCCGCTTGCCTTGGAGATCTTGCTCCACCGTGAACAGTGCCAATGACTGGCTCACAGGAGGCCATGGTGCTGGTGCTCACCTGCCAATTCCCTGAGCACTGAATTGTATGATCTGCCAGATATTAGGATATTGTTAAATGTTCTTGCACAGTGACTACCTTAAAGGCCTCACACACAGACCACGGGTGGTGACTCATTAAGGAAATATAGAGAACTGATTAAGCCAGAAACAAATGGCTATTCTCCTCAGATAAGGGCGGGAAAACATCCCATCCACAGTGGCTGGCTCAGCATGGCAGGGGGCCTGAGATGAGAGCTCAAGGATGTGACCCAATTTTCTGAAGCAGCGGGGGCATTTAGTTCAGTTGAATTAGGAAGTGGCGTATTACAGTGCTGCTAGAATTTTCTGCAGAATGACAGTCTCAGCCAGGGCGTCTACGGCTCTTAAAATCCCCTTGTCACATTTTCTATCACGGTCATGCACTCGCTGATTTCCACACCCTCTCAGGCTAACACCTGATGAATCTCTTCATCTTCATTCCCGTGCTCTTCCTATCCAATGAAGAAGAATAGTTGTGAGGATGCAGGCAGCCTGTGGCAACTGGAAAGATCCACCGGAGCCTTTCAGGTTTCTTATAACTTCATCCAGTTCTGCCCCTGGTTGCCAGGGGTCCCTCAAAAGCAGCAGAATTCTCTGGCCTCAGAGGACTTCCAAGCTATGAAGTTGTCCAGTTGCCTGGCCACGGTCAGTCCTAGTGAGATGAGCCTGCCTGAGGCCACTCAACCAGGAGTGTACCCTGACATTGTAGGCGTGCTTGTATTTCTGGGTTTGCTGTGAATGCCTTACCCTCACCTCCTTTCTACTTCCTGGGTCGCCCTTTTATACTTTTCCCTCCTGGCATTTGAGAAATGCTAAATCCTGTTCATTTTTGAAGGGCTTACACTAGAGTGCGTAGGCACGCCCTCAGGAGTGGAGGTAGAGTGGACCGTTGAGCACAAGCAGGGATTTTGATTGGTTTTATTTACTGACATATCTTGCACCTGAGAACTGGGCTGGTGACTGTCAGGAAGCAGGAGATAGTGATGCTAAACACTTTTGATGGTATTAGCTGTCAACTTGACAGAACCTACAGTCACCTGGGAGACAGGCCTCTGGGCATGCCTGTGGGTGATTATCTTGACTTCCTTGAGATGCTAGGACATTTGATCCACCCCGTGGCGAGTGGTACTGTTTCCTGGTGGGGATCCTGGGCTGTATGAGTGAAGAAAGGGGGTTAAGTGGTGCAATTCGGCCAGCTTTCTCTGTTCCGGATTGTAGATGCAATGTGTCTACTTGCTTCAAGACCCTGTTGCCTGGAATTCCCTGCCATGGTGGACTGCAGCAGCCTTCAACTATAAGCTGGGATGAACCCTTTCTCTCTTAAGTTGCCCTTGTTGTGGTATTTTATCACACTGTACACAGGTTATCTTACTGCAGCTCTTACGGGGCAACAGTACAATCTCCGTATTGCACAACGAGGAAACTGAGGGCTGAGCCAAACCAACCTGTCACTAATCATCATCAGAAATCCTGTTCTCACAGCCTCGGACTGCAGACGTCAGGTCCTCAGACTCCCTGCCCTTCATCACTCACCACCACTGCACTTGTGGTCACACTATACCTGATTCACCCGGTGCACAGCCTTTATCAGGACAAATTCCCCATCTGATGAGTCCCAGCAACATCTCCCAGCATCTCCACTGTCAGCAAACAACCCTTCTCCTTGTGCCCCAGCCAATCCTGCCAGCCATTCTTGGAGGTGCCCTTGTCTCACACCCCCCCCCATCCCTCCAGTAAGTAGGGTATGGAGCAAGCTGTACCTTCAAAACGTCACAATTTCAAGTGCTGAGAAAGGAGTGAAACGGAGGAAGGGCAGCAGCTGCAGGCAGGCCCCAGCCTGGGGAGTCTCCTCCTACTGGTTCTACATGTAGGATGAGGGGCTTTCCTGTGGCTACCTCTAAGCTAGCAGCTTCCTGTTCATCAGGGTTAGAGTCAGAAGGACCCTGGGAAAGAGGAAAATAGTTGCTGTTTCACAAGCAGGGCCCACCTTCAAGTCACTGATGTCCCAGAGTGATACATAGTGTGTCCCCCTTTCCACACAGGAGTCTCATCACCATAGGCCTAAGATGAAAATCATGCAGAGACCCAGTGACAAGAAGAATCTCCAAGGCTCATCACCCAAATGAGACCGAGTCCAATGCAGGCCAGTTACATGATCCCAGGTCAAGCTCTGCTCCGCCTTCCCAGGGCCTTCATTCTGCAGAGTTGATGATAAGCAGCTGTGAGTTCTTCAAGGCTGACTCTGTCACTCACCCATGTGTCTCTCTTGGGCCATCCCAGTACCTCCTGCAAGGCTGTTTTTATAGCTTCTACATTAGTAGGAGGAATGCCATGGCTTCCGTCCTGCCTGCTTCTTACTCAGGCTCGCCGCTAAGCCCCAGAGAAATGGCAGCTGTCGGCAGCAGAGCATCTAACGCTTAGAGGCCTGGAGCCAGTCTGAGCACTGGAGCCCTGGAGAGCAAAGCTTTTTCATACTGCCCTAAGGGAAGATGCCAGGCACGCCGAGGGATTCTAGACACAAAGCATAGGACAAGATGGAGAAAAAGCAGGCTTTGCAAACCTCAGATTTAATGTTCTATTCTTGGTCTGTGTTGACAGGACAAATAATGACTCTCAGACAGTCTTAGCCAGGGATGTGACAGAGACAGATGTAGGACAGGCTTAGTCTGAAATTCTGAGTTCTCTGTCAGTTTATTCAGAGCTCTATGCAAAGGGAAGAGGTCTGTGCAGTCAAAAGCCCTGTATTGTGTGCAAATTCTTTAATTTATTTGACATGTGCTGGACACAGGTTATAGTCATCTGAAGAAAGAAAACCTCATCGGAGATCCAGACCTAGGGCATTTTATTAGACAGTGATTGATGGGGAAGATCCCAGCCCATGCTGGGTGGTACCACCCCTGGGCACGTGGTCCTGGGTTCTATAAGAAAGCAGGCAGAGAGCTGGGCATGGTGACACATGCTTTTAATCCCAGCACTCAGGAGGCAGAGGCAGGTGGATTGATGTGAGTTTGAGGCCAGCCTGGTCTACAAAGCGTGTCCAGGTGAGCCAAGGCTACACAGTGAGATCCTGTCTCGAAGAAAGAAAGAAAGAAAGAAAGAAAGAAAGAAAGAAAGAAAGCAAGCAGGCTGATCAAGCCATGGAGAGCAAGCCAGTAAGCAGCACCCCTTTATGGCCTCTGCAGCACTCCTGCCTCCAGGTTCCTGGCCTGCTTGAGTATCTGACCTAATTTGTTTTAAGTGATAGGCTATGGATTTGGAAGTGTAAATCAAGTAAACCGTTTCCTCCCCCACTGTCTTTTTGTCAGAGTGTTCCATCACAGCAATAGAACCCCTGAGTAAAACAACAAACATGGACACCAGCCAAAAAAAAACAAAAAAACAAAAAACCAAAAAAAACAAAAAACAAAAACAAAAACAAAACCTTGCAAGAGGCAAGAAGAAAGGAGATTATCTTTCGCAAGAGTTCTTAGATGGAAAATTCAATATGGCAGGTAAGCTGACTGGAGATCCTCACTCGGCTCCATGTTCAGTCCCCCAGCTCCACACTCAGCTCGCTTCCATCCTTGTATTCTATCGTTGAGGCTTTGCCTTGAGGTTCCTGTTCAAGGTTCTAAATTTTTCATTGTAAGACTTC
The DNA here is from genome assembly GCF_964271855.1 of Acomys minous. Taxonomy (NCBI): domain Eukaryota; kingdom Metazoa; phylum Chordata; class Mammalia; order Rodentia; family Muridae; genus Acomys; species Acomys minous. The sequence continues at coordinate 38,156,374 of NC_140490.1, forward strand.
CTCCAGTTTGGGTTTTCTTTATTGATTCTGTTTCCACTTCCAGGCCCTGAAAATGTTTTATTCATTTCCTTCTACTGTTTGTTTGTGTTTCCATAGGGTTCTTTGAGAGATTTACTCAATCCCTCTTTAAGGACTACTATTATATTCGTATTTTAAGGTCTTTTTCTCATGCTTCAGCTATGGTGCCATTCTCAGCCTGCTGGGTTGCTGGGCTCCAGGGAGACATGTTGTCCTGGATGTTGGTGACTGTGTTTTCACACTGGCATCTAGGCATCCAGGCTGAGGAAGAGTCTACTTGTAGGTGCTAATATCTAGAGTCTTCTTTGTTGGCTGGGGTTGTGCTCCTTGGTTTCTGTTGCCCTCTCTGGCTCTTAGGAGGGTATGTTGGCTGTATGCGGCCTGGCAGGGAATTACTATTGGATCCTGGTAGGTATGGCCACCAGGGATTCTGGGTGGATGTTTTTCTAGATATTTGGTAATTCTAGGTAATTTGGACTTCTAGGGAGGAACCAAGGAGGTAGGATCTTCAGCCAAGATCTGCTTAGCCCCCTGGGAATTGGGGGCAGAGAGTGAGGAAAGGTTACAGGTAGCCTGCTACAGAGTTGGAGATGAGACTGGGGGGCTGGAATTGGAAGAGAGGAGGAGAGTGAAGAAGCTCCTCTGCCTGCTTCTCCCCAGCTTGACTGGGGGGTACCCAGGGAATTCCTGCTGGAGATGGGTCCTGGGCTAAGAGGATGAGTGGAGAGAAAAGTTGGAGGAGAAGATCTTTGTGACCTCCTGGAGATGGGGGCACAGTGAGGGGAGGCCACAGCTAGTAGCCTGATATTAAGATCAGAATGAGACTGGAGGATTGAATTTAGAAGAGAGAGGAGAATGGTGAAGATCTTATGTTAGGCTAAATGCTTCCCTGGCCCACAAGGTCTGTGGGTTCCCAGGGAATGCCTGCTAGAGCTGGGGGTGGGATAAAGCAATGAAAAGGGGGGAAAGATTGTAGGGGAAGATCTGTGCAATCCAGTGGAGATGGAGACAGAGAGAGAGGGGAGTCGTTAATAGGTTGTTGGCTACAGAGCTGAGGATGAGACCAGGGGATTGGGTGAGGGAATCTCAGGCATTAAAACATGATAAAGGAAATAGATACCTTGGTCAAAGAAAACATTAAATCTAAAAACTTCCTGGCACAAAACATCCAAGAATCTGGGACACTATGAAAAAGACCAAATAGGCATAGAAAAAGAAGAAGAAACTCCGGTCAAAGGCACAGAATATATTTTCAACAAAATCATGAAAGAAAATTTCCCTAATATAAAAAGGAAATTACTAAGGTACTAGAAGCATATAGAACACCAAGTATACTGAACCAGAAAAGAAATACACACCTTTCCCCCTGCAAGCATGTAATAATCAAAACACTAAATGTACAGAACAAAGAAAAATATTTAAAGCTGCAAAGGAAAAATACCAAGTAATATATAAAGGAAAAGTACCAAGTATATAATAAACTTATTAGAATAACACTTGAATTCTCAATGGAAACATTAAAAGCTTGCATAGATGGTCTATGGACTCTAAGAAACCACAGATGCTAGCCCAACTATTATACCCAGAAAAACGTTCAATTGCAATAGATATATAAAATAAAAATTCATAATGAAACCAAATGTTTAAGCAATATCTACAAACCCAGCCTTACAGAAGGTGTTATAAAGAAAATTCTAACCTAAAGAGGCTAACTATACCCAAGGAAACACAAGGAAAAAATATCTTAGACCAGCAAATCAAAAGAAGGAAACACACACACACACACACACACACACACACACACACCAGCAGAGTAAGAGTAGTTTAAAAAAACATTTCTCATTGATATAGTTCAACATCCATGGTCTCAATTTCCCAATAAAAAAACACACTAAGCCAGACCTGGCGGTGCACACCTGTAATCCTAGCACTCAGGGAGGCAGAGGCAGGTGGATCTCCAGGAATTTGAGGTCAACCTGGTCTACAAAGTGAGTCAGGACAGCCAAGGCTAAACAGAGAAACCCGGTCTCAGAAAACAAAACCAAAAAAGCAAGTAAATAAAAAAGAGCACAGACTAACAAAATAGATGACAAAACAGGATCCATCCTTCTGCTGCTTCCAAGAAACAGACAAAAACATGAAGGAAATGTGGAAAAAGATATCCAACCAAATGACCTAAGAAGTAAGCTGGTGTAGCCATTTTAGAATCTGACAAAATAGACTTCAAACAAATCTAATCAGAAGAGATAAGGAGGGACACTGTGTATTCATCAAAAGAAAACTCCACCAAGAGGACATTTCAATTCTTAACATCTATGCCCAAACACAAGAGCACTCAAGTTTGTAAAAGAAACACTACTACATCTTAAATCACAGTGACCCTCTACACTGACAGTGGGAGACTTCAATACCCCATTCCGCCAACAGACAAAAACTAAACAGACTGCTGGAGCTAATTGAAGTTATAATCTAAACGGACATAAGAGATCTTTATAGACTATTTCACCCAAACACAAAAGACTATATCTTCTTCTCAGCACATCATGAAACTTTCTCCAAAATGGACCACATTCTTGTACACAAAGCACGTCTCAAGAGATGCAAGAAAACTGAAATAACCCTGGGTATCCTACCTGACCACGTCAAGTTAAAACTGGATACCAACAGCAACAGAAACAGCACACTCATGGAACCCAAACAACTTAGTACTGACTGAAAAGATGTCAAGGCAGAAATTAAAGGCTTTCTAGAATTGAACAAAAGATGAATACACAACATATCCAAACGTATGGGGCACAATGAAGGGTCTTCTAGAAGGCGAGTTGATAGTACTACGTGCCTACATTTAACCAAAATGGAGAGCTCTCATAGTAGTAACTTAACTGCATACCTGAAAACCCTAGACCATACCTGAAAACTTTAGACCAAAAATAAGAAATTACAAATAAATGGCATAGATGGCAAGAAATCATCAAACTCAATAAAATAGAAACAAAAGAAAAACAATAAAACAGAATTGGTTTTTGAAAAACCAAATAAGTTAGACAAACTCTTATCCAAAAAACTACAAGGCAGAGAGAAAATATTCAAATTAACAAAATTGGAAATGAAGAGGGGGATATAACAACAGACACTGAGGAAATCAAGACAGTCATTAGGACATACTTTACAAACTCATATTCCACTGAATTGGAAAAAAATCTAAAAGCAATGGATAATTTCCTCAATACATACATCTTACCAAAGTTAAATCAAGGTCAGATAAGCAATTTAAACAGATGTATAACCCCTCATGATAAAGAAGTAATAATTAAAAGTCTACCAACCCCCCAAATAAACCTCAGGGCCAGATGGTGTTAGGGCAGAATTCCACAGGATTTTCAGATGAAAGTTAATTGTCAACACTCCTTAAATTATCCTACAATATAGAAACAGAAGGAACATTTCCCAATTCATTTTATGAGGTCACAGTTACCCTGTTACCCAAACCACATAAAGACTCAGCAAAGAGGGAATTGCAGACTAAATTCCCTTATGAACACAGCTACAAAAATTCTCAATGAAATATTTGCAAACCAAATCCAAGAACACATCAAAAAGATCATCCACCATGGCTGGGCGTGGTGGTGTGCGCCTTTAATCCTAGCACTCAGGAGGCTGAGGCAGGTGGATTACTGTGAGTTCAAGGCCAGCCTGGTCTATAAAGTGAATTCAGGACAGTCAAGGATAAACAGAGAAATCCTGTCTTGAAAAAAAGAAAAGAAAAAAGAGAGAAAGAAAATAGAAAAAAATTACTCATCAGGATCAAGTTGGCTACATTCCAGAGATGCAGGAATGATTCAACATATAAAAATCAATAAATGTAATCCACTATATATACAAACTGAAAGAAAAAAGCCTAGGTGATCTGATTAGATGCTTAAAATGCCTTTGACAAAACCCAACACTTCTTCATGATAAAAGTCCTGGAGAGATGTGGGACACAAGGGACATACCACAACATGATAAAGGCAGTTTAACGCAGGCCCATAGCCAACATCAACTTAAATGGAGAGAAACACAAAGCAATCCCACTAAAATCAGGAACAAAATTGTTCACTATTTCTATATCTATTCGATATAGTAGTTGGAATCTTAGCTAGAGCAGTGAGACAGCTGACGAAGACTTAGGGAATACAAATTGGAAAGGAAGAAGTCAGTATCATTATTTGCAGAAGATATGATAGTATACATAACTAACCCAAAAAAAATCCATCAGGGAACTTCTACTGCTGATAAACACTTTCAGCAAAGTAGCTAAATACAAAATTAACTCACAAAACCCCATAGCCCTTCTATATGCAAATGACAAAGGGACTGATAAAGAGACCAGGGAAACAATACTTCACAAGAACCTCAAATAATATAAAATATCTTGGAGTATCTCTAACCAAACAAATGAAAAAATTGCATGAGAAAAATTTCAAGTCACCGAAGAAGATATCAGAAGATGGAAACATTTTCCATGCTCATGGATCAGTAGGATTAACATAGTAAAAAAAAAAAAAATGGCCATCCTACCAAAAGCAATCTACAGATTCAACACAACTCCAATCAAAATTCCAATACAATTCTTCACAGACCTTGAAAAAAAATTTCAGCGTCGTATGAAAACACCAAAAAATGCAGGATAGCTAAAAGAATCTTGAACGATAAAAGAACAGCAGGAAGTGTCACCATTACTGATTTCAAGTTGTACTAGCTACAGTAATAAAAACAGCATGGTACTGGCACAAGAACAGACATGTTGATCACTCGACTCAAACTAAAGACCCAGACATACATAGTTATGCCTATTGACACCTGATTTTTCAAATAAAGGAGCCAGAAACATACAATGGAGAAAAAAGACTTCATCTTCAACAAATGGTCCTGGTATAACTGGATGGCTGCATGTAGAAGAATCTAAATAGAGCCACACTTCTCACCCTGTACAAACTCAAGTCCAAATGCATCAAAAATCTCAACATAAAACCAGATACACTGAACCCAATAGAACAGAGAGTGGGGAATAGCCTTGACCTCATTGGTACAGGAGAAGACTTTCTGCACAGAACCTGCTAGCACATTAATAAATGGGGCCTAATGAAACTTAGAAGCTTCTGCACAGCAAAGGACACCATCATTCTGACAAGGTGGCAGGCTACAGAACAGGAAAAAAAATTTTTTTTACCAACTACACATCTGATATCAAAAACTCAAAAAAAAAAGATATAAAGAAAACAAATAACCCAATTAAAATTAAAACACGGAATACAGATACAAACAGAGAAAAGAGAAAACTTAAATGGCTGAATATAACTTAGAAATGTTCAATATTTTTAGTCATCAGGGAAATGCAAATCAAAGCTACTTTGAGATTCCATCTTACACTTGTCAGAATGGCTAAGATCAATAACCCAAGTGACAGCTAATGCTGGTGAGAATGTGGAGCAAAGGGAACACTCAACCACTGCTCTTGGGAGTGCAAATTTGAACAGTCACTATGTAAACCCATGGGATGGCTCCTCAGAAGATGGAAAACGGGAATCCATCTACCTCCAGATCCAGCTACTCTTGGGCATATACCCAACGGCAGCTTCATCCTACCACAGCCCACCCGTACTACTGCTGCCCTATTCATAGCCAGAACACAGAAACAACCTAGGTGTCCCTCAGCAGATGAATGGGTAAAGGAAATGTGGTGCATTTACACAATGGCATATTAGAAATCAGGACATTAGCAGGTAGATGGATGGAATTAGATTTAAAAAAAAAAAAGGCATCCTGAAGGATATAACCCGGATCCAAAAAGAGAAACGTGGAATTAGTGGCTTATATGTGGATGTTAGCTGTTAAGTCGATGGTAACCAGGCTACAATCCATCTAACCACAGAGGTGAGGTATAGAGTAAGGGCACAGGGTTGGGGTGGGGTGGGGTGATCTCCTTAGGAAAGGGAGATGGAGTAGATAGCTACGATGGATTGGGGAACTGAAGCAGGATTATCATGTGAGGAAGGGGAAGACGATTATCAAGAGTTCGAATATAGGGAGTGAAAATTGAGGGCTTTTTGAGGAGAGACTTAATAAGTAGAAATATATATATATATATATAAAATAATGGGGGGAGAGAGCCCCCAACAGGTTATCTCTTGTCACCAAATGAAGGTTCCATGGCTAAATTAGGTTTACATCTAATTGAATTGTTGGGTTAAAAAAAGGTCTTCAAAAAACTCAGGATGTTGCCAAGACTATGTAGGCCGTTCTCCATAAACTGACTGCTAGGCTCTATTGCTAAAGACAATATCTGCACAACTCACTGAATGTGGAGAGGTCAATATGGTGACTACATATGGCCTCCACCCCTACGTGCTAACTAGCATCTTTGGTACAAGAAGGTACTATGCATGCTACCAAAGGACCAACATAAACACCAACCCAGGCACAAACCCTCTGACCTACAGTGGTGTTCTACTTGCAGGATATGCTGGTACAGTGATGGCACAAAGCTTGTGGGGGTAGCAAACCGATATGTGACTTGACTTGAGATTCACGATCGCATAAAGACAGATGAGCTTAGAGAGGGTGAGAGTGAAGACTCTGATAAGAGCCGTGAGGAAAGGGAGCTATCTACAAGGCAAGGAGACTGACTCAGGACAGACCCTGACTTCAAGCACATAAGAAGAACAAGCCGTCCTGACATCTGGACTTCTGAGTTCTAGCTCTGCAGCTATGAAGCAACGGTTTCCTTTAAGCCATCCAGTCCATGGCATTTTGCTATGACAGCCCCAAGAAATGAATCCAAGGACATGTGTGTACCAAGCGTGTGTTACACACCTGCTGCCAATTCGGATGGAAGGGATACAGCTACCAAAGGGCCATGGTCTCAGCACATTATCAGGGAAGAGCATCTTTCGGGTCCATGCTCTGAGCATTGCTCACTCAGAATACCAGGTATCTTGGTTTGAGTGAGAGGAATGTCCCACATAGGCTTGGGCATCAGCCCTTGTTTGGTGGTAGTGTTTGGAGGTTAGGGAACCTTTAGGAGGCAGAGCCATGGGGTGGAAGTGAGGCTTTAATGGTTCACTTCCTCACCTTACTGGCAGTTCACTATGCTCTATGTTCTGTTTAAAGATGTGATCGCTCAGCTCCCCGCTCCAGCTGCTTGCTGCCATGCCTCTCCTGTCATTACGGATTCTCTCTCTCTGGGACCATAAGCCCAAACACAGTCTTCTGTAAGTTACTCCTACATGGTGCTTTATCATAGGACCAAAAAGTTAACTAACACACCATGGCGAGAGGTCAGAGAACCACACAGCTTCACGCTGCAGTCAATCGCCCTCAGAGCCAGGCATTATTTTCCAGAGTTGTCCCCATCCCTTTCTGACAGATGACTTAATGCCACCAGATGTGGCTTGATTAGCTGCCCAGTTTGAGTGCTACATGGCTCACACACATCATACACAGCTGGGCCCCTGCCCTCTGACTCAACCAGAGGACTAAAGTAAATCGCTGCTTACACACCCCAAAATGTGCTACCCCCAGGGTCTTGTGCCCTAGGAAGAGAGAAAAGCAGTATCAAATGCCAATAGCCATATTTGTTTTCATGAACTGAACTGAAGCCGAATTGCTGAGAAAAGGAAGCCATTCCTCCAAGAGAATAAAACTGCAAAAGCAAGAGGAGATAGATATGACTAAGGACACAGAAGAGGGATGGGCCCCAGTAAGGATATTTGTCATTTTCACAGGCCTCTTGTGTGCTAAGCTACACACCATGGGCTTTATGCTTGTCCTAACAGTCTCCTAAAATTCTGTGCAATATCTGTGATTATCTCCAGTTTGCAAAGGAAAGATGCTGAGATGCATACAGATTAAACAGTTTGCTCAAGATCATGTCGCAGGTTAAGTAAGACTGAAGAGGAAATCCTGTGTGTGTATAGACTTTGCCTGGAATAAAAATACTCCCTTTTTTTCCCCTAGCCAGAAGGATGGCCAGATGGTGGTGGCCTGGGTGACCAGTTGGTGGTAGCCTGGGTCACCTCTACTCTTCTGCTTGAGAGCCATCTCCACCCTCCCTGTGACCCAGCCCTGTGTCCTGGATTCTGAGCTTTGTTTCAGTATGCTCCTTTCTGTGCCAGCCTCAGTTGAGTCAAGCACAGTGGCATTCCCCTGCAGGAGACCAGACCTCAGGATGACAGTTCATGTTTTGTCCCCTCTCTGCTAAGTCGATACAAGGTGCCCATGATCCCTGAGTACTGACCGCAGTTCCTACCAAATGGCGTCTCCACAGAGCTCTCAGTCCAGGTTCCAGTGATGACACTCTGCTCCTAAGTAGAGAACTATCCTCCTCTCTTTTCCTTTAAATCCTGGCTACTCCTTTATAAAAATTCCCCTTCACCAAATTGAGCTTCAGTTAGCCAGCTTGAGTGCGTCACTTCTTTCTCTTGATTGGTCCAGAGAAAGGAGATAAAGCAGGAAGGTGGGGTCTGGGATCATCCACCCAAAAGAAGGAGATGAAAGTGGTAGGAGCAGAGTTCAAAGAAGGCGGTGCCTATCATGCACTGTATCTGATCTACCACATGGAGACCAGGGAACTACAGACTGAAAAAACTGGAGACAACTAGGTGAGTGGGGTCCCACACAGTGCAGACCACAGGCAGGTCTGATCCTGGGTCAACCAACAGCCCATAAAAGGTCCTGAACTCACTCTGCAGACTTTGGAACAGAACCCACCTGTGGACTGCAGCCAGCCTCTGTAGCCCAGGCACAGTGTGTGGGACAGTGGAACACCAGAGCTCCTGGCCTGAGGAAGTCTCAGAGAAACAAGTGAATCTGTCCTTGGACACCCCCATCCACCCCACGACAGTCCACTAAGAGCCCTGGAAGCTGTGGGGGAAGCTCATGGTGTCCAGCCACAGCACGTGTGCGGTCTGGGTGGGTCTGGCCAGAGCCAGGCAGCCAACCTCAGCAGATGGGGCCTGCAAAATTGGGCTGATAGAATCTGGTCCAGACAGTCCCTATGGCCTGGCAGGGACTCCCATGCTTGTGGGAGAAGCTGGACTGCCCTGAGAGGTCTGGAAGGGCATCTGATTTGTGGCCACAACTCAGTGGGACTGAACTGCCAAAGATGTGCAATCTAGACTGCTCAGCTCTCTAAACTGGTCTAGGCAGTAACCTGACTGTGGGCCACAGCGGTCCAGGCCTGGACAATTGGGCAGATAAAGCCTCACCCAAATAGTCCCCATGGCCTAGCAAGGACACCCATGCTCTTGGGAGAATCTGGACAACCCTGAGGGGTCTGGACAGGGTCTGAACTGTGGCCACAACTCAATGGGATAGAACTACTACAGTCCTGCTGTCTGAACAGGTCCAGGCAGGAACCTATCTACCCATCACAGCAGTCCATGCCTGCACAGTTGGGTGGTTAAAACCTGGCCTGGCTAGTGCCCATTGCCCAGCAGGGTCTCCCACATGCTTGGGAGTGGCTGGACTGCCCTGAGGGGTCAGGACAGAAAATTAAACAGCAGCCCCCAACATACCTAGTCTGAATGCTCTCAGGAGCATGAACAGAATCAGGCAGAAGCCTACCTCTGCTGACCCAGTCAGGAGCTTAAGGTGTAGAACAAAGTCTCCTGGAGCAGAAACCAGGTCACCTGCTGGTTCCAGGGAAGAACTCCCTGATCCCCATAGGCAAGGGCACATGACCTATAATCACTCACCAACTATCTACTCTCAATGACCAGAGAAGGACAGCAGAAGCTACCACCCAACATCAGGGAAATGAAAGATAACATATATAATAATGCACTACCCAGTACCTAGGATTTTATGTTGTTAAATGTCTTTTCCTTAGGCTTGTTCTGCCTAAGAAACCAAAGATCAAAGGCTGGACCAACATACATGGGACTACAAGAGGCAGGAAAGCAGGGCAGGAGTAGCACACAAGTTTCAGGTCCCACAACTGGCTCAGCACTATTTTGGCGCTGAGACTATGCAGACAGGCGTGACCAGATGTTGATAAAGAAGAAGCACCAGGCAGAAGTATGTCAATCGAGATGGTTCTGGGTGCTGGCCTGGGTTTGCTTCTTCTTGGGAAAATAAAAAGACAGGAAATTAAAAAATTATGCCCATGTACCAACTTCTTAAGTCACTGTGGGGGATCCTACAAGGTCATTGGCTCTACATAAGTGTTTTCCCACTCCTTGGCAGAAGGTGAAAAGAAGTGAGCACGAAGGAAGGGGAGGCTTACGTATGTCTACACCCAACAGCCCCTTCATGTTCCTCCCCCTGTGTCACAGTTGGTCAGCCCTAACCACCCCAGCCATGCACATGGGAATCACACTAAGCACAGCATCAGAAACTATGAGCCCAAGGGACCTGAGATGGGAGAGTGGCATGACAAGGCAGACTCTGGATTGCAGATGATACCCAAACCAAAGGAAGGGCCTGGTGGGAGGGTTTCCCTGATCTTACAAGGGCTGTTTTGCTTTCTGTTGCTGATCCAACACTGAAATCTGCGCTTTCTAGAATAGCTAGAATTCTACTAGAAACCCAAAAGTCTCTCGAAGCTGAAAAAAAAAAGCACAACAGATTGAGATCAGTAAAACCACATCTTCTGGAGAACGGTGATGGGGGGGTGGGGGGGGGACCTAGACAGGAGAGAACCAAAGAGGGCCAAGATCTCATGTATGAACTCTGCCTGGACTGCAGATGACCTCTAAGCTGCAATCCAAAAGACAAAGCCTATGATGTGACTCCAACTAATAATGTTGTCTTCGAAGGAGGAAAGATATAACACAGTCCAGTCTCTCCATGTGATACCCACAAGCCTAGACATAGCTCAGAACTACTGCACATCACAGCTAGCATCATTTGACCTAAGGACCAAGTTCTCCTGCCTCGGGAAAACTGGTGAGGACTATGGCTTCACAGTGAAATCCACTGGCCTCTTTTAGGCCGTATCAGTCACACCGTTTTTTTATAACACACTAAGATGTTGTTTGGATTTTCTATTTTTATTCTCTTGCAAGTATACAGTGAAGTTTCCCACAAACTCTGTGACAAGTGAGGTTAGAATGGAATGAATATTAAAATAGCAGAAGAAGCCAACTGCCATGCGTTGGGCTAAGCATCGAAGAGATGAGCCAAAACGTGAAACATTTCCATTCTGTCATTTGTTTTACTAATGTAGCCCAGCCTCTCACATCTGAGGTTAACAAGAAACCAGGCATACAGGTATCACAGCTCATATCAAAGACCACATGCTGGTCACCAGAGGACCACACAGAGTCACATGCCTCCCACAGGCCTCCTGAACACACCCTGAGATTCCCAAGATCTTCTGGTTTGACCAGAGCTTATTCAAGATATGTTGAGTAGACCAGGAGATCCATCTGACCCTGGGAAGATGACTGTTTAGACAGGCAAAAGCAGATTCTCAGAAGACAAGTGTTATTACCTGTGGCCTTCAGTACAGGTTCCACAAAAGAAAACGTAATTCTCTCCTGAGCATTGAACAGGCTATACTGAAAGAAAGAAGGTGATGTGGGCAAAAGAAAGACTGCTTCAGACTGCAGGTCCTGGTACAGAAGCAAAGGTAAGAACAAGAATAGAAACAAGGTGGTGTGTCCTCCCCAAAGTCACTAATCCTACAGCAATGAACCACAATAAGAATGACCTGGGATGTCTTCCAAATAATTCAAAATAATAAGTATAACTGTGTATAAGCAACAAAGAGCAGAAAGAAATGAGGAAGTCAATCCAATATATGAAAACTGAATTCAATAAAGAGATGTGGTTGTTGAAGAGAAGCCAAATTGATGTGATGCTAGAATTGCATCACACAGAAACGTCAGTGGAAAGCGTCACCACCAGAATGGACCATACGAAAAACACAAGCCACACAGAAACGTCAGTGGAAAGCGTCAACACCAGAGTGGACCATACGAAAAACACAGTCAAGGCTGAAGGACAGAACAGAAGAACTGGATCATTCAGTGAAATTTAATGAACAGAACATTGGCAAGCTTTCGGTCATTATGAGAAGAAAAATACAAGCCTTTCAAGTATGGACATAGAAGAAGAAGGAAGAGGAAGAAAAAGAAGAATCATAGTAAAGATACAAAGAATATTTTGAATAAAGTCACAGGGGAAAATTTCCACACTATGCAGATACAAGAAGCTATATAGATCACCAAATAGACAGGACCAGAACAGAGACTCCCGTGACATATTATACGTAAGACATTAAAAACATATAATAAAGAAATGGTACTGAAAGTTTTATGAAAGGTGAAGTCACTTATCGAGGCACGCCTATCAGAAGTCCAGAAGAATCTAGAAGATAAACCCCAAGTTCTGAAAGACCACAACTATCAACCCATGCTATAATACCCAACAAAATTATCCATTAAAATTAAAAGAGAAATAAAAGTTTCCCATGATTAAAAATAGATTAAAGGAATTTATGAAAACTAAGCCAGTTCCATGAAGGATACTTCAATTTGAACAGAAAAATAAATATGCCCAGGAGGGAACATGGAATAAACTAATAGTTCCAGGACAGTTAGTCATAAGAGATGTAAGAAGACACCAGAAAAAAAAATCAACAAAATGACAGGAATTAATGCACATCTTTCAGTAATTTTTTCAATAAAAACTTATTAGCATATTGCATTAGAAAACAGAATCTATCGGGGTTTTTTTTTTTTTTTTGCTTTTAATACTCACACCTCATTTACAAATGCTGAGCCTAACTTACAACAAATGGTTAAAGATGGCCTTGTTTATAGACTTAATACAACCCCCCACACACACAAACAACACACACACACACAAGTTTCTTATAGGGGTAGAGTGGCAGATCTGATGGCCACATTCTTTGATCTTGAGTGTGTCTGGACAACTTGAAGTCTCCAGATAAAATGTAAACTCTCCTGTGAAATATACCATTAGTGTGCAAAGCATAGAGAGAGGTCCAGGTCAGTGATCTGAGGGAGTCATCCTGCATGTATTTAGCAATCTTCCAAGCTGCTTGCTAAACACAGCCACTCTAAAATTAAGTAGCAGATGGTACTTAGCTTACAATGCTTCAGCTTAAGGTTTTTTAACTTTGTGATACTATGAAAGCAGTGTACACTCAGTAGAATTTATACTTGGGATTTTGAGCTCTCATTTTTGTTCCTGGGCTGACAATATGTGTATGACAACTCCTCCCTTTGTTAGGTTTCAGGAGTGAACCACATATCATGGTCAACTACAGGACCAGTGGAAGAAAAGTAGATATTCTGTATGTTATGTTGATAAACACTGATGATCTGTAGATTAGATATATTAATGAATTTTTAGTTTGTCATATATTCCTCCTCATGGCCTCACTGAAAGACAATCCCACTGTAAGTAGAGAGGACTAATATATAAATTTACAATTAGTAAATTATATAAACATAATAACTACATATTATGAATTATACATTACATAAATAGTATTTTCAAAGATAAAATAGTCTCAAACCTTATCACAATTGTAAATGTTGATAAGGTTATTGACAGCTGTTACCTTTGTGCAACAAAATAATATATAGTGGTAAAGCACACAGTTAAAAATAAATGTTGATAATCTAAGAGCAGAAATAAGAGGAAAATGTAGCAGTGAAATAACTAGAGAAAAGCAAAGCCAGGTGGCCAGGATATGAAAGAACTCTGTGTGGAGTACGGGCATAGAGAAGATGCTGCCAGCCCTTGACAATATAGACAATATATATGATTAATAAAACACAGTGACATCCATACACCAAAACAGAAGAAAAAAACCTTATAAAGTCTGGTGAATAGAGGCCCTAGAAGGTGACCTATTACATAGGAGGAAAATATGACTACAGACACATAAGCAACGCCTTGGTAGGATCATTGGGATTTGCCAGGTAGGCAGCCAATGAGGGGAAAACCTATCACCACCACCACCACCACCACCACCACCAACAACAACAACAACAACAACAAACCATGCTGTTCAAAGGCAAAAGGGTGATATAGGAAGCTGGCTTTGAGTTTCAGTTGGCGGGGGGAGCTATAATGAGCTGCCCACACTCTCCCTAGTCTCTGAAGGCCATATGTTGTCCTACCACCACTGGGTCTGCTGGCATCAGAGAAAGGCCAGCTGACTTACAAGGGACTCAGCCCTCACTAAGACTGTCGCTCACAGGCTCTTGTAATCTCGTGAGATAATTGGACACTGTTTCTATATTCAGAAGCCTTCAAAAGTCTGTGTGATGATTCAGAGGTATTATGATTAATCTCATATTGAAAAGGACATCTGTGAAACCGAATCCTCTAAATATCTTCCAATGACATCTCCCTCCTTGTTTGGGGTGGTGTAGACAGACCTGCAGGGGGGAATGCATTACGGACGCATCCAGTGACCTTCAACTTCTGCCATTCCGAGTTGGACCTCACTATCATCCTCTGGTAATTAGTTTGGATCAATTAAACTCTTGGCAAGGATCCTAGAAGCTTCCCCGGCCTGTGCTGAAAAGCTGTTCTACTTCCCTTCCGGCACGAGAGAAAGCTGCTGTGGCATTGAAATCCGGACACTGCCCAAGTCCCTCCACACCAACTTTTTCTCTAGGACCAGAGGCTTCAGTGAGCAGCCCAGATCAATGACCAAGAAAGACACGTCAGGCAAAGGAGAGCGCTCCATCCCAGCTGTCACAACCCTGACCAGTTCTTAGATGAAAGGCCCTCAGCCCATCACACGGGTCACATCATGGCAAACCTGTCTGCATTTCTGTGCCCCTTGGAGGGCTGTTAGCACCTCGAGGAAAAAGACTGGCTTTGATTGATGTTGGGGTATCAATGGCTGCATGAATAGTAAAACTCTCCATCTTGCCTTTCAGCATACAGTGGGGGCTGCAGAGATGGCCCAGCAATGCTTGTTGCTCTCATGGAGGACTTGGGTTTGGTTCCCAGCACCCACAGGAACTCACAACTGTCTGTAACTCCAGTTTCACAGGGTCTGAACCCTCTTCTGACCTCAGCAGGCACTCGGCATGCACACAGTCCACAGGCATATGTGCTGGGAAAACATAAATTAAGATACATCTTTTAAAAAGAGACATGCAGTAATTTTAAGTAACTTAGAGCATGTTTTGTAAGCACTTTATTACATGACAAGAGCATTTCTAAGTCATGTTTCTGGATTGCACCATGAAACTCTCATAGAACTTCCTGAGAGTGCATTATCAGTGTGCATGCTTAACAAAAATAAGAAAACTCTTATTTAGAAAAGAATTACTTCTTGAGGGGCACAGAAAGGTAGATTTCTGTGATTTCAAGGCCAGCGTGGGGCTGGAGAGATGGCTCAGCCATTAAAGGATAGGCTCACAATCAAGCCAGGCTGGTCTATAGAGTGAATTCTAGGACAGCAAGGGCTACATAGAAAAACCCTGTCTCGAGGGAAAAAAAACCCAAAACAAAACTTCATTGAAATATTACAACTAATGAACTAATGAGAATAGTTGCATGAGTCAGGTCTTTCTCATTTGTAGACAGCTGCATGAGGAGCACCTGGTGAGGGAGGTGGGGAACGGGCCAGGCTGGGCAATGAGAAAAAGCTTCATGGCAGAATAGGATTGTAACTGAGGCGAATTTTAATCATGTGAGAACTGTAGACACAAACAGATGTTTCCAAAGATAGGCCATAGTGGCCAACATTGGGATTGCAATCATCCTGACTTATCCCTGAGAGGATAAGGATAGAATTGGGTAAAAGAGGAGTCCTTTGCCTGAGATCTGTCTGCCAAACTGAAAAGAGAAGGCAGCTCACACTTCTTCATTAGCAAGCATATGACACAACTCAACCCAAGAGGCAAGGAAAGCAAAGGGTTACATGCTCGTGCCAAGCTGACAGTGGGCATTATTTCCATTCCAGAAGCTGCCTGCTGCCTTGGGAAACCTTGCTGAGGTCTCCACAGAGGCTCCAGTGCCATGATGAAAAGTGAAGAGATTGGGGCTCATCAGAGGAAGCAGAAATCTCCTTAGAATGCTTCAAGGAGTTGTGTGTGTGTGTGGGGCGCGTCTGAAGCTCTCACGCTCAGTGAGAACACATGGGATGGAGAAAGGTGCTTAGGCAGGTTCAAGGGCAAGCAAATGCTACTCCATTATGTCTAGGAGTGGGGCCGCACAGGGAGGATGACAAGGTCAGGGTGTGGGAGGGATCGCAGCTCAGATATTGAAGCCATCAAAATAGGGGACAGAGAATCAATAGTTACAATGGATTTGATGTGCCAGGCAATGTGCCAGGCACTCCGTATGTGTCATCTAATTAAATCCTTACAGCACACTTCTAGGAGAATAGAGAGACTCAGAAAGGTTAATTGACTTGCCTGAAATCATCCAGTTTTTATGTTTTTGAATCACATTTGAAGGCTGATCCTGCCAGGCTCTCAGCACTCGGCACTATGAGTGCTTCTGCAAATGTTTTCCTCATGTCCTCATGGGCACAGAGGTGGCCTAGCCCACCCTAAAAGAGGTGTCTTGACCACTAACCCCACAGAAATGCTCCAATTGTGCAAATTAAGACTATTAATACAAAGGCTGTTTTATGCCTGTTCTTGGGAGACATGAGATCCCATTTCTAGGCTGCTGTGCTTGACCATGAGGAAAGTAAGTGAGGAGTTGTCATTGCCACCAGCACCAGGTTACTATGAAATAAATGCAAGTTGCCGATGTTGGAAGCACCAAATATCACTCCAGGCGTCCAAGAAATGGCCTCATGGTTATAAGTCACAACATTAGAACTTTGTAAAAGTCCTTTCGAGCTCCACAACTTTATTTCACTGGACCTTTCCCACCCTCCTCCTCAAGGTTTATCTAGAAAGTTCTGAAAATGCAGAGGCAAAGAGCTCAGTCCTAAGCCCCATGGAGAGGTTCTCAGAGTTTGCGCTGGATTTTTCTCAAGACCATTTTTCCATGTGTTTTTACATAATAACTATTCTATGCAAACTCATATTGTTTTCATCACTTTGATTTTATCATAGGCATTTTCTCAATTCCTTGTAATCCTTCCTAACATTACTGTGATGGGTGAGGAACTAAATAGTGTGTACCTCTTTTTGAGATGATGACTGTTAATTTGTTTATAATATTTGGCTAAGGCACCACGGCTTCAATACCTTAGTGTAATAAATCAATCCATATAAAATTATTTCCCCAGGATATTGTGAATGGCAGAAGAAATTTGTGTGCTTTTTCTGCATCATCTCAATTCTCCATTATGGACCATTTTGCTGATGGAAGCTATTTCTCTGAGTATTCTTTTTAACATAAGCACACGTATACATCTAACACGCATGTGCCCGAGAGCATTCTCTTGTTATTTTTACATATGAGTTCTCATTTAGCAGTTTCTCTCTGACTCTTTCTTACTCCCTGCAATTCAGTGCCACAAGGAAGCTGTATAGTTATTCAGATATGTGGAGTTTTGTGTTTGGGGAAGGTCATTTGTGAATCACATAAAACAGCATGTGCAGATTTATTTTACAATTAAGGTGATTTATTTCATGGTTCTTATCTATGTATAAGTGAATTTCTTTGATCCCATTAGAGAATATAATTTTTCTTGCCTCTTTATTTGCCATTAAAAATCCCTTCTTATTAAAACATATTTCTGCAGAACTTTCTCCTGTTAAATCTTGACTTTCGATTTAATAACAGAGATTCTGTGTCTTTTCCTTTTTTAAAAAAGTTACCTAAATTGCTTTTTCCTTCTACTTATTACTACTCCAATTTTAAATTCTTGCTGCATTACTCTAACCATTTCTTTAGAATTATTTATTTTATTTTACATGTATAAGTGTTTGCCTACACTTATGCCTGTGTATCATATGTGTGCAGTGCCTGCAGAGGCCAGAAGAGGGTGCTGGACCCTTTGGGACTAGGATAACAAAGAGTTCTGAGCCACCATGTGGGTGCTGGGAACTGAGCCTAGGTCCTCTGCAGAAGCAGCAAGAGCTGTTACCTGCTGAAGCTTGTCTCTAGCCTCTAGTTAGTTATTAAATATTTTAAAACACATTTTTATAGCATTATATTGAGTTGTTGGAAATGTCTAATCTTTAGTGATTCCTGCATAGACTTAGCATTCGCATAGGTCACTGGTGTTATCTGTCTTCTTCTCCGACACAGACTGTTATCTTCTTACTGTAATTAACCCTGTGTGCATGCCTGTTTCTGATTCACAGAGACCACATTTCTTACTATTCCATTAAGTATTAAACTAGTTTACTGAACCTTTATTTCTGTAGTTCATTGTCTTAGAGTCTTGCTGGTCTTTCCTATGGCTGTTATTACAACCCATTCAGCAATCCCGCAGAGCACAGAGAGATCCCATGGATGTTTGCCCTTGTGTGATGAATGTGGGCTTTCTCCAACCCCTAACAGTCCTCTGTGTGCCATCACCTCCTTGCTGACTTGTCTCTATTATTTTTTTTAAAAAAGCATTTTATTAATATGTATGTATTTTGTCTGTGTGGGTTTATGTGTATCAAGTACATTCAAGTGCCCACAGAAGCCAGGGGCTTCCGATTCCCTGGAGCTGGAGTTACAGGTGGTTATAAGAAGTTCAATGTGGGTGCTCGGAACTGAACCCAGGCCCTTTACAGGAGCAGCTAGAACTGTTAACTGTGGAGCCATCTTTCCTGCCCCATCTCTACCAGTTTTATAAGTATCTCTCTCTAGCTCTTATTTAACGCCTTTACTTCCTTCTTCTTCCTTTTGACGACCGAGTTCTCAAACATTGTGACCATGGTGACACAGGAGACCCTGTGTGGAAGGAGTTGTGGGGACAATTGTTTTCATCTGTGTCTCCAATTTATGAAACACAGATGTCATCAGCTCCTAATGCAGTGGGTAGTCATGCTTAATTATTTTTTACATCATTTCTCACTAATGTGTTTAGGGGAAGTGATTATTAGAGATGTGCTTGATACACTAAAAATGCCATTTGGGAGACAGATGGTTCATGGCAATACAAGAGCCACGTTTATCAGCAGGAAAATGCAGTTACGTTCCACGTGGAATGCAGGTGTGTGGGACCCAATGTTTGTGAACGGCCCCCACTGTGCTTAGAGGGGTGGTGGCCATGGGTCCATATGTGATTATAGGACCAGGAAGCAGAGTGTAATATTAAAGAAAAACAATGTACATTGTGAAGTTGTCGAACTCCATGGATTTCTGCATGAATAATGTTTCTTTTCTACACTTCAAGGCATCATGGCCACTCAGAACCCTTTGCTACTTTTTCATTCCTTCTTTTTTCCTTTCTTTCTTTCTTTCTTTCTTTCTTTCTTTCTTTCTTTTTTGTTTGGTGTGTGTGTGTGTGTGTGTGTGTGTGTGTGTGTGTGTGTTTTGTTTTGTTTTTTGTTTTTCAAGACAGGATTTCTCTGTGTAGCCTTGGCTGTCTTCAACTCACTTTGTAGACCAGGGTGGCCTTGAACTCACAGAGATCTGCCTGCCTCTGCCTCCCTAGTGCTGGAGTTTCAGGCACCAGCCACCATGCCTCGCTTCCATTGCTATCTTAGAGATATTTTGTTTATACAAAGTTGGCAATTACTTGTCTTGCCCTGATACTACTTTCCGAGACTGGAGGCAGAAACAAAAGCTGTAGAAGGAGGGCCAAGCTTGCTCCCATTTCCCCCTCATGTCCAGTTATCTTCCAGTTCCTTCTCTATGATATGACAAGCCTGATCACTAGCTCAGTCTTTCAGCTTTCTTCTAGCTGAGCGCGGCGTGCATCCTGATACCTGGGTGAAGGTGATGCTGCAGGCCAGGATATATGCAGCATCAATGCGTCTGACAGTGTACATGAGGCTTTGCGGCGGGCTCCTGAACGAGCTCACAGCCCCTCCCAGACAACCCAGGATATCATTTTGAGAGGGAGCTACTGTTTGAGTCTAGCCTGCTCCGAGAGTTATATTAGCATCTTGGGAGCTCAAGCAGCTGCCTTGCAGACTCGGCTTGGCTCAGTAGAGTGAAGTGTGACCTAAGCCCTCTGAGTGCCCTGCACTAGAGAAGACAGACATTGCAACCATGAGGAAGGAGTCATAAAGAGTAGTACCACATGGGCTGGAGAAGATGCTCAGTGATTAAGAGCATGGCTGCTCTTGCAGAGGACCTGGGTTCAGTTCCCAGCACCCACAGGGTAGCTCAAAACTGCTTATAACTCCAGCTCCATGGGATCTATTGTCCTTTTCTGATGCCCAAAGGCCCCTGCATGTACATAGTATACATATACTCACTCAGGCAAAATGCTCACATACATGAACAAAAGTAAATAAAGAAATATTTTAAAAAAGAAAGATACCATGGAACAATCTCGTTGCTACAGCTACTAGATAAGTAGGTAAAGCACTTAAGAGTGAACTTAACCACGAAAGAAAAGCCCTCAAGGAAGTAAGCTTTAAAATAGCAAAGAAAGCACAAACCGAAAAGACAGCCCTTCTAAATTAAGGGCTTGGAAGAATTAATCTTGTTATGATGTCCATTTAACAGAAAAAAAGTCACAGATTCAACGAAGCCCTAGCACAGGGCCAATGTCATTCCTCACAGAACTGGAGAAACTAACTCTAAAATCTGAGGACAGCAAAACCCTGGAGCAGCGGAAGCAATTGTGAGCCACAAGAACAAAGGAGAAAGCCTCATTGCCTCACGTCAGAATATACTAACAAGGCTGCAGCCATTGAAGCAGCAGGGTATAGGCATAAACACACACACACACACACACACACACACACACACACACACACACACGCGCGCGCGTGGAAAAGAATAGAGAATGCAAAACCTCACACCCACAGGTGGTTCCCGGCAAAGGCACAAAGCCATGCATCGAAGAAAACAGCGCCTTCAGTGAACGGTGCTGAGAAAACTAGGTACACATGAAGAGCACGGGCACCTGACTCCTGTTTTACTCCATATAGCGCCTAGTCAAGAAGGACCAAAACCCAAAGGTCAGATGGGAAATTCTGAAATACTAAAAGAAAACGTGGGTATGATGTTTACAGGGGTTTCCATGGAGGACCTCAAAAGGACAAGAAGGAAAAACAAAGCAAAACCTGACAAATCTACAAAAACTCATAGGCTGCAAGGATAGTGATCAACGGCCTAAAGAGACAGCCGACAGCCGGAGGAAGACTCTGGCAGCTCTTCTTCACCTGGCAGAGTATTGAGAATTCACATGACTTAGCACGAAAAGGGCTCAGTAATCTAATTTAAAAATGAAAACGTGAGCCAGACGTGGTAGTGCATGCTGTTAACCCCAGCACTCTGGGAGGTAAAGGCAGATGGACCACTGTGAGCTCGAGGCCAACCTGGTCTACAAAGTGAGTCCAGGACAGCCAAGGCTACCGAGAGGAAATTTGTCTACAAAAACAAAAGCAAACAAACAAAGACAGGAATAGATGTATCTCAAAAAAAAAACAAACAAACAAACAAACAAACCTCAATGGAAAATGTTTAGGAGAATTAGCCATTTCGTAGGGCTAGCCATGTCACCCAAGTTAGAATGGCAATGACAAAAAACAAAACAAAACAAAACAAAACAAAAAACTATAAATTCTAAGAAGGATGTATAGAAAAGGGAATTTTATGGCCATTAACAGGGATATAAATTAGTATGGCTCTACAGAGAATAGTATAGAAGTTCTTCAGAACACTATCCAAAGATCTACGATAACGCTTCAGCTGCCCCACTCGTAGATAAATACTTATAGGAAATGAAATCACATACCGATGAGACAGCTGCACACTCACATTTATCACCATGCTTTGTAATAGCTGAGATAGAGACTCGGCCTTGGTGCTCACCAACATAGGAGTCGGGAAAATGTGGAACTAAGAAGAATGAAATGTAATCTTCAACACAATGGCCGGGGGAGTCTAGTGCTCTAAATGAAACGAGCCAGCCCGGCACAGGAAGGCTTGGACGGTCCTGTTCTCTTTCGTTTTGGAAGGTTAAAGAAGGGTAGAAGAGAAAGGCAGGAAATGAGAGGGTGAATTTGATCACTGCATACTATTTACATGCGTGGAAATGTCACACCGGATCTCATTAACATGTACAATTAATACGTGTTAATTGATTTTTAAAAGAAATGATTTCCAAGGTTTTGGACTCAATGCCTCACACCAGTGTTCTCTGTGAGTCCACAGTCCTTGCCTGGAAAGGAGGAGGGGTCGCAGGATGCCCTGTGGGCAGATAAGGACGCTTTATTCACTCCAGTTGAATGCTGCTAGGTAGCCGAGCAAGCATACTCACACAGAGTATTCATACAGGCACACGGTCGCAGACAGGCCGGCAGAGGCAGACTGGGGAAAAGACCTCCAACCTCAAGCACCCAAGCAGGACCTTATGCAAAAATTTTAAAATGGTATAACAGATTACATCACTGTAAGCTTTGGGGTTCCCCCAGACAGTAGGTATCAGCTGACTCAGGTTTGCCACTGTCAGTCATGACGTCACTGACTCATCACAGTTATCCACCTCAGGGCCATGCTGTCTAAACTTAGCCGGGCCCTTGTGGTCTCCGTCTTATGTTTTCAGCATGACACTTCTCCGGATTTTCAAGCCTTTAGCTTTAGGCTGGAAGTCATTCAGCCTTGTGGCTGGCGTCTGCGGTTCCTTATGGGCTCTGCTTCCGTGAAGAATTCTGATAGATCAAACGTGGGCATTTGGGAAGGGTGTGAACAAGAAGGGACTTGTTAATTGGGGTTTTGAAGAATGAGTAAGAACATGCTAGCTGCGAAGATGGGGGGAAAAGAATATGCTAGCTTGGAGAAAATGACCGAGAATCCACCAGGCAGATGGAGAACCGGTGTAACAGAGAGCTTCCTAGAGCCTCAAGAGCAGGGCACGTTGCAGGGAGGCCGGCCATCTTGTCCTTTCCGTGTTGCTGTGGCCAAGGCAGATAGAGCTATTTATAAAGAGCTGACGTTTATCCCAACAGTTCGGCCGGCTGAGAAGTGTGAGTTGTTGGTGTCAGTAGACTCCCACTCCGGTTCCACATGGCATCTTCTGCTGCAAACTCCAGACAGAAAGGAACGGTGCCACCTCACACAGCCAGCTGGGGAGGAATGGATGTGCTCCCGTGGCCGCATTGTATAACACTCTCTACTAATCTATACACTAGGGCAGGGACTGTGTGAAGTAAGCCCCGCCCCCTCCTCCAGGCCCCACCTCCTAATGCTCTTGCTCCGGGCAACCTTTCCAGCACACAGATTTTGGAGGGTCTATTCGGTCAGCAGCAGATGAGGGTGGCATAGGTGGCAGGAAGCATAGCATGGCACCAGGAGAGGAGCACAGGAGGAGAGGCTTGACTTTGAGGGCAACGTGGCACGAAAACAGAACCAAGATCTTTGTTCTTCCGCACAGGTCCACTGACACGTTTTGAGGCAGGATGATGTGGGCTGTAGTTCGGTTCATCCGTTCCTGATGCAGTAGGCAGCTCAGGGCTGGGGTGAGCAGGGAGATCGGACAATTGAAGTGGCGCGGGGAGCCAGCTTCGTTAAGGAAGCTATGGTCACAGTCTGAGCCAGAAGATCCAAGGTCTGAGCAGGGAGGGGCATCTTCCCAGAACATAAGCTAGCCTCCTGCCTCAGCTAATGTGACCATACATCAACAGTGCCCACAGAACAAAGTGTACAAATGTGCAGAGCCTGTTCATGACCTTTGCTGACTTTTCAACTCTATTAAATTCTAGAAGGAAAATGTGGATTCGGCCCTATTTCCATGGTCGTGAGAATGATGTTAACATACCCACGTGAAACAATTCAGTGTCTTTTTAAATCATGGCTCCACATTCATTTTAAAACACAATTGTTCACTTGTGTGGCTAAATCATGCAGAGAGAAACCCAATGAGTCTCTTTGGAAAAGTGCTCTGTACACGGGCTACTAGTTTAATATTCCTTCAGCAGACACCCCCTGCCCTGAGAGGACCAAACCATCTCAAAACGTGACAGCGCCTGATTGTTTCTGGAGTAAGGGCCCACAGCGCCCCCTGCCAGCATGCTGAAGGTACAGTTTCTTTTAGAGCCTTTTTTTCCCCTACTGGAATGCATGGTTGTTGATAGAAGTTTTCTTGATTCGGAGATTGAAATGAATGAATTAGTTAGGGCCAATGATTGCCATTGAAATGTGGATCAAGAAAGAGGCTCATTTTGGTTAGACAATGTAAAGTAGACGGGTGAAGTATTAAGCAAAAGAAATGGAAAGGCTAAATTTGAAATTAGATTCTGTCAACACTACAACACACACACACACACACACACACACACACACACACACACACACACACACACTCCCAAAGAGATCACATGTCTGTACTCACCGAGGAGGCCTTTGTAAGCACTGGATGTAACAACGCAGTCGAGCATTTGCACGTGGTAGAGGCTCAAGTTTCCTTGTGTAAAATTCTAAAATTCTCTTACAGGAGTATATGTGCTACGAATGTTATCGAGCGCACTGATAGCAAATATCAGGAATTGCAAATGAAGTGTACACACCTTTGATTCAACACCCATATTTTTAGAGTCTATCCTAAGGGAGGGAACCCAAAGTGCATAAAAATCTGTGTATCCAAAAGAGTCCCAGGCTAAGCAGATGGTTCAGTGGGTAAGAGAGCTTGCAGAACAAACAGGGGGACCTGAGTTCAAGTCTCTACTCCATAAAATTGAAGCTTGGCTTTGTGTGCCTGGTACCCTAGCACTGAAGGAAAAGACGGGAGAATGTGAGGAATCTGCTGGCCAGAATGCCCAGCCAACACCTCAGACCACAGGGTCTTCAGTGAGAAACCCAGTCTCAAGGGAGCAAGGCGAGAAGTGACAGAGGGGATGACAACATCCTCTGCTGGCTTCCTTGTGCATGCCTGAGAGTGTGCACGTGTGCGCACGCGTGCCTACACCGTACACACAGCCCAAGAGTGCACATGTGCACACACATGCCTACATCATATATACAACATGAAGGCATTAAATAACAGAAAAGGAAGTTGGAAACAATCCTAGTTGAACATCCCAAAATAAAGAAGGTGCTTAAATTTACCATTATGTCTATGCTACATTCTTGCGGTACTGCTAAAAGGCAAAACTTATAGAAGACTTTAATTAGGTCAAAATGTGTATGGTGTTAATAGAAAAAGGCTGTAGCGCCAAATGTACTGGAAATGAGAGGAAACAAGTAGAAAAATCTTTGAATTCTTACATTTTTTTAAAAAAGAGAGAACAGATAATTGATAGAGATTAAAGTGTTTGAGGCTACTCTGAGAGCTTTTTAGAAGAAATTGTTTTAAAAAACTTTTCAATGTGTATATGATTTTATTTGGGGGGTGTTTACCCCAGAAAAAAAGGTCAGTTATAACCTCCCAAAGTAAGACTAAGGATTGTCACTGACACACATTGGGAACCAAGCGATAAGCACTCAGTGATCATCATCTATGTGCTAGGTTCTTGGCAGAGCACCCAGAGGTTAGCGAATGTTGCCCTGATCTCAAAGGACAGATCATCAGTGCTCAATATCATATGAAGACACCAACACTTGAAGTGACCGTGTGTGACTTTAGCACACCCACACACACTGTTATGGAAAAGACCAGAAAGATGCGAGAATCACCACTGAATAGTGAGGAATCGATCACCTCAACAGAGAGATGTGGACAGGACAAGACATTCTATAGCTCTCAGACAAAGCAAGCGCACTACTGCTCTATAACCCTCCCTGCCTCAACAGTGGGACCAGCCACTCACACTCACAAGACGGCTGAAAAGGAGAGAGACTGATAGAAAACCGAAAACGAGATACCCATTGCCATCTGACCATGCCAGAACTAGACAGGTGCTCAGGCAGTCAGTAACTACAAACCTAGGAAGATTGTAAGACAACCAAGCTATTTCAAAGAAGATAGACACTTAAGAAGAGGTTATTGTTTTCATTTTTAATTGACAAATACAGTTGCATGCATGCCTCACCCACATGTGATGTTTTGAGATAAGTATACGGCACAGACAATGCAAGGCCTCACATACTTGTCACCTTTTGTAATATGGAATCTAAAACTACTGGCAATTTTCAGGGGGAAGAGATGGTTCCATAGACAAACCAACATGAAGACCTAAGTTCAAGTCCCCAGAACAAACACATGTTTTACACATGTTCTGAGCATAGTGGCTTACATCTGTTATCCCAGGGACACAGGTAGGTCCTGGCACTCACTGGCCTGTGAGCTCCAGATCCACTGAGAGACCCTGTCTCAAAAAGTAAGGTGGCGGGTGATTGAGGAAGATATTCCATGTTGATGTCTCACATCCATACATGTACACATGAACACGTTGGTGCACTTTTACATGCACACATATCATGAGCAACACCACACACACACACACACACACACACACACACACACACACACTATTAGCAACTATCAACAAGTGCAATAGTCACTCCTGAATGTGTTTCTCCTAACTGAAATTTTATGGCCTTCACTCAACTCTACAGCCCCCAGAATGTTATTTTTAAAAGATTTTCCAAAGCTTTCTGATGTCCACATCCCTATATACAAATGTTTAGGTTGCTGGCCGGATGGCAACAGCTTATGATCTTTATTTGATGATCACAGATGCAGCTTATGCTCTGCAAAAGAGTACTCTCTGGCCCCAGCTCAGGGAAGAAGTACCACTCACTCAGCTGTGTTTGGGAACGCCTCGGGGAACAAAGAACAAAAACTTCACTTGAGCAGCAACGATCAGATTTTACCCACTAGTGGCACCCAAATTCAGAATCCCTCTCAGAAATAGTCAGTGGTTAGGGCTGGAGAGATGCCTCACTGGTGAAGATCACGGGCCGCTCTCACAAAGGACCCAGATCTGAGCCCCAACACCTACATGGCATGTCACAGCTGTCTGGAATTCCACAAGGGATCCAATGCCTGCTTCTGGTTTTCACAGGCACCTGCCACACATGCGGCGCACAAACATAGAGAGTCAAAATACTCATACGCATAAGGTAGAAATCAAAATACAAAGGAATCTCACCCTCTGCATCCAAACATCCACCTAGCGAAGACTTCCTGTGGGGATCTGTTCTGGAAAAAAAAAAAAGACGGGGGATTTTTTTCTTGAAAAAGTTTCCTCTGTAGAAGAGTCCTTAATTAGAGGATTAGGTTAGCCAAAAGGCAAAAAATAATCCCGCTAATGACCCACGTCCCTAAATCTCAGAGGAGGCAAGCCAGGAACACCCTAACTTCTTGTCCCCACATGAGGCCAGTCACAGACATGAGTCATTAAACATGCCTCACTGTGTTGCTACTCCAGAAACATTATGAATTAGGACAATAAAAGTGAAAGTGAAACCCTCTTAAGTGCTGCTCTGAAGGAGAGAATTCTGTCAGATATAGTCTGGTGATTTATTTAATATAGTTAGAATCCTAAGATAAATATGATTTGATAACAGTATTTTTACTTAATTGTTTGCAGCTTTTCAAGTCAAAACATTTACTTTCACATTTTTATATGTGCAGTAGTCATAATTAATTAAACCCCCTTTTTTCCCACAAGAAAACGATGGAGTTTATTTTGAATTGGCCAGCTCCTCCTGGGCATGGAGCCTGGAGTGTGGTTGATGTACACAGCAGCACTCCATGGCTGAAAACTGGTTTCCCCTTTGACAGCTTCTTGCTTAGGGGCGGGACTGTGTGTCCACGTCCCCTTCTCTGTGCAGAAATTCTTGTCTGGTTTGAACCTGTGCATGTCTTGTGCACTCAGTCAGTCTTTGTGAGTTCACTTGTTACCTGCCCTGAGAGCTCTAGAAGATTCTGTCTCCTTAGAGTCATCCACTGTCAAACATAAGTAAAACACCTTTCCTTGTCCACTAGAGGCCACTCTCTTCACAGCTTCACCCTAGCCAAAGGTCCTTAGAGGAGACAGGTTAAAAATATGATTTCTGGCAAGGCTTCCATGGGTGGGACTGGGACCCACCCAGTCACACAGCCTTCTACCTACAATCTGTCCTGCCTGCAAGATGTGCAAGGTGTGCTGGGACAATGGTGGCGCAGAACTTGCGGGAGTGGCCAACCAAAGATTGATCTAATTTGAGGCCCATGCCACAAGAGGAAGCCCATGTTGGACTCTGCCTGGATGACAGGGAATTGGTGGCTGGGGTAGCCCAGAGACCTCTGCCTTCTCCAGTTGATTTTGAACATCAATCTGTGTCACAATCTCCTTCATGGTTCATCTCCAGTACCTCTTCTCCCATCATCATTTCTGCAAGAAATTCTGAACGTTGTCTAGATGGAATATAAAATCCAGTTCACAGACATTGTCAAACCATTTGCCTGCTGTTTCCACAAATACTTGAATTAAATCTAAAATGCCAAGTTCACTTTCTGAGGAATCCAAACAGAAGACAAAATATAGTGATGCCTAATGTCTATAAATCAGCTTGTTGTCAGGCCCTCCAACCAATAATCCTCCGTCTAAGAAATTATGAGCATGCTCATCTTGCATAGTGGAACAGCTAGCTGGGCTGTGCTGACCTAGTGGGTGCTAGGGCCAGAGCAGGTGTGCAAGCCTTACCTCCAGGCTCCTGTTCCCTGTTTGCAGCCTCTAAACTACTTTTGTTCCCAAGACAATCCCCTATTCCCCTGTTGTAGACAATACTGTCTTCAACATTTTCATAGATAAATCTTTTTACCTTTTCTATACATCTTTAATTATTTCGTCTCTACATTATGGAGTCGAATTCCTAAGCTAAAGGATTAAAAACAGGGTTGCATTGTTTTAAAAGTGTGTGTGTGTGTGTGTGTGTGTGTGTGTGTGGTGTGTATGTGTGTGTGTACCTGAGTTTATGCGTGTGCACTATGAGCAAAAGGAGTCAGCAGAAGTCAGAGAGTATGCATAGGACTACCTGATACTGAGAGTGTGGGTGGTTGTGAACCCCCATGTGGTGCTGGGAACTGAACCTCGGTCCTCTGCTAAGCCATGCCTCCAGCCTTGGGTTGCATCATTTCATGACCGCTTCACATGCTCACTGTTAAACAATACTACTGGTATGGCTTGAGGAAAAGCAAGCGCAGGCCAGGGGCTTCTGGTCATGTGACTGCAACCACGACACAGTTCAAGAGACAGGACAGTACTATCAACTCCAATCCTCAAGTCCCTGCCTCTCCCCTTGCTGCTCCAAGCATCCAAGACAATGGAGAAGGTCTCCTGGGCTTGCGCCTTGGCGAGTGTGACATCTGTTTTTGAGATGGGGCACATGACCGCTCATGTGCATTTCCATGACCAGTTAGATAGCATTCACGTGTGAAAACACCATAAAGACAGACACCACCTATTGCCCCATCTCCAGACACGTAGGCTATTGACAGTTTCTGACTCTCATGAAAAATAAAGAGATACTTATTTCTGTGTCTTTTGCTATAGACATTTCAGTTTTTCTACACACTCACACACACAAACTTTCTAGACGGAGCAAGGCAGTGTGTCTAAGTGTGCACTTAGTGCCAGGGTGCACTTCTGCTGTCAGTGTGTGACATTTCTAGTGGTTCCTAGTCCCCTTAATAACACAGTCATTTTCATCTCAGCCAATCTGGTAGCAATGCAGCAGAGCTCCGCTGTGATTTTGTTCTCATGGGGCATCTTTACATCTGGGTGTGTCTAGTGGGTCCCCTCCCGTACTGCTTATCTACTTATTCTGAGCCGCCTTTCTTATGGGTTTTAAAGATATGTATGTGAGAACTGTGTCATTCATATAAATTGCAAAAGTATCTTCACACTTTGTAGTTTGTTACTTTTTTTCCTGCTAATGACATGCTTTAATGAACATAAATTACAATTTTCTTTTTAGATATATTTAAAAAATTTTTAAGCATTGTGTGTGCAGTGTCTTCCGAGCCCAAAAGAGGGCATTGGATTCACTGGAGCTGGACTTACAAACTGTTGTGTGCTGCCCAACATGGGAGCTGGAGATCAAAGCCGCACCCTCTGCAAGAGCTGCAAGTTGCCCTAACTTCTGTGCCATCTCTCCAGCCTCTGAAATCCATATTTTTAATTAAGAACAATTTATCAAGGATCTTATAACAGCATATTTTATTCTCTTTTCTCTCACAGATTGAAAATATTAAATCACAGGACTGTCAGATGCTAAGGTTTAAACGTGGCCATTTTACTCCAGAGCCCAAATCCCCAACTAGTAAGCTATATCACATTTTTAAACACTGTAAACATATTTGATGATATTTCCATACATAATCCTTCTAAAGTGTATGTTTTCTTTTTATTGGCATATATTCATTGCATGCGGTGATGGGCTTCATAAAGTAATCTCTGTCAAGTGTGGCTTGCATCCTGAACATTCTCCCCACTTCCTGTCTCTCTTTCCTCTCCTCCTACTTGTCTCTTCCCTTCACTTACTTTCCATTCTGCTTCATGGTATATGCAGTATATGTGTGAGTGTAAGTGTGTGTGTGTGTGTGTGTGTGTGTGTGTGTGTGCATGTATGTGCATGGTTCTATGTATCTATAAAATCCTAGGATCCACAAATAAGAGAAACATAGTTTTTGTTCCTTTGAACCTCGCTTAATTTGCTTAATGGTTACCAGTTACATATTTTCAATAAACAACATAATTTCATTCTACTTGTATATGAGTGAATACAGCTCTATTATACATATACACATGTGCATGCACATGCATACATACATACCGGTTTCTTTATCCATTTATGGTGATGGATCCCATAGTTTAGCCATCATGCACAGTGTTCTGCACTAAACATGGGTGTGCAGAAGTTTCTGAGGTATACTGACTTAGAACCCCTCAGCTGTGTACCCAGAAGTTGCAGAGATAGGTTATATGATAATTCTATTTTCAGGTTTTTTTAAAAAAGAATCTCTTACTGATTCCACAGTTGCTAAACTAATTTACACCCCTGCTGGCAATGAATACGGGTTTCCTTTTCCCTCATGTGTTCCACAGGATTCATTTGTTTTCATTAGTATGAGCTCAGGCTAGTTTTCATTTACATTTCCCTGCTGGCTAAGGACGGTGAGCACCCAGAAGCAGCAAGTGAAGACTCATTTCTTCATTGTTACAATGTTTCATTTTCTCACAAACCAAAGTGTGTCCAAGCCTCTGAGTCTACTCTTCTGTCTACTGCCCACACTGGTTTGAGTGCGGTTATTAATGCTCGCTGTCCAGGACTGCAACTCATGCACTTCCATCCTTTAGCAAAACCTTTCTGGCTACATTTAGCATTTTACTTGTCATATACATTTTATGTTTACCAATTTCTGTAAGGAGATGTATGCAATCACTATAACTCCAAGATTCCATTATGTGTGTATGTAAATCAAATTGAAATAACTTATTTAAAATAGTCATGAAATCTAAGGACATGGCAGAATCTTTCATGTATTTCCTTCTTTGAATTATGCTGTTTTCTAAGTAGAAGTCTTATATATCTTTCATTAAAATTTTACCTAATATTTATCTTAATGCTACTGTAAATATATTATGACATTGGAATGCTTAATTGTTTATGGGATGCATATAGAAATGCAAGGAACAATGGCTATTGACTGTGCGTCCTATAACCATCTTGGAATCATGCATGGTCTAATATTTAACTAGCATGTTGTAGACACACCAGGTTTTTAATTTCTTCCTCTCAAACCTTGATGGCTTCACTGCTTTGTTTTTCTGCATTTTACAGTTTAGAGGCTCAGTAAATTCTACATAAACTTTTAAATATTTGAATAACAAAATTTTCAGCCAGGTGTGGTGGCGCACGCCTTTAATCCCAGCATTTGGGAGGCAGAGGCAGAAGGATCTCTGTGAGTTTGAAGTCAGCCTGGTCTACAAAGTGAGTCCAGGACAGCAAGGCTACACAGAGAAACCCTGTCTCGAAAAACAAAAAACAAAAAACAAAACAAAAAAAAATTTTTTTCTTAGAGATTTAAAAAACATAAATGATTGAATTTTATCAAATGCCTTTTAGGCATCTTTTGAAAATGTCATATGACTTTTTTGTTTTATGCATATTAATGTGATAAATCACCCTGATTACTTTGAAATTATCCAAAACTCTTGAGTTCCTATTTGGATCACACACACACACACACACACACACACACATATTCTCATGCACACACATACACAGAGAACTTAAACAAATGCAAGCAAAGAGAAATGAGTTACATTTATTTCTCTATGTTAATTTTAGTTATTATACACAAAATGTTAGCAACTATGTATATATAGACTATATCTTACATATAACTTATTATTCTAAGATGTCTTATAACACAGAATACATACAATTTATATTTACATAAGTCTTGCTGGATTCTACTTGCTGACATTTGTGTGGTTCATCCTGCAATCAGTTTTTAAAAGATATTGGGTCTATAGTTCCTCTCACTTCGCAGCATCCTACTTGTTACAGTTTTACAAGAGGAGCTGGGCCACGTTTCCTCCTGCTCCATCATCAGGAGCTGTACATGCCAACAGGATGACGTCTTTAAATGTAATGACGTACTATTGAAGGCACAGTGCAAAGACTTTTAATGGTCAGGACCTGAGATTTTCTGACAGCAGTTTTGAGAAGCTGTGTTGTCCATTTCTTCTACGATTCCAGCTTCACGGTACCATAAGCTATATGGTAAACTGTCTACAAGGTTTGGCTCAAGTGTCCTCTGATGTTCCCTGTCCTGCATGGGTCAGACTCTTCTCCCCCACTCTCCCTAGAGCAAACAGCTCAGAGCAGTAGAAACTAAACACTTGAGAGCAGCTAGAAAAACCAGTCCTAAGAGTGGTTGCTATTGTTCATCATATGACGTACAAGCACCTGCCTCAGGCACAGGAAGCCAGAAGCGATCCACCGTGAGAAAGCTCTCTTCCTAGAACTCTCCCAGTCCAGAAGTCTGGCTTCCCCTGTTATTTCTACTGGATGCTGTAAGCACCTGCTTTGATATTTGCTGTCTACCTGCCGTTTACTGTGTACAGTTCTACATCTGCTTGCTGCATGCTTAACAAGCTCCCCCACTCACTCACTCCAAACCAAAAGCTCTGTAGCTCATTTCTAGACTGAACGTGAATGTTAAATTGTTTGTGATACATTCTTACTGTTGTTTCTTACTGATGTTTGCATTAGTAAGAATGTGCTACAGTTTCATCTCCATGACCTCTGACCTCTGATATTATATCTTGTATTATATTTCTCTTGGATCAGTGTCAATGCTAACATGTTGTTAATATTGGGGAAACAATACTGACTTTGTTGAGTCTATTCTGTTTTCTAGTCAATCACTCTATTTTTCTTTTTTATCATTTCCTTCTCTCTGCTTCCTCTGAGTTTCAATTTCCCTCTTCCAAGGCTGCTTGCAATAGCTAAATAGTTAATTTTCAGGCTTCTTTTCACTAAAATACACACTCAGAATGGTAAACATTCCTCTAAGGACATCACCAGCAACATCTCAAAGCTTTAATATACTATATTTTTATCATTTATTTATGTTTTCTATTTTATTTATAATTCCTTTGTCTAACAATTTTTTAGAATATTGCTGACTTTTCACATACATTAAAATTTCCTATTAATATTTTTATTACTTATTTCTAATTTAGTATATCTTATCAAATACCATATTAGGTGTACTAAAGTAACACATTTTAATACAAATTCTCATAAATATGTATAGGTTTATTTGCATATACTTAAATTTCCTGACATAATATTATTATTTAACATAATCTCTTTGGGGCTCAAGTATGTTTTTTCCCCTTACTCACCAGTAACTGTTACTCTCCCAAAGTTAAATAAAATTCTGGTTTAGTTCACTATAAACCTCTGGATTTATTTTAATTTTTTTGTACCTTGAAATATGTATGTACTCACAATATGTGTTCACTTGAAGTCTTAATATTTCTAGATATTACACCTGGAGATTTAAAGTGTAGCAAGCTGTTATTAGCTGTTCAGCCCCCACAGCAATACACTATTCCACAGTGTGAGTACAACACAAATTTAAATACTATTAATTTTATGGCTTTTATTTTGATGTGCTTAGGTGGTTCCTCAGTAAGTAGTATCTTAACTTTGGGCTCCAGCGCTCCTGAAACACAGGCCTCAATTCCCTAAATTGGTTTTGAAAATTCTGTCACGGATTCTTCAAATCTACTTCTGACTTTGTGTGTGTGTGTGTGTGTGTGTGTGTGTGTGTGTGTGTGTGTATTCTTCATTTCAATATCTAGGCTCAATGAATGTGTCCTTTTAAAAATCTTTTTTTACTATTTGTGAGGGGCGGTGTCTCTCCGTGCTTCTGTTGGGACTTATACTTCTGGTTATATATCACGATTTGGGAATTCTCTTTTCAAGTCTTTACTTGGTATTTCTGTTCTAACGTAATTCTTTGCTTGGCAGCTCCCTGTGTAAGTCACAATGCAGTGTCACCATATTCCTGGTAGACCTGAGAACTCACATTCAGATACGCCCCGCTCCCAACACACACACGAGGTCTACCCCTGCTGTCTGCAGTGGCTAGGAAGATGTGATCCGATCCAGACTGTGCAATTTGGTTAAGTATGAGGCTCATGTTCTTAAAACTTGAAAATCATTTAAGGTTTTGGGAATATTATCTTCCTCCAGAGGGATTTGTGGAAAGTTCTGGAAGGCAGTTGGTCTAGAGGTGCATCACCACTGCGCAGCTAGGAGCTGGTTTTGTTTCATCCTTTGTGAAGGCTGGCCTAACACAGTGTAGCTTCGTGGAAAACCAAGCCCAGTTGCAAGTTGGGTGGGGATGGGGGATGGGGGGGGGTTGCTAGGGCCCCTCCTTCTTCGGAGGCCCTGAAATCTGATTTTTCCCCATCCAATGAGCTCACAGGAAACTGTGGCTCAAGCCCCTCCCTGTGTTCAGGAATGGCCCTAGACTTATGAAAAACCAGCCCCAAGTGACCAACGTTCCATAGTGTGTGCGGTGAACACAATTCAAAACACGAAAACGAAATAATTGAGCAGGTTTCAAATGGTAGCAGTTGGAAGAGATTTACTCTGAAACCACACTTGGCTAAACCCTGCTGTCTGAACAAGCTGCCTACCCCCGAGCACTGAGAATAATGAAGTAGCCATGCCTGTTATTAATTAATTAGCCATTAACCATAATTGTTGAATAAATAATCCAACAAATTACTATGCCACTCATTCATTGATTTTTGTATTCAACAAATATTGATTTAGGACAAACACAGACCACTTTCTGAAAACCACTCGGGACGCTGGATAAGCAGAAGTGAGCGGAGCAGGGTTTTTTGGGGGGTGAGAGGGGTGCCCCTGAGGGATTTAGAGGGCTTAGGAACAATGACTAAAATGAGAACTGCTCTCAGGAACCTCAGAGGAAACAGTCTAAGGAGCAAACAGAGCGTATAATGAAAGTCACGCATAGAAGGCTCCCAGGGAATGAATGGGCGAGCTGACTAATCCGTGCGCTGGCTGGTTTGGGCAGCGTGATCTCGTTTCTTTCTCTCTGGTCTTCCGTTTCTACCCTGTCCAGCCGCTTATGGTACTCACTTAATTTTCCCCAAGTGTGCTTTGGTTTCTGGGGTGAGTTAGTGTTCTCTGATCTGTGTTTGACGCCGAATGGAAGGGGAGAAGCTTTTCCAGGTTCAACTCAGACGTCATCCAGAGACACTAGAGGGCAGGAGAGTCACACACACGGAGCCTGCGCCGGACCAGTCGCAGGGAGGCTTGCTAAAACCGGGCTTTCTCTCTGCCCAGGTTGTTTCTCTGTAGCAAGCACGGACTCTTTATCACTTATATCTCCAACCAGGGGTAATGTTGCAGCCAATTCCCTGCCCTTCACCCCCAACCATGGCGACAGTTTCCACAGCTGAGATTCAGA
Organism: Acomys minous; assembly: GCF_964271855.1. Taxonomy (NCBI): domain Eukaryota; kingdom Metazoa; phylum Chordata; class Mammalia; order Rodentia; family Muridae; genus Acomys; species Acomys minous. Next base: position 38,192,345 of record NC_140490.1, read on the forward strand.
ACTCCTGATGTGGAAACAGGATGTAATGTTTGGAACTGGGTTTGGCCAGTTGTCCCTGGGGTGGCCTCTTTATAGCTAGGAGCCTTAGGAGACTCCCAAGTCAACTTATGTACTAAGGCAGAGAGCAAACAAGCAGAGGGTCCACACCGCACACCAGGCGTTTATTTGTGTGGAACTGACTAGAAGAACGCACAGACTAAAGTGTCCTTTCCTGATGCCAGGTTGACCTGACATCCATTGTACTGACAGCTCACGACCTGGTACTTACAGAGCTGAGGGAACTAGATACTTCAGTGCAGCTACAAGAAGGAATGTTCTGGGAGCCAATGACAGTGTGTTCCCTCACCACTGAAAGAGAGAGAGAAAATGCAGGGCTGACTTCAGATGCAGGAAGAATGACTCTGATTCCTATGCAAGATCCCTGGGTAAGAGCTGCTGTGGTTGGAGGCTTGCTACTGATTGACAGGAGTCCCTGAGTTCTCATGTGAGCCATTAACTCTTCAGTGGATACTCAGATAGAGGGAGCCTAGATAGAGATTATGAATGTCTCAAGGCAGGGGCTGGAGAGATGGCTCAGCAGTTAACTGTATTTCCTACTCTTACAGAGGACCAAGATGGGTTCTCAGCACCCAGTCAGGTGGCCCACAGCCATCTGTAACTCCAGCTCCAGGGAATCTGATACCTTCTTTTGGTCTTGAAGGCATCTACACTCAAGTGTACATATATACATATGCTTAATTAAAAAGGTGAATCTTTTAAATAAATAAATGGCTGTCCCATAGCAAGCCTATGCAAGTCTTGGTCTAACTTTGGAAACCGAGACTCCAGGTTTGATGAAAAGTGATTTAAGACCAGCTGGTTTCTGGGTTTTTATCAGCTTTGTCCCTATAATGTGGCCAAGTGATTCATTCAAACCCAGTTTCCCTCAGGTTCGGAATGGCTGTGGTTCTGAGGCATATAACGTCATCACACTCCCAGGGCTTTTGTTTATGGCCACCCATTCCTCTGTTCCTTTCCCATATGGCCACCTCTTAGCGTTTGCCGCCCAGCACCACAGCCAAGGCAACATCCTGACCTTCTGCCTCACCCGAGGCAGCTTTTCAAACAGCTGAGATCAACCAGGGAAATATAAGGAGGCATTGGATACCCTACATGCACCACAAGTCAGATGGTAAGGAAGCTACCTGTGCGCAAAAACCATCCTTGCTAAGGGAAGATTGCCTCTCTAGCTATATAGGTGAAGAGGCGTGGGCTTGGGAACAGAGAATGCTAAGCCTTGATGTCAAAATTTCCAAACTAGACATGTTTGATTTTTAACAGCCACTTTTCTCCAAATACAAGGAGGCCTCGATCATGGATGCTAGCTCTCCAAGGTGGCACATCCAAGGCAAAGAGGCCAGACAGCACAATGTGAATTCAGGAAGTCAAGAGTTGGGCTTGTAAACCGGAGGCATGCTGATTTGATAATATTGGATCCTAATGGTGCATGACGACACTGTGCTTTATAGAGCAGTTTACTGGCTTTAGTTCCATCATTTTCTCACAGGTATCCAAGAAAACAGGAAATATGTTGCCGTGAGTGTTGGGCTACATCTGTATGGACCTATATATAATGTGATCTCGCTCCATTGTTTCCAGAAGGATGGAATTGAGAAAATAGAGATCCTGGGATAAAGTTCCCCTATATTTGTGATAGGAGACCTCCTGTTCTTAAGGATGAGTTTAAAGCTCTTGGTAAATGAAGCCTTTGAGTCAGCACTGGAGAAGGACAGCCATGTTGAGCAGTACTTGGGGACTCTGGGGAGACTGTACTTCTGCAGGTGCCTGAGTGACATCTGCTTGTGTGGCTCTCATTGCCCCAAATAAATGGTAAAATCAAACCATCACACTGGTGCTGCTGCTGAGCCATGAGTGCTAGGCATCTACTGTTGTCATTGTGACTTGCTTGCATCTCGAAGGCTGGGTGACCCTGTCCCTGACCTGGTGGGCTAGGACTGTACATTGTTTGCCAGTGTGGTATGTATGCTCTGAAGTCTGTTTTCAATTTTATTTTCTAGGTCACTAGTGAATCTGAGCATCTTTAAATGCAGATGGTCATGAAAATGCCTCCCGTGGGGGAAGAAGTGAAGGCAGCTCTGTCTGTGTCAGCTCCCTCTGACTCTGGCATGGAGGACAGCCTGAGCAGAAGCTGCTGGAAGCTGGTCAAACAACATTATCCAAAGGAGCTGGCATATGTAAGAGGCAGACAGGTAGACATCAGGCTAAGAAACATTCATGGGACAGAGCAGACTACCTCCCGCTCCCAAAGGTCCCATGATCAGAGTAAGACACTGGGATGCCTGGAAATGCTCCAAAATCATTCTTAATAGCCATTAATTATTAAATATATTTGAAGTTTTGCTTAACAAGCAAGAGTAAGTAAGAATATGGGAGTTAGGTGTAACGTTTACAAAGTGTAGCGTCTAGTGTTGTCCAGACACTGGGAATATCAGCAGACTGTGTTGCCTGCAATTCCAGTAATGTAGCCTTCAGATCACCTGGCAAGATGAATGACACAGGTCAGAGTCACGTAGAAACAGCCAGTGCCATACTCTAAGGTTCTTCTTGGACTTGCAAAGCATAAATCTATTGTTCGCAAGAACAGTTCACCATTAGCAGCAGACAGAGACAAAAGTGCATGCATGCATGCGCGCGCGCGCGCACACACACACACACACACACACACACACACACACACACACACACAACACCAATAGCTACAAGGGTAACTGCTTGGTGAACTTCTGATGGTCTCCGGGCTGATGTTTGGGTTTCTGCATAGAGCAGCCCTACCAGGTCCTCTCTTGTCAGGTGTTGCCCACACCTGCTTTCAACATGAAATATCTGACAAAGGCACTGATACCGATCTACGATTATAGCAGAAATGTCATTAGGAATCATTTTATTGCTACTGTGTTTGGTTTTAATATTGGTCCCTGAATCTAGTCTCAGATTCTTGGTCACCAAAACAGTGTCAGATATGGTTTCCATCTTGTGGTGTGGGCCTAGGTCAAATCAGATATAGGTTGGTTACTCCCACAAAATTTGTATAACAATTGCACTAGCACATCTTGCTAGTATCCATTGTAGATCAAAGAGTTTGTGGCTGGGTTGATGTTTTTCCTTTGGTAGCAAGCAGAGTACCCTCCTGTACCAAAGATGCTAACATGTAGAAAATGAAGACTCTGTGTAGGCACCAGCTTGACTTCCTCATGGTCAGTGAGCTGTGTAAGTGTTGTCTTCAGCAATGGGAACTTGCTATCAGCCTATAAAGTTGGTCTGTGTTGTTTGGGGTTCCCAAGAGACTGCTTTGGCCAACAACTCAATTAGATGCAAACCCAATCCTGGTACTGCAGGCTTCATTTGGTGACAAGAGATGTCCACTTAGAGCTCATTATTTGGAGATTTCATTTAGATTGTCTTCATTTATGTATATATTTTAGGAAGCTTCTACTTTATTAGGTTTCCCTACCACCTCTCAAATGGCCCCTTTAATTTTAGTTGTCTCTCTCTGCACTACCTCCCTTGTCCCTTTCTTCCTTCCAGCCTCCACTTAACTTCCCATCCAGGTCCCCTACCCTCTACACACATCCATCTATAGCTATTGATTGTAATTCCCTTTCCTAAGGAAATTTATCTGCCCCACCCACACCCAGTCCCTTACTCTATACTTAACCTCTGTGGCTCTATGGATTGTAGCTAGGTCACCATTGACTTAACAGCTAACATCCACATAGAAGTGAATAACACCATATTTCTCTGTCTGGGTCTGGGTTACATCTCAGGATGATTTTTTTCCCAATTTCATACATTTACCTGCTAATTTTAATGTTTTCCTTTTTTTTTTTTTTTTTGGCATAGGGGCATTGTTTGTTGGTTGGTTGGTTGGTTTTTTGAGACAGGATTTCTCTGTGTATCCTTGGCTGTCCTGGACTAGCTCTGTAAGCCAGGCTGGCCTCAAATTAACAGAGATTGCCTGCCTCTGTCTCCTTGAGTGCTGAGATTAAAGGTCTGTGCCATCACATCTGGCTTATATTTCATTTTTAATGGCTAAGTAATACTCCATGGTATAAATGTATCACAATGTCTTTATCCATTCAACTGCTGAGGGAGATTTAAGTTGATTCCAATCTCTAGCTGCCATGAATGGTGCAGCAGTAACATGGTTGGGCAAGTGTCTCTGGTAGAATGAAGCTTCCTTTGGGTATATGCCCGAGAATAGTATAGCTGGACCTTGAGGTAGATCATTCCCCATCTTCCTGAGGAACTGTCACACCGATTTCCATGGCACCTGTACAGGTTTGCACTCCCACCAGCAATGAATGAGTGTTTTCCTTATTCCACACCCTCGCCAGCATGAGCTGCCACTTGTGTTATCCATCTTAGTCATTCTAATGGGCGTAAGAGGAAATCTCAAAGTAGTTTTGATTTGCTTTTCCCTGATGACTAAGGTTGTTGAACATTTCTTTATGTGGTTCTCAGAGATTTGAGTTTCCTCTTTTGAGAATTCTCTCTTTAGATCTGTACCTCATGTTTTAATTGGATGATTTGTTTTCTTGATGTCTAGTTTTTTGAGTTCATTATATGCTTTGTATATTAATTCTTTATTGGATACATAGTTGATAAATTTCTTTTTTTTTTTTTTCCTGCAGGCTGCCTGCCACTTTGTCTGATTGATGGTATTCTGTGCCAGGCAGAAGCTTCTCAGTTTCATGAGATCCCATTTATTAAGTGCTGATCTTAGTGTTAGGTCCCTAGCTGCTGCAGGGCGTGGCTGGCCTACCCTACCCTCTTCCCTGATGCCCTAGCCCAGGGGTGGGGCCTCCCCTTGCCCAGAGGCTCTGCACTATATAACCCAGACATTTTGATCCCCCCCTCTCTCCTCCCTTCTCCTTTCTCTCTCTATCCCTTCCTCCTCTCAGTCTCTCTTTGCGAGCATGCCTCTCTCCCTCCCCCTCCCCTGCTGCTCCCATAAAACCTGCATTTATATAATATAAGTTTGTTTATCCATTAGCTCATTCTGTGACAACATATTGCTTACTGCTTATGCTAGCAGGGTTCTGTTTGGAAAGTCTTCTCCTGCACCAATTAGTTTAAGGCTATTCTCCACTTCCTCTTCTATCAGCTCAGTGTATCTGGTTGTATGTTGAAGTCTTTGACTCATTTGGAGCTGAGTTTTGTGCAGAGTGATGAGTGTGGACCTATATGGATTCTTCTACATGCAGTGGCCCAATTTGACCAGCACCATTTGTTGAAGGTGCTATCTTTTTGTTTCCAGTGTTGCATATTTCTGGCTTCATTATCAGAACTCCATATGTCCACAGGCATGTGGATTTATGGCTGGGTCTTCAGTTTAATTCCATTGACTGGCAGGTCTGGTTTTGTGCCTATGCCATGTTATTTTTATTACTATAGATCAGGGATGGTGATGCCTCCCATAGTTCTTTTATCATTCAGGATGGTTTCAGGTAACAAAAATCTTTATCTCAGGCTGGAGAGGGGAAGCTCAGCAGTTAAGAACACAAGCTGCTCTTGTGGAGTACCTTGCTCTTGTGGAGTATCCTGCTCTTGTGGAGTACCTTGCTCTTGTGGAGTATCCTGCTCTTGTGGAGTACCTTGCTCTTGTGGAGTATCCTGCTCTTGTGGAGTACCCTGCATCCACATGGCAGCTTACAACAGTCCATAACTCGAGTTCCTGAGTGTCCAAAGCCCTCTTCTGGCCTCTGAGACATAGTACATTTACATACATAGAGGCAAACGCTCATATTCATATTTTTAATATGAAAAAAAACCTATTCCTAAAGATCTGTCAATTGACATCTTATAAACTGTCACAAAACATATTGTACTGACATGTGCATGGTTAGAGAGACGGGATCCAAATAAAGCACGGATATAGAAATGCAACAAACTGAGAAGAAATGGAAACTGGATTGTCACGAGCATCTGTGAGCAAATCCCCAGAGTCACCAGGTGATCTCTGTTCTCTTGTTTGATCCTGAGTCCCAGCAGGTGGAATCCCACAGAGCGGTGCTGCGGACTCAGAGCAGAGGGTTGAGGGATGGTGGGTGGCACAGCCGGCTTCTGCCGCACAGCCTTCTTAGTGCTTACTCAGGATCCTGGCGATACTCTCACCCAGGTGTCTGTCCTCTGTCATCAGCTGCTTCCGCCTGTACCTGAGCTGAAAAGGCTCCCTGCCTGAGTAAGCAGTTTCCACCACTCTGCGCTTGCACTGGCTCCCCTTTGTTCTAATACATCCCCACACCCCGCCACAGAGAGGGGCATTCTTCAGGGCTGTGTAGAAATAAGGAAACAGAAAAAAAAAAAAAACCCAACACTGTAGAGAGTCTGAAGAATAGAATGTTCCGGAAGCACCTTAAAGAATCACAGCTATTTAAAGATGTCAAAATAAGTGGCCTTCCTTTGATGGGAAGAGGTACTTCTGATGGCGCTTGTTCAGAAAAATAGGACAAGAACATGATGAAGTGGGAGCAGCACCTCAGACAGTCTGCCTGCTATAATTTTCTCCTTACTAAAGAATTATCACACTATCCTATGCACCAGAAATTAAAAGGTAGATAGGAGATCTTTATAAAGTTGCTATATTGTTTTATTTTAGGACTAGGAAAAACCAAGAAGCTGGTTGAAAACACTGTGAGGGGAAATCTTTGATTATATATAGGTGAAAGAGCTGGAGCTTGTTCTGCAAACATAAAGAAAGAAATTGGATAGAGCATCACACGAACTTGGCCCACCATTTGTGCCTGGCATCTTGTAGGGGACTGAGGTCGGGGGGTGACACACACACTCTCTCTCTCTCTCTCTCTCTCTCTCTCTCTCTCTTTCTCTCTCTCTCTCTCTCAAACACACACACACACACACAGGCGCGCTTGCACTTGGCTGGGTGGTGGGGTACCAGCCAATGCCAGCGTGGCTTGCAGTGGTGGGAAGGCCCCTCCTTCACTGAGCCCCCAGTGTGCTGACCCCTGAGGCCCCTGACTACCTGCTGGGCTAGTTAAGACTTCTGGGATGTGGGAGAGACTCATACAACTGTTGTCTTTCATAAATGAGAAACTAAGTAACTAGGAGGAACTTCATTTTGGTTCCACCATTGGCTGCCCTTCCCAGCAACCACAACTTAACCTTGGTGGGATTGAACATCTTTGAGGTACTTTTCATGCTCCACTTAGATCAGTCCTGGTGCTAAGCCAAAGAAGATTCAAGTGATAGCACCCACCACCCCACAAGTGTCTGGTTATGCGGGCCTTCATTCCACTGTGTGTAATCCAGGGGTCCTCTCCTGTCATAGCTTGGGCCAAGGCCCTTGACAGCTAAGACATGGCATAGGTTAAACTGCATTTAAATTCTTAGTAAAAAAACATGTCTGCTCTGCATCAGCTCAGGGTATGCCTGGGCTCCTGTTGAGAAGACAGCCCAACTAGGATACAGTGTATACACGCGGCAGTGTCCACTGGCCAAGCTGACGCTCACTGATGCCACACTTCGGGTCTTCATTGATGGAGATATGCAAAGTCAAGGAGGCGAGCGATTTGTAAGTCCTCTGTCCAAAAGCCTTGCTGGGAATCCATCGTTTAGCTGTCTTGTAGGTCTACAGCTAACTGCTTTGAGGATGGGTGCCAAACAGAAACAGCAGTCCTGAGTCTTCGGCAAGCAACAGGATGATATCCAAATGGAAAATACAACAGTTTTAAAAAAAGCCATGTCTTGGTGTATAAAATAAGGAACCAGCTATATAGATGGAGAAGGAAAGACACATTTACATTTATGATGGTTGGAGAATAAGCAGACTTTCTTTATGTGTCAACTTTAGTTTTTAATTATTTTTATGTATATGTGTGTTTTTCCTGCATGTATGTCTGTAGAGGCCAGAAGAGGGTGTCAGATCTCTTAAAACTGGAGTTTCAGATGAACTGTCATGTGGGTGCTGGGAATCAAACCAGATCCCATGGAAGAGTGGCGAGTCTTCTTAATGGCAAAGCTATCTCTGCAGCCCCAGACTTTCTTTCCATAGATGAACTTTTATTTCTAATTATGTGTACGTGTGTGTGTGTTTGTGTGGTACATGTATGCATGTGTCTGTATGTATATTGTCATATGTATATGTGTGCATGTGTATGTGTGTGTGTTTGTGTATGTGTGGTGTTTGTGAATGTGTGTATATGTGTGTGTGTGTAGTGTGTGTGTGACTGTGGTGCATGTGTATGTGTGTGGTATGTACGCATGTGTGTGTGGCATATGTGTGTATGTATATATGTGTGTATGTATGTGTATGTGTGTGTTGTGTACATGTATGTATGTGTGTGGTTTAGATGTGTGTGTATGTATATATGTATGCGTGATGTATGTGTGTGTATCTGTGGTGTGTGTGTATGTGGTGTGTGTGTGTGTGTGTATGTGTGTGTGTGTGTGTGTGTGTACATGTGCCCCTAAGTGTGCTGCCTGCAAGCACAGGAGATGTGTCAGATCCTCTGGAGCAGGACTTACAGGTGGTTGTGAGTGGACTGATGTGGGCACTGGGAACCAAACTCCAGAGCTCTATAAGAACAATCTCCATGCTTAGCCCCTGGCCTATTCCTCCTGTCCTCCGATTTTAAATCAAACTCATGCAGAACACGAAGAACAAATTAAAACAAACATGTATGAAGTGGAAAGTAAAAGTGTATAACTAACCCTACGGTTTACACACAGCTTCTCTATGCTCAGCACTGGGCTCTGGCTGAGCGGAACCTTCCTGAGCAAGGCAAAACCATGGCTCACGCCCAGTGTGCCGCAGTGAGGGCCCCAGGGGGAAGGGAGACCTTATAGCTCTGTCTGCACAGCTGTCTTGGGTGTCAGGCCGACTGCCATGCTGTCAGTATGTTGTTATAATTGTTCCAGTTTATCAAGGATAGGTGCTGTTACTCTCACTATGCCTAATGTATAAATGGTCAAGAGACTGAGGGTTAGGCAGACTCCCTGGTGGGCAGACGGATAAGGAGAGGAGCCATGCTTAAGCCACAAAGGTGGGACATTTCCAAGATGGCCACTTTCTTCCTCACTCTCTTGACTTGAGAAAAAGCCTGGCAGCTTAAAACAAAAGCCTTGTGGGCTTTTGTCCCCCAGCTAGCAGGCTCCTGCTGATGAACTGGCTCAACAAGTTCAAAGACATGCTACATGACAATTGTAGGCCAGCCAATCAACCATCCTGTCCTCAAGGTGGCCAACTTAAATTAGGAAACTTCTTCAGAGCCATTAAAAACCCTGGTGGCCCTCAGCAAGAGATGCTGAGCTTTCAGCTTTCTGAGTCCACCACTGTGCTTTGCAGAGCGTCCTTTTCGCTGTGCGTCAGCTGCATGTGTGTGTTTCCTCATGCCCAATAAAGAAACACCTTTCTTCAATTGCCAATTCTGTTTGTTCCTGTCTGCGGTGTCTGAGATTTCTCTACTGCTCCCTGTTCTGTTCAAGAATCTCCCTCCCTTTTAATTCTTTAACTGGCAGAAAACTAACCTGATCAAGCCTCGCCCCCAAAGCTGCATCATTATCAGAGAGATGTGTGGGTAGGGGAAGCACAGTACACAAGGGTGACATCACTATCAGAGGGATGTGCGTGTGGGGAAGCACAGTACACAAGGGTGACATCACTATCAGAGGGATGTGCGTGTGGGGAAAGCACAGTTTACAAGGGTTTAGTACTATAAAAGTTCCAGACACCAACTGGGACTGAAATGTGTTGGGTAAACCATGAGATACCTCTCTGGGACAACACTGTAGCCACCTGAGTGTCTGTCACTCATAGGGAGAGGGGAAGGGGTCAATTCCACAGGCAATAAGCCTATATGGCCACCAGGGGGCAATAAAGGACCAAACTGAGGCCCAGCTAGGCCTCTGGACTAGGAAGGCAGGCAATTCACAGCCAGGGAGGGTGACCCAGGAAAAAGCTCTCCTCCAGGTTCCAAAGGCTGAGCAAGCAGGAAAGGAAGCCGCCCAGACTCAAGCCTTTCAAAGTCCCATGCTGGTAGATATGCCTCTGATCACCTCAGGGAGGCCTGGGACCTTCCGTGAACGCTGCCGATGAAGGAAGGGTCTACCCTATAGGCATATAACCCTGCACACATCCCAGCTGGAGTCATAGAGAACAGATATCACATGCTTTAGGGTCTTGGAAGTTTAAGAAAAAAATCCCACAGCTAAGGAGTCCATGGGTCCAACAAAGCTTGGCTCCACTAGTCTCTAATGCTAAACAAAGCCATTTGTCTTTACAGCGCCAAGGAAGCCTGCCTGGCAGGCTGTGTCCTATGGTGCCCTGCCCCCATCCTAGCGCTGCCCCATTCCTATCCAGCCCTGCTCTGAACTGCTGTCTTTTCTCCATTAGTGATAAGGGAAGCTGTAGCTCTTTCTTCATGGAGGGATAGAGGAGTTTCAGAAGACTCACGAGAAAGTCATGAGGCCTCTCATTGGGCTTGTGTAAACAGGCAGCAAATGCTGGGACCAGGGTGGATGCTGTGAGGTGGCCTGCAAGGTGCACAGGGGACTCCAGGGATGCAGCTTTTCTGAAAAAAAAAAATGGCCACCCATATCCTGTGGGCTTTTCGGTGAGGCAGCTGCCCAATCACCCATGCTTCTGTGAGTAACCCAAATAAACCAGCGGCTTCACCAGTCTAGCTGAGTGCAATAGTTGTCTGTCTCTTCCCATAATGCACCTGTTAATCGCATGCATGATCGATTATACAAAGGCATAAGATAGCAAAAGTTCACCTTGAGGATGCCTCCCTAGGACAAAATAAACAGTGTTTGGAAATGCCACTTATCGCCGCCTCTGAGAAACTTCTAGGTTTGGTCAGGGAGTAGTCCTGGGTGAGGAAAGGTTGATATGGGGAGAATACATCGATAATCTTCTTGTTCCTGAAGCCTAAAGTTGACTAGAGGTGGGAAAAGCCAATCTTCCCACTGTACTCAAAGCTAAGACTGGTCAGCATCACAGGAAGCCTGGACAGTGCTTGTGGGACTTGCAGAGCTCAAGCAACCTTAGGAAACACTGGGCCCGGCTGGCTGGCTGGCTGGCTGGCTGGCTCACTGGTTTCTTCTCTCTGGTGTCCGGAAGGATACAATGGGGAGGCAGCCTTTGATTGACAACTGCACTGAGTTCTGACTTAAGACTACAGTGACTCTACCCACCCCCCTCCCTCCCTCCCCAAGGAGGAGCTACTATAGTGCCCCCTGCTGTGTGCCTGGTAAAGCTCTGTGCAGCTTCCCTCCGTCAGGGAAGGAACCCATCATAGCCTGGCCAGGCATCTCGTTGCCTCTGCTCCATTCTTCCGAGTGGCTGCTCCTGGCCCCTCCCTCCCTTGTCTTGATATGGTTCTCCCCTCTGCTCACTTCTGTTTAGTTGACCTCACATGGCTCTCCCTGCCACATCCTGTCTCTGCTCCTACGCCCACCCCAGGTACCCCAAAGATGCTCGCTGGGCCTTATTTTTGCTGGATCCTTTTCACCTGGCTAATCATTAGTGACATCTCTCCCTGACAGGGAGCCACCAGGGTACAAAGACATGACTCCTATTCATTGTTAAGTTACCTTAACAAATGTTTACTGAGCATCCACCACATGCCAGGATCCAAGCTGGCACAAGGCAGCCCAAGAGACAGGATTCCGACCCTTACCTACTGACAAACTAGCAGTGATGGATGGCGATAAACATTATTAAAAAAGAAGATGCGATTCCAAACTATTCTCAACACGAGAGGAGCTGACAGTCACACTGGAAGCACAGAGAAGGTGCCTGGTGGTTAGAGCCTATTGGTTTCTCATCTGACTGAACCCCACTCCAATGTGTGAGGGGGTACAGCAGGCGCAAAGGCCCTGGGGGTGAAAAAGATCACATTTCGGGCAACTGATGGATAAGCAGTGTGAGGGAGGCAGGCGATGACAATTTCAACCTCACATCTACGAACTACACTGATCTCTCCACAAAACCTGCTCCACTGCTGTCCCCCCCATCTCAGAGACCCCCTTCCCTCAGTACTCAGAGTCCCAGCCTGGCAGTTGGCCAACCTTCTCCTGTGCTCTACAGTCACGTCTTTAGCAGATCCAGCCAGCTCCACTACCCTCTGGGGTCAGACCACTTTCCCCACCTACACAGTAGCCACCCTAGTCAAACGCCTCTCTACCCTCTTCACCTGTAAAAACATGCGAGCCCCGTGGTGCTGTGGTGCTTAAACTCTGATGGTCCCTGTCTTCTTCTGAGCACAGCTAAAATGTGACCCTGAGGCCCCCACCCACTTGGACTCTTCCCCCCGCACCTCTCCCTTACTCAGCCGCAGAAGCATCCAACTCTGCTAACATATTGAGCACACTCTCTCCTCCAGGCCTTTGTCCCCTGGCACCCACACTCCATGTGTCTTCCTGTCTTAAAGTCCTTTATGTCTCCCAAAAGCCATCTTGATACAGAGGCCTCTCGTGGCCCAGCTCCTCCCTGGCCTCTCCTTTATCTACTTGGGATACTTTCTCTCCATAGTGGTTTGACAGCTATTTGTTACCGCCTACTCTGTTCTGCTTGGTGCTATGTCACCATCCCTGGCTCAGTGCCTGGAGTGTGGGGGCTAGACGGCTAAGATAATCCCAACTTGAGTGAAGGAGCCCAGCATTAGCAGTAAGAGCCACCGAAGAGTTTTTTAGCAATGGGTGGAGATCTGCTTTGTGTCTCATGTATCCGATGGGTGTGGCACAAAGGATGATGGGAACAGAGTGGCCACAGATAGAAGGAAAATGGTAGTGTTAGTGTCAGTGGGACAGTGTCAGGGATAAGAGAGCGGGTCGCTAACAAGGCATCCAGAGAGTCACACAGGGAGAAGTTGGTGCGCACGGCCAGAGGGCACTGAGAAGGGACCACTGTGTTGATTCTTGAGCAGAGGCAGGGGGGATTACAGCCTGAGTTTACTTCTTGAAGATGAGCATCTGAAATGAGCTTCCCATAACTCTCCCTGCAGGAAGAGTAAGAGCCACTATGCTAGCATGCACTGCTCTCGGCCAGCCCACTCCTCACACTTACACACCCTCCAGGTGTCTAGCACCAAGGCAAGACAGAATCTCTAAAGAGGATGCTGGGACCAGGAACTTTTTTTACCAGAAAAGAGTTCCTGCGGCAGAAAGTGGGGTGTAAGTGAGGCTGTGGGAGGAGGGGCTGGACCACAATGGGTGGTAGCCAGAAGTTCCACATCCAGATCAGCAGGCAGTAGGAAGAGAGAGAGAGTGACACTGGGCCTGGCTTGAGTTTCTGAAAGCTCAAAGCCCACCCCCAGTGACACACTTCCTCCAAAGAGGCCACACCTACTCCAACAAAGTCACACTTAATAATGCCACTCCCTATGGGCTTATAGAGGGGGCCACTTTCATTCAAACTACCACACTGGGGAAGGTGGAGATGGGCTAGTGCCTCCTCGCCTCTAAGGCCAGTCTCAAAGACACAAATAGCTGAATGCTACCATTGGAGATACTAGGGTCAAAGCCTGGGCTTTGTAGCCCCAACATTTAGGCTCGGCTGCCTATCAGTTCTCACTGGGTATGTAAGACTTAAATGGCCACATTGTGGAAAAGAACAAAGAGGTCCAGGGACCGCACCCTCCCCAGTCTGTGGGGTTCCGTTTTAAATTGAGAGCAAGAAACATGGACAGCTAAACAGAAATACAGACTTGCCCAGCACTGTCTCAGCTCCATGCTCTCACACACATTTCAGTCATCAAAACTATGTGAAACACTCTCGTGGGAAGATTTTACCAAGGTCTGGGGCCCTGGAACTTTCTGCTCCTCCTAGTCTAGGAGCCATCCTGTCTAAACATGCTCCTGACCTTGGGCAGCAGCATCTATCAAACTGCAGAGAACTTCTGCATCCGAGACTCATGGCCCAGACAACTCACAGCCACGCCAGCATCTGCTGCACTGGGGAGATGGGCAAACCCCTCTTGGGGTTTCACTGAGGGACCTGAGCTGAGTCTGCCATGCACCTGGGGTTTCATGGGAGGGTCCTGAGCTGGGTCTGCCATCCACCTGGGGTTTCACTGAGGGACCTGAGCTCAGTCCATCTGGGATTTCACTAAGGGGACCTGGGAGTACTAGTACCAGCTATAGGTGGCACAGGCTGCTGGGGACCCTGGACACATGGCCACCCTTCATAGTCTCCCCAGAGCTTCTTGTGTCCTCATTAAGGGATGGGACATACTGCAGGCCACAAGGGAAGGCCAAAGGCAAACAGGTGCTTCCAGACTCCCCTCACACCATGTCTCCTTGGCGCCAGCCTAAGGCCAACACAATTCTGTTTCTTTCTGATGCATGGGGTGAGTTTAAACTTGAACTCAGAAGTAAGTAGGGGTTTCTAACTGAACCAACCAAATGCCAGCCAACAGCCTCTGTCCAGCAGGTCACTGGTGGTATGTTTATTACTTGCACAGTGAAATCTATTCTAATCTATTCAAATCACTAGTGTTCACTAGGTGTGGGGACCACAGTGCTCAACATCTTTGTTCTCTTGGCACTTGGCTTCTAAATCATAGATGAGGACTTTTAATACCTAAGACATGAAACGTATGTTTTCCGTAAGTGGTATGTTTGCACGTGTGTTTTCTCTCAGCACACCCTCCAGTGACTCTCCTACTGCTGTCTTTGAGTGCTCTTCAGGGTCATTTTATTATTACACAGAGGAGTAGAGGGGCAGTGGAGCTCAACACATCCCCCCCTCACACACACACACACCCAGGGACCTCTTGATTGACATCCATCTTTCCTCAAGAAATGTCTGACATCCTAAGTGCCATCAAAAGAACCTGTCACACGCTTTGGAGGTAATGATGAAGCCAGAGGAGCCAGGAGGCCATTTCCCACATTAGGATGAGTGTCAAGTCGGCTGACAAGGCTGCTTGGAAGAGCATGCCTGTCTCGTGCGGTTTCACTGCAGCAGAGAGCTGAGGTTCTTCACGAGCATCCAACGGCTGCACTTTCATCTTCGTTCATGCTGCTCTGCGCTGCAAAGGTTTTGGGAGCTCACAGTTCATGACTTAAGTCTCCTTCACCCCGAGTTCTGATCATCTTGACCCCATGTCTTCTTACACGGCTATCAAGGGCCATGATGTAGATGTGCTTGGCCTGTTCTAACATGGAATGTTCTAGGAGAACAAGACTGAGGCTCATGGTGTCATGGTTTGAATAAGAATGACCGCCATAGATAGGTTCATATATTTGAAGGCTTAGTTACCATGAGTGAAACTATTTGAGAGGATTAGAAGGATTAGTAGGTGTGGCCTCATTGGAGGAAGTGTGTCATTGGGCTTTGAGTTTTCAAAAACCAGGCCAGGCCCAGGCTGTCTCTTCCTCTGCCTGAGGCCTGTGCATCAGGATGTAGCTCAGGGGCCATGTCCACCTGCGTGTCACCATGTCCCCCACTATGATGATAATGGACTAATCCTCTGAGACTATAAGCAAGCCCCCAGTTACCATGGTCATCAAATCTCTTCACAGCAATAGAACACTGACTAAGACACCTGGGGAAGCACATGCCTCCACCATGTGTTCCACGCCCCCGTGTTCTAGCTCAACACAGGTCCACAGTTCACAGAGACATGTTACCACGACTGAAGCCACTAAAACCATGGAACAAAGTAAATGTTTCTTTCATATAAGATTTTTTTCTTTTTCTTTCTTTCTTTCTTTCTTTCTTTTTTTTTTTTTTTTTTGTGTGTGTATGTGTGGGGTGTTTTGTTTTGTTTTTGTTTTTGTTTTTCAAGACAGTATTTCTCTGTGTAGCCTTGGCTGTCCTAGACTTACTCTGTAGACCAGGCTGGCCTAGTCCACAATGTAAAAAAATAGTCTAAAATAAAGAAGTTTACTTTCTTAAGGACTTGTAATGTGACAGGAAAGTGTCACAGATGCAGTCCTCCGAGTTTTGGTGTCTCATTCTTTCTTCCACCCCCCCCACACCCCACTCTGTCCCATCTCCCACTAAGAAGATCTAGTCAAGTACTGTGGGGTAGGAATACTAGGCCTGAGGTTAGCTCCAGGAGGGACTGAACAATAGGCCCCCAAACATTAGAGATGAAGAATAGTGAGGGAGGGGTGGGCAAGGCCCCGAATTGGGTTGTAAAAATAATGGTGGTGTCAGTTGGTAGTCAAGATGTCACAGTATGGAGGTGACTGACTCTAGTTTGGGCCAGCTGAGTGCTGCAAAGATAAGTGAAGGCCAGTGAGTGACATCGCTCAGAATTAACCCCTTGTTCCCTCTCAAGGGAGCATTAGCAGATGGGTGGTACCTTTAACCTAGTAAAGTCTTTAAATTTGGAGTACTTAAACTCCTATGCAGATTCTCACATGTTATATATCTTCTTATGAAGATTGAATCATGGGTAAAACCAGATTCTGAAGAATGTTTCCCCTTTGCTAGAATTATCTGTCCAGAGGAAGCACAGATGAGGGAAAACCCAAGCCTCATGCCCAGAGTGAGGCATTGCTTTCCCTGTCCCACTGTGTTTTCTAAAGAGCACATTCCTGCTTTCTTGAATGTTCTATTTAAAATATTTTTTTAAAAAATAAGCAATATTCATCAGTGTGTACACACGTGCATGGACCGTGGTGTGTAGAGAGAAGAACTTGGGAGAGTCCGTTCTCTTCTGGGATAGAGCTCAGGTTGACAGGTTTGTCAGCAGGCACCTTCACCCGCTGGGCCATTGTCCCTGTCGCATCTAATCACATCCGTGACTGACTGCGTCACCCACTACCATGGCCAGTCTGAATCCTTCAATTTTTTTCTTTCTAGATCATAAGAACCAAGACCAGAGGCCTCAGAAGGGGAAATGCAGGGATAGCAACTTGACCAATGGCGGGGTAAAAGTTATCGTTGGCAACTGGCTATGTGGGACTGGTGCCAGAGCCATCTAGAATCTTCCCTCTGGTTACCATGTCACTTTCAGGCTAAGATACCCCCGATGCAATGGAATGCAGTGGTGAGGAGGCTGGTGGAGCGTAAGTCTCTTGGGAAGAGGCTGGGACAGGGGTAACAGCCGGAAAGAGAACAAGGACCCAGCAGATGGGCCAAGCACATCTGAGAGTCGGGAAGGAATGATGCAAATTATAGCTTAGAGACCAGGAAAGGGGACTGGACACATTCCATTCTTCCCATTCTTGTCAAAGTGTGACCTTGTCCTCTCCAGCCACCTAGGGGAGATGCAGGAGGGAAGCCGGATAGAAGGGAACATATTTGAAAACGTTATCTGTTCCTAAGGTCGACCCAAGGTGATTCTCTCAAAAGTAAGGCTCCAAGTGGAGGGGCCTTTGAAAGTGCGCAGCAGCCAGGAGGTGCTGGGCCTGCTGGCAGCATCTTAAGCTCAGGCTGCTTCCCAGGCCAGTGGCCCTTTAAATGTCAGGCTACATAGATGGGAAGGAAACAGCGTGGCTCTTGGACTTCCTCCTTTCACCTGCCCTGCTAAGCATATCAATGGCAGGTTTCAGGCAGGTAAACTGGGATCTGCATTTTCTGTTAAGTCTTTCCCAGAACCACATCTTATCCTGTTCAGATGCAGAGTGTTGTACGTATTGGATGATATAATATTCTAGAAATCTGGACCCAGGACTCGGTTTCTGTGCCTATTGCAGAGATATTTCAGGGGCTGTATAGCCTTTTCCAGATCACTGTGCTGCTCAGAGGCAAAGTCATGATTCAGGGGCTCCATTTAGACTTTTTTTCACACTTATATTTATGCAGTATTTTTGGGTCTTTTGTGGTAGGGGAATAAAAGCATCCAAACATGAACCACAAAAGTAATGACTGTGAAACCTTATCTAATAGCAGATGGAAAATAGAAAGGTTTGGCTGGCTATCAGCGAGGCTTCTTCCCAGTGCCTTGGATGCAGCCCACACCACTAATAATATCAAGACTCTATAAACATATGCACAAGGTTATAGCTTCTCTCCATGTACAAAAATCCACGCTGGCTCCGGGGGATAGCTGCAAAGTGACTATTCTTATCTTATGATTTCCTCCCTGAGGGTCTCCAAGAAGATGACCAAAGGGGCAGGAGTTTGCTAAATCTGCCATGGCAGCTGACAGAGTTCGCTGATGTTACCCAATAGTCTGGTATTTCCTAGTCTTAGGCAGAAGGGCCAGAGGAGGGCAGTGCTCAACCTGTACACCCAAAGGGGTGTTGGCTCAGCTAGCTACCAACCCAGGAGTCAAAGAAAGCAGGAAATGGCCACTGGATCATCACAGCCAGAAGAAGCTTTTATAATCCTTGAAGATGTCCAAGGCCTGGCTGGACTCCTGGAAATCCAAAGGCTGGTTCCAGGCTCATTTTATTGGGGTCCGAGGGTTCTAGGGAAGTTCTTGAACTTGGAAGCAGTGATGGGGTTGGGAGAATGGGGGAGAGAGAGAGAGAGAGAGAGAGAGAGAGAGAGAGAGAGAGAGAGCGCACCAGAGGCGGGGTTTCAATTGTTCAGAGTCCATGTCCTTTGGGAGAGCAGAATGCTTGTCTTTTTGTCTTTGTGACAAAGCAAGGCTTAGGTGTCTATAGCCCTGTTCAGAGGCAGCAATACATTGGCTTCCAGGCATTTTTTTTTTAAGTAGAGGGAGATGCCTCTCCTGGCTTTGGGCAGCTTTTCTCATTATGTAGACAGTGCTGCTTTGTCTACGGTTCCGCTCATACAGTTCGTCTTAGATCGCAACACTCAGTGGACAAACAAAGGGACCCATGCACACCAGCACAAAGCTGGATATTCTGCCTCAGACACCAGGGCTAGGTGGGCAGCGTGGAGCACAGCACTCGGAAAGAGCTTCCTGTATATCAGCTATGCACCAGGCTCTGCCCTAAGCCCTGGATATCAACCCCTCACACCCATCCCTAGGCA
Source organism: Acomys minous (assembly GCF_964271855.1). Lineage (NCBI taxonomy): Eukaryota > Metazoa > Chordata > Mammalia > Rodentia > Muridae > Acomys > Acomys minous. The sequence continues at coordinate 38,211,267 of NC_140490.1, forward strand.
GGATTAATAATATCACTTCTGTGTTACAGGTGAGAGAATAAAGTCAGAGGTCAGTAAGTTTATCTAATATAACAAGGGCTTTAATTGCAGAGCCAGGCGTGCTTACCTGGTTACTTTATTGCATCAGACCACGAAGGAGGGCACACACAGGCAGATTAACATCACGTTTAGGTGCCGCAAAAGGGTGGCACGGGGCTGTGAGAACTGGGAGAGTGCACAAGAGGAGAACAGCCAGCTACTAGAGGAAATGCTCTTAGAGACCAGAGACACAATGCAGCCTTTTGCACAGTAGCTCGGCCAGTGGGGATGTGGGTTCCAAGCAGGCAAATAAGTGCAGAAGTCTCAGCATGGGAAGGAGGTTGGCAGGGCTATACCCAGGACCAGAAGGAATGCAGTGTGGCTGATCACCAATTTCACAGCCAAAAACAGAGCTAAGGTTTCAGAGGGTCATTCGTACTCAGTAAGTACACACTTCGCACCTACAACACAACACGTCAAGCAGTATGTAAAATCCTGGCATTGAAAGAGAATTGATAACAAATGCAACTCTGCCCTCATGGGTCTTATATTCTATGAAATGAAAAGACGCTTCCTGGTCTTTCCCAGTCAGTGGAGGCAAAGGGCGGCTGACACAGTCTTTCAGTGTCACACTGAACACGGTCTAACAGAATCACCAGATAATGAGCCAGCTCTCTGGGATGATGTACCTGTGTGTGCCTTTGCCCCCCCCCCCTGCCTCCCAGCAGCTGTGAAGCCAGAGGGAAGCTACATCACCAGAAGGCTAACATCAGTAATCAGCTTCATCATCCTGTAGAATGGTAGCAGATCTTACGCCTGTCCCACTGTGCCTATTCCCTATTGGTGCCACAGTAAATTATCACGAGTGTAATGGCTGAAGCCAAGAGTAATTGTGCAGTTCTGAAAGCCAGAAGTCAGGTACAGATCCAGGCTGGCTAAAATTAAAGTATCTGTCTTGGCCTGGTGAAAGCTGATAGCCACCATCGGTTTAATTGATCATGCCCAGTTGATTCAAGACCCTCTTTTAGTTTCAGGATCCTTAACCAAGTGAAACTGTACAATAATTTTGCCATGAACTTCCCAGGGACCTGGTTCTAGACATGAGGTCACTGCCATCTTTGGAGGGTCACTTTTCAGCCCTCTACAGTACATAGCAACAACCTCCAGTGTTTCAGGCTGTGCATCTTGGTAAACTAAATAGCCCCATTTCCTCGAAATGGAAACTGACAAGAAATAAAGTAGTGAACTTCAGGATAAGGTGACTCCTCTTGGAAACACGTTCCTCTAAGCAGCTTGACAAGCTGACTGCTCCTGGGATTGATGACTCAGTTAGTCTTTTGACACTTACTCACTCTGCATCTGTATGTTTCAGCTTTTGGAGGACCGAAGTCATTACAGCTGTCAGTCTGGAGGCTTCAATGAAACCTGTCTGCAACAAATGAAATGTGCTGGGGAGGAGCACGGCCTGGCTGTTGCAGCTGATACAGCTCCTTTGGCTCCTCGCGTAGATCCCAACTCCAGCTCTCTCCAGACTCTCTTCTTTCTCCCTTCATCTTCCTTTCACTTCACACCTTCCACCTCTGTTTCTACTTGGATATGACTTCAGTCTGGTCCTGGTTTGTGGCTGATCCATAGCTTGCTTTCTGGAGCAGCTACAGTGACTGGGATTCAGGTGGCATGACCTTATCGATTGTCCCCACTGGAATGAGAATGTCTCTTCTCTTGAATGAGAGATGGCCAAGACTCTACTTTGTTGGCTGTTTCAATTCATCTCTTGACTTCTGACCTCCAGAACTGCGTGGCCTTCTGTGACACAAAGTATGGCCCTTTCAGATGTGGCCAGTGAGTGTGCACAGATCCTGTCTGTTTGCCCCTTGTAACTGAGTATCTGGGAGGGAAGCTGCAAGAAGGTCTGTGCACATCCAACTGCATGTGACCAAGGCAAACTTAATTTCTTAGTGTGTGAGTATGTGTGTGAGTACGCATGTCTGTATGTGTGTGCCTGTGAATGTGCAGGTATGTGTGTGTGCATGTGTGTGTATGTGCATATGTGTGTATGAGTAGTGTGTGTGTGTGTGTATGTGTGTGTGTGAGAGAGAGAGAGAGGAGGGGGTGGGGGTGGGGGACAGGGAGAGAGAGAGAAGTGCTTTCCTTCTCCTGAAAGGCATTAATAAATTAGAATATGCTATCTCTTATCAATTGGCTCATAGAGATTTTAAGCACCTACATTAATCTAAGATTCCCAGAATTCCCCTCAAACTAAAGACACTTTTCAATACTTTGACCACAATATGTCCTTGCCCAAGGCAGATATTAAATAGATTCTTAGAAAAAGAATATTGGATCCCAACAGAATACTAACCCTCCTCCATTTTGATTTTGTTGTCCTGTTTTACTTTCTGTTTTGTGATAAACCATCATGACCAAGAACAGCAGTGCCTTTAGGAAAGGGTTCACTTAGCTGACAGGTTTCAGACTACCATCAGTGGAGCTGTGAAGGGCACTCAAGAGAAAGCTTGATGCAGAGGCTATGGAGGGGTGCTGCTTACTGGCTTGCTCCTCAGAGCTTGCTCAGCCTGCTTTCTTATATAACCCAGGACCAACTGCCCAGGGATGGCACATGCACAGTGAGCAAGGCCTTCCTACCATCAATCATTAAGCAAGAAAATGCCCTACAGACTTGCCTATGGGCCACTCTAATGAAGGTACTTCCTCAATTGAGCTTCTCTTCCCAGAATACTCTAGCCCAGTGGTTCTCAACCTTCTTAATGTGATGACCCTTTACTGCAGTTCCTCGTGTTGTGGTGGCCCCCAACTATATTGTTATTTCATTGCTATTTCATAACTGTAATTTTGCTTCTATTATGAAGTGTAATATAAATATCTGATAGGCAGGATACCTGATGTGCAACCCTCAAAGGGGTCAGGACACACAGGTTAAGAAGCACAGTGTCAAATTGTGACACAGTGTACCAAATTGACAAAAAAATAAAATAAAATAAAATAAAAAGCCCCCAAACCTAGCCAGGACAACTACTGACTAACAATCATAACACTCGGTCAGACAGTGCCTTCTGCAGATGTTCCCATCACCCTCTGAGCTTTCATTAAAGCCACAGGCCTCCAGCATCTTCAGGGAGGAAGCAGAGGCTTGAGTCTCTGGAAAAGGGCACTTCTGCGTACCAGCAACCTCCAAGGCTTCCCATGCATCTTCCTGAAGCGAGCTGCCGAGAGTAAGGCAGCCTTCATTTAGACCACTCCAGGGGCTGGCTAGAGCTTCCAGGGTTCTTCAGTCTAGAAACAATTCCATGGAAGCAGCTGCTTAGCCAAGGCATAGTGGGTAAACTGCTCTAGAGAGGACCAAACTCATGCACAGGAGAAAGTTAACTGTGACTCCGAGTGTCTTTCTTTTTTTTTTTTTCTTTTGGTTTTTGAAACAGCTGTGTGTCTTTTGATATCCTATTTCAATAGATGAAGAAGTACATTCTGCAAGGGAAAGCTGAGGTGACAAGGCTTGGTACCTGCTCAAGAAACACCTTTCAACGAGGTGCTCCACTTTGCATGGCGGTCTGGTTGTTTGCAAAGGTTCAGTGGAAATTTCATCTAAAGACCCGAGATTGACTTTAACAAGTCACCTGCGCAGCTAGGGCCTGATCTGGACTGTCATGAGGGCCACATTTAAGCTATGAAAAGGCCTGCCTGGAAGATGTACATGTGGATTCCGTGCCTACGGAGATGGGTGACCCACATGACCAGCAGCATGCTCTAGGACAGCACAGCTCCTTTCTATAGGCATTACCTGTGGCGTCAGGTAGAAACCCACAGACTCAACTTCTAACCTTCAGGATCAGATGACCAAATAATGGAGTCTGTCAGTGCCCAGCCTCAGATGCCATGAAGAAATTTCCAGACAGAAGTCAAGACACTGACCTTGAAAATTTCTCAGTCTGTATACTGATGGAAGTGTCGCAGTCCACATGCTGAAGGGAAACTTTATGGTGACTTAAAACCACTTTTGAAAATAATCAGATGAATACGGATGAGACCAGTCATTTTCCATGACTGGAGATTACCTATGATCCCAAACAGAGTGGGCAGGTGTTAGGAAAACATTTTTTAAAACTTGGAAATAAGGCCCAAAGTGGGTGTCTGGTCCCTCACATTAAAAGGCAGTAGTGTTTGGCACCTGTGGGGATTCACGAGTGATGTGGGGAGTGGCTCTGTGTCTATTTCCACCCACGCACAATTATACACTGAGTTACATGCACCATGTAGATCTCTCTCTCTCTCTCTCTCTCTCTCTCTCTCTCTCTCTCTCTCTCTCTCTCTAAAAAACAAATAAACAAAAAACTATACTTTATTATTTGCAAGCTCTCCCAGTTTCCTATCTAATGGTGGGTTTATTTCAGAGTGATCTCTGTGGCCAACTGTATAACTCCTATTCTTCAGAACACATTCTTAAGCACCTCCACCATCTTACTGGGCCTCTCATTACTTAGTTAATGATCTTAGGTACATAGTCATTCTGTGCTATATGAATCATGCCATTTATTGTTCAAAAAAATTACAACTGGATACAAATTCCCTGAAAAGCCTGCCCAGCCACAGGGCAGTAGAGATGAGCTGGCCACTCTCTTTCTGGGCCCCTTGCTAACTACCTCCAAGAGCTGGAGGCCTGAATGGTGAGATGGGCCTCACTTCCCAGAAAATAAATTATTGACTGCTTCAGGCTGCTCTGCACACCAACAGGAGGGCCTGGGGGAGGAGCCATTCTGCCATCTTGCTCCACACTGCCCTCCAAGGCACCTGCTTCTGGCAGATCTGTTTATTTATTTGTCTAGTGATATTTTTTTGCCCATGATTTATTCATCAGCTAAGACTGCAGAAACTGGTTTCAGAGGCACTGTGGATGGTTGAACTTAATTAGGGGAAACACCAAAAGCTTCCATGAGCATCGGTGCTGCAAAGCAGGATTTTTTGGTACCTAGGCCTGCATCAGCATCTGCCATCAGCAGCTGTGATGAGCTAACCCTGTCTCTCCAGCAGCTGAACTCTATATCTTATTCTCAGAGCACAGTGCTCATCAGAAGGATTCATCCAGGGGTCCAGGCTGTAGGTACTCTGCTATGTTACACTTGTAGTTTCCATCATAGTTGCCTTGGACATCAGCATCCTGTTTTCAGGCAGATGGAGGAAGGGGCTGAGGAACGGGTGAGGCCTAGAAAGTTACAGTCGCAGACATTCCACAGGTCAGAATGCAGCAGTGAAGTTGCACTTACTGGAATGGAGGCTGGGAATCTGTCCATCTGTGTTTCTAAGAGATGAAAATGGCCTTGGTCATGACTGATGAATAACCATGGCTTGTGGTACCCAGGACCAACCTAGTTGTCACCAACACTAAGGCAAAGGATTGCTTCTGCAAGAAGCTCATGCTTTGGGAGGCCACTTGGATTTTGACTTACTCACACTGCAAGCTCCTGCTGCCATGACTCTCTAGACCACAGCGGGCTGTAATCCTTCACTAAATAAATTCTGTCTCACTTAAGTTTTTTTTGGTCAGGTCATTTTATCACAGCAACAAGGAAAATCAATTAAGACAATGTTATCATTGGAATTCCATTCTGTAAAGCGCTGAAGATGTTGGCTGGTGTCTAGGAAAAGACAGGCTACCTGGCCTCATTCTTGAGGACGACTCACAGCTAGCGCACTTGGTGTCCCCTTCGCAGCACCTGGGCAGCATCACACAGAAAGCATTTAGAATCGCAAGGTCCCAGAAGACCCCTAATATCTTCCCTATCACACAGTGTCATACTAAAATTTCTGAGCCTTTTCCTCAGCCACAAGGTTGAGTTGTGATGCTGTCTCTAGCCACATGGGTAGGCCAGGCCAGGTGCATCAGAGTATGACGCTATTTTATGCCAAATATAGCACCAGATGTGGCAGTAAATCATGAGTCTTTCATACTGTTAACTTGGTTTGAAACACTAAGGCTTTGATTGTATGTTTGTTTTCGCATGCATTGATGTTCTGCCTGCATGTATGCCTATATGAGGGTGTTGGATCCCCTGAAACTGAGTAACAAACAGTTGTGAGCTGTTATGCAGGTGCTGGGGATAGAACCCAGGTCCTCTGGAAGAACAGCCTGTGCTCTTAACCTCCGAGCTGTCCCTCCAGCCCTAAAACACTAAGGCTTGTTTATGCCAACCTGTATGAGAGTAAAATTCTTTCAAGACACCCCCAACTGGCTATCCGATAAGCACTGTCATCTTGATGTTGTTTGCCTGGACACTTATTTCCAAATGGAGAAGGATGTCACAGTTTTCAGTAGCATGAACCTCAGCCTTAGTGATTAGAATAAAATATGAAAAACTGAGGCATTTTCCTTCCCAAAAGCTTTTAAGTTACAGAATTTGAGTGTACAAACTTCCCTTAGTGACAATAGACAGAGGGACCTTTGAAGTCACCTAGAGGACCCTGGGAAATGAACACATCTTTACCACCTATGGCTAGGAGGAAGGCCCAGAAACATCTCTGTGGGTTTTTCAAAACACTTGTGGACTTTATGCCTCATATCAAATAAGAACTATCCTAACCATTATTTCTGTGGTCATATTTCATGATTATAAAATTAATATTTTAAGTCATAAATTTATCCAATAACTGTATGTTAAATATATAATCATATTGCTTCTAGCTATTTTATATTGCTTTTTTCTTAAAATAACTCAGTTTTATTATGGTAGGTAATTTGGGGCATGTTCCCTTGTAGCCCATGGAGAAACAGAAACCAGAAATTGTGAATGTGAGTGACTTCACAGAATTTGATACATCCTAGCTTTCCTGATTCAAAATCAGTGTCCCCAGCAAGGACACTAGTCACCCTGTCTCCTTCTCCTGAGCCCACTACTGTCTAGCAATTGCGACAAAACTAATGTGACTTTGTGTGAGTGTGTGTGTGTGTATGTGTGTGTGTGTGTGTGTGTGTGTGTGTGTGTGTGAGGGGGGGAGGGAGAGAGGTGTATGATGCGGTATGTGTGTGATGTGGAATGTGTGTGTAAGTGTGATTGTGTGATGTGTGCCCATACTACATGACAGATCATAAACAAAAGGTTTATGCCGGAAACTAGCTGCTGTGTCTCTTGTTTGTCTAGATTTCACATAGAGTCACGCTGCCCAGTCAGAAGAGAAGCCAGTGTGGTTTTGTTGTGTTTGTTTTGTGAAGAAGAGACTGACTGGGGATGCTGGACCTGAGAGACATCGGAGTGCCTGTAACAGGAGGGGCTGAAGCACCCAACGTTATTGTTTTAGAAACATGATTCATTAATATACTCACCTAATTAGCATTTTTTGAACTAATTGGGAAAAGGAAATCCATTTTTGAGCACTCATTTTATTTTCTTTTTTGGCTCAAATCCCTGGAAAGGAAGGCTCCCCTGTTTTAATTGTGTACAGTTGGTCTTCATTGTTGCCAGCCACAGCATCCTGGTGTCTGAACGCTTTGTTACTACAATTGAATTAATTTATGGAAGGCTCTTATTTCTACCTGCTGTTAAAACCAATCTCACTGTGCCATGCCATGCAGCAAACACATTTCACGGCTCATTGCGGCTTCCGCACACACCCCCTCTGAGCTAACAAGGGAAGTGGGAAGAGTAGCAGAAGGTTTGGGTGACATCCAATAAGCTACACTCCTCTGTGTGTGCACGACCCGCCCTGTCCACTCACAGCGGGGGTGATCTGCTTACAACAAGATACTTGGGGTTACCCTATTTGATCACACCCTGCCTCACCTGACAACTCCAGAATGGTGGGTCTTTCTTCCCTTGCATTTATACCCTAAGCTTCAAGCGCACCTCTCTTACTGTCATGGGTGTCCCGAAAGCCCAGAGTCCAGTGGATAGCAACATAATGAATATTATATTGAACTCTGACTTGGAAAATGTGTTTAATTATAGAGAAGGGATGGTGGGATTCTGCAGACATGAAAACAGGGCGGGTGCAATGCATGAAAATGAGTGATATGAAACTTAGAGTCCACACAGCACATTGGACATGAGTTGCCTGTATTTGCGAGTCTGAGTTACTTCCCTCGGAATGATTACTTCCAGCTCCATCTATTTACCTGCAAATTTCTTTTTTCTCAACAGCTGAATAAGACTGTGTTGTGAAACTACATATGGTGTCCTTATTTTTCCATTCATCCGTTCCTGAGCATCTGGACTGTTTCCATTTCCTGGCTATTGTGAGAAGAGCAGTGAACACGGATAGCGGGTCTGTGTCATAGGATTTAGAGTCCTTTGAGTATACACCAAGGAGGGGTACAGCTGGATCCTATGGGTGATCTGCTTTTTCTTTGTTGTGCTTGTTTTGCTTGAGGCAGGCGTCACCAGGCAACTCTTGTAGCCCAAAACTCACTATGTAGACCAGGCTGGCTTTGAACTCAATGATCTGCCTGCCTCTGCCTGCTGACTACTGTGAGGGTGTGCACTGTCACCCCTGGTTTATTTCTACATCATGGAAGAACCTCCTCCCTAAATCCCATAATGGTTATACCAGTTTGCCCTCCTTTCTGCAGTGAGTAAATATCCTCCTTTCTCACACCCACAACAGCCCCTGCTGCTAGTGGTTTTATGCTTAGACGTTCTAAATGGGTGAGATGAAATTTTAAAGGATTTTAAAATTTGCATTTCCTTGGCAGCTAAGGACATTGAACACTTAAAAAATATTTCTGAGCTATTTGTACTTCTTCTTTTGAGAACTCTTTTTAGTTTCATACCAATTTTAATTGGGTTGCTTCTTTTGATGTTTAGTTTGTTGAGATTTTGGTATAGTCTAGACATTAGCCTCTGTCAAATGTAGAGCTGGTAAAGGCTTTCCCATCTGAGGGCTGCCTCTTCACATGACTGGTGCTAGCTCTGAATCTTCAGATGTGTGTGTTTCAATGGAGTGAGTACTCACAGAAAGGAGTAAGGAAGCAGCCACACAGGGAGGGAGCTTCCAAAGGAGGGGAGATAAATGCATGAGGTATAAAGAGGGACCCCTGGGAGTAATAGAACAAAAAGGATTAAGTGGGGTTGGGGATGGAAGGGGACATGGGCAGGGAAAATGGGGGAGGAGCGACTGACACTGAAGAACTTTGAATGACAATCTACTACTAAACACATGCACAGGCATGTGCCACGTACACACATGCGCACACACAAGCAGGAGAGGTTAAATGGAGTTATCCTATAACAAGGAGAAAAGGCCTCTTTTAGACACTACAAGCTGTCAAATACAATCTCAGTGTCAAAAATGGGGTACTTCCTTTGGAGATGTTGGTCAGTGGGTCTCCCTAGCACCCCAGATACTATGAGACTACTGCCACTGCTCTTGGTTACCCTATAGAGTCAGTTGCTGAAGATACACATAACTGAGTCATACACCACAGTAGTATCAAGCTGGCACTGACTAGAAGCTTCATTCTTCCAGGTTAGCTTTCATAGTACTGGAAGGTTCTATCAATACTACTGGGGCTGTAATAATCATCAGTCTTACCCAACTGTGAACCCTGGAAGCTACAGTAATGACTAATCAGGCAGGATGTACTCACTCTTGCAATAGTGGCATGGCTGTTATGGGAGTAACCAACCACTTTCTGGTTGGGTTTTAAGCCTGCTCTACCAGACAGAACTCATCCCTGGCACCATTGACAGTGCCAAGAATCCATGGCCAGGCAGGTCATGAGCCCTCAGGCAGAACCTACAGCTATTATTCTACTAAATGGACAGAGCATAAAATCTACTTCTAAAGACTTATCCTTATACCCATAGGATCTTCCAACCCTCATCAAAGACTCTTCTTTTTACAGTAACAGCACTTAACACATACGTGGTTAACATTCTGAAAGTAAGAGTCTAAGTAGTTCTCAGTCCTGAATAGGATGTCTCTGTCACACCATCTCCTCCCAAGGCTCAAAAATCATTGCCAAAGAGGGGAGAGAATGATTATCAGAGCTAGACACAGTGGATGACTACAGAGAAACAGTATTTTTCAGGACATAACAGAGTGACTGCACATATGAACTCACTTCAGTTGTGACAGAGTGTGCTGATTAAAATCCCACATGGGGGGCCCCCGGTGAGGCAGTTCACTCTCCCACCCCCATCTGAGAAGTTATTGCTAATTATTTGCTACTGGGATTAGGAAGAGACCATTTTCTTCAAGGAGTGGGCCCCGAGAGGCTACTTGTGAGCCAGGAGATGGCTCTATACAATACACATAGGGTGAGCAGTAAGTGGACTCCTTGAGTTAAAAATAGAATATATGAAATTAGGAAGAAATATTTACTGTGGGAATAGGGGAGGAATTAAAGTGGATGGAACAGGGTGGAGCTGATGAAAATACATTATATGCACGCATGAAATGTTTAAAGAATTGATTTTTTTTCAAGACAGGGTTTCTCTGTGTATCCTTAGCTGTCCTAGACTTGCTTTGTAGACCAGTCTGGCCTCAAAATCACAGGAATCTGCCTGCATCTGCACAAGTCCAGGAAAGCCAAGGCTACACAGAGAAACCCTGTCTCAGAAAAACAAAACAAAACAAAAATCAACAAAAAAATTTTTAAAAACTTAAAATTATTTTTAAAAATCATGAAAAATTGACAGTTTAAAAAGAGTGACATGAAACTAAATTAAGGCAAAATGTGTTCAGGGCCTAGGACAGTTCACAAAAGCCACCCACTTTGGTGCCTTTTTGAGGGAAGAGTCATTTCTATGAACTCCATGAGAAAGATGACAGCTTTGTTGTTTGTTATTGTTGTGTGCTGAACCCTTGCTCGGGGCTCCTTGGGACATGCCAGAAGTACTTGGAAGAACCATAAACGGGAAGAAGAGGGTGGAGGCTGCTATTGACACTACCCATCTCCCGCGTACTCTCAAAACCACCCTACCGCACGCTTACAGTGTTCAGGTAGTGTTTTCCCGTCAGGCCTTCTATCTCTCCCTCCATTTCACCTGTCTAACAAAGCTTCAACTTAGTGACATTGGTGTCATGCCTACAAGCACGTATCTCTCCAAACAAGGTCCTCTGCGGCCAACAGTTTCTTACCTTGGTGTGACAACTGCACATGACCCCTGGAGTGGGCCCACAGGTGGCTTCTCAGGGAGAGGTATTCTCAGAAAGCAACCAAGGAAGGGTCCTTTGAGGAAACTGGGAGCCAAACAGGGCAGTACCTGGGCCTCAGCCTTGGAGTGATTCTTGGGAATGATGACCCGGGCTAGAATGAGGCCTGTCAACAAGGACAAATGCCTGTCCCAGAGGAAGAAGGTGGGGTTACACTTTAATGAGAGCCCTTGTCATTCCCAGCAGCCAGGGCAAAGATTCCTAGGTGGCCTTCTGCAGAGTCTGTGCTGAGGCTGTAAAGGTCCAAAAGACAGGTGATCCTTCCCATGGACACTCAAGGTCAGGACAGGGCTTTAGACTCCAAGGCCATTCAAATGACAAGATAGAGCAGGCCTAGGCAGCTAGATTGTCCATCCCTCCTCTGGTGTGATCACATATTCTAAAGTTGAGAGATTGTCTGAAAGGTGCCTCTAGCCAAAGGAAGAAAAGGGGACATCACAGGAAGAAAATACATATAAACACTGTGCTTAACTATTTGGCTTTCTTGGGTCAAACATCAAACTTTCTTACATTTTTGGTGGCTATTTTCATAGCAACAACAACCACAACAGAAAGCCAAGCCTATTTTACAGCTTTCACTCTTAATGTAGAAATGAAATATCAGCTCAGCCAGTCCTGCCGTCTCTCTGGGAGCCCAGACACTGGAAAGACAGTACTGCACCGTGGAGGGAGGTCACTCGGGCACTGAGAGCTATCAGGAGCTCTAACATCACACGCAGTTTTCAAATTTGGTTTGGTGACAGCTCAGCATGAATGAATATTACAAATTCCCTAACAGAAAATGCAAAATGGTCTGGAAATTAAAGGATTTTATTCATGTTAAAGCCTGGGTGCAAATGGCTAGAGGTGGCTAGCTTCTGAGCCCGACCAGCAAAGCAGCAGATTACGACTGCTCCCCTGCTGAAATGTGGGCCCTTACGGGGGTTCCTCCTACATCCCCAATGACCATAAGCCTAAAGCAGACTATAGATGGCTGGGTCTTTAAGACCAGAGGCAGTAGAAACTTCTAGAAGGTGATAGATGAAGATATAGTTGTGGCTTCTGATGGCATTCTTGCCTTTCATCCTATGGAACAGATTTATTTTCCCCAGTCAGCCAAGGATCTGTTCTGAAAGCTGGTGCTGATTTCCTAACAAGCTCTGCCTGCCCTTGAATCTGACCCCAAGCCCCAGTTTTCCCATAGTGCTTTAGCTCAGATATCTCCTACAGAAGTGACCCTGCGTCAGACTCCAGGCTCCTCTGTCCTCTCTGCCCAACATGGCCTCTTCTGACATTCTCAGCTCTGACTTTCTTTACCTTTTTCCCCCTGACTTGCGCTGCCAACCCTCCTCACCCCCGACACCCGCTTTGGCTCCTCCTCAGTGTTGACAGCTTGCCCTGACTCCTTCCAACAGAAGCCAGAAGGAACAGTAGCTCATCAACCCGGCTACACAGGAAGCATTTCTTCAACAGACCCAGAGTCCTGCAAGGAGAGATGGCGCAGCCTCTAAGATGCTTTTGGCCATGCTCAGACCTGAAGGCAGCCCATCTAATGGTCCAGGATCTCATCCAAAGGTAGCTCCAGGATGCCCAGCATCAGAGGGAACCCACATGCATCTCCTAATTGACATAGAATATGGCAGCGATGCCAAGACCATATTGCAAAACCGTTGGATCTGTATTTATTTGTTTTCTAGTCCCTTCTCATTTTTCTGCTTGCTGTCACAGGCCCCAAGCAGGGCTGTGATGTACATGGCTCCTTATCAGAGCCTGCAACCTCCAGCAAGCCATGGGCATGGGTGTGCAGGCTCGTTCTCCTCAGCAAAATTCACTGCTTTGATCGTGTCCCAGATCTCTGTCTGTATATATGAATATTTTGCTTTTCCAAGAATAGAGATAGGATCTGATCGTCACATTTCATGCAATCATGAATGCTCAGGATGTATTAAATGAAGGCAGGGCTGGAGAAATGAAGCCTGCGAGTCTGTATGAATACTGAAAGGGCACGCTGACAACATTGGCAGTCCCCCTAACTGATGATTCCCTAGGAAAGCTGAATTGGCTTTAGAGCCGTGGGTCTCGACCTCCCTAGTGCCACGACTCTTTAATACAGTTCTTCGTGTTGTGGAGCCTTAAAACTATTTTTGTTGCTACCTCATAATGATAATTTTGCTGCTGTTAAGAATCGTAATGTAAGTATCTGTGTTTTCCAATGGTCTTAGGAGACCCATGTGAAATGGTCGCTCAACCCCCAGAGGGGTTGCGAGCTATAGGCTGAAAAGAAACAATGCTTTAGGCAAAAGAGGTCATCCCTGCTGCCTGCCCCTCCCCACATTAAGTCTCTAACCTCATCACACCAGGCATCTGCCAGCTAAGACAGATTGAGGACTAGCCTTGTCCAAGGGCTGAGTAGGTGCCAACTATTGTGAAAGCACCATTAAATACTGGTACAAATCACTGTAAGTAGTAGTGATTTGTCCTTAGTGTAAGTACTTCTGATGTGCATCTTCCCTGTAAACAAGCGAAGAGTTTGGAAAATGGGGCAAGTTGCGACCCTCATTAACACCCCTTAGGCTTTCCCCTGGTGTCTTGACTTTCTTGAATAAAGGACTGTCAATCAAACAGCCGCTTGGGTGAGCCGGATGCCACCACTGGCCATTTGGAACAGACTCAGAGGCCACACCATAACCACAGCTCCTTGCTGCCAACGCACAACTCTGGCTCCTGAAGGTGGAGCTGCAGTGTTGTGTGACTTTCCCTGGGGAGATGTGAGCAGACATCTACTCCCCCAGATAAAGCAAGTGCCACCAGTACATTAGTTTATCGGGCTTACTTATAGAAGCATGGGTGAAGGGTTACTTATAGTACAGCACCCGACTCAAAATCAAAACAAGGAAAGGTGTATCATAAAAGTATCCCACCCTATATAATTACTGTTAGGTCCCCAAACCATTACCTTGACTCAGAAAACCTGCTTGTTCTTAAGAATTGAACTCTCCCCCCCCCTTTATGTCCATCCCTCCGTCCTTCTGTCCCTCCAACAGGCTTGATAAGAAAGTGGGCTATGCTGTGGCCTTGCAGTTTCCCTCCCATGTGCAGGTATGGGCACCTCAATTCCTAGACCACTACCTCAATTCCTAGACCAAAGACAAGCTTGCATTACAGCCAGTTTTCATCAGTGGCTTCTTAACTTCCGGGGCACATCAGTCAGGCCAAGCTAGATCACATGGCATGGTGTTTCCCTCACCCTCAAAGAAAACATTTAAGAGAGAAACCCCATTTGTTCTCTGGAATTGAAGGCTTGCCCTTCAAGGTCCATCATGCTGCCTATGGCATGATGCGAGGTCTCTTCTGCCAGCCTGCTGCTTCAAGGCCCGGTCAATTGATACCAGATGGCTGTGGTCATGATGCTCTCTCTCCCTAACAAAGGCCACCCTGGGTAACCTCGCAAACCTACCACTCTTTTCTTCCTTTTATTAATGACCACAGTGGAGGCTGCATCATGAAGTACCACATACAGCCAATCTACTTCAGTGTTCTCAACCTGTGAGTCTCGACCCCACTGGGGCTTGCATATCGCATATCCTGCATAGCAGAAATTTACATTACAACTCATGACAGTAGCAGAATTACAGTTATGAAGTAGCAATGACATAGTTTTATGGTTGGAGGCGGTCACCGCAATATGAGGAACGGTATTAAAATGTCGCCGCATTAGGTAATGGTCCTGTTGGCATAAATGGAATCCTCAGCTCCCACTGTGTTGTTTTGCTCACTTCACTGCTGCCTGACTAGGGCTGTGGTTTGATAGTGAAGATGGGATGGTGATGTTATGTCTGGAAGCTGATCTGCTATACAGGCAGGCACCTGGGTCCACTCTGCGAGCCAGCCTCACTTGCCCTCCTGCCGCCGCCCCTGGTGTTGCCCTCAGGCTTCTCCTAGGCACTGTTTCTGCAGTGTGACCTGGTGTCTCTTGTGTTCATCATCTTGCTGAGGTGGCGAGATGAAATGAGGAAGCCACAGCAAAGGTGAGAGGGACAATAAAGGCAGGAGGCCTGGCAGCTGAGTGACAGTAGAGACTGTGGTAGCTGTGACCACCACAGCAGTGACAGCAGAGACAGAAAGGGCAGCAGTGGGCAAACACAGCACCTGGCATTACCACAGCAGCAAGTGCCAGCAGCCGTGGCCATGAGAGAAGGTGAAAAGTTCCAGAGAGAAGCCAAGGCCTAGGAACAGCAGAAAGAGAGAGATGAGAGAAAACTGAGGCCATAAAAGAATGAAAGGCTGCAAAACGCCCTGGTTGCTGGCAAAGTGGCAGATTTCTGTCAGTCCTAGGGCACCTGGACACCTTCCTGATGCCTAAGGCTGAAAAAAGACCACAACCTAAGGCTGTAGGACCCAGTGCCTGAGGCCTGCAAAAGACTATGACCCTAGAAAGACCACTTGCTGCTGCACCTGCTATCTGCCCTTGCTGTTGCTCAAGAGCACCCCCTCACCTGCACAGCAGGGACCACAGGCAGCTGATTGGCTGCACAGCAGGAGGGACGCTCCCCATCACTGGACTTCTTTGTTCCCTTAGAGCCTCCCAGTCTCTGGGAAATGAGGCCTGCAAACCAGACTGATCTGATGAACACCTTCCTCTGAGTGAACCTCACTGTGTCGGAGGGAAACACTGATTTGAATTCTTTCCTCCAAGTACAGCAGAAATTATCAGTCAATTCCCAAGAGCCTTTGCATGTAGGCATAAGTGAGGCCATTCCTGTTCTTCCCTGGCATCTCCCTGACTTTGTATAAGGACAGGAAAGGAGACTTAGGGCACACCTGGGAGCTGAGGTCAGCTTAGGGCCCAGAGAGAGAGAGAGAGAGAGAGAGAGAGAGAGAGAGAGAGAGAGGGAGGGAGAGAGAGAGAGTGAGTTCTGTCCTAGAGGTGGGGAAAGTGCCTCGTGGCCACCATGACTGAGATCAACATAAAATAACCTGAGAGTGTGTGACAGGGCTTTCTACTGTAAGTTAAGAGGCAGGGAAGCATACGCATAAAGAATAGGCAAATTTGACATCCGCTATTCTGCTCTATTAAAAATAGAAAATTCTAGTTGCTTTTTAAAAACTTCATGAGTCTTGATTTTTCTTGTTAACTTTTAAAAATTTATCTCTTTTTATTTTATGCATAGGGTGTTTTGTCTGTGTGCATTGCTCTGCACTATATGCATGCAGTGCCCATGGAAGCTGGAGAGAGAGTTAGAGCCCCTGAAACTGGGATTACGGAAGGCTGTTAGCAGCCATGCAGGTGCTGGAAACTGAACCCAGGTCCTCTGCAAGAGCAGCCAGTGCTCTTAGCCATGGAACCGTCTCTCTAGCCCTTCTAATACATTTTAAAATAAACATTTGGGGGTTCAGAGAGATGGTCAGTGGTGAAGAAGACATGATGCTCACATAAAAACTGGAGGAACGAGGTTTAAATAAGAGTGAGGGAGCAGATGGAGGCCAAGAGATTGGTGTACTCCTCACCACCAGGTTGGTGTGAGTGAATGAAGCAGGAAGAGGAGAAAATCTATGGCAGAACTTTAGTGACCCAAAGCTTGAAATCCATGCTTATATAGCCAACTTAGAGCAGCAGAGTGGCAAGCCACAGGACAAGGGCATACGCAGCCAGCCGTCCCTCATTCTCTGGGCATGAAAACAGCAAGTGGGTTTAATGTTTACACTGATTTTTATGAATTAGGGATGGATTTTGGAAATTTTGTATTTTTTGAAAAAGAGTCTAAGGCTTTCTTTGGGATTGACAGCGGTGTACTGCAATTGATTAGTGATGTCTATTTGGGGCCCCGAGTTTGATGAGACGGATCTCTGAGAGAGCTGCTTGTTGCCTAATAAGCTCAATGGTATTCTTTAATGGGAATTTAGGTCAAGGGACTCAGTCATGGACCATGTGGCTGTCTTTAATATGTGTCCCACATGCTAGTTCTCTTGGGAATTCATGAAAAAAAAAAAAAGTGGTACATCATGGGTTAGATGTGCTTCTAGATACCACTGCCATGAAAAAAGTTTAAATAATCTGATATCAGTTGTTCAAATTTTATATCTAGTTAACTTTGGGAATTTGGGTCATAATATTTTCTCTTGGAGAGCCAGGCAGTTAGTACAGAGATCTCTCAGGTTGTTTGTGGAGCGGCCTGGCATGGGTTATCTGAACGGGCTTGAAACATCACTTTCAGCCTCCAGTCTTGTACTCCAGGGAACTGATGGCCAGGTTTCTAGCCCGTCGGCTAGATCACGATGCCATTGTCCTTGTACTTCACTAGCCCAGGCTGACTTCAGTTGAAATGACGTAATTCTCTTTCACAGAATGCATAAATGCCACATCACTGCTTTTCCGTATGACATCCAGAGGAAGGTATCCAAACATCCATGTGACAAAGGTTCTATATATAACAGCCAAGGGAATAATGACACTGGATCCCTTTCCAGATGCCACAAGAGGCCTGGGGGCAAGCTAGAGACCTCTTTTCAAGTGGCACCCAATACTGCCTGACCTAAATTTGAGAAGAAACAGAATTTTGGGCCAGAGTTTAATTTCATTTTGTTCCTAAGAACATATAAATTGAGACGTTGATCAATGTCCAAGAACCAAGTCAGTAAGATTTTGGTTTTGCAGTAATGTTTTGTCACCAAGAACATAAAAAGAACAGACAAAATTTAGTCACAGTGTTACGTGCGCATGGCCATAATTTCCTTCCCTCCGTGGCAAGTATTTTGAGGCCACCATTGCATACATTGTTTCTGCATTCTTCTAAATGTCTCCTGCGTGTCCATCCCATGGTTAAAATGGAAAGATGGTGTAGAAGGGCTGTGCAAGCATGGGGATCTGAGTTCAATTCCCAGGATCCACACAAATGGCAGGTGTGGGAATACATGTTTGTAATGCCAACACTAGAGAAGGAAGAGACAGGCGGACCCCTGAGGCTTTGGCATAGCCAGCCTGGTCCTAATGGGAGACCCTGACCCAAAAACCCCAAGGTACACAGCCCTTGAGGATTTTCAACAGAGGTTGTCCTCTGGCCTCTATGTGCCCACCCACACGGGCATGCACACACTCACTCATTAACACAAAAAAGGAAACGAAATAGATGCTGCAGTATGGAGTACTGCAAGAATCAAGCACTTGAACTTGGATTTGTTCCCTGCTGCATTCTGGGTCCCTAGAATAGCATCTGGCACAGGGCAGTTCTTAGCGACGGAGCACTATGTCCCGGGCAAACTTGACAACCAGGTGTTCTACGCAGTGTGGCTCCTTCCAAGAATATCTTCTATTCTCATTTCCATGACAAGGCCAGGGGGCCAGCGTCTCCTCGAAGCATTCCATCTTGAGCATCTAGGAAGAACTGATAACTCTTTCCTTTGAGATCTCCTAAATCCCATCTCACAGATCTGGAAGTCTACAGCCTTGTAGCATGTATCTCCCCCTAGAAGGCAAAGTCGGCCTCCCTCTGCCGGATGGTTATGTCCTGTGGGCAGGGACTGCCCTGTGCATTCCATGTGCCTGAGAGCAATGGACTCTCCTCAGTGCGATGATCTGGCTCATCTGGGCATGGTAGGGCGGACGAATTAGGGCTCAGTGGGAATCATGGTCCATGTGTCAGCATGGCGTGGGATTCAGGCGTTGACCACTTCCCTTGTCACATTCAGAGGCAGCTGCAGGGAGCTTCATCATTGCCAGCCAGCGCTGTTTCCTGGAAGTCACGGTTTGCAGAGTCTAAGACAGCACATTCCATGTAGGAACCAATAACGGGACAGGAAATTTGGAACTCGAAGCCCTGTGGGATGAGATTAGCCTCAGTGGGTGTCTAAACCTGTGGAGGCTAGTCTGCAGGAGGAAGAGAAGCAACGGGCACCTGAGACGTTTGCCACAGCTCAGCCACCTTGTGGCTATTCAGAAATACCTTGTCCCCAAGAGTAGGTGATAAACAGACTAACGCCTCAAGACCGGAGGCAGTCAAGCTTTCGTTCAGATGGTTCAGATGTTAGATCCAGGGGACGCAGAGAGGTGACATGGTCACACTTTCTGGGCAAGAGGAGGCCCACTATATATCGTCCTGTTCTCTGAGGCCTCGTCACCAAGGGGCAGATGAAAACCCAGGGTGATGAGAGGACCAGGAGGATTTCCGCTGTGACTTAGTCATTTGACTATGAGTAAGAACTAGCCTGACTTTCTTAAAGAGCAATTTAATGTACCAGACTATGTTCGTTTCTGGGACTTTCTATTTTAGTTTTCTTAGTTTTTCTTATTTTAAGTAATTAACTTAGTGTAGGTTCCTTCTGCTGCTTCAGTCTTGTGAGTGCTGGGATTCTAGGTGTGCTCCATCACACCCAGCTTGGCTATTTTTTGTAAACTAATTTATCAATATATAGCTTATCAATAAATAATCCTTAATCTATAATCAGTTGCATTAATTTAAAACACACAAACTCGATGAGTTTAGGATATTTTTCTAACCGTTGTTACTGACTAAGTTATGTTCATTCAAAGTGAATACAGTGCATTTCTAACCTCCATTATGCCTGCATTGGGGCCAATGTCTGCAAGGATGTTGGTGAGGTTAAATAAGGTTGTTAGCTAGTGTTTCTAGAAGGAAAACAAGCTGCACCAATATTAACATTTTACAAAGCTGATTGATTGATCAGAGCTCCAGTGACTGTGCAGAATTGCAACAGTGCATGCCTGGAGCCTAATTATTTTGGGTTATCTTAGTGCTCTAAAAATTGGCCACATTGTGTTTGACCTTCTCACTATCAAGTAAATCCTTTGAAATGTACACACAGATGCTTCCATCAACCCAAATGCTAAGAATGTCATCAGATAACGTCTGGACCTGCGGCCAACTCTGCCCTCTTTCACTGCAACCATCTCCCTGGTGTTCCTGTCAATGTATTGGAAACATATCTGATTTATGAAATTCTTTGTTCTATTGCTACCAAAAAAAAACTTGTTAAAACTGTCACCACATTGGAATAGAGAATTTGAGTAACTTAAATTGGTTCTCCCTGGTCATGGTCACTCATATTTGATTCCAAAATAAAATTATCTCTTACTCTTTTTGAGTTAAGAGCACTGTGGGCCTTCTTGTTTTGTCTTGTTTTTTGAGGTTTACACTGACAAAGTCCTGACCTTGACACAGCCCATCAGTGTGTAACCCAGAAGTGAGCCCTCATCCCTCACTGGAACCCTGCCCCCAATGGCTCCCACATCTCCATCTTCCTCCCCAGCACTGCAGGAAGTAAGCCTCAGCTGTGTATGGCCCTTCCAGCCTATGGTTCTGTGTTGTAGCAACAGCAACAAGACTTCCTACCTGTCTCCCCGCCTCCTGCCCAGGTTCAGGCTCATGCTCTTGCACAGTAACTTTGCTCCCGCTTAACCCTTAATTACATTCTTGGAGGGCTTGTCATCAAATTCAGCCCCACAGGCTGGAGCTTCTCCGTCGACATGTACAGCAGACCAAATCCCCGAAGAAACCAGCTCCACAACTGAGCCACTCACTGATTATCCATTGCATCCTACACATTTCGTGTTCCGGCTTCCAATAGACTGAAAAGGCCAAAACCTCAGATCAGGAAGGCCAGATCTACTGCAGAGAAAAGCGTATTCCGCAATGATGCCCCTGAAATGCCTGGTTGCCCATGATGTCATCATACCGATTTTCACAAAAAGAAGCCATTGTGCAATTAAGGTGAAGGATGTGTGGTGATGCCCGCCTGAGCATCCAGTTAAGTAGGACACAGGCTCCAGCTAGGGGCTGGCTCTGCTAAACTGCATCCATTTTCCTGGGGAAGTCTGACAGGCGCTTATCAAAGCAAGAGGCCTCCTGGGCACAGGGAGTTCCAGAATGCTTTAGAAAGAAAAGACTTTGATGTTTCCTAGCTAGTTCCCACCTCTCTTCCCAGGAGCCAGATTCCCTTCTCTGGGAAAAGCCTCTGAAAGCTTTCCACCCCCTTCGCCCCCTCCCCACCCCTTTCACCCCTCCTACAACCCATAACCAAGGTAGTCTCACAACCATGCCAGCAAAGAGGGAGTTTGTGTCCTGTGACCATGACAGTGCCAGCAGAGAGGCTGTGTGAGGAATGTTTGTTGAATGACTCGAAGATTAAATGAACTGAAAGGGCACCTGAGTGGGTGTGTGGTTTACTACCCAGTGTGTGTCAACTCAGGCTAGTCTGCACATGAGTGGCCTCTGAGCAGAGCCAGCAGGAAGAGCAGAGATGTGTGCACTGCACAGAGGAAGTGGTCCAACCGCCACATCACTGAACTTCTCTGCATCCCTCTCTGCAGTGTTTTCAGCCCAGACCCCCTCTGCCTCCAGAGCACTGGGCAGTGCAGGTGCTGCAGGCTCCTCATGAGAACAGAAGCATATTTTGCATTTTATATTTCCATTCCTTCAAGGCATTTCGCACTTTTCTTTCATGTTCCTGCCCAAGTTCAGGGACAAGCTCGAAGTTCCCCTTCATCTGAGCCTGCCCCTCACCCACTCTCCTGGCACACTGCTTATGTGCCTGCCAAGTTTCTCCCACAGTGTCCCCATCTGCCAAGTTTGCCTTTCATGCTAGTCCAGAGCCACTTTGGGGATGCCATTGTGTCTCCACTATATTGCAAGCCTATTACCTAGTCCACGGGTCCACACAAGTGCCCCGCACTAACACTTGCACAATCTCCTTGTCCACTAACTTCTTCCTTCTCTTCCCAGATGGAGTGGAAGGTGGAGCCCACTACTGCGTGGAGAACAGTGTGGCCGGTGGTCCAGACAGCTTTGGCACTCAAGACTGGCTCATCATTCTGTGAGCACTTTTTTTTCTACATGAACAATAAACACAACTGTTTATTATCTCTTGGTTTCCTCAGGCCAGAAGTCCACAGAGTCAAGCTTGGTTCTCTGCTGCATTTCACAAGGCTGCAGCCAAAGGGTCTGCTGGGCGGACTTCTTACCCGGAGCGTGGGCTTTCAAGCAAATGTGGTTGTTGGCCAAAGTCAGTTCTATGGTCTTGGAACTGATGCTTCATTCTGGCACTGGCTTTTACCCATCTCCACCCCTAAGGTCGCCTGCATTCCTTCTTATGTTCCTGTCTCCCAAGACAACAGTGGTCTAATCCCCCCCCCTCCTCTGCTCTCCTCTGCTCTCCCCACTCTCTCTGTCAGATTTCTCACTCTCTAGACTTGCAGGGTTCATGTAGCTAGCCAATCCCATTTGGATAGAATCCCTTTTGACCAACTCAGTCAACTGAAGAATAATCTTAATGATACCTGAACTACTCTTTGGCAGCATCACATGATCTAAATATGAAATTAACATGAAGTTGATGTTTATTCTATCCACAGGCTCTGCGCATACTCAGGGAAGGCCTAGAAGGACAAGGGTCACTGGCGTCCACCTTACAACTGCACCCACAGTCACGGGCTTTCCTTTACACGTCAGTTTTCTCAGCAGGAAGAACAGAAAAGTAAACCTTCCTCCCAGAATTGTAGAGAGGAATAAATTGAACTAGAAGTCTGAACGAGCCAATCAGTGACTTCCAGTGTCTTCCTTTCTTGTTTATTTTTACACTGTCTGCCTCCTAGAGTTTCATAGCTTATTCAGAGTACAGAGTGCAGCTGGGCTGTGTGCCTCAGGAATAATTCTGAGATCCTTAGCAACACAGCAAGGAAAAACAAGACTCACCAACAGTGTCTAGGGATCTTCTGTTTCAGAGTAGCTGAAATCACCCAGAATCAGCCCATAACGCAGGTGGAGATGATAAAGTGTAATATCTAAGCCCCACAGGAAGGCTCTTATAATAAAGCATTATTTGTCTTGATAAAAACCACACAGCCTCCTGTCCGTGATGCTAGAGACTTCATAAACGAGATGCTATGAGCATCAAGGAGCCCTCAGGACAGGATGATGAGCCTGGCTTTTAGAGCACAGGGATGAAGGATAAATGGAGCCAGTCTCCATCCATCCTCTGTCAACCCTCAGTGGGTGGTGTGCTACTTTGGAGCTTCACTGCAAAGGCCTACATGGACAAGTGGGACTTGCCTGGGCATTATCAAAGCTTTGCCCATTCTCTCACACCCTGATGCCCATCTGGGTGCCAGCCTAAAAAGGGACAGGAAAGCAGAGATGTCAGAGAGAACACAGTTTCGTCACAGTCTCCCTAGTCACAGGTGCACTTGGAAGAGGCCTTCGGTAGACTTTCCCAAAGCAGGCTTCTTTCCCTTCTGGGCTCAAGGGATGTCTGCTTTCCCAAGGTGCATGCAACCAATGCTTTCTCTCACTAACACAGGTGCCTGACACTTACTGTGGTGTATCCCTATGTGGCCAGTGTCCACAGCTCACCCACTTATGGGGGAGGTAGGAGAACATGTGCCTTCACTCCATCTGTCACCACAGATGGGAACTTTATTTTTCTGTCCTGAGGGTTGAACTGGAGCCTCTTGTGTGACAGGTAACTGCTGCTCCCTCATTAGGCTTCATGGTGTTGTTGTTGTTGTTGTTGTTGTTGTTGTTGTTGTTGCTGTTGTTGTTGTTGTTGGGTGTCAGCTCTATAGTCCAGACTAGAATCTCCTATGTAGCCTGGATTAACTCACTGTCCTCTTGCCTCAGCCTCGGGAGTGCTGAGATGACAGTCCTGTGTGCCACCTCATCCTGTCATTCGCATTTTCTAAGGGGTTCTTCTTTATCCTTTGGCTATGACTCCTAACAGCAACTCTGGAGCGGGGACATAGGGCCAAATAGAGTATGTGAAATGTTCTGTATGAACTGGCACCAAAGCTGCTCTGTACCAGTAGATGTTTTTAGGTGAAAGAGAAATTGGACTGGGTTTTAGATGTCTGTATTATTTAGATAACAAGAACAAATAAAACAGCACCGTTCCTCCTTTCCTGGCCATCAATAATGAATTTAGAACCACAAAACTTCCATTAACCCTCATCAAGGGTACACACTCTGGCCATAATACTCCCTAAGGCTGCGCTGGCTCTGCCCAGTCAGAAGCACATGTCTGCCACGGAAGCCAACTTGGGTGCCCCAAGGAATTAGTGACAGGGCGCATGGTGGTGCAGGGCTAGAGAAAGATAAAACTCAACTCAATTGAGCTGAGTGGTTTTACTGTCTGCTTTGGGGACTCCCTGGGGGTGCCCTGGAAGTAAACAGTCACCCCTGGGGCCCTGAAGCTCAGTGAAAGGGACTATGCCCTAGAAATATTCTATTCCTACCTCTCCCCCGCCCAACCCTTACCTCCTTTCCCCCTTACTTCCCCCTACATCCCCCTGGCCTCCCCACTACCCCTACATCTTCCTGGCCTCCCCCTTACATTCCCATTACTCCTACCTCCCTACTCCCCCTCCCTGACCTGCCCAGTATCCCTTACCTCCCCACTACCTCTACCTCCCCCTTATCTTCCTACCTGTGAGTCCTTCAGACTAATTAGTGCTGCCCCTGAGCCCCCAGTCCCGAGCACCAGCTCTGCCTCAGATCTAGCTGTGACTTTTCTGTCATTTCTCAGTCTAAGCAGTTTGTAATAGGGTTGATGCATGAGCTTGCTGACCCGAGATTGCACCAATTAATACCAAAATTCACTGCAACCCTTAAAACAGCCAAACACACCACAGCAAACGAAAGCTGACAGGAAATATCGGGAGGTGTTTTCTAGGCCAGACCCATCCATTCCGACACTAATCCATTCCATCAGCAGTGAGAGCCAGCACAGGGCGCACCAAGGTTAGAAGGTCAATAAGCTATGGAGGAGGCCCTGGCCCAGCTTCCCTCAGAAAGGACTGACTCAGTGAATCTGTCCTCATCCAGCACAAACGCCAAAGTAAAGCAGGGTGTAAGATGCAGGGCTCTACAAAAGCCAGAGCTGGAGAGCCAGAGCTCATCCCTCACAGCCGTCAGATGCAGGGAAAGGGTTAGACGAATGTGTCCAATAAAAGGGAGTGAGAGAAAACGGGGGCCTATACTAGCAAGTTGACATTTATTTCTGAAGATCTTCATTGGAAGAGATGTATAAAATATAGGGTAATTCTTTTATGATGACATTTGGTGGAAAAACATCCCACAAGGTGCACCAATTTGAACTTTTAATCTGATTATAATTATGCGATCTAACAGCCATGAAAAATCTCAGGAACACACCCAAGGACGGTGGAGTCATGGGCAGGAGCGAGCATCCTTTAGAGCCATTTGTCCTCCACCTTTCCGACTTTTCTTTTAAGATGCATGTATTTTATGTCAATACACAATAATTACATTCTTTCAGAACAATCATAATAAAGGCCCCTGAGAGTCCATTTATTTCCAAAACACAGTTTTTCTGGGGGCCCAGCTGGTTTTCTTACCATTAAGATAAAGTAACCTAACTGCAAGCAAAGGACCAGAGCCTTACAAGAGCCAACTCAGCCTGGTGTTGGACCCATCAGCGCGTGCACACGTACACAAAACAGCAACACCACCAACCAACCAACCAACCAACAAACAAACCAGTGCATCTTAAAGGAATAGAGATAGTTTATTCTGGAGCCAAGTTTGAGTGACCATGGACAGGGAACACAGATTGAGGCTTCCCCAAGTCCCATGTTCCAACACAGAAGCAGTCTCATGACATTTTATAGCTTCACGAACAAAGAAAGTCATAAGTGAAGGCAGCTTTAAAGTACATCACTGAGAAGGCCAGGGACCCATTTCCTGCAAGAAGAGGGAGAGTTCTCCTTCAGGCCTCAGATGCAATCATGATATTCTTAGCCTTTTGGTTGGTGGAATCTACTAGTCTGCTAGGGTAATAGATTCTCTTAAGTCACGTGATGTTAGTTCCATCACAGAGGTAGACAGGACATGGTTATTCATAGGGCTAGAGCTGGCTGAGGTAAGATTATTCATGGGGCCAAAGCTAGCCTGAGGTAAGGTTATTCATGGGGCTAGAGCTAGCCCAAGATAGGTTACTCAGCCTCTGGACTCACAATAAGCCAGCAGCTCCATACCACTGCAGTTCTAAGCAGCCAGTCTCTGCAGACACGGCTTCTTTCCAGGAATTCCCATCGGCATTAAATTAAAAATAAAGCTGCGTGTCAAGCAATTCCAAATGAAGTGGCTGCTCTAGTGTCTCTACCCTTTTTATGCAGAACAAAGAACTGGCATCGCCCGGGGAGGAGCCACCTGGCAAGCTTATGACAGAAACAGGACCGAGCTTGGGCTTTTTCCGGTATGGCACTATGGAGTTGGGTAATTAGACAGAATTTTTAACCCTGCGCCCCTGAGTCTCCTGTCATGGCATGATGGGGCTTTCCAGGGCCTGCCCCTTCTGGGCCTCCTGACCAAATGGACTGTTTAAGAATGCTGATCAGAGTCATGTGGTTTTCTTGTGACCTTTATGAACAAAGGCATCTAGCCTGCTGGATTTGAAATGTTAATACTGAGGAATGGATTAAAGCCCCCCCCCCAACCTCTAGCGCTGGCATTATTATGACTGTTTACTTTGGTCTCTGAGACAGAAGGGGACATTGTTATCCTCCTTTGGGGTGTCAACACTGGACACTGGAAGGTAGGATGGCCCTAATCATCTAGTGAGCTCACTGGTCGCCATGGGAGCCTTCAGCCTGTGGACACACCACACAGGGAGGTGGCCTTGGAGACCCAGACTCAGTCAGCTGCTGTGACAGTTCTATTTTTCACAGCAACCCCAACTGCCACTCAGCTAGGACTTCTCAGCAGGGGTCTTCCAGGTCACCTACTTCCTCAACTATCTCTCATTTACAGTTAAGTCACCAGAGATGCCGAGTGCCTAACTACATTTTTCTGGCTCTTACAGGAAGCACCTGGGACATGGGCCTTTCTCTCCTGCTGGGCCTGAGAACTTGTGCAGAAGAGGTCAGGAGTTTGAAGACCAGCAGGAATCCTGCCATCGGGTAATTAACCAGCACCTCCTCCTCACACTATATACGAACATTAGCCAAGTGTTTGATAGGTACCCGGCATTCCACTGGCATTTCATATCGCTTACTTGACCCAACCCTCCTGTCTTATGAGCAAACAGAAGCTCCTAAAAGAAAAGCCGGCAGGCGAACACCTTATGATGAAAGGAATCAAGACATGAATTCAACATGTTTAACTTTATAACTCCACCACTTGTAAGCCATTTGCAATTCCATTCTCATAGGGTTGCAAGGCTTCAAACCACCTTCTGTGTTTCTTGAAGCCCGCCTGACATGAAATGCGAGAAGAAATTAAGAAGAGGAAGAAAAGGCACTGTGGATTAAAGCTATTAGGTAGGACTCAGATGACAGTGGCCTTGCAGGACAAGGTAAGGACTTTGGAGATATCTACATGGCACGGCAAGCCCTTAGACAGAAGACACACTCCTTTGGTTTCACCTGCGCACCTCTCAGGCAGGCCGGCCTCTTACAGGCATGGGGCACGACGACTGGTGTGGCCAGGGTTGTGGACCAGTAGCACAGGGAAGAGGGAAAGAAGGAGATGGGTTAATGAAATGCTCATAACTACCGAAGAGGTCAAGGCTCCGCTGAGAACGGAGTCGGTGCTTGTCGCTGGCTATGCAGAGCCTGTCCTTTTGAGATGATGAGCCCAGGCTGAGTCTGTAGCACATTAGAGCCACTTGGAAAGCCTTATGTGCTTAATAGACATTAGTGCGTTTTTTAGCTCGTACACACCCCAGAGCTCTGAGGTGCAGGTTTATTGTCTCCATGAGCTGTTGTCTAGTGCTTACCAATTTCTTTTATTCTATTTTTTTTTCTCTGCTGGCAGCAGGATAGGAGAATAACCAAGGCTCACCTGTTACTTGCTGACACCAAGTCAATTTTCAGAATACCTTTCCCACTGTCTTGACATCCAAGACCGCATGCTGGATTTTTTTTGAAGTGAATTACAGGACCCACTGAAATTCAACTTTGTTATTAGGTAGATGGAAAAGATTATTGCCCACTGGCAAGAAGTAAGAGGAATTTAGGATTGCAGAAGATGGGAGGAGACATTGAGGTCGGTCAGTAGAAGGATCTTGAGTAAAAAGCAGCATAAAGCTTGTTTTTTTTTTTTGTGGGGGTGTTCATTTTTTGTTTTTTGTAGTTGCATCTTTTTATTTTGGAGGATTATTTGGGTAGGCTACATTAAAGTACAGCGCTTTCTTGTTGAGACCTTTGCCAGTATTCATGAGGAATTTGATGAAATATGTCTAAGCAAACATTGATAGAACATTCTTTCTCCACTTATTTTTATTATAATTTATTCAAATTATCCCCTCACTTGTATCCTCTCATTCCCACCCTCCCTCCCTCTTTTGCCCTATTCCCCTCCCCTAGACTTCTGACAGAAAAGGATCTCCTCCCCCACCATATGATCACAGCCTATCAGGTCTCATCAGGATAGCCTGTTTCCCCTTCTTCTGTGTTCCTGCTGGGCCTCCCCACCAAGGGGAAGTGAACAAATTAGGGGCACTAGAATTCATGTCAGAGGCAGTCTCCACTCTCCCCACAATTGTGGAGAATGCTCTGTCCATTGGCTAGATCTGAACAGGGGTCTAGGTTCACTGCGTGTATCATGCTTGGTTGGTGTAACAGTTTGTGCAGGCCCCATGGGTCTAGATCCGCCTGCCTTGATGGTCTCTTTGTGGGATTCCTGGACCCTCTGGATGGTGGTTGGTTTTAACTGTCAATTTGATAATCTAGAATCATCTGGGAACAAATGTCAGTGAGGGACTGTCTAGATTCTGCTCTCCTGTGGATATGTCTGGGAGAGAGTCTTGACTACATTAAAGTAGGAAGACCTGCCCACTGTGGGTGGCACCATTCCCTAGGCAGGGGATCCCCGACTGTTTAAGAAGAGAAAGTAAGCTGAGCTATGCATGCGTTTACTGACCACTCCCTGCTCTTGACTGTGGATGCTGTGGTTCAAGTCCCTGCTCCTTGACTTCACCACAGTTATGGGCAATAGCCTGAAATTGTGAGCCAAGAAAACCATTTCACTCATACAGTGCCTTTGTAAATATTTTTTTTATTACAGCAAAAGGAAAAGAAACTAAGACAAAGCCTTCTGGATCGAGAGACAATACTTGGACTTCAAAGAATTAACAATCTCTAAGCATAAACTTCATCAGCTCTGTCTGCTGGTGCTTTGAGCTCCGGAGACCCCAAGGAAGGAGGACATTTTTATGCTGATGTCCCTGAGGCAAAGGCAAGGGATCCACTCGGGATTAAATAAGGAGCTGACAGACAAGGGCTTCAGGGGTTTTTCATCTACACTGTGTGGCCATTGGCCTTGACCTGGATGTAAGAAATCTTTCAACTGGATGTTTTAGGATGTGAAAAATAAATAGATGAAGAAATTGACATTCTCTTGGATTAGGAAAAAGGTAAAAAATAATTTGTGAAATAGAACCTGTGTGAGTCTGGGAAGGAAAATCTAGAGGAAAACAGCAGGGGTCATTTGTTGGTCTTGAGCACACCCAAGGAGGGTCAGGGGTCACTGGGGGGTTCTTTGAGTACACCCAAGGAGGGTCAGGGGTCACTGGGGGTTCTTTGAGTACACCCAAGGAGGGTCAGGGGTCACTGGGGGGTCTGTGAGCACACCCAAGGAGAGTCAGGGGTCACTGGGGGGGCTCTTTGAGTACACCCAAGGAGGGTCAGGGGTCACTGGGGGGTCTGTGAGCACACCCAAGGAGGGTCAGGGGTCACTGGGGGGTCTGTGAGCACACCCAAGGAGAGTCAGGGGTCACTGGGGGGGGCTCTTTGAGTACACCCAAGGAGGGTCAGGGGTCACTAGTGGGTCTGTGAGTACACATAAAGAGGGTCAGGGGTCACTGGGGGGTCTGTGAGTACACATAAGGAGGGTCAGGGGTCACTGGTGGGTCTGTGAGTACACATAAGGAGGGTCAGGGGTCACTGGTGGGTCTGTGAGTACACACAAGGAGGGTCAGGGGTCACTGGGGGGGTCTGTGAGCACACCCAAGGAGGGTCAGGGGTCACTGGGGGGTCTGTGAGCACACACAAGGAGGGTCAGGGGTCACTGGAGGGGTCTGTGAGTACACACAAGGAGGGTCAGGGGTCACTGGAGGGGTCTGTGAGCACACCCAAGGAGGGTCAGGGGTCACTGGGGGGTCTGTGAGCACACACAAGGAGGGTCAGGGGTCACTGGAGGGGTCTGTGAGCACACCCAAGGAGGGTCAGGGGTCACTGGTGGGTCTGTGAGTACACACAAGGAGGGTCAGGGGTCACTGGTGGGTCTGTGAGTACACACAAGGAGGGTCAGGGGTCACTGGTGGGTCTGTGAGTACACATAAGGAGGGTCAGGGGTCACTGGGGGGTCTGTGAGCACACACAAGGAGGGTCAGGGGTCACTGGAGGGGTCTGTGAGCACACACAAGGAGAGTCAGGGGTCACTGGAGGGGTCTGTGAGTATGCCCAAGGAGGGTCAGGGGTCACCCTTGGCAGCATGGGAGCAGCTAGTGGTGCAGTCTGAGACAGAGCTTCTGGCTTGCCATCATTCACTTATCCCAGGTGGTTTCAGCAAAGTGCTTTGATGTATTAACGCACATTAGGTGTCTCCATTCCATCCATGTCCAAATGAATTTGCTATGTTCTGATGTGAATTAGGTTGGGCTGTTCTGAGATGCAAACTGTCCTCCAAGTTCAGTTTTCAACACTAAAAATGTATTAATTTCTGCCAATGACATATCTGATGAGTGGAGCGTGGCTGAGAATGAGTCACAGAAAAAGCAGTAAAAAGTGGTTCTTCTCTTTGAATGAGGAAATAGGAGCAAGGAACTAAAGTGCAATTCAGAGCCATATTTTTCATGAATATGCATTACATAATATATAATCAAATAACAGCACTTGAGTGTTCTGTATGCTATAGAGTACCGATACCTTTATACACACATTAGATTTAGATTTAGATGAATTATAGGTAGAGCAATTATTAGAAAAACACTGAATATAACTCTTTATACCTCTCACTTCTTGGTCGCCTGTAATGACTGTCTAAATTGTGATAACCCACTGGGGATATTTTCTAAGTCTACTGGGTTGTAAGTGCAGACCAAGTTCTGACCAGACGGGGAATAAATTTCTTTGTAAATTTGATCAAGCACCTCTCCTCTCCACCCTCAAGTTGATGACCTACATACAAGGGGAGGACGGCTACCGACTCTCTCATCACGTGGTGGTTTGATGACAGCTTCCTAGAAGTAGATGGAGACTTCACTGCAAGAAGACAATATCCTGGCCAATTGGTGTCAGGCTATGGATTCAGAATTTCCTTTAGCCCATAATCTTTACATGGTCAGCCTTAGTGATATCATATGAGCTGAATATGTTGGTTAAAAGCCTGAAGATTTACGAAAACCTGGATTGGAATCCTTGCTAAGCAGTGTGTCAGCCTGTAGTTGGGAGTCGGCAAGCAGCAGCTATCAATACTGGTACTGATGGTGGTGGTGGTGGTGGTGGTGGTGGTGGTGGTGGTGGTAGTGTGGTAGTGTGGTAGTGGTGCTGCTGGGGATGCTGCTGCTGGTGGTGGTGGTGGTGGTGATGATGATGAAAAGGAAGAGGAGAAAGAAGAAGAGGAACTAGGCACTCTGTGAGGCCTCATTTAATCCTTCAACTTTCACAACAGTTCTTTGAAAGTCACGGTGTCACTGTTTTATAGATGGAAATGAGGTTGCAGTGTAACTCAAGGAGGCCACTATGTTATTCAATAGTGTCCGTGGTATATTTTGACAAAAAAAATAGAAAATGTATTAATATTGTTATTATTTATTGAGATTATAATCTAATTACATCATTTCCCCCCAGAAGTCATTTTTTAAACAAGGATGTACTGAACCAAACACAAGGGGCCACCACCTGCTTTCTTACGTCACCTCACAGAACCCTCTATGAATACGAACTGTCGATTGCACATATTGTATTGGAGGATTTACTTATCAGCCTAATGAGGACTTCAGTTACAAAAGGCAGCCCCCCTTCTTCAGCTAGAGGCACCTAGGGGCTGTGGCACCACTTGGCCATCCCTCATGTGTGACAGGTACTAGTGCGCTGGAGCTGCACTTCCTAAGCCCTCCACCCTGGCTTCACTGGCAGGCCAGTCTGTGTGAGGACTGTCCATTTCAGGTTGGAACACATGGAAGGATGGCCACACAGAGGCTCAGCAGCAAGAGTTCAAGAAGACTGAAATTAACCATCCTCAAAGACGCACAGCTCAGGGCAGCGAGCTTTCTTAGAGCCTGTTTTACTGTGAGACACAAATTAAATCATAAATATTGGATTGTATACAACAAATATCTCTTCTAAGAAAAGAATAGAGATTATTCATGAGTTCCAAAGAGATAAGATCTATGGATGTACTTGGGAACATCCCACACTGAAGCTTCATCTGGTCCCTAACTGACTCACGGCTGAGCCACAGCCAACTTCTGAGCTCACAATGTTTCTAGTCTCACTCAGGTGGGGTCTCCATGGGGCTTTCAGCACAGAGAAGAGGAAGTGAGTCTCTAGAGTGACATGGGACTCATGTGGCAGCATTCGAGCAGAGGGAAAGTGGACTCAAGTGCCATCAAGTCTGCCCTGGGGCAAAGCTGTATTGTTTGAGTAACTATTGGGTACTGCACAGTCACCATCTACCAATGGCTACATCTGAAGCTCGTCTCAGAACCATGAGTGTAAGTTTTAGGGAGAGAAGGATGCAGTCAGCAAACACATAAGTGCGTCACCTAATGAAGCAAAATGAGCCACTGAATATGTAGCCCCTTTAGAACCTTCAGGAAGAGGTGGAGATGTGTGTGGCTATACCATAGTCCAGTGCCTGGATAGCCCCAATGTAATGGAGGCCTCGGTTCTCCTGCAGGTTGTTCAGAGTAGCAGTGGTGGATTATGGGAAACAGAGGTTTGAGTGGGAAATAGTTACAGTCAACAGATGGCAGACAGGTCAACAGGGTGGGGATATTCACTAGATTTGGTGGTGCCCATTCCAAAGGGCTGACGCTACATCATAGTTAATACCCGGGGACTGGGTAGAATTTTCCTCAGAGCTTGTAAAGCCCCCGGAACTCCTGGAGAATTTTTAAAGGTGTTATGGCCACAGAAAAGCCTGGGGAACTATTTCTCTCTGAACCATGACTTCATTTGGGGGTGGGGCGGGGGAAGTGACTCTAAAATACAAGCAACCAAAGTAAAAACAAATTGAATTATGTAAAAACTAACAGCTCCTATGCATCAAAAAATGACTGTGTGAGAAGATGGTTTCCACAGTGGGAGACAATACTTGCAAATCACCCTTTTGCTGGTGAGTGAAAACAACCAAACAGCAGCAACAAAGAAAGTAGTGCAGGCAAAGATGAACAGAAGTTCTGAAAGACATTTATTCCCAGAGAAGATACAGCCAGCCAGCATATGCAAAGACGACCAAGGTCACTGTCACTAGAAACAAACAGATGGTAGAAGGAAGAAGTGGGAGTTATTTAATGTGTATGACTATATATGATTAATAAGGTGTAAAAACTCACTCTGCGAAATAGAACCTGTACTTAATAATGCAGCATTGTGTACTTAAAATTATTAAGATGGGGCTGGAGAGATGGCTCAGAAGTTAAAAGTACTCACTGCTTCTGCAGAGGACCCAGCCTCAGTTCCCAAAACTCACATAGGAGCTCACAAAAACCTATAACTCTAGCTCCAGGGGAGCTGACACCCCCTTCTGGTCTTGGCAGGTACTACATACATATAACATACATACATACATACATACATACATACATACATATGTATGTGTAATACATAATATATTCTACATAAACATAGTATCTCTATATTATATAAAATATATTATAGAATATAAATAAATTTCTGTTATATATAATAACATTATTAAGAAGTATATCTTATATAAAGTATTGTCATTAACAGCAAATTTAAAAAATGTAGAGATTCTGAGGACATAAAAAACAAGATTATTACTCTAATTGCATTGAGATGTTAGAAATGCATACACATGATCAAATTCTTCATATTAGAAATGTTAAATGTATATATAGTTGCTTGTGTATCCATTATAATTTAATAAAGTTCCAAAATTCACATAAAGACCCAAACAGATGTCACCTTAGACCCATCAGGGTGACTATAAGAAGACAAAAGCCTAAAACAAACCAAAACACTCTCCAGGGTGGTAACATGTGGGTGAAGATGTGGGGAAATTTGAACTTAGGTGTGCTGAAGGCAAGCATTTTTATTATGAAAGGTAGTGTGGTAGTTCCTAAAATATATTTTAAAGAACTGCTATGTTGTACAGGTGGCTCATTTTATGTCAATTTGACACAAGCTAGAGTCATTGTAAGAAGGGAAAACACATCCATATGTTATGACTGTAAGGTATTTTCTGAATTAGTGACTGATGGGGGAGGGCACAGCCCATTGTGGGTGGTGCCATCCCTGGCTGGTGGTCCTGGGTTCTATAAGAAAGAAAGCAATACAATCCATGAAGAGCAAATCAGTAAGCAGCACCTCTCCATGGCCTCTGCATCAGCTCCTGCCTCCAGGTTCCTGCCCTGTTTGAGTTCCTGCCCTCACTCTCTTTCCATAAGGAACAGCAATTTGGAAGCATAATCCAAACGAACCCTTTGCTCCCCCAACTTGATTTTTGGTCACAGTGTTCTATCACAGCAATAATAACGCGAAATAAAACAGATCTGATCCAGAAACACAGCTTTTCCATACACATCGAGAAAGGACTGAGAAGCTGGAGAAGCGGCTCAGTAGTTGGAAGTACCGGCTGCTTTTGCAGAGGTCCTGGCTTTGATCCCCAGCATCCATGTGGTGTCTTAAAACCATCTGTAATGCCAGTTACAGATGAGTCTTACACCATTTTCCATCCTCCTTGAGCACCAAGCTCAGCGTGTGGTGACAGACATACATGTAGACAAAACACCCAGACACAAACACTAGAAGTAAATATAGCTTAAAAAGCCAACAACACATTAGAAATCAAGATCTCAGGGGAAAAAAAAAAAGGATTTTCACATGCACGTCTGCAGCAGCAGCATTCCCAAATGCTACACGGCGAGATTGGCTAAGTGTCCACTGACAGATGGATGAGTAAACACACTGTGCCTGTACAGACAATTCAGCGATGTCCTGCCCGACAAAGGAAAACAGTTCTGGCCCATGTTCCAGCACAGATTGACTTTAAGTCTCTATACTGAAGCAAACAGCTTGCTGCAGAGAAATTAAACCGTGGAGGCTTCTTCTTCTTCTTCTTTAGGCTAGCTAGAGTAGTCAGATTCCCAGGAAGTAGAACGGGGCTACAGGGCCTAGGGAACTAAGGAAGGGGAGTTGGACAATGGATGTGCTTCAGACAGTCTGGACATCGCACAACAGTGTAAACACACCGACAGTGCTGCGCTGCCTGTGGCTTAGCCACACCACGCTGATTTCTAGCTGCTTTCTGAAGTTAGGTTGGCAGCCATCGGTTTCTCCCCTATCTTCCCAGATGTTTGAAATACCTTCCTGGACCAACAGTTATTAAGAATATTCTCTATCTAGGGGAGAAGACAGTGCCTGAGGCACTTAGGGTTGGACCATTGGCCGTCATATAATACATGACAGCAAGAGTTACGTGGTCCAAAATGACAACAGTGCCAAGGCTGGGGAACCCCGGTGTGTGATGGTTTGAAGGAAAAGCTCCCATAAGCTCAGGGATTTGAACACTTGGTCCCCAGTTGGTGGTCCCGTTGGGTATGGAGCTCTTATGAGGAGGATGTTTGGTGGAGGAAGTACGTCACTAAAGGGCTTGAGGGCTTTTTAGCTTCACATCACTCTCGGTTCTCTCTGTTTCCTGCTGTGCCTATGAAACATGATCAGTCAGCTTCCTGCTCCAGCCACCCACTGCCATGCAGTCCCCTCCACTATGGACACTAAGCCACTGGAACCCCTAGCCAAAGGACACTTTCCCCCTTGCATCGCTGTTGGCCATGGTGTTTTATCACAGCAACAGAAGGAAGCCTGTTCATCGTGCTGGGAAAGCCAGCATGTCGGCATGGGTAACCAGATGCAGTTTCCCTGGCAGAGGAAGGGGGGAGGGGCGCACGCGCAGGGGGGCAAGGGCGAGTGGCTATAACTGGTAGGTTTTGTTCTTTAGCCCAAATCTTTCAAGTCAGATTTTAGTGCAACCTGAAAACGGGCCTGCCAATCACTATCAGGCCTATCTTTATCCTCAGGGAATAGGCCCCAGGTCAGCTGGCGTATTCTGCAGAGCTTAGAAAGTCAAAGCCTGAGAAGAATAAAAGGACTCTATGTTAGCAGGCATGCAGGAGGTCAGGACCCACATTCCCCATCACTCCCAACACACTCAGCTTGACAGTGAGGGTGTCATGTCACATGCCTGAGTGCGAGCATCACATGTATCCTTCTATACGTTACAGGAAGCCGTACCCTCCAGAGAGAGGCAATGCCCAGAAGGAGGCTTGAAAGAATTACTCTTCTATTGGATTCATAATGAGAAGTATTAATGGAACAAGGGCAAACGCTGGCTGATATGCAAATTCTCAGTATCGGGTGACTAAGCTAAGCCAGGTAACTCCATCCCTGCTCTCCAGGCCCTTGAGCTTAGGCCCAATATGGGAAGAACACTTTCAGCGGAAATGCCATTTCCCAAATAAGTGACAGCTTGGGAATTGGGACCCAGAAATAATATGCCCCTTTGTAAGGTAATTATGTGTGCAGTAATTCATGGTAATTTAAAAAAATCACATATCTTTTCTTTGTGCTAATACAACCTGGAGGGCGAGCTTCAGTAATCCCTCATTGTTATGTGTGAGGGATGAGGCCCCAGAGGGGGAAGTGATTTGCTCAAAGGTCACAGACCTAGTTCCTGTTGCAAAGCTCTCCACCTTGAGCTGCACTGGGCCACCATTTCCGATGTTTGAATTCTGTGAGGTCCTGGGCAGGACAGGTTTGATGACATGGCCGGCAACAGCATCTGCACCTTATCTAAGGGTGGCTATGTGACCTGGCACTAACTGGAATTTTCCTCAATAAACTAAAAGATCAATAAAGTCAGTGCTATTGCTTTCTCTCTTCCAACACCACCTTCTGCCAGGCACATGAGAAGTTTTAGGGTTTTATATGAAAATCCCAAACACAGAGCAGCCCCACCTTTATCCATGGTAGCTGTGTTCCCAACTCCCCAGTGGACGCTGGTATCATGGACAGTACTGAACCCTACCCATGCAATGCCATTCCTACATGTGCATCCCTTCGAAAAGCATGTCAGAATTGCAGGAGCATTTTTCTTCTTTAGAGTGTCACGGACAGAAGACACACTCTTTCCATGGATCATAGGATCCTGAGCCTAAAACACTGGATTTTCTTACTAAGAACATTTATGTTTTCACCTGTGGGAATCACTCTGTAGATTCCCTTTGGCATATCCAAGTCATCTCTTGTACTTTGTTGCCACTGTTAAGAAAAATAAATGTAACTTGTACACACGTACTCTGATGCCATGGCAACAGCTTTAAATACCAAGATGGCTACCAAGTAGCTAATAGGCAGGTAATGTATACATCATGGGTTCTTTTGAGGTTATTCACAGCCTAAGGCATACATAGGAGGAAAGAGTACACTTCCGTCATGCTGCTAAGGACAGTATGCAGCTTAAAGCTTAAATGACTTAAATGAGTCATTTAATTCTGGAACTTTCTGTTTAATTTTTTTTAGACCACAAGTCACTGGCAATATGGAGAGGGTGTGTACAGAGTGTGGGGTACTCTTGTTAGGTGCTCTCAGTGCCTCTCATTCATCCTGCTGGAAAGAATTCTCAGTCTAGGGTACGGCGATAGGCAAATGCACACTGCAGTAGACAGGTAATACTGGTCAGTTGTACCTGTTCGATACCAGGAACAGGAAGGCATGGTTTACACACAGGGCCACATGAAGGTTGCACATGGGAACAAAATGGTCAACCAGAAGATAGGAGGCAGGCTACATGGTAAAGGGCAACCTGTCTCCTGCTTTTCACGGGAAAACACAGTTAACCTGGCTGAGTGATTTTGTGGGATGCCTGGGATAAACAGGAGCCATTGTGTGGTCCCCTGAGAAAAGAGGATCTGCTGCCGTGGGATAGAACGGAAGACTTGCAATGAAGATCTTCAACTCCCCTCTCTGCGCCCCAACTCCAGTCCGCACCCGGCTTCCCTAGATGTCAAGCAAAGGCTTCTTTCCCTCAGTGTGCTCCCCAGGTACATCCACACTGCTGCATGGATTGGCAATGGGATTCTCTTTAAAACTATTTTATCCTACCATTATGTGTACGTGCATGGGGGAGGCACACATGGGGAAGGCATGCATGTCATGCGTACACATAGACAACTTTGTGGAGTCAGTTCTCATCTTCCAACTTTACGTGGGGTCCAGGGATTGAACTCATGAAGGGAGGCTTGGGCAGCGATGCCTTTGCTCACTGAGCTATCTTGCTGATATGCTCTTCTTGTTGTTCATACTCATATATTCTACGGATGGGGCTTTGGGCTGCCATGTATATTTAAGTGAAAGCCTTTTCTTGTTTATTTTATGTGAGCAAGTATTTGCCTGGATGCATA
Organism: Acomys minous; assembly: GCF_964271855.1. Lineage (NCBI taxonomy): Eukaryota > Metazoa > Chordata > Mammalia > Rodentia > Muridae > Acomys > Acomys minous. The sequence goes on from NC_140490.1 coordinate 38,250,045, forward strand.
CATGTGCCCCTTGTGTGTGCAATGCCCACTGAGGCCAGAAAAGAGCATTGGATCTCTTGGAACTGGAGTTACAGGTGGTTGTGAGATGTGTGTAG